>NC_057318.1:0-1285958 GCF_000687475.1 Ustilaginoidea virens | reverse complement strand
ACGTCACGATAATCGGCCACTCAATGTGAGTTTGATCCAAGAATGGTGATGATGATGATGGCGATATCTGCACCCCTTCCCGAGACCCCGGGCTCATCCGCTCCTCCGGTTCCCGACGCGTTTCGTCTAGGGGAGCCAAGACAGCAATGGCCGTTGCGTTGGGCTCTCCCGACACGGTATCCAGCATTGTGGCCGTCGACAATGCTCCAGTTGACGCAGCCCTGGACGGCAATTTCCCCAAATACATTCGCGGCATGAAGAAAATCCAAAACGCCAACGTCACTCGTCTGGCCGAAGCAGACGCGATATTGCAAGAATTCGAACCGGTACGGTCGTGCACGTGCGGTCCGGCGACCCTACCCCGGGATACTACATACCTCTACCTAGATGTAGCGTCTTTTGGCTGATCTATCATAGTCCCTCGCCATCAGGCAATTCCTACTGGGAAATCTTTACCGCCCGGCAGGAGCAAGCGCCCACAAATTTCGCATACCTTTGGACATTCTCGAAAAATCTCTTGCCAACATGGGAGACTTTCCGTACAAACGACCGGAAGAACGCCGCTTCGATAAGCCGGCTCTGTTTGTTCGCGGCACGAAAAGCCGCTACGTTGCGGATGATGTGTTGCCTGCCATTGGCCAGTTTTTCCCCATGTTTCGTCTTGTAGACATCGAAGCCGGGCACTGGCTTATATCAGAACAGCCTGAAGCATTCCGACAAGGTGAGGACAACGAGGACAACCTCGGAACAACCTGGGGGGGGTTTTTTTTTTCTTTCGCCAAAACTAACCGTTGAATGATCGAGTAGCGGTTGTTCGTTTCCTGCAAGAGAGCGAAGAGTCCTGAGACGATATAAAAGCGTTCTGTTTTCACCATGTTTGACAAAGCCAAGCAAAACTTGTATATCGCCTCTAGAATCAGGTTGGACTGATGTCATAATGGGACAATATGCTCATCATACTACCTGTCGACGGAAACTTCTGGCATGGATGTGGACCGACTTGAGGAATCAATAGGGAAAAATTCGCCCAAGTCTGATTAATGAGCTCGCTCGTTGGTGTAGATTTTTGCAAGTCTTTGGTGTTCGTAGCCCATGTTGTTTTTAGAATAGGCCCCAAACGCAGCATACCTGCCAGCCAGTGGTAACAAGAAATTGGCACACTTGCAGTGAGAAAAAACTTTTTTCTTTAGACTCATGGGGATATTAACACACCCCGACCGAAATAATGCTACGCCGCAATAACCGAAACAATATCAGGGATTGTCCATCACCGCCGGGAATCCATCTCCGATATCGCATTTATACGCAGCAACCCTCCTCGCTCATACCTCAGCCAGGACTCTCTCCTTGAATTCACGCTCAACCTTCTGGCCTTGGTCATCCGTCCCCGATTCTCCGTGAAGGGCCATCAAAGCGCCCAAGTCAAACTTTGGGGCCTTGAGGAGCTTGACCTTGCGAATATGGACCTGTGCATATCCGTGAGTAAGTACAATTGGAACAAGCCGTTTGCGCACTTCTTTGGGCAGCTAGTATACGCACATTCTGCAAAGGGTAGATGCCGATGGTCGACTTTTCAATCTCGCGTCCGATCACCTCGGGAATCAGCTTTGAGGTCAGCTGCGTGAGAGTGCAGCTGGAGGCTTCGCGCTGGATAATATCTGTCATCTTGCGTCGAATTGCTCGGATCTGAGACGAAGCGGCATAAGTCGTCTTCTTGATCTGGTTGGGCCGCCGCTTGGTAAAGCCAATGGCGAATAGGCGGATAAGGTAGTCATCGGTAGTCTTGACTGTGACGTTGGCCTCGATGAGAGTTTGCCATTTGCGCACAAGAGATCGGAGCTTGTCGGATGTGAAGTCGAGGCCGTGGAAGTTCGTCAGGCAATTCTTGCCCTGGATTTCATCCACGCGGAGACGGACCTTGCGGAACGAGTGCTCCTCATCCTTTTGGAGATCTGCCAGAGAGACCTCGACAATTCGTCCTTTCAGGGCATCGTTTGCGTTCTTGAGACCAGTCGTTCGATTTACTAAAGTCTTGCCAACACTGTTCGTTCTGTTAGCACTGCGAGAAAAAAAAATCGGGAGCCCTCACTGATTTACAACAGAGTAGCAACTCACTCTCGCACACTGAAAGAGCTGGGAGCCTGTTCAAATGCGTCAGTAAAGAACAACCATGCGAAGCGCTTGTCCTATCTTCCACAAACCTTGATCGAGTACCAGTCCTTGCGGGAGAATGGATCGACGGTCTTCTTCTTAAGGCCTTTCTTGCCCTTGGAGAGTCTCTTGTTCCTAAAAGGAAAAAAAGAATATTAATTACTGGGCTACAAGCGTAAGTATTGGTGATTCTAGCCCATACTTTCCAACCGCCATGATTGCAGGCTGATGTGCGAACAATTGGTGAAGCCAGAGATGCTGGAAGAGAACCGCTGGTGGAATTAATTTCAATTTGTTGTGTGCAAGTCTAAGCGAGCCAAGTGGGAGGTCCGGTGAAAGCGTTTTTCCGATGCTTAGCCCAGCTATGGTTCCGTATCACGTGAGTGAGAAAGAGGGGCCCGGAGAGTGGACCACCATGCCGACCAGGATCCTATTGTCATAGTGTCTGCTCCTTATCATTGATAAGAAAGCCAAAAAAATCGCCGACACGGGTTCTTTGACTTTGTCAGCTATACTCCGTACTCTGTATGTCGTCACCGTGACTATGTATCACGAGGAACCAAGTTCGCATCCCTTGGGAGCCATATGTCCGCGATCGCACATGATATGGCATGCCACCTCTTTCAGTTCCGCGTGTAGTGAAACGCTTTCTCCTTGCGCAGGTTTCCAATGCTATGAGGTTCACTTTACATCGATTGAAGGGAAATAAATGATTCATACGGGAAACGAATGCATCAACTAAATAATATATTAGAGTTGCATTTACTGGTTCAAAACCAAGCGACGATTGGACACTAATGATGTTAAAAAAAGCCTAGGTGCATATCAAGATAGTTTGTCTAACGATTGAGGACGAAGGATATTTAATGATCAATGCTGCAGTATAATTAGCGTGAGCAAATGCGGCTTGTTGGTAAAACTACTCACTCTTCCCACGTACGACCCTGGACCGACTGCAGCTCTTCAGCCGTGAGGCGTTTACCAGATGTGAAGTATCCTGAGCATGTTCTCGTTAGCCAGCAACAAGGATCACAGGGGACGTCGTCATGGTTTTTACCCGCTGTGATCTTTGCATCAATTTCAACTCTCGAATCGGCCGGGATCAGCTCTTCCGGTAACTCGACTCGCTCCAGGATCGGGATGCTGATGATATGGTTAACTTTGAAAACAGATTCCAGGTCCCCTTCCAACGAGCATTCGTCCTGGACTTACCCCTGGCCAACAATGGCGTCGTGCTTCATGCTGCATGTCTTGTTGATTAGTCGCTCTTCTCTTTGGGACCAGAAGAAACACGCACTTGCTCATGCTCAACATCCTGTCGATTTTCTTGATGCCTAGCCAATGTAGAATATCTGGCATGAGGGCTTGGAAACGCATGTCCTTGACTCCAGCAATATTTTCCGTCCTCAGGAAATAGTCTGAAGCACGATCTTCACCCCGTTTGCGAGCGTTGTAAACCACTAACCAAGTGATCAGTATGACCAAGACGAAATTTGCGCACAATCAAGTGATTTGATCTTACAATACTGCAGATACAATTAGCCAGATTTGAACAAGCCAGACCAAGGATTGGCGTGGAGTGAGTTGAGCGTACCTTGGTAACTTCACCTAGCGCACGACCCTCTTTCCTGAAGTATATCACGACGCCACTTCCACCGTTTTGTGCCTCTTTGACAGCCTCTTCAATGCCAAATATGAGATAAGGGCGACATGTGCAGATATCAGAGCCGAAAACGTCACTTCCATTGCACTAATACAATTAACAGATTGGCTGGTCAAGTGGGAGATGATGTCTTACCTCGTCATGGATTCGTAAGGATAATCGGACGTTTTCGTTGGACATCTTTTCAGGATCTCCAAAACAGTACACCGTCAATCCACCTACAAAGTGTTAGTCAGAGCAGAGGCTCGACTACTATTTTTTTCCCTTGTCATTATTACCAATTGGAGGTAAGAAGACTTTGATGTCTCCGCGAGTAATCAGCTATCTCGTGTGAGCGCTCAACACCAAGGGCTTTTGCAGGAATAGGGGCTTACCTCGGGATAGCTGCCACCTGTGTGCTCAAACAGAGATCGACGGAGAGTAGCTTCGTCTGTTGAATCATAAGCAAATGTTGCAAACGTCTCGACAATTCTACAATGACCCTACCTATTCCAAATCTTTCGGCAACACCAGGGAGATACCAAACCTGCAGTACGTTTTCCTCATTAAATGCATAATCGACTCCAATTTAGTTTACAAACTTACTGGCTCGACTGCGATTTTGGTGACAGCAAGCTCGCCAAGGTGGTTGATGCAAACCTTGCCATCGGGTATGCTGCGGCTTGTAAGAACAGGTGCCACGCAAATTTCACCAAAAAAAAAAAAAAAAGGAAAAAAAAAAAACTGTTACATACAGCCGTCCGCTCTTGACACTATCCTCCAATTCGGGAAGCTGAGATCGTTAGCCGGCAGGTGAGTTTGATGCCTTGGGAGACGATAGGGTAGGTCGTACTCTCATGTGGGCTTTCGTGATGGCGATTGTGGGTCGTAGGTCAACTGAACATGTTAGCTAACGAAGGCAAACAGACAGACTAGAGTAAACCTACTGCGCTCTTTTTCCATGATGTCCTTGAACACCCATGGGGCCGCATGACCCCAAGGATCCATCGCAACAATTTTGCGCGGGTCACTCCATTGAGGAAAAGGGCCAATCTGAGCGGCAGGCTCTGTGTTCGTAAAGTCCGGTCTGCAAAGTCAAATGTAAGAGGCCCTTCCTTTTCGTGAATAACATCAAGGTAGGTCACGCACCGATGATCCGCGTCGAGCTCCTTACTTGCGACGGCGAGAGCATAGTATACGGAATAAGATCCTCCACTATGAAAAGTCAATGAGCATACGTTTTTCAGCACTAATTCAGTGAAACCAGGCATGACGTACTGAGCTAAATAAGATGACGCGTGTCAGAAATAGGTGCGGTGTCAAAATCTTCTTCAGTCGTGCATGGTCTGGAAACAAACCTCCAATGGCTTTTGCACGAATAACAGCCGGTTAGTATCCAATACTCTCCTGCGGTTGAGACGAGAAAGAAACGGACCATTTCGGCGTCTTATAGTTGATGGAGATCGTGAGACGACGACTGGGCCTCGCCTCAGGGGGTCAACATTGCCCCAATCCATTGCCAAGGGGCTGATCCCGGTCTGCTTGGGATAGGTGCTGCGATTCGAGCCTAACATTAGAGCTGCGCAGCAGTCTATATGCAGGATCAAGTACATACGTGAGAACAATGCGAGAGGTGAAGTTGGAGCGTGGGACCAGGCCGGGGAAAGCCAATGACTGAGGAACTTCTCCTTCTATCGTGGTTTGAGCATTTTCTATTCCAGTTGCGTCGGTGCCGTAGGGTCTATTGTGCTGAGAGTCATTAGCTATTACCGATTCTGGGCGAACAGAATCTGTCCGGGCACCAGTGATATCTATTTTCTCAGCCAGAGATTCGACCGTTGACAATATTCGTGCTTGATCTTGCTGAATACGGTCAAGTGCGGTCAACACATGCGAATCTAGCGAGGAAGAAGGAGCCGTCATTTTACAAAATTGGCACTTGGTAAGCTTGGAATGAGGACACCGCTTCAAGGGAAGTGATAAGGATGAGAGAAAACTATGAGCTCAGGAGTCAGAGATGACCTGAATTAAATGGTCTGGTTCGTCCAAGTGACTGTGATGCTGGTACCCCGCCTTATGTCGACACGGCAGCACCTGGGCTGACCGGGTGTGACTTATTAGGGGTTAGTCTGGACCGACCATACCCACTCTTTACAGGGAGGAAGGGATATCGGATTCCCCAAGGGACTATAATAAGGCTGTAAATGTAGGTAGGTACAGGTACGTACATAGGTACGTAACATTGCGGATCCGTCATTGTTCATAGTCGCCAGCTTGCTGCACCTTCGCAGCCTCCAATCCTACGACGACAACAACAACCGCAGTCTTGCCATGTTGGAGCTCTTCTTTCCTCAAGGAGAATTGAATGCAGCTTACTTAGAGACATAAACATAAATCACCCTGCCATACTGGCAATTCAGTATGCCACGACGTCACGCAGGCTTGGACGACTATGCCTCTGCAATTCCACAGGTATAGGCTTTCCTTTCCGCGACTTTGAACTGTTGCCCGATTGCGCCGAGAACCATGATTGACTGAGGATAGATCATTCTTTCTTCAACAGATTCCGACTTTCTTGACCAGCTCATACCAATACTCAAGGATGCAGCGACATCCAAGCGGACGCCGATCCTAATACAGTGCCTTACAAGGTATTCATACGACCGCGAGGCGGACATAGAGCGCATAGGGTTGACGAAGCACGAAGAATTCCTTGATTCCGTCTCTAAATTACAGCTTGTCCGAGAAAGCACTGTCTCCTTGACGTCTGAAATCCTCGAGCTCAACCAGTCCATCCAAGCTAGCACCGAGAAGTTGGCTGAGCAAAAAGGTGCCCTGGTCAATACCAAAGCAGTTCGCCAGAACATTGCCGATACAACAGAAGCCTTGAAAGAATCGCTGAAAGTACTGCATGCCGTCAACTCTGCCCACGATTTGGTTCGTCAAAAGAACTATTACTCCTCCCTCAAATCCCTCGAGGATTTACAAAACGAGCACCTGGTTCCAATCATACAAAATCGATATGCCACACAGCATCGACTAGCGGGTCTCATTCAACAATCGATTCCTGCCTCTCGCAAGGCCATTTCCGAAGCTGTCATGACCGACTTGAGCACATGGTTGTTTCGAGTCAGAGAGACATCACAATTTCTGGGCGAAGTGGCTTTCTACCATACCGAAATGCGAAGGACCCGGCAAAGACAAAGGGTTGAAGAGGACCAATTCATGGGGAATTTTCGGTTGAACTCTTCCATCGAACTTGTATGCGACGAAAACCAAGATTTTGATGTGTTGAACAACGAGGAATTACAAGTCAACTTCACACCTCTTTTTGAAGCTACGCACATACACGAGGCTCTTGATCAGATCGATCGATTTCGATCCGAATACGCGACTACTAGGAAGCAGCAAAAAGACCTTTTGCTGCCAAACTCAGTTGAGCTCTTGGCTGATGACGAGTCTTCTTTGAGCAGTCTGTTGGAGGGCATCGCGGGATTCGCGATTATTGAGAGGGAAACCCTACGTCGACTACCGCATTTGCGGTCCGACGCCGATGTAAGGATTCTGCGTCTTGGCCATGGTGATGGAGAAGGAAAGCTTCTGACCATTTGCTGGCCAATATTGACTTTGATAGGTCGAAGAACTGTGGGAGTCAATGTGCAGTGCCGCAATCAACCTTACTGCCCGAGCATTGAATGACATTAGTAATGCCGAGGTTCTGCTCAAAATCAAAGGGGTCATAGCATTATTCGTGCAAACTATGGAAGTAGGTATTGAAGCAAAGGAACAAGAGCCTTATACTAATCAACGATTAGGGTTGGGGGTACCCTGTATCTACTCTTGATACCTTCTTGCTCACGCTTTTCGACAAATATGCCGAGCTACTTAAACATCGATTTAGTGAAGACTTTCAAGAGGTGAGAAAATCGTTTGTTTCTTCGCCATTGCTTCCATGCCTCACACATTGACCCTAGATCGTATCGACGGACGACTACATGCCCATGGCCATCAACTCTCGAGAAGAATATGAAAAAGTCATCAATGTCAGCTGGTTTATTCAGGCCCAGTCCATTGACGAAGTCGCGTAAGTAGATCGCCATAATAACTCGAATGCGCTGACCAATGCTCACCAGGTTCCCCTGTGTGTTACCATTCTCGCAAATGTATCCCCTCTGCTGCATTGACGTCAGGAATTTTCTCAATCAATTCTATTTCTTCTCCGATGATCACTTCCAGCATACCGAAGTCATTGATGAGACCTTGCGAAAGGTACAATCACCGATTACCGTCTGTCAAATCAACCGAGTGGTTCTAACACGCGAGGCAGTCGCTCGATGAGTTATTGACCGAAAAGGTTTGCCGCTCGCTCGTTGAAAGATTATCATCGCAGTACCTGGGTCAAATTGTTCAAATTCTTATCAATCTTGAACATTTCGAAATTGCTTGTCAGGAACTAGAGCAACTTTTGATCCGAGCGCGTTCCTCTTCAGCCGGGGGTCCGTTGAAGCTCAATGCTACGGAAGAGTTCCGAAACAGTAAGAAGATTGCCGAAAAGCGCATCTTTGAGCTCGTCAACAGCAAGATTGACGACCTCATTGACACGGCAGAATATGACTGGTGAGCGCCCATCATTTTTCAATTGTCGTTCTCGATAGGTCGGGAGATGATAGACTTACAACAACACAAAATAGGTTGGCCGCCGATGTGACCACAGAAACGAGCAATTATATGCAAACGCTGACCCGATATCTTTCCAACATCATGAACTCGACCCTTTTGGGATTGCCGCGCGAGATCAAGGAGCTCATTTATTTCGATGCATTGTCACATGCTGCCAACAAAATTCTGGTTCGCCTGTCCCGGTCATTGCATCACTTCGAGCCTTTTGAAGCTGATCAGATATTAGGCCCTGCCACTGGCTCCAGACATCAAGCACATAAACAGCAATGGCGTCACTGCGTTAGCGCAAGATGTGCAATACTTGACCGAGTTCGTCAGCAGTTTGGAGAATGGCCAAATGCTTCGTGAAAACCTTGAGGAGCTTCAACAAACCATCAGCTTGATGGAATCCGACAACCATGAGGAATTCTTCGACATCTCCATTCGTAATAAAAAGTATGGGCGAGTGGATGCAATAAACGGACCGATGTTACTAGAAAAGTAAGCTGGTTCTGTTGCCTTTTACGAGCGAAAAGGTTTGTGCTAATCTGTAAACAATACCAGACTGACACCAGTACCGCAATTGCCTGGCAGAGCCGCGCCATTATCCAACCTATCCTCCAGGTTTGCTATGATGAAATAGATTGGGTCTTTACGCTTCCACGGTGACCGTGAAAATGTCTTGACAAAAATAGACGAACAAGGAATACCAGACACAACTGAAGTAGGAAGAACAAGATGCACCAGTAAGATCTAACAGAAGACAAAAATAAATCATCCACCCGCCAACCCAAATTGTTTCTTTAGTGAGCCCGCAATTTTCAACCATCAAAGCTCATCTGCAAAGCAGCCAGGTGACCGCATGAATAGTAATTGAGCCACAGCAATATCATAAATTCACTTGTGGTCATCATCATTCAAACTCTTCAGACGACATTGGCGCCTTAGTTCTGGACATTAGTCTTTGAAAACAATGCTAGGAGATTGGAAGGTTCACTTACTTGCTGTGTCTGCATGGTGGAGTATGGATACATGCCTTCCATTTCCCCGTACATGGATGCTGGCGCCTGAGTTTGTCCATAAGGAGCGGGCGGCGCAGCAGGTACTTGACCGGCATACATGTTGGGATTTTGTCGATAATCCTGTTCGGTAGGAATATGGTGACCACCCATGTAGTCCGGAGCCATGGGGTGAGAGGCATGATTGGGCTGACCCAGATTAGTGTGCTGGCCAGTCATCTGTGTTTGCCCAGGAGCTGTGGGAACGGACTGGGGACCGGCGGCCTGGGCAGCAGTTCTCTTGGCATGTGACGAGGCTTCTTCACGAGGCACAATGTCGATCAAGAAGTCAAACATGTCAGATTTCGCCAACGCTGACGCGATATCGGAACGCTGAAGTGTGCGACGTTTGTTTTCCTCAGCATGTATCCAAGCACGCATGGTGAGCTCAGTGATGAAGATGTCGCAGCCTTTGGCAAATAGAATCGGTGCTTCGGCTGAAATCATTTTCACTTCAGGATCAGCTTTCATCACCTTCTTGATGCGAGCAAGGGGTAGTTGATGGATTTTGTAATCATGTGTATCGCTTTCCAAATGCGTGATTGTTTGCTGCCAATATGTTGTCAGAATGTCTTTATACTGGCCGGTTAAGCCTTGGTGCACCTGTTCCGTTTGCGAGGTTAGGAGTTCTAGTTAACAACAAGTCAAGCCAAGGCACGGGGTACGAACATTAGCCCATGGGCCAGTGTATAGCTCAGCCGGGGCGAAGCCTTGGGAAGCCAGCTAATCAAAGTTAGAGGGACGACTACAACAAGAGTTCGAACTCCGAGTGACGAACTGCTGCACAAGCTCCTAGAACAAAACTTGAGTCTAGGTTCACGGAAGGTTGGAATGGAAGCTTGGGGTATGATGCGTACCATAATGGCCGCCATGGCTGGGGTCATAAGCTGGAGCCGAGCGGTTTGGCTGTGTGTGAGACTGTTGACCTTGATTCTGAGAGTCCATTTTTCAAGGCGACGGGGGTGCTTGACTGGCCGTCGAGTTCAGGTCAATCAATGATCGATATATATTCTTGCACTGCGAGTGCCGTAGCCCGGGTACCTCAAGGGCGGAGCTCTCTCAATTACTGTTTGCTATGTTTTTTCCCCTTGATGGAAAAGAAAAGCGAGGAGGGCGAAAAAAAAAATGCGACTTTGGATGGTGTGTTTAAAACGTCAATACTTGTCGTTGGTGACGAGCGCGAGAAATGTTGAAGTGCTGATGATTGGAAAGCGATGATGTAGTGTTAATGGAGTGGAAACTGGTGCCCGCAGCCCAAGTGGCATCTCAATCTCGGATAAGTTGGTGGGCCCACTTCAAGCACGGACGGCATTTGGTTGGCTCATTCTCGGGTAATTTTCAATGTTGTCTTCTTTTCATCGAGTATATTTTCCATCCACGCACACCTCCCTTCCTGCAAACTTTTTCTTCTGGTTAGATACGGTGCCAGATATTTTTGCATTCCCATTTAAATCATACAGAAAATGTGCGACAGTTCGAGAGGCCAAATTCTCGACTTGCTGCGACAGGCAGAGGAGCGGCTCGAGTCTGAAACGTCGTCGGTGGCAAAGGCTATGCCCCCAACAACTAGAATATTTCCAAGCCAGGTGAAAGCCTACAAGCCTCAGACTCCTTGTAGTATCCGTAACCCTCACGCAGAGCCTGTCGCAGGAAGAAACAAAGATGTAAGATTTTACCCTTTGATTTTTGACTTGATTTCGTTGCTTTGATCCTTTAAATTACTTGAAAGGAGAAAAACCAAGACCAAAGGGATAATGATGAGACGCAGCCACTTTGTGGCATCTTGACATGGGATTAGTATCCGTTTTGGACCATCGTCCCTTGATTCCGTGATCCTGTACATCATAGTTACTCTGAATCCCTTTGGAGAGAACAGCGGCGCCGCTTTGCACCTTGAAGTAGTTCCGGTGCGGCGATGATCATCATGGCTAACTTTGCTCAATAGGAAACTGCTGGATCAGATTGGTTTAATTTGCCCAAAACAAAAGCAACACCGGCTTTCAAACGCGAGTGGCAACTCTTACGCATGCGAGGTCTATTGGACCCGAAACATCAGAAGAAAGCAATGAGATTCACACCGCCAGAATACTCGCAGGTTGGAACCATGGTTGCAGGTCATGGTGAGCGATTTGGTGCCAAGCGCACCAGAAGAGAGGGAGCAAACACGTTTTTAAATGAGGTTATTAGAGACGTGGACGGACAAAAGCTTCAGGACAAATATGCCAGCATTCAACGACAAAAGGCGTCTGGGAAGAAATCTTTCTATCAAAGGCTTACTTCTCGAAGAAAACGGCGTCATTGAGAGAGCTCGCAGGCTGTCTTGTTCGGAGTGCGCTCTTGGACTATCGACAGTTCGCTGCGCAATTTCCCCATGTTGCTATATCTGTGACATGTATATCTCTGCTATGCCCGTGAATTTTGAAGTTGGACGTGGAGCACTGCAGCGTTATTGACGGGGTATATATGATATCGGCCCTTGGTTTGACCAAATCAAGCCTTGGATCGTAGCAGCGACGCGGGCGACATGCCAGACACTGCTCGCGTATCATATCGGAGCTCTTTCCTGGAGAACAGGAACCATCGAGCACCGACAGTCAGCGGACAGATTGACGCCAGAGAAAAGATGAGCCAATAATGCTGTAACAATGAAAATAAAAGTAAAATATAAAAAACATAAATCCTGACCTAGTCGCCGGATACGGCGTACATCCTATGAGAGAGTTTGAAGAGTCTTTAGTCCGTAAAGGCCAGTACAAGTGTTCAAGGCAAGTCCACTCAGAAAAGTGTTTCGGTGGCCCGTGCGCTGCCTCCAGCCTCAGCTTCCTCCTACCTAAGCAAAAGCCAAGTCTTCTTCCATTATCTCCGGTCGTTTTTTTTGCTGGGAACTTTGCTCGCATGACCCATGGCTGTGCGCACAACGTCATCAAATCTCATAAACAGAACAATGTCAAGCCTCCGCGGTTTTCCAACCTATAGTGCATCCAGGTTGAGGCCGTGTTCACTGTCCGTCACTCCCAACACGATCGGTTATGTAACTGCTCAAACTAAGCTCGTCATAGTCTTTCGCAAGAAAAACTCGCCCAAAGTCTTATCCCGCGCGTTTTTGCATCATCAGCAGCAGTCCAAACCGAACCGAGCAAGGACGATATCCGCCAACCCAGGCCTCTCCAGGCCCTTCATCTTAAGCCCTTGAAGAGACAGGCCGAGTTCGGGGTGCCTTCGTGTGATCTGCAACTGCGCTCCTTCAGCACTCAGCCCCTTGAGTTTTTTGCCGACTTCGCCTTGAGAGCTGCTTATTATCTGGGGCTACCAGCTTACGGTCCGGTTCCTTTGCCTCGGCTTGTCGAACGGTGGACGGTACCCAAGAGTCATTTTATTTTCAAGAAAGCTCAAGAGAACTTTGAGCGTGTCACGCTGCGTAGGTTGATTCAGATCAAGGATGGGCATCCCGAGACAGTACAATTATGGCTCGCGTACCTGCGAAAGCATCAGTATTACGGGGTCGGCTTGAAGGCCAACTTTTGGGAATTTACTCAATCTGGCCTTGATCTTGAGGGCGAGACAGGGGATGCGCGAATGCAGCAACTCGATGCCTCATGGTCACATTTAGGTCAGAAAATCTCTTTGGGGAGCGTCAGCAAAGTGGAAGAGCTGCTTAATAGCCAACGAGGAAAGCAAGCTGCCGGCTTGCAACGGTCACCGGCGCACTCCTAAGGCAAATATGTTTTCTATATGCGTACATGTTACATAATCGGACGGTTTCATGGGTATCATTTCCTTTTTTTTTTTTTTTTTTTTTTTTTTCTTCTTCAATTTATCGAGTCCTGTTCCTCATGTTCAGTATACTAGGTCCGATGCCGCCAAATTCATCGACGTCCTAGGGGCAGGGAAAGTAGGGATATCCGGTCGTGCAAATGATCTGCTTCCATTAATATATTCACGATAAAAAGTCCATTTCTCATGGCTGCTATAGTAAATATCTACAATAATAGAAGCCTGCTGTGAAGGATTGTTGCTGCGAAGGATGCTACGTAGTGGTAATAGATTATTAGGGCAGAATCTCACCGTCTAGTAGATCTCAGCAACCTTTTCCCCCGTATACAAGGGTCTGGTTCTTCAACACTATATTTCAAGCGTCGAGTTAACGAGCACTCAACCCGTGGCGGAAGTGGCTAAAGATAGTCGTTACCGGTGGTCTCTGGTACTTTTCGCAACATACTGAGCCGTAATTGCCGAAAACTGTCGCCACGCAAGACTCACATCATCAGAAGTTGTGATTATCAACATTACAACCCTGAACAGCACAATGGTCACTAGTCGCTATCACAATAGTCGAATTGAAGCTATTCACAACGCAAGTTTCTCTTCCACATCTAATAGGGCTTTCCCGGAAGCGATTGCAATAGAGGCAATGGTCCTTTTGATTTACGGGTTCTTTACCAGAAATTCCAAGGAGAACTACGTACAAGGCATGAGTCACGTGAGATTGAGCTTCCGAAGCCGAATTCGGCCGATGCTCGGGCCACCTCTCGTAAATCTGGTGGCGCCACAAATGATCAATACGGCTGCATACGCCACTGGTCCGCATGTCACGTGCTATCAAGGTCACTGGTGTCATAACGTGGCATCAGACACCCAACTCTATTCCACTCACCTACCTCCTAGGTAGTCAAGGTCGAGTTAGGAGGATAAGGAATCAAACGAAACCGATGAATTTGTTTCGAAATCACTCACGCAGAAACAGCTCCAATGCCCAAAATGCGCGTGGGCTGGTACGCCGGGGTATATATGATTCTGCCGTCCTCTTGGAGCTTCACCAAGCATCGCATGATGGAAGTGACCATCGGTTTTAACTTCTCCCCGTTTTCTATAGGTCTCCACGGCCCTCGCTGGGGCTGTCATCATCTCCGCGTTCCAGCAGCGGGCTAACTTCTACTCTGCGATGGTCTACCTGGCCCAAAGCAATTTCTGTTTGCTTGTAAGGGACACGATGATCTGCCACACTGTTTAAACACACTTGCGGTCCTGCTAACAGTCGTACCCCAGGTCTTGGTGAATTTCACTCTTCTACTATATAGCAGCTTCGTTTACGGCCTCACCAAACTATGCTACGGTACCTTGCGAGCTGTCGAAGTCGAGCAGCTTACTGAACGGGCTTGGTTCGCCATCACGGAGACATGTCTTGCCATGACCATTTTTCGGGAAGAGATAGGTGCTTGGTTCCTTGTAATGTTCACTACCCTCGTCACCGGAAAAGTCTGGGGATGGATTGGGGATGGCCGGGTGGAATTCTTGGAACAGCAACCCCCCGCAAACCCAAGACTATTCCACTTGAGGCTGAGTGTTTCTCTTGCCCTGAGTTTCATTTATGATGTCTGGATCCTCAAATACACCATCGACACGGTAATAAGACAAGCTCGGCCGAACATGATGGTAATGTTTCTCTTTGAGTTCGCCGTCTTGGCTACATGTTCATGGCGAACAGCAGCCCGCTATGTCCTTTCGATTACCGAGCAGAGCATTGTAAGTGTTCAAACCAGACAACGTCTGGCCGAGCGGAGGCTAGAGCTCAGCCGACGACGGGAAGCCATGGTCCGGGCCAGGGATCAGGCTGCAGCCAGCGGTCACGAGCACAACTCACATCAGGAACCAATACCGGATGAGGAAGAGGATATCGATGAGATGGACATTGAAGTTCCAGGGTGGGCAGCAAAGGGAGAATGGGTGCTGTGGCTGGATTTGGTTACTGGTAAGTCGCTGTTGCCGGTCCCAATTCCGGACTCGTCTAACGAACCTTTTTCTCTACTAGACATGATCAAACTCGGCATCTATGTCGCCTTCTTCTGTATGCTGCTCAGATTCTATGGTTTACCCATACACATAATGAGAGACCTCTTCATGACGTCGCGAGATTTCATCAAGCGACTGAATGCGCTTTTGCGATATCGACGCGCTATCCGGGAAATGAGCAAATATCCCGACGCCACCGTTGTTGAACTCTCGCAAGAGAACACATGCATCATCTGTCGAGAGGAGATGCGACTCTGGGATCCAGCTAATCAACCTAGCGCAATAAACAGGGCCCGCCCAAAGAAACTCCCCTGCGGCCATGTACTGCATCTTGGATGTCTGAAGAGTTGGCTCGAACGTCAACAGGTCTGCCCGACTTGCAGAAGCCCTGTTGCGATAAACCGTGCCGGAAGTGGGGTGAACAGACCAGCTGGTCAGCGGTTCCAGCTGGACAACGTTGCCCAAGTACCCGATCGGCATCAACAACCTGCGTTCAATAACAATGGACTGAATGGCGGGCAACCTTTGAACAACAACAACAACAACAACGGTCAGCCCGCTCCGCCGAGGGGCGGTGGCGCTAGGGTGTTCAATATCGGCCCTCTGCGGTTAGCTTTCGGTGCTAATGCCCAGCAAGCTCGCGAAATTGTTCAACGGATTGGCGGCGGCCAAGACGAGAGAAATCAGACTCAGGGGCCGACATCGACGCCAAACCAAAACCAGCCCCAAGCAGGAGATAATGTTCAGCAAATCGGCAATCTGCTCGCGCAAACGGAGAATCTTATAAGACGAGAAGTTGAAAGCTTGCAAGCCTCACAACAGGAAGTGCAAGTGGCTCATCTGCTGATGACGGAGCTCCAGCGCCTTCGCCAGCGGCGACCGCAACAGGACCCTTCACTCAGGTCTCAGCCTGCAGTTTTGCCGATGGTGAATGGGATGGTGAATATAACGCTGCCCCCAGCTCAACATTTCCATCATCTGGCTCAAGGCCATACCCACACGGCTTTGGCCTCCCCCGGTCATGGTATTCCCTCATTCGGCAGCCCATTCGTAGTTCGCCATGGGCCGGTGCCGAATGGTTCGGCGATTCCCGCCGGTAGTCCCGAGCTCCCGCACGGCGTCACCTTGCCGCCTGGTTGGTCATTAATTCCTCTGCAGAGGCTTAATGGATCCCAGACGCAACAACCACAGCCACAGCAATCGATGCATCCGGCCGAAACTTCCGCTTCTGGCGAACTTGACAATCCTCAACATGCGGCCATGGACTTCGAGCCAACGTCTGTGAACGCAATGCCAGAGGATGACGACCGAATAGCAGGGACCAATGTCTCGGGAGATGGGGCTGTGAGGTCGATTCTAGAGAATGTTGCGACGAACGTGTCCAATACGACAGGTGTTGCGCCCACGGCAACGCCCATGGCAGCGCCCAGGCCGATCCCACCGAACTACGAGGTCCCTTCTCAGTTGCTGGCCCATCAGTCCCAGCACGATGTGCCCGAGAGCCACGTCCGTTCATCTGATCACCTGGAACCTACTGAAGAGCAACAAAAAAGCGAGCAACTGGCCACAGCTGGGTCTGGGTCTGGTGGCGGTGACTTGGTTTCAGGCGACGCGGCTCAAGCTAGCAATGAGCTCTCTCAGGATGTCGGTGGGAAAGGAAAAGGCAGGGCTGCCACCGTGGAAGATTCATACGAGGAGGACGAGAACTGAAGAAACTGAAAAAGCTGTCTTGGTGGAACTCTCTCTATATATTAACCTGAAAGACACGACGTGACTTTTCCATTCGCGGCAGAAGATGATGTTCCAAGAGATGCCGTGCAAAATGCAATTCATTATTCCATTCCATGACAGGCTTTACCCCAGAATTTATTCGATTGCGCTTTGCTACATTACGAATAGGGAAGGCTTGGCACTTGTCTGTCAATGTCGTCACGCAAGTCAATTATGTAAACCTGGCGCGAAGTGTATGGTTTGAGGCACCCATGATATACTAGCCAGAACGCATGCGTCGTCCGGTCACCTTGTCGAGGTACCGAGGTGCGGCGAGCGAGCAGGATGAGCAACGTCGGAAAAGGTAGACAAGACTCACATGGCTTCGTTGTCGAAATGCCATGCTTCGTGAACAGCATGGGTGGGATCAAAGCTCCGGGTGTACATGAAAAATTTGAAGCCTCCAAGCCTCCAAGCCTGGGTTTCGCGTAGTCTGTTTCTGTGGAGTGATCCAACCATGAGACAAAGAGTTTACGCTGCAAGGGGCGGGAAATTAAAAAAAAAAAAAAAGAAAGAAAAAGGCCAAGGCCAAGGCCAGTGATTTGAAACTGCGTGAAAAGACGCAACGACCGGATATGCCACGCCGTGCCAGACAGTCTGTGTGTGATATTGATTAGCTGGTCAGCGTCGATTCGGCCAACTCGGCCTCTGGCGCAACTTGCTGGTCCGGCAAGCAATTTGGGCCGTGGTTCATCGCCTGGGAGCCGACGACGATCCCCGGCGATGCTTGCCGTGGCACAGAGTCGAGGAGAAGCGGTGGTGTTGATGGTGTTGATGGTGTTTGGTACTCTGTCCTTGCGCCCGGCACGACGGGTCCACCACCAAGCTTGCGCAGCAACGCCTCTGATTGCTGCTCGGCCAACTTCTGAAGCTGCACGGCGGGATCCTTTGGAGGATGTAGCGCGTCAGCCAAGTTCATGAGGCATCGACAGTCGGCCAGCCCCCAGCGCCTCCCGTGCACACATACCCATTCTGACTGTGCTGGAACGCCTTGGGCTGCAGGAAACACCTGCGCTTCCGCGTTGCCGCCGACATTATTGCCGTCTCCGCCCCAGCGAGACGGGCGCTTGATGGGTGCTGGTGTCACTGGGAGACTGGGTCGCTCCGCCCCCGTCGGGAAATCCGTCACCCTGAGTGCTCTCGGCATTCGGAGGCCTTCAGGGCGGCCCATCGGAGGACCCGGCAGAGTCGAACGAACAGCAGCTACTGCTCGGCTCCTTGCGTGATGATGCCTCTGCAAGCCCTCGACGTATCGACCGATCTCGGGTATCTCGTCCCAGGCGTTGTTTCGCGAAAAGGACGTCCACGGGCTGTCAGGACCGGCACTTGGAGTCCCCGCGTCAAACTCGGGCACGTTGTTTCCAGCGCGGGCGTCCGAGGGTTCATGCTCGGGATCAGACAGACTGTTGTTGCGGGGCGGCACCATCAAAGACGACAGATGACCATCATCTTCAGGTTCAAGTTCTGGCGATGGCTCGGGCCGTTCATGGGACAGCCGACTGATGAATGAGCGTGCAGGTTTGGGTTGCTTGTCTTCCCATGGGAATATGCGACGGGGCCCATCAGTCCAGGCACCAGGAGGTTCCTTGGGGACTTCAAACCACATATTCTGAGGTGGACTGGGATAGCGTATAGGAGGGACAAAAGGGGTGGTGTCACGCGACATGTCGTAGTGAACAGAAGGAAAGTCGACGGCCTCTGGTTTTGAACCGACTGGAGGAGACTGCCTGGAAATGGAGACGAGGCTTCAGCATCACCATGTTTGAAATACTTTACGCAGGAAAGGAAGGGTTTAGCAAGTCGCACCTCTGTGCATCCCAGTTATTCACCATCACGCAGGGAGGTTGATCCAGGTTTTGCGCTGTAGCAGGCTCATACAAGGTTGGGGGGGGATGAGGATTGGAAGAATCCGTGATAACTTTGGCTGAAGCCCTGGGTTAGCTCGGCTGTTTGCGGGAGAAGCGGTCCAAGGGTAGGGAGTTGGGCATTCACGCAACAACAAATAGTTTCCACCGTCTATGATGGTGATGATGGAGGGATGATACTCACCTTGCCGCTCCAGAGGAGGCTGATGCCCGACGTTGGTGCTGTCTGGCAAAGGGACCCCCGAACCATGATGCTGAACAGCATCACCAAGCGCTGCGGCTCGTTGCCACTTCTGCCCTTGGCTGGATTGGTCAAGGGTGGTGCTCTAGCGTTCATGCTGGTCAGACGTACCGACACTTTGCTGCAAACAAAAAAACAAAAAAGACCAGACGGCAGAGAGAGCGACACACACGTACCTCGTCTGCTCTGTAATGGCGATCATGAACAGCCCACCAGTGGCCGACCATGTCCCTGAGCCCGGCGTTGCCGCAGGACGCGTGACGGCCAGCAAACCAAGGCTTATCGACGCCGATGAAGTGTACCATGCTGATGCTAGATTGGAAATGACGGTAGGCGGGTAGATATTGGTATTGACCAGACGGTGTCACGTTGTAAGTGAAGGACAAGCGGTTGACGCTCTGCTTGAAATGCATGTTTATGAGACCTTGGTCGGCACCATCAAACGAGATTCCCCTCTCCGCCATGGCCAACATGGCATAGTAGTCACCCATGTTTGGGGTCAGAACCATGACGCCCGTGTTGTAAATGTCTGGCCAGCCAATGTCAGGGGCAGCCGAAAAGGGCTGGGGCAAATCAAAAAGCTCATCGGGGGCTCGGTAAGCTACTACATCTGCGTCGATATACACAATCTTGGAACACTGTGTCTGCTTCCAAAGGTTGATCTTGGTAAAGGTCGAATTCAAGTCGGGTCTGTTCATCATGTACAGGTTTCCAGGATACCTGGTGCGAATAGGGGTCACGGGGAGGACATAGTCAAAGACAGTCTGGAAGAACTTGGGGTTCCCGGCCGGACCGCAATCAATCAGTCAAGAGTTTTGGGCTTGGCATGGATGGCATGAGCTCGCCACAAAGTCGGTGATGGTGATGAAGAAGAAGAAGAAGAAGAAGAAGACGACGACGACGACGACGACGACGAAGATGGTGATGATGATGACAACGATGATGACGGGAAAGTACACGTGCCTTTAGTCGGGATACTGCGTCGGCCGAAACCGAGTCCAACGTGACCAAAACAGCAATTCTCTTGGCTGTCCCGGCATCGCGTAATGAATGCGCGAGAACCAAAGCGCCCGGGAGATATGAATCGCTCAAAAGCAGCTGCCAAATGGTCAGCAACCGAGCGTATGGATGCACTTGGGACCACCCCGTCAACCATCAACCCCTTGCTCCGCGGTTCGAGGGTGCGATCGAGTCTATCACGACATCCAAGGCTACCTAGGTACCAGGTAGCTGGCCAGGTTGCCGCGTCGTGTCGTGTCGTGTCGTGTCGTGTCGTTTCGTGTCGTCGAGACGCGGTTGCATCATGGATCAGCTAAAGGGGATCAACGTACCGTTGCGTAAAGCTCCTCACCCGGCACGGGCCTCATCGTCAGCATCATGAGTTTAGTTGCCGTCTGGATTTCTCCGATCGTGCAAAGCTTAATTTATGGAACAAGCTTCGCAATAAAGCTTCCTTCCTTGCCTTGCTTTGCTTTCTTAGGGCACCGTGATCAAAGCCCAAGTCGTCAATGCGCCAGCCGGCTTCAGAGCTTCTGTTCAGGTGGGATGGAACGCTACTGGCCAATCATGGGGCGCAGCCGAACGCCACGATGCAGCCCATAAAAATGGATCTCATTAGGCAAAAGCCCAGCCCGCGAAACCCCTCCAGCGCTCATGAAACCCAGCATTGTGCTCATCCGTTGCACCAGCGGCCGTCCTCCACTATTCTGGACGAAAGCTTGTCTATGGCTGATGCATTTCGTGAAAACGGGCTGGTTGCAGCTGATGACGCCCTAACAGCGCTTGTCGAAGATCCGCAGCGACTCCACCGTGCAAGAGCGCGGTTCAGCGAATCCCCGCCATCCTACAGATCGTTCGTGTCACACAACTCAACCCGATCTCAGAGCCCTGAGCTGCAAAGTGATGAACAACGACGCCACGAGAAACGAAAATGGAAACTGATACGGGAGCGTCGGGCATCGTTTCCTTCCAACCAATTCAAGGCCCAAAAGAGCGAGGAGATAGATCGGCTCTACCAAGAAGATGGGTCTCGAACAAGCCGTCACCCAGCCGGTACAGATTTCTACAAACTCGCGGAGGAGAACGTCAAGAAACGCTGGGTTGAGCAGGGAATATGGAACGAGAAGTGGGAAACCAAGAACGTTTGGAGGTGGAAGCACGAAGAACCACTCGACTCTGAGTTTGAGTCGAACAAGGATAAAGCGGCTCGTGCTGAGACCCGTCTCTTCTGCCCGCCTCTTGAGCAAAGAGGATCGAAGCCGAGACGATCGAAGAGCGCCGAAGAGTTGCGAACGATTGAGGAGTGCCGGCGCATACGGGAACTTGAACGTGAGGCGTCGCGCCCATACTATCAGTTCGCCTATCAGGTTTCGAAAGAACGCGAGCGGATTCAAGAAGAAATGAGTCTCCCCGAAACTCTGAACTTCTCTGACCTCAACCAAATGCACCCAAATCGACAGCAAGCTGCCCTTCAGGCAAGAGCAGAGCGCGGCCACACCCCGACCGAGCCTAACGTTCAAAACTCCATCGTCTCGACTCCTCCGGACATTAATACGAGGGCCTATGAGAGAGTCAAGAATACCTGGGTAAGAAGAGGAATATGGAACAAGAAATGGGGTATACTGCCCGGGATGTCGTGGAAGCATGAACAGTCCATCGAGGAGATGCTACGTGAGGAAATGGGTAATGATTCTGTCCCTCCCGAGGTTGGTGCGGTCGAGGACAGGCGCGGACCCAGCGAAGTACCTTGTAGGCCGTTATTTGGGGCGTATCCGGGAGAACAGGTCACATCGTCGTTCTCGTGTTCAGTCTTCAACAACATCCACGAACCGGCGACATTACGAGCGGGAGCGGAGCGAATCGCGTGTCCATTACCGGCTGCAGCAGATGGTCACATAGACGATCCTCTTCAAGAGGCATGTCCGGGCAGCGATCCTGTGAGATTATCGAATGGCGATCCCAGCCTGCCTTCCATTGCATCATGTTCAGAACGCTACCAAGCAAAGAGAAGAGAGGCTGGACGCTCTGTCTTGCTGTCGGGGGCGCGACGAGGCGAGAGAGAGGTATCTGTCGAGGCTGGGCTTGCTCCAGAATTACCACGTACCGCTCTTGGTCCAGCAGTTCGTCCGTCCAAGATTTCCAAGGCCTACAGAAGGAACAGGACTTCCCCCAGACGACAGCCAGATGGCTCTGAAATGACCGAGGTACTAAAGCTGGTTTCTGTATCAGATATCGCTTCCGACCCCCTTGTGGATTCTTCTGTGCAGCCTCGAAGGAGTAGACGCTTGCAGGAGGCCAGGCGCATAACGGATGCAGACTCCTCCGTTGGAAGAATCAGTACCAGTAGCCCGAAGTCTGCGAAACCCCATGGAGTAGTTCAAAGACGTTCACGAACAATTCGGCAGAGGACGGGATAGGATATCCTGACGAATATTATAACTAGCTGGTCCGCCCCCTAGGTCCTGTGTTCGCGGCCTGGAACGAACCGCCTCCTGTTCAGATAAGCGTCTCCGTGCTCTGATACAAAAACACAAGTGCCTGATCGAAGGGTAAGCATCGATTTCTGGTCCGGTCACGGACTGCTGCGACCATGGATACTGACTAAAGGAGACTGGCCCCTTCCCATATGACCGTCTTTATCACGAGGTTATCGTCAGCCAACATGCATCTCGGTCATACCGTTGTGTGAAAGAGACACACACCACCGTGCGCCGGGAATCATTATATATACATGAACAGCTGTGCGGCTAAACCGACAATTTGTAACCCGCAAGCCATGTCAACGCTGGAATCCACGTCCACTGCACGCTTTGTTCGATGTATCTCTACCCAGAACCTGTCAGTGACACTGCCCCACCTAGTGGAAGTGCCTCCACGAAGAGCGGCACGGGCCGAGTAGCCGCTCACTGGCAATGTGGCACCTCTGGATGTCCGTGATCAATCGCACCAAATCACCACAAAAGAAGCCTTACACTTAATCCACTGTTAAGACTGTGTGATACTTGGCGTGTGTTTGTTGTTGACTCACCATGTGCCATTGCGTCGTCGGGTGCTAGTTATCCGTATTGGGCTGGGAAAGTGTCAGGAAGCTTGCAGAAGAACAGCTATATTGAAGAAGGTTAACGAGTACTAACTGAACAGCACTCGCTACACCAGCTATTTAGAGTAGGCATAGGGGTAGCCCTAAGGGACTACTGTTCCCTCGGTTATGTATGCCACATTCTAGCCGAACATTCCTGATAAATACACGAATCCACCGATATCCCCGGCAACACTGAGTGGTTTAAAATCAGACCATCCCCAGCAATGAAACAAGCCATGTCCAGAAACCCAACAACTGAATAATCGGAACGCAGAAAAGTAGAAATCCTTGTAAGTCATAAAATCGAGCCTCGAAGGCGAATATATACTAACAGTTTTGCATCGGGAAGCTTTATCTATCATGGCTGGCTCAGGCTGCCCGCATTGTGAAGGCGACGGGATTACCAAGGACGGCCTAATATGCCAGACATGCGGCAAAGAAGGCTAAGCCTACATTTTGAGGCGAGTAGAGCTCTCACTTCTAATCCAACTTGTTCGCACCGGCGATGGACCGAGTGACTATCAAGAAGCTCGCGCCGGTGCTATTGCAATAATCGCCCCAATAACAGCTGAGGAGGTGCCAATCTTGTTGGCCGAAATAGGGAAACCTTTTCCAAAGAGCAGTCTTGTTAGCGCTGGTAAAGAGGAAGAGGTGATCATACTTCCAGGGACAAAATTCCGCCTTGGGGTGCCATACTACTTGACAGCGCGACCAGTGCGAAGCGTTTGGGTAGAATTTGAACCCGAATATATTTGAGTAATAGTATTGCAGGTTTCTAAATGAACCACTCTCTGAGAGAAACCCACCGCCTGGGTAGATCTCCGACGCAGTGGGTGAGAGATTACGGCTTGCATCCCCGATAACATACGACTCAAACTCTAATAAGCCATCGTATATATCTAGCCCTCTAGAATCTATATCTGCTGGAAAGTTATTGTGATCGAATTGCGAAGTAAGCTCATTATGCTGACCAGGCGCACCAGCAAAGTCCAAGGTCGGGGTCAGCCTGAAGCTGGCTGGGAGCATTGAAGAAGAATGCATACCACCTAAGGCGTCTGGACCAGCCCAATTCCCAATATCTGTCAAATGCTGACTTTCAAAGTCCATATGACTGTCTTCTGGCGGTGCTTCTTGACGGCTATGCCAAATGCTTGAGGCATCGAGGCTTGTGTGTTCAGTTGCTTCAAGCTCCACCTCTCGTTTCCTCTTCACTCCCATTATTGGAGGTGAATAGAGAAGGATGTCCACTATTATGTTGACCATATCAATAGAAGCTGCCAAGACCTCTTCCTGCGATGCTTCACTATTCAGTATCCTTCCGGCAAACCTTATGTTTTCATAATCTTCATCACGTCCCCTTACATGCTGCCGCAAATGGTTGAATCATAATAATAGATATATTCATAATAATGACAATAAAGAACTAATATACAGAGTCTACAGAAAAAAGAGAGAGGGAAGACTATCATCAGGTCAGAATTGTTGGAATCACATCAAGGTATACCCAATTGTACGTAGGGTCGCGCGCGTGGTATCAGGTACCGGGCGGTCACCAAAAAAAGGTATTCTATTACTTAGCTAATGACTGTGACTATCTAGAAAGGAAGGAAAAGGGGCAGTAAAGGGAGAATTACACGATGTGGCCTTTTGTGCGTGTACCGCAGTCACGTGTGGTGGTGCGGCTCTGCGGGCCGCCCGTGCGGCCTATCAGGGCGCAGGGAAAATCGGGGCCATAACGGTCGCAATGCCCAATATAGGGGGCAATTGCGATGGCGATTCCGATACTAGCAGTCTCTCTCTTTATAGAAAGAAAACAGTAGAATCGCTAGAATGTAAAGGGAACATATAGAAAAGAAAGCGCGGCTAGGTCTCAGAAGGTTGTGCTTCCGACAGCGTCATCGCTAACCTTGACAGGTTCCGCTGCGCGGCTGGCTTAGCTAGGCGGCTATGCAGTATGTTGAATATCGTAGCCATTGAGCCGAAAAGAAAGGGGTAAACGGAATAAGCAGTAAATGCAGCATTGAACATAAGGAAATCCTGGCGCATAAAATAGCGGGGCAAAACGGTCAGCAGCCTACAACAATGCAGCGATCCCAACCAGTCTCATACTTGATTAAACTAAACACATTACAACTAGATAATGGTTCGTCATCCCCAGGTCACACTCATAACTGCACACAATGTGTGATTAATCTGTGATTCATCAGGTTACGGCTCACGGGCCACGGATTATAGTCGCTTGGCTTGGCTTTTAGTCAGCGACAGGGATGCGCAGAGCCGCATTGTCAAGACAGGGTGGGGGCTTTTGACAGTAATAATAGAAACCGGCCCCACTAAGAAGCCAAGGCGACTTCTTGCCGCGACTCGTCTGTGGCCCCGTGATCCATCAGTCTGACTGGAGGACGGCCCCACATTCCAGATTCCAGACTAACCAACGTTGGCAGCCGCAAGCGAGCTTGCATAAGGATCCGCGAGCTTGAAAGCTACAAGGCAACTTCCGCGACGGTAGGAGGCGCCACGCCACCGGAAGCAGGGGTTGCCGTTGGTCTGCCCTACGAGGGGTTGCTTGGATCCGTCGTCGTATGATTTGGATACATTTAATAGGAGGAGGAATCATTTTCAAGGTCCGTTATTGAAGCCCGGCGACGCGACAACTGAGGACCCGTGCCCACTTAGGCATGTAGCAGTTTTTTGGGCACTGGAAGTTTGCTGACGGCAATATCTTTTAAGGAACAGCAGGCAAGATACCAGGAGGTAGGTAGGTACGTACCTTGGGCTGGGTCGGGGTGGCTAGCTACACCTACCCCCTTGGAAGTACCCAAGTGCCTGCCTTAGGCACCTCCTAAGCAATGCCCTACCAGTAAACCTTGTCCACTCGCATTGCCAAGCCACGTTTAGGCTCCTATTGGTATTGGCTCACATCCCTGGAAGCAACATGCCATCAATAAGTGGTCAAAACTCAAGAGGAAGGTGCTTTCCCCGCCATTTCCCTCCACCTTGACAAAGATTTCCGCACATACCATACTCTACTTTACTGTTGATGTACTCCGTAGTAGGAGATGGGTTTCTGATTGCCATTCGGCATCCCAGAATCCTGCCCCACCTTGGTACACCTCAGAACCGACCGACTCCTGGAATGCACGACGACGGACGAGAGGCCACAGTGTGATATCGACGGAGAGGTTGGTTGAACCGGAAATACCAGCACAGCAGTACGGAGTAGTTATTGGAAACATGGTCGTCCCCACCCGCAAGTGTGCTAGGATTTTGGCAAGTACGGAGGACGGAGCCCGCAGTCAGGCTAACCCAAGTTGCATTTATTGTGGCGAGTTTTGCTGACAGCAGCACGAGTCACAAGTCCCCATCCGTAGAGTTGTGGCCGAGCTTATGTGAGAAGACAGTTGCCGAACTGGGGGTGGTTTCTGCTATTTTGCATCAATAACCGACATGCGTCTCTGCGGGTCGTCCGTCTGTGTGTCACCAGCCTTGGGCGTAGGATTCAGGGAATAGACATTCCAGGGGGGGAGTTGGGGACCGCGCCAGTTGACGTCCTTGCTTTTGTCTCGTGGCTTGAAGAGCATGAAGAAGAGTCACAGGGTGTCAATCCGTACCGTGCCCGCGGAGTACTCGGGGATCTAATCCCAACCCTGAGGGGTTGCCGCCGGTTGCCTGAGAAATAAGCCCAGAGACAAGTTGACGACAACGGCCACACGGACTGCCTGACGGGCAGTGCGAGCACCCGTCGGTTCCGGGTGGAGGAAGGTTGGTCCGTGTCATACGGAATATCTTCTGGCTTTTCTGTATTCTGGCTTTTCTGCAGGTCCCTTTTCGCTCTGGCCGTGCTGCCGTGGTGTTGTTGTTGTTGTTGTTGTTGTGTGAGGTCATGTTGCTGCCAGTTACCAATGATGGGTACGGAGTAGACGTGGGAAGGGGCGGCCAACCAAAGGGAAGGAGAGACTGTACTCCGTACGGAGTACGGAGTAGGCATTGAGAGCTCAGAAGCTCAGACGTAATGGCAACATCAGCGGCAGATGCCAGGCATTCATTTCCGCTTACCAGCTTGGGACGAGGATTGCACATGGCCGGCCAAACTACCTGTAGGTTGTACCCTAAGTGGTACCTAACGGCGTCTGGTACTTATTCAATGTCAAGCCAATTACACCCAGGATTGGGGCGTGTACGTCCGTACGTTCTGCGGACTCCAGACCCAAGACACGCATGCAAAACAGTAAACACAATGCTAGGCAATGGAATTGAAAATTGAGAGGAAATCAAAAAGTCAGCTAACTGGAGATTCATTCCTAAGTTAATGATGACGACGACGACCTGTTGGAAGTGCTCCTTTAGGTACCTAAGGTACCTACCTCCTAAGGTAAGGTTATCTGTGCCTACCTCCTTCCTCTGGTGCTCTGCACCCCCTCGTCCCCTCGTGGTCGAGGCGTCTTCCGATCAAGCACGCCGTCGCCTTGCCAGAAGAACAACCCGAGATTCCGGTATAGAGTTTTTTTCTTCCCTGCGATGCGACCAGCCCCTTGTGGAAGAAATTGACCACGCTACCATGCACGATGATACATGATAGGCTGCCTGGGCCTCTGCCGCGCATCGCATCGGGTGAGATTCCTACCGTTGCTTTTATTTTAGGTCCTTGGCACTCGCTAACTGACCAACAGGGTCGCTCCTCCCCGAATCCCAACCCTTGGCCGGTCCTCGTGTCTCATTCATCCATGGTGCGCCCAAACAGTCGGGTCAGGTTTTTGTGTTTTGTGTTGGTTGTCTGTCATATGCTGCCGTCGTGGACAGTCACTATTTTCATTTCGCGCGGATGGTTTATTGGCATGATGCATCACGAAGCGGCACCAATATTACCTGCACCCTTGGCCAGCGGTTTACTCTCCATGTGCGGTGCGGAGTAGGAGTACCTCGGGTACGAAATGTACGGAGTAGAAGCAGGCTAACTCCTTGCTAACGGGCGGCCTAGACCGACTGACGGACGTGACGTAATGGGAAATGGCCAGTGATGATGGGCCGAGAAATGCCACCGATTTTCCCGCAAGACCTTAATTGGCAGATACGAATGCGAAGTTTGTCGAAACTTCCCCCCCCCCCTCTCTTATGACTTGAGCCGCCGCTCCAATCCCATCAACGCGAGTTAGACCAGGCTAGACAGGCAACTGTGAGGGCCGCAAGCCACGGAGCCGTGAAATTATTCGGTTTCTTTCTCCCATGATCATCATCAGCAAACACTGAACCCCTCCTCTATGCATGCACTATTTCCCGCAGACTCGACAAGTTTGATAACACGAGCGTTCAATGCTGGGTTGATATCAACATGCTTACTACTCGGTAATCTAATTTCCGGTTGATCTAGTTCCTTCTGCAAACAGGGGGACGGATTACGTACGGCCATGCACCACAAAAAAAAAAGAAGAAAAAGAAAAAAAAGAAAAAAAAAAGGAGGGGGTGGGGGGTGGCGGTGGGTTGGGGGGTTCGACAGGTCAAGAAGAAAAAAGAAAAAAAAGAAAAAACCCCCCCCCCCCCCCCCCAAAAAAACCACCAAAAGGAAGGAGAAATCATGTCTGACTCTATGAGTCTGCTCCGTGTAATACTGTAATGCCGTATGGTGAGAGGTATGCTCTCTGCAAAGGTAGCAAGCGCAACTGCGTGTCTGAGACAACAGGCAAGTCCGCTCGTGGGGGAGAGGGAGGGGCACTAAGTACCCGGTACTTCGCAGCCCCTGTTGCCCCGTCTTACATCATGTACCTACACCTCTAGGTGGTATAGAGGTATAGACAGGGAGGCGGACTACCTGGAGACGGCGACCTTGACCAACTTGGGTCTAGCAAGTCCGATACCCCTGGCCTGGTAGGTGCGCCTCGTCTAGGCTCGTCCTGTAGCAGGCAGGAGCAGGCAGGGCTCAACGTCCCCTGACAACAAACTTGACTTGCAGTCTTGCGCCAGACTTGACTTGTTCCTTGCCAGAGTCTGGACTCACCACTCTGGAGTCGACCGACGACTTCTCCACCACCAAAGCCAATGGCAACCAGTTGAACCCCCCCCTTCCCCTTTCCGAAGAAAGTCGCCGCGGATCGCCTCCGCCTTTTTTAGGTGACAACAAGATTGTGCCCGCTCGTCTCTCGGGACGGTACGAAGAACCGAGTATCTGTCAGATTGTACTGCTACATTGCCTTCCCCCCTCCCCCCGCCTCCCCTGATGACTGCAGACGTGCCGCAGACGGAGACGGTGTCACTTGCGCTCCAAGCCTCTCTCATCTCATGTCCACAGTCCAGGCATGTCGAACCGAGCCTTGCTTGACATGCCTGGAGGCCTGGAGGCCTCGAGCAACAAAAGCAACAACCAGCGGCCGGCGCATCTAGGTACCGCTACACTCGGATACGACTTTTGGTCCTCTTGCTTCCTTCTCCACCGAGCTACGCATACAGATGGAGATGGCCGGTTTCCAACTCTGAACCATCAACTATCACACTACTCCGTACGGACTACTCTTGCAAAAACTACACCCCCCCCCCCCCCCCCCGGGCAAACAGACACTCCGCAGCACAGCAGAGCCCGGCTTTTCTCACTTGTTCTTTTCGAGACACGCACCTCCCTGTCATGTCCCACACTCGGTCGACGAGGAGGCAAAGCACCATCTACGAGACAAGGCGCTTGACGACAACTTTGCGAGTATTGGTTAGCCTGCCGCACCAGCCCGAGACCCCAGGGTCGGGGACAGCATCAGGATTCAGGGCTAGCCGTAGCTTGATGCGTTTTTCCCATGTTGATGCTGCGTTGGTACTCCGTATTGTGAATGCTAATGAACCGCTCCGCAGCTCCGTATGCTCCATGAGTCGATTGGCCTATTATTATTTTCTCGACTTTATATCTTTTTTACTTTCTCCTCCCTCACCCCCCTTTCTCGAGGTGTCCACAAGGGGGGAGCCCGTCTTCTTTGATGGCACCCTTGGCACCCTGGTCTCCCGGATGAGGCTGAGGCGTTTTTCTTTCTGCCCTACCACCGCCTAGTACAAACTAATGAATGCATACGGTTCAATCTCGAGCCTCTGAAAATGGAGATCCCGTTGCTTGAAAAAGGCTGACCGGCTACTTCAAAAACACCGCCTGTCTATATCTACTGGCAAGCCCCCAACCAAGTCACCACAGACCACAAAAACAGCCTTTTCAACCACATCTTTCGCCTTTCCAACGTACTAAAGAAAGTCAATCGTCTGTCACTTTGGAATCTTGCCACCAGAGACCTCTTGCAAAACAAAGACTATCCTATCCACACGTCTCGTCCGAGTTGCTCACCACAGGCATCGACTTTGACCGAGGCTTTACACCACTCGTTTCATTCAGTGCCGAGACCCGAATCATATCAAGACGACGAAGAGGATAGAACAGCTCTCATCTGCGCTTTCGTAACCAATTCTCCACAACTGGCTATTTGGACAAATCACTACACAGGTGCATCGACCATTTACTGGTCCTCCGGCCCCTTCCACGTCGGTTGTTCCGTGGAGAAAGCCGCCTTTGCCTTTGGGGGGTTGTGGAATAATACCCTGCTGACAAGCGGTAAGTATCCTTGCTGGTGAATTGGTGCTCCCGGTATTTGCATCCGTACAAGAGGCGTCTTTTTTTTTATACCAGCAGCGTCGAGTCTTGTCTTTCACGCTGACTCGACTACTTTCAGATTGCCATTTTTTTTTTGAAAAAAAAATAACGCAAGTTGGCTTGGCTTCATAATGACTTCCCTGATGGAGCAACCCTACAACAGCCTGGCCACACAGCATCAGCTCAAGGACGACTTTACTTGCTATCCAGAGCCTCCTCAAAACACGTTTTCGTCCTCGTCACTTGATCTTGATGCTGCATTCCCTGCCGCCACCGCATCCATGAGATTCGAGCCCTCGTTGTATACCCAAACCACGAGCTATCTTGTCAACCACCACACGTCGCCCGTTGCTTACACAGATGAAGGTGACAACAGACTGTCATCATCTGGTCTCTCATCGAACTCTATACCCTCGGTTCCATCATCCGTCGTCGGTTCCCCGCTATCGAATCACGAGCAGCTTGGGATTTCTGAATGGAGTGGTCACCCAAACCAATGTCAGCCTGGAATTGTTGGAAGCGACTACATGTCATCCGCTGATTACTTCCACGGAGGTGTCATGGACGACTTTCACGGCTTTGACTTCCACACCCAACCGAAGTCGTATGTTGGTAAGTTGGGCTTCTTTTTCTAGACTCATCGTCGACTACAGCCTTACCCCAATGCCTGTCTGCCTCTTTCATCATTGCCACGACATGCACATGATCAAGTGAATTGTATTCCCAAAGCTCTCCGGATGCGCACCTCATCAACAACAACTCTTCTGTCTAGTGGCCATCGAGGAGGCTAAGGCGGTATCCTACTGTGGGCGTGCAAGTGCAGGCCTTGCATTTTGAGGTCAACGTTTGAATGCCCAACGACGTGCCAAGTTCCTCTGGCATTCTCAACATGTCCAGACTTGGGACGACACTGCTTTTCTACATGCTGGCAGTCTGAAGGGGCAAATACTCTGCACCATCAAACCTCTTGTGGCCGTCATGTCTCACCTCATGTCGCCCTTGTTTTATGGAAAATTCGGCCGCCACTTACGGACGTCCTCGACAAGCGCTTGATGGCGGCCGATGCTCTGCGGACTGGTCGTGTCGGTTGTGTCGGTTGCCTCTGGATTGTGTCTGTCTGGCCTGGTTGGGCGAGCTGGTGGTCCTCCGAGTTCGCGGTCCCCGAGCTGGTCCCCGATGTGCCCCCCAAGCTGGTCCTCGACTTGGCCCCCACACGCCCCCTCCTTCCGCAGACGGGACCCGCAATTCAGCTGCGTTGTGGCAAGCCATCCACCCTCATTCTCACGAGATGCATGGGTGGTGGTGGGTTTGCTTTGTAGCTGGGTTGACTGGGCGGAGCTGCCGTAGCCGTGGAGATATGTAATGCCGCAGCATCACACAATCTCCTCTGCACGCAAACCAGGAGCATTGCCGCCAGCGCTCGACTGGGATGGGCGAGTTATACAATGAATGCCCTGTGTAACTGGCCGTTCAGCGGCGTCGTCACTCAAACTGTCTCGCAGCAGCTAGCAGCAGCAGTGGCGGCAAGCCAGCGCCGCTTACGCACCCCCTCCTGGTAGCCATGCCAACCTCGACTATTGCCGTTTCCTCCCTTTTCAACCTCTTTTGGAGCTTATTTTGTTCTCCCGTCTTGCTTCACGTCCCATTGGCAATACGGTCCGCCAAAGGGACATCGACTCGCGCGCATTCTTCCCCCTGACTGCCTTCAAGCGTTTTTTTTTTTTTAATTTTTTTTTTTTTCCCTTGGGGTTTGCCGAAAACGAGCCCAGCCCCATGGTCGCTCCCCTTGCTCTTGTTTTCTTCCCTTCACCCACCTGTTTGGCCAACTATGCGGGAGCCCGAATTTGGACGTGTGGAAATGACTCTGTCTTCGTCAGTTACTGACACTGTGTGTCCCGGTTCAGATCCTTCTCTGATTCATCCCGAGATGGCCCGGCCACCGATGCCCATGTCCCCTTTTGATGGCCACTACCAGCACGCTCCAGCGCATCCTTTCGCCCCCTCACCCTCGATATCGTCATCACCGCAACCAAACATGGTCAGGGCCAGCAGCACTTCACCGTTCCTTCACAGCAGCTCGTTCGGCACTGGGTACGGCGCGAGCCCCTACGGTGCTCCCTTGGACCCGAGCGGTCGCCGGGTTAGCACGGTCAGCTTCATTTCTCCCGGAGCATCTGCAGACTACAGCGGCGACGAGATGAAGGAAAAGCAAAGATGCACATACCCCGAATGCGGCAAAGTGTTCAAAGACTTGAAGGCACACATGCTTACGCACCAGACTGAGAGGCCGGAGAAATGCCCCATTCAGACTTGCGAGTACCACATCAAAGGATTCGCGCGCAAGTACGACAAGAATCGGCACACCTTGACGCACTATAAAGGGACCATGGTCTGCGGCTTCTGTCCTGGGTCCGGGTCTCCGGCGGAGAAGTCGTTCAACCGTGCCGACGTCTTCAAGCGACATCTCACGGCTGTTCATGGTGTTGAGCAAACGCCACCCAACAGTCGCAAGAAGACGCCGTCGGGTATGACGACGGGAAAGAAGCTTAGCGGCTATGCCCCTGATGCTACTGGAAAATGCAGCACCTGCTCAAAGACCTTTTCCAACGCGCAAGACTTTTACGAGCACTTGGACGACTGTGTTTTGCGCATTGTGCAACAAGAGGATCCCGCCGAGGCCATCAACGCACAGCGCTTGGCCGAGGTGGAGAATGACAAGACTGTGCACCACACATTGGAAAAGAACCACTTGCCGACGGCCACGCCAACCATGCGAGCTCCCGACGACGATGAGGAGGATGATTTGGACATGGCTGACGAGGAGGAAGCGGATGACGCCACACCAAGGACCAGATCGTCCCCCCCGAGCAAGAAGAAGGGCAACGGTGCCAACGGCGTGCAAAAGTCGGGTGGCCTGACTCACTCACGCGGAGGTGTTTCCATGCCCACCAAATCGCGAGGGCGGAAGAACCGCCGAGACTATCCGTCATCGTGGGGGTTTGACAAGGGTCAAATGACGATGAGAAAGCGCATCATGGCCGTCTTTGATGGTCAGCGAAGACTTGCCAAGGACGACATGATGCTGTCGACGGATCACGAGGTTCGCATCAAGCTGTCAGACGGCAAGTCGTACGTGACGGACTTGGATGTGCAAACCCTTAAGCGCGCCGAGGGATTCCATGGTGCGACTGATGAGGAGAAAGGACCCTGGGTTTCAGACGATCCTACCGAGGAGCAACTGAAGGAAATGCAGGAAATGCTGAAGACCACTGCATCTTCAGCCTAGGTGGGTGATTCCCTAGACGATGGGGGGAGAAGAGAAGAAGAGAGAGAAAAAAAAAAAAAGGAGGCGGGGCCCATGACATGCGACACACCTAATACCTGGTTTTTTTTTATGGAGTCGTAAGGGTGATGATGGGCGTACGTGGCACGGTGCCGGATATTATGGGTTGTTTAACTCGTGCGTTTTTTTCTTTTTCTTTTTTCGTCAGGTTTTGGGATTGCTCGTTATGGTCGGGTCTACTTGGGGGAGTTTTTGGACAACCGAGTTGGGGTATTCCCTGGCATTTGGCGATGAATCACGATACCTTTTTTTCATTTATTTTCTTGCAATGAGAAAACAAAAAGAGGAAGCAAACGATGATCCGGATGCAGGATCGGGTCCGTCTTTTCTTTTCATTCTGGCAGCAAGCCAAGGGGGGGGGGGGGGGGGGGGGTTATTATTCTTGACCGTCTGGCCTCTTTGATCTATTCGCGTTTTCGATACCCTGTTTTGTTCACACCATTTTCTGGTCGTTGACAGGCCGAGCAGCCGGCGTCTACAATAGAGCAGAGTTAATTGACGAGGAGGAAACTCTATGCAACAATGAATGGCCTTGATTGGTTTCGCTGACGGCCCTCTGAATGCTATGCTGTCTTGAATGCCCTCCTGAAGACGTCTGGTCGCCGGCATCGGCATGCCCAGATAGTCTGAGCGAGCGAGGTTCAGCTGAGGCTCAGCTTGTGTGGTATCTCTCGTCCCGAGAGTTGCTGGATTGCCCAAGTCGTAAGGGACCAAGCCGCGAGCGTACGGAGATTACCTGCCGACAGATGCCTGATGGATACCTGATACCTGATACCTGGTACCTGATATCTTTGATAAGCAGAGACAAGAGATGAGGTGGAGGTGGAGGTGGAGGTTGGATGCAGCGATGAGATTTTTCAGCGGCAACGGACCCCACACCCACAGTGATTGATTGCACGTGGTGACCGAGGAAGGAGGAGGAAGGAGGCGTCCAGGCGCAACGGGGCTCTTTCCGCCCAACCAAACAACCCACCAACCCGTCAACGGCAAACTCCGGCCTTTCCTTTCCATTGAGGAGCGTCTGGTCTGGTCTGGTCTGGTCTGGTCTGGTCTGGTGCTTCTTTGCCGGTTGGACGGCCGTCTGATGCTACATTTTTAACCCTACGCGGGGGAATCTTTGCACCGGAAAAGAAGAGGACGAGGCAAACACGAGACGATCAATAATACTGTAACACCGGGCAACACAACGGCACAACGCAACACCACGCTGATACCGGCTTTGGCTCAAAAAGTGCCGTGTCTGCTCCTGGGTAGGGAAAGGGGGCGGGTGGTACCGTGGTTTCCTCCAGACAACCTGCTCCCCCATGGCTTTGACGTCTCGAATCTCCCTCCGGGGCAGCGAGCCCTCGGGCCCCGAAGACTTTCTCTCCTCGTCCTTGGGAGTCATCTTCCCGGATGACGTGACCAACCAGCACGGCGACGCCGAGCACAGCCTCATCTACGCCTCGCCGCATCTGCCGCAGCCGCTGCATCTCGAGCTTGCGGATCCCGAGGGCGAGACGGACCGGCGGCTCTTCAGCCATTACCTCTGGAACGCGAGCCTGCTGCTGGCCGAGCTGATGGAGAGGGACACGCTCGGCTTGCACGGCTCGGGCACGGGTGATGGTGATGCTCATGCGCGAGGAGGTCGAGACGCCAGTTTCTGCGTGGCAGGCAAGTCGGTGCTGGAGCTGGGCGCCGGCACGGCTCTGCCAAGCATCATGGCGGGACTGCTGGGCGCGCAGCGCGTCGCCGTGACGGATTACCCCGCCCCGGCTGTTTTGAAGACGCTCGAGGGAAACGTCGGGCGCAACGTCCGCGCCGACCGCTCCCCCGCCGGCTGCCACGCGACGCCGGCTTCAAGCGTCGTCGTCCAAGGCCACGCCTGGGGCGAGCTGACGGGCCCGCGCGAGAGCATCTGCCAGTCGGGCCGGCACGCCTTTGACCGCGTCGTCGCTGCCGATTGCCTGTGGATGCCGTGGCAGCACCAGAACCTCCAGAGGTCCATCAGCCACTTCCTCAAGAAGACGCCCTACGCGCGGTGCTGGGTCGTGGCTGGATTCCACACCGGCAGGGACAAGATGAAGGGCTTTTTCGACCCAGACGCACTGGGCAGCCATGACCTCGCGGTGGACACGATATGGGAAAGGGACTGCAACGGTCAGGACAGGGAGTGGCTGTGGGACAGGGAGGAAGACGTCACGGTGAGGAAGAGGTGGCTTGCCGTTGCTTTGTTGAAGAGGCGAGGCTCATGCTGAGGTTACAAGGGGGGGGAGTTGTAGGAGTAGGAGTAGCAGAAGTAGAAGAAGAAGAAGGGGAACAAGAACAAGAACAGGAACAAGAAGAAGAAGAAGAAGAAGATGATGACGACGACGACGACGACGACAACGACAACGACAGACAAGTAGAAAAAGGAGGCTTCCAGGCCGGCTTCGTGAACAACATCACCACCATCGGTGGCGAGGAGCTGCAGACCTTTTTTCTCTGCCCCCGTGCCCTGGCAACGGTCCGTCATGGGGCGTGCTTTCAGGCGCCGGCCATCAATGCTTGCTTGGTCGCCATCAATGCTTCCTTGGTCCTCGCTGCTGCTCGGTGCCCACGACCAAGTCATAGCTCACTCTCAGGTTCTCCGCCCCGTTCAATGCCTTCCTCACCGCGCTCTCGTTTCTCTCGCGCACCAGCCTCCTCAGGGCTCCCAGGAGGAACCCGGCCAGCACATCCACCGACCACGTGTCCGGGACCAGGCGCAGGACGTCCTCCGCCCTGAACCATTCACCAAACCGCTCGAGAAGGGCGCACGTCTGCTCCACCCGGTCGCTGGCATCGGCGATTCGCAGGAACTCCTGCAGAACCTGCTGGAAGAGCCGGCGCTGCTGCTCGGGCTCTGGGGCGGCGTCCCGCCGGCGCGAGGCCCCGTGAGGCGCGTATATGCCTGCGCCTCCGCAAAGGCAGTAGGAGACAGCCGTGTCGTAGTCGCCCAGCCTGTGCACCAGGAGATGGAGTGCCTCGTCGTGTCGATGCTGAAGTCCGGCCAGTATGACCGTCTCTGGCACCAGCAGCTCGCCAGGCAGGCTCCTGACGCGTTCCGCGATGACGGTGGTGTCGTAAACATGCGCGCCGCCCAGGAGTTGGAGCAGTCGGAGGCGGCTGTTCCAGACGTCGTCGTCGTCGTCGCATTCTCGCGGCGCGTTCTCCGTCAAAAAATGGGGATAGGTGGGCTTGGGAGTTTGCAGCGCGCGATACGCCTCATAGCCAGCCATGACCGCCTCGCGGTGAGCTGCCGAGGACTCGAGGTCTCCCAGCACCAGGTCGAGATAGTACTCGAGAAGCTCGTGTACGTACGACGTGAGGCCCTTGTCAAAGACCAGGTGCTCCAGATAGTACTTGACTGCGCTAGGGGCCTCGCTTCGTAGAGTCGCCACCGCTTTGGCAGGCTCAAACGGTGGCACCTTGCCCTCGTCTTCCGCAAAGACCTGCACGCCCAAGCGAGGATTCCTGTTGGCGAGCCAAACTCCGTACTCCTCCACAAGGGCTCGGCTGCCTATCTTTTTCAGATACTCCCTCATGCGCTGCTCGCCATCGCGAAACTCGTGCATGCTGTCTTCTTCTCCCTCAAGCATGCGTTTCCATGTCAGCAGCACATCGCTAGACATCTTTCGGCTCTGGTACAATCGGCTGAGAACGAAAAGGCGACGGTACGATACGAGAATGTCGACAGCTCGGTCAAAACAATCCACGCCTCCATCGACAAGGTCGTTGAGCTCCGACCTGACCATGTCGCCGTCTGCCGATTCTTTCGACGAACGCTGCTCCAGCTCGAGCAACACTATCAACAAGCAGGCATCGATGGTTCTGAATACTTCCTTCTCATCCGGCACGCTTCCGAAACCCTTCATCTTCCTCCACCCCAAAAGAAACCGCCGCAAAAAGTGCATGACGCAAAGATCAATATCCCCGAACGTCGTTGACTGCTCCGAGTCGATGCGGCAAACAATTGTCTCGGCGACCTTTTTGATCCCACTATACACCCATATACCACAGCTGCCTTCGATTACGTCGTCTCGCATTCCTTGGAATAGAAAAAGGGCGACGCGGGGGTCTAGTTTGCTATCCGATAAGACTTGCTCAAGCTCCTTCAGCTCAGAGTCCCTAGTAGACTGGTTCGTCCGTGTAGATGACAAGGAATCAACCAGGAGAAGCAGCCCAGCCTTCTGCTTCAGATAGTCAAGTGTCATGTGGTCCAATTCTGTCCTTGCGTCTCGACCGCGTATGAGCTTCAGGACCGATATGACGCGTAGCCTATCTATGTGCATCTCATCGCCAAAAGAGCACGCCATATCGAGACGAGTGTCTAGCTGAATGATTAACGGATTCGGTAGCGCCCACCATATGCGGTTTCCGTTCCATACTGCCAGCCTGGCGTTGAAATTGGCCAGACGTCCTGCAAACTCTTCGCCTTCGCGATTCCTTGCTGCTTCCCAACCTTGCGGTTGTGATTCGTCATCCTGGAAATCTTCGCCATCAGACGATTCCTTCTTCCTTGGTAAACGCTCCGTGGAGGTTGCTGTCCTGGACTCAGACTTCTTCGGGGGAGACGTAGGAGTCTCTAGGTGACCAGGATCTCGGTAACCAGGAAAGGGGTAGAATTTCTTTTGGCTCAGCTTGGAAACAATCTCATCTAGGCGAACATGTCCTCCGCCCAGGAGGGTCTTCAAACCATAAGGTCTCTCTTGGTAAGCAGGCTTCGCCTCCAGCCAGTATTTCTCGGGATTAACCTCATTTCCGGCATTCAGATGCTGAATTTCCATGCCGTACCGAGGTCCTGAACCAAAGTCTTTGCAAAAAGTCGCAATTACATGACCATCATCCTGCTCATCAGGGCGCATTTGCGGCGCATTCAAGCCAGAATTGATTCCATCAATGGCGACATACTCGGGGTACTTGTCAAATTGAATGGTAGCTCTCGTGGGTTCACCGTCTAGGCTAACAAACATTCCGACGCCAGGATCTGCCTTTCGTGTTCCTATCACAAGAAGGAATTCTTCAGCATTAGGCGAAACGATGTGTGGATTCAAGGTCGTGTAAGCTAGTGGCTTTCCGTGTCCTGTTTCGTTTGCGGCGAAGGTGTCTTCATCCCCTGGCGCTGCTGGTAAAGGCTTGTCTGTGACAACAGCCACTGGCTCATGAATAGCTTGCGGAGGGCTCGTCGATGCCCTTGCCGTGGACGGCAACGCAGTCGACATGCCGTCATTTTTACTTTGACTTCGACTGTGACTCGATGTTGTGGTGTCGGTAGCATGTCCTTTTAAGCGGGTTGTTTCTTTCGATGGATCAATCCCGAATTGAGCTTCTCCCCCACCTTCCTCAGAGGAGGCCGTTTCCAAGGTAGAAATGTTCATCAGCGGAATAGTAAGCTGCCTATATATATCCAAAAGGGCATACGACCTGGAGTTAGCAACACAAGCGATAGAGTCCCGGCGAACAGCCAAGACACTCCCGGCAAAAGTCACTTTCTGTGGGGGGAAAATGTAAGCAGTGGCCGCACTCGTCAAGGATGGCGCCAAAGACTTACAGGAGCTTCTAGGACTTTGTCAGCGAGTCGGACAATCTGGATTTTGGATTTCAGAGACAACAGGATCGTGGCATCCTTTGGCGTCGCACTCGAAGGACGAATATTTAAGTCAAGGCCACCAATCCAGCTGCAGTTCTTCACAACGCTGATTCCGGAAACGGGGCTCAATTCTGGTAGAGAATAAAAAGCCGCTGTTGAATTGCACAAGACACAAGCCTTGCTTATCTGCGGCAGCAAGACTATCTCTTGGACACCAGGGCCTGCAGCGGACGGACGGGAGAAGGAATCCAGGGAAACGGGACTGAGTCGCGAAGCTGGAATGTAAACGGGGCTGCCGGATGGCTCGCCTGGATCAGGAGGCATCTGCACAAAATGCAGGACTTCGGAAGCTGATGTTCCGATGTATAGATTACCATCTATCCAACGATTTGTTAGGACCTTGGTGGCCGACGGACAGCGTGACAGACTTGCCATAATACTCGACGCAGTTTATTTTGACATCCTCGGCTGATCCGTCTGTGCACAAGGGAACAGCTTCCAACAGCGGCCGCAAGATGTATGGACCATCCTCGTGGTCCAGCTGCTTCTCGGAGCTGGCAGCTGGGTCCATGTTATTGGATGCCGTGACGGCGGATGCTTATCGGCGCCGTTTGGGCCCATCGACCATGTTGTGAGACGTCCACCTCTGAAGCAGAATGTGAGCGGAGAGCTTGGCTGCGTGGACGGTTCAGAAGGTGTTGGAAAGTTTGTCTGTCTGGTCGAGGTTGTTGGATAAACGCTTTTGAGATTTGGAGAGACGCACAATGTCACTGTGGCTGGCCCTGTTTTGTGGTTCAAGTGTGGAGCCCCGGGGAAATAGCAAGTGCATTGTGTGGCTTTACGAGTTACGTCCCCGAGTACCGCGTCCTCGGCTCTGCGCCGGGAGGAGGTGCAAAAACGACCTGCATTGGTACGTCGCCAGCTAACCTGCAGGTCCCCCGCCTGCGCCACAGCACCAGCATCAGCATCAGCAACCAGCAGCTAGCTCTTGTGCAAGTCGTCTTTCCCCCTTGTGACTGACGAACACGTCGGCTTCTTTCAAACAACCGACAATCTGGATTCTTGACGTGCAACGTTCCGACCGCCCCCTACACTGAGCTTCATCCTTGTGCCACCAGCTCAGACCGCCCCCTCTACCCTATCGCAAACGGACCGAGAGATCTGGCAATTTGCTGCATGAGCAAGTTGGCCGACCAGAACAAGGCAAAACCCCCGGTGCCACAATGGCCGAGGCCGCGGAAGGAGCCATCCCTGGGGTCGTTCCGCCCGGAAGCCCAACGGATGCGACAACCGCGGAGAGTGCAGGAAACAAATTTCAACATGCAATCTTGGCGTGGAGGAGTACGAAGACGTCCCCACGACTTTTCTTTGCTGCCCAGGTCTTTTGTCGTTTTGCTAACCAAGATGGCGGCTAGGCGTCGACTTGACGACCTTGACTTCGAGCTTGGACAGCACGGCGTCTGAGATTGTGACATATCAACGTGACTCGACCATACAACGCAAGGAGCTGGCGCAGAAAACGAAAGAATTTCGAAAACTGGATGATGCGAGCAAGTTGACTGAGATGAAGGGGCTTTTGAAAGGTACATCTCCAGCACACAAAAAAATTATGAATTTTGGACGAGTCTTATTGTTCATGGATTGTTGATTTTTCGGTCCTAGCTTATCAAAACTTTATTGATCTCTTGACAAATCACTCCAAGTCGGTCAATTCCGCCTTTTTGCGGGCGTACACGTCCCTATCCGAAGCACCGGACCCTTACCCGCTCCTCGAGGCGTCGGTAGACTCCATGCTAGTGGCTGAGGAGACGGTGCCGCAACTTGGCGAAGAAAACAAGAATCTGCAACAAAATGTGTCCATGTTGACGTCGCAGCTGGAGGAGGCCGAATCAATGCTCCAGTCGGAGCAGGTGGCTAGAAAAGAAGTCGAGGATGCTTTTGAAACTCGGGTGAAAGAGGCAGAATCGTCTTGGAGTGCAGTCATGGACGAGAAGAAAGACAACTGGGAAGCGAAGGAAAGGAGCTTGATGGAGAAGTTGGAGAACCAGGAACGACTCTTGAACGAGATGCGCGCAAGTTACGAAGTCAACCAGCGACTGGGCAAAACGGGCGAAAACCAAGATGGCCATGGAAGCAAAGCATCAAGCGCCGAGCTCGACATGCTTCACTCAGACATTGAGCGAACCAGCTCCAGACTAGCCGAGGTGGAAGCGCGCAATGAGCGACTGAGGCTGGAGCTGGCGCAAGCCAAATCGACCGTTTCGTCACAGCCCGAAAAATCGCTCGAGGATGATCCCGGTTACATGCGCGTGAGGGCGGAAAACTCATCCTTGATCAGGAAATTGAACGCGTCCAGGATGGAAAAAGAGAGCATGAAACGCGACATGGACTCGCGGCTGCGAGGGATGAAGCGCGAAACGGTGCATCTACAAGAAGAAAAGGAAGCACTCAAGGCAAAAGTACAAAAATGGAATGATTACGAAGACATCAGGCAGGAGCTGGAGGTGCTCAAGAGCATCGAATTCTCTACAGGGGACGACGACGACACCCGGGAAAGAACCGACGCCGGCAAGGATGGAGGAGATTCGCTGGAAAAGCTGCTGCTGTCACGGAATAAAAAGCTCGGGGACGAGCTCACCATCCTTCGCGTCTCTCACCAAGATCTCCAGCAGCGGCTTGAGGAGATGCAGGAGGAGTTTTCGAAGACGAATGCCGAGCTGGAAAAGTCACGGGTCCTCAATCAACAATTGGAGGAAGACTTGGAGAATATCCACGCCGAGGGAGCCAATGCTTTCCCGTCCGGAGCGTCGATATCAGGCACATACGTCAGCAGAGCGCCGCAAACAACCAGAAAGGGAGGGAGGCTATCTCCGACTTCGTCCATCATCAGCGGCCTGGATGGGCGTGGCGGATCAGGAGAGCGGGAGCCGGTAGGAGGAGGCTCAGGCATCCTGCCGATGGTGACGGCCCAAAGGGATCGGTTTAGAAAGCGAAACATTGAGCTTGAGCAGGAACTGTCCGGGAGTCACCGAACCGTGCAGCAGCTGCGTCAAGAAGTGGCCGCTTTGCAGAAGGACAACCTCAACCTGTACGAGAAGACGAGATATGTGTCAACGTACAACCGCGGCGGCGCCGCCAAGGCAACGTCCTCGTCTGCGTACTCGCCGAACCCGAATCCGTCCAGCGTCTCCTTGGGGCCGACTGGGAACCCCGGAATTGCCATGGATAGGTACCGCCAAGCGTACGAGTCCAAGATCTCGCCTTTTGCGGCATTTCGCGGGCGCGAGTCGGCTAGGGCATATCACAGGATGAGCCTGCCCGAGAGGGCCATCTACTCCATCACGCGCATGGTTCTGGCATCCCGCACGAGCCGAAATTTATTTGCAGCATATTGCGTGGCGCTTCACCTGCTCGTCTTTCTTGCCCTGTACTGGCTAGGTACCGCGGATGCTGAGAAGTATGCGAGGGGCTTGGACTCTGCTCTAGCCACAGCTGCCGTGCCGGGTTCAGGGCTGGCCGCCGGAGGCACCAAGTCGAACGGGAAGCAAGACGGCTTTGCTGGACACTAGTCAATCCTGCTGCTCGCAACCTCGTCAACTCGCGGGGTGTGAATCAAAGTCAACATGGCAGTCTGTCTGCAGCCCGTCTGCAGCCTGTCTGCAGTCTGCCATGCCGGCCAAGGAGACAAACAGACAGGTCCTGGACTCTCCAGGTTCCAATATTCCAGCATGGCGGCGAGCCTGAAAGGGATTCGAGGAAATCGCGTGGGTGGGATATGCCACGAGAGATCCAAGGACTTGAAACCCTTGCCACATGTTGGTTGCACGCGCTTCCCACTGGGGTTTGCCCGGCAGGCAGGTGGTACACATGGTTGGGTTCGAGTGCTAATACGTCCAGCGTGTATTATTTAGAATGGATAGCATCTTGTCGATGGTTGCCATATCCCTTCGGGTTTTTTTTGGTTTTTTTTTTTTTTTTTGGCAAGCAGGTAGTTTGGCTCGCAATAGATGGCCCTGCCCACCCAGCGTTGGTGAAATCACACTCCTCAAATGCGCAAACACTAGCTTCACCATTGAAGACACGTCGCGGACAGGCCCAAGCAAGCGTCTCGTACAACTGTGGTTTCAGGGCAGGTTTCATGGGGAGAGAAATTCAGGTCTGGTGCTTTGAATTGGGTAGCCAGGAGCATTCTCGCCTGTGATGATCCAATTTCCTCAGCATGCTTGGTTAACTGGCACGAGGGAAGGCCTGCAATCAATCACGGGTGGATGGATAGTAGGTCTGGGGAGGTGTAACGCGGACCCCCACAATGCGGCTGCAAGTTGGCTTCTCGGGCGTGGGGCTCTCGCGCCTCGTGAAGCTGTCGCGTCGCGGGTCGTGAAAGGCAACGTTATTTGGGTTCATCGATTGACCCCATTGATCTGTGTTCCAAGAAGCACCTGGCACCTTGCGTGTCCGGTACGTTGCGGAAAGTCGTAACTTTGCCCAATTTTCACAAGCCTGACCATCCCCATCGCGAGCACTGTAGGTCACATGTAGCGTAGGGAGCAGCTCTTGATTTAATGGGCCCGTTGATGCGGTGGTGAAATGCAGAAGCCGTCAATGCTTTGCGTCTGTGGCGGCGGTGTCATGTCCGAGTCAGAGGGTCGGCATACTGATGCCATGGAAGGGAACCGAAACGGCGGTTGAGCTCATAGTAGAATGACATCAGAAAATTGCGCAAAAAGCAGTTTTGACTTTTTTTTTAAAATCAAAGGCAATGAATGATACTTTGGCATGCTGTAAACCGACGAAGCGGAGCTGCAAACAGAACGTGCGGCTTTGGAGTGTTGGGTAACGCTGATGTCAGAAATTCCGCCCAATTGCCCGCCCACCACGTCGACCTCTTTGATTGCTGTCAACTGCAAGCCTCATTTCTCAGGCGCCATGTTATTGATGGCAACCCAAGGCTCCTTCCCGGGCCTTTGTTCAGCGGAAATGTTGCATGTACGGAAATATACGGGTTGTTCTGCCTCAGGACTCAACATCCCAGGTGCCTACAGGCCTACCTGGTAGGTACCTGGCGCATTTACCACGGGCGCTAGTTAATTTCCTGGGGCGGGTGGTAGAAGCGTTGGCAGTGTGGCCTGGTGTTATGAGGTAGGTGCATGTACGTAGCTGCCGCCGTAACGCCCCAGATACTTGAGTTGACCTACGTTGCCCGTGACGGGTAGGAGAGCACCTACATGCCATGCCGCGCAGCCAAGTGCTCCCGTAACAATCAGTAAAACGCAAGTGCGGCCCAAGATTTGCGGTATTACGTCTTTCTTTCCGTTGCCGTATCGGGCTGGTACTTGGTCCGCAAGAGGTTGCTCCGTTGGACGCACATGCACCAACTGTTCACCCATCCGATGAGGTGGAGTTGTGTGTGGCCCTCCCGAGTCCCGACTTGGCTCGATCTCCGATCCTGCCCAGCGCCCCACCCCAATAAGGCACATGCTGGCGGTACCTTTAGTCGATACGGTAACAACACATTGATATTGATACCTTCTTGGGGCCCCGTCGACCCGCGGTACCACGAACCAACGTTCGCGTCTTGATCCGTAAAGCTGCCGCAATAATGACATGGTTGGCGGGTTCGATGCGATAGCTTTCCTCCGCGCGTGACGGACAGTGCTGTTCCATGTCCCTTTGCAGCAATGCATTGAACCGCACCTAGGTACCTAGGTACCCTAGCCTTCCAGAGGAACCTAACCTACATACCTTAGTACCTAAGGTAGGTAGGTAGGTACCTAAGGTATCTGGTAGTTGACCCAAGGGAAGCCCAGCCGGCGTCTGGTACAGCACAGTACGTACGGCGCACCAGACACGCAGCTTGCACACTTGCGGCCAAGCGGCCACACAGTGCTGCTGGTGTCTGGTGCGGATTGACAGAATCCAGCCATGCACTGTGCACTCTTGGATGCCCCCCCCCCCCGCCCCCCCGGGCGTTCAACGCAAACTTGCCATTGTGTACGGGTGACGTACTGATACCATGATTAGAGTTTCCTTCCTCTTCCCTTCTTCACCATCATCACGTTCTGAACGTCTCGAGTGTCACATTCAAGAGACCCACGTGGGGAAAGCAGTCTCCTGCCGCTTGTGACGCCTCAAATGTTGCGCGGTGACCCCAGTGCCAGTGCCAGTGCCAGGACCCACGACCCAGGCTGTCGGTGAAGCCAGTCGATGTGCATGATGCATGACCCCCCCCATCGCAGAATGGCTGGCCGCTTAGCTTCCCCCGTGCGCCTACTGCATCCAGGCTGTTTCCGAGCGATCTGGAGTTGTCTGGCGGACCCCGAAGGGCGAGAGAACCTGACAAGAGATCCCCCAGGCCCTGGGCCAGGTACCTGGAAATGTGATATTGGGTGCTAGGAATCCCGGCGTCCCCTTTGAATTAGATTTTGCGGCGCTTGATGACGTGTCAGACACACCCAAGCAGGTCGCGACCAGCAAAAAGACGAACCGATAAAACCTGCCCCCGATCAGCTGGCCTTGGAGCCCATGGCGTGTGGGCATCGCTGTGATGGGTTGTCGACGCAAGTCAACACGACAACAGGTAGGTACCTAGGTACCTAGCCTACCTGGTAGTGGTACGGACCACCAACACAAGAGGGGGACGAGACACCGGCATATCTGCTTCTTCGCTTTGTTCCTTTCTCATCTTTTACCCTTATCCTCATCTCCTTCGTCTTCTTCACTATTTCCTCCAATTTTTTTTCTTCCTTTCTTTCTCTTTTTGTTTTTCCCCTCCCACTTCTTCCTTTTCAGGTTGACAAGCGAAAGGACGTTGAATCGTCTGGGGGGCTGATGCGTTAAGGATGGTGGGTCCTGGTGGGTCTGGTAGCTGAGCTAGGGTCGAGGGCGCTATGCAAGCTCCCGCCATCGGCTCTGGGCCGATATGTACCTACAGTAGGCGCTAGAGGCACGTAGCAGGCACTATGTAGGTACCAGACTGTACCTGAGGCACCTGGAAGTAGGTGCCGGGTACTAGTCCGCATCTCCGCAATGAAACGTTTAGCTCGCTGCCCGGCGAACTTGTCATGTGGTGTTATAGAGTCCATGTCAGTACCAGGTACCTACTGGGTTCCCGCTCAGGCTTGGCGCCAGCTTATTTGCCCCGCAGCCCCCCGCTGAACAAGCTGGCGGCTCTAGACCCTGTAAAGGCGCTGAACCAAGCGCCATGGCTTGAGACCAGCAGGAGACAGACAAGATATTGTCTGAGTTTGCTACGGGACCTGGTGAGTCAAGTCGCGACAGAAAGAAGAAACAAGGCCGCCACGAACGGTAGATGTGCTAAATATACCTCTGTGCGTTGCGCGTGTGTGTACGGAGTATGTGTCTGGACGGAAATGACCCTGACCAAGCAAGAGGTGACGGATTGGGGCTTTTTTTTTTTTTTTTTTTTTTCTGTTTTTGTCCGGAGCAAATGTCCAAAAGGCTGGCCGGCTGCCCGCGACTCTCTGGCCCCCCGTCTCCGTTGACTCCAATTCCTTGTTTTCGGTATTTGGGCTCTTTATTTTTCCTTTATTTTTTCTTTTAACAAAAGAGAAAATGAAAACTTCTGACACATCGTCTTCCCCACCCCCCGTCCCCCCCCCCCCCCCCCCCCCCCCCGCCCGCCAAGACGTCCATGTCTGTGTCTGGTGTGTGCGTGCTGCCCTGCTGCAGCGCTGGCAAGGCAAAATTTCTTTCGCGGACATGGGGCCATGATTGATGATTGATGAATGGATGATTGACCCGTCAGGAATTCGTCAGCTCCATGACACGGCCCAAGCTGGACCCCCTGTCGGAATATTGCGTGCGCCCCATGCCTTGCTTCGACCGTCTTTCTCAGCACACGCGGAACCCCCCCCCCCCCCCCCCCCTTCCCTCCCCCAAAACCAGCCAGATCCCAAACTTCGCAGCCCCTCACAAAAAAGCTTCAAGGCTGCTTCCCATACAGCCGGGCTGGCAGCAACGTCAAGAAAGGCCCGCGGCATGTGGGGCATCCATTTATGGCAGACGGCATGTTCCGCCGTGTCGGGTCGCCGTCGTATCCCGGCGTCGACCGAGGCCCCAGGCTAGCAAACCAGGCGGCCGCTCCAAACAAGCGTTCCAAGCAAGCATCCGGAAGGGGCGTCCAGACCGGAATCCAGACAAGGCCCCATCTCCAGCCATCTTTTGTCATGGGCTTTTTTCCGCGCCCGTATTTTGCCCATTTTGCCCCAATTCGGACGGAGGACGAGACTGGACGTTGCTGAGGGGTGACCCGCCCTATAGGGCTGACCAGCCAGCACTAGGCCTCTGTACTCCGTACACATTGACTGTAGTACACAGCAGCGGGTCGTCGCTGTGCGCCCAGCCCAGCCCAGCAAGCCGGAGGCGGGACGGTGGTGACATTGATACCAGGCATGCAGTTGGCATGTACTTGTGTGGTCCGCGGCGGACTGTGCTGTTCCGTCCACTGTCGAGCCCTACATGTACCCAGCTGCCAGAGTTGGAGGGGCTGTTGCATGCATGTGCTGTTGCATGGCACGCCGGGGGGCGGGGTGTGGGTGGGGGGTGGGGGGTTTGGTTTGCAGGTGACGGGTGGGTGGGCAGGGGCCACCCAGTGCGGGGGTAGTCCGCCGCAACTTACGCGATACCGACGTGCACAACGTCAAGTCACCAGCTCTCATCGTGGGTAGGCACATACCTAAGGTAGGTACCTCCTAGGAGGAGGTGGTTGGCAGATGGGAATCAGTAGATGCTGCCCAGCTGCCATTGACGGCCCCCGATGTGTGGCTGCTTTCGTCCCTCCAATCACCAACCACCAACCACCAGACACCAAACCTCCTCCAAAAAAAAAAGACACCAGGCCATGCTTTGTCATCTACTCCGTACCACCCCCAGACCCCCTTTCAATGATCCTTCCCACCCCTCGCCGCATGATGCATCACCAACCATCACCGCCATCACCACCCATCACCACCCATCACCACCCATCACCCCGGCCCCATCACCTTGCTTTCATGACGCCCTCTTTGTCCTGTCCTTTGGGTCCAAGGAGTGTTCCGTACATCAGGCCCACTCCGCCCCCCTCCCCTTGCTCATCAACTCCTCCCCCCTTGGCATGTACGCCTCATTCCCCCTCTCCCTCCCTCGGCCCTTGTCTTCGCGGCGCCCACCAATATGAAGGCATCCCGTCTGCGAGGTCAGGTAGTAAGTGCTATCCTTTGTCGTGGCTTGCTTAGCCCCGGCTATCGGCGTCTGACGGTGGTAATAACGCTAATCTTCTTGGAAGCTAATGAAAACCTGGGCGCCCCCCCACCTCCCCCCCCCCAGCCCTAGCCTGTTACGGAGTATAGACTGCCTTCTTATAGGTTCTTTCACGTTTCAATAAAACAGAATTTCCTCCTTGGAATGGAGTTGATTTTGGGCCTCCATCACCTTAGGAGCCAAGCAGCTCGGTTGTCGTTCCCTTGGCGACTAACTCTAAATGTTGAGGCTGTTTCCTTCCATGGCGTTGTCCCTCTGCCGGATTTTCAAATATAAGTAAGTATCCTTGGTAGTTTTATATCAATGCCGATGTGTGTTTCCCATTTTGATTTTTGTTCCTTTGCCTGCCTGCCTGCCTGCCTGCCTGCCTGCCTGCCAGCCAGAGAACAAGATGTCTTCTACCTCTCCCACCTCTCCCCAGCCACTGGAACAGTGAGAATTCCGCGAGCAGTTTCCCATCACCAACCCTGTTCCTTCGTTTCTAACTTGCTCGACAACCAGGAGATCGAAAAAGCAGCCTCTAATGACGAGTTTCCCCATCACCAAGAGAAAGCGCGCTACGCGTGCCAAGTTTGCTAAAGTGCGAACTGGATGTGTAACTTGTGAGTATCAGATCTACCCCCTTTCTCCCTTCTTTCTCCGTATCTCTCTGCCTCTTTCTCTTTCTCTTTTTCCTGCTCCCTTTTTTTCTCTCTTTTTTTTTTTTTTTTCTATTTTCTACAGCTTCTGTTTAATATTATCATGCCTTGATGCAACAACACCTACCATTCACCTTCTCTTGAATTTACAACTCTGGGCTAACAAGTTTGATGACAGGCAAGTATGCATTCATTCACCCACTGTGTTTTGCTTTCAGGGTATTTCGAAGCTAATGACGATGCACGACAGGAAACGTCATGTCAAGTGCGACGAAACAAAGCCCGCTTGCAGGAACTGTATCAAATGGGCTGGGTTCTGTGGCGGTTACGAACCCATTCACACTCAGCCCAAGGGGGCGGCCGTCAAAAAGAATCTCATTGCACTTCCCAGCGTCGACATGGACGTCACCTCCTCTCCGGAAGAGCTGGAGATAACGTTGAATGACTATGACTACTTCTGGCAAATGCACACCCCGGAAACCCTTTCTCCACCCACGTCGATTGATTCTCAGACTGGGCCCTTGGGCTTATATCAGAGTTATGCCTCGCAGCCTGATGTGCCACCACCATTCACAACTGTGAAAAGCACCGCAAAATTCAACAGCAGTTTTTGGGACTATACTCTCCCTTATTTGATAGAGAGCAACGCAGCAATTCGGTTCGCCAACCTTGCCGTCCACGCGCTTGTTTTCGCCAAGAGCCCTGACCTTGCCCTCGACAATAACCAGGTGGCGCAAGACTATTACGGGGAAGCGCTGATGTGCTACGGGATGGCTTTGCAAGAGATCATGAAGGCAACGGCGGGTCGCGCTAATCTGCGAGAAGCCATTGTGTGTTGCATATTTTTCGTCATCTTCGAGACGCTCAATGAGGATCGAGAAGCTAGTCAGGCTCACTTGCGAAGCGGCCAAAAGCTGCTCGGTGAGCTAGACCCAGAGTGCAACGAAGCCGAAGACTTCTCCGCAGAGCTAAGAAACGTCTTGAGGTATCTGGGACAACAAGCCCGAGAGCCGGGACCGTATGGGAGCAACCCTTTTGCTGCGGACGAGAGGGCCAGCGTTCTGGAAAGCCTTGTATTTTGATACCATGACTGGGGGACCACGGATGATTCTCTTTTTGCATCTCGGGGGTCTTTTACTGTTGTCTTGTTCTCCTTCCCTCTCTCTCTCTCTCTCTATGTGTGTGTGTGTGTCCCCCCTGTTCCATTTACTTATTGTTTTCATTTCACGGGTCATGTCTCATTAGCGCGGCGCGAGTTCAACTAGGCTAGAGTAATGACGTGGGTAATGACTTTGGGACAATAATGCTCCCCCATGATGGACTGGCTCCCGCGAACAGCCAGGGTTTTCTTTTTTCCTTTATACGGCAAGTGGTCAAGGCGGACGTGGCGTGCAGAAGATACTGCTTGTCTTTATATACCGCTTTCTCATGGTCATGTTGTCTTTCGAAAGGGGCGCCTGTTCACAGCCATGATGTTATGGAAACGGCTGGCACGCCGGGTATTAATACTGGTACTGTTGGTTGAGATTATCTTTCCCGTTCATTTCCTCGAAAAACTGCTAAACTCGAGAATACTATGGAAGCGTGATGATTCCGAATGTGCGGTTGCTGTCAAAAGTCGTACAAGCAAGCGCAGTAAACATTGTGGGTGCGCTTTGATTTTTTTTTTTTTTTTTTTTTTTTTTTTTTTTTGCAACACTCTTACACTCTTACACTCTTTTCTCATTTCTTTTGCCCTTCCTTGTAGACGGTACACGATTCCTTTTGGTGCTTCGTACAAGTCAACATGCCCAGGGATGGAGCTTTCGAAATGGTGGCCCATCCTTGAACGGAGGAGTATATAACGGAGCATATAACAAAACGGAGCATTTGACGGAGCTGCTAACTTGCTCCGTACTGTAGTGTAGGGCCCCGCTTTTCCTTTTGTTTTGGAGGATTCGAAGGAGAGAGAAAGAGCGCGCTCCCTGCCATGTGGGGCCATTCATGACAGAGCCCCCCAAGTCCCGGGCCGTGATGATCACTTTGGACAGCTAGAAGCACCAGACGTTTTTTTTCCCCGTGTCCGGCTGTCCTGCTGTCCTGCTGTCCGGCTGTCCTGCTGTCCGGCTGTCCTGCTGTCCGATAGCCAAGACCACGCTCTGCCGGCTGCCAACGCACGCAACGCTCACCCGCACCAGCAAAACAAGCCCAGCTGGGGACAAACTTTGGCCATGGCCCTGCCTCTTCCCGCTGGACTGGTTCCCTCCGAGGTCTCGTTTCTCTGCGAAATGGAGCTCGTCACAGTCGTTCCGCGACAAAAGCTGGAGAGCATCGACCTCCTGACGGTACGTAGAGCCCTGGGCTGCGTGGTGTTGAAAAAACAGCGCCGACGAAAGAGACCCGTACCGCGTTTGCAACCAGATGGACACTCGAAACAACCTGGCTTTTCTCCCTCTCCCTCTCCTTTGTCCATCTTTTTTAATATATATATTTTTTTTCTCATGCGAGTTTTTGCAGGGCCCGACTCCCCAGCTTCGCCCCCCGCGGAGAAGCAAGATCCCCCTCTGGTTCGCGCTCTTGCTCAAGAAGCAGCGTCGCGCCAACATTGTCCCCCCGCCGTGGCTACACGCCGACTCTCTTCGCGACATCATCCACCACGAAACCAAGGTCGACACCAAAGGCTGGGCGCCGCCCCCGCCGCCACCGTCGCGCGCCGATTCCCGCGGCAACGCGCGCCGCCTCAACGACCCCTTGTCCGACGACGATGCCGTACTGTCGCCGCCGTTCTTGCCGAGCTGCACGGCCGACGCGCCGTCCGGCGCCTTGCCCTACCACTGGTTCGAGCTGGCCGAGATGCTGCTTGCCCATGCGGGCGATGACATCGTGTCCGCCTCCGAGGTTCGCTCGCTGCTGAGAGATCTGCAGGAGGTCAGAGGGGCCAAGATGAGGAGCAGCATGGCCCAGCTGGAGAATGGCGTCGATGGGGTCATGAGCCTGAGAGGCGTCGGGGCCATGGAGCTGGCCGAGAGCAGGGGCTTCGTGACGAGCGTGGTAGAAGGGGTGAGGAAGCTCGGAGCGAGTGGCGAAGCCGTGAGGAGGGAGGAGGAGGAGGAGGAGGAGGAGGAGGAAGCCGCGGCGGCGGGCGGTGATGATGATGGGCGGAGCGACGACGACATGGGATTATGACGAGAATTTGGAAAAAGAGGCACCAGGCCTTGCCAATCTTCTGGGGCTCGCGAGCCAGACGTGCGCCGGCGTCTCCAGCTTTCGATTGCTGTTTAGCATCCGCCACCCCTCTCAGCTTTGGCGCAAAAACGCAAAAACGACCATGACCGAACACCGTATCAATCGACGGCGCTGGCACACAGCCCAAGTCTCCGGCCAAGGATGCCGCAACGCAAGACCACAGAGAGCATAGAAACCCGCCCCATGCCCCCCCAGCCGACGCTCGTCTCTCCTTTTTCTCATATCAGTCCGCAGACCTCGGCCTGGTATCGAAATACGCGGGAAATCTGGCTGTCTGGCCGATTCCAAGCCGCAGCCGCGGCCGTGGCCCGCCCTGCTCTGCTTGACATTACGTCCCTTTTGTATCCGATATACTGGTAACGGTGCGTATCAGTATGTTTTTTTTTTCTTTTTCTACAGCATTCAAAAGTACGAATACCATACTATGGCTAAAGCGCTCATCTTCAATACTAGGGTTCCGCAGACTTCTCGGGTGTCAAACGGCACAGTGACAGCGGAGGTAACTGCTGGAACCTGGCTGCTACGCTTGGTTAGCTGTATGCCTGCCTAGGACCTACCTAAGATAGGTACCTGATAGCTGATACTTGAATATTGTCTCATATGATGCCTTTTTATTATTTCCCTCTGGGGACCCTTCCAGGGTGCCGGGGCTTTTTCGCCTGCAGCTGGCTTCTGCTTAGAAAGCATACAGTAGCAGAATCGGATACCATCATCGCTTTTTGTGCAGCAGACTCTCGCCGCCTAGTTTCTGTAAACTTGTTTTTTTAATACAAGCAAAACGTCGCAATACTAACCTAATTTATCCGACTAATTCCCGATCGATTTGAAGCTTTGATTTCTTTCAAAACCATTTGATAAGTTTGTAAAAAAAAAAAAAAATAGTGGGAATATCTCTATCGGACGGGCCTAAACTGAATTTGAAAGAGGGAAAGCGAAAAAGAGCTATGCTCTTGCCTTCCGATTTCTTCGCAAATCTCCAAGCAAAGCTCCGCTTTCCATGAATACGCAACTTTGAAAAATCAAAACGCCTGTCCCCCCTCCTCCTTCGCCTCCGTATTAGCAAAGCAAACCAAAACCAGGACCCGAACCAGGGCCTTCCCTCCTCTCGACCTATCCCCCGGCTGTGCTGCACCACGGGCCTGGACGGTTAACCAGCCTTGGGGAAATTGTGAAAGGCTAGTTCATAAGCAAGGCCCGTAGTCATCTTGGCGTGCTCAAGCATGTGATCGAAGGAAAGATACTCGAGCAGGTCGGAGGTGGTGTGAATGTGCTTGTCTGAATTCTCAAACGCCGACTCGATGACGAATGCGGATGGGTAGCCAGCCTTTGACGCCGACGCATGGTCGGAGCAGGCGTAGCCACACTTGGTCTCTACCCAGGGGATATTGCAGTACTAGACGTGGGGGAAGAGAAGAGCAAAGAAAGAAAGAAAGAGAACAAGTCAGTAACACTCAGTAAATCAGAGATGCGAGTATCGTGCCGTGGATTACGCAAAGCAGACCCCACATCTGTGCATCATGATGTGCGGACACCCGGGGCAAAAGGGGACATACCTGCTCAATTACCGTCTTGATGAACCTGGTCAAGCCAGGATGGACGTAATCGGTCACTACCCCAACACTCTCTGGCAGACCGGCATCGAGGGTGCCCCTGACGTAACCAGTCATGTCCTGCTGCAGCATGGCCTTGACGTCCCAGTTGCTGCTCTCGTACTTTTGGAAAATGGCCTGGCTGCCCAGCAGGCCGCCCTCCTCGGCACTGTACCAGTGAAACTCAATGGTGTTGACGGCTTTTCCCTTGACAAGATCCCTGGAAGTCAGCAGGGTGCGGAACACCTCCAGGATGGTGACGGTACCGCTGCCATCGTCATCAGCGCCGGGGGCGGCGAGGACCGGCAGCCACAGATTGATGGAGTCCTGGTGCGCGCCGATGACAATGGTGCTGTTTGTCTGTCCGGGGATGGTGGCGATGATGGAGCTCTGCTTCCACGCGTGGTGGAAGTGTTTGGCAGTGACGGTCTTTTTGGCGCCAGCCTTGCTGATGATGGAGCGGACCTGCCGAAGCAGCCATTCCGAGGATTTCTTGCCGTGGTCCGAGTTGTAGTAGCGCGTATGGAAGCTGGTGAACTTCTCGAGGTTGGCTCTCATTTTCGCCTTGTCCAGTCGTTGGGCAAGCACATGGACCCTGTCTTGGTGGACGCACTTGTCGGGATATTCCACGGTACTTTTCGCCGAGAGATTTCCCGCGCCGAGATTCTGTGTGCCGGTGATGTCCATGAAGTTCTGGCCGTTCTGTCATGATGAAGAAGAGGGCACGAGAGTCAGCGTTGCCGAAGCCGCCATAACCCCCCAAATTGCTCTCAAGGTGACAGACATACTCGCCGAAGCTCCCATTTCTCCTCCTCAGTCACCCACTGCGTCTTGCCGGGGGCGGTTTCGATGAGAAACTGCTCGTAGGCATTGAGAACCACGTTGCTGGTCTTGGTCTCTGTCTGTTCGAGGAAGCGGGCTGACGCTGCCGCTATCGAAAGGCTCCCAACGAGAAGAGTCGGCGCAAGCTTCATGGTGGGCGACGACGGCAGAAGGTGAGAGAGCCGGGCGGGAGGGTGACGAGTCGGAGGAGACGCAGAGCAGGGGCCTTCCTAGCCAGGGTGGGCGCGTTACGACCTGACACGGAGTAGTTATAGCCAGCACACTGCAGACTGTGATGTGATGACGGGGTTGTTTCTAGCTTTTGATAAGGTGCGTTTCTAAGTTGCCCAGTACAGATGAATGGGGAAGAATGGTTTGAATGGGGATGAATGGGGGACGAATGTGGATGCATGTGGATAAATGTGGAGTCATAGCATGGGAGCAGCTGCAGTCCCCGCTTTTCTCTTCCAATGCAATCAGTGCAATGGCTGAAAGAGGTAGGTGGTAGGGTTGATTCGTACAGGAGGGAGACGCTAGCTGCATGCAGTTAGGCTGGTATCGGAGATGCGCAGGCGGCGGGACAACGCATGTCGAAAGGTTCATCATACATATGTACCTGTAGGATCGGGCAGGGCAGGACGCACGCAGGAAACCTGGTGGTAGCCGGTGTGGGGCCGTCGTCTGATTGGTTCATCAAGGCAGATCCATGGAGCTGGCGTGGCCGAGTTTAGCTGATTCGAAATTCGTTTATCCCAAAGGTTAAAATTATCACGCAGGAGAAAAACAAAAACGAGAGAAAAAAATAAAACAGAAAAAGTGTCAACTCTATCGTGACCGTGATCCCCAACTCCGAGTGAACCATGCAATGCAAAAACTTTGTGTTCCTTCCCAGATCAGTGTACCCACCGTATCCTGCTGAATATGGAGATATGAAAAATGGCACAAAAAAAAAAGGAAATGGGCTCCGCTTTGATGACCATCATGAGACTGCTTAGGGCTGTTATTGTTGTTGATGTCGTTGTTGATTGCCCCAAGCTGACGACGGGCCATTGTATGGTTGCTGCTGTTGCTGCTGTTGCTGCTGTTGCTGCTGTTGCTGCTGTTGCTGCTGTTGCTGCTGCTGCTGCTGCTGCATCTGGCTCATCAAGGCTGCCACAAAGGCAGGGTCGGCAAATGGGTTGGGAGCACCGGGTTGCCCTGGCCAGCCGGGAGGCGGCGGAGGTGGCTGATGCAGGGGAGCGTGTTGTTGTTGGTGTTGCTGTCCATGGCCACCTGAAGGCTGTGACCACTGCGCAGGTTGGAATTCGAAATTAGACGCGGCCGGCGGTGGTAGCGGCGCAACTGCTTGCGGCGCATGTGCTTGGGCAGGTATATTCGAGTACGGTTGCTTCTTCTGAGGCGGTAGAGAGTATCCGTCCCTTGCCTGGCTTCCATGTCCACCCCGCTTGCCTTCATGTCGACCACCAGGCCCTCTTCCTCGACCGCTTCTTCCTCTCCCGTCGCCGCCCCGACCGCCGCCGCCCCGACCGCCGCCACCACCGCCGCGTCTGAATCCAGGCCATGGTCCCGGTTCGAATGACTCGGTAGATACCGGTCCACTTCCGAAACCAGGCGGCCGGGCAAGAGGCTTGTACGGACCATCGTCATCGTCATAGTTTAGTCCGCCGTTGGCAGAAACAATCTCGCGGCTCAGCGGATGAGGCTCTTTACTGTCGTGTCCCGATTTGCCCTCGTTTTTGCTCTTCCACTTGTCCTTCTTCTTCTGCTTCAGAGCTCTCTTGTACTCTGCTTCCTTTTCGTCGTCTGAAAACTCCATTTCTTCGTCGCCGACTTCCTCGTCATGGAGGTTGCTGGCATCCGAGCCTTTGAGATTTTTCAGCGGCTCCGTGAAAACATATAGTGCGTGATCGACGGGGTAGAATATTTTGACGCCGACCTCGAGCCCGACCTCCTTGATTTCCTCCGCCGAGTTGAAGTGGACCGTGTACATGGGTTGCAGCACCTTGCCAATCGTTTCGGCAACGGCTCCGATGACGACTCGTTCGGTAGTGCAGAGGACCGAACCGCTGTCCAGGACCTGATACTCGCCAGGTGTGATTGCCTTTACGAGCACGATATTGTCGACGACATTCTCGACCGAACCCAACTCTTCAATCTTCATGTCGTCGGTAATGACGACATCCGGCTTTGGGGGAACTTGTTGAGCCATCTCGTTCTTCGTCCGGAGGGGAGCTGTGGTCGAGCCTTTGCCACGGTCGCCTTCGTCGTCCGAGCCGCCTTCGGCGTCCATGAGGAGACGAGCTGTTTCCTCGATCCCCAAGAGCTCGTAGCCCTCCTTATCCGACTCGTCCGACGAAGAGTCGGAGCTGCTAGACTCCGACGAGGATTCGTACGGCGAAGAATCCATTTCCCATTCGGCGTTTTCGCCTTGATCGTTTGCAAGAGGGACGTCGACGGTTGGCGGCGGACCCTGCTCTGGCGCATCAGGGTGCTGGTTGCCAAGCCCCCCAATGGCCGCTTCGAGAGCGCCTGTCAGAGATGGCGGGCTTGGAGCTGCATCAACATTCATAGGATCTGAGGGTTGAGGGTTATCGGTATTTGCGAAGGCGGGTACGTCGGCGTTGGTCTCGGTGACTGATGCGGATGGAGTCTCTGCTGCCCCGGCACTCGAGGCGGCGGCAAGAAAATCTGCAGGCAGAGGAGGGAGGGTTTCGTTAGGCTTCGCCTGTCCCAAGCCTGGGATCTGAAAGCCAGACATTTTGGTAACGGCGTGATCGGGGTGATGAGGAAAGACTTGGTTTGCTTGGAAGCGAAAATGCAGGCGCCTCCATGCATCCAAACGGCGGAAAAAAAAAAAAAAAAACATGTCATGGTAAATGTGGGTCACCATCTAGTGCCGTTATTGGCCAGCGTCGTCAGGGGTTCCTGGTCGAGTCGAAAACTCGAGAAACAAATCCCCAACAACATTTGGCGTGCATGACAATGACGCAGAATCTTTCTTAGTTGACCTTGGACACTTCTGTCCCAGGGGTCATCTCCCAAGGTCATCTCCCAAGGTCATCTCATCAGTCAGGAGAAGCCATGGCTCCATCCACGCCACAACCACAAGCCCAGCGACATCAGTATGAGCATCCGACCTCGAGCCATGCCAAAAAGAGGTACGCTGCTTGATTCCAGCCAGCCCGTTTCATCCCTTTCGTAACGGAAAAAGCCAGCCATGTCCTCGTCCTTGCACAACCTCGCGTGGGTCTACCTATGGATGCATGCGATGATGGCTGACCTTGAATCGCGGGCGACAGGCGCAAAGGGCCGCTGCCAATCGAGCCCATCACGGCGTTTTACATCTTCTTCGCGGCGGGAATCGTCGCTGCGCTGTTTGCCCCGATCCAGGACTGTGACGAGACGTTCAATTACTGGGAACCAGCCCACTACCTGTCTCATGGATATGGCCTGCAGACATGGGAGTACTCGCCCGACTACGCCATCCGAAGCTGGCTGTACGTCGGTCTTCACGCCCTGGTGGCCAACATCCGCCGCTTGCTACCCCAATCTTCCAAGGTCAGCTTCACCATGGAGGCAGTCACGGTTTCGGTCGCCGTTGTTTTGAGTTGACCCCCTTCCCAAAATGACTAGGTGTCCGAGCTTTACTTTGTTCGCTACGGCCTGGCCTTTGTGTGCGCCGTCTGTCAAACCGTGTTTTTCAAAGCCATTGGCCTGACCATGAACGGGAGAATCGCCATGTTCTTCTTGATCGTCACCGTCGTCAGCCCTGGAAACTTTCACGCCAGCGCGTCTTTCCTGCCCTCGAGCTTCGCCATGTACATGTGCATGCTCGGCGCGGCTTCGTTCATGAACTGGCGCGGGGGCATCAAGACTGCCCACGGTATTTTCTGGTTCGCTGTCGCAGGCATCCTCGGGTGGCCTTTTGCTTCGGCTCTCTCCGCGCCCTACCTACTGGAGGAACTGCTTCTCGTCTTCTTCGGTGACAAGGACGCTCTTATCGAGGCCATTGTTCGCTCCTTCCGGGGTGTCGTTGCGGCCTTGATAGTTTTGGTGAGGACTGCAGATAAAAAATCCGCTGCGAAATACCGTACAAATAACTGCGCACGAGCAACCCCCGAACTGACCCGAGTGCAATAAATAGCTGTTCGACTTTTTCATCAACCTCTTCTTCTATAAGAAAGCTGCTGTTGTGAGCTGGAACATTGTCAGGTACAACGTCTTTTCATCAACTGGCGGCCCAGACTTGTATGGCACCGAACCATGGACCTTCTACTTTAAGAACCTGGCGCTCAACTTCAACATCTGCTTCGTTCTGGCGCTTCTGGTGCTGCCGTTGTTTCTACTCCAGAAGCTCCTTGCGCCATCCGGACACGGCTTCCAGTCTGGATTGCGGACTGTGGTGTTTGTAGCGCCCTTTTACATGTGGCTGGCAATCTTCACTTGGCAGCCCCATAAAGAGGAGCGGTTCATGTATCCGGTTTATCCATTTCTTGCCTTGAACGCAGCCATATCCCTTCACATGGTCCTGGCCGCGCTCGGAAGCGCGGATCCAAAGACTCTTGCCGGCAAAATCCCTGCTCGACTCAAGCTCCTGGGCGTCAGCGTTGCCGCGCTCCTGGCTCTGGACATTAGCCTCGCCAGAGTGCTCGGCGTCTACTCTGCTTACTCGGCCCCCCTGCGGGTGTATTCGAAGCTGTGGCCCTCGGGTAACGGCCAGCCCGGCCTGGGACGTCAAGAGGACCTCGTCTGCTTCGGCAAGGAGTGGCACCGCTTCCCGTCGTCGCACTTCCTGCCCAAGAACATGCACGCCAAGTTTGTGCGGTCCGAGTTCAGGGGCCTGCTGCCGGGGGAGTTTTCCGAGGCCAGGACCGGGTTCGGCTTCTGGAGCGGCACGTGGCTGCCTACCAGTGGACTAAACGACGCAAACGTAGAGGATCCCGGAAAATATGTCGACGTCAGGGCGTGCGCGTTCCTCGTCGACACCCAGTATCCTCTGCGGCGCGACCCGCCGCCTCCCAACGAGCCCGATTACATATCCGACAAGGACGCGTGGGAGATTGTCCAGTGTGAGCCGTTCCTGGATGCGGCCAAGACCCATGTCCTCGCGAGGACCCTTTGGGTTCCCGAGCTGGCCTGGATACCTGACAGGTTTAGAAGAAAATGGGGTCGTCATTGCTTACTCCAGCGGAAGAAGGCTGAGTAGCCCGGCACTGCATTGCCATTGCACACGGCTGCTCGATGCAAAAAGGTGGCGGCTTGGTCAAAGTGCACCAAAAGGTGCCACGATTTCCAACATTTGTTGCATGATGCGAGTTGTCTCACATCCCCATAGAAGCGGTGAACAAAAAAGGGAACAAAAAACGGAGAGGTAAATAGAAATTTGTTGACGAGTTTATGTGCTGCGGCGATGGTGATGTTGTTATCCTCGAGCAAACAGCTTATCCGGGACTCTTCTCAAGTCCTAACGCATGTTCAACCGGGGCTGAGGCATTCGTTGTTATTTCCCTTACATACCAACTAATCTCAGGGTTCAGCTTTTGCAAGTACACGTCATTACCGCAAAGTCATCCGTCATTTGGTCGGTGCAGGTGTGCGTTTCTTCAACAGCAAAGCAATGATTTTCCTCGAGGCATTCCGTACCAAGGCAGAGAGATTTGAAAACTCGTCAAGATTACAAGTTGCACTAAGCGCCCGAATAACCTCTCAATCTGGACAAGCTGATTGTGGCACTTGTCACCCACGCTCAGCAACCCGATGGAGCCCTCCGCTCAGCTGCGGGTCAGTTGTTGACCCTGTTTGTTTCACTCATATTGCTGTCTGCGGCTCTACTCCGTCCGTGATAGACGCACAATCCTGTCCTACCGCTCTTGTGGCGCCTGTTCGCAGGACAGAGCGGGCTGCTGGGCAAATGCTCCGGCACGTCAAAAACGAAACCTTGCGAAGGCTGTGGTTTCTGTCGACTTCGAGGGCAAGGCATGGGATCCCACCACTCCCGAGGGCGAGAAAGGCTGCAGCGGTGATGTCCATAAATGTGATGGTTCGAGCGGGTGACTGATGGGGTGTTTGATGGGTGACCGGCTGTGTCACTTTCCGGAGGTGTCATTGACATGAAAAAAGCCCTTGGTTTCCCATCTGCAGTGTCCTCATCCCAGGGAGGAGTGCTTACTCGAACAGCTTCCTGCGATACGTCGCAACGCAAAACGTCAGTCTTCATAGCATAATTGGAAATTGAAGGCAGGACTCACTCCTCCGGGGAACTGGCTGTTGGCTGTCTTGAAACTGTCTGCCAAACAAATGTCAACCAGGGCCTAGAAAACAACTGACAACTGCAATCAAGCTCACCGCTGGTGCTTAATGTCAGGGGCTCCGCGGTAGACTTGATGGTGCATCCAGAGCCTCGCCTCCGCTTTAAAAGGCTGTGTTGGGATCGATACTTCCTCTGGTCCAGCGTCTGCGGCCGTTTCAAAACCTTGGTAGCGAGCTTGAGCTGTGCAAGTTCGCATTTAAGCCAAGATCTCGTTCTGCATAGGCCATGCGATAGGTTAGAAACCCATGACATAGCCGCGGCTGGGCTACAATGAGATTCCGTCTCCGTGTCATCCTCAATGCCTTCCAAACATGCCTGCGTAATGCTCAGCGGGGTCTCATCAAGAAATTTTCTTTGAGCTGTCACCGACACACCTTACTGTGGCCAATGCCGCTCAATTGAGATTCAGACTTGTTCTGAATGTGGATGGTTTCATTTGCCGACGACTTGTTGGAATGATTGAGCTGGGCAAAAGACCGAGACCTTGAACCCTGAGGCTTTACAATCGTTTGGGATGATCCTTGCTTTCCCTCCTCGCCTGCTGCACCCTCATCGGCAAGTGGTACTGCCGCGACACTCCCATTTGTTTCACCCGTTTCAGCTATGGCGATAGGGTTTTGGAGAGACAGTACATGAGCAGATTCCGATAGATAGGGGCTAGTAACCTGCCGAGGTGATGGGCTATTGAACTTGGATAACGGCGACGGTCCTGATGCAGCTGCGGAAGCGTGCGAAGCGTCCCTGCCGTCTGTCTCGCTTGTCGATTTGTGAGACCGAGTGCGCCATCTCCAAAACTTTGAATTGGCAGCACTCTTTCCCCTTGCTGCATCCTCAAGCTGCCGTTCAGCCCAGTAGCCCTCTGGGAACCAGACCTATTCGTATCCCTCTCGAGGTGGGCGTGGCGGATCCACGCCGAAGCCGGAAGCAGGCGGTTGGTGAAGAGGCTTGCTTTCAGCGACCTGATGAGGCAAGAACGCGGGAGAATAAGAAGATGATCCAGTCAGCGTTGCGGTTCTTGGCACATTCCTGCGCCATTCCACTCCTCCGACATCTCCCGCCTCGGCTGGTGGTTTTGGAAAAGCGAAAACCGGTGGCGCAGTGAATGCGGACAAGGGCAGGTTAAAGTAGCTATCACCGGTTCATCATTGAGTTGCTTGTTCTTGTTGTTGGCAAGGGGTTCATCAGGTTGTCTGTCACGTACTTTATCTCGCTCGCGGCTGTGACAGCAGGGCTCGTTGCCATGGCCCTTTGAATCAAGGAGTCTGTCATGTAGTCCCTGAAGTATGGCGGTTCGCTTGCAAAGTAGGGTGATTTGCTGCACAAGACGGTTTCGGACGCGATGACGAGAATCATGAACCAAGGCAATACTTTATCGACAGCTGGATCCCACTCTGGGAAAGGAAGTTTGTGAGGAACGGCGAGAACCCAAAAGAGAAAATAGGGATAGAAAGGAGAGAGAGAAAGGAAAGTAGGTTGCGGGCTCTTGTCGCCAATAGTATGTCATACACAACGAGAGATTGTAGCATATATTTCATAGGAGACGTAGTGAGAATAAAGGATGAGTTTTGGGTATTCGTGACCAACATGCAGACCACAGTGTCCATTCAAGGGCTGCAGCGCATGTTGCGGGCGGGCAATGGCTCTGGGAAGGAGCGACGCTCACGTATTGCCTGGAGAAAGGCCTGTTCTCATGCTGGGAAACGCGACCAATGATACTTTGCCATATATACCCGGTTAGGTACCTCTGGTACCTGTCGGTCGTCAAGATGAGATATACTTTTGTTTGCATCATTTGTTGTTAGCTGTCTAAAACCCAACCCGTCCCGAGCGCCGTACGCCATGCACCAAGAGTATCACGATATCAGGCCCGCATGTTGCCTTTGTTGAATCAGGAGTCGATCAACATGGTGTCGTCGCCATCCAACGCGACGCCCTGAGGCTCCAAGGGCACACCTCGCCCCCTGCCTGCCAACAGCTCCCGACGTACTTCGGGGCCGATGCCTGTATGTCCGTGGCTCAGCAGCAAGTCCAGGAGCGCCTCTCTCTGATCCTCAGTCACATCGCCTTTGTACCTTTGAGCGAAAGCCAGAAGACTCTGGTGCCATATGACGGGTAGTTTGGTCTTCATGTTTTCTTCGCCAGCAAGACCGGTCATGGCATCACCCTGCTGGGCGCTGGCCGCATCTTCGTTGCGAAAACGAAGAAAGTGAAACACGAGAGCATCAATCACTTGATACGGCAAGGCATATTTCTTCTCCAACAGGGTCTTGATGAAGATGTTGGTGGCGCCACCACCTTCGCTACCTTGCGACGCTTCCTGAGCAGCAATATCACATAGACCCTTGAGAGCGGCGGCAGAATGCAGGACGGGAATGGAGATTCGGGCTAGAACTGCGGAGATGATGTGTGCCTCTCTCAAGGTACAAGTGCCACTGCCGATAAGCGGGAAAAGAAAACCCTTGAAGAAGGCGGCAGGCTTGTACAGCGCCTTTTTGAGAGAGTTGAAGAGATGGACGTTCAGTTTCTTGTTTTCGTAAATGTCTTCGCGGACCCTCTCCAGTACCACCATCTCGAGGTATCTCTGTACGATGATGGGTTTGTGCGAAACAAAGATTCGAGTCGCTTGGAAAACGGCATTGGGTGTCCATGCCTCTGGTCTGGTGAGTTCAAGGATGTCTTCCCAGTGCGGGATGGTTGGAAGAATTTTGAACGGCTTGGGCAAAGGACCCGACTTGTACCGAGAAAGTATTTGTCCAATTCTGGGAGAAGATGAGCACGGGACGGTAGACGGGACGGTAAACATGACAATGCCCCTGGGTGGGGTTGTATCTTTTACTTACTTGGTATAGACCTCGACAACCTTGGGCGGCAATTCGACATCTTGGACTGCCGGTAAGCCTGCATCTTTCCTGGCTTCTGCAGCTTCGTGCGCGGAAATCTTGGCCATGATGAGATCGGCAAGGTTGCGACTCTCGCCTACCTCTGCCGTGTCGCCGGAAGGCTTGAGATCCCAGCCATGTTTCAACAGATCGTCTTCCTCATCAGGCATGAACTTGTTGTACATTTCGAGATCCTCCGGGTCGACTTCGACTTCTTCCACTACTTCGTCATCGTCACCCCAAGTCCCGTCGTCATCGTCATAACTCTTGCCCTCATCAGGGCCAAATTCGTCTTCAAACCGAGAGCTGTAACCAAACGAATCGATCGTGGGTTCGGGATTCGACGAAGCCCTGTCGGCACTCGCCTCCTCTGCCAGCTCGCGGCCTATGCGGAGGATTTTCTTGGAAGACTTGGAGTCGACAAAATTCTCATCCGCTTGGTCATTGTTTTTCGACTTCTTCTTGGAGGGTTTGGTGCGTAAAAGGCCGGTGGCGAGGATATCATTTTCTAGGGGATTGTGCCGCCTGGCAGGGCGGTCGGCCTTTGGAGTCGTGGCCTTGGGCATGTTGGAGAGGGCGTATAGTTTCCGGCTTTTGCTTGCTGGGCCTTTTGTGCGCAATGCTGATGATGTCGATGAGCCATGCGGCAGAAGTCCTGAGTGGTTGTGGTTGTGGTTGTGGTGGGCGGCGGGCGGTAGGCGGCGGGCGGTAGGCGGCGGGCGACCACAGATGCGGACGCCGGTGTGGATGCGGCAAGCAAAAAATTTGTCGCCTTATCGATCTGCCGCCCCTCAGCCCACATTGGGCCTAGCACCTACGGGCGGGCGGGCCGGCAAATCTTGCTCACCGCCTTCTATTAGTTGGCCGCCTCCAAACAGGATCAAAGAGAGATATGGGTTACCAGGACTCGAGATTGCGTTTTCTGCTCAAGTGCTCGCCTGCAACCCTATCCGCCTATACCCAATCTCCCCACCTCCGAATCAACCTAAAAATCCAGTGCCGTCTCTATGTCGCGTTGATGTAACATTGGAGTTTCGTCAGTCCAGCAAACAAACACAGCGGGGCCAACTGCTAACCCCGCTGGCAATGACGCTGCTGTCCACCGGCACCCCCACCACTCTCACGTCTTAGAAAGCACCTGGTGCAAAAGACACACCACTAAGGGCAACCAAACTAAACCGCCAAAAAAAAATTGCCCCTCCAAAGGCCCGTCACCTATTCGACAGACTACCTCACGGGAACCACGAAAGAGAGGCAATGCCGAACGAGTTGGAAGAGGTAGGATGTTCTTCCTCGTGAAGCTGGCTTGGCTATTGAAACTTCTCGTCACCCTTGCTAACCGGCGTATTATCCATCCACAGCTCGTTGGCTTCATCGCCCATCCTAATCCCCAAATTCGGCTGGCAGCCATAGAAAACTTGGTGCCCTCTTCAACAGCCGAGCCGGCAATCTTCAAGTCGGAGGGGCTGAAACCCGTCAAGCACCTGAAGCTATTGGTTCGCGATCATCCTGTACGTCGTAATTCATTCCATGGTTTCGCTAGGTCGGTTTGCACGATGGAAAAGGCCGACCCATTGAATAGAATTCTGGGTGTAAACAGCTGACGTGAACCGACAGAAAATTGCCAATCATGTCCTGACAATATTAATCAACCTGTCTGGCGATTCCGATGTTCTGAAGGATATAGTCGAGGATGGTAAATTTATAAGTGTTGCGCTTGATCTCATAGTTGTACGTCTCGCCTTGAACTCGTCCAAGCCAAGAAATTCCGCGCGACACCCACCCCGGGCGTCCCTGCAGCTGACAATGCCGAGCTCTTTTGTTCAGGGCCAAGAGGAGCCAAACTCGGACCTACTAGCCATGCTCTTAGCCAACATTGCCAAACATGATTCGTTCAGAACCGTCATCGAGCGCAAGCAACAACCGCCAGACGCTCTCGGTTCCGACGACTCCGTCATGAACCAGCTGATGGATCTTTTCGTCAAAGGCCAGGATGGCGCGTACAACAAGAACGCCGACTTTGACTACCTCGCATACGTTTTCGCAGATCTCGCAAGGCATTCCGAGGTTCGGCAATATTTCGTAACCCCGCAAGAGTACGACGGAGCAATCCCCCTCACAAAGATTCGAGTCTTTACAGAGCACAAGTCAGACGTTCGAAGGAAAGGCGTGGCTAGTACCATAAAAAACGTCGCTTTTGATATTCCATCTCACCCCTCGCTGCTTTCCGAGCATAAGATTAATCTTCTACCTTACATACTGCTTCCCATAACTGGAAACGAAGAGTACGACGTTGAGGATACAATGGAAATGTTGCCTGATTTGCAGCTTCTATCTCCCGACAAGCAGCGGGATCCGGATAGCCAAAATATTCAGACACATGTCGAGACTCTAACGTTGCTGACAACAACGAGGGAAGGAAGGGATCTGATGAGGAAGGTCAAGGTATACCCAATCATCAAAGAGACTCATTTACGCGTTGATGATGAAGGCGTAAGGGAAGCATGTGAGCGGTTGGTGCAAGTCATCATGAGGGACGAAGAAGGCCAAGAGCGAGCTGCTGGCGAGGACGAAAGGATACAGGAGATTATAGATGAAGAGGATGAGATTGTCGAGGTATAATTGAATGTATTCCCAAGTCTGGGAGGAGTAGTATTTGCACTGCATTTGTGATTCGGATGTTCTTCCATCAAGAAATTGCGGAAAAAAAGAAAGAAAGAAGAAACAGTGAAACACTCGGATGGCGTGTTGAACAGAGAGGGGGGGAAATGGCTTCATTGGCAAGTAGATGCTTCTCTGGAACCCTGCCAATTCCTATTCCTTACCCAAGTTGCATAGTGCCCCACACCGTTGTCACCAGTCGCGACCTATTACCCGTGCACGGCCGTGCACTCCTCATGCTCAAGTAATCAATGATGGTCTCTTGAAGCTTCTTCGTCTTGCGATTTGGTCGTTCGGAGCGGTCTCAGCATGGAGTTTCGAGACTAGGCTTCGCCATAGTACCGGTCAATTGGCAATGTTGGGGAGATGGGGGTCTCCATCTGAACGACTTCAGGTACAGCCTCCCGAAGCTCTTCGATACCAAAAACTCCTCGAGATTCTTTCTTTTTTATTCTGCCACTGGATTGGTGCGCTGAGTCCACGTCCGGGGACTCTGCCCAATGTCTGTAATTGGCCGCGGCTTCGGTTTGCGATCTCAAAGCTGCATTGCGGAGAGAGCCATGCCCTAGATTGAGAGACGGATTAAAAGGGTCGGATTCGGCAAGATTGAGTTTTCTCTCAAATGAATTCAGAGGGGCAAGCCCCGTGTCGTGGAGCTCCACTGGCGACGATGTATCTGTTTTCGGCAGGGAGTCAGCATTTTTATCTCGCAGGGTTTCCCGGGGGATAACTTCCATACCGCAAAGCTCTGAAACTTGTGTATCTTCCATTTCACAGAGTTCTGCTGGTGGTGGTTTGTCACCGGCATTGGGCTCCATTGACCTCCGGGATTTATCTGGGTCGGGAGAAGCTGCTGTCATGGCTGCGTGTGACTCGGTGGAGGTGAGCTGCTTGGAAGACTTGTGACCCCAAAGCCACAGGCTTACGTTTCGGCTGCTGCTGAGTGTCGTCGACGCATCACCCAACCCATCATGTCTCTTTGCTTCTCTCTTCCTTCTGAAACGGAGATGCCATAGTGCTACTCCAACACCGAAGAGGAAAACGGAAGGAACGAGAACTGCTGGAATAACAATTGTCAGGGAACGCTCGAAATTGCCAGAGCCTCCGGGAGCAGCCGTGCTGGTAGCAACTGGGGGTGAAGAAGTGTTGTACGGCCAGTAGCGCGTGAGTTTATTCCTGTCATATGGAATGGCAAACACGTCTCGCAGCTCGCTTGTAGACCAACCCGAGGGTACGGGGCTTGTTGCGCTGGCACTTCCGGCAGCGTTGCCCCCAATGAGCTTCACTATATCTTGGTGCACGCCATAATCGGCATAGCGGGCTGGTGAATACGAGTCCATCCACTTCCCACTTGTCAAGTTGAAGAGGACGACTGGTCCTTGGTCCAGACAGGTGATGGAGTCGCCGCTTTGCCTTGTATATCCACCAAATACCATCATTTGATCGGGGTATGGCATGAAGCATTTGTGTCCCGAACGTGCGTGCACAGTGGTTCCTTTGTTGATCAGGGTCCAAGTAAATGAAGGCAATGAGAGAGCCCAAACCTCGTCTGAGAAGTCGTTTGTGGGGTTTATTCCGTCAAACCCGCCATAGTAGTATATGTTGAAACTGGAAAAGTCAGAGGCCGGAGCAACGACGGCGCAACCTCTCGTCCGGGATCCGGGACCACGTCCAGACGTTGGTTGCTGATGCCATTCTTTACTAGCGACGTCGTATATGTCAATGACGCGCATGAAATCTTGACCTGAAAGCCGCTACAGTGCAGTTAGCTCGACTTATCCTATCGTTGGTCCCGTTCTCTTGACACATTATAGCTCTTGATACGCTATACACGCGCAACGCCCGCTCAACTTACACTTTCCGTCTCATTTTCCGACTTGTGCGTTGCCGTAGCCCATTCTGGATTCAGCACGCCGCCCAGAACCAGCAAAATTCCTTGCTTGCCGACCGGAACCCAGACAACTTCTGGGTTTGCCCTCCCATGGACCATGCTGGGCAGAGTTGTGTTGGACCACTTCTCCTCCAGCTGTGCCGCCATGTCCAGACCCACAAGCGTGTTGGAAACGTTCATTGCTCTGGTCGATCCATCGGTGCCTGTGTTCTGTATGATGGGCCCACGGGTCGGCGAAGAAAGGCCGGAAAAATACCATGCCTTGTTTTCTGAAGGCGCATTTACCGCGCCGCCGTAGGCAACGTATCGAGTGACGCCGTCATCGAGATGACCTGCCGAAAAGCCCTTTTGCCACAATGGCTTGTCCGGACCATATTGATATCGACGATAACCGAGCACTGCATTGGCCGGGGGCGGGTCGTACAGTTGGTCGTTTCTGAAAACAGCACCACCGTACAGGAAAAACTCATGGTCATTTGCCAACATGGCTCCGTCGTAATAATTCGGTTCTGTGCTTATGCCATTACCTGTACCCCCCCTTGCCTTGGACATCATATCCGCCATTAGAATGCCAGTGACGTTTGTTTCTCTTGAAAGAGGCACGGACAAGTTGTATGACAGTAGGTTTCCCTGGTAGTTTCCTGTTACCGGTTGTCAGCTACGAACCCGCCCGCAAAACTCTGGCGTCTTTGTGGGTTTTCAATTCTTGTAATCTACCTTCATTCACCGGTTCCGAATGCTGTCCATTAGACAGCCCAGGAGTCCACCATATAGTTCCACCATCGAGATAAACTGTGTCACGGACTAGTGCAGCTATACGTTGCTCCGACCAGCTGTGAGCGCTCTGTTCCTGTTGCAGACCCAATGCACTGTCGACGTACCTCTGGGCTGATACCACACACATATACTGGTATTAATCTGGCCGTTTTGCCAGTTGCTAAATTGCGCTGCAGCTGGATTGAAGGAGGCAGAAAAGATGGCCAGTACGGACAGTAGCTGAAGCGTCATTTCGTGGCTGGGGGTATCTTTGAGGTAGAGTGAAGCAACTCAATGCCGTTGAAAGGGTTGTGGAATGCCAGGCAAGTGTTGTCCGGTTAGACAACAAATCAAACCGTCAACGAACGACGAAAATCTCGATTCTTCAGCCTTGCGCTTTTCATGGGCATTTACCGAGGGATTGTCTTGACGGTGTCTTTGCCCATGGGAAGTTGGGTCATGTTGATCATGTCCAGCTCGTTAGCAAAGGAACTGGAATGAGGTTGCTGCCAACAGTGTTTCGCTCCCGCCCATCGCTTCCCAGAGGAAAAGAAGATGGATGACAGGGAAGGAAAAGAGGCTAATAAGGGCGAGTCAAATGAGAGAAAGGGGGCGAAGGGGGCGATGTTTGATTCCTCAGTGACGAACGCACTGGTACAGAGCTTGACCTGTATAAGAGTACCTGCTATTGACGTTAAGTAGATGGATGCTCACTACTATCTGGTAGGCCGAAAGCATCCAGACCAGTCGAGTAGGAGATGTTAGTCGTGTTTTACCACGGGACGCTCACTACTACACCACCTACTGTTACGGGCCGAAAATCTCTCCTCGCCAGACCAGAGTTCTTACCTAGCGGTACGCCGTATAGTAGGGGAGGATTCGTTCCGTGGCGCCAACCTCCATCCTCCCGCCCCTTTGCCATGCTGTTATGCTAAGGCGTAAAACGTTGCCGACGGCTTTGGGTGCTGCCACGCCACCTGGATGACAAGTTTACGCACGGCCTGGCCCGTCATTGCACCACGGACTGATCATGGCGTGCCTCGTGCTCATCAGCAGATACAGTCCTGGCACGGACGGGACGTACTCGAACAGGCGGAAGCTCAGACGCAAAGTCCATGCCGGCTGACTGCACTGTACTTTGCATTATGCCCTGAGCAGTACGAAAGGGCAGTAGCTCTTGAGAGCAGCGATGAAAGTTTTGTAGGCCGTAGTCCGCCGTCCGTTGAGTCGGCACTATGAGGGTTGACAGAAGTAGAAGGAGACAGAAGCAGCTTGAGCTGACTGGTAATGCAACGTACCTATTGAATGGATGCTATTGTCTCCCTCCCCCGCCCCCACTTTCTTTCCCACAAGCGCGGCCCATCAGAACTTCAGACATCCAACGAGAAGACGGCGCAATCATCCATCGTCACAATCAAACGATGCAGGTGATTGATTTTGTGATTTTGCAAACGTGCACAGGCCAATAGTCGGCATCGCCTTTGGGCGAAGCTGGCTCTTTCCGGACGGCCATCTACCAGATACGTGGTCCGCCTCGAAGGTAGGTAGGTGCCAGAGGTAGATCCCCACCAGCATCACGTCAATAGCCAGCTGACATGGGGAGGGGCTGTGTAGCCAGCCACAAGCGCAGTCGTACGTCGTACGTCGTACAGCATGCCATCACTTACACAAACCACACAACACATGGGGAGAGAGAGATGAGAGAGAAAAGAGACGGCAAACACAACGTCCAAGGTTCCGGGGATGGGATCAGGGCCCTATGCCGTTGTTTTGACCAGCATCATCCAGACCGGCAAAGGAAGCTTTACGGGTACTCGTGTCTGAAGCTTCCAAACCCTACGTTGCTGGATTTTTTCAGCTGGAATCAGTTGGAAAGAGCTCCCCAATAGCCAGCTAAAGTGGCTGAGTGAGCGGGCTGAGCGGATCAAACATCAGAACTCAGAACTCAGGACCAGCCGGACCAGACCTATTGTTGGCCCTTGGATGCATCTTGTCCTTAACCAACATTGCTCAACCCCATGAATATTGTTTCCTTCCCCGCTTCATAGGCGCACCCTCGGTCCGATTCGCACGTCTGGCTCACCAAAACCCTCGTTGGCTATTGTGTGAGCCGAGTGCTTCTCAGGACAAACTGATGCGAATTCCAGAATGCTTGATTTATCACCCTTGTCATCACTTACAGCTGCAGAAGCAGCAGCCGCAACACCATTCCATGCTGTAGGAGCATACGGCTTACAGCGAATCTGCCGCGATAAAGAATGAAGATGTGCTTCTATCTCATGACGATTCGACGATTCGCTGCAAGATCCCCCCCTTGATCGGTTCTCTTCAACTTAGACAGCCGTCTGGCACATAACTGGATCAAGGACCCCGAAAGGGAAACTGCCTCATGCAAGGCGCGGATTCAATACCCAATCGAAGCTGCATTGCTCATCGAGTTCAGCCTGGACAACAGGACTCGAACCGTATCGTTAAATTCGTTTCGCCTTCACAAAACAACTCACTACCTGGGTGCGTCATCTCATTGACCAGTACCTGCACAGGACTGGTACTGAATGCTCAATGAAAGTAGCGTTTTGGGAAACACCGGGGTTTGCCGGGGACTTTCGCCATTTCCGTACGTAGCAGCACGGTACAATGCGGGTGCAATAAAAGAGTTATCAGAGATAACTCCGCACCGGGAGTTGAGATGTCCTTGGAGCGATCCGTGCACAGCAATCCTAGCACATCTTCCAAGGAGTGACGCTGTATTGTCACCTCGCCGCAGCCGGCTTTTCAAGATATTGACATGTGGGCGGGCAGACCGGACGTCTTGCAGATGATAACTCTCCTGCCGCCGTTGTAAGTGCAGCCTTGTCCCATGCGCTGTAGCACTCGGCTGAGAATATTTCTTGGAAGAGCTTTTGCTGTTACCTATGCCACATCGCATCGGTTGTTTTGATCCATCGTTGCCTTTGTTTTGCGCTGTGTGAAGCTGTAATGCGAAGTCGATGATTTCACCCTCTATCGGACCAGAGGTCGTCGGTAATAATAAAGCTTAATTCTACTCATCAGGTAACCATTGGCATCTCTGGCCCGTCCGGCTCATGGACTCCCATCGTTAATTTTCACCCTTTCAGCCCGGCAAGCCGCTTCTAATTTTCACCGGAAATATCAATTGAACTGGGGCAGATCAGAAATAATGCGCATAGAAGCCTCAACGAAACTTTTAGTCGCCGGCGTTGCGGCGGCGATGGCTTTGGAGACCGAAGCTGCTGGGCTCGTCGAGAGGAGCCAAACACGGTTTACGCAGTTTCCCGACAAGGTCCTGAAACGATGTGACGAGTGTTGTCCCATTACTATCCGGACCATCATGACTACTATTCTGAGCACCTTGTAGTGAGTTGGCGACATGATGAGCAGGGGCGGTTAAGCTGTGACACTTGCCCAGTTCAACGCTGACCACCAGCTCCTTCGAAGCACCACGATATATCAAGACAGGACGGTAATTCAATCTTGCTCACCTGGCTGAACACTGCGGGCAATCGTGTACTCATAACCTTGCGCACAGACATATGTCACCGCGGTAGAGCACGACATCTCGACCCAGATCGAGTACACTACCAAGTACATCACGACTACTGCGACTCAAGCTTACACGATGGTATGTATGCCTCTACCGCTGGATCTCAGGAACCCGACGCAACAGAGACTGATTACGATGGCTTCTTTTTCTTGATAACCTTTTCAGTCATTCCCCGTGACTGTGACCAAGACCATTGGGTATGTACACTGCCCATGAAATAGACGAATAAACCTCCCCCTTTGAAAGCGACTTCCGTGCTAAGACAAGCCAAAAACGCCCTCAAAAGTTGTACGAATCAACCGATCCGGCGTGGCCATGATTCGGATGCGAAAAACAAGGAGCCGGCTCTCATTCTGAAAGAGCGTACAGATGGCTGTCGAACTATCACGGTGACGGAATGGGCAACGACGACGGCCACCGAGTTCGTGACTGAAATCCAGTCCATCGTCGCAACTCGAACCCTGCCCGTCACCATATCTCTGTTGTCGACAGTGTATGACTATACGACAGCGTGGGTGTCCACGACGCATGTCTTCACCACAACGGTTGTCAGTGAGCGTCCTGTCACCATCACCAAAGACAACACAATCTACGCAACAACATCGACCACCATCTACACTACCTTGGTAACAACAGTGACGACCAGCTACCCCGTCGTCTCTTCCGTCCCCAGGACTGCCACGCAAACGGTAACAGCTTCTGATGCAGAATCTGTGACAGTCTCCAAGCCCGCCGACCAAACCGTGACAGTCTCTGCGCAGCCAAGCGGGATCACTCTTCCGGGACTGACACCAACTTTGCCTGGATCAACCGTCCTGACAACTGTCACAAAGACACTCCCTCCCTCCGCCATCACGGTAACACAGGAGCGGGAAACAACGACCGTCACCCAGCCTGCGTCCACCGTGACCGAGGTCAGGACCGAGATCAGGACCGAGACACTACCGCCGTCCATTGAGTCATTACCAGCCAGCACTGTAACCATGACGCCAATCCTCCATGTTAGCCTCTGTCCGGCTCCTACCGGAGCTGCAGCGCCACTACAGCCAGACTCGGACCTCACGTTCGGCTGCAAGCCGGGCTACGTGTGCGATCCTCCCAAGCCGTACGGCTGTAACCTGTGGCCAGATCCACCCGCCGACAACTTTCTCTGCAACCCTCGCCACTGCGTTCCCTCTCCGTCGTTTACCAAGGTCACATGGGATCAGTGCGAGACCAGCTACTATCCCCCGTCAAACGGGTACTTCAACCTCAACCCCGAGGCATTCGGCCTCTCCTACGACATCTTCCAATACAACATCTATCAGCAGGTCGTCGATGGGCGCACCGCAACCGTGACGACGGGAAACTGGGACTCGCAAGCGTCGCTGACCCAGTGGCCGAGGCAAACAACCCAGCCGCCGCTGGCCATGCGCAGGCGAACAGCACCGGAAAAGGACGAGAGGAAAGGCTGCCGTTCCTACAAGAGAGGCATAACCCCTTCGATATGCTTCGACGACTGCAACAACGCCTATATAATTGCCCTAGCGATCGGGAAAACCGACAAGCTGTGCGAGGAGCATTCCTCCTTCCAAGATAGCTACAGCAGCTGCGCGCAATGCGTTCTCGCCAACGCAAACAACGCGTCGCGCGCAATCATGGACTATGTGAGACCCGAGTTTGCTCAGTTCCTCAACTTCTGCAACGGCAAGAGCCCAATCAGTCCATCTTCCGCCGCCTTTGAAGCGCCGCAGCCCATCGTCACGCAGCTACCAGCGTTTAAGACGAGAACCCAAGCAGACACCCGTGGTCCTGGGTTCACTGCCGTGAGCTCCAGACTAAGGGCAAGCCCAAGCCAGGTCTCCTATTCAAATCCTGCCTCCTCCTTCTCCACCGCCGCGGTGTCGTCCGCGCGCCTCCCAACTTCTCCCCGCCAACAAAGCACGGCTCCCGCAACCCATCCCGGCAAGGTGGCCGCATTATCCTCCTCTGCTGCCGTTACCAGCAACGCCATCACAACCGAAGCATCCGCGGATCCCGTGACCTTTGAGGCAGGTACCAGCGCAGATGCAAGTACAACCACGACGAGCCCGGTCACGTCAAGCTCCCGAAACATGGATGCCGGCTCGTCCCAAACCCCGGCACGCACTCCTATCCAAGCGACTCCCGCGACAGGTGTTACTGAGAGCAGGCGACCTGGCACTGCGGCGACGTACCCCTCGGTCAATGTTACCAGCCAGTCTTTGGTTTCAGCCGTTCCAACCGCCAGCGCATGCCGAATCTCTGGGCACCACTTAGTTTCGTTTGCATTCGTCACGGCGTTGAGCTCGCTTATGTTTTGAGCGGTTTTCGGGTTTTTCTTCTCTTTTCTTTTTTTTTCAAGGTTGGAAAATAGGGGTGAGAAGTGTTTTCCTGCCTGCTTTTCCACTTGCAGTTTTCATTAATAATTGGTAACACGACTTTGTGGCGGTTCTTAACGATAATGTATGGCAGGTCTCGGACACGAAGTTCCCTGACGCTGGTGGTTGCGGCAGTCTCTGTCTAGGCGGGAGACGCACTTACAAGGTCGGGGGGGTAGTGGGGGGCAAAGAAAGAAAGAAAAGGAAAGAAAGGAAAAGGATAAGCCTGCGTCAACGGGTTTGAGGAAGCGAAGCGCAGAAAATCAGCCGGTGATTTGGGCATCCTTCCTGGGCTACGCCAGAGACGCAGCAAACGTACTATAATTCCAAGCCAAAATCCTACCGTAATCTACTCAGCCACCCCCCTGTGCAAAGACTCTAAGCAAGACCCAAATCTTTGTAAAAAGCCTCGGTGCTGGGCTCCCGACCCAGAAAGCCCCTCAACGTATCCAGTTCCTCCTGGCTGCCGCCCTTTTCCAAAACAAGCTTCCGATACCTGCGGCCCTCCTTGCCGTCCATGGGATCCTGCTTGAAAAAGGTGTGGAACATGTCGGTAGAGAAAACCTGCGAGTACAGGTATCCGTAGTAACCGGCATCGTAGCCCCCGGTATAGTGGCCGATAGTCGCGAAGCGGTTACCCCACTCACTGTACGCAGGTGGTGAGTAAGTAAGCAAGCTAGACAGGCGAGGTTGACGCCGTTTTGACCCCGGTGTTTCTTGGGGGTCTGCAGTTGTTGCCAGGATGCTACTTACTATCCCTGTCCCTGCTCCTCAGGGCCCTTGATGCCCGTGATATCGCGACGCAGCTCGTTCCACACCCTCGCAATGGGCATGTTCTTGGCCTCGTCGTGAGTCTTGGGCGTGTGGATAATCATGTCGAAGAGGCCGTAGAGAAGCTGGGAGAGGTTGGAGGTGGCCGAGTTGAAGTTCTTGGTCTTGACGAGGTTCTCAATCATGTCGTCGGGGATCTTGTCACCAGTGTCCCAGCGTCGCGACAAGGATTTGAGGACGCTTGGCGTCCAGCACCAGTTCTCCAGCATCTGGCTCGGGGCCTCGACGAAATCGCCGGCAACGTTGGTCCCGTGGAAGTAGCTGTACCGCGTAACGGCGGCGAGATCGTGGATGCCGTGGCCAATCTCGTGGAAAAGCGTGACCACCTCGTGGTGCTTCAAAAGGGCCGGCTTTGTCGCGCTCGGCTTGCTAAAGTTGCAGACCAGAGCTGTGGCAGGGTAGTTGCGGGTGCCGTCTTCCTTGACGTAGCCGGGCTCCACGTTGAAGTTGGCGTTGTGGCCGTACTTGTTATCCCGCGGGTGCAGGTCGAGGTAGAAGTAACCGACGAAATCGCCCCCGGCTGCCTCGTCGTTCCAGACGGAGTAGAGGATGACGTCCTCGTGCCAGGTAAGGTCCTCGGGCTTTCCGGTAGGGCTGAGCCGAGCGCGGTCTTGGCTTCCCAGCTCGACGAACACGAAGCCGAATATCTGCTCGAAAATCTTGATCATGCCCTGGTACGTGGATTGGACGGGGAAGTACTGCGAGATGTCGGCCTCGTCAACGCTGTACTCCTTCTCCTTGACGATTCTCGAGTAAAACGGGACGTCCCACATGTACAGGTTGCCGTCGAAGGGAGCGCCCCGAGCCTCGCAGTCCTTCTTCTTGTATTCGAGAAGACGGCCGGCCTCCTGGGCGCCTCCGGGCGCCAGTCGGTTGCGGAGGTCGCCGAGAAAGTCCATCACCCGGCCTGTGGACTTGGCCATCTTGTCGGAAATGACCAGGCTGGCGTGGTCGGCATACCCGAGCAGGCGGGCGGCCTCGTCACGGAGGGCGACGATTTCGCGGAACAGGGGGACGTTCTCGTTGACCTTGTTGGACTCGGCAATGGTGTAGGCGCGCCGCGTGTCCTCGCGGACAGCGTACTTGACCAGGGGGAAGTAGTGGGTATACTTGAAGGTGACCTTGACCTTTCCCTCGTTCTCGCCGGCGCCCTTGTCGAGCTGCCCAATGTCCAGGTCTTCTGCGGGGACGCCTTCCAGCTGCTCGGGCGTGAACCAGACGCCGCCGACCTCGTCGTTGAGGTTCTTCTGGCTTTGGATGCAGAGCGTGCTGAGGCGCTTCTGTATCTCCTTGAAGCGGTCCCTTTGCGCGCCCGCGGGCAGCAAGAGCCCGTTGCGGATGTACGACTGGCGCTCCTTTTGCAGGAGATGCAGCGACTCGCCGTCCAGGCCCTGGGACTCCCGGGACGCGTAGGAGGCGTTGACGAGCCGGAACACATCCTCGCGCATCTTGACCTCGATGCCGAACGCGCTCGCCGTCTCCTGCGCCTTGGTGGAGGCTTCCCTGAGCTCCTTGCTCGCCGAGACGTGCTGGTAAAACGTGGCGACGTGGTTGCTGACCGCGAGCCGGTTCGCGCTCGCCAGGCTCGGCTCCAGGACGTTGGCGAAGACGGCGTCTTCGGGCTTCACCTCGGCCACCACCTTGTCCCACACCTCCTTCGTGACGGCGTTGTTGCGTTCCACCGTGTCGAGGACCGACTGCGCGGTGTCGGTGAAGAGCGGCGGGGGCTGGGGGGGGTTCTGGTGCAACGGCCCGGCCATGGTGCTAGCCTTGCGGGAGCGGGTGCCGACGTGCGGGCGTGTTGGCGCTGGCCTGACAAAGTGATGGACCAAAGCCGCGATGCGGGAGGAAGCTCGTGAGGAAGCCAGGATTATCGCCAAAGGGATGGCGAGGAGCGACAGGGCGACGAGGGGGAGGGGCAGCAGCTTGGTACGACGTCGTTGAGCCAGCGCGACTGCAGGAGGGAGCGAAGCGAAGCGAGCGCCCGGGTAGGGGGTAAAGGGGGTTGGGGTTTAGAAAGGGTCCAACTGGGCTTTGCTTCCGCGGTCTGCTGCTATTTGCGCATCAATCAAGTGGGAGACGTTGACGAGGTTGGTAGGTTAGGCAAGCTCGGCTGGAGCAGAGAAGTGGAGTGGAGAAGCGTGAGGCTGGCGGGCGGGGGGTTTTGTTTTCCATAAGTTCCAGGCAAGACGCCGAAGATGCCGTCTGACAAGAGGCCGTCTCACAAGAGGCCGTCTCAGGAGAGGACGGACGGCACGGCACGGCACGGCAAGTGGCTCGTACGAGTCGTATCCAGATGGCTTCGTCCATCCAATCCAACCCAAGTTATGAAATACGAAATGCTTTCGCAAAGGGCAACGGCAGAGACAGAACCTAGCCTAGCAGCAAGCTTGTCTTTTCTAAAACATCAGGGACTCACTACGGTATACGGAGGGATATACAAGTACACGAAGCGAGAGGGTGCGGTCCAGCTTATACATGATGCATCAAAATCCCATCCCGATTCCAATTCATATTCCATGCAGCCCCTGGTAAACAACAAACAACAAATCTCGAAAAAAAAAAAAAAAAAAAAAAAACGCCATTCCGACTGCAGGTGCCAAAGAAGAAACAAGGGGAATCAAACATGGTCTCCGTCAAGTCGGCGTGATGAAAAGCCGCACAATGGTGATTCTGTTCAGTTGGCCAAGATGGTCCGAACCAGGTCTTGCATGTTTCGTCAGTGATTTTCGTGCATGTCGGGGTCCATGTTTCGTCCCCCCCCCCCCCCCCCCCCAAATGGTGATTAAACACCCCGTCGAGGACAGACACCCAGAGACGCCCAAGGACATACCTGTGTAGTTGACCTGGCCAGAGCTCGTGTCCACAGCTTTGAGAAGCTCGTCGACTTCCTCCTCCGACATCTTCTCACCCAAGTTTGTCAGGATATACTTGAGCTGGCCCACCCCGATGTAGCCCGTCATGTCCTTGTCGAAGACTTGGAAGCCTCGGCAGTATTCCTCGGGCTCGCCGGGGTCGCGAAAGCCGCCCGGGCGGTTGAGTATGCGCTGGAAAGACTCGAAATCGACTTTGTGGGAGCGGGCGGGGGGTTAGCAGGTCCGAGGTTGGCCCCCAAGGAAACGGCCGGCGACGCGGGCCAGAAACTAGGTAACCACTTACAGTCGCTGCCTGCTGATTTTTCCAAGTCTTTGATCTCGGCCAAGGTGGGATTCTGGCCACAAGCCCGAAGCAGGTCGCCCAAGCTATCCGCCGTCACTCGGCCATTGCCACGCTTGTCGAAGAGGGCAAAGGCCTCTTTGTAGTTGGTGGAAGCCTGGGAATCGTACTGGTTAGAAGACATGTCGTCTCTGATTGATTATGCTGGGTGAGTTGGCGATGACGGCCCGCCCGAGGATGATGGATATTCGCTGTAGCTGGTTGTTATTGGCTGGCTTGTGGTGCGCAAAGGATACAAAGAGGTTCCAGGTTCGCGTGGTTCGCGTGCAGCTGCGACCACCGTTTGTTTATATTCTCAAATGCAAGGATGCAAGATGAAAAAAGGAGGGAGGGGGAGGGGCAGCGCCGGCCGCCGCGAAAGTCTCTGGTTTGGGTGATGACGGCTTGGCGGGCTCTTGTCTTGTGTTGCTTGTTTTCGTTTCGCCATCGAACGGAATCCGGGAAGGGGCGGGCAATGGGCAACCAACCAGTTGGCGTGCCTTTTTGTTTACAACCTAACCTGGTGGCGTGTGGTGCGTGGGTTGCGTGTGTTGCGTGTGTTGACCTTGTGGTGTGTGTGGGTGCTGTGGTAACATGAACTCACCATGTCTGCAAGTTATGCTGTCGAGCCGTTGAGAGAGGGCGAGTGAGTTGACACTAGCAGCAAGCAAGCACTCCGTACTCGGTACCTAGCAGCTGATGTGTTTGTTCTCAAACGGTTGTTGATAGGCTACGTTTTGTCAGATTGAGCAGGCGGATGGTGAATCCTCCTTAAAATAAGATAAAATAAAATAAAAATAACAAACAAATAAAAAGTCGACGAATCTCGCACAATGGCTCTCTTTGGCAGCCGAAAGAGGAGTCGGCCAGAGTTTTTAAAGGAGCCAGAAAGCTTGACCAAGGAGCTGCGAGGTCGAGACAACCAGACCAAATGAAATTAATTGCCTGTCGGCTGCGTCGGTCCGCCCCACGGCCCCCCCCCCCCCCAGCAGCCCAGCGCAACCATGGGTGGGTGCACAAGCCACAGCCAAGCCATCAATGTTTTTATTTCATCCGCAAAGGTTGACATGGCAACCATGCATTCATTTATTAAATATCAATGCAAGCCCTGTCAAAGTCAAACCCCCGTCGTTCCGTTCAACGCAACGGGCAACTCGCTAGTCAGGAAAGCTTGCTCCCATCAATTCCACAATTGCTGCTGCATCTCGCCTGGGAAGACGACAACGGGCAGAGAGCCCTACTTTTTCTTTGCCATCAGAATGTACGTTCCCCACACCGTGTCGACCGGCGCATCCCTCCAGCCATCGCCGAGCCGTTTCCATTCCGGTTCCGATTCGACTATCCGCTCCATCAGAATGTCAGCCAAGTCGCCGCTGCCGCCCTCTGCTCGGCTCTTCAGTTCTGGATGAGCGTCGCGCCAGCCCTGAAACGCGCTGAAGGTGCGGACATAAGCCTCTAGCTGGCCTAGGTTGATTCTCATTTGCATCCAGGCTGTTTCAGAGTCGGGCATCTCCGAGCAACCAGGGTCAATGTCGTAAAGAGCCCGCCGAACATTTCCCCATTCATTTTCCGGAGGCACTACTTGCTGAAGGAGGCTGCGGAGCCTGTCGCGTCCCGGTTGCTCCCAGTAAGCCTTCATGCCTTCCATTCCTGGCTCCACGTCTTCTGGCGCGTAGCAGAAATTGAGAAATATGGTATTGGCCTTTTCGTGTCCGACAAAGACACTGTCCTTGTAGCCCCAGAATGCAAGGGAACCGCCAGGTTTCAGCACCCGACGCAACTCTGGCCAGGCCTTGTTGTAGTCGAACCAGTGCGCAGCTTGGCCCGATACAATCATGTCGACGGAGCTGTCGGGCACGAAAGACAAGTCCTCGGCACTGGCCTGGCGAAACGTGATTTTCGGATCATCCGTCATTGAAGCTGCTTGCTTCAGCATGCCAGGACTCATGTCGACCGCCACCACCTCGGAAAAATGAGGGCTCATTGCTCTCGCAATCAGTCCGTGGCCGCAGCCGATATCTATCAACTTGCCCGAGGCAAATTGCACATTGTGATAGGCGAGGATTGTTTTGAACAGACTTGCAGGGTACGCCGGTCTGGCTGCGGCATAGCCTGCGGCTGAAAAGGTCGCTTTTCTGCATGCACCATGATCAGTGCTGATTACGGAGTACTGAGCTGGAGGTGGGAAAGGCAGCATCAACAAGAGGGGAAGGGACAGTGTTGTGTGTGCTTGTCAAGACAACGGGCACTTACGAGAACAACGACATTTCGACGGGAGTATATTACTGTTGCGCTGCAAGGGGGGGGGGTTTCTCTGGGGTGCTTCAGCGATTTGGTTGAGGAGGCATCAATGCTGCGGTATTAAACGTCAAAAGATGCGACTACATTGAGAGTTGCTGGCTGGGAGGATCACTTGTCGGAGGATCACTTGCCGGATCCAGACTGGAGCTTACGACATAGCTTGGTACTGTACATGTACGTAGGAGGTTAGCACGAAGTATGCTGGCAGGTACTAACGTAGCACGTTCTGGGGGATGCCAAGGTATGCTCAGTTAGCTGACATGTAGTCCGTAGCGGACCGGGAATTGCGGGCCAGGCAGCCCCGCACCAATGACCAGACAGTTCGAGGCACCGTCATTCCGCATCTCGACCCCCTCCAAGCCACCAAGATGGACCCAGCCGTCATCAATTGCTTCATCATGGGGGAACAAGGGAACAAGCACATCAATTCATGCTCGAGGGACGGCTGGTCCCAATGGTTACACGGCAATTCGAATACAAACCCTTTTTTACCAAGAAAAACCCGATCGGCTGCTAGCCTCTTCCTCGACAACTCGTATCATGGCCACCGAGACTGCGGCTCGTAAATTCTTCACGTCACCTTTCTACGCTGTAGTCGGCGCAAGTTCGAATCCCGCCAAGTTCGGGCATAAAGGTCCGTGCCTTCTGATTGCCTTGACGGAACAGCTGGTCTCGGGGCTAAACATTCCTGGGGTGCGCAGTCCATGCTTGGTACCTACACCACGCCATGGATGTCACGCCCGTGAACCCAGGATCGTCAGCAGTAACTGTTGGTGGTAAGGACTATCCAACTGTTCCGAACCTTTCGTCCCTGCCAAAGCCCAGGCAGACTTCGGTTTCCATCATCACGGCCCCGCCGGTTACCCTCAAGATATTGGAGGAAGCCAAGGAGTTGGGCATTCGAGCCATCTGGTTGCAACCTGGCACATACGATGGCGCTGTTTTGAACCTGGCCCTTGAAGACGGAACCTTTGAGTCTGTGGTCTATGGGGCTGGTGGCCGTGGGCATGATGGCTGGTGCATTCTTGTCGATGGGGAAAAGGCCATGAACGATGCTGGGAAACTGTAGAGGATGCCACGCACCGGAACAGCCGGCCAGGACGATTCCCGAGCTTCTCGTCCAAGAGTATTCGCAATTGCCCGCTGACCACTTGCATTGCATGTCTGTTGTTGGCTAAACTTGCTTTGCTCTCCACGATTACACTACTGCCAACAAGCATCATGCTGAGCACTGCCTACGCGAAACTGGCCGTTGGTGCCTTCTTTCATCGTGTGTCAGAAGTTCATGTCGCAACAGAGAACTAGAAACAACAGTTGCCAAGCCATTCAACTAAACAACCACCTCCTAGTTCTTACTCCCGAGTCCCGACGTCCTGTTTGTTGATCGGCATGTCTGTCATACGACATACATACCATTCGCACGCACGGCTCCGACATCCGTCTCATCCAGCCGTTGGTGGGATCGGCGCGCGCCCCACTTTCTTCCACAAATCGCCCCAAAGTAAACAAACGCGCTTGGCGCACGCAAACTACGACTCACATTCTTCCTCAATTAGCACGGCATTGACAAGAAAATCGGGTTCAAACCCGCAAACCCGTGGACAAAGGGCTCCGGCAACAGCTCGCGACTTTCCTCGGACGAAAAGTCATGCACGGTTTTGAAATCCTCGGACCTCCCGTACCAACATCGCGTCGAACCCGTCTCGGTTGGTTGCCGACGAGAAACATACCACCGACACGGCATAGCTGCTGGTTCGCCAGGCCCTTTTCACTTCTAGGTCAAGCTACCGAGTTTCTCCATACGTTCCCTTGTCAGCATGGATCAGTATTTTACCTACGAAGCACGGCTCGCGTCCTTCCAGAAGAGTTCGAAAAAGAGAGCATCGACCGCCGGCGGACGCAGCAAAGTTCTAAACTGGCCACATAAACAAATCCCCCCCGCGAGCGTATGTCAGATTGCATGAGCTCCTGCTTATTATTCACGGCTAACAGCTGTCCGTCCGATTTTCTGTTCCTACAGTTGGCCAAAGCGGGATTTTATTTCGAGCCCTACCCTGAAAATCCGGACAATTGCATATGCTTCCTATGCGGCAAGGGTTTGGATGGGTGGGAAACGGGCGACGACCCTTTGGAGGAGCACCTTCGGCATGCCCCTCGCTGCGGCTGGGCCATAGCAGCTGCTATAGAAGCCGATATTGACGAATACGCCAAACAAGATCCAAGTCTGCCCGACATGGTCGATGCTCGAAGAGCAACCTTTGCTGGCAGGTGGCCGCACGATGGCAAGAAAGGTTGGAAATGCCAAACCAAGCAGGTAAGCTAGAAAGGCTCCCCCCCCCCCCCCCCCCCCCCCCCCCCCATCCCTTCCCCCTACAGCAGCGACAAACAACGCATTGTTGACCACCGTTGTCTTTGTCAATTGCAGCTTGTTGAAGCTGGGTGGAAATATACACCCACCGACGAGTCTGACGATATGGCTACCTGCGCATACTGCCAACTTGCTTTGGATGGATGGGAACCCGGCGACAAGCCTTAGTAAGCTTTCTTCCTGCTTCCACTCGAACTGCAGTTGGACTTTTCAGGCTGACATTTGATAAAGCGATGAGCATATTAATCGATCCCCAAACTGCGCCTTTTTCGCCCTTCTCAACCATTTTGGTGGCGGCAACAAGAAGAAAACGACGCGCACCAAGGCTGCGCGAGCATCGAAAGCCTCTCGACTCTCTGCGCAGTCCGTTGCTACGGCAGCTTCGGACATTGCGTCAGTTGCCGACATGACAGCAGAGCCCGACGATAGCGTTCTTACAGCTGCGTCGACCATGACGCAGGGTGCAAAGAAGGGCACAGAAAGGGGGAAAAAGGCTACAGCCAGAAAAGCTGCCAAGCCAAGGCCCAAAAAACCACAGGCAATCGACGAAGATGGAGCGCACAGTATGGCGAAGGAAGAAGTAGCAGCAGAGCCTAAATCAACGAAACCACCGCGTGGGAAGAAGCGCGCCAGCGATGCCATGGATGACTCTGCCGTGTTGCTGTCTGAAGGTCCATCTACTAAGAGGCAAGCTACTGCCACCCGCGACAGCTCACATGCCGACCGCTCCACCGTCACCCCTCAAGACATCGAATTGACCAATACGTCAAAGGCCACTGCCCGCATAAGGAGCTCTAGCTCCCAACCTAACCGCAAGGGTTCATCGTTGACAGCATCCATGGCCTCACTCAGAGCACCAGCCACAGATTTCCCCGATGATGACGAGATTGAGCGTCAGCTCGAAGCCGATTTGGAAAGGTTCACCACCGATGACGAAATTGCTCGTGATTCAGAGACGGAGCAGCCCATGGAAAAGCCTGGCATGGTCAGAGCGAAGCCCATGACTTTTGACTCTCGGAATTATGCCATGTTTGATCCGGCAGAACCAGACTTGGACGAGGAGGCCATAGATGACGAGCTTCGAAATCTGCAGGCAGAAATGGAAGTTGCTGAGCCAGAACAAGAGATTCACGTTCCGAAGAAGGGTCGCAAAAAGGGTACAGGAGCGCGTAAAGCTTCCAAACAGGCAAACACGACGAGAATCAAGGCTCCTTCCCCACCATGCGAGCCTGAGGACCTTGAACAACCTGGACCGTGTGCCCACGAAGCTTCAGGAGCAGGCAAAGAGGAGGAAAACGAGATGAGCGTCGGCAGCACAGACACGGTGGTGAAAAAGACGGAGACGGCGCCTTCTTGCGAAGAAGAGGGACGGCGCAGACAACCGACCGGGTCACCACCATTGGCTTCAAGGGCTAGCTCTCAGCCTGCAGACGCACCTCTGAAACGTGGTCGTGGCCGACCACCGAAGATGGCTGCTAACAAAGTCGAATCAGATAAGCCCCCAGAGCTACGTGAAGATGCATGCGACAGCCTGCAAGTCGCAATCCATGAGGATGTCGCAGAAGCCCAGGCTGCCGAAGTGGCGACGGAGCCCAGACAGTCTCCATCTCTGGGGCAAACTTCCTCCCCGATCCTTTCTAGGTCTAGGTCGGTGGTGCCGGAGCAGCCGTCGACGCCGACTCAAGTCATATCGCCAGCGCCGTCGGCCCGCCTGGCATCTCAGTCTCCGTCCCCGTCGCCGCAGTCGTCGGATGCCGAAAACCTGCCTCCATCCTCTGTCGTGCTGGCCAGCGCCAGGCCGAAGCGGGTCGTTCTCGCACCAGTGGCGGCGACGCCAATGCGAACGTCCCCCTCGAAGCGCAACATGCTTGCTGCTGGGTTACAAAGCCAAACGCCATGGAAGGCTGTTGACCTGGACGCCGTCCTGGGCACGCCACACGACATGGCGGACAAGGAAAATGCAGTCGCGCGACTTATCAAGCAGGGCAAGGAGCTGAGCAGTCCAGAGAAGGGCATGACGGTGGAGGAGTGGATTTATTTCAATGCCGGTGAGGCTGAGAATAAGCTCAAGCACGAATGCGAGGCCATGGTGACCCTGTTCGAGGAGCAAGGCGCCAAGGCTATGAGCGCGTTGGAAGGGCTATCACTGGAGTGAAAGTTGTCGGGAGAAAGCGTGGTGCCATGTGCACAACATGTACGTTGGCCAGTTGGGAGAGACGACGCAGGGCCGTTGATGATTGGATATTGGGTTCTTGGTTCTTGCATGGGATTGTGCGGTGTAATGAGCAACGGTTACGGCGTTGGTGAGTGAATCACGGACGCAATCGAGGGTATCTTATCTTTGGCATTTATCAGCCGGCACGGCTTTTTGCCCGCTGCCTTCAAATGCGAGCCTTGTTGCGATGTTGCGATGTACGTGTACCTACCCTGGAGTTGCTGCTAGGGGTGGAGAGATGTTGTCCATGTCTACCAGGCCGGCTACTGTACTGCATGATGCGCAGCCCACTGCTGGAGGGGCTGCCCTTTTCAACTCTCGGATGCCCCGAACCATGTTGTCGCACGGCCATTATCCACATCCATCATCCATCATCCATCGTCATGCTGCTTTCAACAAAAAGCCCGAAGACGACGTTCTTCATTGGGGTTGCCCGTCCCTGAGATCGGAATACTGCTAGTCTGGAGGAGGCCTTGGAGCCGGATTGCCCCCCCAGCGAGCGAGCATTGAGTTATCGCGCATGAAAACCAGAAGTTTGTGGACAGGCTGGGTGTCTGGATCGAGGGGGAAACGGAGGCAGAGTCGAAATAGAGTTTCATCACGCCTCGGCGCTAAGCAGGCGGGGATAAGTAAAGGTACATGGATAGTATCATACCTTTTGGTTGATACAAAGTATGAAACTCTGTTGCCCAGGTTGGGATCGAGAGCCGGGGTCCGTCTGGCGGGTTTTCTTCACGAGACGTCTTTGAAAAAGCATCTCCTCAACCACCTTTCGCATCCCTGATAACTTAGCTGTCCCACATGATTGTTTACCACTCGCCTTTGCGGAAGGAGCAAAAAACAGCACACAGCAGGGAAAGAAGAAGAAAAGAAGGCGGGGGGCAAAGGGCAGAGACGGGGACTGAAAATGCGAAGCAGGCGTCTCCTTTCGGCGTGGACGGCCATGGTTCTGGTTCAAGCTTCGGCGCCTGACATCACCTTCAAGTGCAGCCACATGCCCGAGGTCTGCACAAACATGTGCTGGGCCATGCGCTGCGCGAGTCCAACGTTCCCGCAGACGCTGACCTGGGACGATACCGACATGACGTACGCATTCGACGAGCGGGTTACAGCGGCAGGGTGCAAAATAGCGGACAACAAGTGCCAGGAGCGGCCCGACGAGCCGGGCTACCTTGGCGGCATGTTCGTCATGTGCAGCATCTATCCCTTTGTCACGACGAGGGAGAGCGCGCAGTCCAACGGGCACGCGGTGTCTCGGTGTGTTCGGGTATCCAGGAACGTGTTGAAGGAATCAATGCTGCGACGACTATACCGCCGCTGGAAGGAGCAAGGCTACAGGAGCCACAGGCTGGCGGTGGGCATCGCGAATCCCGGCGCAAAAGGGGTCAACTACTGCCTCAACGAGCCCTGCATCAACGACGGGTTCCAGGTGCAGGACGGGATGATCAAGGTGGACAGGGTGGACAAGACGTACGGGCGGAGGAGCGAGCCGCCGCCATCCTTCAGGTTCTTCAAGACGGCGGCTGGGGTGGTAGTGGCGTCCATGGAGAAGCAGGAAATGGGCGCCAACTTTACCCGCACGGCATATGACGAGGAAGACGAGGAGGGGGATGGCGTCTTGCGCGGGCTTGATTCCTGGGTTGAGGAGGTGGACGGCGGCCAGGTGCGACTGGTGTCGGATGTAATGCTGGAAGAGGTGACGGCTCTGCAGGCTGCGCAGGCTGCGCAGTATTGACTAGACGCTCTTACGCTCTTGATGAGTCACTCAGTCTGCCACAGGATGGGCGCATCCGTCGCGTCGTACGGCATCGGGGTTGGTGGTTGGGTCGGACGCCAGTCATTGCAAGTCGGCGGAGGGGCGAGGGGCGAGGGGCGTGGGGCTCGGAGCATATGCCATGCCTTGGGAAGGACCGCGCCGACAGGTGGATGGATGGATGGATGGATGGATGGATGGATGATAGCAGATGGGGGGTACCCAAACTTTCCGGATCGAGAAATCCATTTTGGAGCGACATGTTGTACGGAGCACATGGGTGAATGCGATCAACACGCCCTGGAGGCAGGCAGGGTTGTGCGTCGGGTGATGGCTGGAGCTCTGTCAATCTCCCCCGGGCCAACCTGCTTACCAAGACGGCGATGGCTGGGTCGAGACTCTCGTATGCGTCAGAGGGTTGTTGTTTGTTTTCGCCAGGAAGTGATGAATGCCCGACGCAGATTTTGTCGACGTTGGATTGCAGGTTGCAGGCGTACCGAGTAGATGCACGGCAGGGACCAGACGGCACCAGACGGCACCAGACGGCACCAGCCGCCATCCCGGCTCCAGTGTTGGGTGAAGAGATGAGATTGCCTTTGGTCCACTACTCCGTACTCCGTATCCATCTCTGCATCGTGTCGATGCATAAAGGCAAATTGGCCAGGGCCGGGGGGTCCCTGAGAGGCAAGGGACTCGTGAAGTCGTCAGCGTAGGCTTGGCTGTCAAAGCCCAACCCAACCCAACCCAACGTCCCCCCCTGGCCTGCGGATAATTATTTTTAAGGCCGCGGATGGGACCCGAGACCATCATGGACGGTGCTTCGTAACATTACTCCACCAAACCAAATTGACCCCACCAAACCACCCCCACCTTCCCACCTTCCCGACCACCCACCTCCTACCTTCCTAGGTAGGTACCTAACCCAATGCCCTCCCCACTCCTTACTAAAATTTCCTAAAACTCCAACCTGCATGATGCTTGAACAACCAATGCCAATGTCTTTGTGTGTTTGCTTACACTGCTTTAGCACAAAGCATCAACCGTCATTCCGGCAAGCCCCCGGTACAGAATGCAGGAAACAGGCCGTGCACGGATTCGCATTCGGATTTGGCTTGGCCTAGGCCGACGCCATCGCGGCCAAGCTGCACGGACAAGTCCAGCTGGCCAACAAACCACAAACCACGCCCCGACTTGACCATGCGGGGGGTTTTTACGACGAGGCCGATCATGTCTCAGTTTGGCACCGTCGTCCGCATAATCAATCGCCCATGACTCGGTGGCTCTCGCTCCAGCAGATGTCACCCTCGCTCACCCCGCAGCCGGCTTTCGTCTGCGCATTACTCCTTGTGCCGGATCTCCTGGCATCGGCTGAATTGTGGGCTCGTTGCTGCCCCCAAGGGCTCACCAGAGGAGGGAGGTTGCTCCATTGTCCCCAGTGCTGATGTTGTCGCAACCAACAGCAGACAGGACCAACGAATTATCCGAGTGCGACCAGTTAGTTTCTCTTGTGCAGCTGCATAGAAAGCCCATGGACCATGGAAGCCCCCTCGTTGCTGCCGATTCGTCGCTCAATAATCGCATCCTACATACTCCGTACCGAGCGCTCTGTTCCCTACCGGTGATTTTGGTGTCTGGTCCCTTTCAATTTCGTTTCCCTCTTCCCTCCCCTTCTCTCGGGTTGGAAGCCCATGAAAACCGACTTTCCCAGATCGCAAGGACATCTCAAGACTTCGTCGTTCCTTCTTTTCCCCTCTGCACCTAGTCGCTTGCATGCGACCCGACCCGTACGCCGGTTGGTGCTTTCAAAGACGCTCAGTTGCAAGTTCGTCGCAACCAACTAGAGAGCCTGTCACTCCGTGCCTTCCATCGCCCTTTTTGCCCCCCAGGCGGTTGACACAGGCAGCGCCCGACGTAACCCGTCCGTCGCATGCTGTCTAGGCACAGGGTGCCATCATAATCGCATCTCTGCAGCAAACGCCCCCGCGATCGCAGAATGAGCGAGAACGAAAAATCGAGTCAGATCGACAAGGGTGCGGGCGACATCTCGTCTAATTCCGACCTCGGACCCTTGGTCGACCCTGACGCTGGCTTATCCGAGGCAGAAAGGAAGGAAGTGGTGAGCATCCCCAGCTTTGACCAAATTCTACAACATTGACGCGGCATCATGCGGCATCATGCGGCCATCACCATCTTTGCCACGCACATGCGATGTACCAAAGCTGCCTAGTTGACCGGAATCTATTTGCGTATTACTAACACGGTGGCAAAGGAGCGCAAGCTTTTATGGAGGCTGGATCTTGCGCTTATACCATGGGTAGGTCCGATTTTAGACCCTCTGTACAAATGTGTTTTGGACAAGAAGTCGTGCCCAAGATAGCTGCGCTCTACTAAACGGGGTTGTCATCTTTAGCTCTGTCTACTCTACCTTATTTGCTTCCTGGATCGCACCAACATTGGTAATGCCAAGATTGCTCATCTCGAAAAGGACCTTGGCATGGACCCCAAATCCATGAAATATGCTGCCACCCTCATCATATTTTTCGTCTCCTACGCCCTGTTTGAAGCCCTCGCCAATTTTCTGCTCAAGAGATGGCGACCTTCCAAGTTTATTCCAACCATCATGTAAGTATGAGAGAAGAAGAAAGAGACCAAAGGCAACATGCTCACAACTTTTTCGCTCCAGGATAATCTGGGGATTGTGTATGCTTGGCATGGGCTTTGTGAAAAACTGGTCCGGGCTCATGGCAGCCCGATGGTTTCTTGGGGTTGCTGAAGCCGGCTTATTTCCAGGAGTCAACTACTACTTGTCATGCTGGTACAAACGAAATGAGTTTGGCGTGCGCGCCGCCATCTTCTTCTCGGCCGCTGCGTTGGCTGGGTCCTTTGGTGGCCTTCTGGCAGCCGCGATTCAGAAGATGGATGGACTGCGAGGGATCGCGGGCTGGGCGTGGATCTTCATCATCGAGGGCGCCCTCACCATGGCGGTCGGCTTTTTCTCTTTCTTCATGGTCCACGACTTTCCGGATGAAGCCAAGTTCCTGACAACCGAGGATCGCGCCCGAGTTCTGCTTCGACTGCGGAACGACAAGCAGCACTCTGCCCAACACGAGGAATTTAGGTGGGACTACGTGTGGGCGGCTGTCACGGACTGGAAGACGTACGTCGGGATGCTCATCTACATGGGCCCGCTGATGCCACTGTATTCCTTCAGTGTCTTCTTGCCTACCATCATCCAGTCCATGAGCTTCACGTCGTCGGACCAAATCGTCAGAAACCAGCTCTTGAGCGTTCCGCCCTATGCTGCAGCGGCTGTCCTGACCGTGCTGGTTGGGTTCTGGTCGGACAGGTCTCAGAGGCGCGGCGTCTTCATAATGGGCTGCGCGGTCGTCGGAGTAGTCGGGTTCGTGATGCTCATAGCGAGCACCAACGCCGCGGTACAGTACGCAGGCACCTTTTTCGGCGCCATGGGCATCTACCCCCCCATATCCTTGACGATTGCGTGGGTCGCAAACAATGTCGAGGGTGTCTACAAGCGAGGCATGGTCCTGGCCTTTGTCATTGGCTGGGGCAACCTGAATGGCGTGGTGAGCAGCGTCATATACCGGTGGCCACCCCGCTACTTCCAAGGCCACGGAACCATCATTGCGTATCTGGTCGTGTGCATGTTTGGAGGCTCCCTGCTGTTCACGACCTTGCTCAGGATGGAGAACAAGAAGCGACGCAATGGCGAGCGAGACCACTGGATCGAGGGGAAAAGCGAAGCCGACATCCAGGCTCTCGGCGACAAGCGACCGGATTTCCTCTACACCATTTAGCCAGTAACCGTGTTGTGTTGCGCAGTGCGTACTCGGGTACAGTGGAGGGGAAGTGGCGATGATGCAACAGCAACATGATGAGAGCCTGGCGGATCCAAGCAACCCATCTAAAGGGGGGCCTCCTCCTCCTCCTCCTCCTCCTCCTCTTATTCTTCCCTTCTTCTTGTCTCTCCCCGCCCTCTGAAAAGCGTTCATTCACACAAAACTGTCTAAGCAGGCACGCAATCTGGGCGTTTTCCCTTGCTCTTGACGTACGAGTGATGTCCCCTATTCCCTCCCATGTTCTTATTTGGATATTCTTTGCGAATTTTCATCTGGATCGGCTAGGTATATCCATTTCTAGGCTTATAAGATTATCAGGTACAAATGTCATTTTAATGTGATGATGCACATGTGCGACTTGAAGACGGGGAGATTCAAACGGTACTACGTCCGTTCTCAATCTCTTGCCGGCGATTGGGCTAGCATCAGCATGAATCAAGCAAACAGCGGCTCTGTAACACCCGGAAAGCATGGGACCTTTCATGCTTCGGATTTAGCTTTTGTAGCCCAACCCCTGAAATCCCTTGTCGTCGGGCTTGTTTGCTGATGAGCCCGTCAAGGGTTTGCGGAAGATACGAGGGTTTGGGTTTGGGTTTCGGCTGCAGAGACTTGAGCCTTCCGCAGGGCCCATGGAAGCACAATGTGCCGGCGGAAGCATCACTGGGGGGGGGGGGGGGCGCGTGGGGAGCACGGCATGGGACGGAGCCATCTCTGCGGAGATTTTGGACGATCGATCGACGAGGGTAGCCGACAGGATTGAGACGGGGCTCGCGTTGCCGCGAATAAGGATACGGCATGCCGGAACGAGGAGGAGAGGTCGGGCGGCGGCAAGCGGGCCTGGCATGAGGGGACGCTAGGTGCCGTGCCGTTCGAGACGGCCATGCCACGGCAAGCTTACTCGCACCTGGCAGCGGCAACAACAAATATCTGATGGGCTTGATTTCAACTCGTCCGCGGCGCCACGTTCGAAACGACCTACTGGCTTGCGGCGACGTAGTTGTTTGTCCGCTTCGACGAGAAGAAGCATGGGGGAATGTTGCTGCCAGCGCCGCTGCTTCCCATGGCTGCGCAGCCGGATGACGTATGAGGTTGAGCGAGCTGGCGAGACCTCACCTGGCAACTAGCACAACCCCCGGAAAAGAGGGGGGGGGGGATAGAGAGAAGCAAGAGAGAAAACAACAGTGCCTACTCCTTGACAACGGGGGATATTTTTCAAGCCCAAAAACGGATGACTCCCGTGATGTGTGATGTGGTGGTTACGCAGTTGCTGCAGCAGCAACCAGACTGGATCCACCTGGGCCTCCGACCTGCAGCTGGCTTGCAGCTGGCTAGCCCGCTTGCCACTTTGCAGCACAACGCAGCAGATCAGCAGATGAGCAGATGAGCAGATGGGCAGATGGGCAGATCAGCAGGTTTAACAAAACCCCCCACCGCGCCTCCACGATGTTGAGCACATCTCGCAAAGCAATTCATTCCATAGGCTTGCCGACTTGACCTGCCAAGCAAGCCTTGGGTCTTGGACAGGGTAGCTGTCCCTCGGCCGTTCGTTCCCGGGTTACAGTCAACTAGCCTCGCTCACTTGGTGCTATTCGCTCCGGGTTGACAAGTCGTGGCAGTGGCAAGTCGTGGCAAGTTTCTGACGATTATAACTGACGCACGATTATCAATGGAATAGCCCTGGTGCGGGGTCATGACCGCGCTGCAGGCTGTCAACGACTTGATTTTCCTAAACATCATCCAATATGAATGGACGTTTGCCCAAGACTCCAAGTACCATGCGGGGGATTGTCATGGTCGGAAGCCGCCATGGTCTGTGACTGGACGCGCCAAGCATGCCTGTGAACCACACAACTCACAGCTGCAGATGCCGGCTTTTGCAGCTTTTACAGTCACGAGCGTCGACTAGGATTCCGTTTCCAGAGACGATGCAACCCAAGAAGCACTTTGATCGCAAGGGGCGGGCGAGCGAGCCATGTGGACGACAGATGCGGCGGCGTCAAGGATTGGACAACTTCGGGCGCCACATGCGGGAACCCCCCCCTGCTTCCAGGTCGCATCGAGTTGCGGAAGAGATCTGCGGCATAGTGACCCGTACGGTGGGTGACCAAGGCAGACCCCAACCCCCCCGAAACAGAACGGGACAATGTGGTGAAAATAAATCCAAAACAAGACCAAAACAACAACCCACTGCGAACCCGGGGGCAGTGTGGGCGGACTTTAAGCCTTCGTCTCTCTCTAAGCAGCAACAAGGGAGAAGCTGGAGTCGACCAGGACCCGGGTGGGCACACACGTGCGGGCATTTAGTCGGGAGATGGTAAAATATGCGAGGCCGTGAGGTGCAGCGTTGATTGACCCATGGCCGGCGTGTTCAACCTCGCAGCTCCATGTACGCTATTCACGGCAACCCGCCGTTTGCATTTGCCAGAACAGGGACCTCTCCGCCCCCTCCCCCCCGCGATGACTCTTTTGAGTTCCAGCCTCACTGCCTGCGATTTTTCCACGGGTGTCAAGAGCCAAGGTGTCAAGAGCCAAGGTGTCAAGAGCCAAGGCTGAGCCAAGGAAGCCAGCCATATCCAGAGTTTGATACGACATGCGCTCTGCGCAAGCACCGAACAGCATTCACCGGCGGTTCTTCACCTTGACCCTAGAATCCCCCGGCAAGGCCCTTGGCCGCGAGATAAGCCACGTCAAGGGCAAGCTGTGATTCTAGCATCACGCATGAAGCCAAGTCAACACTTGCCTGCCCTTTGGTGCCATAACCACCAGAACCACCGTGCTATAACGGTATAACCCTTGGGCAGGCCTCTAATACACCCATTTTCTTTTGGGGGGATTCCGAGACAAGCTTCCTCCGCCAGTCTTCCGAGTTACACCAAAAGGAACCAAAAGCCGACGGGGGGGCTTGAGGATACATGGAAGCAAGATGGTTCCTTTGTGAAGTCGCCAAAGACGGCCGCCTACAGCACGTGCAGTTCCACAAGCCCTCGCGATAACGGCCTTCCGTCCTTTGTCTCTTCGCGCCGGAAACGGGTGCAGAGCCCTGCACGGGGGAAATCCCACTACGCGGCACCGCGCTGTGGCCATCCGTGCTCGAGGGAAATAACTGCTGGGAAAAAGGAAACACTATTTGCGGCCATAGGTATTGGATATTCCCATCCCGGGACTTCTATTACATCAACCGCTTCGGCTGGACTCATTGCAACGTTCGCCTGGCGCTTCTTCTTACTTGCACTCGGGGCGAGTTGCTATTTCCTCACCACGCCGGCCAGCAAAGGTGTTCTTGTTGCTTTCCACGAACCCGTCTCCTTCCTTCATCCACGCCATGTCGCTCTACCTGCCACTCTACCAGCGGGCTCATGGTCCTGCTCCGGTTGCTGAGCACTTCACCCACGATCAGATCAAGACCATGGTAGCCCTGGAGAGAGTTGGTGGCTTCGTCAGTCTTGTAGCAGTTGTATTCATCTTTCTTGCGTATGGACTTGTCCGCTCCGCCCGGAACGTTCAAAACACCTTTATTGTCTTTGCTAGCGTTTCCAACGTCGGCGCCAGCATAGCTAGCATTATCGCGTTGGACGGACTGGAGCAGGGGAAGGGGTCGCCTCTGTGTCAAGCCCAAAGCTTCTTATTCGAAATGTCAGCTTCTCTTTCCCCCTCTTCTCCATCTCCTTCTGCGGCTTCCCCTTCCACCTATGGCCGGGGCTTTCGGCGTGGAGCACATCGACTTGTCTGTCTGGTCGCTGATTCTGAAACCAAGGTTCATGCAGTCTGACCCGTGGTGGTCCCTAGCCATGGCCATCAACGTCCTCCTTGTCTTTTACTTCCGCAAGAGCCCTGGTTCCTTTCACCGTTGGTGGTGGGCGTATTGCTTGGTGTGCTACGGCGGGCCCTTCTTCATCGCATTGGCCTTGCTCCTGGTCAGAAGCCCGGAACGCGGACCAGTCTACGGAGATGCCACTGTAAGACGGCTCTGATCCTGCCCTTCCCCTTCCCCTTCCCTTTCCGCCACGTCGGCTGCATCATTCTTTCTTCTAATGCGCAGGCCGTCTAGATCTGGTGCTGGGTAGATGCTAAATGGGACAGCATCCGCATCTACACATACTACCTTTTGATCTGTACATGCATTGCGGGATCCTTCATTTGCTACCTCCTGGTTGGCTACCATGTCTTCCGGTCGAGAAACAGGCTGCGCAGCTTCTCTGCGACAAGAAGTCGCGAAGAAGGCCGCAATGACCGGGTAAGGCTCCCTTCACCGCCCCTTTCCTTTACCTTGACCACCGCATTCCCCGTTTGCAGTATGAGCGACAAAAAGAACATGGTCAGCGTTGAGGAGGAGGGGGGGCGTGAACTGACTGACTGACACCTTGCCGTCGGCGCAGCTCCCATCCGACGACCAAGATAGACCCGATGGCTTCTACGGCACCGTCACGACGGAAGTTCAAGTCGTCCACTCTGTCGTCGACGACGTCCCCCGCCCCGAGGCAGCCCATCCGTCGTCCCGCGACAAGCAAATCCCTTTCCAGCCGTGCCCGCCAGGCCGGCCGACCCCAGTCGCGCAGTCCTTTTCCACCGTTTCCGCAACCCCCAGACGCAGAGACAGCCAAGCCAGCGGCGCTCTGAGAAGAGTCGCCGCCGCCGCAAGCTCCGCCGCATCCAAGTTTGTGGTCGAAGATCCGGTCAAGCGCGCCTACCTCCGGACCAGTCTTCTCTTTGCCATGTCCGTCCTCGCCACCTGGATCCCGAGCAGCCTAAACCGCATTCACGGATGGCTGGCCGGCCAGTCTCCCTACGAATACCACGTCGCCACGGCGGCTGTCTTGCCGCTGCAAGGCTTGTGGAACTGCGTCATCTTCTACATGACCAGCTGGAACCTGATACGGAGCCACGTCCTCGGCAGGCTTGGGACGTGGTCGCGCCCGACGAGGGAGAATGGCGGCATGGCCATGCAAGATGAAGCCGTGGTGGCCCCAGAGGACACGTCGCCACCAAGGAGCTGCGAGGGGATTCCGCCACGCTGGGAAGCAATGTTGAACTGAAGGGGGCGTGGGGAAGGTTTTGATCCTTCGCCAGGCAGAGAGTGGCGTCGGAATGAATAACGTGTACTACGCACTCTTGATGTTTTTGTTTGACTATTTTTTTTTGTCTTCATTTCCTGCATAACATACAATCCATGGAGCATTGTACACTCACTAGTGTCGCTTGAATCGTAGATATTATAAATACCCGGAGGCAAGCGTGTTTTTTTTCACACCTCACGAGAATATGCATGAGCAGGATATTGACTGCTAGTGTGACGTCCCTATTCTGCTTCCCTGGTCTCCCCGCACGATACAGAATCAGAGAGAAACATGGACTGCTGAAAGACGGAAAAGAAGCACGGGCACGGGCACGGGCACGGGCGCGGACATGGACATGGACATGCAGTAGACATGACGAGTCATTGCTGCCCCATTTGGCGCGACATGAGGCCAGACCCATCTCGAGGGATGGACTGCCAAAGCATCCCGCTGTCGATTCAGACATCAGACCCTGGCACAGATTTCAAGTTGCGACCAACACTCTATACCTCACTGACCCAAGTATAATAATCGACAGAAGAGTTGGCACGAATGGGATAGTATATGAATGAGAGAAAGGAGGAAAATATCGATGGACTCCCAAAAGTTGCGATGCGCCTGCGGCGAGTCCCCGTCCCCAACATCAAATATGCAATGATGCAAAGCTAAAACACTTCAGGTATTGACAATGCCCACGCTGTCTATCGAGGTGGCCTCAAGCTGCCACATGCAAATTAAAAAGCCATGTCGCTGCAAGGAAAACAACAAAAATGAGAGGGAGGGGAGGCGAAAAAAAAAAAAAAAAAAAAAAAAAAAAAGGAAAGAGAGAGTGTAGCAGAGCCCGGGTTGGTCATGTACACGAGAAATCAGACTCGCTCAGAATGCGTCCACTGAATGCGGCTGGCACTGCATGTTTTGGAAAGAAACACTCAAAAGCTGAACAATCCGCTCCTTCTCTTGCCCAGGGGGTAGACTATGAGCGCGCTCAAGAAGAGACCGACGCTAATTCCAATGGCCACTTGGATGACGCTGAAAAGAACGTTAAAGGGCGTGACGTCGAGGTTGCTGACGGACTTTGCGCTGCCGGCCCCCGGCGAGGCGGTGCTGTTGCCGGTGATCTGGTCTGCCGACGTAACCCCAGCCAATAACGAGCCGCCGGCAGCCAGACCGGAAGGGACTTGAACAAAGATGGCCGGAAGCATAGCAGCCGCCGCAAGGCTGTAGCCAATCTTGCGGGGTTGTCGACACGGCTTCTCCGGCATGCCCGGTCCAGCTTCGGGGTCGGACGGGCAAGCCGTGGGCCACGAGTCGGGACCAGGGTCGCGGCGCTTGGCAAACTTTGGGCGCAGTCGGGATTCCCACCAGTCCACGAGGTCTAGCCAGGCGTTCTCCACGTGTCTCCCCAGCCTCGAGTATAGGTTGGCGAGGATGCCTACAGTGAGGGCGCCCAGCATGTTGGAGATCTGGCTGTTTCCCTCAAAGTGCTCGCTGCTGTAGCTGTTGACGCAAAAGCCCGCCAAAGCCATGGCAGTCATGACTGGCGTCTGCTTCCACTTGGCTTGGTTGATGATGCAGAGGCAGAGGGTGAAGCCAGGAACAAAGAGGAAGTACCAGCCACGATGAAGAGGGTTCTGACAGTGCGTGTCGCTGGTGGCGTTTTTATCCAGCATGCCGTACAACGAGGTCCCAATGGTGATTCCGTAGCCCAGGAAGAGCGTGTAGATCATGGCGTGCACCATCCTCACGCTTCCAGCGACAATGTTGTTGCTTTGGAGCTCCAGAGAACTGCAAAGCACCATGTAACCCGGCAGGATGAGGGCAATACTACTCTGGGCGAGGGTGCTGAAACAAAACAGCTGCCCGTTCTTGATGGAACCGAGCCCCCTGGAGAGGAAGGAGGTTATGACGGCCGCCGAGACCTCGAAGACGTGAGCATACAACTCGTTGCTGGGAGCCAAGACGAGCTGCAGCAGGCCGACGATGCAGCCTAGCATAAAGGCCATCGGCAAGTCTATGAAGCGGCCCTCAAAGGCAAAGGGCGCCACGCAAACCGATGCGATGCCGTACATGGCGACTTGGAACCAGACGTGAAACTTGGGCTTGCGATTCATGACCTCGTCGAGTCTCTTCGTCGCCTCTTCCACACCTAGCTTGTCATGAACCACATCCTTGTAGATGTTGTGAACGTCGCGCAGCTTTCCGAGGTTGATTCCTTGCCGCACACGGACGAGCTTCACTTCTGCCGTGTGTGTTGCGCTATCATCGAAGCTGATGATCATGCAGGACGGTATGTAGAGAAACTGTCCTTCAATCTCGAGGACCCGTGAGGACATGGTCATGTACTCTTCCAGGCGATGCGTCGGAGCACCGTAGAGCATGAGGGCGCGGCACAGTTTGAGGAGATACCGGTGCCGGGCAATGATTCCGGCGATGTGGATAGTGATGCGAATTTGCTCCTTCTTCGATTTCGGCGTCTTCTCCATCTTCTCTCTCTTCAACGGCTCGATCCAGACGTCGGACATGTCGCCGGAAACCGGGGCAGCCAGCATCGAAGAGGACTTGATAAGCTCAGTGGTGGAATGGCGTCCCCGGAGATTGGAGAATAAACCGCCGGCAAACCGTGATCGGTTTCCTCCAGCTGCAGAAGGAGATCTTGAGGACGGCGGAGAGGAGCGTGGCGACATGACAGGAGTCGAGTATGAGAGAGGGGTGGGCGGTCCGCTGATATTGCTGCCGCTCGAGGCCGTTCTCCCATGCTGATGGAGCTTGAGCAACGAAGACAGGATACCGCCTCGATACGTTGGTGGAGGGGGGACGTATCCATCGCCGTAACCATGCGGGGGTACGGGTGTGGTGGTGCCAGACGAGCCGGGCTCATCTTGGTGTGAATTACCCATTTGTGCGGGGGCCTTGGCCACGGTCTCTTCCGCAACGGAATTTTCTCGAAGAAGGGGTTGTCTGCGACTGTAGGGGGTGCGGCCTCGTACTTGATCATGTGGTCCCCACGCGTCGGCAGCATCATCCTTCGAGGCATGGCCAGGATTGCACAGGTCTTTCATCAGAGGTTGGAGCAAAGACACCTCCCTCGAGTTTCGCCTTGATCCTGGAGCAGAATAGCTCCCTACAGACATGGCTAGCTGATCCGCTCGCTGACGTGCGTCATTCATGGAGCGAAGCTGGCGCTCGGTGGCTTGATGTTCTGCCTGGTCCGCCTTCTCGCGTTCCTCGGGAACATTGTAGCTTGTATTGCGTCTCAAGGCTGGTCTCGGAGTTCGAGGAGTGGGTTGACAGGGTGGAAGTTGCTCTTGTCGTCTTCCCTCCTCCTCGTTCAGGATCAAGTTGAGAGCCATCCTCAATTCTCCCGCGTCAGGGGCACCAGGCGGGGTAAGAAATGGTCCAGGTGAGCTCGGAGCCGAGGTTGAGAGGTCTTGCAGGTTGATGGCAGGAGGTGGCAACCCGACCCCCCTTGCTGACGTGGTTTCTTTGACATTTTTTCCTGTACTTGAACTGTGAATAGCTATCTCTGGAAGCTGGTTCGAATCCTGTGGGACACCAGAGTCTGCAGTAGACAAGGCGCTAGCGATGCCTTTTGAGACTGTTGAGGAGGCTGTTGTGTCCTCTTCTGTGCCTGTGCTTGGTTCATCCTGACTGCTGGAGTACCAGACAACCCGCTTCTTTGGCTTCGGATTTGGTGTCTTGGATGTGCTGGGGTCGTTGACGTTGTTGTTGTTGTGGTTGTCGTCGTTGGCGTCGTGGGCGTTGGCATTGTCGCTGGACGTGTTTGGCGCCATGGCTTCCAAACGCAGAGTCTTGGAAGCGGGTGGTTCCAAGTACAAGCCGCGACCCAGGTCGAGGAGCTGCTGCCGGAAGATGGGAGGCAACCGTTCTTTCGAGAGAAGCCCGAGGACGGAAGAGAATGGGACATTGGTCTTAAATTCTCCGGGCGATGGGAGCGAGGACGCAGTCCACCCTCCAACCCTAAACGCAAAGGGAAAGCCGATGGCACCATAGACCAAGCAGGATCGGCGCCCAAGCCCGAAATCCAAAATCTCAGCGGTATCATCAAGACAAGGCACGCTTCTAACGTGGTAGATAAAGAGGGTCACTGCGGTCCCTACCAAGGGATGAAGATACGTCCGTCTGGTGGTCGTGGAGCAAGTGGGGTGGAGGGAGCTGGTGCTAAGATACGGGCGTCAAGATTCAAGACGGCAGCCAGCCAGCCTTGCCCTGCCAGGGGCAGATCTGTGCTTGAAAGAGTTTTCGCTTCTGGTATTCATATCATATTGCGCGATGTGGACACGAATCCGGGATGTTGTGGCCAGGATTCTCTTGGGATCTTGGCTCGGAAAGGTGCCTTGGGTACCCCGTACCTTGGGTCAATACTTCCGACCAGGAAGGAGGTACCTGGAGCCTGGGGGCTAACAGTTGCCTCGGGAGGGAACAGGTACGGAGTACAATTGAGGCCTTGTGGTTTGTGGGAAGGAACCACCACCACCGAAAAACCTTCTGATCCTCCTGAATTGCGTGCGAGTCGAAAAAGTCCGTGCTGTGAAGCGGCAGATGCAAGCTGCTGACCTGTTCCGACGGAATCCAAATTCTAAAGCGACCGGAGTCACCCGAATATGAAGTTTGAAGTATTGACGAGAGCAGCTCAGTACTCTCTACAATGCTTATCCATCGATCTAGACGCAAGTCGCTGTTTATCAAAAGACTAGTGTCGAGTTTGAGGGTCCAGAAGCCAGATAAGAGGAGGCATTTTACTTGGCGTGCGATAGGAAGTGGCTGATCAAAACTGATACTTGTCTGCTAAGTTTAGTAGGTCAGACAGAGGTACCAGGTACCTTGGGCACCATAGGCACCTGGTAGGGAGGTAGGAAGGTACCTACATAATCTAACTCGCCTAAGGTTCCTACCTAAGCTATGCATCTTCAACAGCAGAATCTTCCCCCTGGTATTTGATAAATAACATTAGTCTGCTCGCGAAATCATCAACCAATAGCGGGATTAGTTGGATCAGACCACATGCAAACCGAGACGAGAGGAAATCAAGACCGGGAAAGCGGGGCCGCTTTCGCCAACCAGGCCCAGGGGATTTGACTCGTTGGAAAATTCATCAAGCGGCAATGACGTTTATGTCGTCAGCTAGATAGGTCACGGACCCCCCAAATCCCACCCCACCCCCACCCCTCCCCCGCCCCACCCTGTTTCAACACACTTGATCCTGCTGCCTCCCAGCCAGCATCCATCTTGCGCCTGGTCGTGTCTGGTTAATTTCCCACGACATATAACCCCTGCTGACCTGTAAGACAGAGTTGCTTGCAGTTGTCTCGTAGCCGCTGCCGTTGCCCCTGGCGTCCAAGGACCAACATGACTATGACTGACTGCTGTGCTCAAGATAGAAAGAAGTGCGAGAGCTGCCGAACCCATCACCCATCTGCCAGCTGGGATACGGCGCGGCTCGGCTCGGCTTTGCCAATGATTTGTTGGCCCGGGAAGTAACCCTGTCTGTCACCAAAGCGACTAACGCGGGCTTTCGCCTTCATATGCGCCATTACATCACCGCATCGAGAGCGCTTGGTTGACTGCTTTGCAATTGGACAAAGGATGGCCCGGGAAGCTGCGGGAATGGCAGGCAAGTCGGTGCTTTTCCCAAAAACCCGCAACAAATTGACCCGTCTTGCAAGGCCAGTGAGACATAATACAGGAGGTAGGTAGCCACCCTGCGGTACGTGGGTACCGTATAACAAACTATTCCTGTGACTTTCATCTGGCTCTGAAACATCTTTATAGCCGGCAACATTGGGCATCTATCGCGGATGAAGGAAGTGATGGTTGGCTGCCGACTCGGCCATGCCATCCCTGTGAGGATTTGCTAGGCCCGAATGGTATACTACTCCTAGCGAACCCAGCCAACGCCATTGTTCCTTCTTTTCTTTTCTTTTCTTTTCTTTTCTTGCCATCGACGCGAGTTTTTGAGATGCATGGCCATTGAGCTAATGCGGACTCCGACGCGCTGGAGGTGCTTTTTCTTTCCCAGGACATGATCCGCAAGTTGCGGTGAACCTCTTTTGCTGCTCCAAAGATCTTCATCATGAAGCCTGTTTTTTTCGGCTGAAGAGCTGCAAGTTGCAACTGCTTGTGTCCTCGGAAAACCGGCTGATGCAACCCTTGGCATAAGAGACGCAAATCTGGCCAGCTCGAGTCCCTACGCCTACAGAGGGATATCAACAAGCATTAGCTCATCATATACACGGGTCTACTCGAGGCTCGAGAGCTAGTTGTTGATGCTTTTATTTTTATCGGGTTCAGAGACATTGGCTTACCACCTGTCACAGACACTGGGATATTGACGAAACTGGAAAAGCTAAAAATGTAAAGGGGCCCTCCTTGTTTCCACCACTAGTGCGTCTATAAATTCAAGGAATGTTAAAAAAAGACATGATGTTCACACCGCAGCTATGACGTAACACAGATGTAACCCTAGAGATCCTCGAACTGATATACGAGGAATAAATCTCGTACAAAGGTAACCTATTCAATGGTTTGGGGTGTTGTTGCGTACCTACTTTGGCTCAACGTGGCTGTTGATTGATACGTGATCGAGGCCTTACTTACCCCGTGGGAAACATGACAGCAAGGGGGGTTGTTGACTGCAATGCAGTTAATCATGACAGATCAGGCAAGGATCGTTGCTCATCCGTCCGGCCGGTATGAAGAGGTTGCAGGACAAGCAGGCGAGCTCGCCCTTGATAGGCTCTTTCCTGGGGGCAACTATGTGTTTCCATTTGCGATTTCTCAGACTACCACGGAATAGTCCGTCTGCGTAATGATGCTGGTTATCAGAGCAGACAGAGCAGATAAGGGTTGCGTTATTTCTTGTGCGTATATGAGGGGCGTTTCGCAACTATGCCTAGCTATGTGACGGAGTGTTTTGATGAATGCTTTGATGAATACCTGTTTAGAAGTGGAAATCAAGCATATCTATCGAATTCCAATGCGGTCTGACAGGAAGGAGCATTGGGAACAGATGAGGGTACTAAACTTTTTCACCTGAGGCATCTATCTATCTGGTATCTACCTCCATTTAGAGGCATGCATACCCGGCCCGATTGCGTGTCACGTGATTCGACTACGCCCAGGCGGCTGGTAGTAGTTATTTAGGAGCTACGGAGTACAAGGTGCTGGCCTGAAAACAGTCAACTGCCCCTCCACTGCACCCGCCGCCACCCGCCGCCACCTGCTCCCAGCCTCCTGCCTGAAACGGACATGGACACATGGACACGTCGAAACCACGAGACGTCAAATTTCCATCCGTCCGCTCCCCGTCCCTTTTTTCCCCGGGGCTCAATGCAAGTCATCATCACGCAGCCTGGCAAAAAGCAAAGGCGGGGGTGACGGCTTATTGCCTACCTTATCTACCTGTACATATTTATCAGTCGGTGGCTGCCGGACTATTGAATTCTTTAGCCCTTAAACTCTCCATCCCCTGGCCGTAAAGGGGCAAGCAGCTGGTTACGTCCCTCACCTTTCCTTGCTGAACTCTACAGCCGACAGACAGCATGTTTCTCCGCCCATTTCCTAGCTTTGCTTGTGGGCAATTGCCGATTCTATCCAATGGGGGCTGGCTTTGATGGAATCTGCGCCAATGCATTCCCCGCTTGCCAACAGTCTTGCTTGGAGGCAGCAAGGGCGGCGCCATCGTGGCCAGGGCCGGCGCGAATCCGCGAGGCGAGAGGCAAGAGAACGTTTGAACGCACCAGAAGCGACACGACGCATTGGAGCAGGCTCACTCATGGGTGGAAGGAGTCACCAGACAGCACCAGACCAGCATAAGCCAGAGTATAAGCATCAGCTCGGGACATCCCATCTATACTCTATACGGAGTACCTGCCGTCCATCTGATGAGCCCATCTACACCATCGACACCGCTCCCCCCCAAAACACACCAGACTCTCTCTCTCCCGCGCTAAAAATGCTACTACTGTCAGCTGCCATTGGTGGAGGCCACGATGGATTGCGCCAAACCGACCTACCATACCAAGTATGCAGCCAATCATGATAAACTCAGGACTTTGGTGCGTATATCCACATGCTAGGTTTGGAAAAGCGTTTTACCTCAGCTGCATCCGACCAAGCCAAGGATACTAACGGCTCACTACTAGGTGCGCCTACTGCTTGGCTAGCAGGGATTTAAACCGTCCATGGCTTCCGAATGACTTGTCTTTGGCCACAGGTGCCACAATTAGTGATGCCGACTCTGCCCCAAGGAGGGCGAGAGTAGTTAGATGCCCGTATATCTAAAAGACAGGACACCTCCCCTTCCCTGTGTTGAAAGATTGAAAACCTTGGTGCCGGTTTCTTTTGTCGGTCTAGACACACTCAACAATGTCATCAACACGGCTTACGCGCGGTGTGCCAAGTCGCCAGGTTCCCATGCGCGTCATTGTCCATGGCGTACATAGGACGGGATCCCGGAGCATGCAAACTGCCCTGCATCAGCTAGGCCTTCACAACTGCTACCACATGTCCGCGGTGATTTCGAACCTCCCACTCGATGCGGACCTCTGGACCAAAGCCTTGGAGGCAAAATACGCTGGCAAGGGCGACAAATGGACCCGAGAGGATTGGGACAGGCTGCTTGGGGAATCGCAAGCCTGCGTCGATTTGCCGAGTGCCCTGTTCACCCTGGAGCTGGCCGAGGCGTATCCCGAGGCCAAGATTGTCGTTCTCAACCGTGATCCGGAGAAGTGGTACGACAGTGTCTGCGAAACCGTCTACAAAGCCATGCAACCCGACTCGCTGCTAGGCAACTTGCTAAGCATATACTGTGCCGTGCTCGATGATAATCACCGCGCATTTATCCGATTGCTGACGGCCATGAGAAAGTACGCCATGCCGTACGACCATGGCAAAGAAAAGGAAAAGGCCATTGAGTGGTTCCACAAGCGATACCAAGACGTTCGAGATGCCATTCCTGCCCACCGGCGCCTCGAATTCTCCGTCAAGGACGGCTTCCGCCCGCTCTGCGAGTATCTCGGCGTGCCTGTTCCCATGATCAAGGACGGCAAAACGGGCGAGATGGTCGAGGCGCCGTTTCCCCACGTCAACGACCGCGCATCCTTCGTGGAGAACATGGACACGCGGAATTCGACAGCGCTCAGCAGGGCTAATGGGCAACTCTTTACATATGTCAGCAAAGCGTTTACCCTAGGGGTGCTGAGCTACGGTGGCTACTATGCGTGGGGGAAATACCTGGCGGGACGGCTCTGAACCTGCCCTGCCAAGGAAAGGAAGCGGGGGGGATGGATCTCAACAGGGTGAAGAAAATGAGTCGGACGACGGGGAATCGTCGTCACGTGCATTCAACCCGACCCACGTCCGCATATTTATGTCAGCTGTTCCATCTTGGAATGGCCGAGTTGCATTTGCCCCTTTGAAATAAATACGAAATGAATCATGGAATTTTTATCAATATTCGAGACGGAAAATAAATAAAAGACTAGCGTAGCTGATCATCCATGTGTCCATGGACGGGTTCGTGTTCGCACCAGGTCTGTCTGGCGATGTCCCCCTTGGCTGGTACATACTATGTATTGACATAAGACGACAACTACGTGGTGGAAAATCCCCCGCTCCATTCCCTGGATGGTTTTGGCGCGCTGCGAAACCCACAGAGTTTGCCCTCTTGGGTAATTGCACGCTTACCACCGCGCCCGCTATTGGCCGGCCGCGCGGTTCAAGGCGCGCTGTCGTGCACAATGCACATAATAATGCAAGAGGGCTGGGGAGTCTTCAACATGGTACGCCAATGCCTCGAGATGGTGCTTGCGTGCCAGTGGTTGGTTTGTCTCGTCCCCGAAACGTCGCGTCGCACCCGTCATTTCTGGACGATGCTGTACCAGAATCCTTGGTTCGCTAAACCAGAGTAACCCCGTGTGCCTCTCTAATCGCTGAATTTCCGCGGCCGGCTTTGGCCATCATGGCCGGGGATTTTTGCCGATACAGTCCGAATCCAGGGCCCTTTACATAGCCGCAGGTGGTGGTGGTAGTCGGAATCTTGCCGGTCTGCCACGTCTGCTAGAAATGTTTCTTCAAAAAAAAAAAAAAAAAAAAAAAAAAAAAAAAAACAGAAAATGAGCCACAGCAAGACGCAGTTTACAGTCGCAGACTCATAGTTTCTAGAAGCTGGGCTTCTTCTTGTGTCAGGTACATGTGTCCCGGAACAAGAACGACTCCTCGCTTGATTACGACGACCTCTTGGGGGTGTTGGAGGCCACTGTTGAACCTCGGGCCGGAATCTCGAGCCTGCAATTCGGGGTGGGAATCCGTATGGCCAGCCGTGCCCACGATGGCTGAGGATCCGGCTGGTGGGAGAGAGCTTTCCATGGCGTCGTCTTGGTCCACTGCGTGTTCCTTCACTTCATCAGAGGTCGGCCTCTGCAAGATGGGTTCGGTTCTGCCGAGGTTATCGGGGGTCCACCAGTAGATGGGGAATCGTCGTTGGATGTTGTTGACCAGTAATGCCACCCCAAGCATAAGCGCGCATCCCAACATGACGACTGGGAGGAGGAACCACCCAATTCGGACCAAGGTGGTGTCTACGACGGCCAGCAGAGCCGTGGCGCCGGCAGGCGGGTGAACTGTCTTGGTGAGGGCCATGAGGGCCGTTGCCAATGCGCAAGCAAGCGCACCGGCAACCCATCGGACGCGTTCGAACTCATGGTTCAGCTGGAAAAGCTTGGCGACAGCGATGCCGATGACGGTGGCGATGAGCTGGCCAACGATGGCATTCCGAGGCTGGGCGAGTGGTGCCTCGATCGTGTAAAACTCCAAAACTGCAGCAGCACCCTGGGTTGCGATGGGCGTGTCAGTGATAAATGCCCGCCCATTGTTGTTGCACCGGATTTCTCTTCATCCTCGTCTCGTGTGTTTCCGAACCGACGTTTCTGTCTCGAAACTCGAGGGCTCGAGGCTGACGAGAAGAAGAAAAAAAAGGCAAAGAAGAGAAAGAAAAAAAAGTAAAAAAAAAAAAGAAGGGAGAAAGCATACGAAACTGCCCACAATGATGGGCGCGCCATGAGACTCAAAGGAGGGAACTCGCGTGGACACTGCCTGAATGAGAACAAGGGACGCGAAGACGCCGATGAAAGCCCAAAAGACTGCCACCAAATTGCCCGTCTCCTGCGGCTTCGTTTTGCGGTATCCGAGGAACCATGTCAGAGGGTAGGGCAAGTATTTCCACGGCGGCGACGGCACAAAGGGATTCAGGTAGTGATCGATGTTGAAGTTCCAACTGCGTGGACGGCTCATGGTGGCTGGTGGCTGGTGGCTGGTGGCTGGTGGCTGGTGGCTCGTGGTGTTGATGAGCTTTGCTGACTCTGTTCGGGGGCGTTGCCGACCTCGGGACTGTAATCCAAGTACCTGCCTACCTCTAATTTAATGCACCAGGCCCAGCTGCCAGAGACTCGTTATACACACCAGCTATTTATAGGGCCCGAGCCGGACGTCGGCCATATTCTCTGAGGAAGGAGGGGGTGGGAAAGGTCGGGACCGCAAGCAAGGGAAAGAAAGACGGAGCTCGTTCCTGCACAACTACGGAGTACCTGGTAAGCAGGCTCGGGAGACCAATCACCACACGGCTTCCATGTTCCCATGCCCATGCTTCGGATCCGAATAGATTTGAAAAGGCCAAACAGAAGAAACGGCCCGCACAAAGCCGCCAGTCGTCCGTAAAATGGCTGACAGGAACCGACGGGCTGACGGGACATGTTGTTGGCGCGGCTCCTTCAGAGTGCTGCCTGTCTGGTACTGTACAATGCAGTCGGTTGGCATACCTACCTGCGTACCTGGGCGGATGTACCTTCAGAAGTGTCTGGTCCAACCTGTCAGCTTCTGCACCGAACCATCCGCGATGTGTGATTTCGTGTGTAAGCCGACCACGTGTTTCTGGCACCAACACAGCGCAAAACCGGGGGAAGGAGGGAATCAGACGGCAAGTTTGTCACAGCACCGCACGTACATACAGACTCGGATGCGCCGCAAGGAGAGAGCACATGGAGGGCCGCCTAGAAGGTGACCGGGCCTACCCTGGAGACGTCCAGCAGCTGAGGTCCCCTGTAAACTCAGCGGCCTCGACCTGGGAGGGATTTTCCAGCGATTCGAGTTCTTACAGTACAGGTGCCTACATGCAGGTCGCACCGGTATGTACTACTATGTACCAGTCCTCCTAAGCCTTGACGGCTACACTTATTAGTCAGTACATGCAATATGGGCTTCGATACAATTGATGCGTCGTCTGGCTGGCCTTGGCTTTCTGCATACGGCCGCTCCTGTTGCCTTTCACGCCAACACCACCTCTCTCTAACCTCACCTCTCTCTCACCCTCGCTTAGTAAGTCGAATCTGAATTAAATCCGACTACCTACCTACCTAGAAAGATATTCATCAGGCTTTACTTATGTTTCATATTCTCACTCTTAAAAGCCTACCTAGTGCTAGCATGGCAACGCTGCCTTTTCTTCCCACTTATACTACATAGCAGCCCGCAGCTTGATCATGATCCTTTTGCCTTTCCCTTGCTCTTCTTCCTCTTCTTCCTCTTCCGCACATTCTACGGCATTCCTATCTCTTTCGAAGAATAACTCATCTCTTTGCTTCTGTAAAAACCCATTGATAATCTTTTCTTTCCTCTGAGAAACCTCATTCGCTTTGGAGCACAACATGGATAAAGAAGATAATCATCAAACAACCGGTGACCTGGGTGCCTATTGTTCATCTTCATCCGACGATGGTGTGCGGGACATTGCCCCCCCAGGCGACCAACAAGGACTAGACGATGACAAACATGACCATCTCCCAAGAGGCCGTTCCGATTTTCTCACGTACCACCGAGACATGGCGCGAATGGACCACCCAGAGATATGTGTTCCCATATCGGATCAAGGTGCTTGTCTTGGACCGCAAAGCCGCCGGGTCATACTCGACAATCTGTCGCTTGATGCCACTCCCGCTCAGGTTCTGAAGGGAATACGTGGTTATGGAGGTATCGTTTCAGTTCTAGTCACCCGCTGCCCATCGGTCAAGCGTAAATCTGCAAAGGCTGCGCTCGTTGAATTTGTATATCCCGAGGCAGCCGCTGAATACGCCGACTGCGTTCACAAGCGTCCACTAATCTACACAGCCCGCGATAATGTCGGCCATTCGCCGACAGCTTACCTTGTGCCCACTCCCTCATGGTTTCACAGCCAGCTTAGCCGTCATTTGCTTGAAAACGGCGTCACTCGCTCACTCTGCTTGCCCAATTTCCCGCTTGACGCTGTTTGGTTCCTCATCTGCGCTGTCGGACACGGCAGCGTCACCTCCACTCTTTTAGACCAAGAAAATAACTTGACGTTGGAGTTTTCATCCCTCTTTGACGCAGCCAGAGCAGCCAGAATCGTTCGCCTCGACCACGTCCACATCGGCTACGGCGCGGGAAAAAATAACGTGCACTATCGCCCCGACTCTTCCCAGGGAAACATGGAGGACGTATACCGCACCACCGACGGAGTCATCGGCTACATTGACTCGCAGTTTCTCCATCAAGCCTGGAACAAAGCACCATACAACCTCTACCGGCCGGGATGCTTTTCCAACAGAGAGCCGACGCCACCGACTTCTCGATTGAAGCAGACAAAGGACGACATTCTAGCCGAGCACTTCAATATCGACGCGGATGAAGTCTGCGACTTTCTTCAAGAAAGAGAGCATTTTCAGTCCACCACGTATAAGATAGTTGGGAGCACAATATCGCTAACTCGGCATAAATATAGTTGGAGTATCAGCAGCAAAGACAGCATCAAGCTTCTCATGGCGAACACACTCCATCACCCCGACTGGGAAAAGAATTGGGACACGTACTTCCACAGCTGCGGCCTAATCAATCTGCGCAGGTGGGAGCAATACGGGTCGATGGCGAAACACCGAAGAGAAGTTGCTTCCGCGCAAGGTCTGAAAGCAGGGACAGTGCCTCTTTGTGACGGTTGCGAATGGCGTTGCCAGCAGATCAAGTCGACTCCAGTCCCTGGGTTGGTGAAAGAGTGGTGTGCGACGCGGCCTTCCACTGAACCGTGAAGATGGAGCGCCATGCATGGAGTCATGGCAGGCTTCTTGGAGTGCAGTGTGTCTGCCGCCTTTTGTTTCGGATCCCAAGGGAATTGCCTCGTCCAAGTCCGTTGACAAAAGGGTCCCAACGGCGCGAAGAGCTTCCAGCCAACTCTGTCCATGATGAGCGAACGTAGCAACGTTTCCGAGGAGATAGGTTCGGGTCATTCTCCTACAAAGGTGAGCCTCGTGATTAGAATGCTTGGATGCAGCAACAACAAGCAAGCATGCATCAAGGTATGAATGAATCTTAGCTAGAGCGCAAAGCCACGCGTCAGGTCAACATTAATAATGAAAACGAAAAAAAAATAAATAAATAAATAAATAAAAAAGAATACTCGGGGCGGTATACGCCCATTGTCCTCGATACTCCCTTCCAAAGACCTGACCATGTAACGCCAAACTTCCTTTGCTGCAAGCGCCCCGCCGCAGCAGGATACCGCCGCCCCCCCCCCCCCCCCCCCAACAAACCATATGCTCGGCCCGAAACACGTCAATTCCTCGATGCGCCTTCTAGTTTTCCATCAAGACGAAACCGAAGCCGCCTGACAAGTCGCAATGCCCAGTCCCTCCAAGGGCATCAATATCATCTAGCAGCGAGCCCCGGCGAAAACATCCCCCTTTAAGACTTTGTGGTTGTTGTTGTTGTCATCCTTGTCGTCGTCGTCGTCGTCGTCGTCGTCGTGTTGGCCAGGATTCTTTACCACCTGTCAGTGCCCCACGACAAAAACCTCGTCGTCCAGCTCGTGACTATGCTCGAATGCACCGCGTTCCCTTGCGCCGTCGGTTTCGGCCGTCTCTTCTTTCCAGTCGCCTTTGAAGGCATCGCTCACGGAAGTATACCGTCTCCTCGCCGTCCTTTCCTTCTTCACCGCCGCCGGCTGCATTGAGCGCCGCTTGGACGCCAGCCTGGACCTTTGCTTCTTGGTCAGCTTTAGAAACCTGCGCACCAGGTCGGGAGGAATGTGTTCTTCCGGCTCCCAGGTCGGGTTCTGGTCCGGCGGCCACTCGCCAGCCCAGCGAACCAGAAAGTAGCGCACGATGCCGCGGCCTTCCACATCGTACAAGGCCATGCTCTCCAGCCCTTCCACCTCCCAGTCTGGTTGTTTGTCGTCAACCTCCTTCGCCGGGGGCGGGTATTGGCCTTGTTGGCCCGACAGGTGCGCCAAGCCGGGGTCTGGGGTCGCCGAGGCGCTTGTGTTCCCGGAGCTTGATGACGGATTGGCGTAGTTGCCGACGCCTGGCTCGGCGCTGGGAAAGGGCGCTCCCCGCATAGAGCGCTGCTGGTACGCGGCCAGCGAGACGTCGAGGCCGTGGCCCATGCTTGGTTTGGCAGCCAGCGGGACGGGCAGGGTGGATGATGAAGCGCCCCTCTTGTCCAAAAGTCCGGTTACGTAGGAAGGATATGGCACCGGCGTGATGACCCTGCAGAGGGTGCCCGCTGAAGCCCCGTTGCTTTCCTCCATAATGTTGAGAAGACGTCGGCGGTCAACCATGATGCTGCCGGGCGGGGCGTCGGATTCATCAAAATACCCTTGCTGCCCGTCGTGGCCATGGAGCTGGGATGAGATTTGAGCAGAGACGCTCGAATCGTCGTCGGAGAGGTCCTCGAACTCCGCCAGTCTTCTCTTTCGCGGCGTGGATAAGCTCAGGGATTCGCCGCCGGGACGGCCAACGACGCCGGGCTCCTCAAAGACCACAGCGGCCGTCGATGACTCGCTACTTGCGTTGGTCGGGGGCGGCCGGTCAGTGAAATTGCTCTTCCACCCCAGGTCAGACGCGCCGTTCACGTCGGCATCGGCGATTCTTGTCCGCTCTTCCTCCAGCTCTGCTTCGAAGGCGAACTCCCATTCTTCCAGGGTCCTCGGCGACACGTAATCGAGTATCTGCATCGCCGGAACCAGCAAGCTGGCGGCGGGGAGGTCCTTCCAGCCCACCAAGTAGGTCATGCGCTCCGGCAACGGCTTGCCGTCGACAGCCAGGCCGGGAGAGGGCAGCAGAAGGCGTTCAATGATGTAGGCCGTCGACACTGCCGGAGGGAGAAGACGCAAGGGTTGCAGGGCAGGCCCGCATCCGGCAACATATCGCGGCCGCGGCCTGATTTCCACGACGAATCCCGACGCTGCTGCCGCTGCTGCCGCCGCTGCCGCCGTTGCCAAGCGGGTCGACGTACGCGCCGACGCCGGGGGGTTCCGAGTGTCCAGCCCGTCGTCCGAGCTGTCCGAGAGCACGATTGACTCCATTGTCGGCATGGTTCAGCCGAGGGGCATTTCCGACCCGATCCAGTTGGTTTTCTTTCCACCTAGCTCAGACGACAGCGGCGTGATGGCGGCGACAAAGTCATAGCGTACGACTTTATCGCCAAGAGTGCTTTCGACGCGGCGGCCGCTTGAGGGAGGTGCCTTTTGACGAACAAGAGGACTTGCGAAGAACAGGGCATCGCCAAGGGACGAAGAGGGAGAGGAGGACTCCAAGATGGAAACGCGACGGGCGGGTTGATAGTGTCAACGCGCAGCTGTGGAGCACAAGGCCAGGCCCTTGCGAGCTTCAGTAAAAACCAGACTCGTGGCCCGTCCACACTTGCTGCGGAAATAGGGCGTCGGCGCGCCTGCGGTTGCAATTTTGATGCCTGGTATTTTACATGTATGTCACTGCATGTCCCTGCCAGGTGTCTCTATCGTCAGGAACCTCGACCAAGGAGGAGAGTACGTTGGCTGATAACTAGGGCGCTGCTAAATCGCCGAGCTAGCGCTGCGTCTATAGTGGGTTGGGTTCTGTAGTCGGTGCGGGAAGAGAACCGCTCGAGAGCCGTTCCCCAGAAGGGCGCTGTTATGCCACCAGGTACTTTTTACGCTGCCTTGCATATTAGGCAAAAAGTACTAGAAAGGACTTTTAGTCTCAAACTAGGTGGATTAGGTAGCCAATAAGGACGAACAACTGAGGATTTTAGTCTAGTTCGGGTTTCCACATTTTAGTGGTCTTTAAGCGGGGCCACCTAGCCAGTTAATTTTATTTTTAACCGACTATTTTTTACGTTCAAATTATTATAAATGCATGTAAGTCTTAAAAACTTAATTACTGTTTAATACAAGAGTAAAATTTAAATTCAAGGTAAAAATGGTATTGTTATTTACTTTATACTCTTAATAAATTTTCTATTATTTTTAAAATAAATTAATGTAAAAATTATAAAATTTAAGTAGTAAAGCTAAAGTAAATAATATCCAACTGTTATATTTACTTGACAATAAGCTTTTAACTGCTATTTAACTTGCAAGTACCGTTATAAAATAATTTTCATTCCTATAATCTGCCAAGAGATAAACTAGTTTACCGGATTTTACTCGATATAAACTCATGCCGCTACGGTTAGAAAAGATGGGCTTCATCTCTGTTGTAACGCGACAAGGCGTTGCCTCGTCCAGCTACGAGCTACCCCGTGGCCCCACTTTTGCTGCAAAGTTGGCGGGCAGCTTGCAAGAGCAACGGGTCTCCACCCCATATCAAACGCTCCTTTGCACAACTCAACTCAACTCCATCCCCCGCGACTCGGTTGAACAAACCATCCCACAAACGAGACCCCCCCACTGCCAATGCTTCAGTAGAGGCCTCACGCGTGGCGGATCATCCCTCGAAATGTCGTCCTCGATTAAATCGCTCGCCCTGCGCCTGCCGCTAACGGCCGCTGGCCAACCCCGTACCGCCGTCCTCAAAGGATGCTGCTCGTCAGCGTCCATGTCGACAACCGCCCGCCCGTCCTCCCGCCTCGGCAAAGCAACCGCCCCCTGGCACCGCAACAGCAACACCAACGCCACCGCCGTCTTGTCGGCAGGATCCAGCGGCGGGCTCGCCAGTCCCGCGAGGCTGGCGTGCCGGCTGCTGCCTGCTGCACGCCCGACGCCCGCCGTGTCTGTCGCCGCCACCCAGGCGCGGTGCTTTGCCAGCTCTGCCGCGTCCTCCAAGTCGACCCTCGATTGGGATTCGTTCTTCAAGCTCCGCCTGCGCCGTCGACGTCTCCAGCTCCTCTTCTCGGTCACGACGGGGGTGCTCGGCGGTGCCGGCGGTGCCGTTCTGCTATCCACGGGGCTCGCTGAGCCCGTGGTCATGCAGATTCCCCTGGACCCCTTTGTGACTCTTGGTCTCATGACGCTGGCTTGCGCGGGCATGGGGTGGCTGGCTGGGCCAAGCATCGGTAACCAGGTCTTCTACCTGATGAACCATCGCTTCAAGACGCAGATGATGCAAAAGGAGAGCGAATTCTTTGCAAGAGTCAAGAAGAACCGCGTCGACCCTACAAACTCGAGTGCCGGCAACCCAGGTGAGAGATGAAGCTTGACTTTTCCCCCCCTTTTAGCAACTGGGCAACTGAGGCCATCTAACACGTCCGTTTTACGCTAGTTCCCGACTTTTACGGCGAAAAGATTCAAAGTGTGTCCGGATACCGGCAATGGCTCAAGGACCAAAGAGCGTTTAACAAGAAGAAAACCCGAGCCTTTGTGTGAAACAAAAGTACTCATGTCGGTGTTCCAATCATACGTGTTGATATTTGTCTGTGGGACCACATGGGGAAAGGGGGTTGATGCAAGCTGGTGCAAATGATGGGAGATGTTTCATCGCGTGACGCTCCACCCCAGGCACGAGAAAATGAAACGCCGCACATGGCGCAAGTTTCAGTGTAGTATTATCGTATCGGCACCAACTGCGTTCGTCCGCGTGTCTGCGTTGGGGTTCACGTCATGTATCCTTCAAACAAAGGTTGTAGCTAGAAGAAGTAGCTGCTTTAAATTCTCTGTAAACAGCCCTCTTTCCACTGTTTTTTTTTTTTTTTTTTTTTTCGCAGGCTAGCTTTTGCCCACCTTGGGTGCCTGGGCACGATCATCCCTCTCTGCTTAATTTTAACAAAAAGAACTCTCTCCATCTTGATTTGCGGGCGTTGATGTACACGGTTGCCGCGTTCTATAAAAAGGGCAGCGAGCCGTCGACTGTATCCTTCCATGATCTTAGCCCTCCTACTATGTCACCTACGAAGCGTTCACCGTTGCGGCTCAACCCCAGTTCTTTCAGTCTGCGGGCAGCGACTTGCGAGTCATTGCCGACCCGACAGACAACATACACTGGCACGTGGGCAGGCAGGTCTCGCGGGAACTCCTCCGGAAGAGCGTCCCTGCTGCCGAGACTGGTGAAGCGGCTCATGGGGACATTGATGGACCCCGGAATATGGGCCAAGTGGAAATGCTCCCTCTCCCGAACGTCCAGCAACACGTGCTTCGTTCCCCTTTCGCTTAGCAGGCGGTACTCTTGAGCGCTGATGCGCTCCTGGCGCGGCAGCAGCTGCACAGGTCGCGTCGAGCCGCAAAACTGGACATAGTCCATGGCGGTCTTGAGGTAGTCGGCCGTGAGCTGGGGATTTTCCGAGCAGGAGAAGCAGCCCTGGCGCTTGCCCCTCATCCGGACCGATCTGAACGGACAGTGGTCCGCCATGCCGCTGAAGAGCAGCATGGTGTGCTGCTGCTGCTGCTGCTGATGGTGATGACGCTCCTCGTCCGGGCTGGCTTCCAGCCCTGCTTCCGGCCCGCCGCGGCAGATGAGCTTGACGGCTTCCAGGGCCTGCAGGACGCCCATGACGCCCACGACGGGCCCGATGATGCCGCCCTCGCCGCAGCCCACGACGGTCTCGGGCGGCGGCGGCTTCGGGAAGACGCACCTGTAGCATGGGCCCCGGCCCGGGGGGCTGTTCAGGACGATGAGCTGGCCGGACGTCTGGAACGCAGACGCCGAGATCAGCGGCTTGCCGAGGAGGACGCAAATGTCGGATATGAGGTAGCGAGAGGCGGGGCGGTCGGTGCAGTCTAGGACCAGGTCGTATCGCGAGACGATGTCCTCTGCGTTGTCCGCCGTGAGGTGGACGCCATGCCCCTCGTAGGTGACGCCGGCGTTCAAGCTGCTCAGCATCGATCGAGTCAGCAAATATCGCGAAAGCCAATCACGGCGGGCCGCGCGCGTCTTGGTTGTTTTTTTTGCTGCGTACTCTCGTAGAAATGCGATTGCGCTCTCGGTCTTGCTCATCCCGACACGGCTCGTCGAGTGAGCCACCTGCCTGTGCAGGTTGGACAGCTCGACCGTGTCCCCGTCCACGAGGCCGAGAGCCCCGACGCCAGAGCCGGCGAGATAGGCCGCGGCCGGACAGCCGAGCCCGCCCGCGCCGACGAGGAGCACCCTGGCCTTTTTCAGTCTCAGCTGAGCTGTTGGGAGCGCGGCATCAGCACGCGCAAACCCTGCCGGGCCCGTTTCGCCGCGTCGTTTGTTTCGCTCGCGGACTCGGGAGGAGAGGAGAGGGCAGGGCGGGACGGTACCTTCAAGTCCGAACTTGGGGACAATCATCTGGCGGCCATAGCGTTGATACTCGAGCGCCTCGAGCGGCCACTTCCACGGCTCGACGTGCTGACGATGATGATGGTGATGATGCTGCTGCTGCTGCTGCTGCTGCTGCTGTCGGGACTGCTCGGCCGCCGCCAGGCGCGATTTCAGCCCGGCAAGCTCTGCTTCCCGTTGCGCAATTTCCTCGCGGAGGCGGTCGATGTTGTCGTCCATGTCTCCTGCGGCACAGGGGTGGCCGGACGGGTGGGCTTTTGCATCGGCGTCATTTGGCTGTTGACATTGGGGGGCTTTCTTCTTCCCGCCATGACCAGCGGAGTCGGAGTCAGTTGCGGCCCTATAGGTCGACTTGCCTGCCATTGACGCCGTGCCATCAATTCATCGACTTGATAGGTACCTAAGGTAGGCACCTACAGGTAGGTAGCTACATATCTCTGTACTAGGTACCTAATGTCTGCACCCCCACCATCAACCAAAGCCCAGAAAAACTCAACTTCAATCCCCGAAAATCGTCAACTCGGCCCCAGGCTTCCCCTTCCGACTTGGCCTTCCCGACATTGCCCCATCCTGCGATTCCTCACCATGGTACGATAGCTCGACGAGAATCCCCGAGCAACCGCCTCGCCACCGCAAGTCAAAAGCCCCCAAGCTAACCCAGACTCGTCCAAGGCTCCCGTACCGCCGCCCCCCCCATCCAGGGCACCGTCAGCCCGAGCCCTGCGCATGCAACGAGTAACCGGACAGATCCACCCTCTCCTGCCGGCCAAGGTCTTTCGTGCCGGTGCCCACGTCACCGACGACTTCCTCTCGTCAAAGCGCGACAAGCGTCTCGTCCGACACTCCTCCTTCGTCTCCCGCATCACCTCCTCCCGAGTCGCCAAAACGAAGCGGCGCAGACCGCAGAACAAGCTCAAGACGTCGCTCGACGACCTGGCCGACGCCCTGCCCGAGCTGGCGAGCGGCGAGGGTGGCGAGGAAGCCCTGGCTGGCAAGATCAAGCACAAGAGTTTGAGGAGCAAGAAGGGCGCCCTGAAGCGCAAGGAGAAAGTTGTCAGGGGCGAGATGGAGCGGTTTGGAGTCAGCATGGCCAGGCTGACCGGGCTCAGTGGCGCGGCGACCATGGCCTCGACCAACGAGGCCGGACCCGCGCCGAAACCAATCGTCCGTCAAGGGAGCCATGACGAGGGCGGACACGCCATGGCGAGCACGACCGAGCAGTCCGGCGCTGCAGCCGCCGGAACAGCCGCCGGAACAGCCGCCGGAACAGCCGCCGGAATAGCCGCCGGAATAGCCGCCCCAGGTGGTAGTTCATCAAGTCGATGGGCTGCTTTGCGAGGCTACATCTCTGCCACCATGGAGCAGAATCCCGCCTTTGACAGCAGCAGCGGCGGCGCCGGCGGCAGCAGCAGAAAATAGGCCTGGGCTGCAGTTCTTGCTGCTGGCACGGCTCCTCCCGCCGCGAGAACCCCCCGTTATCAGCCCGTATGGCATGGCATGCTGGCACGATTGCTTCCCTCCTGATGCGATATGTACGTGCCGTTTCACGCATACCGGGCAGGCCACGGCCACTTCTTCACATAGACGCGGCCTTCACCAGACACGCAGCTTGTGCATCTTTCGATAGCAATGCAGCTCAATTCGGTTTCAGTTAGTCATTACCGTTCCTGATCCTGATATCCCGCCCACGCCAGGATCAAACCCTTGGCAATATCCCTTCCCCACCGCACTTGGAACCCATCCCCCCCCCCCCCCCCAAAGTCCCTTTGGAGCGTTCCAACATGCTCAAACTCATTCTTACCAGCGCCCAACGCCAACGTCAACAGGGAATCATTCCTCGATGCGCAGACACATACACACAGACAGAAAGACAGAAAGAAAGAAAGAAAGAAAGAGAGAAATGGATGGACCAACGGAGAAACTGCAATGTTCTTATGTAGCGTCTTCGGTTCGAAAATCTGCACAAACGCCAACGCTATTTGGAAGGACTTGAGACTACCCCATCTACATACCGCGAAAGCGGTACTGATGGGAAAATTTGGTAAAAGCAACAAGGAAATTGTGTTGCAGAACGAACAAGGACATGCTGAAATCGCTAGTGCGGATAACATGTTGATGCGGTATCTGAACGCCCATTCGCCGCAAATGGCACGGCTTGGTCGGAAGTTGACGAGGGCCGAAAAGAACCTGCTTCAGGGCCGCGTTAACGCGTCTGCGGGTCTGAGCGGCTGCGGGGACGATGTTGGACCGTTTTGTGTTGCACATCAAATTGCCAGACAGGTTGTGGCTGTTCTATGACGGCTGATGACCGCCTTCCAATGCGATGACGGATGCCGCATCGTGGGGATATGTAGTCATTCCAGGCGCATCAAGTTTTGAAAAGGCGGTTGAATGCCGGATCAGAAGTCCAAGCCGGCCTGCTTTGCTGCTCCGAGTCGCCTCTATCCCGGCTCGCATCAATAGCCCCCTTGTGGAGCGTCCTTCTTGAACTTGACATGGGAACAAGCCTTGGACCAAACAGAGTTTGGCCGCAACGATGCCTGCTCGAGGCCATTCTCATGTTTCTCAACCTCAATCTTGCGCAACACTTCGTCGGATGTGTCGCACGTGCCGTAGCGAGCTGAGCTCTACTCAATCCGCGGCGGTGTTTTGGTGGTGAATGGACTCGCGCTCCGTCTTTACCAAATCATTCATTAGTCGGTTCTGTGCTTGGTAACTGCTCCTGACCCCCGAGGGGAAGGGGGGGGGGGAGGGGACTCACGACCTTCTTCGCTCCCCTTCTTTGCGAAGGCTTTCGATGATGCGCAGCATTTCTTTGCGGCCGCCGTTGCTATCGACCATTTTGCCTGCCATGCTCATCGACACCTTTTCCCGAGCGTTGGCACTAAGCAGGCGCTTGACCAGCAAGTGGCGCATCAGGAGGCAGACGAAGACGCCACAGTCGCTGCCGTTTTCTTGCTGAGGGGACTCGTCGAGATTGACGAAGCGCAATGACCGTCCGCAAATCTCGCCCATCCTGCGAGTCGCGAGGTTGGCTTCTGCGTAGTTGGCGCCTCCCAGAGAATCGTAGTGAAAGGCAATGCTATCGAGGATTGAAACTAATAACAAAGACCAATGACTACCGCCCTCTGCAACGCCGACATTGCGATTGTCGTTGATGGGAAGGAAAACATGAGTAACCTTGGAAAAGTCAGGCAGCGCAGCCCGGACGTGACGAATATCTGGCTCTTTCATGAGCAAAAAGGTCATGCTGGGGCGGAGGAGCACTATTCGAGCCTGGGGATATCGGGGTAGCGTTTCACGTTCGAGATATTCCTCCCAAAAGGCGATGTTATTGTCCGTTAGCCAGTCGTTTTTGAGCGACTTGACATCCTCGACAGTGAGCAATACGTCATAGTAGCTCAGATACGCCTTTTCTGGCGAGAGCTATGTGTCGTCATGGCCACATGTTAGCGGACTAGCAGTAAATCGTCGGGCAAGGACAGTTTTCAGGACGCCCATCTAGACCATTTGTGGAGTAGGGGAAGAAGACTTCTTATAAGCTGGGGACAAATCGAAACAAAAAAAAATAAAGAAGTGATTTTTTAAGTACAGCTCGTGCCTTGACAAATCAGGTTGCGAGGCTGAACTGAAAGAGGCACCAGAGAACAGACGGGGAGAATCTCGGCTGCGGCAAGGACCAGCACCAAGCACCACTCCGAATGCTTCATTCTTCCACGTACCGAGTCGCCAAAGTGACGGGCCATGCGTTGTCGGAACGGCATTTTCCCCCCCTCCTTTTCTGTTCCTTTGCAACCCCCTTTTTCCCCGGCTTTAGCGGTCTTTGTCTTTTGTTCAAGTTGTCCCCACACGATTTCGCCCACAATCTCGACGCTGGCCTCGGTCGGACGGGATAGGAAGCGCGCAAACTGACGCTGTCGTGGCGTCTAAAACAAAACGTACGGGGAGCGGGCTGTAGAAGCAGGATACGTTGCTGCCGAGAGGGGGAAAAACGGCAGGGACAGTGAGTGTAGAAAGAAAAGAAAAAAAAAAGGGAAAAAAAAAAGGGGAAAAAAAAATTGGTGAACAGCCCCGGGTTGGAAACAGATGAAGGTTCCCTAGCGATGACTTGGAAAGCGGGGCAAGACTAAGAACTCGATGTGGGTTGGATTGGCCTCGTCGGAGGCCTGGAGCTGGTGGGTGTTGTTTAGTTTAAGTGGGCACCGGCACTCCGAAGACCCCAGTCACACCGCAGCGCAGCAGCTGCCTGGCTGCAGCAGCAGCAGCAAGCAATGACGCACGACAAGGTGGCATTGGCGTTGCAGCGATTGACGGCGACGGCGACGGCAATGCCAATGACGATGCTGTGGCTCGGCCCTGTTTGATCTGTGTCTGGGCATCTCCCACGTCAGATATCACTTTTAATTCTGTTTCAGGACTTGTCCGCTAGGTACTCGCTACTTCCTCCTCCGTACCTGCCTTGAGATTAGAGGCAGCCAGACAGATGACGCAAGGTTCCCGAGAGGTAGTGCAGACTACGGAGTTCTCCGCGCGCGAAAGCGGTCAAATCCTTGCGCGGTATGTACGCAGTACGCCAAAGACCCCCCCCCCCCCCCCCCACCTCTACCCCCCGCATTTATGCAGCAGAATGCTGGTATAGATGCTTCGGTACATGTATGCACCAAGTACTTCGCGCAAAGCACGAATATATACCTTCTAGGGTACCTCTGCCTCCTTAGGGACGCCCTAAAATTAGCCCCGCCCGCCATCAGGCAAATCCCAGCCGTCAGATATGCCACATTATCATGCATGTATCATGTGCGAGACAGGCGTGCCTCTCAAGTCATGCCTACCTCCCAAGATATGTGCCGATTACGCAATAAGGCGACGAGTGAATATGGACCTACTATGTACCTAACGTTCAGCGCAACCGCCGAGTGCAATCCCCTCGACCGTAGCCTTGTTGAACTCGTGTTGCAAGGGGAACTGGCCAAGGAGCAAAAAGGAGCAACGTCTTTGTCTCAACTATGGGCAATTTTCGACTACATACCTCTGGGGGGATTTGAAACCCGCCCTGTGGCTGGGTGTCTGATAATAGCACCAATCACCACAGACAGGCTTCCCTCCGAGGTGTCGGGCGTCAACAGCAGCCCACCGCGTCCTGCGGCTCTTTTCTCGAAGCCAGTTTTCTTCCCCATTGCCATAATGGATCAGAGTATTGTTCGCCATCAGTCACACGATTCCATACCATACCCCTACTTCTGCTCACCCTCGCCCAGTGTAACAAACTCTTTATGCGCGTCTTTCATCGCCGAAATGGCTTGCAAGTACGACGTCTTCCTTCGTGAAATTGAATGCCGCCAGTCTGTGAGTGAGCGACGTCTTTGTTCGCTTCTTTTCCCAATGAGCTGAATGCTATCAGAAACGGTTTTCTGAAACTTCTGGGTGTGTTCCCTTGCCACGTCAACCATAGCGTGGCGCTCTTTGATATATCGCGACTGTATTTTGTCGACGCAGCGCTTTCCAACAGCGGTATAAGTATCGGCAACTTTTACGACAGATATTCCCTTTGCCTCAAAATGGTCCATTGCAACCTTTAGGCTGTTGTTAGATATGGCTCAAGTTTCCCAAACCGGTAGTCAACCTCAACGCCACACGTACATTGAGAAGTCCTTGGACCTGCTGACGACCTCTTTCAGAAGGGGTGAGAGCATCCGGATTGAATTGACCGTTGGTCACTCGACGCTTTTTGGAATCTCTTCTCACTTCGGATAAGAAAAAATGGGCCGCATTTTGTCGGTGGATGGGCACCATGACTGGCTCGTCGTCCAAACGTCTTATTTCACCTTCCTGGACAAATTTCGTCTGTTCCGACTCTTCATTGCTGGCCCCATTTCCGGCGGGACTTTTGCATCTCGAGCTTTGGCATCCGTATAATGCGGGATGAATGGAGGGAAGCTGCTGCTGCTGCTTCATCCTTAGAAGTCTGGGCCCTTCGCCAGCTCCGGGGGTGCGAATTTCACGATTTTGTCGTGGTATTACCGTTGGGCTCCCTCTTTCATTGACATGGAAGCTCTGAGAAGAACGTTTGACAGCCGAATAGCTCCTGTCATAGCTGGTATTAGCCTGCACCGCTAAAGGTTCTTCGTCCCCCTGTCTGCAATCAGTACCGAATGCGGGACGTTCTGGGCGAAAGCAATCATCGTCTTTATGAGGTGAGGCAGTCAGGCATTTACTTGTGGCATCTGTGTCTTCCTTGACCTCAGACTGAACGCATTCGTTCCCCACTTGAACACCATTCAGCAGCTTCTCGCGCTCAGGATCACCATGTGGGTCCTGGTCCACGAAACCATTCTGGCCCCCGATTTTTTGGGAATCGCTTATCTGGACTGTCTGTTGCGTAACCATCCCGGTTGAAATTCTTGGGGTTTCAAGTACTATGCAAGGCCGAGTTTCTTGCTCCCCCTCTTTTCCTTGGCACTCCAAATCATGATCCATCCTGTCATCTTCGTAACCTTTGGGACTAGAAGTGTTTGGGACGGTATTGAGGCATGTTTGTACATCTTGCAGCTCTGTTGAGTAATTATCAGCCATGGCAGGATAGGCTTGTTTGAGAGGAAGGCTGTTTTCCTCCACCTCGAAATTTGAATTATTAGATTTTCTCGGCTCGGCTTGAAGCTTATCACGCGAAGCTGTGTTAGTGCTAATGTTGGACTTTGCCCCTTGCTTGTGACTCTTTTGGACAGTCTTCTGAGGCACTAGTTTAACTTGATGAGTCTCTTCGTCGAATTGCAGTGGCGTCTTCGAGCGCTGCTTTCGCTTTATCTTGAGTTTGGAAGTCTTGTATACGCTCTCGCCTGGATTTTCCGTATCGTTGCCGTCCAGGTGATCAGAAGCACCATCGAGAGAAACAAACTGTGTCAATGGGGAGTAGTCGACATGGGCAATGCCGGAGTCAATTTGAGAGCCAACAAGCCCGACGCCGCCTACCTCCTGCAATTCTTTACTGGAATCTAGGAAAAGTGCAGGATTGGCGGGCAACTTCGCGCGATTCGCAGATTCGGGCAGAGTTTGCAGTAATGCAGCCTCGCCCAGGTCTATTTCTTGACCTTTGGCTTCGTCTTGTTCATTCTCTGTTTCTGCAGAGTGATGATCGAAACGTTGGGAGTGACCTTGTTTTTTCGAAATGCGACTGGTCGCTGAGGGCGAACTCTGGTAAATAGTGGTGGCAGTTTCTGAAAAATCAATGAATGGTGGTAGCTGCTCCTGATGCTCGAGCACTGCCCGTTGATCGATTCTAACTTGAGGTGATGGCAAACACTCAGGTTGAGGAGTTGAATTCGAAAGCGCAGTATCAGCTGCCGAGTAGCCAAAAATCTCCTTTGACTGCCCACAAGAAGATGGAGATGAGCTTCTACGAATAGCCGAACTGGTTTCGGACCACGGAAAATTCCTATTGTTAGGCGAAGAGGAAGCTTTTCGAGTCTCGGCAAATTGAAACAAATCTCTGTCGTCTATTCCGTCGTCAAAGTCCTCTACATCTCCCGTCTCTGTGATATCCTCCCTGCGTGAGGATTCGTTGTCTCCATCAGGGGGCTGAGTTGATAAGGCAGGTGAGCCGGGACACCGGGTTGGAGTAGTGTCCAACTCGGTGATCCTTGTTAGTTGGTACAATCGCCGCTTCCTTGGCATTGTGTTAGTGGCATTGATTCTCGGATGATCCAGACATTTTGAGTTCTCCCTGAACAAACGCTTGAGCCCTCGTAACGGATTCCGATCTTGCAAAACGAATTGATGGTTTACAAATGGGTCAAGTTTTTGTTGGGGCCCAAGCTTGCAGAAACGGGAAAATACAGGGAAAGTCCCATTGAGCGTTCACGTCCATTGCTTGCAGAATGCTTCGTCAAGAATGAGGAAGGAGCTCTGGTAAGCAATCACGTCACTGGACGATTATTCGGAAGGAGCTAAGCAACCAAGCATGCCCACGGTGTAAGAAAACTGGGCGCCTTCCCAAGAAGTTGCTCGCAGGTGGGAAGTCGCTCTCGCCGTTAGGGACAGGTAAAGTTAGCTATGAGGTACTGTAGGTACCCAAGGTACCTCCTGAGGTGGCTCAGGGCGTCCTTGGGGTGTGCTCATAGGGAAGGTAACCCCTAGGATCTCTGCGAAATCACCAGATTTGTCACGTATCTATGCTCAGAATATCCTTAGTTTAAGAAAAGATATGGGCTCCGAACAGCGCAAAGCATGGGTACGACTCCTGGGTAGGACTGGCCGGGTAACTCCGCAAGATCCACAGTGGAAGTCCGCCGCCATGACCCGCAGCCGCAGACAAGGGCGCCTCAACCTGTCAGTCCGGAGTTATGTACTAGCAGATAAACCACCAGTCGCCACGTAGAAATTGGAGAATGTCCAGGCTAGCCATCGCTAACCGACAAGACTATCCACACGGCGGCTCTCTAACATATATGAAGACCAAGAGGCCCGAGTCGTCTCGTGTCCGTCTTTTGTCAAGCTCTGGCGCCCTACGTCATGTCTGTGCCCGTCCAACATTCCACGGCCACGGCGGCTTTGGCCAAGGCTGATGTCTCCAGTAGACAGCCGTTGAAAGGGACTTATCCTTCTGCATGTTCAGTTCCAGTCACCTCATCGGAGCGCCTGGCACTCGCATCTCCAGACAACATCACCGCCCCAAGGTTATCAGAGGCCGATACGGTCCTCTACCTCGCATACGGCTCCAACATGTGTGCAAAGACATTCCTCGGCGTAAGAGGCATTCGACCGCTGTCGCAGGTAAATGTATTGGCACCCAGCATACGACTAATATTCGACTTGCCCGGCCTGCCGTATCGGGAACCCTGTTTCGCCAATGTTGCATATCGAGTGCCAGAGAGCGAGCATGAGCATGGCAAATCCGTCCATCAGGATATGGAATGGAACGGCGGTCTCATCGGGGTCGTTTACGAGATAACCCAGGAGGACTATCGAACGATTATGCGCACCGAAGGTGCCGGTTCAAGTTACAAGGAAATAGTTGTTTCTTGCTATCCCATCGCTCCGCGAGAGGCATGTCCCAAAGAAGGACAGATTTCGTTCCTTGCCAAGACACTGTACGGCGCATATTCGATCGAGGAAACCAAGAGGCCTTCCAAGAAAAACTGGTGGCAGCGACTCTTGCATGGTCGACAGCGTCCTGATCCCAATTACGCACAACCGAGCTTGCGCTACCTCAATCTACTGAGGATCGGAGCAGAAGAGCATAACCTACCTGCAAGCTATCGGGACTATCTCGATTCGTTGCATCCATATGTGGTGACGCGCTGGACCCAAACCATCGGGCAGTATGTTTTCATCGTCGCTTGGGCTCCGTTTTTCGTGTTTTTTTTTCTCGTAATGCCTCGGTCTCGGTTGCTGGACGAGGACACCGGCAAGCTGCCTTCATGGTTGGCACGAGGGGTGGCAATCATGTTCAAAGCCATGTGGATGTCGTACGACATGGTGTTCAAGCCTGTTTTTGGAGATGGAGAGAGGACAGAAGGAGACATTGCGGTCCAGAAGAGGTTGGCCAAGTCTGATAGCCCGAGGTGAACGCTGATTAAAAGCTATGGTACGTCATCGAGCCAGAGAAGGGGCATAGGACATGTATGTAGCTCGTCCAACTCATAAGCTTGGCATAGCAGCCTTGATGAACACTGTTGATTTCGCTGAATGCTAAGGACGCTGACGAGGTGGGGGGCTACGGGGCTGCGACCCCACGATCCTTGACAACGCATCCATGATCGTCAACTAAAGTGAAATCCCGCAGCTGTCAGACGTATGACGTCCTAGAAATCGGCTCAGGAGTCTCGCGGGCTGGTCGTTTCCGAAATCTTGGTCGCTTCCACCTCGGCTACGCTGATAGAGGTTTGAAAGAGGAGGACTCTCCTGGCAGGAAGGTATAAATCAGGGTGTGACCAACCAGGTTGTCTAGTCCTCGGCTCGGCTTCGCCGGGAGAGCAAGATTTAACGGCAGGTCAACTAGATTGCAGTCTTGCAGGAGCCAGAATCCGTATCTTGTTCATCCGGCATGTGAAGAATTTGGCCGTGTTCAGAGTGGTCACATGACTATGCAAGCCACGGACATGTGAAAAAGCACGCCCAGGGAATTTCAGGTCAGGGGTCCAGGGGCCTCGCTTCTCGGCCAGACCCACTAAGTGCGCCCCAACCACGGAGCATCCGTTGGGCACTTAACCTTTTGAAGAAAGCGGTGAAGTGAGGGGCCGCCTTTTCTGGGCCTGGTCCGTCGGTTCTGCCCATGATTTGCCCAAGTCGATGACAACTTGCCTTGGAGGGGCAATTCCCTGGTCGGGCAGATCGCGTCGCCAAGTCGACGGAGCAAGCCGCACATATAACCACCACTCTGCTCCTTCTTGAAGCAGCGCTTGAGTAAACCGATAATACCACACGTCCTACCCAGCGTATGCTCCGATTTCTCACCTCGCGTTGCCAACCCCGGGTTCATTGTCCATCGTCTCTTTTCCTCGCAGCACGTGGCTTCTCTGCAGTAACCGCCAAGATGACTTGCGCTGGCTTTCTCGGTGGTTATGAGAAGAAACATAAAGTCACCGTCGTGGGATCGGGAAACTGGTACGTGGCTGTACCTGCCCTTATCGACCTTTTGAGCCGTGTACGGCATATCCACTCTCCATGCTCTGGTAACGAGGACCTAGCTAAGGTACCTTGGGTACCTAAACTAACAACCGGCTTCATCTTGCAGGGGCTCTACCATTGCCAAAATCGTTGCCGAAAACACGAAGCAGCATCATCATGTCTTTGAAGAGCAGGTTCAGATGTGGGTTTATGAGGAAGACGTGGTGATTGGGGCTGGCTCCAAGCACTTTGACGCCTCCGTTGGCGACAAACCTCAGAAACTCACGGCCATAATCAACAACCATCATGAAAACGTCAAGTATTTGCCTGGCATCACCCTTCCCTCAAACATCATCGCCAACCCCTCCCTGGTCGATGCTGTCAAGGACTCCTCCATACTCATCTTCAACCTACCGCATCAATTTATTGCCAACGTTTGTAAACAGATCCGCGGCCACATTCTGCCATTCGCACGTGGCATCAGCTGCATCAAGGGTGTCAACGTCACCGATGACGATGTCAGCCTATTCAGCGAGTGGATTGGCGATGGCTTGAACATCTACTGCGGTGCCTTGAGCGGGGCCAACATTGCCAGCGAAATTGCCGCTGAAAAGTGGTCAGAAACCACAATCGCCTACGATCCCCCTCGAATGGATAACAGCAGGAACCCGTCGCCGCGCTCTGGTAGCCCGGCCCCCAACCCTGGTATTACAGTCACCGACCTGCAGGACGTGTCTCACAGGGACTGTAGGGGCCGAGCATCCAAGACCAAGCTCACGGCTCTGCCCGCAGAATACCCTCCATTGGACCACGACTGCTTCAGCGCCTTGTTCCACCGACCGTATTTTCACGTTCAGATGGTTTCAGATGTGGCAGGAGTCTCCCTTGGCGGTGCCCTGAAGAACATTGTGGCTCTGGCCGCCGGGTTTGTGGATGGCCGGGGTTGGGGTGACAATGCCAAAGCTGCCATCATGCGCATTGGCCTCATGGAAATGGTCAAGTTTGGGAAAGAATTCTTTGGCGAGACGGTCCAGAGCCAAACCTTTACCGAAACCTCTGCTGGCGTTGCTGACTTGATCACATCCTCGTCTGGAGGACGAAACTTTCGCTGCGCTAAAAAGGCTGTTGAGCAAGGCATCGCAGTTGAAGAGGTGGAGCGGAAAGACTTGAATGGGCAGAAGTTGCAAGGAACAACCACGGCTTTTGAAGTCAACAGCTTTCTGAAGGCGCGCGGTTTGGAGAAGGAGTATCCCCTGTTTACCGCGGTCAACGACATCTTACTCGGCAAGAAAGACGTCAATGACATTCCCAGTTTGGTGGCAACAGCTACGGATGGCGCATGATTGAATCATGATTTCTTCTGGTCAATTCTTATACGCATGGCAATGAGCTCCTAAGATTTGGATCTCAACACCAACCAGCCCAGCTTCCGCGAGAGCTGGATCCTGCATGACGAGCTATGTTGTGGACGCAAGACTTGGACAGACCACCCCCGGGGGGGGGGGGGGGGGGGGGGGGGGGGGAGCGGCGAAGATGGGATGTTGACGGAAAGTATATATGACCAAGTGTTTGGGAGCAAGTGTCATTTCGGCGTTAGGCCGTCAATAAACACTAGACACTTCGTGCTATAAGTCATTTCCCTCCTTTCATGGGCCGTTTTCAAATACTTGTCAAGCATTCTAAAAGCGTGAGAAGGCAAGGAGACGGGGCCATTGCGGATTCAAGGAACATATTCCTGTCTGCGCACGACTTTTTCTGTTGGAGGCAGAGTTGATCTTGTCCATGCAAGGCACATCCTGGCAGGCATCATTCTGGTCATTCGCAGGACGTAGTCACTACCTGGTAGGTACCTACCTAACATATAGGTACCTAGGTATGTGCCAGAAATGACGGGACAGACATGATAGCGAGCGTGCCTTCCCCGTGAGAAGAAGAAGAGGAAGAGGGAAAGATGCTGGTCCACGTTCAAACGTAGAGTGTGTGGTCAGGTGAGACAGCGCTGCTGCCACGATGCCGGAATGAGGCGCACGGAAATTGGACTTGGCCTGCTATGGCTGTTCTTCCTTGCCTAATTTGGAGGACGGATCTCTGCATTATTCGAATATCCAAGGCTGGCTGAAAGACTCAATTGTATCTGCGACTCTGAGACGGTGTATCCCAGCACCGAGTAGCACTTTCCTCCCAGTTGCAACTTGTTCGAAGTATGCTCTGCCCCTGGGGACCTGGAGGTGCCCACGACCTGCACGGTCGGTACTTTGTATCTGCTCCGTACCCAGCGCAGGAATACGGAGTAGTCCGTAGGCAGCTGGGATTCTGGGTGCGACGGTGGGAGACTTTGTGGACGGTCGCACTGTGTGCTGACCTTCACCCGCTGTACGGAGTACCAAGTGGGTTTAGGCTCAGCTCAGCCTTCCCCCATGTCTGCAAATCGAGATCGAGATCTCAACCAGGTCCATCCCCTGGCAACACGCCACCAAGATGCCACCAAGATGCCGCCAGGATGCCGCCAGATGCACCCGACTTGCCAAGATGCCGCCGAGATGCCTGCCAAGAGGCACTGGACGGGTTTTCGACCACCATTCCTCACCCTCACCGCTTCCTGTCGCTCTGGTTGCGCAACCACGCATATCCTTATGTTCTCCCTTGCTAATACGGAGCATTCGCTATCAGACTGACTGACTGACCTGTTTCCCGGCAGCTTTCTCTGTCCACTCTAGCTGTGCGCTGTCTGTCGTCGCTTCCGCCCGCCGCTCTTTTTCTTTTTCCGATTGACGCTGATGTCGTCAGCTGGCCTGACCTACCAGACCTGTTTGTTCTGCTGTTTTTGTGTTTTTGCTTTTCTCCCAGGCCACTGAAAGGCCTTTTGCTACAACATCGGCCGCGGCGCTGGAGTTCGCTCAACACAACTGCCAATCCATCTCTTCTTGCAGCTGCACCAGGCTGCCCTCGCCGTCGTCATCGGGTCACCGTTATCCAGGCTGGGCCCTTCTACCCTCCTCCCCTTGACCTTGGCCGGAAACCACCCGCCGCGCACTTCGCTCCTCGGCAGTGGTGGAGAAGAGACTGCACTGCATTGCCAAACAAGACTGCAGTCGCTGGTGACCGCACTGACGGGGCATTTAGGCATTCCCCACCCCTGCCTGATTCCCTGGAAGAGGCCGCTGACTGGGTCTTTCCGGGCCTTTTCCCGTCGTCGTCGACGCTGACGTCTTGGTTCTCCATGCGTTAGCGCGGGGTACCGAGCAGACCCAGAGACCAGAGTCCAGTCTGGCCCCATAGCCGTGCTTTTTATTGATCAAAGAGCTGCTGGGAGCTTTCCTTTGCTTCTCCCATCATGAGCCCAGGCACCATGACATCCACCAAGGTCTACCTCTTGCCGCTCAACGACGATGGTTCTCCCGACATCGTGGGAGACTACATTTACATAGCCCCACCGTCCAATGACCCAGTCATACTTCGGTTCGCCATTGAAGGCAGCTCTTCCATTTGTCGCCATGGCAGCCTGTGGGTAAATGTGCCCGAGACGGGTAGGGAATTCCGACGAGACAGCTTCAGAGAATTCAAGTATGTCAATTTACAATTCACCAGTCCACAACCCCAACCTCTTGTCAACCCGCAAGCTGAAACCATCTGCAGACTAACCCCCGACTTCAATCGAACCATTGAGGTATCCGTGGAGATCCACCAACCTGGCGCCTATGCCTTCTACACCACCTATGCTGCGTTGCCCGATCTCGAGCCGCTCATTGCCAACAAACCCTCGCAGGAGCCACCTCGCCTGAACAGGACACCGCTCTATTACGTAGATGTGGCGCCGCGCCTGCGTCTTGATGGTTCTCCGCTTCCATTGCCTGCCTTGTCCATCTTCTCCGTCATTAGCAAATTCATGGGTAGATACCCATCCGATTGGAAGAGCCACTTGCGTGGAATCAGTGAACGAGGATACAACATGATTCATTTCACTCCTCTGCAGGTTCGGGGAGCTTCCAACTCGCCTTATAGCTTGTACGATCAACTCGACTGGGATCCTACCTGCTTCCCAGCCGGAGAAGCAGACGTCAGGACGCTGGTTGAAAGTCTGGAGCGGGACTATTCCCTGCTGAGTCTGACTGACATTGTTTTGAACCACACCGCTCACAACACGCAATGGCTTCAAGAGCACCCTGAAGCTGGTTACAGCCTTTCCACTGCCCCTTGGCTGGAGCCTGCCTATGCGCTGGACACCAGTCTGCTGGAATTAAGTTCGAACCTTGGCCCCCTCGGTCTACCTGTTGATCCAAAGTCAACAGAGGACCTCTTGCTCATCATGGAAGCGGTCAAAACTCAAGTCATTGCCGAAATTCGTCTCTGGGAGTACTATGTTTTGGACGTTGAAAGAGATGCCGACGCGGCCGTTGAAGCATGGGTTCTGGGTAAAACTTCGGCGCCTCAAAACTCGCCCGAGTTTCAATCAGTCGCGGAAAAGCTCCAACTATCAGGTCTTTCCGAGAAGGTCGCCTTCATTCGGAGCCACGGGCTCATGGGTCTGGATCGCCTGGGTGAGCGATTCAAAAAGAGGGTGGATCCCACCATAGCGGCGGCTCTGCTTTCACTCTGCTTAGGCAAGTATGAGGGCGAGTCCTCCAAGTCTGCAGACAGGGCAGCCGCGCGGGCGGAAATGGTCCGGATCCTCGACGCCGTCAATGTGCCATTCTATGAGGAGTATGATGGAGATGTCAAGGAGATTCTGGAACAGCTGTATAACCGCATCAAGTACGTTCGTTTGGATGATGGCGGTCCCAAGCTCGGTCCTATAAACCAACAGAATCCCTTGATTGAGACATACTTCACTCGTTTGCCTCGCAATGAAGTGACGTCTTGCCATGACGAACGGAATCTCATGCTGGTCAACAACGGTTGGGTTTGGGGGGGAAACGCGCTAGTCGATAACGCTGGCCCGGATTCTCGGGCATACTTGCGAAGAGAAGTCATAATTTGGGGTGACTGTGTCAAGCTACGGTATGGGTCAAAGTACGAAGACAGCCCTTGGCTTTGGGAACACATGACAAAGTATGCGCGTAAGCTGGCCAAATTCTTCGTCGGATTGCGGATCGATAATTGCCACTCTACACCTATTCATGTTGCAGAGTACATCCTCGACGAGGCACGTCGAGTCCGACCCGACTTGTATGTTGTCGCCGAGCTGTTCACCGGCTCGGAAGAAACGGACTATGTCTTTGTCAAACGGCTTGGCCTCAGCTCTCTTATCAGAGAGGCAATGCAAGCGTGGAGCACGGCTGAGCTGAGCAGGTTGGTTCACAGGCATGGTGGCCGGCCCATCGGCAGTTTCGAGATTGACGAAATATCGCGAGGGGAACCGACCTCGTCTTCAAAGCTTGAAGAGAAAGGTGATCTCACTAGAGAAGTTATTCGCAGAATCAAACCCACTCCTGTGCACGCGCTGTTCATGGACTGCACTCACGATAACGAAACGCCTGCTCAGAAGCGAGATGCTCGAGACACTCTTCCCAATGCGGCACTAGTCAGCATGTGTGCCAGCGCAACAGGCTCTGTTATGGGATATGACGAGATATACCCCAAGCTCGTTGACCTCGTCAACGAGACACGCCTGTATTCATCTGAATCTTCCCGTTCAACACATGTCAAGATTGGGCGAGGAAAGAATGGCATCGCGGGCGTGAAGAAATTGCTAAATCAAATCCACACGCTGATGGGGAAGGACGGCTACGATGAAACACACATTCACCACGAAGACGAATATATCACTGTTCATAGAGTTCATCCCAAGTCAAGGAAAGGGTATTTCCTCGTAGCACATACTGCATTCCCCGGCAATGGCTCCGGCAACGGCGCCTTGAACCCAGTTCATCTTTCGGGCACAAAAGCGCGGCATCTGGGGAGCTGGAGCCTAGAAGTAGACGCAAGCAAGGATGCCACGGAAAGGGCTCTCAATAACGATCAGTTTTTGGTCGGTCTACCAAGTCAGGTTACAGACATATCAGGTGTTAATCTGGACGTCAATGGAGACGATACCGTCATCACCGTGCAGAAAAGCTTCCCTCCTGGTAGTATCGCTCTTCTGGAGACGTGGATACCCGCAGCAGAACACTCTGCTGGTCTTGACACCTATGTCACTTCAGGTGCAAAGGCAGCTTGGAGTCAACTCAGCCTGATCGATTTGAACTTTCTGCTGTACCGGTGCGAGGCTGAGGAACTTGACTCAAACGGCGGTCGCGACGGAACTTACGATATTCCAGGCCATGGCAAATTGGTGTATGCAGGCTTGCAGGGGTGGTGGAGCATCCTCAAGGACATTATCCGCGAAAACAACCTCGCGCATCCTCTGTGCCAAAATCTCCGAGATGGTCCCTGGGCCCTTGATTACATCCTTGGCCGCGTTGTACGAATGAGTGAAACCGAGGGCAGTGAGCAGCTTGCCGGCCCCGCAACATGGCTGCGGGAGCGCTTCGACGCGGTTCGAAGCATCCCAAACTTCCTCCTTCCTCGATACTTTGGCCTTTTACTGAGAACGGCTCATAATGCCAGTCGGGAGAGGGCTCTGGAGCTGATGGGCGAGGACATCAGGAAAGGTCAATGGTTCCTTCAGAGTCTGGCGCTTGTCAGCGTCCAGCAGACCGGCCATGTCAAGTCTGCGTCCTTGTGGCCGACCAAGGCCGTTCCCTCCCTAGCAGCTGGCCTGCCACATTTTGCGGTGGAATGGGCGAGGTGTTGGGGACGCGATGTCTTCATTTCCATGCGTGGTCTGTATCTTGGCACGGGCCGTTTCGCCGAGGCCAAGGAACACATTCTTGCGTTTGCCAGTGTTCTGAAACATGGCATGATCCCCAACCTTCTCAGCAGCGGCGATGCCCCACGCTACAACTCGCGAGACTCCATTTGGTTCTTCCTGCAAACCATCCAAGACTACGTGCGGCTATCGCCCGAAGGGGCCTCCGTTCTGAAGTCCACCATCAAGAGGCGGTTCCTGCCGTACGATGATACTTGGTTTCCCGCCAGCGATTCCCGGGCTTATTCGACAGAAAGCACCCTGGAAGATGTTATTCAAGAGGCCCTCCAGAGGCACGCTTCCGGTATGAAATATCGAGAAGCCAACGCCGGCCCGCAGATTGACTCGCAAATGAAGGAGGAAGGGTTCAACCAAAAAATCCATGTAGACTGGGATACAGGCATCATCTTTGGCGGCAACCAGTTCAATTGTGGAACATGGATGGACAAGATGGGCGAAAGTGAAAAGGCAGGGTCCAAAGGGATCCCGGCGACGCCACGAGACGGCGCTGCCATCGAGATTACCGGGCTTCTTTACAGCACGCTGACCTGGTTGTCAGCGATGAACCAGCAAGGCGAATACGCCTACTCGTCGGTCAAGACCTCGGGCGGGGAGACGGTAACATTGCAAGACTGGGCGGGTCGAATCAAGAGCAACTTCGAGAGGTGCTACTACGTGCCGTCACTGCCGGGTGAAGATTCCCAGTACGACGTCAACTCTGGCATCGTCAACCGTCGCGGAATCTACAAGGATCTGTACAGGTCAGGCAAGGAATATGAGGACTACCAGCTTAGACCAAATTTCGCCATTGCCATGACTGTCGCGCCAGACTTGTTCGACCCAGATCACGCCATGCACGCACTCTGTCTGGCTGACAGCGTTCTCCGGGGACCTACGGGCATGGCGACGCTGGATCCCGGAGACCTCAATTATCGCCCATACTACCGCAACAGCGAGGACAGCGACGATTTCGCCACGAGCAAAGGTCGCAACTATCACCAAGGGCCCGAATGGCTCTGGCCGACGGGCTTTTTCCTTCGAGCTCTCCTCAAATTCGACTTGAAACGCCGCACCACGTCGGAGGGCAGAGTCGAGGCATTTCAGCAAGTGACGAGGCGATTGGGTGGATGCGAAGTGATGATTCAGGAGAATGAATGGGCAGGCTTGACAGAACTGACGCAAAAGAATGGCGAGCATTGCCCAGACTCGGTGAGCTTGTCCCCTTTTCCCCCTTGCTTGATACGTATTTCCTCTAGTTTTTTTTTTTTTCTTTTTTTTTTTTTGGCGAAAAAATTGCGGACCATTTTCTAACGCTTCGCTTTTTGTTTCGTTTGTCCTGCAGAGCCCGACGCAAGCCTGGTCAGCTGGTTGTTTGATCGACTTGTACATGGACGGTGTGGAGGAGCAGCTAAAGGAGCAGAAGGCATAATGCAAACAGGACCCTCCATTTGGAAGCACGCTTTTTTCATATATATAATCCCGGTCCTTGGTGCGCCACTTTTATAGAGGGAGCATTGCATGAGCAGACGAATGAGCAAGTTTCCTACATCAATCACCCAACATTTCTGAACCGCAGTCGGACAGTGTGTTGCAGACTTGTAGGGAAAATATGTACGTAGGATCAGTAGGTTTGGGCTATTCGCCGTTGACACGTAAACCCCGTGTTATCCCTCAAGACCCTCCTCCCGGCCAAGAGACTGACCGTCCAGAATCGGGACCTAGTATCGACAACTCTATAGCCATGATGTGGAAATCCGAGGATCCTCCGGTGAAAACGCCCTGTGTCTTCTAGCTAGGCCCAAAGCAAAAACAAGAATGGTAATAATAGTGAAGTGATAAAGATAAAAACCAGGAACAGGAGGGGAGACAAGGGGGCTAACCGAAATGTTTTAAAAACAGGCCGGGCAACGCCAGGTCAAAAGCATTGTGACGTTACGGATTGTGTTCTTCTTTGTCCCGTCGGGAGCTGCTGTCTGCGTCTGCTGCACATCATCAAGGAGAAGAAGATTAAAAACTTGGAGCCGAGACAAACCAAGATGAGGACAACTCTTTGGGTTCGGCTTAGAGTCAGCCATATATCGGGCGATTTGGAAAGGACAATGGAAAAAAAGATCAAAGCTCCCCGTCTGGTATATGCGTAATGCGTCGAGCGCACAAAGAAAAGAAAAGAAAAAAAAACAGATTGGCTATAGATGCCAGGTAGATTGTGACAGGCAGGTGTCGCAGGTGCGAGAAGTGTTGCGCCTGTCGTTGGCGGCAAGGAAATGCCAGCGTGGAAGGTTGACGAAGCAGGATCCGGGATTCGAGGGGCGTGCAGTAATCGACGAGCCCTTTGTATTTCAAGGGGGATGACATGGCCCGTTTCACGTGCGCTCAGTAACTGTCCACTTCTTCTTGTGCTTGTCTTTCCGCGACTTTTCGCTCAAGCCTTCCCTTGCGGCGTCACGACCTTGAGGAGCGTTTGGCGGCGAGGCGAAGTCGGAGCCGGTAACGGCAGGACCCCAAGCTGGGATATTGGCGGATCCCGAATGCTTCTGCCCGAGCGATAGCTGCCGGTCCTTCTTGCGCAGATATCGACGCCGCCAGACGCATGCGCCGATCCAGATGCCCGTGATGCCAACGACAAGCACCACCAGCATTATGACCCATTGCCAATGATTGGAAAGCCTAGATTCAGGGCAGCAGGTCAGATTTCGCTCCTCCTTTTTCTTCTTGTTTGAGGAGGGAAAAGGGTCCAACTCTGAGGGAACGCTATAGAGAGCGACTTACCAGTCACCTCCGCCGGTACTGCTGGAGCTGCTGCCGCTGCTGCCGCTGCTGGTGCCGCCAGAACCTGGCGTATTTGTTGCGCCAGCGGTCTGGGTCCCGGTATTGGACGTCTGTGGAGTGTTGCCCGAAAATCTGACGGATTCGCAGAAAGTCGAATACCAGTGAGCAATGGAGCTCAAGCCTTGAGGGGGGCAGGCCGCGTCGCAAACTCCAGTAGCAGCGTTCATAAACGGCGCAACTTTTCCGTTGGCGCAAAAGCACGAATCGTAAGTGCTCACATCGGCCGTGGGGATCGCTGGAGGGACACAGCCGCCATTGGCATCCCATAGCGGCTGACAGGCTTTGGCACAGCTAGGGAACTTGTTTGGGTCGTCGAACGGGACAATCGTGTAGGACAGGCCTACGTTTCGGCAAGATTAGCCAAGGGGGCGAACTCGATCATTCGGAGCGAACATTGCACTTGGGGGATATGTCGCTTACCCATCTTGTCGTTGATAAATGTTGTTCTTCCGGTGTAGGTCCTTGTTTTTCACCAGCGGAGTCGAGCCCTGCATCTGCTTCGTACACAGAGAAGCCTCACAGGATAGCAATTCTACGAGGAACGAGTGGGCCAATTTCGGGATAGCAGACAATGGAGCACGAGCCGCTGATAAACCGTTGCTGATATCGCGCTCCAGCCAACGCCAATACCGCTGTGCTGAACTGCTGGCGGTTGTCGTCCGAGGGAAAGAAATGGTGCCGAGTCCGTCGCGGTATACAGTCCAGCCGTTTGGCGGAGTGGGACACGAATGATGAGTCCGGGCCAAGGATGGGGAGCTGATGGGAACCTGATCTCGAGAGATGAGAGAATCGGTGCTGAATACAGGTACTTGTGAGACGGAGTCAAATTGCCCCCGTTAGCGATCTGTGCCTTGTACGGCAGGGTGAGTCGGAGCAAGGTGGGAGTTTCGGAGATTCGACAGTTTGCACCAAAGCAATCCTGGACGGGCCGGCGATGGTCGGGTGAAGTAGCGAATGCTGCCGGTTGATGATGCTGAAAGGAATGGAAACCCACGACACCAAAGGGGGGCCTGAGCAAGTTGAAATGGAGGATGGAGGATGGAGGATGGAGGATGGAGGATGAAAGAAGGCCTGGGAGGATGGAGGGCCGCAGGCTCGCTGTTGGACTGGGGCCTCAGCTCAGCTGAGCTGGGGGGGATGGATGAGAAGGGGGGGATGCATCAAAAAAAAAAAGGCAGCCCAAACGCCAGCCATGCCACGCAATCTCGCGAGTAGTTGAGCCACTCCATACTCCGTACTCCGTGCTACTTCCAAGTTGACGCCTGCTACGGGTTTCTACATACCTCCTAACTATAGGTACCTGGTAGCCACTTAGTCGCAGACGGGTAGTCATTGCAACATAACAGCACGGTCAATAAGGTACCTGCCGTAAGCAACCTGCGTGCCCCGAACCGTGTGCGCAGCAGGAGGAAGAAACCCTCCGCAACCCCCCTTCCAGCCTCAGGTACTTGGCGTCCCCAGCAAGGAGGCAGTGCTCCGTAAGTACCGGCGCCTGGTAGGGCAAGGCTGCATTTTTCTTGGGTTGGGTTACTTAGCATGTCATGTCACCCCGTATCCTTGTTAGGGACCTCAGGCATCAACGCCAATTCTCGGGCAAATGCAGCACCTCGGAAAGAGTTCAAGACGTCAATAGAAACAACTTAGGGACGCATATCCGTACGTCCGTACAGGCGAGGGAAACATGGGTTCGTCTTAACCGACTTGGCAGTGGAGCGGCCACTGCTATTGCTCGGAAAGTCAAAGTCGGTCGGTCACCTTGTCGACAAGGTACATACCTTCCAAGTACGGAGTACACCAGACTTGATGGGCTGAATCACGACGTACTTCCTAATGTGGCATCAATTACTCTCCGCGCCGTCTCTTGTCGCTTGCACCTGCTGTTTGCTCCTGCTGTTTACATCGCCTAGCTCTTACATGCAGCTACCTTTTGCCGGCTGCTGTCATATTAATTTAGGTACCTTTAGTGGGCAATCTCTCCTTCCCTACTCATTCTCGGGAATTATCGTGATGGGCCGCGGCAACTACAGGACGTCAACGTTTGTTTCATGGTTGGATTACCATCATCATGTGCCAAACGTCCATCAAACCGTATGCGTATGCCATTGTGCAGACAATGGATGAATGCCGTCGTCATCACCTTGCCCCCAATCCATTCGTTCACTTCTTCCCCTCCAGTGTACAATGCATATCAACGCTAGTAGGTTTCGTTCAACCTTGCTCGTGGGAAATATGGTTCGAACTATGCGCAAGCTAATGAATCAAAGACGCGCACATTGCTGTGCGGCTTTTTCTAGCTCAAGTTATCGGCTGGCCTCTCCATCAGCCTTGCTGGTCAATGCACTAAAAGTGCCAACGTGCCAACGCAAGACTCCAAGTTTTTCCTTGTTGCTTCGACCTGGAAGAGAGCGCCAATGAGGAAAGCGGTGCGATGCATACTTTTTGTCTCGTATAAGGCTCGAGTTTCAGATCTCGACGAACCAAGCCAAGTCTACTCCGTATCAAACACCAAATACTCTGCGACTATGCATGGCCGGTCTTGTTCTGCTGGTCCATGTCCATAGCTTTGGCTCCATGCATTCTGGTACTGTACAAGCAGAAAGCTCAAGCAGCTTTGTCTGCTGGATTGCTACTGAATGGTGAGCTGGTAGTGTCTCCCCCGCCCTAGATCGACGGGGTCTTGTAAATTATCTCACGAGTATTCGAGTCCAGTAGAGCTACACTTGAAGACGATATTAACCTCGCCTGGAGCTTGTCGTACTGTAGAGGTATCTAGACCCGCAGCGCATCTGGCCAAGTCACTGGATAGGTAGCCAGTTAGGCCTGCATGACAAAGGTGGTGTGATGGTGATGAAGCCGAGATGTCTGCCATGGCATTTCCTCTCCAGATCGATACAGAGTATACGGTTCTAAGTAGCCACTAACAGACATGATGGCAGAAATAATTGTTCTTTGTCGTAGTTCAGCTTGCCTCATATTACACTGTTTTATCTTGAAGCGAGGGCACATGACCACCCACCATATCCAGGAAATGTCATACGGCTTAGCCAGACATTCTCAGGTACCAAGACCTATTTATTACCTGTAGCGGAGAAGAGGAGAAAAGGCAAGAACTGGCGACAGATTGACGGCACTTCACGACCGGCATCCCTCAGGGCGGAATCTCAGTTGCACGAGGAGGCTACAGTTGGTAAGCCTCTGTCCTTGACGGAGATGCAGGATAAATCCCGGGACCCAAAACCATTCTTGCCTTTGGTCAGAAGGGACTCTAAAGAGTTGGTTCTACAAGCACCTGCGCGCCCATGATCGCCTCGTCTAAGCACCCCCGGATTGATTATGGATAAAGCGATCGTTGCACGATCGTTTCCCCCTGGGCTCTTTTTTTTTTTTTTTTTTTTTTTTTTTTGGTACATGTCGATATGCAACGGTGCCTCGAGATGTGGTTTCTTTCGATGCCCAGTTGCGCTATAACGTCGCCGATGCCTTCTGTGATGAGAACCACACGAAAATATTTCATCAAAGCCGTGCCGGCACGGCGGCGCCTTGATAGTGCTCCGCACAGCGTCTAGTATTTTCGAGGGGGCCAAGTTGCCTCTTGAGGCCCTGCTGGCGGGTGAGGCGTGGGGAGGACATGGGGCGGCGGTCGTGACGCCAAAGCCAGGGGATTGACCTGCGTTGTGCATAGCCTGGCAAGTGTCTCTTCAATAGAATAGCGTTGCATAGACCGTCTCAATCGTACCTTTGGAGATGAGTCGCACGGTTCGCGTGGCCTAAAGCAAGGCATGATTGCTTCCCCAAGGGTTGTCTTCAAATGCGGCACGCGGAACGGACCAGGGAAGTATCCGTCGCAACTCCAAAGGCGGAACGTCACGAACTAGCCAATAGGGCCTGGCCAATCAGGAGCGGCGGGCACGTGGCCCCACTTGCACGTCAATGCCTAGGTAGTGGTCCGTGCACGACGCCTGGCTCACACCCGACGGACGTCGACAGGGTTTGGGGCGAAGGAGGAGAGAAGGAGCAGGCATGGGTCAACTAAGAGCTCACATTAGCTGGTAAGCAACCGAGTAGCTAACTGCACAGTGCAGGGCTGGCTGCCCAAGACAAAAGACGAGCCTTTTCTTAACTGCAACTGACAACCGACTGGATGGTGGTTGAGCAGTCATGACCAACTTCAGATCCAACTTCAAGACCAACCGCAATTTGAAGCTTGGATCGGACTCGCCCCTTTACTCATCCTTTCCTTTGCCTGCATGACGTATCACCGTGATCCGCTACTGCGCTGGTGCTTCACGACGACGCCGACAGCCATGAGACAGGATGGAGCCCAAGGATGAGACGTGCAACTACGAGGACATCATCAGTCCTTCGAGCAACAAGAACCTGCAGGTGCAGTTTGTCTTGTCATTGATGCTGGGACTCTCGGCCCTGCTCACTTTTTGTGTACGTCGTCGTCGTCGTCGTCGCTGTTGTTCTTGTGCTGCCAAATCTTCCCCTAGAAACCCGCGCTCATGTTCCTTCGCTTTGGCTAGATACTCCGACCGAGATGGCCAGCACTTTACGCGGCGCATAAACGCCGCCTCGACCCGCATGTCGACCTGCCGACCCTGACGGATTCCTTCTTTGGATGGATACCACAGCTGTACAGAATCAGCGAGAAACAGGTCCTCGCTGCTTCTGGCCTCGACGCCTTCGTGGTCAGTTCCGACTCCCCCCCAGGCTCCGTTGGACCGGTATGCCGGTTGGGAGGGGAAAGAGAGGAGATGGAGACGCTGACACCTTGCTAGTTCTTGGCCTTTTTCAAAATGGCTATTCGTCTCTTCTCAATCATGGCTTTCTTTGCCATTGTCGTTCTAGGACCAATAAACATGAAGTTTCGAGGCGAAGGGCTGGAGCTTCCCTTGAGACCACCACCAGATCGCGATTCACGTCGAACCGGTTGGCAGCTACTCGGCGAATCGTCGTCACTGCTTGGAGCCGACCTAGCTATATTGAAAGATGATGACGAGGATAAAAGTCGTGAAATGCCATACTTGTGGGCATACGTCTTCTTTACATACTTCTTCGTCGCCCTGACGCTCTACTCCATCAACTGGGAGACGTTTCGGATCATCGATCTTCGCCAAAAGTACTTGGGCTCCCAGTCCACCATCACGGACCGAACCTTTCGACTTACGGGTATCCCCAAGAAGCATAGATCCGAGCAAAAGCTCAAAGACCTGATTGAGAAGCTCGATATTGGTCTTGTCGACTCGGTCACATTGTGCCGTGATTGGGAATACCTTGACCGGCTTATTTCTGAGCGGAACAAGTTGTTGCGGAAATTGGAGGCATCCTGGGCGCAGTATATAAAGTCCCGACGCGTCGACATGAAGCAGCACAGTGATGCCACCCAGACAGAAGATGTAGACGCTGTCAACGGCCAAGGCTGCGGCGCCAACAGTGACGAGGAGGCTGCGGAAAACGCTCGGCTACTTTCCGGCGAGCCAGATCAGTCGCACATCTACAGAGGGGACAGGCCGCAACTCACCCTGAGATATGGCCCCTTGCTGCTGTGCAGCCGTAGGGTCGACGCGATTGATTACTACGAGGAGAAGCTCCACCGCATCGATGAGCAGGTGGTCGAGGCCAGGAAAAAGGAATACCCAGCAACAGATATGGCGCTCGTCACCATGGACTCTGTCGCATCTTGTCAGATGGTTATTCAGGCCAGAATAGATCCTCGGCCTGGCCGGTTTTTGACTAAAGCAACGCCATCGCCGTCCGACCTTGTGTGGAAGAACACATATGCTTCGCGAGGCATTCGCCGGTTAAAAGCCTGGGCCATCACTCTCTTTATTACGGTCCTGACTTTGCTTTGGATCTTCCCGACTGCCTTCCTAGCGTCCTGGCTCAGCATATGTACAATCGATCAGTTCTTGCCCAGGTTCGCTGCCTGGCTAAGCGACCACCCCCTCATCAAGTCGTTCTTCCAAAACAGCGCGCCCACCTTGGTAGTCTCGCTCCTCAACGTGTCAGTCCCTTACCTCTACGACTGGTTGTCGAATCACCAAGGCATGGTGTCCCAGGGAGATGTTGAACTGTCCCTGATTTCCAAGAACTTCTTCTTCACCTTTTTCAACACCTTTTTCGTATTTGCCGTGTCAAGGACGGGTTTCGAATTCTGGAGCGTTCTGAGACGCTTTCTCAAAGACACGAGCTTGATCCCAAAGCTAATCGCGCAAGATGTGGAGCAGCTGTCCGTCTTCTACATGTCCTTCATCATGCTTCAAGGCATTGGCCTCATGCCGTTCCGAATCCTCGAAGTCGGGAGCGTGATTCTGTTCCCCCTATATCGATGGTTCTCCGTCACACCCAGGGATTACGCTGAACTACAAAAGCCGCCGACATTCCAATACGGATTCTACCTACCCACCGCCCTGCTAGTCTTCAACTTGTGTATCATATACAGCGTCCTGCTCAAAGGGTATGAAATTCTGCTTTTCGGAATCATCTATTTCGGCCTGGGATATTTCACGTTCAAGTACATGCTACTCTACGCAATGGATCAACCTCAGCATGCTACTGGTGGTGCGTGGCGTATAATCTGCTACCGTATCGTCATTGGCCTCCTGGTCTTCGAGACCGTCATGGTTGGGCAAATTGCTTCCTCCAAGGCTTTTATACAATCCGCTGCAGTGCTACCGCTTCTTCCATTCACAATCTGGTACAGCTTTTACTTCAACAGGCGCTTCGAGCCTTTGACCAAGTACATTGCGCTACGGGCGATCAAAAAGGGTGGGCACGGAGACGACGAGGGCTACTCCGAGGAGGCGGTTGAGGAGCAGGCGTCGGATGAAGACGTGCCACACTTTCACCAGCAGCTGCTTAGAAGAGGGAGCACTTTGGATGAGTTTAAAGAAAGGGGACTGACATTTGTCAACCCTAGCTTGTTTACTCCGTAGGTTGATGTTTTTTTATCATTGCCCTTGTCCTGTGGGCATGAATCATTGAGGACACTGTACTGACGGTTAGCCGTGAAGCTTGCAACAACCATGGGTATACAAAGATCCTCCCACCTTGCCAGAAGAAGAGTCTACCGCTGATGGCCAATCTTCACCAGACGAGCCAACCGTCATCTTGCCCAACGCCGACAGCTCATTAGGCATTGGGGACGACAATGTATGGTTAGACAGCACGCGCAGAAGTTAGCCCGTTGCATACCATGTGGTGGATGGTGGATATCCACTGGCAGAGTGGTGGGTAGGCCGTTGTTGTCTCTGGGTCTTGTTCTTTTGTTTGTGGATCAAATTGGAATAAAGAGGCGGAAACGAACTGATGACGACGCTTCGATAGACACCCCGTATTGTTTATTAATGGACATGATATCTGCTGGGAAACAGTTTTCACAGCCCTTGATTCAACATGGCATATGGATGCTGCATCATTTGTTTCTCGCTGCATTCCTCGATTTCACAACGTTTGATTCCAATATGGAAACACGTTGCATCGCCTGTTTCCCGCCGTACTCCTTTTCCTTCTTTTCCTTCTTTTCCTTCTTTTCGTGTTACAGTACGATGGCTGGTAAGCGCCTTTGGCTTATCCCGGGCCTCGATCAAAAGTTCCCGGGACAAATAGGGACAGTGGACCAGCATCTTGGGAATCCGCACAGCTGCATTCACCGGCAGCACTGCAGGGGGATATGTCAGGAACACGCTATGAGCAAATGGCCAGCTAAGATAAGAGAGTGGCATCTCGCCAGTCATCGACAAGATGCTTTCGTCCTTGTAGATTAGCGGCATAACCCTCGGCCAGGCTTTCGTCCTTGTAGATGTAGCGGCATAACCCTCGGCCAGGCTTTCGTCCTTGTAGATGTAGCGGCATCGCCCTCGGCCAGTTGTAAGATATCCCCGATAGAATCGTGCGGCTCGAGCTGCCCAGGTGGACGCGGTGACGGATCGAAACCTCAGCCGATGGTTTCCACCGTCCTCTCCGAGCAGCGTCTCGTAATTTTTCTGCCAGCACGCCGGGGGTTGAAATAGCGCCAGAAAGCTTTCGTCCAGTTCTGGCCCCGGATTGCTGCATCAGCCTCACCATGCCGCTCGGCTGTGTCGATGAGTTGGCTACCGCCACTCCGGTTCTACAAGAAGGAAAGTATGACAGGGGGGCGTGAACACGGAGACGGGACATGGCGAGCCTCGCATGCCCGGCCAAGAGTTTCCAGCGAGGGCTGGGCTGGGCTGGGCTGGGCTGCGTCTCCGACGACGTAGCCATTCGAGCAGCAACCTGCCAGCATCGCTGACAGGTTGCCGGGGCTGCTCCGCTTGGCCACGGAGATTGCATGCTGCAGTTGGTTGGACACAGAGACTGGTCGACCCTGCCTTGGGGGCAGATGCTCCGATTGAATCTCTCGGCTCTCGTTCGAAAGAGACCCGCCCGGCAAGAGTCGGTGTACATAAATTAAAAAAAAAAAAAAAAAAGGCCACGGTGTTGGGAGAGATGCTTCGCCTAGTCGTCCATTTTTCTTCCGAGATAGGCGTCAACATCGACTCTGCCGTAGATGTGTTCCTGCAGGCGCTGCGCCCGCGCCTGGTCCCGGGCGACGGCTGCCTTCAGCTCCTTGCCTGACAGCCTGCGAGGCGGGGCGGCCTCGTCGGTCGCCCTTCGCTTCTCGGGAGCCGCAGCTCCGACGCCCGAGGTACCGTCCTTTGGCTTGGCCGTCAGGGGATACCGGACTCCCTCTCCCCGGCGGCCCAGGCCGCGTCGCGCGTCTGGATCCCAGCCTTGGGCCTGGAGGGCGCGCAGGCCCATCCGGGACCTGTCCAACGACGACGGCGGGTGGGAATGCGGCACGTTCACCTGGTGCGCCAGGGACGCCTCATGCTCCTCGGCGGACGTGGCGACGCGCACGTTGCAGACGGCGCACGTCTCGGACGCGGCTGCGGCTGCGGCTGCGGCTGCGGCCCCGGCCCTCGGCTCGGGTCGAGAGGGAGAAATCCCGCGCGTGGGCGGCGCCGGTCGGCCGCCCAGGACGATGCTTGCGTACAGGTCGCCCACGCCGGAATCGGGGCCGCTCTCGGCGGAGACGGGCGCGGCGCCACCGTCGGACGCGGAGGCGCGTACAAACTCGACCCTTTGGCGCTTCAGCCCCGACCCAAAGGCTTTCCTGTGGTGCAAGGGGACCTGGTCGTCGTCGGTCGTCGTCGAGGTCATGGCTCGGCCGGAGCCTGGTGGACCTGGTGGATGAAGAAGAGAGGGGGCGCTATGAAGGACGGAATAGCGCACAAGTGATGATGCCGGTTAAAGGAACAGTCCTCGCAAATGCTGCTTCGGGGGCAGCCGTGCTGGGATGGTTTGTTCGCAGCCAAACGTGCGTGGTTCCTGATGGCTGTCGCTGTCCAAGTTCAGCGAATCAGCGGGGGCACCGTTTGTTAATCCGATGTGATGCCGATGACGCCACTGCTTCATTTTCTTCTTCTCTCCTTCCTTTCTTCTTGCTCTTTTTATATAGGAAAAAAATCTGCCCAAAGTTAACGTTTGCCGTTGTTTTCAGAAGAAACCAATTCTCGGTGATATATTGGCTCATCAGGCTTGATTCCGACTTTTTACCCTCCAAAACGGCTCGGCCGAAATGGATTCTCCACCGGTACCGAGTTCCACCTTCGTCACCTGGATGAAAGAGTGCCCAGGAACTTGACCAGACACAACATACACGGGCTGCTTGCGATGGGGCGAACTCTCCTAATAAAAAGGAGAGGCCGTGCCGGCTGAAGCTCGAGGTGCTGAGCCAGTCGAATTTGGCCCTCTCCCAAGAAAAGCACACGGATGAGAAGCGAAAACTATATAAAACTGCGTATATGATTGTGCTGTGGGAACCATCAGACCCCCATTTGGACGATTCAACCCGTTTGAATCCATCCCGCCCAAATCCAAAGAAAGCGGTACGTGGTCTACTATTGGAGCACTCATCATCAGGCTGCCATGTCTTGGAACTTGGTGCAGGAAGCACTGTCAAACGGTTCCTTCCTACTGCGAGTCGCTCACCTTGCTCATGGTTCCATCATCACTGTATGTTGCGACCAGGTCTTCTTTTCTTTACTTCTATTCGTCCCGTCTGGCACACTGTTGGATTCTTTGGGCCATGGAAACAGCTGGATCCTCATCTGGAGCGTACGATGCCCCTAAAGGATGAGTACCCTGGGTTGGCAGTTTTGTCTAATCGCGGCCTTTGCATCTTCCCGGATCGAAGCTGCATAACCGCCTCCGTTTTCGCAAGTCAGCCAGAGGCTTGCTGCAATGAATATTGGCAGAAACGTGGCGTGCTGCTCGACTTGCTGAACCGCAGCGTGGTATTCTGTGTTACAAAAAAAGGAAAATAGCCATGTTCCGCCTGAACTGCTTCGGAAAGCCAAACAAGCGATCCAGGGGCAAAGCCGCGGGTGGAGGACTGGCGGCAATGCGATATTTGGGCCATGGGCTTTGGATTCTCTCGACGAATTGTTGCGGGCGGAAAGCACTGCTGCTTGGGGATCCTTGTGGACGCTTCATTAGCGACGAGGCCTAGATGGCTTGCTGCCTGCTGCCTGCTGCCTGCTGCCTGAACGTCGCGAATAGTGGCTGTCAGTCGACCTTTGTGGGGAAAACATTCTCCCTCGCAACCGGCAGGCGACCATCGCGACAGTGGCATTGTAGCGTGGCAACTGCGAGCCAGCTGATGCCAGCTTTGTTTGTCCCCCGAACACAATAGCAGCCGCGTCTCGGCCATTTGGCAGACAGAGACGTGTTGACATGTACTTTTCAACGGCTCGAGGTAGGGAATAACATTATCGAAAAGAAAGAGCAAGAAACGCCAGGGCTTACAAACCTAGCAACCCGATTGCCCCTTTAGCTCCCGCCTTGTTACCATTTGCCTTTTGTTTGTTCATTCACGCGATTTTCTTCTTCTTCGTCGTCTGTCTTCCGTTTGGCAACGTGTAAGAATACAAGTGCCGCCGAGGTAGCTGTTGGGATCCCATCAACTCTAGTGACTCGTCATAGTTCATGCTAGCCTCTCAAGTCGAGAACATGACGCTACAAGACCCGTTTCGCGACACAAACGTAGCCCGTACGGAAGTAGAAGATTATATCCGCTGCAGACTCCATGGCTTTTACTTTGATCCGCGAGACTCGATTCTCCCCACCAAACATGAGGACGAAGGCTTGTTTCAGCATCTCAGCTTGAAGACTTCAAAAGGAAGCTCTACCAAACATGTGTCCTCATTCATCTGGAGAGCACTGTTTCATTGCGTAACAGCCTGGGACGTGTTGGAAAGCAAAGGCTCTGCTACTTTCTGGACAAGAGTTTCGTGCGAACTGGCTGCTGGTAGCATCCAAGTCACGCCCATGATACTGAGAGACCTGGTTACTGTTTTGATCAAGGCACGGCATCGATACATCATTCGGCAGAGAGGGATATACCCGGACTTCAACCTGCAAGACGACATATCCGGGTCCAGCGACAGTCCAGCGCAAAGGATACTGGAGCGGGTAGAGGCCCTCGAGGACCCCGTATCATTCTCCGGGGACGTCTTCAGGATACCGCTGTGCAGCAGCCGTGAGGAAGCAGACCTGAGGCGACGGCTGACCACGTTCGGGCCGGTCAAGCAAATTTCCCGCAAGTCGTTCCAACTACACACGTCGGCGCCACAGAAGCTATATCCCATCTCCGAGCTGGCCCGCGGGCCCAAGACCTCGAACCTCTTGGGCTTGTTTGATCAGATGGTAAGACCAAGCTTTCCCGAAAGAATTGCGAAAGCGACCAAGGACCCGGAATGCACCCCAGGCAAACGACGGCCCATTCAAACGCCAAAAAGCGCTCCCGAATGCCGCGCCGATGGCGGCAGGAAAAGGAGAAGCCAATGCTCGCCCGGGTCACCTTTGCAGAAGAAGCCATGTGTGTCACGACGACGGGACCCAGCGCGGCAGAATGTCACGGTCGAAGGGGCATCAGCAGCAAGCCAGACAGCGGCAAGCCAGACGACAGCATACGCGGGAGCCAAGACTGGACCTGGGTTACAAAGGCCACCCACCATCTCCACGCAGAGGCTGCAGTGACGAGAGGTTTTTTTTTTTTTTTTCTTTTTTTGGTTCTTTTCCTTTTATCTTTTACAATTCTAGCCAGGAAGACGGAGACCTGAACTGCTGGCGGGGCCACAACCAGTCGGCTATCCAAGCCCGTCAGTTGTCCTGCCTCTTGAAACGGCGACTTTGGAATCCAGACGAGACAGAAATTCGAATTGTTGCGGCATTGGCATTGAATGGCTGGCCGCATTGCACATTTTACCTGGTGGCTTTTGGCGAAACGGGGAGCACCCCAGGAAATCGGGTTGGCTATGGATTGTGACGGAATTGTCTTTTGCTGCGGCAGCTGGTTTTCCCCCTATCGGCCTTTTGGTTTATATTCCTGACGAGGCAGTTTCTGTGAGAGCATGCAAGGGAGGCAGCGGCTGTGTTGCCGCGGGCGTGTAGAGCAGATTGGGAATGATTGTGCCGGATCCGACCAGACGCGCTGTGCTCCGAGTTGTGATTGTTTCATTGCCGTGACAGAGATGGAAGCCTGAGGCGACTTTATGACTTGTATATATGCCGTGTGCCGGCCTAGGTCAAAACCCAGCAGGGTGCCTACCAGGTTAAAATCCCGATTCTACTACTAAATCCTAGGTCAAAATCCTGATAAGGCGCCTACCAGGTTAAAATCCGATTTTACTAGTAAATCCTAGGTCGAAATCCCGATTGTACTATGTACAGTAGCAAATCCTAGATTACCTAAGGCAGGGGTCAACTAATACCTGCCTAGGTGGGTAGGTATGTATCTGTGCTGGGCTCATCACTACTTCCAACCACCACCACACCCCCTCCTCTTCCCCCCCAAATGCTCCGTAGAAACCGTATAGAAACCGTGAATATATGGTCGCCCTCACCCACGGAGAAGGGAGTAGAATAGAGTCGGCGACTACCTTACGCAGGCCAGCCAAACACCAGACACCATGTCGGACCCCCCCCCTCTCACGCCCTTGAACCGCGTCCTCTGCCCCCGCCTCAACCTCTTCCCCCCCAACACGCCGCCCAACCTCTACGCCGACACCGTCGCCTACTTCACCTCGATCCCCTGGTGCGCCGAGCTGCTCCTCCGCCCCGACGTCGACAGCCCCGACGACGACAGCCCGGGCCCCGCCGCGCCCGCCGCGATCCCCTTCATCCCGCAGTGCGTCAATCCCGCGTCCCCCCAGCACGACCAGTTCGTCGGGGCGACGCTGGCCTCCCACCCGCGCGGGCTGGAGCACATGCTCTGCTTCTTCCGGCCGCGCGACGCGGCCCACGCGCGGGACGCCCTCCGCCCCGTGGACCGGGTGGACGCGCTGTTCGCCCTGGGCGACGGCCTGACGGGGTACCGGGGCCTCCTGCACGGCGGCATGGCCGCGACCCTGGTGGACGAGGCCATGGGCACCGTCAACGAGATCAACACGGCGCTGGGGAAGCGCGGCCTCGTCCACGAGCGGAGCAGCGTCACGGCCCGGCTGGAGATGGAGTTCCGCCGGCCGGTCCGCCTGCCGGCCGTGGTGCGCGTCACGTCGTGGACCGAGGGCATCGACGGGAGGAAGACGCGCGTGAGGTGCGAGCTGAGGGATGGTCAGGGGGTCGTGCTGGCCACGGCGGCGAGCGTGTGGGTGGCCCTGAGGCCGAGTCTCTGAGGCCAAGCCTTTGAGCTGGTTGGCCCTCTGCAGGTGGCGAAGATGCGGTAAAGTTGCCTGCTATTACTATACTTGGACTTGGGACATATATATGCAATGGTGGTGCAGCGTGGTGGTGCAGCGTGGTGGTGCAGCGAGAACAACACAACCAGCGGTGGGAAGGGGAGGGAAAAGCAAGGGGCAGAACAAAGAGACGCCAGAGATGCTGACTGCGTTCCCCCCTTCCCCCTCGGCTTGTTTCCGTCACCAGGTCGTGTCAAGGACACATCATCTGGACCGTCTCATCACATCAACCTGACCACTCGGCTCCCGGATTTCGCCCCCCCCCCCCCCCCCCCCCCCCCCTTATTAAAACTTAGGCGGCCGCACTCGACGTGGACGGCTCGCCGTGACTTTTAGGCAACGCTTCCTTGAGAGCCTTCTTCAGGGTGGACGGATCCTCCACCGCGGCAAAAGCAGCCTCCCGCTTGCTCTTCTTTCCAGACTCCCACGTCTCGTCCCGGCCCTCTAGCTCGCTCTCTGCCGAGCTGATACTGCTGACGCTCCTGTTCATGACAACGTTGACCATGCGACCCTCCTTCTTCTTGGTGGCGAGCTGCGCGCTCTTGAGCTTCTTGAGTTCGTCCTCCTCCCAATGCATAGCGACGACCCCGAGGCCGGGCAAGTTCTTCTCCAGGTAGCTCTTCAACTTGGGCAGGATGGATTTGTCAGGCCGGTACGTCCCCGAGTCGTTGTCAATCACCAGCTGATAGTGTGCCGGGTCGGGAGGAGGCGCCTCCTCGGGCGGTCCGCCAGAGATTTCGTCTGTCGGGTGCACCTTTTGCTTGGGTTCCGGACTGTCGCAGCTGTCGGGCCGTTGGAGCCTCCGGACAAAAAACTCCCCGGAGCAGGCAATATACGTCGCCACGTTGGAATGCATGGTGTGCTTGCTCAGAAGATCGATGCCGAACTCCTTGCCGGTTTCGGTGAATCGGAATACTCCATCCAGGGTCAGCACGTAGGTGAACAGCCTGCCGCCCTCGTCAAAGTGAGCAAGCCTGAGAAAGGAAAGAGCCGCTTGTTCGGAGCAGGGCTCGAATTCTCCCCATTCCGTGGACTGGTCAAAGTTGTATATGCGATTGTGCTGCTTGTGAAGCGCCATGTTGAGGATTTTGCCCCGGAGCCCCTTGGACAGGAACATGGAGCCGATGATGGGCCGGAACTCAACGTACCGATGGTAGAGCTCTGGCGGTACCGGGCCCTGCAGCTGCATCTCGTTTGCCTGGAAGCTGCAGTTGGGCTTGTTAGTGCAAGCCCTGTTGTGAACGGAGCTTTGCAGCCGGTTCAAGTCTTGCTGGGATGCTTACTCGTATTTTTGACTCTTGCTCTTCGCCTTGTCCTTGTCCTTGTCATTGTCCTTGTCCTTGTCCTTGTCCTTATCCTTATCCTTATCCTTATCCTCGTCCTTGTCCTTGTCCTCGTCGGCTGGCTCTTTCTCTTGCGATGGCTCCTTTTGGTCGTCTTCCGCATTCTCATAGACCTTGGTGCCCGTCAACCGGCCAATCATGGGGCTAAAGTGCTTTGTCCAAGTGGTAGGTCCCAGGGTATACATTTGGGCATGTGGCGGATCTGATTTGCCCAAGACTTCCATGGTCAAGCACAGCCGTGGAGTGAGATGAGCGCAAGAGCGAGGGTGCAGGCAGCTGATGACCCCCTTTAGCAGGAAAGCCCGCTTGCTAATCATTCGTTTCTTGGCCTCAAACTCCTTGCCTGGGGGGGGGATTCCCTCCCACTGCTCGGAGAGCTGGGCAACTCTGACAGTGACGTTGCCCAGGCGGTCGTCCTTGTCCGGCGAGTCCTCGTCATACATGCGACACTTCAAGGTGAAGCCCGAAGGGGGAACGTTTGCCACAACCCACTCGTCGTTCCATTCCGGATCGAGGCTTCGCCGCACGGTCCGCGTTCTATGGACCAGGTCTGGGTCCTCTTTATGTCTCTTTGGATTTGACGCCTTGAGAGTGGCCGTCAGGAAGGCGTCGGAAGAGACGGTGCTCAGGTCTCCCGGGGAGAGGTTGGCGACGTAGCGAAAGCCGAACCGAACGGTGTATCCGGGCGGAGCGTGGGGGAGAGGCGTCTTGTCGAAACCGCCGGGAGGTTTCTTGGGCTTGGTGGGCTTCTTCAAGCCCAGGCCCGAGCCAGAAGCGTGCGTCGGGCTGCTGCGCGGCACGCCTCCGTCCCCCAGGGGCTTCGCATTGCCAAGGCTTGCTGGTTTGCCCTGGTCAGATGCAGCCTCTGCTAGGCCCTGTTGATGACCCGCGGCAGTCGCCATTTGGGCAGTTTGAAGTCGGGCGAAACGGCGAAACGAGCTGCAACACGGCCTCGACTGTGGCACAAAAGCACCAGATGCGTGGCTGCGGCTGCGGCTGCGGCTGCGGCTGCCTTTAGGGTCGCGGAACGGAATGGCACGGGGACAATGATGGACATGGTCAAAAGACAGAAGCAATCGCCAAAGACAGAATCCTTGGCCAAGAAACGGGAAAACAGACCAGGTTGAGGTAAAGGTACGGAGTACAAGGTGTGGGGGCTGCGCATGTTGCTGACGGGGCGGCCGAGCTTCGGAGATACTAAGAAGCAACTAATGTAATGTAATTGTGCGGAGTACGGAGGAGGTTGCCGAGTTAGCAGCGTTAGCCCCAGAGTTCCACCTGGGTGACACCTGCCATCCAAGCCATATGACGTCAAGCCGCACCAAGCCACGGACCAACGGGTGCCGAAAACCCGGCATCCGCAAGCAACAAACAGCAAACCTCACGCCCGATGGATTGAAAACAACAACACCCAGGGATCAACAACGGGATCGGCAAGGTAACCCACAGACTACGGGGACAGTGACAGCTCCCTCACGTTGGGGGGTGCACTACTCCGCACACTGACTGGCTACAGGGTCTAGACTCCAAAACCTGGGCAGAGAGTCGCCTAAGAGAGTCGCCCAAGACGCAAACGGCCGTGGGCGAGGCAGTTTGACAACCACACCTCTGGGCGCAGTGCCTTTAGCCCGGAGTTGAGCACCGTTGTTTTTGTTGTCAAATCAAGCAACGGACAATCAAGCTTCATCAAACATGATTCATGGACAGGACAGACTCTACTTTCCATGGAGCCGTTTGACGTGAGGCCATCCAGGTCAACCAGCTTCCACGTTGCCAGTGGAGCCCATCGTTGTCCTGACGCCTGATTGGCTCACAGCCCTGCAAGCCATCTGCACCAACCATCTGCCTAAATCTCTGCAGCTTCATCAACCCGTTCTTGGCAACGCCCCATTGGGACTGGGCCGATGCCCGTTTTTGCAAGTTGCAATTTGATCCAAGCCGGAACTTGACCGCGGCCTGTTTTGAAACTTTGATGTGCCAGGCTGACGTCGAAAGCTGTAAACGGGACCGTGCGCTTCGCTCCTCGTTTCTCTTCATCTTCATCATCATCATCAGCATCATCTTCTCCTCCTCCTCCTTCTATATATATACATATATATTCCCCTTGCGCCACGTCCGGCATCGTGCAAGCGGTGTGTGTGTGGCCATTGAAAGATGCAACGGCAAAGTGTCACGAATGTGCAAGCTTTGGCCTCGATAGCTTCCCATTCCCAAATACTAATCGATTTTTTCTTGGTAGCCCATTCGTCCTCGCAATTCACAGCTCTCCAACCTCCCATGGCTTCGTACCTGGTTGACAGCTGCCAAGGTCCACGGCCGCGTCCTACGCCAACCGACAATGGCCATTGCCAGCTGGTGCCGCCAAGGCCGTCGTGAACTTATATACTTGTGCGTTTCGTTCCAATGTAGAGAGAAGAAAAAAGCTGCCATCGTTTCCCTCCTTCTGATCGATGTCCTCGTCTTTGAATTGTTAAATGTGTCGACATTTCCAGTCGCTTCTGCGCCCCTGCTGTCATTCAACGTGTACAAGTACCTTCCCTCGTTCGCACCCATCATGGAATCAAGCGATGACGGATCGAGGCTCAGCGCCGAGCACACCAACACCCTCATCACGATTGAGCGCACAGGGGCGGCAATGTCCATGGCTGCAATAACAGTGACCGTTGTTTCGTACGCTGTGTTCAGAAGACTGAGGACGACCCCCAACCTGTTCCTTTTCTTTGCGTCGATTGCCAATGCTGGCGCGAGTGTTGCTGCCATGATGGGTTATGACGGGCTCAGAATGGGGGTCAACTCGTCTCTCTGTCAGACCCAGGGTTTGCTTTTCGAATGGTGCGTTTTTCCCTTGCATGAATGTAGAATTCACTGCTAAGCGCTCCGTGGCGCTCTGCCCAGGTTCATGCAAGCCGACCCTTGGTGGTCGTGTGCTATGGCAGTCAACGTCTTTCTGGTCTTCTTCAACAACGCGAATCCAGCGACCTTTCGAAAGTATACATGGATATACTGCGTCATTTGCTACGGCGGCCCGATGATTCCCTCCGTTGTGCTCATTTCGATTCGAGGCGATCCAAAAGGTCCCGTGTTTGGTGACGCGGCTGTGAGTCCAACTTTACTTGCCAGCCTCGCCCCCGACTGGCCGCATAAAAAAAGAAGAAGAAAGCAAAGAGGAAAGGTAATCCCTTGTGATGCTGACGCAATCCTAGCTGTGGTGTTGGATTAGCCCGAGGTGGAGCATTGTCCGTCTCTATGCGTACTACATCCCAATTTGGATCTGCATTCTTCTCTCCGTCCTCATCTACATCGCTGTGGGTTGTCACGTATTCCGGCGAAGAAACCAACTGCTGCACTTCAAAATCCCAAAGTACGACAGCATTAGCGGCAGTGCGTCTCCTTTAGATAGTGGAAACAGGAACTCTGAAGATGCGGTGAGTTTCTTCACTTTGAGTACCTCGCCAGGACCGGGTCGTTTCAAACGAGTTTCTAAACGAGTCAGGGCTCGACGAGGCCAACCAAAAGCTACGGTCGTGCAGTAACCGAAATCCACATCACCTCTGGTTTTCTAGGCTTTGACTTTGAGGAGGGCATCTCCGCTCCACCAGCTACACACATTGTTCCTTCTCGAGCGTGCAATCGATCCTGGCCGACGTTGCTCAATGACTCTGAACTTGATCGCAGAGCCATAACAGCTCAGAACTTTGTGACGACATGCTCTTCGGGTGGCCAATGCACCGACAGATCAACGCTCGCCGGAAAATTCGGCCTTTTGGCGTCAACCGCATCGATGAAGCTCAGGCGTCTTGATCCTGTCAAGATGGCGTATATTCGCACGAGCTTCATATTTGGCTTCTCCGTGTTGATCACATGGATACCTAGCTCTGTGAATAGGCTGTACTCTCTTGCAAATGAGGGACAGGTCAGCTATCCGCTCAGCATCGCGAGTGGCTGTGTCTTGCCGCTTCAGGGAGTGTGGAATGCCACCATCTTCTTCATGACAAGCTGGAGTGCTCTGTGTGATGACGTGAAGGCTATGAGTGTCAGGATGGGGTACGGGAGGTATGACTCCTCTCGCGGGACGAATCGGTTGGCAAGTAGGCTCGGCGTCTCCTCAACAGACACGTGTACTGAGTTCAAGGTGTCCCGTTGCAATGGTGTTCAAAATTGCGGCTGCGAGAATTGCAAGTCTACCAGCTTGCAAATGGTAGAGCCTTCGATTTCTCGTGACAGACATTTCATTGGGTCTCTGAAGCCACAAGACTGACATGGTAGGTCATCTACCGATGGTTTGTGATGGAACAAGGATAATAAGCACCGGGTCCTGCGAAAGAGTAGTTATATAAGAGACGCATTTTCTTTTTTCGTTTGTAATGATTCAATACTTCTTCGTTGCCCATCGATTTTCATTCATTGCCGCCTAATGTGGAGCTGACTCTGCCATGTCAACCTAGGTCGTACGGCCAAAGATGGTCTCTCCTTCGGCAGCATCCACCCCATCTTTGATTACCCGCTTCACTGCGACATGCAGATCCTCGTCTCCGTCTTGCAGATCCAGCCAAGAGTTCTTGATGCCGCTAGAAGCCAGCAGCGCATCGGCCGTCGCCGCCACGGTGGCACGGCTCACACTACCCTTGACGTGGGCAGTCTTGCCCAACTCAACCTTGCCGGCAGTTTCCTCGGTCAGGGTAGCGGGGCGAAGGCAGATTCCTACCAGCGTAGGGCTCTTTTGGCACGTCTCGTAGAGAGCCTCGTCAGCTGCCAGCTTGGCCTGGTAGTAGGTTGCGAGAATGCCGTGGTTGACTTTTGCGTCGTACTCGTCCCATTCGCCTGCTGGCCACCAAGAAGCGCTAGCACGCCGGGAACCAGTGTACGAGACGAGGAGGAAACGAGTGATGGAGGGCAAGTCGGCCGCGGCGCGAATAAAGTGGATGGCGGCATCCCGGTCGATTCGAAAAGTCTGGTAGATGAGATTAGTTGGTGTGTGTCATCATCTATGAGTGATGTAAGTCCCGCGATGTCGCCGGACCACAGGGTGTGAAGAAATTATAGAAGGAAGAGACGTACAGCTTCAGGACCACCCTTGCCTCCAGCCCCTGCATTAAAAAATCCTATTAGAACATCTGCGCAGCAAATAACATTGTTCACCAATGGTCAATTTATAAAAGGAGCTAACCGGCACTCCAAGCGATGTAGTCAGGCTTGACATCCGCCAAGATGCTTGCAGCGTGATCCTTGGAAGAAACCTCGGCGACGCTGCTAATCAACACATTGAGCTTCCCGGGCAAGCCATTACCAAGCTTCTGGATGGTAGGAGCTTGCTCTCGGGCGCGAATCATGCTGGTCACGGTCCATGATCGCTTCAGCAGAAGCGGGGTGAGCAGTTGGGCAACCTTGCCGTGGCCGCCGATAAGAAGAACGTGGTGTGAAGCGGTCATGGATACGGATGTCTCAATTTATAGTCTGAAATCTGAAAGGGTATTTTGAAAGTGCCCTGTGTATGTATTTTTTCATAAAGACCGAGGACGGAACTTGTAAGCGTTGAAGAAGCAAATCTGCAAGGATCGAGGGACGCAAATGGTTTTCACTTCGACTCGTGGCACAGTATGGCCATGAGGAGGATCGCTCTTTGGGGAAGAATCGGGTTTCAACGGCCGCCTTGGTAGCTTTTTCAGGTGGTTTCATCAGTCTTGCAGGCAAATGCATGCTGGCTGGTTCAGCCTCCGACTTCCCCGCCATTGCCGTTGTTGATCGATGACGACGACATGGCAGGCAGCAGAGGACAAGCAGCCGACAGCTTATGGATACTTGTCGTGCACCGTAAAAGTCTCAGCTCGCACAGTGTCGCCCTTGCACCCTCACCTCTCTCTTCCGCAGTTGGGCCCGACCCTGGAGGCTAATAAGAGATGCTAACCCTTTGGAGAACGTAGGCAGCTGCATTCGCGTTTTGTTATTGCGGGCTGCAGTGTCGGTTTTGATTTCCGAGACACGGAAATGTCTCCTTTTTCCATCGTTGAATAGGGCGGTTTTGCTAGTATGGATCTTGTTTGACAGAATGATCCTGTCGCGGCGACAATTTCAACAGCCCTCCACAAATGCTTCTGCGCAAGACCGGCGTCATCATGTCCAAATCCGTGTGCATCGTTGGTTAGTGCTCTTCGGCCAGCATTTGTTCCTGGGCTGTTCCAAGTCGTCTAACTCCCTTGCTTGCGCTGCTCAGGAGCTGGGCCGTCTGGGCTTGTTGCGGCAAAAACCTTGCTTCATGATGCCCTGCCCGGGGAATACAAGGTCAGCGTCTTTGACGTCCGCGATGGCATCGGCGGACTATGGCCAACGTCCAGGGCAGACACAAGTCGCCAGATTCACCCTCTCATGGTAGCCAATCAAAGCAAACACACCATGCATTTCAGCGACCAAGCCTGGGAACCCGATGCCCCTCAAATGCCTCTGGCGTGGCAGGTGGGCAGATATCTGGAACGCTACATGGACCGATACTTGACATCGCATCCCCGCTTTGGACTGCATTTAAGGACCAAGGTTGTCCGGGCGCAACCGCGTAAGCCGGAAGGTGCGGGATGGGATGTGTGCCTGGAGTTTGACGGCAAGTCGGAGACGCGGCATTTCCATCTTGTCGTCGTTGCATCCGGATATTTCGGGAAGCCCTTCGTTCCGGATGGCGTCTCGTTATCTTCTTCGCCGTGCATCACCCCTGTCATCCACAGCAGCCAGTACCGAGATCTGAAGTCCCTGCTCGGCAACAGCCTTTCCGCCCGAGGCAAAATACTCGTTGTTGGCGGCCAAATGTCCGGTGTTGAGATTGCAGGGACTATTGCAACCCATTTGTCGTCTGCTGCACATTCCCCGCAAGAATACGCCGTTGCTGGCATCGACCAATGTTCCGTTCACCACCTCGTCCAGCGTCCGATCTGGGTCTTTCCGTCGTACACTACTGCAGAGGTACGTTGGGTTGAAGCGTTGGGAGCCTCTTCACTGGACATTGCGCTGACACGCTTTGCCGCATGGAAAAGCCCAAGGCACCTGCAGCCCCGTTCTTGCCGCTTGATTTTTCCTCGTACAATCGGACCAACAGGTCTTTGCCCTTGGTGAACACACAGGGTCATGTTGATGAAAAGACTGCCCAGGCAGTACATGCCATCTTCCAAGCTTCACTAGGGACGGATCAATCTGTCTTTTCTCCGGGACTCTGCGTAGACGATGCGGCCAAGAAAGAACCACCGTACTTGGCCGTGAGCGACTGGTACTGCGATTTTGTGAGATGCGGTTTAATCTCAGTATCCAGAGGAAAGTTGCACTCGGTCCACGGTGACTTGGCGAAACTAACGGATGGAAGTGAGTTGAAGGACATAGTTGCGGTCGTTGTTGCCACCGGCTTCGACCCATCTCCGTGTCTAAGCTACCTGCCCATGAGCACATTGAAAGCACTTAACCACTCAGCTGAGCATCGAGAGCAACCATTGGCCTTGGCCTTTCATGGCACTCATCATCCGGATGTTCAGGGTCTCGGCTTCGTGGGTTTCTACAGGTCCCCTTACTGGGGGGTGATGCAGATGCAAGCCCGTTTCTTGGCAAAATACTGGTCATCCAGCGGGCTCTCAGAGGCGCTGAAGCAGAAGTTGAAGACGGATAACTCGGTCCAAAAAACGCTTGACCTTCGAGGAGACCCGCGTCTGTCCCAGTTTCCCATGGGAGACTATCCCTTTCTGATGCAGGAATTCTCAGAGGCTCTATCAATACCGAGGGCGGATCCTTCGCTCAGTGGTGTTCCAAACCTCCCACACAACCACCTTCCCTTGGACATGCTCACACCATCCAGGTATCCCTCTGCGTATGGCGACGAGGACTCGGAGAAGCTTCTCCAAGACACCGTACGCGTCGCTATTGACGGCCTGACCGGTGTTCGCTTTGTGCCTCGGGCCGTGTTCAGAAGTCTTTTGGGGACGTGGAAGCTTGAGAGAGACGTGACAAGCCGACTGGCCACTCATCCCAACGGGCATTTCAGCGGCACGGCAAAGTTTCTTCTTCGAGCAAAGACGCCTGACGGTTGCCAGTGCGCCAAGCAGGGACCGGAACTCGGCGCTTTGGACGACACCGGCCTAGAGTATCTCTACATCGAAGACGGAGAGTTCAAGACAGACCAAGGCTTCGGTTTCAGAGCCAGTCGAAGGTATATTTGGCGGTATGATGAGGAAAGCGAAAAGTTGAGCGTTTGGTTCGCCAAGCCAGACGATCTCGCAAGAGCAGATTATCTTTTCCATGAGATTGAGTTCCAGCATCGAAATGAGGGTGGCGAACAAGGCTGGGCTGCGAAAGCTGGCCATCTCTGCATTGATGATTATTATGACGTGGGGTACAATTTTGCATTCGAAGCAGTGAATTTGAAGGAGTGGACAATAGACTATACCGTGAACGGTCCAAAGAAAGACTACACCATCAGAGGAAAGTACACTAGATGAATACACCGATTTGCGGGCATTATTTGTACATATTTACACTTGCATATATCGTTGCACGTACTCGAGAGTGTCCACGAATGTTTGTGGAGCTCAAGAATTGCCGCAACGCTTCTCACTTATCCCTCCCTACCCGGATATTGTCAGCTTGTGGGATTTTGCAAGTGATATACATGGTTCGCAGAATGTTCGTTTAACCTCACACACCTCCCTGAAATCGATACTGCCCTTCGAAATCGATTGATTCATCGTTATCCTCCAGTCCCCCGTTTGGCCGACTGCCCATCCGTCATTCTCCACCAGGAAAGCTGCCCTTTAGCCAGCCTTGTTTTCCCCGTTTCCGAGCTGCAAGAGCAAAGGATCTAGTTCACTAGCAAAATCTTGCTGGTGCAAGTTAAAAATCTCGAAGGGTGGCGGGCGTTCGACAATGGGCAAAGGGGTAGTAGTACGTACCAATACTCGCATCAAAAATGGTCTCTGTTCGGACAGGAGCCGGTCAGCCATCTGCTCTACCGCTGCTCGAAGCGCCTCCACGGTGGCCATGCAAGGCCGGTCGGTCTTTTCCTCTGTTGGCTCTTTTTGCGCATAATCGGTCGCTGAACCATTGAAAGAACGGCTGGGGGCATGATGGTTTGTAGCGGCGCAGGTTGAAGTAGAATAGAACTCAACAGCAAGACAAGCCAGCCTGCCTTTCAGGTACGCAATCTCGCTACGAGAACGGTGAATTTCTGCCATCATGTCCGCTTTCTCTTCAACATCCTGCAAGTGTTTATTCTGCAGTTGCTGGATCTGGTTCTGCAGTCTCACCAACTGGAACGAGTGCGAGCGCAAGGTTTCTTGTTGTTTCGCAAAAGCGCCCTGAAGGAGATGTGAGTGATCTGGGCGTGATAAAAAGGGAAATTTTCCATAGACTTTGATTGGATATACCTCCAAGTCTGGTGGTGAAGCTTCAGTCCTTTCACCAGCCATGGGACCCCAGATTTTCTCGCGGTGGCACTACGTGAGAGAGCTCCTGCAGCCTCGGCCCAAGAAATCTGTCGGGAGTGGCGAAGATGTCTGAGAGCAAACACAAGATCGAACTTAACATTTAGCAAGCACGAGCTTCGAAATTGCCGACATTTGCAACCAGAGAGGAGGTAGAAAGGTAAAGCAGGTTACTGATAACTTGGGTGTCCCGTTTACTTGACGTCTACAACCGGCAAAGCACTTCTGCCAGCTGACCGCCTGCAAAGACAGCTGCGAGGTTTGGTCTTCAATTGTTAGCTGATAATGCTTTATTGTGATGACAAGAGTTACCTATCCGGATATTCCTGGCAGGAGAGGGCAGGTGTGAATCCATCCTGTTAATCCATCCCTTCCTTGTTTTCTTTGGGCATTTCCACAGTTTCTCTGTGCCAAAGCCAACGTCGCAGGCATATTGACATTTCCATTTCCAGCTGGCCCCGCCATCTTAAACCTGTCAGGACCAGTATACTCCGGGATACCAACTGCCATGTACGTACTTCTTCTTTTCATTCACGCTGTGAAATTCCTGCGTAGGAGCTTCGTTGCAGCTTCGAAGATCGACCCGCGACAAGACGATCACAGTCATCATGAAACTCGTCGTATTTAGCACAAAGCCCTATGACAGGAGGTTTTTCGAAGCCGCGCGCGAAACGAAAGAGTACTCCAACATTGAGATGGTGTACCACGAGGTGTCTCTGACCGAGGACACCGTCCCTCTGTCACAAGGTGCCGACGGGGCATGCGTTTTCGTGAACGACTCCCTGAGCAGCGCTGTCATAGAGAAGCTAGCAGGCACTGGGGTTCGGTTTATCCTTTTGCGATGCGCTGGCTTTAACAACGTGGACCTGGACGCTGCTGAGAAGCACGGTATCGCGGTAGCCAACGTGCCATCGTACTCGCCCGAGGCTGTTGCGGAGTTTGCCGTGGCCATGATTCAAACATTGAATCGAAACACGCACAGGGCCTACAACAGGGTGCGGGAAGGCAACTTCTCGCTTGACGGACTGCTGGGTCGGACGCTCCACGGTAAGACGGTCGGCTTCGTGGGAACCGGCAGAATCGGCGTCGCCACAGCTCGCATCATGAGGGGATTCGGCTGCCGAATCCTTGCCCACGATCCGTTTCCCTCGGCGGCTTTTGAGGAGATTGGTGAATACAAAAGCCTCGAGGAGCTTCTGCCGCTGTGCGATATTGTCAGTCTTCACTGCCCATTGATGGATGCAACACGCCACATCATCAACGATGACACACTCGGCAAGATGAAGAAGGGCGCCATGCTGGTCAATACATCCAGAGGGGGTCTCGTCGATACCAAGGCAGCGCTGAGGGCCTTGAAGAGCAAACATCTTGGGGGGCTGGCGCTTGATGTGTACGAAGGTGAAGGGTCACTCTTCTACGACGACCATTCTGGTGATATTATCCACGACGACGTCTTGATGCGCCTGACCACATTTCACAATGTTTTGGTTTGCGGGCACCAGGCCTTTTTCACTGAGGAGGCTCTGGAGGAAATTGCCAAGTGCACCTTTCGCAATGCTCAAGAGCTTGCTGGAGGCGGCAAGTGCACCAATATGCTGACCAAAGGCTTGGTTCTGAAACAGCAGGGGACTCTGCCGGTTAGGACTGTTTGACACGTTGTTTCCCCCTTGCGTCTGTGTGTGTTTCCTTTTGGGGGATTCCTTTTCCACGTTGGAAATTGCTCTTGGATTCCATTTCCGCCAGATGTCTAATAAAAGAATGAATCCCCTACGTTTGACGGACTTGGGACTTGGGGCGGCCTGAGCTTGTGGGAAGCAAGCCTTCAATGGCTGGCATCGTGCATGTGGCCTGCCTGGAGGTCCAATGTCTCAGGTCCCCTGGGTGCACTTGCTGGAGGCCAGCGGACATGCATGTACTGTACCTAAGGGCCCAAGGCCCGTGCTTGGGTACTTGCATCCCGGCAGCAGGGGTGCAGCGAGTACCCGCGTAGTGCCCCGCCAACTCGGACTTTCAACTCCCGTCGAGGCTCAACACCTTGGCTGTCTCTCTCATCAGATGACAAGAGAAGCCTTCCCTCTCGTCTCGACTCGCCAAGTGAGTCCAGTCTCACAATCATCGTTGCATGCAAGCCATCACCCCGCACTCGATACCTACGTCGCAGACTGCGAGAAGCATTGCGCTGTGCCTGCTGCGCTGCGTTTGTCCTCCTTATCCTCCGCCGCCACCTCTCTCCCCATCACTCTCACTCTCGTGCAAAGCAAGGAGCCAAGAGCCTTCAAGATATCTAGCCCATTATGGGTCTCTCCGTGTTACAGGAGCAGCACGATAGTACGCCAGATTCAGTTGCGCATTTCTCTCTCTCTTTCTCTTTCTCTCTTTGTCTCTCTTCCCCCCCCCAAAGTCCCCATTTGCGGTGATAATGGCCGGCTGACAGTCAGTGGTGGCTATTTCCAGTCATTCTTCAAGAGATACGGAATATAACCCAAGGTGACGTATGGCTTGAATACAAGACGCTGACGACGACGCCGACGCCGACGCCGACGAAAGACGCCGTCACCTGGGCGTCCCCATGGTGCAAATCATTTACTGACTTGTACATACCATCCTTAGTGGAAGTGTCTTGTCGTCGACGAGGCATCAAGGAAGATTATCGACAATGTCGTCAAGGATGATGAAATCCTCAACACAAACATCGCTAGTTCGTTTCGTCATTCTCCGACAACCCTCTCCGACTTGGGGAGCGAGGCAAAAATGCTGACTCTTTCCGGTAGCCATCGAACGCATCGAGGAGCGACGTGAGCCCAATCCGGATATGGACGCCATATATCTCCTTTCTGCCGAGCCACATATCGTCGACTGTCTGCTAGCCGACTTTGAAAGACGGAGATATCGGAGAGGATACTTGGTGTGGACGAGCCTGCTGGAGCCTGGTCTCCGTCGCAAGATGGACGAATTTCCAGGCATAAGGCAGCTGAGGGCGAGTTCCAAGACTCTCTTTGTCAATTTCTACCCGAAAGAGTCGCACCTCATCACGTTTAGGGATCCGTGGAGCTTCCCCATACTGTACCATCCCGCGTGCAACAACCTGATTCCCAAGCACATGCAGGCGCTTGCGCAAAAGGTGTGTTTTTTTTTTTTTTTTTTTTAAATTGTTTTTGTCGTGGGATCCAAGATTCAATCATGCCGTTACTGATGTCGGGTGAGATTGCCGGCGTTTGCATCACCCTCGGCGAGTACCCCAAGGTCCGGTACTATCGGCCGGACAAGGCGTTTCACGAAGCTTCGGTCCTCTGCTCCCACTTGGCCAGATTTGTCCAGGAAGAGCTGGACGGCTACGCGCACTGGAACCCCGACTTCCCACCCCCGTCGAACCGGCCACAATCGACGCTTATAGTGACGGACCGCTCCATGGATCTCATGGCCCCCTTGCTGCACGAGTTCACCTATCAGGCCATGGCGCACGATCTCTTGTCCATCAAGGACGGCGACAGGGTGACGTTTCGCACAAAGATCAACGCAGGCACTGCTGAGGAGCAGGAGAAGGACATGGAGCTCAGTGACAAGGACAAGATTTGGGTCGAGAACAGACATCGACACATGAAGGACACGATTGACAAGCTCATGGGCGATTTTCAGAAGTTTCTGGACCAGAATCCGCATTTCACCAACGACAGCCGAGACGCCACCAGTCTCAACGCGATCCGGGACATGCTCGCCGGCCTTCCGCAGTTCCAGGAGATGAAGGAAGCCTATTCGCTGCATCTCACCATGGCGCAGGAGTGCATGAACATTTTCCAACGCAACAAGCTGCCGGATCTGGCATCCATCGAGCAAACAATGTCGACCGGCTCGGACGAGGATTTCAGAAAGCCCAAAAACGTGCTCGAGACGATTGTGCGCTTGCTGGACGACGGAGCCATTACGCCTCCGGACCGCCTGCGCCTCATCGTCATGTACGTTCTGTACCGCGGTGGGGTCATTGCGGAAGACGTGCAGAAGCTGCTGATCCACGCGTCTCTGCCGCCGCAAGACGGAGAGGTCGTCGCGAACCTGGAGCTCCTGGGCGGCAAGACGTCGCACGTGCTCAAGGAGCCGCGGCAGCCACCTCCGCCCTTGTTTCCCCGGGACCGGGACCCGAGAAGCGCGCAGGCAACCGAGGAGTATGCGCTCTCCCGCTACGAGCCGACGCTCAAGTCCATGCTCGACGCGCTCACCAGGGGGGCGCTGGACCAGGCCGTCTTCCCGCACGTCAAGCCTCCCATGGACCCCAACGAAGACCTCCTCGTAGCCCAGGGGGGCTCCCTCCGTGCCGGGCGACCCAACTGGAACTGGGCCGCCGCGGGCCGACGGCCGCCGGAAAACCGGCAGAGGATCATCGTCTTCATGGCCGGCGGCGCCACGTACAGCGAGAGCCGGGCATGCTACGAAGTCAGCCGCGACAAAGGGCGCGATGTCATCCTCGCCACCTCCCACATGCTCACTCCGCAGCTCTTCGTCCGCCAGGTCACCGACCTGAGCCGCGACAAGCGCCAGCTCGACATTCCCATGGAACGCCCCAAGCCTCGCGCCCCAGCACATCTGCTTGAACGACCGGCACCGCCGCCACAACCAGCAGCAGCAGCTCAGCCATATCCCCCCGGAGGAGACACATCAGACACATCCCTGGGCGGCCGCGGCCCCAGAATGCCGCCCAGCAACGCCGGCCCAGGGGCAAGACTACCCCGGCAAGGCGGCCTCGCCGTCCAGCCCATCTCGGGTCCCCATCCCGTCCGGGGCCCGTCGTCCGCGCCGGCCGCACCGCCCAGCGAGCTCCTGTCCAAGCTGCACCTCAACCCCAGCCCAGCCAGCCAAGCTGCCAGCAGCGGCGGCGCGCCCTCCCAGGACGGCGGCAAAGCGCACAAGGACAAGAAGAGGAGGAACTTTTTGGGCATGAAGAAATAGGATTTCCTGCGCGGGAGGAGACCTGCCTAGGGCCAATGGGGAGCTTTGTGTGTTTGCCGGCGCAAGACGGCTTCATTGTCGACCGTTGCAGAAGCACGCGGCATGGTGCAGTATGGTACAGTACGGTACGGTATGGTATGGTATATAAGCGCGGGGTGATGGGGGGGGGACAGATGTAAATATTAGGATAATGAGCCGTCAATACTTTGCAAAGAATAAGAAGCGGATCCTTTTTTTTTTCTTTTTTTTTGCCATCGTCTTCAGCGAGATGGGTGACATGGTTCAACCTACCCACAACGGGCTGATAGTCACAACGGGCCGATTTTCAGAGTAAATAGCCAGCACTTGACAACACTTGATACACTTGATACACTTGATTCACTTGATTCACTTAACATCAAGATCAAGTCACTAGAGACGCACATGTCATGCGGTTCCCCCGGCCCTTGTTCCATTCTTCGTCCCCAACTAATGTACCTTGCTACTTCTCACCACTAAGCTGCAACGCTGTTTCTCTCCACCGCTCAGCAAGTCCCCCGACTTGGCCTTTCGTTGGCGTCTCCCTCCAGCCCCCTGCGGCAAGCATCCAATTCCACCGGGTCATAGTCATATAGTTTGCAGCTGCAGCTGCTGCTACGCACTCGGCATGATGTTCTTTTTGCCCAACCACGGCGTCATCATGCAGTCAGCAAATCCCGAGCGGGCTCCTCTTCCTTCTGGCCAAACATGGACGAAAAAGGGGATTAGCATCTTGGCCCCAAGAGTAGAGTAGACCAACAACAACCTCGTCATCAAAAAAACAACAACGCAAGAAAAAAAAAAAAAAAGACCCCATTGGTGTATCAGCATCCCACAAAGCTCCTAGACATTAAAATCGATCCGTGACAGCGAGGGTGAACCAACCAAAAAAAAGCCGTGGAAAGTTTTGGTGCCCATGTTGGAGAAAAGAGGGAAAAAAAAAAGACAAGAGGTCGGGGGGGGAGGACAAGATAGAGACATGGTCCATGGTCGCTTCTGATACCATCATCTCTCAAGATTCGGCAGTCCTCTTGGGGGTTCATGGTCGGCCGTAATTCGCAGGACGACCATTGCTTCCGGCAGGTGGTGGCATTCCTCTCGCTTCAAAAGGTGAACCCGTGAATCCTTCGGGACCTGAAGGGGGCCCATTAAACCCGCCTAAGCCTGGAGGCAGGAACCCGTGTGGCGGTCCGTTGAAGAAGCCCGGGGGCGGAGGCGGCATGCTTCGCGGTGGCATCCCCGCCATGGCATCCGGCGGCGGCGGCATGGCCCCGGGGGGGAAGTTGGGCGGAAACATCGGGGGTAGGGGCATGTTTCGGTTGGGCACGCCCATCCCACCAGCAAGCCCCGGGGGTGGAAGCATGAGCCCTCTCTGTTGAAGGGACGGCAATTGGCCGCCAGCCGACATCCAGTTGGGAGGCATCTGATCCAGCCCCGGGGGGGGAGGTCGTTGCAGGATTTGCGTCGGATGGTTCTGGCGCGCATCCCGGTCAGCAGCCCCGTGGAACGCTTCGTCCATGGGGAAGCCTGGCGGAGGCTGCATGCGGACATGGTTCCGATTCTCGCGGCCGCCAAACTCCTGTTCGCGATCGCCAAACGGCATTAGCCCCGAGGGCTTCTGTAGCTGGGATGCGAGCTGGGGCTGAGGCTGGGACGGGGCCCGGCCGTGTTCTTGCCGCTGCGCATCCGGGGCGATTCTCATCAGGTTCATCAGAAACTCCGTGTTGCTGTTGTTGCGGGCGGCATTGGGCTCGTTCCGGCTCGCGGATCCTTGACTGGACACCCGCTGATGATGCCCAACAAGGTCCTGAAGGAGCTGCTCAGGGCGAGCTGATTGCGGCTGTGGACGAGGAGAAAGGATCTCCTGGTGAGGCAGCTGAGGAGGGGGGCGGCCTAGCGAGCCGTCTCTTTGAACACCGCTGCTGCCGTAGTGCAGAAAAGGCTCTGCGGGGCCAAGAACGCTGTTTTTCGCATCCGGGGGGTTGCCATGGGCAGGAGGGGCGGCAAACGGGGAAGGCCCCGGCGGCGTGGCGCTCATGGACGCCTTTTGTAGTTTTGCGAGCAGCTGCTTGAAAGCTTGGCGTTCCTCCTCAGGGGCAGCGCCTTGTGCTGCCCCCGGAGATGACGTCGGCCCCAAGAGCGCGGCAAGTCCAGAAGGGGCCGCAGCCGGGGCCACGGCCACGGCAGGAAGAGGCTCATTCGCCGGCGGGCCCGTCAGGCGGGTGCAAGCTTCTGTTCGTGGCCGAGAGTCTCCCTGGGGTTGCGAGAAGAAGGAGGTGAATCGGGAAGATTTGCCAGAGGCCTTGGTTTTGGCGGCCGCAGACTCCTTCTGCTCCCCCGGCGTTGCGCCATCCGAGGTTGCTTTACCCCCTCCAAAAGCCAGGAAGAACTTGTCGGGGCCGGGCTCGGCGGCCGGGGTTGGAGTTGGAGTTGACGCCGATGGTTTGGCCGCCTCTGGCGTGGCATCAGCCAACGGCTTGTTCACGGTGGACGACCCGCTCTTGGCTTTCTTCATCTGCTCCATCCATTTCTGGAAATCCTGCTGCGTGTGAGCTTCACGGGCTTCGGCAGGTTCATCAAGCCATTCCGGCTCTCGCTCTGGTTTGTGATCGCGGTCACGGGCCCAACGACGGTCATTTGCCCTGCCGGCATTGCGATCGTCGGACGGCGGCTCCGCGTCACGATCTCTCTCTCTCCAGCTTTTGGTCCGGTCTCGATCTCGCTTTTCCGGCGCAGGCGGCGGCGCGTCAGTGCCTTCCGTGGCCCGCCAGTTGTCAGTCTTGTTTCTGCCGAGACCATTTCGTGACCGCCCGTCGGATTCGACAGCATCGCGTTCCCGCGTGAACGAGTCAAAGGCTCGACCAGGTCTTTCTCGTGCTCCATCTCGATCGTCCTTGTTGCCTTCTCTAGGTGGGCGTCTATCTTCGCGAAAGTTGCCGCCCATCTTGCCGTGGAAACGCTCGGCTCCCTCGGTGCCAAAGCTCTTGCGCGGCTTGACCATGTTCCACCCATCATTGTCTTGGTCGACTTCTCCGCGTCGTCTCAAATGATTGGAACGAGTGTCGCGGAAACGGTCACCGTCTGTGTCGCCACGATTCCGGGCAGCTCCACGTGCCTGGCCGTCCGCGTCGCGCGTGGTCTTGTCATGTTCTTGAGTCTTGCTTCCTCTGGAGGAAGAGAAAGCTGTGCGGGGAGGCCCAAAAACGATGTCATCGGGGTCTTTGCAGCAGAGTTATTTTCGCACATGTCAGCAGAGAGAATCGACACAACGGGTTTCCGGGTAGTAGGGAACACAGACTTGTACTGTTCCGAGAGACATGGCGCTCGAGAGGACGTCTGACGGATTGATCAAGCAAGGACGAATCGCTCGCTCTTGACCTCTCGTTTCCCGTCTTTGTTCCCTGGGTCCTCGTTTGTTCAGGCGCAGGGCTGTTGGGTCCTAGTTAGCCAAACGACTTTGCACAGCGCCGACAGCGGAAGTCGGGGGGGGAGGGGGGGGAAGTACCCCATCCATTCCTCTACCGGAGGTAGGTTGTCTGGTCTGGTACATAGCGGCGACTCCCGCAGATGCAGCAGAACCTCTGCTGAGTATCGAACGGCCATATCAGGGCGGCGAAGCGATGCTGCCCATCTGATGAAGGGCCACCAATACGCGCCGAGGCTGAAGGGAGGAAAGTCGGCGTGGGGTCGGAAAGACTTGTATGTTTGTGATATATATGTATATGTATGTGTTATATATACACCACTATATATATATATATATATTATATGTTTGTGCGCGTGCGTGTATGTGTGTGGATTCACACTACACGCAATGACTCTGCGAAAAGGCAATTGACGGAAAGATTGCCCGGGTGGTTTTTGAAAGCACGCAACGGGGTATCCGAATAGGTCGCAGACACGAATTTGCGGTGTCCAAGTGGTGGATAGGGCCGAGATCAATGGCTGCGATTAGGTGGAGTCGTCGCCAACAACCCAACGACGGGCGAGGGACAATGGCAAGACAGACAGACAGACACCTGGTCAGTCACGATGCCGGGGGTGGTTGTAAAAAGTCGGGCCAAGACGAGCGGAGAACGATGGGGAACGATAAGATCTGAGGATGTATGGTTGCGAAAGGATGGCGAGGCTTGGAGGGACAGCGATGCGTCAATGTCAATGAAGCAGGCGTTGTGACAAGAGTTGATGGTTTGGAAGGAGGAGGCTGGTGAGAACAAGAAACCATGGGTCGCTGTCACTTGCTGGATGCTCCTTCCTTCTACCTGCCCTCGCCTGCCCTGTGGCCCCTCGCCTACCTTTAGGTACCTAGTGGTTCGGTGGGCGCATGTTGGGCGGCCAGGTATCCGGGAGCGGAGGCGGAAAAAGGCCCAGCCGATACCCCCCCTCAAGAGGTCAAGTGTCCGTCTCGTGCCGTCAACTTCGTCGCCACTTTCGGGGTTTCAATTATACACACAACATGGAGAAAAATGACAATAAAAACGAGAGCAACACGAGCTTGCATGCTGGTTTCTTTGTTACGTTGGGTTAGAAAACAGCTCTTGCCCGCGTCCGGGTCCCTGTTCGTTCCCCTTGCGCACAAATAAATCTCCTACCCAGCCTCGATAGACTCTTTCCCATTCTGAGATTTCTTTCCTTCCCTCTTTCTTTTTCTTTTTCCCTTTTTTACCTTTCACTTTCCCGCTACTAAATCATTCCTTTGCGCGTATTTCAAGCTGGCAGAAACACTGCCCTACCTCCCGTCACTGCCCCGTCGATGCAGCGGGAACCTCCTCATCCAACCGCAACACGTGCGGCAGCGGACCCACCGGTGTGATTGACAACGGATTGATTTGCGTGTGGCTTCTAGTGTAGTGCCACTTGATGTGGTCAAATTGGGTCGTCTCCTTGAACGCAGCGTGTTTCCAGTACAGGTTGCGCATCCACCGGTGCAGAGCAGGGTAGCCGGAGCGAATGTCGCGGATGTTGCATTTGAAGTGTTGCACGTAGACGGGGTCGAAGCGGATCAGCGTGACGTACAGCCGGATGTCCGCTTCGGTAATGCATTTGCCAAAGTAGTGAGGGCCGTCCGTCTGTTCCCGCAGGTGCTTCTCAGCTCGGTCAAGGGCTTCAAACAGAGCGGTTACGTTTCGTTCATAGGCTGCGGACGTGGTGGCAAACCCCGACTTGTAGACGCCGTTGTTGATGAGATCATATGTCCAGCTGTTGGTTTCCTCAATCTGGTCACGAAGGGGTTCGGGATACAGCTGAATGGAGCGATGTGTCTCATCAAGAAAACCATCAAACTAGGAGCCCGAATAACTCAGCTTGCACCGACACAAAAGCGGAGGGAGGGCTGGATTGGCTGCTTGGACATGGTCTCGAACTTGGATAGGCAGGTAGGTAGGTAGGTAGGTAGGTAGGTAGATAGTTTTATCTGGTACATACCTCGGTGCCGAGCATCCGCATAATCTCTGAGCTTTCGTTGCTCACAATGGTCTTCGTCTTCTTGTCATACAAGACAGGGACGGTGAAGCGTCCTTGGTAGTTTTTCTCCGTCTCCAAGTAAACCTGTCGCAAGTGTGTAAAGTCTTCATGGCCCTCGTTTGGATCAGGAGTCACGTTCTCGCCGGGTTCGTTTTCATCCCTGGTCACAAAGCGCCAGCCTTGTTGCCCCAGGTGCCAGTGTACCACGGAGAAGGAAACAATGTCCTCCAGCCCTTTAAGTTTTCGCGTGATGAGCGTTCGATGAGCCTGAAACGAAGGGGGGAGAACCGTTAGCCACCAATCGACCCGGCATTTTCGTGCTGCTGCAAGTATTGGGGCGGGTTGGTGCTAGGTACTAGGACAAGAGAAAGAAAGCTGCAACTCACCCATGGACACGCGTAGCTGACGTACAGATGGTATCGTCCCTTCTCGGGGGGGTACTTGGCACCGGCTTCACTGGAGATCCAATCTCGGAACGAGCTCACCTGGCGTTTGAACTCGCCAGACTTGTCGTCGGGATGAACCCAGTCGGTAACCTTGGCAGTGGAAGATGCCTGTGTCGGAACACCGTGTTGGTGCGTGTGTTGGTGCATGTTTTGGCGGACCTTGCTGACGGATCTTTACAGACATGCCACTCACCATGCTGATCTGCCTCTTGGCTGAAATGCCGCAGCTATGGACACGGTTACGTGTAGTTGCTTGAGACGCGGGAGCGAGGCTGGTAAAAGAAGGGATATTCTTGCGCAGAGCTCTGGCGAGACGGTTTGGGAGCACGCCACCACGTTTCAAGCAGCTTTGGCTCAAGAGGCATATACTTGTACTCATCGAGAGATTCACGACCAGCGAGAATCCCGCGTCTAATAAGCTACCTTTAGTATCACCTCATGTAGTGGCATATTTCTAATCAGGTCAACTGGTCTGCCACCCAGCAGAGTGGTCAATTGTCAGAATGACGTCGGGCAATATTTCTAATGGTGATGTAAGCAAGGACACCAAGCTCCAAAGCCTAAAAACAGACTAGCGCCGCAAAAAGATTCGCACCCTGCAACCCTCCAGCCCTCCTCCCACCCTCCAATAGAACCCATTTACCACGGGCCGTGCATCTGGTTTCGTCATCCTCCGAGAGCTTCTCGAAGCTCTGACTAATTTGATCTCGGGGCACGAGGGCCACCAAAAAAAAATAAAAATAAAAATAAAAAACTTCGTCTATCGAGTTCAGGCGGACATATCCCTGATTGTAGTGTTACAGTCACGTACTCGTCCAGCTTCTCTTCCCGTGCTCATTGCACCCTGACTTTGATGTAGGGAACCTCAACGTCTTCCTCGGCCAAATCCTCTGCCACCATTTCGAATATTACTTCCTTCTGATGCTCGGGGATTGGCTGCTTTGAGATGTTGGCTACAAGCTGGCTCAACTTCCACCCCATGCGCTCCTTCATCTTGGATGGTGCGTGGAAGCTGGCGTAGAGTAGGCTGACCCCAGAGCTCAGCATCATAATGTCCAAACCTCTCTCCTTGAAAGTATCCAAGAGCTCCTGCAATGTCATGTCGTCCACCTCGAATCGGTCCCATATCTTGTCCAGCGTAACCTTGCCTTGTGGGCCCGTGTACTCAACCTTGGGACTGGGGATTGGTTCGCTGAATCCGAAGAATGGCAGCGCCAAATTGATGAAGCCATTCTTGTACTGCTCAATGTCCTTCTTCCCGTCAACAACCTTGTACAGCTCCAGGCCCACCAGACCAGTCACGAGAGCCGTCGTGGTGGCGATTGCCGGAATGATTTTGCCGGCGATGAACTTTGTCTTGTGTCGGTCTGCCGGCTCAATCTTGTAGTTCTCGGCCCGCAAATTGCTGCACGCCGTAATAAAGTCAATGTGATGGTTGGAATCGTCATCCTTTTCGAACTCGACAGGCTGCAGCTGGAAGCCGGACAGTGTGCTCGGTGCCGGAATATTCGAGCTTAGGGCCTGAAGCTCGTCATCGTCTTCATTACCCCCGGCATTGGGATCCTACAGAGACATTAGCTTGAACTTGCAATCGGAGTGGAGCAGGAAGGGGGGCATGGAATACACTTACAGGTTCCCTGTCATCAGCTTGAATTCGGACATTTGAGTCGGGGGAGAAGTCGGGCACAATGACATTCTCCAGCTCGCGCATATACATGGCTTTGTCGTGTCCGGGCGGCTTGATATTGAAATTGAAAGCGTGAAGGTTGGCTGCAGCAACAATGAATCCAAAGTGTGTGGGGTTGTTGGGATCAAACTTCAATGCATCTGGAGCGCGCTTTGGACCAGACCAAAAGGGGGTGCCGCTTGATGTTGTAGAGTCCTTGGGGAAATTGTACAGCAGCTGCTGGATCTTGTTGGTGAATTCAGTCTCGAATTGCATCCTCGCCCACGCTATGCAATCCTCAAAAGTACGAGGGCGCTCCGTCGTCAGATAGTTGCGGATCGTCTCGAGCGTCTCTTTCTGGTTGCCGCCTTGTTTCAAAGTGGTCTCGATGAAGTCGGGCTGGGTCAGGTACAAATTGACCGTCTGCGGAGCCTTGACAAAGCGGTTCTCAAACATGTAGTCTTTGGCCCAGGCGATGGTGTGCTCGATTCGGTTGGGAAAGCTTCGAATGGTGCACATGGGGAATTCCTTCTCGGGTGGGTCTTGCGAAGAGGAGTACGATTCCGTGAGATGAGGAAGCACAACCTGTGTATTTCCCTTTGTTCCCAGTGTGCCGCTCTCGAGGAGAGGCTTGCGAAAGAAGACGCATCGACGGTCAACATAAGTCCGGGCTTCGACATTGTCCAAGGCATTGGTGACACCGTCTAAGCCTCCCCAGAAGGTTTCGTTGAAGATGCTTTCCGTATCTGCGCTGACGCGATCCTTGAACGTTTGGATGTGGCCCACCAGATCCAAATTCATTCGCTGCACCGCCTTGGCTGCACAATCGCTCTTCATGCTGCCAACATCCTTGGCGCGAAACAGGAATTGCCGGTTGAGGTTGCTTTTCTCGATGGAGTCCATGTCCGTGACGAAAATCTTGCCCTTGGCTCCGGTGCCGAGTCCCATCATGGCCCAATTCTTCAACATTTCGCAGCCAATGGCTCCAGCGCCGACGAGAAACTGCGTTTGATTGGCGATTCTTTCCTGGTACTCTGAGCCAAACACGGCCACCTGGCCGTCATATCGGCTTCCCACTGGCTTGCATAGCTCAGGGCTTCTCCCGGTGGACATTGGGAGTGATTCGAGGGAGTCGAAGTACATCCACTGTTGGATGGGCTGAAACTTGCCAGAGACAGCTTTGAGGATTTCTTGTGCGGCTATGCCACCAAATGATGCAGCCATTGGGCTCAAGTCACCGCGAGCCTGGTAGCTGAGCTCCTTGAGCAGCTTTTCGTCAAATTCAATCTCGAGCTTCTCCTCGGCAGCAAATTTTTTTGCGGCACCAAGCACGATCGCGGCATCGTCGTCGTTCATGGGGTGTGGGAGGAATCCCTTGGAGATCTGAAAAGCGTGCAGAGCCTGGAAGCCGAGATGCAGCTGCTGTGGTCGATCAAACTTGGCAAAGTCTGACATGACGAATTCCGGTTCTTTGAGCGCGTCGGTAAATGTTTTGAACTTCAACGGCTTGGGCATCTTAACTTGCTGGTATGTGCCGCCACGCCTGTACTGTCCCAGACCAGAAACATCGCCAATAGAAAATGTATATGGGCCTTTGACAACAACTTTTCGAGGCTCGCAACCGTTCAAGCTCTCCATGCCCTCAATTTCCGAAAAGGTCACGTAGTCGCCGTCTTCAAGTCCATGTCTTGTTTCATCCAATGCTGACACGAGGCCCTCTTCGTCAATACCGGCAACAATTCCACTCAAAGGAGCTTCTCCTGTGGGGTCAATGACGGTGAATTCTGGGCCAAAATCGCAGAAAATTGAGCCAAACAATCCAAAGGTGTCGGCGATCACGACGTAGATGCCTTTGGAGTGACAATAATCGGCAACGGCCTTTTGCAAGTGAAGAGGAGTGTTGGTGAGAGCAACTACCTGATAGGAGTCGAATTGGGACAGGTCACCATCAAGACTGGTGGCGAGCGTTAGTGAGCGAAGACTAGACGGGGAGTGATTTCAGCGCGTTGACCTACCCAGAAGACTCGTGGACTTTTACAGGAGTGTACGCATTCAGCTCGGCTACCCGAGGGACCGTAACTTCATGTCTGGGTTTGCCGACATCCTCTGGTGTAAGGAAAAACTGTGAAGAAAGATCCGAGATGTGAACTGGCGCGGGATCGTAGAGTGTCAAACTTTTGACGCCTGCCAGAGCAATGTTCTTGGCGATTTCGACACCCAGACCTTTGAGGCCGACAATGAGCACGTTGGAAGTGCCCATACGTCTCATAGCCTCGTGACCCAAAACATAGAGCTGCCGACTGTAGAGCGATTCGTCGATCTCGGTGTGTCCAACCACAGACTCGTCTACCTGCATCCTTGTTGCAGGGTCGACATCTGGGAGCTTTGGAATCTGGAAATACGGAAAACTGAATTAGCATGTCGAGGTTTGGATTGGCGTTGGGGCCGACCTTTATGTCGTCGTGCGTGGCCGATTTGAAAGCATGCCAAGCTGCAGGTGAGAAGACGAAGACGACGGAAAAGGGTTGGATGGCCAATAGTAGTGTCAAGGGAGGGCTGAGGCACTTACAGTCATGGCTCGTTTTGTTTCGGGCTGAAGCTCTCCGTTGGAGAGCTTTCGCTTCCCCGGCGTGTCTGACCTGGCTGAGGGCGGAATCTTGAAATTAGAGGCTCGAGACCTGAAGTTATCAATAAGCTCAATCTCGCCACAATGCGAAACCGTACAAGGACAGGAGAAAATTCAGGCAAATGAGAGAAAAAGGAGAGCAGAGGTACTACTTTTTTCGATCGAATTCGTTGTAGATGTGCAAAGGTCTACTTGGTGACCGTGAGCCTGAAACTGAGAGGTTGTGTGTGGTGTTGGCCGTTGAAAGTGAGAGAAGACAGCTTAGTTGATGGCAAGCACTCCACCCCACTTGGGTCGTTGAGTACATACAGTACGTAAGTACGTAATGACTTGAGGGACGGGGTTCAGGGTGGGGGTTTATGGTGATGGTGACAAAGACTCATCGGTGCCATCATTCATCATTCATCATTCAGGCAGCTGGTCTGGAACGAGCTTGCCTGACTTGCCTGGTCTGGTCTCAAAGGGACTAGCGGGGCGGGGCTTGGCTACGGCTACCTGAGTACTCCGTACCTTACCTTTGGTCCTCCAAAGTTGGAACCAAACCTTAGAACGGAGTACTCCGTAGACTCGAGCTGGTACGTGGCGGTCCGTAGACGAGCCGACCCCTCCAATGGGATGGATGGGCCAGGCCAGCAAGTCGACGCCGCTTCGACCTCGCCAAGTGCTCTTGTCTGCCGTCAACATCACCACATGCAGTCAACCAGCTCCTCTGCCGGCTGTTCTTTCGAGTCAAGTTCCCCCTTGCCAGCCGCCCTGCGCCAACGGCCGCGCTTTGCAAGCCAGTCTCGACGCACCCACGAATCGGCCGACGCCCGCCAGACGCACGCGGACCCTGCCGCTGCCCCAGTCCCGCAAGCCTCGCTCACACTCTCGCCACCGACCGACTAACATGGTCTCTTCCACTCTGCCAAAATCAGCATAAGGGGGAAAGGAAACGAATCAAAATAAATACGGCAAGGAACGAGACGGGAAAAAAAAAAAAAAAAAAAAAAGGCCCAATGGCTCCCGCTCGCAGGATCCAAGGCCGCCGCATCCGCCAGCCGTCGCCGTCCAAGCCAAACCCCAAGGCCGACCTGCCTCCCGTCTCGGCCCTCTTTCTCATCGACTTCGACGTCAAGGCCGGCTACACCATCACTTGGAAGAGGGCCGTGCCGGGCGTCGAGCTCGACGGACAGGTCGAGTACAAGTCGCTGCCGTCGGGGCTTCACACCGTCCGCCACGACCTGATTTACTTTGTCCACGGCGCCCACGCCGGCTTGAGCGCCTTTGCCAACGAGCCGTGCGAGGAGGAGGCGGCCAGGAATGCGCGCATGATTGCCGTGGGCGTCCTCGTACCCCTGAGCTACGGACGGCTCGGCAGGGCCTGGCGGCACGCAGAGCGCTTGAAGGACCTGGCAGCGTAAGTCGTGCTCCTGTGTTTTCCCATGCGCGCTCGCCCACCCTGTGTGTGTGTGAGTGTGTGTGTGTGCGTGTGCGTGTGGAAAAGATGACCGCACCCGTCGTCGTCCCGCTAACTTCTCTTGACCCGTCAGACGACTGGCCAAGGATCGTTTCCAGACCCATCTTCTGGAAACGTACTGGGACGAGCATAGAGATGGAGCAGGCGACAAACACGCGCGAGACGAGCCCCCCGAGTCGCCCGACTTGCCCGACTCTCCCGCTCAGGAGCGCAGGCCGCCGCGCTGCAGAAAACGCTCGGCATCCGACGGCGCCGCGTTGCTGCACGCCGAATACAAGCTGTCGCCTTTCCACCCCGCCTGGAGCTTGGCCAGCCTCCTCGACAAGTTTGGGCCTCTCATATTCCCCATCCACAGAGCAGCCCTGCTGCGCAAGCGCATCCTCATCTCGTGCCATGCGCCCGTCCACGAAATCTGCGACTTTGGTGAGCCCCGACCTGCCCCCCCTTCCCCCCCCCTTCCCCCCAGACCTCCAGCATGGGAGCAAAGGCAACAGAAGATGCTGACAGAAGGGGGGCAAAAAAAAGTGTATGGCATTTCCATCCTTTCCAACGTTCCCCATTCCGTCGCCAAGAGACTCCCCTCGTCGTCGCCCGCGCCCCGCCTACGCCCGTTGTTCGCCATCGGCGTCCACGACATACCGTTCCTCATGGACGACTTTGAGGCCCTCAAGCGCCGTCTGGACGGGACGGCGACGGCGCAAGGCGAAGCCGGCTCGGGCTGGGTCGCGTGCACCACCGACAGCATCCTCGCCATGAAGGACACCCTGTGGGACATGCTCATCACCATGCCGCCGGACCACTCGTCGAGGGCGAGGGACAGGGCATGGCCCGCCGTCGAGCACCCGCGCGGCACGCCCGTCAAGGCCACCCAGCGCGACCTGAGGCGGTTCAACGCCCTGAGGACGGGTCTCGCGCGCCTGGCCGCGACGGCGTGCGAGCCGGATGAGCCGCAGCCGCAGCCGCAGCCCGACTCCCCACGGTCCGCCGCCTCTGCTGCGCGCCTCTCGGCCAGCCACCTGGTGCGCGCCGACCACCCGGACCACCCGGCGGACCAAGGCGTGGACAGGCTCGTCGAACCCCCCACGTGGGCGGCCCTCGCCTACAACGGCTACATGTGGTGGGCCTCGGCCGGCGAGCAGCTCCGGTCCGAGGAGCAGCAAGAGTCGTCCCGCGACGCCGCCCTCCTCGCCGACTTTGCCCCTGCGCCAGCGCCAGCGCCTGCGCCTGCCCCCGCCCCGACAGGCGTCTCCCGCTCGGCGTCGCGCGAACCCCTCCTCCTCTCCGACTCGCTCGCGTCTCTCAGCGGCGGCGGCGGCGGCGAGCCGCGCGCCCACCTCGCCATCGTGGCCTACTTCCACCGCCTGACCGCGCAGATGCTCTCCGTCCTGGCGGACCTGGTCGACGGCGCAGACGAGGCGTACCCCCCGCGGTACCGGGACCACACCCACCCCGAGATGCTGCTGGACGACTCCGACTCCGACTCCGACTCCGACTCCGACTCCGCCGACGCCGTCGCCGTCGACAGCCGCTCCGTGGAGCAGATGGGCCTGGACGTCTGGAGCGCCGCCGACGCGGCGTACGTGCAGGACCTGGCGGAGACGTATTTCGGCACCGGGGCACGGGTCGAGGGCAAGGGCGTGGAGATTTGCGGCGTGCGCGTGTGCTGACTGGGTTTTTCTGCCGTTTGTTTGACGTTTGTCGTTTGTCTTTGCTGTGTTTTGTGTCTTTTTCTTCATTGTTTTCGTTTCTTCATTTTTTTCGCGCCGTCTCTTCTCTGTCTTTTTTTTCCCCTTCATCTTCTTTTTTATTTTTTTTGTGTTTTTCTTCTCCATCCATCTTTTCGCCTCTTTCTTTTATCTCCTTTTTCTTTTATCTCCTCTTTCTTTTATCTTTTTTCCGTCTTTTCTACTTTTTGTCTTTTTTTGCGTGTTCTTCTTTCTGTCTTGTTCTTTCTTCTTCTTTTCATAATCACCATATCATCACCATCACATCATCACATCTTCACCATCTTCGCTTCTACCGGCAAGCATCAGCTTGCGCACATGTATCATCTCCAGGTAAAATCAGCGAGAGCAGTAGACTAGCATCACAGGCAACGCCGCCACGTCGAAATCAGTACCGACAGACCACCTTGTATCAATTCACCGTGCTTTGCTGCTGCCCCTAGTGTCGCCGCTGCCCACGGGCCGGACACATACATGGCAGTCTCGTGCGAATCTCGTTACCCCCCACCGTGAGGCAGGCTGCGAGACGGCATCAGTCCGTCCGTCTGGTCCGTCCATGGGTTGCACAGCGGGCACTCCGACACCAACGAACCCATCGAAACATAGTCTACACCGTATCTGTCTCACACAACGAAGCAGCGGCAAAAGAAAACACACCAAATCCCCCACGTGAGAAAACACGTCTCACCGGGGAAAAAAAAAAGAAACAAAAAAACAGCAGAAGCAGAAACACAAGATACAAAACACACGAGAACAATACAAACCAAAATGACCCGTCTATGACTCGTCCTCGGTATCCGTGTTTGTGTCGCTCGTGTCATCCTCCTCTTCCTCTGTGCCGCTCTCGTCATCCGACTCGTCCCGCGCTCTTCGTCTGGACTGCGGTGCTTGGCCAGTCTTGAGGGCCTGCATCTGACCAGCGATGGAATCTACACCCAAACAAGTCAGCAAGTTGGCGCGAAAAAAAAAAAACACGCGTGTGCATTCCACGGGACCGACACCCTTGCACAAAATCGGTCGGCTCGGGACTTACCCTCGTCAGGCTCGGAAATGTCGTCGTCGGCTTCCTCCACGTCGACCGTCGCGCTGGGCTCTTCCACCACAAGCGTCACCTCCATCTTGGTGTCGAATCCGACGTACGAGTCGCAGACTAGGTGCATGACAAAGGTGTAGTGCCCGGCCTGGGGGGGCGCCGCGAATTGCGCCTTGAGAGTCTGCATGTTGAAGGTCGGCTTGCCCCGCTCGTCGAAAATGGGCGCGTCGAAGCGGTCAAAGGTAAAAGGGGGCACGGCCAGCTTTCCCTGCTTCGAGTCGCTCAGGAAGGCGTACCACTTGGGGGTGTGGTCGCGGGCGTAGTGAGGGGCGAACGCCAGGGGAGGCAGGATGCTCTGCTCCTCGACGGTGATGGGCTTGCCGTCCGCCCCCTTGATGGTCCTGGCCTTGCGGCCCATGAGGGCCTCGAGATCGTCCTCGGCGGGGTCCACGTCCTCCAGGTCCGGCTCGTTGATGGCGGGGACGCTCTCCGCGCCCGGAGGGATGAACCGACCCTTGATGACCAGCGTGACCAGGGAGGACGGGAGGATGACGCGCTCGCCCGTGACCTTGAAGAAGGCCTTGGCAACTCGCAGGTACGGCAGCTGGTTGCCGACGCCGACGCAGGTCCTGTACTGCTCTTCCGAGAGCAAGCCTTTGCCCACGACCAGCCGACGTCGCTGGGCGTCGGGGAGGTCCATGAACTGCTGGACCGTCATGTGCGTCTTGGAGTCGCCCTCGGCGGCCATGGCGATCTTGGGGGTGAAGTGCGGGAGCTGCAGGAGGGGCGAGGCCTTTGGCGAGAGGGCCTGGATGATGTGCTGGTTGGCAAGGAACGATCCGGAGATGGGCTCAATGTTGCCAAAGGCGAGCGCAATGGCGGCAAAGGACTGGTTGAGGGAGCGCGCGATGGGCGCGACGCCGTACTTGGCCTTGGCCATGGCCGGGTCGTCGAGCTCAACACGGCCGAGGTAGGCCCACAAGAGGGCGAGGACCTTGCGGCGCACGCCGCACTCGAGATCCTCCAGCTTCTCCTTGTCCTTGACGGAGAAGCCGGCGGCAAAGGCGGAGGCGTCGCCCGGGGCGGAGATTCGCGACTCGAGCTTGGACAGGCCCGACTCGGCCAGGTCGCCCCGGAGCAGGCTGTCAAACTCCTTGCCGGCGCTGAGGGCCCAGATGATGCCAGACTCGTCCATGTCCTCGTCGTACTGGCGGAACAGGTTGTTGGCGCTCTCCATGAGGACGCCCTCCTTGGAACGCTTCTTGGTGCCGTACCACCATGAGCCGACCAGGTAGGGGAGCAGGACGCCGAGAAGCCCCGTGTACAGGACGACGAGGTACTTGCCGTTGCCGTCGGACACGATGAACTTGGGGAGAGCGATGCCGATGCTCATGCTCTGCTTGCCGTCGGGGTGGCCAAACTGGATGTAGTTGTTGCGGACCTCCTCGTCGGTCAACGCTTGGTATGCCTTTGTGAGCTGGACGTAGTGATCGTTGAGGGACTCGACCGTCTGGTTCTTGGAAGGGTCGGGCCGGACCTTGTCGGGGTGGAACTTGACCGACAGTCGCTTGTAGTGCGACCTGATTTGCTTTTCCGTGGCAGACTACAACACCTTGTCCATCAGCAAGCAAGCACACGGCGGATTTTGGTTTTTTCTTGATCCTGTTTTTCTTTTCCGACTGCCCCATGCCGATTATTCCGAGCCAAAAAAAAAAAAAAAAAAAGAAAAAAAAAAGAAAAAAAAAACTTACGTCGGCGATGCCCAGGATGTCGTACGGGTTCCAGATCTTGTTCTCGACCGGATCCGTCGTCATGATCAGATACGCCATCAATCCCATCAGAGCCCAGCCCAGGACAGCAACCAAGGCCCTCTTCACCTTGCGCTGCTTCCTCTTCTGCGCAGCCCGCAACGACGCCACGACGCCTTCATGCCGCGTCTTGTAGTCCGTCTTGATGCGGGGAGCCAGATGCGAGTCGTCCTTGCTGGGCTGCAGCAAGCTATACGTCACAGGCAGCGTGATCAGGCCTGTCAGTGTGAGGATGAAGAAGGGAAAGAACTGGGCCTGGTGACGGGCGCAGCAGGACGATTAGCACAAGCACAGCCCCGGCTCCCCCGTATGCCGCTGCGCAGCATCGCTTCTCAAGAGGCAAGCAAGCAAGGGAGAGAGAGAGAGAGGGAAAAAAAAAAAAAAAAAAAAAAAGAAAAAAAAAAAAAAGAAAGGGGAGCAGCAACCCGTACCTGGTCGTCGTATGAGTAGTCGGAGCTCATCGTGGCGGCAGCGGCAGCGGCCAGGCAGGGCTTGGCCTGCTTGGGAGGATGGCAAACGTTGGCTGGCCCCGAGATTTGCGGCGGCGAGTTGGGGAGGCAGGACTGTCCGGGACGCTGATGGAAACACACACACGAGACGGACGAGCTTGCGGCTGTCCTTGGCCCGAATTCGCGCAGGCGGATGGCACAAAAGTAAGTGTCTGGTCGTCTGCGGAACAGGTCAGCAAGAGGATGGGAGCCGGGCCCGTGGGTTGCGAGACGGGCGAGTCGAAAACGTGACGAGGGGGGCAACTCGGTGTCCTCTGCAAAGGGTCCGTCCGGCCTGGCGGATTATCCGAGTCTCCCGCTAAAACTCTTCTCTTGATGGTTGCAAACGAATGCGTGCTGCATGCAATTGACATGGGAGACTTGACAGACCATGTCCAGTCCAATGCCGCCACCGTGTTCAGTTCGGTTGGTTCCAGTCGGCAGCGAGTTGGGTTGTCCAGTGGCACTGGGCCCACTGGGCTTGGCCCACCCGGTCCCCTGGCGCCTGTACTCCCGCCGTGGCACGCCCCAAGAGCCGCAACTAGTTGCCTGTCAGGGCACGGGTTGGCCATGTGCGTGCGTCCGTCCGTGTACGGGGTACATAGTCCTACTGTATCATATGTATGTGTGGACTGGACCATCTCTGCAGCGGCTGGTTACCGTGCTTGCTTTATCCTGTCTGCCTATTCTCAAGTCTATATGACAATGACGCTATCCACTCTTCTATCCGGCCTTCACTTTTATGAAAAAAAAAAAAAAGGGGGGGGGGGGGGGGGGGGGGGGGGGGGGGGGGGGGGGGGGGGCAAAAACCAAGAAGAAACAGAAAGCAAAAAAAAAAAAAAGAAAGCGACGTGCTGCGCAATGCTCGCGCAAAGTCGTTGATGCATCCAAACCTAGACCGCTGTTGAAACCCCAGCATCAGAGCTCGCTTGAGCTTGCCGCAGGATGAAAATGCCCCCTCATCAGGAAAGCAGACCGCTCGGTACGCTCAGTCGCCGTTGCCCCCGCATATCATAGCCATCCGAGTCGTCGCCGTCCGCCAGTGCCGTGCGCAGCGAGGCCTCGTCTCCGTCAGAGTCCTCCCCCTCCTCCTCCGTGGTTCCGCTCGCCATCTCCTCCACCAGCAGGCTCCTCAGGTCCTCCTCGCTCATGATGGTCTGGATGCTCCCCCTCCTGACCCAGGGCCTCGTCTCGCGCCTCCCTTGCTCCACCAGTCGCTCAATCTTGAGCCGGTTCGCCACAAACTTGAGCACGGGGAACGCGCTCTGCTGGCCCTGGTGCAGCATGCGGGCCAGCCTCTGCGGGTCCGGGTCCGAGAGGATGCGGTAAAAGTCCGAGGGCACCGACTTGGGCCAGATGGTGATGGTGCCGCTAAACTCCTGCAGCCAGAGCTGGCTCCAGTCCTGGCCCAGCGGCCGGGGCAGGAGCTCGGCGTGGCGCACAAACTTGAGCCACTTGTTCATGTCCAGCTTCAGGTAGTGCTCAAAGGCGGACATGAGGTAGCCGCCTCGCCAGCCCCGGCCCTTGCGGTGGGTGACGGGGTGTCCGACGGACCCGCGGGACGAGAAGAAGAAGAGGTTGATGTGGGGGTTGACCTGGCTGACTATGGTGAAGTTGACGTTGAAGTGCGTGTTGAGCGCCTTGATGGGAATGTCCGTCCGCAGGCTGCCGTCCTTCCACTTGTGGCCGAACGAGTAGGGGGCCAGCGTGCCGTCGCGCGTCTTCATCATCAGGACGACGGGGTTGAGGATGCCCGGGACGGCCGCGGACGCGAGCACCGCCGACCAGATGACGCAGTCGGGGCTGGTCAGGTAGTTGCACAGAATGGTGGGCGAGTGAGGGTCCGCGGGGACGCAGGTGACGTTGAGGATGCGGCCGGTCCGCCCGTACGCTTCGCGGAAGGTCATGGAGCCCCTGGTCCACCAGCTGCACCGCCTGGCCCAGTCGACCGAGTCGAACCGCGCGCCCGTCCTCCACCATCTCGGGATCCAGACGGTCGCCGGCTCGCGGCAGGCGTTGATCTGCTGCGACAGCGCCGGCACGAGAAGCTCCCCGAGCTCGTCGTTTGTTCTCGTGGCGACCAGGGCCGCGATCAGAGCCCCGCCGCTCGTGCCGGTGATGACGTCGGGGAGCAGGTCGGCGTCGACCAAGGCCTTGACGAGTCCCAGATGGTAGTATGCGAACCCAGCCCCTCCGGAGAGGCAGAGAGCCGTGCGGCCGTAGTTGGCGTGGATGTGCTTGAACAGCAGGCGCTTGTCCTCGGCCTGCAGCCGGCTTGTGCTCAGCAGCAGCTTGATGCTTCTCTCCACTGGTGAAGCGGCATGTGACGCGTGGTTAGCCAAGGAAAAAAAAAAAAAGAAAAAAAAAAAAAAACCACATTTTCGGTTTCGGTTTCGGCGCGTGCTGCTGCGAACAACAACAACAACAACAACAACAACAACAAGACTCACCTTCGTCGATAAAGTTCTGCACCAGGTTCTTGGTCCCGTAGTAGGTCTGGCTGTACAGTCTCGCGTTCTCCACGCCGACAAAGTTGTTCTTGACGCAAGCCTCCACCAACGACCTGAGGTCCTCCACCGCGGTCCTGTGCTCCGCACCGTTCTGCTGCACGCCCCTGGCTTCCTCGGCCTCGGCCTTGGCCCTCAGCTTCTTCAGCTGGTCCCACACTCGCTTGACGGTCTTGGAGTCGTAGTAGGCGAACTCGTTCTCCTCCCTCCACGTCTGCCTGCCCAGGAAGACGTCCAGCTCCCGCGCGGCAGCCACCCACTCGTGGTACGTCGACGCTCTGCGCATGTTCCGGCGCAGCGTCTCCCTCCGTCCGCGCCACGTGAAGAAGTGCTCAAACACCCAGATGTACCACCTGGTCGAGAGATAGGCGAGCGCCAGCCCGCCGAGCCAGGCAAACACGAACAAGAGCAGCGGCCACTTGAACAGCTGGTACAGGTAGCCCTCGCGCGTCTCGTCCTTGGTGCGCGTGCCGAGCAGGCCCTCGACCGCCTTGCTGGCCCCCTTCCTGCGCCGCCTGGCCCGGGACAGCCTCGGGCGCCGCTTGTAGAACCTCGGGCTCACGGGCGCCCAGTCGTTCTGGGCGGTGAAGAAGGTGCCCTGCCTCCGGGCTTCAGCTGGCTCCGGCAAGCCGCCCCCCGCGGCGGCGGCGGCGGCGGCAATGGCATCGGTTCGGGCATGACCGTCACCGTCGTCGTCGCCGTCGTCGTCGTCGGCATCGTCGGCATCGCCACTCACGCTGGCTTGCGAGTCTCTCTTGGTGAGATGGACGGAGCTGCAGGTGCTCATGGGCGACCTGATGCCGCTGGTGACGTCGTCGGACGGGCTCTGCAGCGGATCCGGCGCCTGGAGAGCCCTCTCAAAGGCAGCCAGGTCTTCCGGTCCGAGGAACTCATGGCCGGCGTCGGGGAGGGCGGACGCGTCGAACGACGCGGGGGGGAACCCGTGTATGGTATCGTGCGGCATGCTTGGGTGTGCGTTGCGCTTTACGCCATCGGCCAGCGGGCCAGAAAACCCATCCACTAAGCGTTGCAGGATGCGAAGCGTCGGCCGACTGAGGACAGCTGACTTTTTCCCGTCCCGGCAGAAGGCAGGGGGCCCGCAGTCATCCGTCGAGCGTCGTATGGCGGGTTTCGAGACGGGTGTGTCGCATTCTGCGGTGATTGTGCTGCAATTTAAGAGAACGGGTTGACTGGGCGTGGGGGGGGGGAAGATGGGATGGGCGTGCCGAAACTGTTAATCTCGCTTCCAGCACTGCTCCGTACGACACATGAAAGGATGCAGCGATGACGTCTGCCTTTTGTGTGCTGCGTGCTGCGTGCTGTGTTGTTCCATGTCGTGTTTCCCTCGGAATCCTTGACACCTGAAAGGCTGGGCCCCACTTGACACGTAGCCCGAGGTCTCCGTTCTCCCATGCTCAACTACGGCCGCCGGCTCAACAACGGCCGGCTCAACCACAGCCGCCGGCTCATCTACAGCCGCCGGCTCATCCACAACCACCACAACCTCGGCTTTCTCGCATCCCAAGTGTGCGAATGCGCTTTGTTTTGCAGGTGCGAAAAGCCTGGGCTCCTGGCAGATTTGATTTCCTTTTCGGGGCCGTTCGCCACGCCCCCCAGCAGCATCAAGACGGCGATACCAACCAACGAGCATCGAACGCCGGCGGCTCCAACACCAGCAGCCGCAGCTTCCAAGCTGCAGCCAGGAATGGCGGCGATGCACCACTCGTCGTCGTCAAAACGACAATTAGCCAAAGACTCACCTCGCGCAGTCTCTACACCACCGAGTTTCAATAAACGGGGAACCTGTGGGAAAAGAAAGAAACAAAAAGGGGCAGGGAAAGGAAAACATGGTGCTATATTTTATCGTTGCCGAATTATGTTGAGAATTACACAACCCATCCCCCATCGCCCGCAAGCGGAGGCCCCGTCGCCCCCAAGCAGAGGCTGAAACCTCGTAAACCACTCCCTTCTCTCGCACATGCGCTCGACTGTTTGCTTCCCTCCGTCTGTCCATCCCCCCCCATCCCCTCGGATAAGTCTACAACCGCACACGTATTCAAACAGCGTCGGCTTAATCTCCGTTTCCGCCAGCTTCCCTCACACGTACTGCGAGAGCCATCTTATGCCCTCCCCATATCCCTGGCGCATGACAACAGAGCACATAAAGACCTCAATGGGCCGAATGCCCTCCAGGGGAATCTTGCCCTTGCCGGTGGTCTGATACATGCCTAGCTCGTGCCGGAGCTGGTCCTCGGACACAGCATCCGGGTGATCAATCTTGTTGCCGAGGATGACAAAGGGGACCTTGGACAGCTCTTCCATGGCCAAAAGAGCATCAAGCTCGGCCTTGGCCTCGGCGAACCGCTCGTGGTCCTTGGCGTCAATGAGGAAGACAACGCCGTTGACCTCGGGGAAGTAATCTCTCCAGATACGGCGGGCTGCACAAAAGATGCCGTCAGCGCAAAAGACATGCAAGCCACCCACCCGCCCACCCACACACACACACGCAGGTGTCGACAAACTGCGTGGACATGGGCCCTACGTACCCTGCTGGTGACCTCCCAGATCGAATGTGGTGAACCGAACGTTGCCGATGGCGAGCTCCTCAGATGCTGATATCTCCTGGTTAGCAGCTTGTCCTGCCCAGGCCCCCTGCTCAATCCGCGCATGCACCGCCCGTTTCGCCAGCGGGGAGCCGGGGGGGAGGGGGTAAGCCGAGAACTCACTAGGGTGAAGCGTAGGCTGAAGTATGGCGACTCGGTCATTCTAGTTTTGCACCATGCTCGTTAGCAGATGCACCAGCCGAGCCCGAAGCCGGCTTCTTCCTGTCTTGCCATCGAGGCATGCGGCCGGGCTGCGGCCGGGCTGCAGCCGGCTAGCGCAATGGGCGAGGATACAGGTCGGACGTTCTGGCGGAGGGGGGCGGCGCAAAACACGGCGACCCGACGCCCCGTCACACGGCATACCTTGAGCATATGCAGCAGCGTCGTCTTTCCAGCGTTATCAAGCCCCAAGAACAGCAGCTTTGCGTGCTTGTTCAGCAGCCCCAAGGAGGAGAGGACGTCGTAGACTAGGTGAGCAGCCGAAACAGCACGTGTCAGTCAAGGCGCGGGCATCCAAGTGGGCAACTGCATCGTCAACATACACCAGTTGATGATCCACATGGCGAAAGGCGAAAGGCGAAAAGGGAAAAGGGAAAAGGGAAAAGCTCGGATGCTTTGTTGCGAGTGTCGGCTTCGGTATGCGTGCGTCGCGAACCGAGTACGGGGGTCGGTCGGTTGAGAGGGTGGGACGTTTGGCCAGGAGGGAGAGTATCACGCCGAGCAAGGACTTGTTGATTTTCCTGCCTGGACCGCCGGTCGAGAAGTCAAGTTGTCCAAGTGCGTGCGAGTTGGCTCAAGTCCGCTGCCCTGTTGCGCCTGAATCCTCAGGCAGCAAGCCGGGTCACGCACCTGCTGGGTGGCGTCGTTGGGTGCCAGCAGCCTGCACTCCGTACTCGAGCAACCAGGCAGGCAGGCACCGCTGGGAATCTGCGCCATCGACACCCATTGACACCATCGACACCATCGACATCATCGACACCATCGACACCGCAAGGCATGCATCTGCCTGGTCTGGAGAGCACCGATGTATTCCGAAATCTCTAGGCTACTCACAAAGGCGCAAAAGTCGTGCAAATAAAATAGCCCATCATTCATTATCAAATGCCAGTCTTTATTCACTTTATCCACGTTGGCGAAACCGTTGGCGAGCTCTCGAGCTCTCCGAAAGAGTTGGTCACCACCGTCACCACCACGTGCATCAGCTGCCTCCTCCACGCAGCATATATGTACGAGCGCGATCCCAAAAAACAACACCCATCACAATCACCATAGGTCGTCAATGCGTTTAAAAAAAAAAAAAAAAAAAAAGGTAATAAAATAAAATAAAACTCGTCATGAATTACGAAAAAGAAAAATGTACTTGTTTGCACCAAGTTTCCCACACACCAACGCCCCCAAAAACACCTTTGTTCCATGACCCAGATCTCTCTGGCGAAGGGTATCCTAAGCGAATGCAAGTATGCCTCCCCGGTCGGGAAAATGAAAATGAAAAGAAGAAAAGACATGAAGAAGAAGAAGAAAAAGTCAAAAACAAACCGCATCCTCTGGCAGAAAGATTCCCATCATATAAACAGCAGAGGGAAGGGAAAAGGAAAAGAAACAATGAACGAGTATGTACAGAAATGAGCTACTTCATCGTGGAACCGTCCCTCGACCAACACACTTTCTGTAGCTATATACAGGAGAAGAAATCCATCAATCTGTAAATGCACGGATAGGATTGGGCCGCGAGTTGGGCCCTTGCAGTTCGAGTACCGCCAGGCAACCCACTCGAGCAGCATAAATCGCAGCATCTCCGAGTTGAATCAGAGGCAGCCATGGACAGCCCCACCTTGCCTCAGACAGACAAGACATAGTTGCCCTGATCTTTCTTGCCAGCCATGAGCAAGCCGAGCTCCTTCATGCGCTCAGCGCCACGCCCAGGCTGGGGCTTCCGCTCGGGAATCTGACCGCGTCTAGCCCGATTGCAGTATTTTTGGAAAAACTTTTCCTTCCGGCGCTGTCGCTTATGCTCCAGACCTTTGACAATGTCAATAGCGCCGCGAAGGTGGCAGTCAGAAACGTGTTGGTGCTTCGTCGTCTTGGCGCCTTTCATGGCTGTGAAGATGGCGGGGGGTCGAGGGAGAGATTTCGTCATCGTCATCCCAGGGCGACCCGCCAGATGAAATTGGACGTGCGGGCCCTGGCGGGGAGTCTGGGAGGGAGTGTTGAACCCTCTCGGGGCCGGGGAGCATGGTCTCCTGGGCGAGTGACGGCCAAACAGCGGCTTGGGGGAACGACCGCGAGCCTTTGGGGCGGGAGAATGATGCCTCCTTGCGGCTGGTGCTGGTGAACGGTACTTGCGAGGGGAGGCCTGCTCCGTCTTTTTGCGTCTTCGACACCGATCCTGCTGCCCGTGGTGTAGGTCCTCCATCTTGCCTTGAACCCATACGTTTTCGTCACTTTCGTGGAGCACGGGATTGTAAATGTCTTCGTCCTCGTCATTGTCAGGGTCAGACGCCGGGAAGCTCGGGTCGATGTCTTGCGGGATGACTCGCAGCTTCTCGCTTCTGCGGGCGGCCAAGCAGGAGAGATAGGCTTCCTCCAGCGGTCTATCCTCATCGAGTGTGCCGCAGACAAAGTCTGTGCTATCGGGAAGGTCCGGGGTGCTGGACCTGATCTTGACGGAGCGTCTGACCTTCAGCCGCCTCATGCTCGACCGAGTGTTGCCGCTTGCTGCCGAGGAATCGGACTGAGGCTCATGAAGGGAAAGTCGGCGGATGGGGGCAACAACGACGGTCTTGTTGCGAACCGTGGCGTGGCTTGGAGTCCAGAGCATCATGTTTTCGTCTTGTTCCTCTTCTTCGTCGGATTCGGCAAACCCGCTCTCGGAATCTGTGTGGTACCCATCGGAATCCTCTTCAAAGTTGCCTCCGTCTTCGTCTTGGTCGATGTCGTCTTCAATGTCGTCATCCTCATCCACAGCATCCAAGTCCTCGTCATCCTCGGTGGCTTCCTCGTCTTCCTTTTCCTCCATCTCGGCTTCCTCCTCAGCCTCGGCTCCGATGCGACGGAAGTGATTCTCTTTGGAAAGTGTGTCGTCGATGGTGAGTCTGGTTGCCACAGCTGAGGGAGGTTGCCTGATCCAGTCTTCCTCCCTAGCAATGTCACTGGCGAACTCATGAAATTGAGAGCTGTCTTTGACGAGATCTACAGAGTTGGCGCGGAGAAACTTGGGACGATGCAGCGCGGCCCTGTCGGATGGACGTCGGGTTGAGGAACGGGGCGTGTTCTGACAGGCTGCCGGAAGTGCGGAGGGCTTCCTGGGGGTGGAAGGCGATTCAGGGTTTGTAGGCAAAGAAGGTGATACAATAGCTTCCGCCATGAGCTTCGGAGGTGTGTTCTGAGTCGACGCTGGTCGTTCTGGGCAGGCGAACTTGATAGAAGGCCGTCTGCCAGCTTGTCCTTCCGAGGGCGACTTTACCATGGGTTGAGCCGAAGCAATGGGTGGCATGGCTGCGCAGGCAAACTGAATGCATCGCTTCTTAGGAGGTTGGGGAAGTTGGGGAGCGGTAGCGTTGACGGCCGGTGTCTTTTTTATTTGGTAAACATCGTGATGTAAACGTAAAGCGGCCATTTCCGGGATTGGAGGACTTGGTGTGCTAGTCCGGCATGGGCTCGTCATGCCCGTGTCGCTAGTCAGGTCAGCGGTTGAAGCAACGCTGATATTGCTCGTCATGGAACGACGGCGCTGGCTGTTGAGGATAGAGTGGGTTTGGCGTGCCGGAGACTCGTCTGTCTCACCCATGATGGCCTTGGTCAACAGCGATGCATGGTCTTGCGGCTGCCGGACAGCAGTTCTCCCAAACTTGGGTTTCCGCTCTGGAGGTTCGTCAAGATCCTCAGCTTCCTCCGAGGTAGGTTCGAGCCAAGTTGGAACCTGCGAGGTAGGAGAAGCGGTAGCCATGATGTGTTTTTTTTTTTTGGGCGATGACCGAACTGATAATGTAACTCGATAAAAAAGCAGTGACTGGGGGGGGTAGGAGGTCGATTCCTATTTTATCGCCGGCCAGGAACGCAGACCAAGCTTTATGAAAAGGTTTGATAGTGCAGATCGAGGACAACTCAAACGATGAGCAACTTTGGGGGGGGGGTTTTTTTCTTAAAAAAAGAGTAAAAAATAGAAAAAAGAAACAAGGGACCGTTATAATGAAGAGCACACAAAGGCTGTCGGTTGCGTAGCGCAGACAAGGTGTACAAACCAGTGTAAACCTCTTATCGTGTTCAGGACGAGTCTTGGGTGGCGAGTCAAATGGCCCTAAGGACCCTGACGCTATAACCGGAAGCCTGACATATTCCACGTTTGGCTGGTTTTGTTTAGAAAGTGGTCTGTGAGGGTTTGAAAAACCACTTGACTTAATAAGGGTCGGCCACGAGCGTCGCCGCGCAAGCCGACGTGGTAGGTAGTGATTTCAGGCACAGACAAGTCGAGAGAAAAAGGACGAATTTTTGATTTGCTTCAATCAAGGGTCCTCGGTGGCGCAGATATGTGCTGATGAGAAATGTGGTGGTACGATCTTGGCGGACTTCCAGATGACGCCCGTCCAACAGGGGCGTTACGTGAACTATACGACCTGCAAATGCAAAGGTAGCGTAGCGTAGGGATCGTCGGGGCGGATGGGTTGGTAAGACAAGGGACCTTGGGCGAATAGAGCTGAGACCAAGACTGCAAGCAACTTTGACGCACTGCGACGTCGCCAATCCCTCACGCGATACGTGGGCCGGATCACTGCGGCTCCGAAAGCAAAGCCCAACGCCCGCAGGCAGACCAAGTTGCAAGCAGCAAGATGCCCCGAGGGCAGGCGCAGCCAACACGCGGATTGACGAGCCGTGAGGCAAGCCAGCAAAAGATGTCTTGAGAAAGCGATGTGATGGAGGAGAGGAGGGAGACGGAAAGCGGGCATTGATGGGAATATATCGAGGAGGGTGGGCCAGCATGGCAAAAGACATGGACATACATACATAGCAGCCGCCGCAGTCGCCCGCCAAACAGCTGGTCTGGGTGGGAGACGGTGGGCGTGGGCGTGCAGGCAGCTGGTAGCTGGCAGCTGGTGGCTGGCAAGTGGCAGACAGTGGAAAACAGAAGTGGACGACTGTCTGCAACCCACCAGACGGACGCACCAGACCAGACGGGAGAAAAGGTCCAGTCTGGTCTGGTCCTTGGGTCTACAGGCGAGACCTGGGCACTACGAGGTACAGGCAGATGTAGGTAAGGTACGGAGTAGGTACCTAGGAAACCCCGCGACTTGAGGTGGGGCTGTCGGACCAGCACCAGTCATAATAGTCATACCACCAGGCTGGGTATTTCTGAAATGATGAGCCTTGTAAGCTTTAAAAGGCAACCTCAACATGTACCGTTTCCGGAAGAGTACATGCTGCGAGTCTGGTCTCTTCGAGTGCCTCGCACAGGCTGCGGGTTGCGCAGGGACACGTTGAGGCCCCCGGACAACCGTACAGTGCAGTGGGCAAAGCAGCAGCGGAGTTGAGCCAAAGCCGCACAAAGGCAAACATTGACGAAAAGTGTCGCGCCGCCGTGTTGTTTGAGGCTTGCGAGAGGGGTGAGTGGGAGAGACACGGAATGGAGCGCCCCCTACAGAGTACGGGGTGAGAGGGGGGGACAAGTAAATGGTAAATGGCTCACGGCAGCCAGTGCGGCACGCACACTGCCATACAGTAGCCATACAGTAGCCATACAGTAGCCATACAGTAGGGAGTAGGAAAAGACTCCCGCTACAACCACGTCGCGACCGACCCGTCGAGAACTCCAGTCACTCATGAGTTGGTGTGGGTTTCGTGGTGGAAAGGAGGCACTGTGCACGATTCCTGTTCCAGCACGATTTCCGCTTTCCTGCAAGCCTGTAGTCAATATGTATCCGCAAATCCTACGGAGTAACTCCCAGGCGAGCGACATGTTGCAGAAAGCTAGCAGGCCATGACCATGCATGGTTGGGATGAAGACTCCGTACTCCGTTTTTTTGCGGATTGGAAATGACGCAGGAAATACAGAAATGGGGACAAGTACCGAGTGTATCGCCGTAGCGGTAAAATAAAATAAAATAAAATAAAAATTGCATTCAAAGTACCCAGATTTCGGCACGACCGCAAAAAAAAAAAAAAAAAAAAAAAAAAAAAAAAAAAAAAAAAAAACTATTTTTTTTTGCGCTTGCCAAGTACTCCGTGCCAGCAGTTTACTCTACGGCCCTGACCCGACCCGTCAAACTGCAGGGTCAATTAATAATGCTACATGTATGTTTCTTTCCGAGCCTTCGCAAGTCGTCTTACGGCGGAGGTTCCGCGTCCACGCGTCCAACGGCCCTCTCGTCGCTGGCAAGGTAGCGTGCACCTCATGGAATTCGTGGCCGGATCGGACTGCCGCTCGTGTCAATACTCCGTACAGACGCCATCGCCTGATGTCCAGGATAGTAATGGGCCTCTGCTGGGCGTCGTGTCATATGGCCCCAGCCCAGTCCGGAAACAGTGAACAAACCGGAGGCGGCGCTGGCAGGCAAGAGCACAGTGCGCACATGGAAAAGAAATTTATCCCACAGCGTGCGGTGGGCGCAGATGGCAAGAAAGCAGCGGCAGAAGGGACTTGAATTTTTTTTTTTTTTTCATTTCTTAACGAGAGCCACAAGGAGTACTTGGGCAAGGTAAAGCTTTCCTGAGCGGCAAACCACCGCAGGCCTCGAGGCCCTTCCCTTGCTTGGCTGTTTGCTGTAAAGGCCAGAACCAGCCCTGGATTTGGTTTGGTATGGCCCGGGCCATAGGGCCCCCCTCGCTTGGGCGTCGTCGGCTCACAAGCAGACTGGACAGACCCAGCCCCAGCCAGCTTGAGACAAAGTCTGGACTGGTCTGTCAGTTGCCGGGCAGCCGGAGCAGGCACGCAGCCCGAAAATGGCGTCGATAGACCCACTGTGCAGCGCACTGTGCAGCTCAGCCGGCGGCGGCCTCTTTTCGTGCGCTTGGGGCTTTCTGCCTTCCTCTTTCCTCTTTCCTTCAAGCTCAAAACTATTATTATTCCGTCGTGGAGCCTACCTTTTTTCCTTTTAGTCGCGTCCCCTTTGGCATATCCCCATCAGAGTCGCTGGCACCAACCAACGGGCCTGGCCCTTTCTCGCTTCGTACATGTACTCCGTACGGACGGGGAAAAGACTCGGGTCCCATTTACGCTTAACCCATCTACACTTGCTCCAGCCACCCGTCTTTTACCCCATGCCCATGCCACGCGTTTGACTTGTTTGAAAACCGTGCCGCTTGCTTGCCGGCTCATCAACTATATCGCAGCCCCGTTCCCAAGTTGAGAAGGAGCCTTTGCTACCGAGTACAATAGGCGGACCGATCGTGTTGACCTGACCGTTGAGCGCTTTGGCATGATGGCCGCAGCTAACTTGCAGGTAGGGCCAACCGGGCATTTCGGCCGACAACAACAGAAACGCCGGGTGATTGTTCTGGAACCCCTGTCTTTGTCATGGTGTGGACCTGGGAGTGCTGCGAGTGAGGCTGGGCTGTGAGCCCTAAGCCGGCTAAGCCAGATGCAAAACTACGGTCCGCAAGTCAAGACGCAAGTCAAGACGCCATGCCAAGGTGAAGGTGGGCGGGCTGCAGAGGACGCCACCAGTGTCCGGCGGCAAGGTTTCACCGCCAAGCTATTTATTTTCGTTCGGAAGAGGCTAAAGGACGGCCACAAATGCGAGTTCCTGGTGCCACTTTGTGTCGGGCTTTTGACGACTTTGCGGCACCATCAACAAGAAGGATGTTGGGACTTGGGCGTTGCGCCTTGCCGCCGAGTTGATGCCGTGCACAGTCCGCACATCCCTTCTTGGCAGAGCACTCCGTACCGTGGAAACTCTACATGCATCTGGCTTGTAAAAGATTGACAGAGCAGGAACCAGGTCGCGTGCATGCGAGACATGTGAGACGCTGCAACAAGACGCGCAGATGCGATGCAGCCAAGATGCGGAAATTCGATTGGTGGGTGAGCAGTGCCGGGGGGGGGGTGGGGGGGGGGTTTGGAATGGTGAAGTGGTGAAAGGGGGGGTGGGACCTGGAAAAGTTCTGCTGACTTCTGACGACATGGGTGCCCTACTGCTTCGACGCATTCTGTCCAATTGGCCGGACCAGACTCGAAAAATTCGACATGCTCCATCCATATCCTGCTGCTTGGTGGCTGACACCGGTCACCTAAGCACTTGTCGCGGTGGTTGCATTCAAAGGCCGAGAGCTGGCAAACTGCTGTCAGAAAAGAAACGCATGCCTTGACAGCAGCCGAGAATGCACAACCGCCACCAAAAAAAAAAAGAAGAAAAAAAAAAAAAAAGAGAAAGAGGCTTCTCCGTACAGGGTTGCTTCATACGTTCTCGGTACACTCCCCTCCCACCAAGGCTTACGAAAGAAAACTCCGCGCGGGCTCTTAAACTCGGGCACGGAGGTTATTAAACGACATTCAGCATTTCGGCATTCCCTTTTCAGCGCCGGCCTTTGTGGATGCTGCGTGGCTCGCTCGGGCAAGGCGACGCAAGGTCTGGGGAGTATCATGACGGACCACCGGACCACCGGACCACCGGACCACCGGACCACCGGACCACCACACTATACCGGTTGCTGTCATGAAACTCCAGACAACAACAACAACGACAACAACAACAACAACAACATAAAGCTAGTGCCAGCTCGAGCCGAGCACTCACGGGTCTCACGGGTCTCACGGGTCAGTCAACTACCTACTGGAGTGGAGGCTGGGCCTGTCCAGGCATTGCGTGCGTGCGTGTTCATTCGTCTTCGTTTTTGGAGGACTGGGCACTCTGGTGAGCAGAGTAACGAGCCCGGTGCGTGCGTGCACGTGGTTAGGTGGCCGGCGAATGAGGCACAAGACACAAGACGGCGAGCTGAGCATTCCACTTGGCGGTGTAGCCTGCAGAGCGCAAGCGCAATACTATAGTTTTATATGTGAGGTACCTTACCTAATGCATGCAACGGTCTGGCTGAAGTTCGAAGTGCTCCGTAAGCCAGGCCAGGCGTCACTCCAATTTCCGGCACGTCCAGGCCGGCCACACCAGACCGACCAGACCCAGACCAGACCAGACCAGACCAGACCAGACACTGGCCACATCAGCCCCAGGCCTCCTTTTCCTGCCGCATTAGCAAGTCCACCAGACCATGTACTTGTTGGTATTGACTCTTGTTGGCCGGCCGCGAGGAGGACCTGAAACCACCCACTCACCCACCCACGCGAAAGGCCCGGCTGGCGCGCCGCCCCAAAAGCAGGACGGAAGCACGACCGCAGGGCAGCAGAGAGACGGGGCCAAGAAACTAACTGTTGTCAGTGACGGTTTCCGTTTCATCCCAGCTGGCACGGACTAGTTGCCGCCCTGACAACACGGCGCACGGGAGTGCGCATGGAAAAGAAAAAACTCCCCCAGACACCAACCAGACCGAGACCACCGAGACCACCGAGACCCGAAGCAGCACGTGCCTGGCGTGCGCTGGAAGGCTCCATGTCCCGTTCTCATCGGGCAAATTTTGCGTGACTATACATCGTTGCTGTCCGCGACCTCGGAGCGCCGTGCCCAGCCGAGCAATGCAGGGCAGGGCAGGATTGGATTGGATTGGATTGGATTGGGTGGATGCATGGATGCGGCCCGGTTGAATGTTTTTATCCTGATTCCTGGCTTGAGGCAATGGGGCCTTTTTTTTTTTTGTTGTTTTTTTTTGGGTTCGGTGAGCGACGTGGATGGAGGCGTTGTGCAGTGGCTGGCAGGCAGTCTGGTGGTGCGTGCCAGGCGGCTTAACTTTATGCCTGGCGGGTACATGTACACATGTTGCAGGCTGGCTGCGGCTGCACAGGGGCACGGTGTTGTGTTGCACAACGTTGCACGACGTTGCACGACGTTGCACCAGCAGCATATGCCAGCAGCACCCTGATGTCTGCTTGCACCAGACGGGTCTCGTCAGCGGGGAATTTGATAGAGTACGGGCCAATACTTGCGCACGCCGGCTCCCACAGGTACCAGACATTATAGCTGCCCCCCCCACCCCCCGGTGCCCCAGTGGTTGCTGCTGTGCATGGAGCAGCAGCGTGCGGCGTGCAGTGCAGCGTGCATGAGCAAGCGTCAACCTGGTGGGTGCATGCACGAGCAGCTGCTGTCTGTCCACTGCATTTATTACTGCATTCATCACCTGCCTGGCGTAGGATGCCTTCCGTTTTCTTCCAACGCGAGCTTACAGTTACCCCTTTCGATCAACCCAGCTCAATTTTACCTCCAACAGGGGAGGCCAGCCCTTGACTCGCCGCGCGGCTGCGCAACGTCCATCCACACGCACGCACGCACGCACGCACGCACGCCCGGGCAGAGACGGAGCCACGGGGTAGAGTCAACGGGCCGACATTGCGCACGGAAATCGGTTGGATGCGAAAGATGATCCGTTGTCTCGACACCGGATGCAACCCCAAGCCATCACGTCGTTTCACCCACGGGTCCGGACGTTTTTCTCGGCATCCCCCAACGCGGGGCGAGACCAGGGGTTTGGATAAGAAAACAAAAAAAAAAAAAAAAAAAAAAAAAAAAAAAAAAAAGTCGGACCGCAGGGGCCGCAAGTGCCAGCTCCCTGCCTCCTGCTTGTGTGCAGGGCTTCTGCTGACGAGATGCGTCTGCGTGTGCCCGTGTTTGTCCGCCCTCGTTTTTGCCGGCTTGTTGTTGCTGCACACAACCTGCCTGTGGGCAAGGCATGTTTTGTCACCCGCGGCTCGGGCTGATCTGACAACAGTGGGGACAATGCGATGGATGGGCCGTGGCCGTGGACTGGGACCGTGACACAGTTCTATTAGTCGGGAACAACAAACAATGACAGACGGACTAGTCCGCAAATCCGGAGCATTACGTCACCCTGAGGAGCAAACTTGGCCTGAGTTCTTGGGCGTTCCTGGGGGGACCAGAGTCGAGGGCGACGAGCGACGACGAGGGGGGGGGGGCATTTTGGCGGCAGACGCGCCGGTTGAGCTGGCGCCCAGACTCGTTCGGTCGGGGTCACCTGGCCATTCCTCAGGCGCTAGAGAGCTGATCGTCTGGATCATCAAGACCCTTAATCCCGGGGGGGGGGCGAGTGGCCGGGGGAAGGGGAGGGGGTTGAGGGATCTGATTGCTGCCCTCGTGGTTTGATTTGTTCGACGTTTTGCAGCGGCGAGATGGGCCTTTGGCTAGTCTCTGCGGGTAAAGGGAGGACCCATGTCTCGAGGGGATCGGCCATGGCTGTTGTTGATCATGACGGCTGAACTGACGAGCGTGGCAGCAGAACCGGCAGGGGAGGATGATAACGAACATGGTGACCTGCCTGCCAATCGCGGGAGCGGACGATGGGAGCGGACAATGGGAGCGAACCGTCGCGGCATGTTGAGTCGAGTTGCCTGTTTCTTGTTTGGAAACCACCCGCACGCAACTGCACTGCAGGGTAAGCAGCCATTCTCGGCCGTCGTGGTGGTGCAGACAGTGGCTTTACGTAAGACGTGCCAATCCTCGAGGACTGACCACATACAACATCGTCCGCCGTCGTCTTCGCAACCAAGTTGGTGCTGAAACGCGTGCTCGACTCAACAAAACGACAAACAGGTCATGAAGCTGCAAGACCACAGAAGCAAGTGAACCCGTTGAGCCTCCCGTGACCATGCCGGGGAGCAAAGCAAACAACGAGCGGGCCACGTGAGCAGGCACGTGACACCGTGGTCGGATTTTCCTGCCTGCCGAGCCTTGGCCTGGGATGGGATCCAGCAAGAATTGCCAACCAGCGACCTCGTTCTTTGAGCTCACCGTCCACGCAGCACTTGAATCGCCCTCACAACTCGCCATGAACTCCCTTCGCATTGCCCGCGCGGCTGTCCGCGCTCGCCCTGCAGCTATTCGGGCTGCTGCCCAGCGAAGAACCTACGCCGAGGCCGTTCCCGACAAGGTACAACTCCAATCCCGCGTTACCCTCCCCGTTCTGCTCGCCGGCCTCGAGGCATAGTTAACGCCATTTCGCCAACCTAGATCAAGCTGTCCATGTCTCTGCCTCACCAGGTATGGAATAGCCCCGCGGGGAGCGAACCAGCGCGAATGGTTGCAAACTACAACAATCGACCATGTACCCTAGCCCGGTGACGGGCTGCGTTGCGATCCCCGTGCCCAACGTCGAGCTAACCGGCGCGATCCCTAGTCCATATACAAGTCCCAGGACGTCGTGCAGGTCAACATTCCCGCCGAGTCTGGCGAGATGGGCGTCCTGGCCAACCACGTTCCCTCCATCGAGCAGCTCAAGCCCGGCATCGTCGAGATTGTCGAGGAAAGCGGCGGTGCCAAGCAGTGGTTCCGTATGTCTGCATCTTTTGCCTCGCCTGATCCGCACGTCTGGGCACTGGGAAAGCGGCCTGGGGAAACGGTTGACTGACAAAAGGGCTGTGTAGTTGCTGGCGGGTTCGCTACCGTTCAACCCAACTCTTCCATGAGCATCAACTCTCCCGAAGGCTACCCCCTGGAAGACTTCAGCGCCGACGCCATCCGAGCTGGAATCGCAGAGGCCCAGAAGGTGGCCAACGGCAGCGGCAGCGAGCAGGACATTGCCGAGGCCAAGATCGAGTTGGAGGTAGGATCATGGACGGAACAAGTCTACGCGAGGACGGCCTTGCTGACACACCTTCTAGGTTCTCGAGACTCTTTCTGCTCATGTCAAATAGACGGTTGCGCTGGTGGCTGACCTTTGTACATCACTTTTCAACCTTGTTAGCGCCGAGCCCGTACAGTTGATACCAATCGTGGGGCCGTCATTTCCATAAATCCCATATTCTCCCTTCTGTGAACCATGTCGCTCCTGCTCGGATGTGTGTGCCTGTTGCGTCCCCCTGGCTCTTGCCGCCCGCGTCCCTCGTAAGCAAACCTGGAGAAACCCATGCTGGAGAACGACCGGCCGTTCTTGCTTCATGGTAATCCAGGCACTCTTTTCAGTCCGCGCTGGCATTGACGTCCTGCACACTACGTATACTCACCAGATTTGGGACTCTTTAGCGGTGCTCGGTTTTATCTATCGCTTTCCACTCCATATACATTTCTTTCTGGTCCCAAATTGGTGACATTGTTAAGTCATGCCTGACACAAGCAGGAACTCCTGTCGAGATTACGTGCCCGTTGGCATGGAAGAGTACGAAGACGACGACGGCAATTTTGGCTGGAGTCGTCCAGTGGACATTGATTTTGCCATGTCAGCATCTCGGGACATAGTCAGTCACAACATTGCTCCAGTATCAATCGAAAATACCTTTATCGGACGGGCTCTGGCAAGACGTGGATGCAACGACGGTACATCCAGGTGTCAAGGCAGGCACAAATATCATGCTTCATCAGAGGAAATGATGTCGGACCAGCCCTAGCACTGCTCAATAGGTGCGCCCTCGGCTAACTTTTCCGCAGGATGCTATCGGGGATACCAATTCTTGACGGCGCGTTGGAAGGCAGGCCTTTGTCAGAAACAACGACAGGCCACCAAGACGCGCTGGCCATGTTCGAGACGTACGGAGTTCCACGGCCGGAAGGGCTAATCTTGAATCGGAACCGGACTCCTCGAGCTTCTCACGACGAAACTCTTCAGCTCTGTCATTCTTGCGGAGAAATCCTCCCGTTCGAGCAAAAGTGTGTGCGCTGTGGGCACGATTTCTGCTATAAATGCGCCTCGGAACAGTTGCCAAAAGACCATGGAAGCCTCAAGGATGGTGCTGTCGACCGCATTGGCAAACCTTTCTCCGACGAGGCAGCAAAAACGAGAGAGGTTACTACAACACCCCTTTTCGGTCCCACGGCAGATCCCGAGACGCCGAATCGCGGACCCGTGACGGGCAATCCCTTTTTCCTGGCTGATAGATTTGCAAAGGCTACGTGGTCAGCACCACAGACCAAGAAAACAACTGGTGGCCGTGGTCAACGAGCAAGACGGCTTTCGGATTGCGTACCTGGTCGTCATCTCGCGGACCGGCCTCCCGACGCGGTGGCCATGGTGGATGATTGGAAGCGCAGTCGTCACACGGAGGGGCACATTCTTTGCTGCGCGGCCAGCAGGGGCCAAGCTATTGCAGCAGATATTCCCAGCCTGGACGCAACGGTGCAGCGTAAAATTGATCGTCTGCACCGTCATACCGAGGATCTGCGCAACTATCCCAGAGCCAGTGGGCTAAGCCCTACGTCTCGAGAGGGATGGATTCCATGGAGTCCAAAGAGCGACGCAGAACCGAGAGCGGCGACTGCCGCACCCAACGGTACAATCCACCTGGAAACGCCGACAAAGCCGCCCCGTACCGTCCGCCTCCACAGCCCCGGGGATGGCGTGAACAAGCCGTCCTCCAAGGTGGCCATTATCTATGGTGCCGGTGCGCAAGACGCAAAAGATGCCGTCGAGTCAGCTCTTCGGCCGGCTCCCTTGTTCGATCTTGGGCCAAACCCAAAGGACCACCACCATGAAGCCTCGCTATCGCCAAGCTCGGGCGAAGCAGGGTCTGACGGATCCATGTCGGACGTGGGGGACGTGAGAGAGGAAGCATCCAAGTTCGGCCCTTCACTGACGAATGTTGAGACAAACGGAAACGTCGAAAAGCGAGGCAGTGGTAATACAACGCCTCGGTCCCATGGCGATGTCGGGACCGGGAAATGCAGCACGAGTGGATTGCTGTCTCCCCAGATTTCATCGCCCTTTATCAGCCCAAGTCAGACGGCCTCGGAGCCTTCGCAAGCATGTGCGACTGCTCCGGAACATGATGTCGGAGTCGATTTGCCAAGCATGACGGGTTACAAGCGTCATAGACAGGACACATATGTCTGTGCTAAGCCGAAAACACCCAACTCGGGACCTGAACCTTGGCCAACTTTGAGGAAAGTTGAGCGACCTGTCGAGGAAAAGAAGCCCCCGCCAACAACACCCGTTTCCCTACCATGGGCTCGACAAGCACTGCGGCAGGTTTCGAGCAATTGCTCGACGTCTTCCGGCAAGAAAAAGAAGGATCAAGGCAACCTTGGAGATGATGTCACGCTGCCCGCGTCGAGACTCATACCGGTCGGAACTCCTGTGTTGGAGTGGCGAGGTAATCTCTCCAAGACGCACAACGTTGCGCCAAAGCCTTTGAACAGGAACAATCTATGCGAGTCTTGCAACCCCACAGACTCAAAGGAGCCTGCCACCGGCGTTGGGTCATGCGAGCGTTGCAGCCACGGGAGCAATTCACCCATGCGCATCGGCAGCGGGAACCCGGACGACGAAGACCCGTTCACGGAACCCAAGCTGAGCGTGCGGGCGATTGAAAACTCACTGGCGTGGGACAAGGCTCAAGGAGGACCGGGCGGGCGAGGCGTCGGCAGCGACGGCAGCGAGCCCAAGTCGGCGAGCAGAAGCCGAGGATCGAACGAGCAAGAAGGACGCAAGGAGAAGACGACTGCAGAGCCGGCTCGCTGCTGTGGCTGGAAAGAGCGGTATTTGCGACTCCGCGACGATGTGGTTCGTGGCAAGGACACGCTCCGACGAGACGAGGAGGGCAGCAAGGCGGGCGCCGTCCAAGAGCTGGGAATAGAAGGGATGACGATTATTGTTCACATGAGGCACACGGATGACTTGGTCATTAACACGGATCTCCACGGATGAGGAGGCAAGGGAGAGCCGCGGTGCTGCAAGGGACGATGACTGTTTGCAGAAGCACGCGGATGACTTGGTCGTCACACAGATGTCCATAGATGGAGAAGCAATAGAGAGGGTCCGACTCCGCAGTGCTGCAAGGGATGATGACTATTCGCAGAGGCATACGGATGACTTGGTCGTCACATAGATATCTATAGATGGAGAAGCAATAGAGAGAACCCGACTCCGCAGTGCTACAAGGGATGATGACTATTCGCAGAGGCATACGGATCACATGGTCGTCACATAGATATCTATAGATGGAGAAGCAATAGAGAGCATCTGACTCCGCGGTGCTACAAGGGATGATGACTATTCGCAGAGGCATACGGATCACATGGTCGTCGCATAGATATCTATAGATGGAGAAGCAATAGAGAGCGTCCGACTCCGCGGCGCTGCAAGCAGAGCACAAGTCGAGATGCACGGAGCGGGCAGCAGCAGCTTTCCTGCTCGCGTGAAACCCGAAGCGCCATGTGCAAAGCACGGCGCCGGCGCGGTGACTAGGCACATATGTAGTCAGGCCAGGGATCAACCCCCGACGAAATTCGCACAGAGCACCTGCATGACGCGTACTGGGCCGAGCTCGGCCGTGCGACGCTGATCCCGCGCTGACGTGGAAACCCGGGGAGATGCTGCGAGGGAGTCGGTGGGATTGCAGCTTTTACGTGGCTGCGTGCCGGTAGCTTCGACGTCCGCGTCCAAGGGGTTTTCGTAAAGATGCGATGCGGTCCTTGCAGGTTCTACTGACAGGCTGGCTGCAGAAGAAGTATGTAGCACGCACGCACGGGAGAGGCTATAGTAGGAATCCGTCGATGCGCAGCTTGAGCCTAGCTGTTATTGATGGCTTCTGCAGCCGCGTCTTTGTAAAAGACTACGTGGTGCTATCCAAGGCTCTACAGGTTCTAAAAGTTGCAGCACGAAAGATGGCGGGACGGGATTCCGTCGATCCGCAACGACAACTAGCATGCCAGCAGCTTCCACGTGCCGCGTCTTTGCAAAGGCCCAAAATGTCCAAGTAACAGCCGCCGCATCTTGCACCCGGGAGGACGCACCACGCCAAGGCGCCAACTTCCCCGGCCGGGCATCACCCACCCGCCAAAGGCCGCGAGCTAGCCAGCAGCGCAGGAGGCTCGATGGTCGAGGTTCGGCCCACGGGGCTGTCGGCTCGGGGGGTGCAGTCTGCAGGCGGGCTTGGCTTGGATGCACGGAGCCGGGGCTTGGACGTCTTGCGGGTGATGCGAGGGACGAGGTGAAGACGGCGTGCGAGTGTCGGCACGGGCCAAGGGACGAGCCGGAGGACCTGCAGCCGAGCTGCCCTTGTTCGTCGCCGGCGGCACCTGTTGACAAGCATGTCGGCCGCAGCTCCTCCAGCGTGGATGCAGCAAAATCCTCAAGTTGGAGGGAGCGCACAACATGAAACGAGCGCAGGTGACGGACAATACGAGGCATTAGGACGAGGCGGCCGGCTTGTTCACAGGCCTGGTCCGGTTTTCACGCCCCGGGGGGTTCACTCCTCCGTGCCAAGTTACTCTTCTGCGGGTGGACTGGGCATGTCGTAGCGAGGCGAACCAACTTGGCGCGAGCGCAGCATCTTGACAGATACGGACAGTAACCATGGGAGACCGGGACGAACCCAGGGCCACCTCGCCTTGCCATCGCCACCGGGCTCCAGATCTCCGGCAGCCACAGGCACCGCCCATCGGAGCGTTGCATCCGTCGCTGCCCTCCGGATCCCCCATCGTAACCACGCACGCCTCTTTCGGACACGATCCTCTTTGCTGCTCGTTTTGCAGGACGCGACGGGCGCATTCTCAAGGCAAGTATCGGCCCCCCGAGTGCCGAGAATCGAAAAAAGAAGAGTTATCCGTAAGTCGTCAGCAAAAGAGAGGCAGACGATGCGAGGCCGGTCTCGGGCGGTCATGACGCCGCGTCCAACCAGGTTGCCTCGTCGGCAACATGACATGGGGACAATGATGACACCCCGACAGCGACGGGGTTTTGCATTTGACGGTGAAGCCAAGGTTCCGATGGCTCAGTCGGGGGGTTGGTCAGGCGACGAGAGACTTGCTTGCCCTACCGAACTCGGGGCGTAGATGGAAACGCCCTGCGCAGCTTGTGGGTACTGCTCCTGCGGGAGACGATGATCAAGGTGAGGAACCAGCTTTGCATCCTGGGGCGGGATGCCTTTTGCCTGTTCCATCTGTTAATCATTGTCCTGGGCTCTTTAGTGCTCACAGCTACGCGCCAGCGACGACCCTTGGTCGGTCAGGCCAGCAAGGGCGGCCTTGACCGCTTGCTTCGACTCCATGCCCCATACTCCGACCGTCTCTGCAGACGACCCCAAGACAAGCTCAGGGCATGCTGCGCAGTGCGCGCACCAGCTCCTCCCATCGTCGGCAAGGCTACGCGAGCCCATACTGAAACCATCACAGTCGCAGCCGTCTCATCTTGATTCGAGTGACGGAGCCACAGCCAGAGCCCCTGCTCTCCTGACCATGCCAACGCACAGACATGAGCCCAACCCAACGCCAACCCCCCTTGCTTATCCACCCCGTCCTGTTTCTCACATGTACAACTCTGTCCTTGATTCATCAGGCATGGAGCTGGGTATTCGCGGTCTAACCGGCTGTTGGGTTTGGAAGGGCGTAGTACGGTCAGTGTCTGTGGGCACAGTCCCCAAACCCTCGACAGGCTCGACTCGTCGCTGCTCATCCCTTTTCCCTCCCTTCCATCTGTTTTCTCCCTCGGATTCGCCAGTCACCGCCAATGGGTCGGAGAAAGCCCGTGGACGGCCCACCACTGACATTGCGACAAACGTGATGCAAACAAAGAGTGAGTCTTTGGGCGCCGAGGCTAAAACTCGCGGCATCAACGGTCGCCACGCATGAGTTGGTATGCAGTGATACTTTGTCAATGGATTGTGCAGAGTCTGCAGACCAAGCAGAAACTATGCCGTGTGCGGAAATGGTCGGACTTGGGCAAAGGAGAGGGAAAAAAGTGATGCATCACTTTGCGCCCAGTTGAAATTCCCCCCTGACCACCCTTGCTCGTTGAACATGTAAGAGGGATTGTGGGATAAACAAGGAAGAGAAAAAGAAAAAGATGCAAAGACTTGGTACTAATAGCATGGCGCCCAGGCAGGTGAAGTGCCATTGAAGGCTATCACTGCAATCCTCTTGGTGCAGTTTTTGCGTGAAGGGCTCGGACAACGTCGATGCTGTACTCCGTAGGCCCCGGGGATTCTTCTTCTTCTTCTTCTTCCTCTTCTTCTTATTCATTTTTCTTGTCGGAAACGAGTGCTTCGTACCCGTGTAGAATGCTTGAAGAGCGTGCAAAGTACTCCGTAGTGCTGCCACTATTTTGTCTCGCTTATACTCGCGAAGAGAACAAAGCTCCTACCTGGTATCCGTGAGCGCAGATTCGCTGTATGACCACGCATCTGTCGATGATTTGCATTTTGAAATCGTGCAAACGTCTCGTATTCTTCCACCGTCATATCGCACGGAATGCGCTCCCGGGGAGCACTTTGAACCTGGCCCCCACCGTGCAGAGCTGCAACGTTTGAAGGGACGATTCGCTATCCCTCAGATGCTGCGTGTACCCTCTTTTTGCTTCTCAACAGACAAATCGAGCTTGTGTTCTTTGACAAGAGCCGCTCCGCCAAGGCACACAGGTCGACTCAGGGCTGAAATTAAAGCCCAATGCCACCACTTCCACTTCTGGCTCCGCAATGCTGCCCTGGTCAAGGTACTATAATTCTTCCGAGTCTGCAGGAAACCATTTCCTTGGAGACACTTCAGTTTTATACGTTGTATATGGGACCCTTTGGTCCCTGGTGGTGGACCATGTGAATCCATCACATGTATGCATGTATTACCGACTGCTCCGTACTCCGTACCGTCCGGAGGTTTGGACACTACTTACCTGGTTTCACGACCTCTGTGTAGCAGAGCAGGCCTGATGGGTCTTTTTTTTTTCTTTTTTTGATGGATGTGTCGGATGTAGTAGCCAAGTTTAAAGCCACTAGACCTTGACCTTGGGCATCTCAGCTGACGCTTCACGAGCAAGCGGTTCGGAACCGTCGCTCGCATGTAAAGTCAAAGCTTGGCATCGCTCACGCAAGAGCCATCCACCCAGCCTGATGCTCTCCGACAGGGCATGTCTAAACTCGTCCTTGTGGGCTTCTGCGCATCGGGCCGCGGTCCTCGGCTGGGGCCGAACTTTACACTTTGCCATTTTAGCTCGCAAATAGCTTGCGTAGGCATCGTTTGAACGGTCGTGTAATGTTATGGATCATAGCAGAGGAGAGGTGCAACAATCCGGTAATGATGCTGATACCTAGCTCGGCAGTGAAATGAGCTACGCCGATTGCTCTGTTGTCAAGAGAAAATCATGTAGATTGTCAACAGATAAAACAGGCTGGACCAATAGGGTGATGACTGAATCTATCGCCATGAATTCTGCGAAGTGACGTTGGTTCCGACAAACAGGATGCCAGTTCTCTCCTCTTTTTTTCCCTTTTCCGTCTTCATTTCTTTTTTTCTGACGAGTCCCCTTTCTTTTTTCCCTTGGTCAAATAGTCAGTAGATTGATCAGTTTGTGGCGGTGGACAAGCGATGCGCTTGGACACTAGTTATTCGCTCCCTCAGTTTTGCCAGGAAGGATGTCTCACGATAGGCAAATCGGTCAGAGCCAATGCCATTTTTACCCGAACCACTTTCAGCAAACACAGTTCACGTGGGTATCCCTCGATGCGGTTGGTTTTTTCTTCCCTCGGCGCTGGTCCTCCAGACCCCACAGGGCAAATAGTTTCCCGAGGCCAATGCTCTATCCAAAAGCCTCGGATAAGCTGCAGAAGTAGTCTTGCTTATCTCTGTTTTCGTGTCTGGGAACTGAAGCCGACTGTCGCTACAGTTGACCATCTTGTCGCAGAGATGAAACTTGAAATGGCCGTTACGAATGACGTCCCGAGTCCGAGAGATCCGGCATCAGGGCAGAGAAAGACTATCTCCATGTGGTTTCGATCATTCACGAGCTGCTGCCTTTTTCCTCTTCTCTTCATTTATTTCCCTTTCTTTCCTGTTTTTTTTTTATGATGTCATGCTAGGTATCAGTACATGCTGATGCGTCGCATCACCACATTGCATGGCGCCAACACATCGTCAGGCGCCGATGCCAATAAACTTTCACACGTCTATCACTCAGCTTTTGCTATGAGCGAGTGCTTTTCATGCGAGTCACCGGCTACCGCCTGCGCTAGCTGGCCTGCCGCCTGTTCCAGGCTGCGTTTGCTTTTTCCAATCAAGCCCATCATGTCGCTAGTCCATGTCAGCTATTGCCAGTTAGGGACGATGCGGAAGTGCAAGAGTGCAAAAGGGCATAGCTTGTATATTTTTCTGTTAACGCCAGCCTGCTAATGGGAAGGCGCCCTGCATGAACCTGATCATGTCGGGCTGAAAGGCATTAGCTGCAGCTGCAAATGCAAGCCATTGACACACTTGTCGATAAGAGGGTTGATCCAAGGTTGTGTAATGATCAGCGCCAAGGGATAGTCAGTCCCCGTCCTCAACTCACGGGCATCCACACACCAGTCCGAATGAAATTCCCCGGTGTCCAAGCGCGTCACTGGGCTCTAAAGCGAGCCTTGGCCGGCTGAAACCTGTCGGCCATGGATACCTACAAATGCAATAAGCGCAAGGCGTGGTCGTAGCGACCTGTTGGTGGCGTGTCAACTTACTACTACCCGTTGACGGCGACGGCGCCGCAGGAAATCATGGCTTACAACTTGCTCATTCAGCAGCTGTTCATTGCCCAGGGTCCGGCTTGTTGGCGACGTTGTGGGTGTTGACAAGGTCGGGTAATCCGGCAAAACAGCACGGCAGCGTCCGACTTCGGGGACGGCCCGTTACACTCTCCAATCCTTTTGTTTCGATCTCAAACTCCAATGGATCTTGAGTCAATCTGCGGTTAGGTTGTACTCATTCCCTGCACAAGGCGACAGTCGCCTGCATACGGACGACTTACGATCAGATCAAATAAAGAAACACCGCTCTTCTTTTGCCTGCCGGGCTTCATTGGGTAGCCATGTGTATTGTCTTCAGAGCAGCCACTTTTTCCAGTGTGGCAGTTGGGGGCCAGTCTCCTCGGTCCCCTTCGATGTTGGAATGATGGCTTCGGTTGCTTTTCGTTTTCTGCTGTTGGTTTCCGTCGCCCGCCAACACCCGCCAGCAAGAAGACATTCATCTAGTCTGTAGTCCGTCCCCAGACGAGGGCCACTTGTGTTTCAACCTATTCAGGTAAACCGCGGAGGATAATATTTCACTTCTCCCTGCTCAGAATGCGCGTAAAAGTAGCCAGTTGATAGGTATCCGGAATCCGTGGACGAGAGAAACTTGAGTCCATGACGCTGGGTTTTTCCTTTTGCCAAAAAGGAACAAAGGCAACGGTGCCGATGTTTGTAATGCCTGCATTGTGCAGGGGCCTTTCTCGACCCTGGTGGCGTACGTCGATTTCATTTTGCATCTCATTTCGCCGACATCTCGTCAGTTTTTGGACGTCATTGATATGCAGATCATCCGCGAGAACACTGATGCGCCTCATGCGACTACGTATTATACTCCTACCCAGCACTTTACTGGAAGGCGACTGGACTGCGTTGATGAAAGAGGGTGGGGTTCCTGGGGGAAGGGGGGGGGGGTGGTTTGCGTACATTGTACGGAGTACTTGGGACACACTTCTTTTCTTGGACCTTTCGCCGCCATTCTTCTTTCCATCCCTCTAGTTGGTTCTCTTCTCGTCGGATAAGCCCTGGTGTCAAGAACTTACCCATCGTGAGCCACAATCCGCACGCACAGAGTTTGAGAGAGGGGACGATGGCCTTGTCGTCGATATGGCGAATATTCGGCGGCTCTGCCATGTTATTTTTCTGCGGTTGCACACTCTGCTACATCTCGGTGTTGGGACTGTTGTCGGAAGGACAGAATGACGCCTAACCAGCAAAGCCAGCAAAGCCAGCAAAGCCAGCAAAGCCAGCAAAGCCAGCAAAGCCAGCAAAGCCAGCAAAGCCAGCAAAGCCAGCAAAGCCAGCAAAGCCAGCAAAGCAGAGAGGTTTACTTTTGGTAAAAGTCGCAAACGTTTTTGTTGCCGAATGTGCCTACGCCGCAAAAGCTTAGTGATGGTACCCCGCCCAGCACACACAAATTCATTAACCACAGTGCAGGATGGCATCCACGTTACCATGAGTCCATGGGTCCTTGCAGCCATGGCAGCTCAAGACAGGGATTGAAGAGCCGGTCTTGCATGCTGTGAACTATCGCTCGTGTTGTCTCTCGGAATCAGCCAATGATATCCATATCTCCACCCCAAATGGCCCGGGACGAAGCGCAAGTGTGGCAGAACACTGAGGGTTGCAGGGTTGCTTTGCGGTGGGTGATATCACAGCCGATCCAACCTTTCCCAGCCACCCCATGTTGCAACAGTACGAGTTGGGCCCACACATCGATTTTGTCAGGAAAACGGTTTGGAGCTGCGAAACGCCAACAGGCCAGCTGACTTGGCAAGGTTATGCCTGCCACATCTCATGCCCTGTTTGGTCTGCCCGTATGTGTGCGAATCCTCGCTTGAGTTTGACACAGCTGTCCCATGTTATTTTCCCCATGGATGGTCAACATGCTTCGCGAAGACTTTTGTATCGTACTCCGTAGACCCGAATCAGTTCCACCGTCGGCTTTTTCTTTCCCAGGCTCGTCATTTGTTAATGGCAAGTTGTCATGACATCCGCTTGATTGGATGCGGCGTTCAACCCCGGATTTCCATTTCACCTCGGGGTGATGGCTGAGGATTATTTGCCAATGGAAATGGATGTCAGGCAGGAGACAAAAAAGAGAGCTCATCGGAATATAGAGGACAGTGCGGCGGATCAAGAAAAGAAGATTAAAATCACACCGCAGACTTGAGCTACTCTGCTAAGTTACTCTGACGAACTTGCGTCTTCCAAATATACATTTGCCAGATGCTGCAAGATCCAAAGGAAGGCGCCTTCCAACCTTGCCTCACCGCTTGTGGAGACCTCAAAACATTGTTAATAGCCAATTAGAGGAGCACAAACCTGCAATGCTGGGCACCTGGGAGGTACGTACATAGGTAGGTAGCAACTAGCGCCCCACATACTGCCCTTGGGAGTTCGCTGTTGTCTGGTCGGAGAACGGGCTTCAATTTCCTTGTTGCTGCCCCCCCCACCACCACCCCCAAGCTGCCTTGCCGTTGTCCACGGCAAATACGTAAACTCTCTTTCTCAGCTTGCGACACAAAAAAAAAAAAGGGGAGGTAAGCGCCTCCATTTGTCAATTATCGTCACCACTCTTCTCTGGGTGAGAAAGTAAAAGGGGCGCTGCTCCTCTTGTTTGTCAGCTCGTATGATGATGCACAAGAAAGGAAACTAAAGATATTTGCGGGACAGTAAAACGTTGCATCGGGTGGAATTATGAATACATGGAGAATGTCTACACGCTCGCTCGACGTCCGCGAGCTGCATGCAAATTTGCAATGGTTCACCTAGTTGACCTTACCAGCAGATGACCGAAAGTTGAGGCTCCAGGATGAGGTTGCCACAGTGCTTTTGAATCCACCTGCTTTCTCGCGTTGATTGCTTTTGAGCAAGACGTCAGTCAAGCTGACATGCCATCACCTCATATGCAAATAGAAGTCAAGAAGCACGGAAGGAAGAAATAGGCCTTCCGTGTCACCGCAGGTCAAGGGCTCCCGCATCGAGGTCAGCATTTCACGGACCTCCTATTAGGATCTCTACCGTGATAAATGGACATTGGCTGAAGGTTGGTCATGTTGAATTCGCCGCTGGCTACAAAGGTGCTTATTGTTCAAGGCAAGCGCAGCAGTCGGATCGTGCTTTGAAACTCCAATGTCCACCATGGGCAACATTCCAGCTTGTCAGTCATCCTTTTCATCCGCGGGAGACTGGGACTATTCAGCTCCACAGGGAGCTTCGACCTCGGTACTCAGGGTTCCCTTTGCGAAAAAGAACAACCGTGAGTTAACCGACGCCTACGACTGGTATACGATGCTTGCCTACGACTACGAACGTGCGGTGTCAGAACAAGTCCCCATTGTTGCACGGAGTACGTACGCAGGACCCTGTCAGCCATTTATCGTTTGGCGGTAACAACGGCGCTGTAAAATTCGTACCCTGCCCAATATGTGGTACCGCCAAGTTCACACAACAACACAGACCATGAAAGATCAAGCCTGCTGGGCCCTTCTGCTGCAGGCAACGGACATGATCTTGATTCTTGACAACGATCCGCCGATCAGGGCGCCAGTATCGACCACCTTTGTGTGCCTTGACCGTTAACGCTTCTTCTCGTCAAGCTTCTGGTTTGTCAATTTGGCTTTCCTGCATGGCACTGCTTTTTTAGGATGTTCAGGGTGTGGCGTACACTCCTCCTGGTGTTCAGTCTAGCCTCAAATGGAGACTAGGCAAAGAACTTGTCCCTGTTGAATCGTTGATTGCTGCATAGTGCATCCATAGGAAATTCACCACGACTGGTTCGGATGTGCCAATGCCAAAAATGGGACGTGTGCCGTACCGCCTCCGCCTCGCCCTAGCCACACCAGCAAGTACTCAAAGGCCAACATGACAATACATATAATACCAGACAGTAACGAGGCTTGGCCTGGTTCCAATTCGGCTCCATACTTACTTAACTGAACTAGCCGCTAGCCCCTAGATCCGCATGGTGCTCCGAGTCCCTCCATTGCTGACCAGGACTCGGAGGGGGGCCCAGTCCTGTTGACCGCTCTGATGGATGTCCCGTTGCCTTGCTCCAACGGTACATTGCCATGCTCGTCTCAGCCGTTAACTGACCCATCTGGTCGTCTCGGAAGGACATCCGCCTGCGCCACCAGGATTGCCACTGACTTATTGCCGTCTTTTCAGGGGTGGGTGCCGTCCAAGCTTGCCCCGGCAGTACAAGTAACGCCAAGGGGCATGGTGTTGGCGAACAAAGTTCAGTGGGATCTCGGTTTTGCTACCAACTGTGTCGCAAATGACTTCTCTCAGGGGAGTGAGAGAGAAGTTGTTGGACATAGACTGATGGACTCGAGCAGTAGACCTATATCCCGAGGTGTCGAAACAACGTTGCGACGGTCTCGGACCAGCTCTTCTTCCTGCTCGACGTTTCACATAAGCAGTGAGCTTTTGGGAAGAGGACCTCAACCCAGAAGCTGCCTTGTCTCCTACTAGTCCAATATTCTGCGCGTCTCCGTCAAAGTTGGGACTCTCGACAGCCGCCGGAGGGTGTGTTCTGCAATGTCTTGCGACATGGGGGACATGGGCACCAAGGGAAATTTGGCACCCAGCGTGAGCGTGGCCTGGAACCCCTCAGACAATAGCCACCCAACTTTGCCAACCAACCAAGCCCTGCTGCTGCTGGGGTGGTATTGGTACCGCGGAGCGTGGCAATATTATCACCCCTGCTTCATGCCATCCATCATAGGTAGTAGGGAGAGAGATGTACTCCGTACATTGAGAAAGTATTTGCAATGTGAGGAAGCTTGTTTAGCTAGCTTGTCATCTATGGCAACGACGAGCCTGGTGCGGCTGCCGGGAGCGCTAATACGTTGACGACTTCCTCTCCCGTCCCTCTCGCTCCTCGAGACACTTCCTCCTCACCTCCTCCTACATGACTTTGTCTTCTTGGATCTTCCTGGCAAAGGTCAAGCTGGACTTGAAATAGTCTTGCGTGGAGGACGAATGAGTAAAGTGTGCTTCCGCCAGCTTCCGCCAGCTTCAGCCTCTGCACTCGTACACCGCTGCCGCTGCCGCTGCCGCTGCCGTTTCCGTTGCCGTTCTGCGCCGTGGCTGATCCCCTTTGGCATATTAGCCCCGTGTTGAAGAATCGTTTCATTGGCACTTTGTTTCAGTGGTGGCAAATACCACCAATCGCAGCTTGTCGGGGGGGGACCCTTTCCTCCAACTAGAGGTTGGTGATAGATACCTTCTCCTTCGACTCAGACCAACTGCTGTGCTTTCTACGCATCTGTTCGGAACCACTCCCCACTCCAAACCCCCGCAGACAACAGACGTTTCGAACCCCTTGGCGTCCCCTCCCTCCTTCCGAATACCTGGATAACAACTACCGAGCTACGGGTAGTCGTGGATAGGATCCAGGTCCATCAACTTGAATACCGGCCTCGAAATTCGGAGTTGAAACTCGCACCGCAAACAAGCTCCTGATCGTGCCCAACGAGATCGGAACAGCATGCCGAAGCCATAGTTGGGATGCAGCCGCGCCTGAACTTGAATCATATTTAACTGTGACGTCGAATAGGAATATGAGCCTCTTGCAAACACAAGGTAGCGCTCGGCATTGGTGCAGGATAGAAGAGGCCTTCTCAACCAACGTGTCGTTTTGAGCTCGTTTGCTCACCATTTCTTCGGCCCAACTTTTCCTCAACCATTTTACTCTCGAGGTCGACCTAATTCAGCAGTTTAAACAGTCGGGGTAGGCGAGCGAAGACGTCATTATCGAGCGCTCGGTCCTGCCGATATACACTCTCAAGTCGGCACCGGCCGAGTGTCGTGAGACGTTATACGTGAAGGCATAGGGACTGCTTGGCTCTAAGTTCCAAGCCAGTCCTAATCTTTCGCAGTCCACCAACCTGGCGCATTCAACTATAGTTGAGCCTACCCAGGCAGTAATAGCCCGAGACAGCCCTGGCTCCCCCATTAGCGATTCAACTACCGGAACCACGCCGAGTTCTCCTCGAACGCCGTCAACCCCAACCTGGAGAGACAGAGGTCCGCAGCCGCCGTCTCTCGAAGACCTTGCCCAGGTAGCCACAGAAGGCAAAGGACGAAATCAATGTGCCGGTCCCCAGGGCCATAGCCAATTTGGTGCTCAGGGCTCGATGTCGCAGAGAGATCCTGCGACTCGACCTTCGTCTCGTCGATCTTCGACATCGCCTCTCGTATCAACAGGACCTCGACTACCCGAATCATGCGTCGGCAGTCATGACGACGCCGCCGCCGCCGGTAGTATCAAAACCGAGCCAAGTAATACTCCAGCTCAGGTGCAGCAGCTGCCGCCCAAAGCCTTGGGCATGCTCAACATTCTTAATCCACCTGATGCACGGGCGATGGGTTCGCAAGGAGCCAGGCAGTCGTCCAAGCAGCTCGGTTACTTCCCAACCTCTTATTCGATGTCGGCAACATATGGTCCTTCGAAACATGGTGGTCTTGGCCATTCGTCTTCCGCATCCTACCCAGGAACACCTATTGGCAACGCTGGCTTCCCGTCAGTGAGATCCGAACGTTCGTCTCTGAGCATGAGCCATCCATCCGCATTTTTGGACGAGCCGAGAAAAGTCCTCAGCCCAAAGATCCCGCGGCCAGCCAGCCTGGGCTCAGGGAGCAGCAGCCTGTCTCGCGACATGGACTCGCGAGCCCGCGGCTATACTACTACGACATCACCAGCAAAACGGCCGTACGAGCCTGACGTGCCGGACGAACCCAGACAACTGACAAATCTTCATCAGGCTGCCCGGATGGCGCATGTCACTGGCGCACGAGCGTCAACACCACCACAAGGATCCCTGTCTGAGCCAGTGGCGCGAAATTCTGATGTTTCCCTTCCCTCGACACAGCCAGGACTTGTCCGGGAGATTCCAGGGTTACCGCCCCATGCACACGGTCACTTGCAACACAGTCCGCCGCCAGTACCATTGCCGACGGGAGCTCGTCTTCCAGAAGGCACATCTCCTTGGGCCGAGGTGATGCGTAGATCTGGAATCGCAGGATCAGGAGGCATTGAAGGACAGCAAGCCTTCATGACGCTTCCGGGAAGCGATATTCCCATACCAGTGCAGGTCGATTATTCCCAAGCGTCGAAAAAAGCGGATGAGAAGCGACAGCGGAACGCGAAGGCTTCGACGAGGCATCGGCGGAAGAAGAAGACGATCCAGGAGGAGAATGTGAGGCAGCTACAGGATCTCAAGGAAGAGAGACAGCAAGTGGCGGATGAATTGGAGCAAATGAGGCAGCAGCGGGATTTTTACCGAGACGAGCGGAACCGATTGAGAGACATTGTATCCCGCACACCTGGTATTCATCATCATGCCGCTGGACCTCCAAGTCCAACACCGACGACGCGAAGTGCCGAGTCGCACACAGAACGGAGTCCGACTGCGCAACAACTCGCCTCTACCCCTGTGCCCGGTTACAGCGGCGAATGTCCGTCGGTCGACCGGCCTGTTCAGCGCTCAGGTGTAGAGGGCCGCGCTGAATACATGGGCCCAGGCTTCGTTCCGGGTGCGGCGCCGGGGGCCCTACCGTCTCCACTGGGCCAGCCTTACGGAGCAGTCCCGCGCCCTCCGTCAGCGGCGTCCTCGGGCGGAAGCGGGGATAGACTTCCACCCCTGAGGGCGATGGAGGGACCGCCCCCAAGTGTTCCGCATTTAGGGCCAGGACAAGGTCATGAACGAGATCCCAGGACGGGGCAGTGGCGACCCGTGCCCCCAAGGCAAGTTGAGACGGGATGGGCAACTGTGCCTAGAAAGACGGGAGAGAGTCAGCAAGGTCACAGCCAAGCACATCCTTGGTAGCTTTGACCCCCAGGGTTGCTATGCATGAGCGGGAAACTTGGCGGGGCCAAAGGTCACCACGACCGAAGGACAGGCGCTTGGTGAGACGCGAAAACATGGCCAGAGCATAGAAGAAGGGCCAATAATCGGGACGCTTGGTGAAGCCGCATTGTCTGGTTGACGACTTTGGGAATCCTGAATTCTGTTGCGATGAAAACAAAGAGAAAAGGCCGCCTTATCTCCGGGTAGGCGGAGCAGTCACGGCAGATTGGTTTGACTAGAAATGCGCAATTCTTTCCATCTGGCATCTGGATCCATCATCAGTCATGAAACTATATCTGCCTCATTTACACCCGAAGCAAATACAGACGCACCGACACGACAGGGGGATCCACGGTGCGGAAAGAATGATCCGTACGCAAATAAGCCGAGGAGACGATATCATATTGTGACAGCATGGAATATGATGGGGAGGTGTCAATCGGACAGAGCGATGATTCTGAACAAGGGGCTTACCGATGCCGAGCCCCTGGCGGGATGTGATGTGGCAACTAGACGTGCTGTGTGGACTCTTTTTGCCTCGTTGCCCCGTTTGTCCCATCACCATGACCATTTTACTTTTATCTACTATTTATATTTTTTTTTTTTTTAGCGGAAAAGAACGGAAGCCAAATCTCATCAGCTACACTTTTTCTTCTCTGTTTTTTTAATTGAAAAAAAAAAAAAAAAGGATTACTACTGGATTCCCCGCGCTGGACTCGAGCTGGTCGAGAGAGAATAAAGAAACAAGAACCATTGTATAAAAGATACCCAAGTAAATCACAGAGTACGCTTTTGCAGTGCTACGGCAAATGCTGCTGACGACGGGTGGTGCGGGTCAACTTGCAAGGTACTAGGAGGCAGTACTCCGTACAAGCAATCTGTAGGTTACCCTAGTGTTATAATTGTCAGAAGTTTACAGCAAGGTAGCGACACGCTCAAAGTACTCAGTAGGTAATTTGACTGGTTCCCACTCTGCGGAGCCCAAGTGTACAACATTGAAGCGTCCGGCTCCGGTCGACTTCGACCCACATACAGTCCCACATACAGACCCCACATGCTCTCGGCCCCCGTCCCTTGATAAGCGCATCCACCGACCCAGCCACCACCTGAAATATGAATCAACCATCAAAATCTGAACGGAACCGTCATGCATGCCCCAGTCAGGGATTCGGCCTGGAGACATTCCCGCACGAATGGGACGCCGCCGAGCTGGCAAATCACTTTTCTCTCCTTGAACGAGACAACTGCTCCTACAACTGCTCCTACAGCTGGGCTGGGCTAACAACCGCCAATTCCCAGCCGCACTCGCCGCCGAGCAAAACACCAGACAACCACCTCCACTCTGCTTCCCGGGCACGCCCAATGGCGAGGTCCAAACCCGTCGAATGTTTCCCGCTCTTTTCCAACGTCAAATCGGCAACGTCATGCCGGGTGCCATGGGCCGGCCCATGCCGACCCGACGTCTGCGTGGTTGGGCGCGACCCTGCTCGACTCGGTCGACTCCACCATCCAACCAGCAGGTGCAGGTGCGGCTCACGGCCCCGAATGGCAAAAGCTGGATACAACCGTCGGGCCTTTTTATCGATAACCAGTTCGTAGCCTCGAAACAGGGGGGCACCATCGCCTCCACGAACCCATAGTGAGTCGAGCCGCACAAGCACGCCCGGCACGCGGATCAAAGGGGCCGATATTTTCCTCCCTCCCTCCTGACGTGTACTTTGGAAACGCAGCACGGAAGAGGCCATTTGTTCCGTGGCCGCAGCTAGTCCTGATGATGTCGATGCGGCCGTCTGGTCGGCGAGACTCGCCCTGAAGCACCCTTCGTGGAAGTCGCTGTCGGGTTCGGACCGCGGCCGCTTGATGAACAGACTGGCCGACCTGGTGGACGAGCACAGGGAGACGCTGGCCACCATTGAGTCTCTGGACAACGGGAAACCCCTGTCCGCCTCGCTCGCCTGGGATATTCCTCACTTTTCCGAGGTGCTGCGCTACTATGCGGGGTATTGCGACAAGATTCACGGCAGCTTCGTGGACATGGGGCGGCGCAGGATGGCCTACACGGTCAAGCAGCCCGTCGGCGTGTGCGGGCAAATCATTCCGTGGAACTACCCCGTCGCCATGGCGGCCTGGAAGCTCGGCCCGGCCTTGTGCTGCGGCAACACGGTGGTGCTCAAGCTGGCCGAGCAGACACCGCTCTCCATGCTGTACGTGGCCAAGCTGGTTCGAGACGCCGGGTTCCCCCCCGGCGTGGTAAACATCATCAACGGTCACGGGCCCGTGGCCGGGGCCGCGCTGGCGTCTCATCGGCACGTGGACAAGGTGGCCTTTACGGGAAGCACGGCTACGGGGAAGGCGGTGATGCGCATGGCCTCGACGCGCATGAAGCCGGTGACGCTCGAGACCGGAGGCAAGTCGCCCCTGATTGTGTTTGACGACGCCAATCTGGACCAGGCGGTCCGCTGGGCCCACGAAGGCGTCATGGCGAATCAGGGTCAAGTGTGCACGGCCACCTCCAGGCTGCTGGTGCAGGACGGCGTCTACGACGAGTTTGTCGGGAGACTCGCCGAGCATACCCGCAAGACATCCGTGCTCGGGGACCCCTTTGAGGACGGGACCTACCAGGGGCCGCAGGTCAGCGCCGGCCAGAGAGACGGCGTGCTGTCGTACATCGAGGCGGCCCAGGGCGATGCCGGCACGACGGTTCTCCACCCATGCGGCCCTCCCGCGGAGCTCCCGGCGAGGGGGTACTTTGCGCCGCCGACGATATTCGCCAACGTCCGCGTCGACGCGCCCGTCTTCACGGAAGAGATATTCGGCCCCTGCGCAGCCGTGGCCAGGTTCGGGACGGAGCGGGAGGCGGTCGAGGCGGCCAACGCCAGCCGCTACGGACTGGCCGGCGCCGTCTTCACAAGAGACCTCGGCAGAGCGCACCGCATGGCGAGGGAGCTGGACGTGGGCATGGTATGGCTGAACAGCAGCAACGACGGGGACGTCAGGGTCCCGTTCGGCGGGGTCAAGGAGAGCGGGATCGGGAGGGAGCTGGGGGAGGAAGGCTTGAGGGCATACCACGCCGTCAAGGCCGTCTTTGTGAACCTGACGGATGACTGATTTCCCGCGCTGGATGAAGTACGCGCGCGAGAGTCAGATCGGTGGCACGTTAAGCACATGTTAAGCACCTGTTCCGGCAAGGCAACGGGTGCTGGTTCGCAACGGCCGGCGAAGGTCTATGCAGTTGTCAAGACGGGGATGAAATCAAGATGCTCGGGCGTGATTCTGGCCAGGGGGTGCGGACTCCGCACTCTGCTCGCTGCGTGAATGCATCCATGGGTGATTGAAATAGAGATGGGATTGCGTAGCACGACAAACGACGAGGATTCACTTGACCTCACCTCAACAGCTGTTGTCAATGGCTGTTTTGGTTCGGTGGACACTAGCCTGTATCCCTGTATCCATCGGCTACAGGTACAGACTGGTACATCTGTACTCCGTGCACTCGTGCAGCAATGGTCTGGGCCTGGTCACTGGGTCGGCTGGCCAATGGCATACCAGACAGTGTCGAGCCTGGCCATGTACTGTATGTCGCCTCCAACTGACCTGATCTTCTCCCGCAACGCACCATTCTCTTTGGCCGGCATCACCTCTTTGGCCGGCATCTCTTTGGTCGGCATCGCTGGCATCTCCTTGCCTGAACAGACTTGCTCTCTGCCATTGTTCTCGTCGCTTGCATTCGGGCTCATCGCTGCCACCGTCTCCTCCTGCCTCCAGTCCCGTCGCCGGCCATGGCTCCCCCCTTTCCCCGCGCCGACATCGAGCTCGACTACCCGATTTACGCCGTCGACTTTGACCCCGAGGATGCCACCAGACTTGCTGTCGGAGGTGGTGGAGGAGCCGGCAGGTCGGGAGTGGGAAACAAAATGGTGAGTCCTGCCGGTCAATTGTCCCCCCCGCCCCGCCGTCGTTGTCGTTGCTGCTGCTGCTGCTGTGCTGGGCTGTTTGTTCGCTCGAGCGCTCGGCAGAGCCAGCGAAAACCGAAAACCCCGACGCGTCCGGAACCGCAGCTGACGCTGTTCCCGCTAGACCCTGCTGGACGTCTCCCGGCAAGACGAGATCCGCATCGCCGGCGAGATCGAGCTGTCCCGCGACGAGGACAGCGTGTCGTCCCTGGCCGTCGGCCCGCGCCGCGGCCGCGCCACCCACCTCTTTGCCGGCGTCAACTCGTCGCCGGCCGACGTGGAAAAGGGAATCAACCGCCACCTGCGCGTCTTCTCCGCCGAGCCCGCTCGAGCAAAGCCGCTGCCGCCGCCGGCTGCCTCGACCGACGCCGCGCCCCGGGCCTCCTTCCCCGCGTATGACATCACCGAGGTCTCGCGCACGGCGCTCTTTACCAACCCGGACGCCAGCGCGTACCAGCGCCTGCTGCGCGTGTCCGGGGCCCTGGGCGCCGCGGCGTCGGCGCTCGGCAAGGACGCCCAGGTCGCCGTGTTCGAGGCCACGTCGCCCAACCCCACGGTTCGCGGCGTCCTCGAGCTGGCCAGCGAGGCCGAGGGGCTGGACCTGCTCCAGACGGGCGCGCGCGAGCACCAGCTCGCGTACTGCGACAAGCACGCCCTGTACACCGTCGCCGTGGGCGCCGCGTCCAGCAGCGACCCCGAGCTGGTGTTTTCCATGCCCGACGACCACGGAGAGCGGCCGCAGTTCAGAGCCATCCGCTACCTGACGCCCGAGTTCGTCCTCGCCGTGGCCAACCTGCCCAGAAAGAACACCGGCGCCCTCATCCAGGGCCTCCGGCTGCCGTCGCCGGGCCACCAACGGGCCAGACTGGCCGTCACGGCCCGGATACCCGGCAAGCTGTCGGCCACGGCTCTGGCCGTGACGAACCTGTCCCGGCCGGCTGCGGCTGCGGGCCCCGTCGGCGACACGCAGTTTGTCGTGGCCGTGGCCGGCAACGACTCGTCGATACGGCTGTACACGCTGCAGCATCAGGCGACGCCCAACATGGGCCTCCTCTTCAACCTCCACCCGTTCTGCACCCTCAAGAGCGTCCACGGCCAGGGCCAAATCTCCGGCCTGGCCTTTTCCACCTTCAAGACGCCCAAGGCGCACGTCCGCGCGCAGCACGTCAAGCTCGCCAGCACCTCGCTACAGAGGACCGTCGCCGTCCACAGCATACCGCTCAGGAAACACGTCGACAAGGCGCCACCCAGCGGCACCAGCACGCAGGCGCCTCCCCCGCCCGCGCGCTACGCCGTCGCCATGCCGTCGCGCGGCCCGTCCGCCCGCCCCGTCGTGACGAGCCTCGCCCTCATCGTGCTCGTGCTGGCCATCGTGTCCCAGTCCGTCATGGAGATGTGCGGCGCGGCCAGGCCCGTCGTCTTCGGCAACCGCTTCCTGCCCTCGTGGCACGGGTCTCTCGCCCGCCGAGCCGCCGGCTCGTTCGAGCACGGGCTGGCGTCCAGCCTGGCCGGGGGCAAGGTCCTGCGCGCGGGGGAGAAGCTGGTGCTGCTGGAGCCGGCGCCCGCCGACGGCGGCCGGGAGGCCGTGCTGGTGGACGTGCACGACGCCGAGGCGCACGGCGCGGCGCGGACGTGGGACCAGCTGCGCGCGGAGGAGAAGCGTGCGTGGAAGGAGAGGCTCCGCGACGCGGGGGCGTGGACGCAGGGCATGGGGGAGAGCGTCTTCCGGGGCGTCCTGTTTGGCGAGCTGGCGGGCATGGTTGGACGAGCCGTCGCAGGGTGACACGGCGACGACGCATCCTGCACGAGGTTGCGCAGGCCGTGGCGAACAGGGACTTTTGGTTCATCGTCTGCGCGGGCCTGGCGTGCGTGGATTTCATGTGAAAGACGGCATGGCGCGCGAGGCGGCGACCTGTAGAACTAGAGGCGACGGATGGCACGGGCAATAAAGATGAATCGTGGCGCGAGGCTTTTCTCCCCTCTTCTCTCTCTTCCTTGTTTCTCTTCTCTTCTTCTATCTCTTATTCTTTGTCTTCTTCTTTCTCTTCGTCTTTCTCTTCGTCTTTCTCTTCGTCTTTCTCTTCGTCTTTCTCTTCGTTATCTCTTCATCTTTCTCTTCTTTCTCTTCTTCTTCCTCCTCTTTCTCTCCTTCTTGTTTAAAGTACATCAATCCCCCCGACTTTTAGCATCGAGGCAACTCTTCAACCTCCCGGCACAGGGTCGCATCTGACGCCCTCGCACGTTGGACTCGGACTCTCGTGAAAAAAGCGCCCCCCTCTCCCCCCGACCAATTCCCCTGCGGCCGTCCGTCCAGCAACAAGTCCCCCCCCCTCTCTCCCAGTCATTCATTCCACCAACCCGTCCTCCGACACATCACGCCATCACCCCCTGCCAACCGCAAAGCAGAGGGCGGACTGGAAGCCCACGCGACCCACCAGCCGGGCCTTTTCCGAGGCGCACGTGGGCGGCACAGCGTCTACGGCTGGGATTCGACATGCGGCAACGAGTCGGCGGGACGGCTGTGCTGCCTCGCGGTTTTTGGCGGCGACAGGCAGAGCGCAGGGCTGGCTGGTGGTCTTCATTCAGCCTTGGGAAAAGGCGGGCTGACGTGGTTTTTTGCGTTTGCCCAATGGCGGCGCGGCGCGGCGCGGGCGTCCGGGAGCCGCGCTGCTGGTGTCTTTTCTTTTCTTTTTTTTTTTTTTTGCCCCTTCGTTATTGCTATTTTTCCTTTTCGGCTTTTGCAGAGTGGTTTGCGCCGGCAGGGCAGGGCTGACTGGCGTCTGGGCGGGAGACCCGTCACCTTTGGGGTGGGTGGGCTTTGCGGGAGATGGGATGGATGCGGCAACGCGGTGCCTGGAAGGGGGTGGCCGTGTGTCGTGCTTTTTCCGGCTCCTTTTTTCCTTCCTTTTTTTTTTTTTCCCTGTCTGCCAATATTGCATGTCAATATTGCTTTGCAAGTCTTGCTCCCTCGCCCTGGAATAACGTGGGCACGTAATCTCGGGAACAACCCCCCGGCGCTCCCCACCCTCGGCAGGGCACCACGGATGGCCCTCACCAGCCATCTGCAGACTCGGGCATGCTGCACGGGCTAGGGAATCCTGCGAGGCAGCGCGGGCGGGCGCGTTTCCAACGGCTCGACGTCCGAAACAGAACCGCTCCTTGTTCCAGCCAGGCCCGGTTGTGCGTCCTTGCTGGCTGCATGTGCCCTCCGGGCCTGACGCCGGGGAGGAGGCGCGCAGGAGAGGTGGGGCCGGAGGAAGCGCCAGCTCCAGGTGGGTGCTCCGTAGGCTGGCGAGTTTTTTTTTTTGTTTTTTTGTTTTTTTTAATTTCCCCTGTTATGGAGCTGAAGCTGCATTTTCCATATTGTTGCTTTTTTCCTTCTCTCTGCGGCGCGCGCCATGGGCCAACGTCGGCGCCGCCTTTGCTGCTTTGCTGCTTTGCTGCTTGGCCAGCCAGCTTGGCCCATCTCGGCGGTTGCTCTCGGGCATAGGCTGCGGGGGTTTTGCGGGCAAAGCTTTCGTTGCGTCGTTGTACGGGCGTGCTCGCGACGGCCTGGTGAATCGCAGCTGGGGCCGTCGCCAGATCGTGCAGGGTAAGTCGACTCGTGCGTGATCGAATCGAAGTTCGACTTTCAGGGTTCATGATGACATAACTTGCTGAGGTTTGCTCCGCGGTGGGGAAGAAGTGGGGTAAGGTGTGGGGCGGGAGGCGCAAGAGACGGTGGGGAGGAGGGGGGGGGGGGGGGCTGATTCAGGCTGGCTGGGAGTTGTTGTTGGTGTACTCCGCGTACTCCGTACCGAGGACGTGGAGAGAAAAGCCGCCTCTGTCGATGGGAAGAGAAAAGGTTCCTCCAGTCAGGTTTGCGAGCTAAAACTACCTAGTTGGTCGCCCAACCAAGCTGGCTAGCCGTTTGTGCGTCAGCCGTTTCTGAACGCTTGGGTGCGGATGCGGATACTGGAACAGGTTTGGCGAGGTCGGAGCTTGTTGGAGTCGGCGGGACTGTAAAAGCGAAAAAATAGGGCATGGCGCCGTTACGCGGGGATGGCTGGATACGTGCTCTGGCTCCTGGCGTCTCCGGTAGACGAGCAGCAGGCCGACTTGCCAAACGCTGCAGCCCAGCTCGTTATCCGCGGCGACGCTTGCAAGGCCTGCGTCGCGGACCAGACAACGACGGCGAACTCGCGACTCGAGACTCGGCCCTGGGGGGGGGAAGGGGGGGGGGCGCTGGAGCTGGGTGTTGTCATCCGTCTGTCTGTCGTGGCACCGGGGGCCAGCCAGATACATATGTATGTACCCCTGGTAGTCCACAAGTCTGCGGGTTGAAGGGCGCTGTTCCCTGCCAAGGCTGAGCGTAACGTGCCAGATAAGACGTTGTCTGGGTAGTTTTCTGGGTAGTTTTCTGTGTTTTCCCCCCCCCATGTTTCCCACGTGGGCTGCTGGTGGTGATGGTGCGCCGGGCAAAGAGCCAGCACAGGGCACCCAGCCCAGGGCTCAGGACTGGAGTCTGCAGCTGGGGAGGCGGCCTGGGGCCTCTCAAGCCAGCGCGGTCCATGTCACCTGCGAGTTGTTGACCTGTGGCCCGCCCGGCACCAGCTGGCAGCTGGCAACTAAGCAACATGGAATGGAATCTGCTTGCGTTCTGGTGCGTGCATGCTCGTCGACGCACTCGATCCATCAAGTCATCGCTCGCTCTCATCATTTCGCGATGCCGATGCTAATGGCGCCCCTTGCCCCCTTCCCCCCCCCCTCTCTCTCTCCTCCCGTTGCGCCGAGCGAGCAACTGTCTGTGACCAGGGCTGACGGCATCCTGACCACGGCAACCCCGACGAGGCGCTCATCAAAGCCCAAAACGGCCTGCTGAACCTTTGCCCTGCGGATCTGACTCGGTTGCGCAGATCTCCCTCCGGGCCCCAAGGCAGCTCGTCGCGCTGCTAACTCGACATCCTGCTGCATCATCACCCTCCCCCCCTTTCCCCCCCCCCGACCCTTGTTTCACCCTCGCCCGGTGCGACGTGCACTGGCATAAACCTCGTCGAGCCCAGGTGGGTGGGTGTGGCTGGGTGTGTCTACGGAAAAACCCCCCGTCAACGGGTCTGACGGGAGCATCAACGACAGACAGACGACTTGTGCATCCAACCGATGGGCGCTCCACGGGTGCACTTGTTTTGTCCTGTTCTCGCTCGCCCTTGGCCAGCCTGTACGAACCTATGCATACCGCACCTGCAGTCCATGACTCCATGTTGCCGGGGGGGTGGGGGGGCAGGGTTGCAGTGCCGTGTCAACTCAAGCGCGCTCGCTGCCATGATTTTCTTTGAGGCTGATGCTGGCCCTGTAGGCTGGCACTTTTACAGGTCTGGTCGATGGCCTCGAGCCTGGTGCCTTTCAATCCATGCGCTGGCCCACGGGCATGAGGCTGCGACATCGCTAGCCCTCACAAACCACAAACCACAAACCACAAACCACAAACCACAAACCACAAACCCCAGGCTCGCCTTTACTCATGAGCCAGCACCAGACGGGCAAGCTTCTGCAAGTTCTCCAGTCAATGCTATCTATCTAGCTAGGTACTTCCGACCAGTCTGGTTGGACCCAAGCTTGACCCACCGTGTTGCCAGGCCAGGCTCCAAGCATTCTTGACTCCATGTGCCGGGGTACCCAACCCAGCACTTACTAGCCAGGAGTACGGAGTTACTTCTGCAACAAGCAAGGCATCCTGATCGGATTCGTCGCCTCGGCCGGCACTCGTCCTGCGGCACGTCAAGAAATGACCGGAGCGCTCGAAGCACTTGCGAGCCTCGAGGGGCCGGCCTGATCTCGCCTTTGCCACCGCCCGGCACGCGACAGGAATGGGGCTCGAAAGCCAGCTGGTCCCAGCCTCAACATCTCCTCACGAGCTGCAAACCGCTCAGCATTCGTCAACAACCGTCATCCCGGATTCCGCAATGCCCATCGTCTTGCTCGCTCGAGACTCGAGTGGCGAAGAACCCTGCAGATGCCACACGCTACGGCGGAAGAGGAAGGGGCAGCAGGGGTGCCAGGCGCTAGCTCCGGCATGGGGCGATGGACAGACAGGCAGACAGACAGACAGACAGACCGACCGGGGTCGCTAGGGCCTGCCGCTGCGGATTGGAGCGAACGCATCGCATCGCATCGCATCGCATCGCGTGTTTGCGCCCACCGAGGGAATTCGACAGGCGATGGTGGACGGGCCTGGGAGATGCAATGACTTGCAAAGGTCGTCTCGTCTGGCACCGAGGTGTGTTGCGCGCCGCCACTTTGCCTGTCGATGAAGGCTCCTCCCATGCGTTTTCGACGCCGTCTTTTTAGTCTGGTTTCTCGGAGGGCCGAGTGGAGCCGGGGCAAATGAGTTGGGGGATTTTCTGATGCTGGGCCCACGGTGCTGCACAGCTTGCCTGCTTGCCTGCTTGCCGTGCAGCCTGCCTTGAGCCGTCTGGTTGACGATTTCGTTTCTTCTGCCTGCCACTGCTCCGTACTCGTACCGGTCGAGGCGGTACTGCGGCAAGCTGTCAGAAGGCGCAAGAAGAGGCTCGTGTCGGCGTCGGTCCAAGACATGTGCGGCGTCAATTGATGCTTTCGCTTGCAACTTCTGCTGGACTCGACCACCCGTCCGCACTCGTCGGGGTGTTTGCTGCCTGCTCGTGGGTTCCGATGGTGCCATGGTCTGGCTGTGACGGTCCACATTGGAATGAAGCTGTGAACATGAAGATTCAAGAAAACAACACACTTACACACACACGCACGCACGCACGCACGCACTTATGCAGTGTCCTGTCCCTTCCAACCCCTCCCTACGGAGTACAGCTGCTGTATCGATTGGATTCATATTGTCGCCGCCGAGTCCTGGGATTGCTCCGAGTTCAAACGACCAGGAAATTGCTTGTTGGGGGACTGGTAGAACGACAGGGACCAGTTGACCCTTGGCCAAGCCTAGATCGCCCAGTCGAGATGAGGGAAGCGCGACAACCCTGGGTGCCCTGCCCTGGCCAATCAGGGCCGGCAAGCATGCCAGGTACCAGGTACCTACTGCCTACTACCTGCCCGCCCCCATCGCGCCAATCCCCCTCATCCCCCCCACCCTGGTCGGAGGTTCGGTGACAGGTAGGGCCATCTTGACAGCAGCAAAAAGGCTCACCATTGAAAGAGTCTTTTGCTGATTGTCTTGCGAGGGCGTTGAGCGCTAGCAGCCTGGTCAATATCATAGAGGCTGGCCCCATTTCATGGGGGAGCTGGCTCTTCTTGCAGGCTAGAGGTCTGGTGCTGGTTGTATCAGCTAGGACGGAGATGCTACCAAGGGTACGGAGTACAAAATTACGAAGAGGAGGGGGGGAAACCATTAATAGCAAGCAGGTTGCGAGATGTTCAAGATTTGCAGATTGCAGATGACAGGCCATAGATCCCGGACCTTATGATTACTTGCAAAGTACAGAAACAAATCCGGCCATCAAGGGAAAGGCTCGGGAAGGTCATCAGGACCACTCACGCCATGGCAATTACCGGGCTATGACGATGCCGATGCCGGGGACATCGTGACAAGCGACGACGACGACGAGGCCAAGCAGATCTCTCGGAGGCAGCACTGAACATGGCACTACAGTACAAGCTCTCCCCTCCGGTACGGCAGCAACCTTTGGGTTAGAACTGCTGCGCCTGGTCATTGTCACCGGCTGTCACCAGATCACAGGGGTGGCGCGCCAAGGCAGGCCCTTTGTTTCACTGGCGAATCTGGGCACGATAAAGAGAGATTGGCCGGGTGCTGGATGTACAAGCCGCTACGTGGGCTCGAGGGGCCGCCACCCGCGCGGTCCAGGTTCCGAGCACGTTCCGAGAAGGTACCGTACCTGGCCTGAACATAGCCAAAGCTTGGTTGGCTGCCTGCTAGGGGTTTTTGGCGAGAGCGCAGCAAACTCCATGTCGGTACGGGCGCGGATTTGCCCGTCCGTAAACAGGTAGGAGAAAGTTTTTTTTTTTTTTTTTTTTTTTTTTTTTTTTTTGGACGAGACGATGGGGTTTGGCGGGCCTTATCAGCAGGTCTGGCCGTTGCACGGGTTACGCGTCATGCTACGTTGCGGCAACGTGAGATGCATCACGGGGAGGGACGAGTAGCCACACCTTGTCTTGAGGGAAAGGGGGCGACAGAGGGAGAGGAAAGAGGGGGAAGAGGAGAAATATAGAGGAGAAGGAGAAAAGGAGAACGACAAAAGGTTTCACGACGCGTCGAGTCGGGAGGGAGGTTCGACGACGGGGAAGTGACAAATCCTCACCAGCACCAGCACAAGGCGACCAGCCAGCAGCATTCTCCACCCGCCTTTCTGGTGGTGGTGGCGGCGGCCCAGGAGTTTGGCCATGTCGAACTGGGCCGGCATTGGAGACGGGCACGGAGGACGGAGCACCCAACCATCGAACATTGAACCAGACATTCCCTGCGACGGGGCACCCGCATCCAGATTACCCATGTGAGGGAGCAATCAACGACACACGCAGCGTTGACGACGCGGCAGCCCTGCGCACACGGTGCGAGGCGACAAGCCGCGGCGAACGAGTGCGAGAGCGACGGTGGCAACGCGAGCGAGTCGAACTGCTGAAGTGAGCATTGTATGGTATCGTGTTGTAACCCTTTGTCCTCGGATGGGGGCAAGCTGGCTCGGAGACTCGTGCTCCCGGCAGACAGACAGACATTGACGCAAATGGCCCCCAAGACGACGCGCCAGCCAGCCCGCCCGATTTAGACGTCAAGTCTGCGGGACCATCCAATGCTGGGGGGGGAAAAGGCGCGTCCGCGTCGGTCCAGCGAGCGGAGCAGTCTGGGCTTTCTCTTTGTCCCTTTTCTTTTCTTTTCTTTTCTTCTCTTTTCTTTTTTCTTTTTTTTTTTGCCCTCTCTGCCTCGCCTCGTTCATTTCAGTCTTTTGCTCCGTGTCTGTCGTGGGGAAAGGTCCCAGTTGCCTCGTCTGTTCGCCGTGGCGGGAAAGGCCATGGCCCGTTGGTACATAACTTTGGGCCTGGGCGCTTTGCCGCTGCGGTCTGGTGCGGTCTGGTTTGCGTGCCTGTCGGGTTCTGGTCTGGTTCCAGAGGAAACCCACCCAGCCACCCCTCCCCCCTAAAGGGCCCCCCCCCCCCCCCCGGCCCGCTGGAACCAGGAAGGCCATCAATTGAATTGAAGCCCTGCGTTCCGGGCGCCTGCCTGGGGGTGGTGGCCCTTTCTGACGGGTTAACATGCGAAACTTGCAACAGACTGGAGGTTAGCATTGAAAGCAGCCGAAACCCTTGGCATCTGGCATCTGGCATCTGCCTGCCAACTGCCTGCCACCTGCCTGCCACCGAACCCCCATCTCTCTTTGCCACGCACCACGCCCCATACGCCCCTCAGCAGCTTCGCCTTGATTTGTTTGATTGATTCACATAGAGTGGTCCGCCAGCAAGATCAGCACGTTGCATCGCCGCCGCATCCTCTCTGTATTTGCGGCAAAAATCGCCAGACCCTTTGCGGCGGCGCAGCCCGCTCCAAGTTTGCTGCGGAAAAGCCACGGCCGGGCCTTTTTTTTTTTTTCTTATTTTCATCTTCATCTTCGTTTTTCATTTTTTTTTATTTCTCGCCCTTTGCGGTCGCGGTGAAAGAAAGACCAAGGAAAAAAGAAAAACAAAAAAAAAAAAAAAGGAAAAAAATGCCGCAGATAAAAAAGGACGAAAGAAGACAAAAAAAAGAAAAAAAGCAGGCTGCGAAAAGAAGAAGAGTACGAAACAAGACTACGGCGTGGATTGGATGCGATGCCTCCACTCACACGCACGCGCTCGCACGCCCAAAATTGACTTTTTTCGCCAGTAGCAAAACCCCCCTCCCCCTCCCCCAAGAAAAGGGGGAAAAAAAAAAAAGGAAAAGAATAGTCATGTTGGTCCGTCATCCCAGTAACCCTGTCTGCACCAGCATCCCGAGGCGCTCACCCTGGCTGGGCTCCATCCTCGGCCCATATCCAGTGCCGTTCCTACGGGAATCTGCAAGGCCCCCGTGATTCGAGCCGTCGAGTTTCCGCTGCCTGCACGGCCAACGGCAGACACGAAAGGCTGGAATCAAAGACGCGCAGAGCCAGAGAGTCGCTGCTGCTGCTGCTGCTGCTGCTGCTGCTGCTGGCCGGGGCCAAAAGTGTGCTCGTCTACCCCAGGGCTGTGGTATCGGGCAGAGGTTCGCACGGGTGCTGCCTCGGGGCTGGCAAAAGAAGGGACACTCTGTTTCCGCCCAGGAGGCAAAAGGCGACCGCAGGGCTTGGGTTCTGCCAGCCATGGGTCGACCAAGGGGAATTTCGCATCCCTCCCCGTTCCGCAGGCTCTTCTCGCCCGAGGCAAAGCAAAAAAGAGCGAGTCTGATGGGTGTTTGGCAATCGAAAATCCAAACCAGGCGAGTTTGATTCTCCGCCCGAGCAGCTTGCCACTCCAGCTTCTCTGGGGCCCCGGGTGACTGGCGACGGACGGGGGGGGGGGGGGCAGGGAGTTGAAACTTCCTCAACGCAACGGCCGGCTACAGAGAAAGACGCGGGATGGGGGACATCTGTGCGGATAGTAATCAACTTACGACATGCTACATCAAGAAAACTTGGGGCAAGCTGCCTTCGAGGAAAGGGGGTTGCTGCCACTCTGGTTTTCCAGAGACTTTTTGTTGTCGCCCTCGCCGCCCAATTGCTGCATTGACAGGACTTTGCTGCCAGAACATCATGCCAGGCGCAGGCGAAACTCCGGCGGTGCCTGAACAAGGTCCGAAACCAAGCTAAGCAGTTGCTGGCCCCGTCAACCCCGTCAACCCCGTCAACGGGGGGAAGAGAGGAAGGGGCACTGGGTTCTGCCGGAGTCGAGTCGAGTCCTTGCGGAATGCAAAACCGCGACTTGGATTCTCACGTAATTGTCATTTCATTGTCCACGCTGCCGCTTCCCAATCACGGGGCGGACGGCTGGACGGCTGGACGGCTGGACGGCTGGACGGCGATTTCCAGTCACGCTGCAAAAACTTGACGAAACCACCCTTTGCATTTCCAACATGCAAAGCCAAACGCAGAGGAAGAGGAAAACCCGCCTTGGAAGTGTGAGTCTGTCTTGGTCTCTTGACGATTGGCAGGTCCGCCTGCCCGGGCCAGATGATTGGCTGGTGGGGCCTACGCTCACACCCCCCCTTCCACCCCCCCTCCCCCCCCTGCTCACATGCCCACCAGACCAGACACAAGCCATCCATCCCATCCCATCCGCCCACGCCGTCCGCCGCCCCCAAGAACCTTAACCCAGGAACGCAGCAGCCCAGTCGATGCCAGCTTGGTGGGCGGCGGCCTGGTGGACGGCCTGGTGGGCGGCCTGGTGAGCAAGTTGCCCAGCGTCCAGTGTTCCAGTGTTCCAGTCAATGCTTGCGGGTTGATTTGATGTTCGGGTGTCCCCGTCCACGGCAACAGCAGCAGCAGCAGCAGCAGCAAGCAGCATGTTGGTTGTCTGGTAGTCCGTACACTCAGCCGGTGTATTGCCATGGCGTACTCCGTACCCGGTACGGATTACTGAGTGAGTACCTGCTCCGTACATGTACCGTCCTCTGTATGGGTCGCTCTGTTGCCACCCTCGCAGATGGGGTGCGGTGCCGTCAATGCCCTCTCTCTGGCCACTGGGGGTCCCGTCAAGTCCTGGGGGTCCTTGTCTCTGATGACCCGCCCCGCCCGCCCTCCTACTCCTCCTCCTCCTCCTCCTCCTCCTCTCAAGCTGCTTGCCCACTTCGCTCCTTCTCGTGGTCAGGCTGCTCTGCTGCCGTTGCTCACCTCCCTCAACTCTACTCCGTACTCGTGCTAGTCTCTGCGCCAGCCAGCCTTCCCACCCTGCCCCATTCCCCCCCCCCCCCCCCCCCAAGTCCTCCTCCTACCGCTCATCTACAACCTTGGCAGGTTCGTCTAGTCGACGGTGTCGTCTTCTTCCCATCAAGCAGCTTTGTCTGGACATTCTCGTCCATTGTGGCCCTCGACTCGCGCGCCTCCCTTTTGCATCCGTCTGTATTCCTCTTCCTCCTCCCCTGCACATCTCTGCGCCTCTCGCCTTGCCTCGTGTGAGTTGTTTGTTTGTTTTTTTGAGCGAACGCTGCTTCCCTCGCCAACCAAACACACTCCCAAAACATTCTCATCATCCCCAGATCGTGGAGCGCACGTCGGCCACCATTTACGTTTTCCCTCTCTCGGCTTCTCCTCGTCAACCATTTCCCGCCTACGTTACGCTACGCTACGCAACAAGCGTCAAGACGATTCGAGTACGACACACATCTACACAAGATTCGAAGCTCGGCTTTCCCTTCCCGCCTGCTTGGATTTCTTGTAGCTCGGGACTAATTTGCTCCGTCCATCTGCGCTTCCGAATGATAACGCTCCGCAGCCGTCCAACCACTTTCTTCTTCTTCTTCTTCTTCTTCTTCTTCTTACGTTGCTGAAACCTCGTTCCCTCATATCATTCAGATTCGCTCGAGATTCTCGACAATATTGTTTTTTTTTCGCGATTCTTACCCCTCCCTACGTGATAGAAGAGGTGGGAAAATAAGGTTTTCGCCCTCACTCGAGCCTCGAATTCTATGCTTGGCCTTCAATAGCCTTGCCGCCGCATACTTTATGTACTCCTGAGCTCCTCAATTTCCTTCTTATCGACTCGCCACCCCGGAAAGAAGGCAAACGACCTGCCGCTCCCAGCCAGCACGCCCCAGTTCTCGAGCCTCCACTCGATTTCATGGTTAGCTTCAAGGCGAACTCACCACCCCCGAACAGCCGGCCGCTCTATCCTCAGCGACAACGAGCTCCCATCATAACTTGTCGCGTCTCTTTTCATTCTCTGCCTCTTTTACGGGGCTCTCTCAACGGCTTGACTTGTGTTCATCATCTTGCGCCTGAATACTGGACGCGCAAAGTGCTTTGAGTTCGCGCCAGACATCGATTCAAGTTTGAAAACACTGACCACATCGACTGTAGTGGGCTCAAACGCAACGCGAATCTAGGCCGTGCTTAATCAGCTTTCCCAGCGGCCATGGCCGCCAATATGCAGCAAATGGCTGGGGCTGGCCAGATGATGCCCCAGCAGCTGCGAAGGCCTCAAACATCCCATCAGCTGCAGCAGATGGTGTACCAAAATCTACTGCAGAATGCACGACCCGCCAACGGTCTGACGTGGCAGGGAAATGTCAGTCTCAACGATCGCATGGGCAAAACCATGGACTTGTACGTGCCTCGTTCTCTCTGGACACCTGCCATCTCGCCGGATCCGCCGCATTTGTTCCCGCGTCGTGGCTAGGCTAACCTTGGAACAGAATTTCAAACATCTCTCTTGCCATGAACGGAGTTGATCATATGCGAGCTGCAGAGTTTGGCTGCAATTTTGAGCGCGAAATGTTTCACAAGTCACCTAGCAAGGTAATTCATCGACGGCGGCAAACAGCATACCCTTGGCATGCAATGTCCTGGGGCGGGGGAGACGGTGGGCAAAATTGACTAACAGTTGCATAGGAGGCTTATGATACGACCATGAACAACAAGACGATAGAGTTTTTCAAGAAACGACAGGCAAATGAACCCAACATTCAAAACACTCTCAATGCTAATGCGCAGGCCCAGGCCCACGCTGCCCAGGCACAAGCCATGATCAACATGCAAGCACAACTGGGCCGTGGGATGGGGCCGGGTCAGGCAGGATTTCAGCACCTCCAACAGATGCAAGGATCACAATTACCTCAGCATATGCAGCAGCAGCAACAGCTCCAGCAGCAGCAACAGCTCCAGCAGCCGCCGCACGCGGGCTTGGGTATGACCATGGTTAGCCAAGCTGGCCGTGGAGCCATGGGACCGAATCAGCAAACCATGAATATGCAAAATCGACAACCTCAGCAATTCCCCAACGACATCTCGAGGCTTGCCCCGGGCGACCGCGCCAAGGTGCTGGAACTTGCCAACAGGCTGATGGCGCAGGCGTCGGAGCAGCAGAAGGCCACAACAAGAATGACGTTGCAGCAACGAATGTCTCCCCAGCAGCTTGCCGAGTTTCAGGCGCAGGGAAGGGATCCGTTGTCTTGGTTCTATCAAAGCCAGGCCCTGCAGATGCTCCGGTCTAGCATGAACCGTCTGCAGCAACAGCAGCAGCAGCAGCAGCAGCAGCAAGCAGGTTTGCAGAATCCAAACGGAGGACAGGCTGCAGCCGCTGCCATGATGCAGCAACAGCATAGTCAGCAATCCTTCCAGCAGCAGCGCCAGAACATGATGAATGCTGGTCAAGCCGCCGATTTTTCTCAATACACACCGAACATGGAGAGCATCAAGGACCAGCAAATGAGTGGACTGATGGCCCAACAAGCCGGCCAAATAGTGGTGCCAGCCAGCTCGGCCGGTGGCCAGCTCGCCACTCCCCAGCCCGGGAACCAAAACATCCCCGGCGCCCAGGGGCAAAGCCAAACTCCTCGTCAGGGTCAGCAGCCTCAGCAGGGCAACGTGAGCCTCCAGCAGCAGATGAAGCTGAACCAGACGCCTCAACAGAGCCAGAACCAGCTGCAGATGAAGATGCAGCAACCGAACCAGCAGACGGGCATGACGGGTGGAATGCCACCTTCGCAAAGTCCCGCAATGAACACGCTGAACACACCCGTGTCGAGACCACCAGGCGGCATGAACCCGATGGGTGGGCAGCAGGGCATGGGACAAGGCGCAGTCCCTTTTGCAGACCAGCGATTCAACCAGGGAGCCCAGCGACCGAACAACCCGGCCTTCAACAACATGCTGGCCAACATGACGCCGGAACAGCGTCAGGCGATCAACGGCCTGACGGCCGACAAGGTCAACGAGGTGTTTCGAAAATGGCAGAGCCAGAACCGGAGCCAGGATCAGCTGGGAATGAGCGGGGCCCAGATGAGCCAACAGAGTCGCCCGCCGAATCAGTTTGGCGGACCGATGAGCCTGAACATGGGACCCGGCCAAGGACCGCAGGGCATGCAGCAGCCAAACGGCCCCATGCCGGTCAACCAGCAGCAACAGCAGATGCAGATGCCTCGCATGCCGATCCAGAACAACCAGGCCCAGGCAATGATGGACGCAATGGACCTGCCCGCCCAAGTTCAGACTCTTGTCGGACAGCTACCCGTCGAGGTGAAGAAATGGCGAGACCTCAAGATTTGGCTGAGCCAAAACAGCACGTTGCCCCCAACGACCCGCGCCCAGCTCAGCGCTCTTCAGCAACGCCAGTTCCAGGTTCTCATGCAAAGACGCGCCACCATGCAGCAGCAGCAGCAGCAAGCCGGCCAGCAAAACCCCAGCGTCAACATGGCGGCCATGGCGAACGCCGGGGCTCAGATGCCAAATCAGCAGCTGGCAATGCAGAGGTCAGCAGCGAGCAGCATCCCTCCCCATGTCCTTCAGGTGTCTCAGCAAGAGCTTCTGAATGTGCGAAACTCGAGAGCGAACCTGGCCCACATACCGGACGAGCAGCTGCAGACCATGGTGATGCACATGAAGAGACAATCATGGCTGCAGCAGCAACAGCAGCAGCAGATGAGGGCCCAGATTCCCGGCCAGGCGACAGCCACGGGACAGCAGCAGCAGGTTGGCGGTGCACAAAACCCGATGGGCCAGGCTCCGATGCAAGTTCAGCAAACACCACAACAGCCGCCAAACCGAACACCTCAGCCGCAGACGCAATCTAATCCGCCGAACATGGTTCAGACGGCATCAATGCAGACCGCTGGTCAGAGGCAGCAGCAGCAGCAACAACAACAACAACAACAACAACAAGACCAGGCCATGAATGCAGCACGGAACAACAGCAGTCAGGCTCAACCCTCCAAGAGTCTTAAGCGACCGAGTCCCGATGATGCCGCAGACGCGACCACAACATCGGCTGCGACCGCAAATGCTGCAGCCACTCGCCCTGCGTCGCAGCCTAATCAACAGATTCCCAAGGGCGTGCCCTCACTGACGCCGCAGCAACTGGCAAGCCTGAACCCCGACCAACGAGCCAAGTACGAGGCATTGCTGAAGGGCCAAATGAGCGGCCACAACCAAGGGCCAGGCATGATGCAGCAATCCAGCGCTGATATGAACAGGCTGCGTACCATTAGTCAGGAAGAATCAAGACAATTCGGCCAGGAAAAGATGCAAAACATTGTCATGAATGCACAGGAGCGTGCGGAAACGGGCACCAAGCTCCAGCGCATTGCCGCCGATATGAACAAGGTCAGTCGGGGCCTGACTAAATGGTATTCGATCACCCGGGACGACGCGCGAGCCAAGATGTTTTTCCGAACTGTAAGTATTTCCCCTCAAATAGCCTTGGTGAGGGGTCACTAGGATTTCAGAAGAACGCAAATCTAATCTGTCTTGTCTTACTTCTCACAGCGGTTGCGGATCGTGCGACAGTTTTCCGACGGCGAAGAGATGAAGGTGCTGAAGGACAAGTTTAGCATCAATTCGTCGGAAATCGACCAAGCTCGGGCCATGCTGGAGAGCATGGCGAAGGATTTAGCTGCTAGTATGTACGGAAGGGGCATGATGAAACCTGGACAAGCGCAACCAGGTCAGGCTGCACAGCTGCAGCAACAGCACCATCAGTCATCCCAACAACAACAACAACAACAACAACAACCACAACAGAACTCGTCATCTCCACCAGCTCCTCTAAACGCTGCCAATTTGGAAAAGAATTCGCAGGCATACAAGAACCAGCAAAAGGCGGGATCCAAGGGCGCTCAAGTACCTCCGGCCCCGACCGTCGCGCAGCCTCCCTTCTCTTTTGGTGCGACGTCGCCTCATGGGAACCCCAGCTATATCGGCAAGCCAAAGGATATCAATCTTCAGTTACCACCTTCTCGGAAAAAGGTCAAGCTCTCCGGGCAGGCCCCGGGGCAAACCCCAGCGACGGGGGCGGCTACACCTTCGCCAAAGACGAGCAAGAACGCTTCTCCGGAGAGTCGACGTCAGGAACCACCCAAACCGGTTTACCTTTGCAAAGAGCCAGACTGTGACACGGCGCCGTTTCCCTTCTCGAGCGAACAAGCTCTCAGCAACCATGTGGAAGAAGAGCATACAAAGCCAAAGGAGGATCCTCTCAAGTTTGTGACGGAAAATCTGGCATTGGCACTGGGCTTGGAGCTGGACGGCACGCCCAAGAAGACTTGCAAAGCGACGGAGGGTGCGGCGGCAATGAGCGCGTCGGCATCTAAGCAGGGCCGGACACCCCAGAACGCGACGACGACGACGACGACGACGACGACGCCTTTGCCGCATGACAACAACGCGATGAAGAGATCGGGGAGCGCCCTGAGCAAAGGGGCAGACGGCAAACCCAGGGCAGATGGTGGGGGCGACGGCGCCAAGGCTAGGAAGCCCAGTCCCTGGGCTGGGTGCACCATTGACCCGCAAGCTCTCATGAACAACCTCGGGTTCGAAAAGGGCTTTCCCAACATTGTCAGTGATGCCAACTTGTACCGGTCGATGACCCCGAACGACACGCCAGAGTCGAGCAAAGATAGCGGGTCTAGCGAACCCAACAGCGACATTTCCGAGGGAGCAGCGCTGGAGATTGACATGAACTGGCAATCCTTTGAACATGACTTGCTGATGGACCTCAACAACACAAGTCTGGACCCGAGCTTGCTCCTGGACCCACCCTGCGGACCAGCGCCGGATTGGGACGACATTGAGATTGACTTTTCCAAACCGTTGCAACTCGACATGTCCCAATACTCGATGATGTTTTGATGTTTGTTGTGTGTGTTGGGGGTGGAGTGTAGTGGGGAGCCTGCAGTGTTGACATGAATACGCCGTCTGGCGAACAGGGAGGCCCGTCTGTCTCTCGTGTGTTTTTGTCCCGTTTTTGCCCCTCTTTCTTTTCTGATACAAACATTTGCTGGTCAGAGATATGTGCCCGCTGGGCCGGTATGCCAAGGTTTGTACAGGTTGTCTTGTTTCAATCGGGGGAGGTGGTACGCGTGCTTTGGATTTTGCAAATGAAGTTCCAGGATATATACCCAAATGGCGATGTTGGAGTGTTGGAAATTGGACAAGGGATAGTTGGGGAACGGGCCGGCGGCGGAAAATAATGTTGAAAGGATTGAGTGCTTTGCTTGAAAAGGTCAAATGCGGCCGGGGATCCAGGGGCCAGCAACGGGCGTCTTTTGCGCAGCTTCTGTCTGCCTCTGAACTGGCGCCTTTTTTTCCTTTTTTTTTTTTTTTTTTTTTTGTAATAAAAAACAAGTGTTGTCGTTGACAAAGGCAGGAGGGGCTGCCAGGCAGCGTATCGGGAGTAATGCTATGTAGTAGAGCCTCGGGTACGAACAGCCCGAGTTTGACACTTCTGAAGTTCTGACCTTGTCAGGTTTATGGCGGTTTGTGACAGGCTCCGTGAGGAGGGCTGGGTGCGAGACGACTCCCCCCCCCCGAAAGGGCTTAGCGCCCGGGCCGGCCCGGCCCGACTGGCTGTCCACCGACCAACGAACACCAACCACCAACCACTTGGGCATGAAGAGGAGGATGAAGCGCAGCCGAGGGTCCTCTGGTTGCGGCAGGTTTACGTTGAGGCGACGTAGAAGAAGAGCAAAATGCGACGTAGTGTCATGAAAAGAAAAGAAGTGTCTAAACCGTCTAAATGCGTGCCGAAACATGTGCGCCCTGAAGGCCCGTCTAAGTGTCGTGTAGAAGAAAGAAGACCAAAAAAAAAAGAAAAGACCGCAAAACACCGTCTAAAAGCCGTCTAGAATGCCATGTCCCAAACAGATGCCGAAAACGCGGCCGAAGCAGGTCCGAAAAACACCGTGGAAAAAAAAAAAAAAAAAAAAAAAAAAAAAAAACACACCCAAAACGCACAGTGGCCAGGGTTACAAACCCCGCTCGGCACCGCCAACACTGCCGACGGCATCAACCCCGTCGAAGCCCTCAAGACCGGCGTCCCCCTCAAAGGGGAGGGCGTCCCAGCGCACCCTCCTCAGATGCCTCTCCGGGTCGGCGACGTGGTTGCGGGCGTGCAGCCAGCGCCAGTTGTCGACGAAGATGACGCTCCCGCTGGGCAGCTCGGCCGGGCTGAGGTGCAGCGTGGCGCGGGCGTGGACCTGCGGGTCGCGCAGCTTGGCGTCGAGCTCGTCGAGGGCGCGGGCGGCCTCGTCGCCGAGCGGGGAAAAGATGTCGGCGCGGTAGCGCATGACGGGGCGGCCGGCGCGGCAGGCGAGGACGCGGCCGACGATGCTGGTGCGGGCGGGGTCCTTGACGAACTCGGCGGGGATGGCGATGCGGAAGGCGTCGTCGGCGGCGAGGGCGGCGCGGGCGCGCGGGCTGAGCCGGGCGGCCAGGCGGGCGACGCTCATGACGGAGAAGGTGCCGCCGCCGCGGCGGTCGTGCTGCAGCACGTGGAGGGCGACGTAGCGCGGCGTGGGCGACTCGTAGCTGCAGTCGGTGTGCCAGGGGAAGTCGCCCATGGTCTCGGAGCGCGCGCGGTGGCGGGGGGTCTGCAGGGCGGGACCGGGGGCGCCGGCGGAGGAACCGGCGCCGGCGGGGCGCACGTCCCAGAACCAGCCGCGCGAGGCGCTGTGCGAGATGGGCAGCCGGTGGCCGTGGCGGGCGTTGAGGCTGCCGATCAGGCCGGCCAGGTAGGCGCTGGCGGGGTCGGCGAAGCCCAGCCGCACGCGGAGGATGCCCGACGCGGCGAGGTGGGCGGCGACGGAGGCGACGTGGCGGGGGTCGCGGGCGGCCGCGGGGTCGGGCGCGCAGAGGGTGGGCAGCGCGAACGACGACGACGACGACGGCGACGACAAGGCGGGCGCGACGGCGGCGGCGGTGGCGGCCGGGGAGGGGGAGCACACGGTGGCGAGGCCCCGGAGCGGGCGGGGGGTGCCGGCAGGCCGGAGCCGGAGCCGGAGCGGGGCCAGCGAGCGCATGGGCGAGCGCATGGGCGTGCACATGATGGGTGTTTGGGGCAGGGGGGCGAGCGAGCACTCAGCCAGAAGCAACTGTGGCAAGAGAAAGGACGCAAGTGAAAAACGAAAAAAGGCAAGTGCAAGTGCAAGTCTGTCGTCGACGGGCGGCCACGGCAAGCCTTGGTGGTGGGTGAGTTGTGAAGGTATCAGAGGATGCGAGCTGCCGAGTGCTCCCAGCTCCCAAGCGCGGCCCTGCCGCCACTCTTATACACGGGCAACCCGCCCGCCGGCGCGTGCCTTTTCTTCTCCTCTCTATTCTTTACCTTTTTTTTCTTTTTCTTTTTCTTTTTCTTTCCCGGCCCAGCCAGCCAGCCTGCCAGCCTGCCCGCCCCGTCCCAGCCGTCCAGTCGGCATCTTCGGCACTCGGCAACCGCCGCCGCGCAAACCCACGAGGCAGCACATATAAAAAAAAGAAAAAAAAAAAAAAAAGGCGCAAAAGGGGAAAAAGGGGAAAAAAAATCTCGTAGTGTCTAGTGTCTAGTGTCTAACGCGGCGTTGGGCCCCCCCGGTCGCCGATGTAACCTCGGGCGGGACGGGCGCCGGGGGGTCGCCTCTTTGCTCAAGCCGGGCAAAGCCGCGCGGCGCCCCCGCTGCAACAAGGCCAAGGCTGGCTCAGCCGAGCCGAGGGTAAAATGCGACCTTGTGTGGCGGAGGGCTGCTGGGTTTCCCGTGGGCGGGAATGGGGGCCGTTGCGTTGTGCTCGCTCCGTCACGGGGCTGATTGTTGCATTCTAGTCCATCGGATGACGGGCAGGAGAAACCAGAGCAGAGCAGAGCAGAGCAGAGCAGAACACAACAGAAACGTTGCTTTGTCAAGCCGGCAGGCAGCATACGGCCAGCATCGGATAAGGAATGGCCCCGAGAACTGTTTAGCGCCAACACCGGTTCAGACGACGCGGGCGAGGAAAAAAAAAAAAAAAACGAGCAAAGGGCGACCCCACACGAGACAAGCGCGCATGCAAGCCACGCAAGCCACGCTCCTAGCCTGCTCCGTACAAAGCCAGACCAAGGCAAAGCCAGGCAAGGCAAGGCAAGGCAAGGCAAGGCAGGGCAAGGCAAAAAGCAGCGTGGGGCCGTTGGCGAAAAGGGGCAAGAAAATGAGAGGGAAGGAACCGGGGCTGGCGGACGCTTTCCCACGGGACCGAGCGTCACCAGCACCGAGCGTGATGGCGTACGTGGGCTTTTGCCGGCCGGGTTCCGCGTGCCGGGTTCCGCGTGCCGGGTTCCGCGTGCCGGGTTCCGTGTACGGTGTGCGGTGTGCGGTGTGCGGTGTGCGGCGTGCGGTGTACGGTAGTCAGGCAGGGCGCCAGATATCGGCAGAGCTGCTGTGCTGTGCTGTGCTGTGCTGTGCTGTGCTGCACGATCCAGCGCTGGGTTGCCAACGGCGCAGTTGGGCTGTAAGCCCGGCTGTGCCATGATGCTTGGTCAAGGTACAGTAGGTGCGTGGCCGTGCAGCCGCAGCTGCAAGACGGAAGCGGGAAAACAGCTCGCTCTGGCTTGTTTGCGCGTCTCTCGGTGTTGCTTGCGCATCCTCTGCGGCAACAACAGCTGCGCTTTGCCTGGTCGAGCGGTATACGGAGTAGGGTGCGCTGCGCTGGCAGGACCAGACCACGGGCCAGATGAGGCGAAATCAAGCACCTGCGTAAATAGCAGTGGGAGCATGGTCAAACGGCAAAACCCTGATAAGCAGATCAGAAGAGAGGGGGAACAAAAAGGGAGAAAAGAGCAAAAAGGCAAAAGAGACGGTTCTGCAGCTCGGCGAGCCAAGTCTTGCCGCTGATCCGGCTGCGGCTCGACGTCGCAGCTGTATATGTACAGTATATACAAACCGTGATGAAGCAGGTGAAACAGACGAAACAGATGAAACAAAACACATCCAGGCAACTTCAACCAGTGCAAAGCAACCCCCCCCCCCTACATCCCCTGGCGCTCCCGCACCGAGCACATCCACGACCCCCCCCCGCTCACCGCGCAGATCCGGTCGCCGTTGCTGCGCCAGATGCCCAGCCCCAGCAGCCGGCCCTGCGCGACGTGGTACGTCCCGACCAACGGGTACCGCGCCCTCCCTTCCCCCGGCCGCATCACCATGTCGTACAGCCGCGGCGCCACCTGCCTCTGCACGATGCGCGTCTGTCCCGGGTGCGGCGCCGCCGCCGCCGCGCTCCCCAGGCCCTCCAGCGCCGCCAGCCACTCCTCCTGCGTCGTCTCGTCGCCAAACACGATGCCCGCGCCCTTGCCGCTGCGCACCGGCTTCAGCAGGAACTGCCGCCGCAAGCCCGCGTCCGCCCTCGACCGCCGCAGCAGCGCCCCCATCTCGCTCGACCCGGGCACCAGCGTCTCCGGGATGCCCCTCCGCAGCGTCGCCGCCTGCGCCGCCGTCAGCACCCCCCGGGCCTCCAGCCCCCCGAGCTCCTGCCGGACAATGCCCAGCATCCGCTTGTCGTGCACCAGCAGCACCGTGCGCAGGTCGTTGAAGCAGCGCAGGCCGACCTGCCGGAGCGTCTCGCCGTCCATGGCCAGCAGCTCCCGCTGGTGCAGCTCCAGCCCGACCTGGCGCACCTCCTCCACCCGCTCCCCGTCCGCCGTCACCCACGTCTCGCCCGCCTCCGCCTCCGCCTCCGCTTCCGCCGCAGCCACGCAGCAGAGCTTGAAGCCGCTCGCGCTCTGCGCGTCAGCCACCAGCCGCAGGTCGGACGGCTTGATGAGCCGCGGCGTGATGCCGTACCTCTGCTGCATCATATGCCTGAAGATGTGAATGTCCATGCCGGCCTCCTCGCCCTTGAGCAGATGCAACGGGAGGTCGGGCTGGAAGAGGCTCAGCAACCCGTCAAAGATCTAGCATTTTGGCTCTCGTCAGCAATGTTTTTTTCGAAGCCGGAAAAAGAAAAAAAAAAGAATAGCACGCAGACGACGACAAGACCCCCGGGGAAAAGGGGGGGGGGGGGGGGGATAAGCAAAACCCACAGTGTCAGACTTGGTGGCGCTCTGGAGCGCAGCGCTGCCCAACCCCATGCTATCCAACGCCTCCTGCCCCAGCGCGATGTACATGGTGCCGTTGAACGAGAAGCGAGCGTTGATCTCGGTTAGGATGAAATCTTCCCCGTCTGCCAAATCGCCGCCCTCGCCGCCAGCACCCGCGCATTGGCCTACCAGAAAGTCTGGCCTCCACGAGCCTCGACACTCGGAGAAGCGGCGCAGGGTTCCCTTGAGGACCTGGCTGTCGAGCCACTGCAGCAGCTCCTCCTCCCTGGGCTCCAGAGGCATGCGCGAGGGGAAGCGGGCCGCCGCGTCAGACCACCATCTCTCGACAATGTCCGTCAGAGCAAGAGTCAGGGCCTCGTGCAGGTCCTCCAGCTGTCTCTGGTGCTGCTCCGTCACGAGGATCGGGCGCGGGCACCAGGTCTTGTGCGAGTCCTTGGGCCAAAGGGGCTCTGGGCAGAGCGGCAGAAGATGCTTCAGGGCCTGATCGTACTCCCTGGCATACGAGCTGCCGTCGGCGTCGAGCGACGCGAACGCGGACGCGGACGCGGACGTCGGCGCACCGCTGCTGGGCCCGCTGACGAGACAAAGCTGCTGGAGGGGGGTGGGCGTCGCCATGATGGTCAAGAGATGTGTGCAACTGGCGACTGGGGCATCAAGGGTGAGCGAAAAGGAGCAGTAGATTGTAGGAGTAGAAGATGAGTGACGAGTTGCACAAGTTGGCAGGTCTTCTCTTCTCAAGTCGAGTTATTAGTCGAGGACATTAGAAGGGGGGGGCATGATATTTTGTTTAGTTCTTCTTTTAGGTTTTTTCTCCTTCTCTCTCTCTTTTTTTTTTTTTTTTTTTTTCCCTCCCCGACCCGAGCAAGCGTGCTAATACCGAGTCCCGACGTGTCAGTCCCATCGGGTAAAACTTGCAGCCAGGCAAATCAGCGTTCCCCTTCTCTACACGACGGACATTCTGGATAACCGAGGATGGTTTCTAGGCCAGGAACAAAGATGGGAAAAAAAAGGGCCTGGCTTCGGAAACTGCCGGACCACGGGCCTGCAAGTCATTGCAGCTCGCTAAGCCGACCCGAGTGAAGCTGTGGATCTTGCTTTTGACCATGGGACCCAGTTTCGATGGATGGAAGCTACCAGCCGGCCCCGTCGGTTGTAACAAGCCACGAGAGGCAAAAGACCGCACCCACAAGGGGTCACGGCCCAAGAAAGCCTCTGGGTGGGCAAGGCCTGCCGGCTATCAACGGTAAGGGGCCAGCGCATGCCGACGATTCATGTCATTGCGTGGCGTGAAGCGTTGAATGACGGCGTGTCGGATCGGCATGGCCCACTACGAGCTTGCTACCCGGCCGTGTATCCCATCGAAAACTTTTTTTTTTGGCGCACAGCTACTGCTGGAATGTATGGGAATCAAGGTTTTTTCGTCTTTCCCCTTCCTTCCCCCCCAACCCTGACCTCGGCTGTGTGATGGGCAAGGCAACAAGTGCCTGGCTGCATGATGGTCTGGACTCTGGACTCTGGACTCTGCGCACACAGGTGCCGAGAGATGGTCGGTGAGGTTCCTCCAGCGCCGTGCGCTGCGCCGGCTTGAGTTCGATGGCCCGCCCGCCTTCACGTCGCTGCTCAGCCCTTGAAGACACGTTCTGGGAGCTTTCGTAGTCTAGAGCCTGGACTGCACTCGTCGACCGACGCGCCAGCTGTGGCCAAGGCACCCGTCCTATGCCGCTCACGAAAAAGAGCCACAGAGCCCTCTCCGGCCGGTTGCTGCGAGCAGCAGGCGTCATCAAGCCAACAGCCGAGTTCCGACAGCCCACTGCGGCGGCAGGCTGTACGTGTGAGTACAAGCCTCATCCATGCCTCCAGAGAGTGGAAGCTGACAAGACAAAGAGATGGACGGCATCCGACACAAAGAGATTGACTGCATCCGACGTCGGGGATAGCTGAAAGGAGCGGACGTCCCCATGGCCTCCCGCCGCGTATTCGAGAGCAGTTTCGGGCGGGGGATGTTTTTCGTTTAATTTTTTTTTTTTTTTTGCCGATGCCAGTCCCGGCGTGAGAGGCTGCGTCGCTGAGGCAAGGCTATGCTTTGGATTCAGCACCACGAGGTTCGTGGAAGTCAGTCGCCAACCGGCTTGTAGCGCATCCGCGTCTAGGAGCTGCGCCAGACGCCCAGGTTTGCATGACAGCGGGCCCTGCACGGCGATTCTTCCCTCGGCACGGCCTGGCCGGCTCGAAGAAGCCCCCTGCTCTGGCTGGTTGGTGCCGGTGGTGGTGATGCGTGGCCGGGGCAACCCGTGTTGACGCCCTCGAGTTGCAGCTCGTGCTGGACGCAAGCAGGGCCGTCTCTTTGCCGGACCATCCTGCCGAAATGCCTCTGCTGGGTTGTAGACTGGGACGAAGTCTCGGGACCGGACCGGACCGAACTGTAGACTTTTGCAACGGGTTCAGGTGTAGATTCTCTGGGGCGATTGATCCCGAAGAACTCCGCTGCAGAATGTCTCGAGCTGGGGCAGATTCAAGAATTCGGCTTCAGACTCTCTTGGGCGAATTCATCCCGGAGAATCCAGCAGCAGACTCTCTGGAGCGATTCATCCCGGAGAGTCCAGCAGCAGACTCTCTCGAGCTGGAGCAGGTCCCAGGACTCAGCTGCACAGTCTCCGCGGCGAATCCATCAGATTCCAGCTGCCCACGCTCTGGAACGCAAAGTCCCGCGTCGCGCTCGAGACGACAAGCCCCCCCCCCCCCTTACAACCCGCTGGGCCACGTGACGCCGCCCACTGGCCCAGGCACCAGCTCGCCCGCGTCCGCGCAACCAGCCAATCCGCAGGCCCAATTGCCCCCGCGCCCATCCAAACTCGGCAATCAGCTGCTTCCCCCCCCTCTTCCCTTTCCACCGGAAAGACGTGGCTGGCACCTGCCCCCCCCCCCTTTCCCCCACGCCCGAAATAACCACCGCGTCAGTCAGTCACGACAAGGTCGCGCTGCAGCGCACCCCCCTTAAATAAAAAAAAAAAAAAGTCATCAGTGCTGCCTGCGAGGCCGCTGCTCGGTTGGAGGTTTCTTTTTTTTTTCCCCCGGGCCGCAGCCCGCGTCCTCAAGGCTTTGCCCGTGTCCTTGGAGGGAAAAGCGGGAAAAAAAAAAAAAAAAAAAAACCGTTGACGCGGCAGAAGTTGGCCCCCCCTCGGCCCCACTGACCCCTGATGAAGGAACCCCTGGGCTTTCCCGCCGTTTGCGCGACGTGACGGATGGCTGGGGGGTCGCGGCGCCGCAACCCAAAAACTTGCCGCAGCCTCCCCCCCCCCCCCACCAACACCAACACCAACACCAACACCATCATCATTGTCACGAACTTCGCAACAACATACAACATCCACACCGCATATCAACACCAAACAGACCTCGACGCCAGAACCCCCCGCTGAGCAAATCTGCAACAGCACCCCCCGCGCTACGCGTCGACCGCCCCCGATGCCCTCGCCCGCAAAGCACCGCGCCGCCCTGGCCCCCCTGGACCCCAACGCGAAGCCCTCGCTGCCGTCGCCCAAGATGAAGGACGGCGCCGGCTCGCCGATCCCCCTGACCGGCGGCTCCTCGCCCACCAAGAAGGTCGCGCCCGCGCGCCTGGGCGGCACCAAGCGTCCCGCCGAGGATGCCTCCTCGCCCGGCTGCAAGAAGACCTGCACGGCGGTATGTCCACCCTGCACCTCCGAAAGGAGCAGCGCGCAAGAAGCAAGCGAGAGCAAAAAAAAAGAAAAAAAACTGCCGTCTGACGCGGTCCAGCACACGCACACGCCCACGCCCACGCACACGCCCACGTCGCCCGCCTCGTCCGTCTTCGACACGTCGGCCGCCGAGGGAGACTCGTGGGCCACCGCCGCCACCGAGCCAGACCTGCCGGGCCGCATCGTCGGCGACGCGCCCGCCCTGCTGGCGCCCCGGCAGAGAGGCAGCATGACGCGCGAGCAAGCAAGAGAGGTAGGTTGCCTCGAAGAACAAGGCCCGGCCCAAACCCCGAAGCAGCAACCCTCCCCCCTTCCCCCCGCGCCCGAGCTGACAGGTCGCCCGTAGAAAGCCGAGATTCTGCGCCTCCGCCTCACCCTGGCCAACTACAAGCTTCGCACCGGCCAAACCGCCATCCCGCTCGCCGACCTGCAGCGCAAGCCGTTGCCGCCGCGGAGGGTCGTCCGCGTGCAGCCGCCATCCGGGAGTCACCAGGGCTCGCGGGATGCCTCGGCCCCGTCAGCGGATGGCCTCGCCAGGTCGAATGGGGGCGCGGCGAGCGGACTCCTCAGTTTATCTAGGGGTTAGCTCTTGCACCATTCAATGCATGCTGCCTGTCCCCCCTTTTTTCTTTTCCTTCTTCTTCTTCTTCTTTTCCCCCCTTTTACAAGGCTTTCTGTTATTTCCGCGTAGTTACCTTTTGGGTCGTCTTGGGAAGCGGGCCAAGATTTCATGGCAAAGTTGATTCGGGTTTTTGACTAGGCAGAAGAGACGTGGACGGTGCGATTTTGTTTTATTTCGTTTCGTTTCGTTTCGTTTCGTTTCGTTTTTTTTTTGGGTTTTTTATTTTGGGTTTTTTGGTCCTTTTTTCCTGGTTCCGCAAGGAACGTCATCGCAAGAAACGTCATTTGATATGCATTGTGGCGGGCGGATACACTATCGCTATTTTTCTCGTTGGAGCTTGAGGTTTGGCGCGGAGCAAGGAGCGACTGACTGACTTCTTTGGCATTCTTATTCTCCATGACTGGGCACCCTGGGCGTTGAAACAGGCATCACATCACCACTTTTGACATTTATACCTCGAATTCGTTGCAAATCACGGCAATTTTCCGAGCCTCGACCTGGCCGCAGAGAGCCAGTGCCGCTTCATGCATCAGCCAAGCCAGTGGCTATATGGGTACATGTAATGTAGTCTTCGAATTGGCATTTGAAAATACATTCGCACATCTTCAAGTTTGCTGCCTTGCTTCGCCACCACAACTTCTTTGTTTTCTCTCTTCCTTTGAAACCATGTCAAAGGTAAAAAAAAAAGGAAAAAAAAAAAAGGTTGGCCATGCCCCCCAACCACCCCCTCCTCCGCAATCGCCTAGTCGATCAAAATTCTGGGCTCCAGAGTGCCGTAGTGTGTAAAGAACTTGTCAAACAACCTGGTGGCAAACTCTACATCGGCTGAACCGCCCGTCTCGCGGATGCTGTGCATGCTGAGCTGCGGATTGCCCAGGTCGAGGGTTCGCATGCCCATCTTGGCTGCCAGGCCGGGTCCGATTGTGCTGCCGCACGGCGAGTCGTTGCGCACCACAAACAGCTGGAGCGGAACGCCGGCGAGACGGGCGCACTCTTGAATCAGGACGATGCCGGGCGAGTTGGTGGCGTATCGCTGGTTGGCGTTGATCTTGATGACGGTGCCCTTGTTCATGGCCGGCTGATGCGACGACTCGTACTTGCCGGCGTAGTTGGGGTGGACGGCGTGGGCCATGTCGGCCGAGACCAGAAACGATCGTGACAGAGTCTGCTCGTAGGTCGTGGATTCCTCGCCCTCGTGGCGCACCGTCTCGTAGCTGCCGTCGCTCGCGGCGTCGGGCCCGCCAGGCAGCGAGGCCAAGCGGCGAATGACAGAAGGCAGGAGATTCGAGTTGGCGCCTTGGGCCGAAGTAGAGCCAATCTCTTCATGATCGAAGCAGGCAATCATGCGGATGGTGGGGTCCTGGTTCAGACTAGAGCTGTCGCGCACCGACGAGATGAGTCCTTCGACCGAGCAGTACGTCATGCCCAGGTTATCCAGGCGAGGTGAAAAGATGAGCTCGTCTTGAAGGCCCCCAATCACGGATTTTTGGGTATCGTACAGCACAAGTTCAAAGTCGGCAATGTCGGATACCTTGACATTGAGCTCTCCGGCGATGACGTCGAGAACCGCAGGGTGATGCCGCTCGGTCATCTTCTCCAGAGGCCTGAAGTCTTCCTTGTCCTCGTCGGCTCCGGAAGAGGCATCCTGGTCGGCGCTCTTGTTGAGCTCGGCAGCGGCAAGGCCAATTATGGGGAACAGCTCCGACTCCTTGTTGGGGTCAAAGTTGGTTTGCCGGTCAAGATGAATGGCAAGCGTGGGGATCCGTAGCAAGGGCTTCTCGATCTTGACGAGTTTCTGAACAAAGTCGTCGCCATCCTTGACGAGGACTCGGCCGGCGATGCTCAAGTCACGATCAAACCACGAGTGCCAGATGCCGCCGCCGTAAGCTTCCACACCAACCTGCAGGTAGCCAACGTTGGTCTTTTTGGAGACCGGCTTCAGCCGCAAGCAGCAAGAATCTGTATGCGCGCCGACAATGGCAACGGGGTTTCCGGGCCGCCATTTGCGGCCAATGGCAAAGGCGACGATGGATGAGCCGTTGCGCGTGAGGTAGTACTTGCCACCTGACTGAAGGGTCGAAGCCCATGAATCACGCTCCTTGATGAGCTTGAAGCCGGCCTTTTCAAATCGTTTCGCCGCAGCTTGGGTCGCATGGTATGCTAGGCAAGGGGACTCGTTAGCAAGAGCGGCAGCTAGCTCTATCTCTGCTTCGGAGGAGGAGGAGGAGGAGGGTGAAGCTGCATGCAGCGTGTCCAGGACAAAAGCACAGTCTTACGAGTTGGAGACTCGTTGACGAAGTCAACAAAGTCGAGGGCAGCTTTGGGCGGGGCCATGATGGACGTTGAAGTCGAGAACTTGCGCACGAATTGAAATCGAGCCGATCTAGTGATGGTATTGCGTGACCCAGGGCTGGAAAGAGGCAGCGCGCGCGCAGATGAGGGTGGTGCCCGACGGAGCATGAACAAACAAAGCAGTTGCGTGCGTGTGGGAAAGAATTGAAGCAAGCAGAGCGCATGTCTGGGAAGCAGCTGGGAGTTGTCCGAGGCTCTGAGCCAGCTGCGGAACGGCAGGCGGCGGCAGGTGGCGGCAGGTGGCGGCAAGTCGGTGGTGATTCCTTGGCACTTGCTGCAACTTGCAGTACCACTTACCCCGCATTCACGCGTTCACGCATTCATTCAACGGCACCGGGGTTGAAGCGGTCAAGGATGAAAGGAGCCTCGGGCGACTCGAGTTTGCCTTGGGTAAGATGCTCTCTCGAGCCTCGAGTCTTGAACGGATTCCGCCCAGGGATTCCGATTGCAGCGTCGGCGGAGACGAAGCTATTGGCTACCTACCTAACCGGTCAGCTTGGGCGGACGATCCCTGGATCGGGGAGGATTGGAACCCGGAGTTCGCCAACTTTGGCTGGCACGCCCGTTGTCTCTGACTCTGTGTTGTCGGGGTCGGTCGGCCCATGCAGCCCTGTCGCAGACCCTGGCCGGCCGGAGACAAGGACCGAGTGTCTCGAGTCTCGACTGCGTCATTCTGAAACACGTCACGATCAGGGACGGGAACAAACTGGAGACAGCCCACCATTCCGGGTGACAGCTGATGCGACTTCAGCTAAGAATGCGTACTAGTGCATCATGTGCTTAGTCTACAAAGAGTTCCTGCATCGACCGGATGCGTTGAGCATCAATCAGACCAAACACAAGAACCTACATATATATAGCCGTAGGTGAACGCCAAAATCCTTTCGTAAAACTCTATAGAGAGCAGGAAATCCTCTACAAGGAAAAAAGGAAAAGAAAAGATAGAAGGCTCGATGAAAAAGAAGAAGAAAAAAATCCTGCAAAAGAAAGAAAGCAGTGGCGCGATGAGATTGGCCGGTTTTCACCACTACTTTTGGGGAAGCGCAAAGCCGCTCTCGTCGCCTTTAACCGAGCGGCTCTGCGACAGGGAATCTTGGAACACCAACCCGGGATGGCCAAAGAACAAAGCCACAGCAGCCACTACGATAAAGATGCCCTCAAATACAATAAAGGGAACTTGCTCGCGAATCAAGCTTCCGCCATAGCCATCCTTCAACTCTGCCACGCGATAGGCGCAACGAGCCAGGATCAGCACAATCGACACGGAGAGACCCAAAAAGAAGATCTTCAGGCGCCAGTCGAAGGTTCGCGCGCGGCCAGAACGCTGGTACCGAATCATGTAGTCCGCGAAGAAGGCAATAAAGACGGTTATAACAATGACTTGCAATACGAGACCAGCCATGGAGATGTTGACGCCGTTTTCGTCACTGCCGGTCGAGTTGGTGGATAGGGCGCCACCAGCAGCCTGGAGCACGAGGCACACGACGTCAAGGGGGACAAAGATCCAGTAGAAAAGTTGCGGCCGGAAACGGGACAGGTCTGGGGTAAAGTAGGCGATGGCTTTGGAAAGGGTGACGTAAATGGACGCCGAGAAGAAGACGGGTGCGATGGTGAGGCACACTAAAGGGATAAGTAAGCATGGTTTGGTGATTAGGCAACGGGATGTGCGAGGCAGTCAGGGTCAAGGAAACCGTACCGATCTGGATCATGAAGCCGATGAATGAGAAGGGGTTGCTATGCAGCATTATCCGTCCTATATAACCAATGGCTTCGCTGAGGCAGCCGAGGAGCATGCCCACCATGAAGCCCCAGCTCCGCCATCTGAACCCCAGATAGGCATGTAAAATTCCAATGACAGCGAATATAGCTAGTAAAGCAATATTAGCCGCGAGAGAAGGTTGAAAGCCGTAGATGCTCCACTCCACAGGGCAGTTGTCGAGTGTGCATTTGGTCTTGGGCCCAAATATGACGACATCAGGAGGCGCGGGATTCGGCATTATGTCCTCGTCCTTGGTTGACTTGGCGTCCTCAAAAGGCTCGGCAGGAATAGCGCACGGAAGAGACGAGAAGACAGGCAAAGGCGAGGCAGGTTGCGATTTCCGAAAAACTTCTGGGTCAAGCCCCTCTCTCCCTCAGAGGGCGACGGATGATGAAGAGCGTTTCAGTTGGGAGAAACGTTGGCCTGATGAAAGGAAACCTTGCCGGCGGGACTGGCGTCTTCAAATACATGAGAGTTTGGATGTAGTTCGCCCTGGCCGGAAACAACCTTTGGCCTACAAGGGTGTGTGGTGTGCATCGCGCAACGCAACGCAATAGTCCACTTGGATCTAGCAAGCAATGTGGCGTGATCCTAGGGCATCTAGTTTCTTTGCACATGGCTGGCATCGGCGCCTCGCTTGCGTGGCTTTGTTTTTCAGCCGCGTAAGCCTGAATCCCCAGCTGCGAATGATTGTGTCATGGCGATAGACGGCGCGACATGTTGTTCTTTGCTGATTGCCCGAATCCCAGGGCGAGGGACACAGAGCCGCGAGAGAGCCCTGACAGGATCTCGTCAAGAACAGGGCTGGCGAAGCTGTTCTCCCGGTGCTAGATCCAGAGCAAGCAGGCCGTGGCAGCTTACGCGGTACTGTGTTGCCCATGGTACTGCGGCCAAGCCGGAAAGGGACAAGACCATTCCGAACAGGTCTGGTCCCTGGTGGGCGCGGAAGCTGAGCGAATCCGAGACCGATAGCGAGACGGCTATCCCGTGGATCGGGGGTTGAAGCAAGTGGGTTTGGGTTGGTTTGGTTGGCGGAGCGGAGCACACTCGCCCAGCCTGTACCGTGTCAGCAGATGGTGACTCGAGCATAGCCTCTGGCAAGCTTCAAGCAGGCATTCTACTGGCTTCATCAGGCAGGCCTGTTGAGGCTGGGCCGTGCCTGCAGCCTCGTCTGGGGAAGTATTGGAGCCTTGTGAGTTCTAACCTGCATCTTGTTCTCAGGTCGGGCGGTTTCAGGTCGGGCTGACATGTACAGTGGCTGAGAGACGATATATCGATATATTTGAGTAGACGGTAAGATGCACTGTGCAGAACGGAGTACCATCAACATGTATTTTAGTTCAGCACCCGCTACCGGTAGCGGCGGCTGCCAGACTAAAGACGTTGTCTCTTGGCATCTTGGCATCTTGGCATTCATGCCCCATTGGTTTGGTGCCATTGCTCAAGTCGCCCAAGTCCATAAGCGAAGAATCGGAACAGCTACTCCGGAGTCCGAAGTACGTAGCACGTACCGTGGTTAAGACTATCGCACCATGAGAAGACAAGGCTCGGGATAGCCTGGAAATTCAACGGGATTTGGTCCTTTTTTTTTTTTTTTGGGTCTCAATTTTCTTCCTGTTTTTTTTTTCTGCGGACGCGATGTTAGGAGGGGCCGATGTACCTGGTCGGCACTTTAGTGCCAACTGTTTGACAGCTGTCAAGTTGCCATGGTGTAGTACCTGTTGACTCCATAGCCCACACCGGCTCTGAATTGTTGGGGTGACCCGATTTTTCTCATCCGACTCTGAATTGACAATACCTGGCCTTTGGAACGCAGCGATTTCGCATCTCGACCGATTCTTTAGAGTCGACGCCTTGGTTACCAAAGTCGGCTCGCTGGATTACCCTACGCAACTTCTGAGCCAAAGCTCCAAGTTTTTGTGATTCGCAGCTTGCAAACCTTTATCGATTCGTCACCCCTGGGCTGGAAAACTGCGAAATCGTCTACAACGTGTCTGGTGGCCTCGGCTACAGCGAGCCACTTGTGGCCATAGTTCGCGTCAACAGATCGAATATGTTGCACCAAAAGTGTGACGCCACACAATATGTGACTCTATTGGGTATTATATATACTGCGATATGTCGAATGTACTTGGAGGCGAGCCTGCCCTTGATTCGATCCGCCTGCCTCGACCGGCGTCAAGGGTCACTTGTTGCCCAGTGATGCTCGTAACGAACTAATGCCAGACGATGTTATGGTCAGCAAGCTGCATGTACTTTCCCGAAGGCTTATCAATCAGGCGACGTTCGACGACAATTCATTGAACGTGTCAAGTCCGCTCGCGGGTGGAAATTCAAAGGATTCTAAAGAACTGCCACTGGTTGCAACCTCGGTACTTTTTTTTTTCTTTGATCGACAATAGTGAAAAAAGTCGGAAAAAATGAGACTGAAAGCCATAGACAAGATAAGGATTTCAGTTTAGCATCTTTAAATTCCGTGTTTGATGCTGCTTTGCCGGTGGAATCCCGGTGAGAATGGAAGGCGTTGAGGATCGAAGAAATCGTCGGGTGCTCAACAGTCTCGTCGAGAGCCAGAAACCGCCGAATTGTGAATACTCCCAATAAGGCCTTACTACTAATCGCGGCTCGTTAGCATCACCTGTGCTATCCGTGCTAGTAGGCTCGCTTCCTGTCGATTCTTTAATAGCAGCTTTAACCGCTTCATCGGACAGCTTTCAGTCATTGCTGGTCGAAGAGACTGCCCTCTTTAACCAATTATTGAGACCCTCATATCAAGACGCAAAATGGAAGGCTGCGCCTTTTCCCTACCTTTAGCTTTGCCTGCTGTGGTGGTCTCCCCCAAATCGTATGCAAAAGCAATAAATGGTTTCTGCGACATGACCGACGGCGCCATCATATGCCAGGCGTTACGATTAGTCATATCGACAGCATCGACATCAACAATATGCATCAATGCCAAGGATGCCATCTTCCATGCGGTCTGGGATGTTCTTGAAACCGTACAGCCTCAACGTGCAGTAACATGTCAAGATTGGAAACCAGCGATCTTCCTGATCGCCGGCCCGTTTGGTTTTGACCGGACCATCATGGGTGAACCAACTTGCAGTATTTCACCCAGATCCTCTGGAATCTGGTGGTTTCCAATCAAGCATTCTTCAAAAAGCGATGCAAAACAAAGCAAGCAGCATACCAACATCACTTGGCCACCAGCCTATCCTTACGCCGAATGCGAGTAGCCACAATGCAAGCGTGGGCTCTGGGCAGTTTCGAGAAGAGGTTGGAAAGTCAAGTCGCCGTTCCAGCTGGCATACGTGCAACATACAAATATCCTCTTCTTTTCTTCTTGAAGGCAATGGTGCTGCCAGACTCGTCGGCACGACGTGGCAAGAAACACAAGGTGATTGTCCTCCATCCCACGAGTCGGCCAGCCTGTACTTGAAAACGGAGGCTCGGGGAAAGTATGCCAGCGATAAATACTCGAGGGTTCTGTTGTTTTGCGCCATTTGTTCGGGACCAGATGCCTATAGATGGAAGTACGGTAAACTTAGGTTTTACTCGGCGTAGATGACCAATCTACTGCCTCGCAGTGGTTGACTTTTGGTTGCAATGACAAGCCTACCGGGGTCATTCCAAGCAGCGGATGAGGATGAATTACAGGCACGGCCGTGACTCGTGAGCTACCGGCCCAGTCGATGAAGTAGGTATTTAGACATGGAGGTCCTTGGCATGCGGCGGAGGAAAAATGAAAAGGTCTACCTTTCCTGACACCAGGGCACCATAGGTTTCGACCCTACAGTGAAGAGCAGGAACAGCAGGAACCAAAGGGCTGCTTGACAGGATACTCCGTCACCAGGTACGGAAGCACGAAGTTCTCTGACGACGACATTCTCTGTGATGGGCCATCGAAGACTGGGGAAGAATCGGCAAGACAAAGCCGGGGCACCTGGAAACCAACGGCAGAAATTTCAAACCAGGGCCCTAGATTGGCAAAGCAACATGAATGAAGCCTTACGAGACGGCTCTCGAGGCTGAGTAATCCGCAGGAAGCACTCCACCTGCCAAGTCAGCGCCAAGGGGACTCCATCCTAAGGGTGAAGCGGAAGGCGGGCGCCATGGCGCGTGAACGGGCAACAAAAAAAAAAAACGGTGCCGTCAAAAAAGAAGCCAGGCACGAGCCGAGTTTCGACGTCTGACTGGCCGACACTGACATCAGAGTCAGGGGAGTGTGTGTGTGTGTGTGTGTCTTGACTCTGCGTGTATGATGTCTCTAGCGCGGCTGGCACGGGTGATTCGGCTGCAAGCAATGCTCTAAAATCCCTGGACAAGCGGGCGCGACAGGGTGCCTGAGGCCGACTGAAGACAAGACGGTTGCTCCGTAAACAAGGACCCGAGCGTCAAGGCCCTTACGTTTGCTCAATTCAAGGCAGGAAGGGGTATGTGGTATATGCTATGGAGTCTATCCAGGTATACAGTCATGCATGGACTGTGGATAAATGCTCGGCAACGTTGAACACCCGACTGTTCCGCGGGTGCTGATGATGCAGACTATGAGGCACGGCGAAGCGTGTCCACCAGCGCAGATGAGGAAGGTCAGAGAGAGATGCGGCCGTGTCCACAATTACTGAATCGACCTTGATGGGCTACGACTCGCGGGCAGCACCGCCATGTGACTATAAGCATTCATTCAGACCAGTGACGCGATCCAAAAAAGGAAAAAGAAAAGAAAAGAAAAAGGCAAAGGCCAAGGAAAAGAAAAAATCGGGCCGTCCAAGTGGATCGTGATCAGGGGCAGTGACTCGTACGGGTTTGGCATCCGCTAGGCGCTAAAAAAAGGTTCCCAGACTCACTTTGTGCGGCCTGACTGCTCAAAAAGGAATAAGCCAGGGCGGTAGAATGAGTCAACAGTGCTGGGGGCCACTGTCTGAGGCGAGGTGACGAGGCAGACCAGGCGGACCAGACGCAAACGGCCAGACACGGCAGGGTGCGTGCTGAGTGGGTGGGGCGGCTCGGGTTTCAAAATGAACCATGTTTATTCAATTCAAAATCATCATGAACAGAGAACAGGATTGCTCAGCCTCGGCAAAAAGACATCTTGGACGGGGTCCCCTGCCCGAAGAGCACCCGCTCCCGCACGCCCATCCAAACACAATTAGAACTAAGTACATTGAAAGACTCCCCATGCGCGTTTGTTGCCATGCATTGCTAGTAATATTTGCAGCGAATCTAAATAAATAAAAACTCTATACAGGGTCGGAAGATCCGAATGGGCCATGTGTGGTGACGAGTAGTTATTTAAGCGAGGATCAGGGCAGCAACACCGGCGACGGCGGCGAAGACGGCAGAGCCGGCGAGGGAGGCAGCGCCGGCGGTGGGGACAGGCACGCTGGGGGTGCTGTTTTTTTTTTTTTTTTTTGAAAACCAGGTCAGACAGACAGACACACGTCAAAACATCGGCCAGACTCATTGTGGGATGATGAAAATACTTACGTCTGGTTGCCAGAGGGGCCGCTGGGAGCGGGAGGCAGGCCAGTGCCAGAAGGACCAGTGGGGCAAGGAATCTGCACGGTGGCGTACTCAACCGAGGTGAGAACGGTGGTGTAAGTCTTGGTGATGGCCGAGACGGAGTTGGAGGCGACGCAGACGGCGGGGCTGGTGCCGGGAGGAGCCTGCTGGGTGGCGGTGGTGGCAGCAGCAGGGGGGCAGTCCTCGCCGTTGCAGGCCGGGGCGGTGGAGGCGGCAGGAGGGGGGCAGTCCTTGCCGTTGCAGCCGGGGGCGGACTGGGTGTTGGCGGTGGCGGGAGGGGGGATGACCACGGTAGAGTTGCCCCACTGGCCGGGAGCGGTGGTGGGCACGACGGGGCACACGGTGGTGGAGACGGCAATGGTCTCGGTGCTGACGACGATGCTGCGAGCCGGGCAGTCGGTGACGGTGCTGGGGCAGGCCGTGATGGTGTACACCTTGGTGGTGTAGACGGTGGACGTGGTCAGAGGGACCACGTTGGTGAGCACCTGGGTGGAGCGGGCCGGGCAGTTGGTCACGGTGCTGGGGCAGGCGGTGATGGTGACGAGCTGCGTGGTGTAGTCGGTGGAGACGGGGCTGTCGCTGGCGCTGGCCATGGCGGTGCCGGCCATGAGGGCCGAGGCAGCAGCAGTGAAACGCATCTTGGCGGGCTGGGCGGGGGGGTGAATAAAAGTAACAAGAGGTTCGGGCAGAAGGGAAACTCGGGGCAAGAGAGTGACGCGTGAAGAGGCAAGCTCGACCGGGCTGATTGTTTGTTTAAAGAATGGACGACCGAAGTCAAAGGGTAGCAGAGAAATGGCTTATAAGGCTGGCGAGGTGAGAAGGGGAGGGAGGGAAGCAGACGAAAGCCGGACGGGAGGAAAGCGAGATATTAAATACGCAATCCCGGTGGAACAGAATTCGGCAGGCAGGCAAGCGTTTGTCTGTTTTGTCTGTTTGGTCTGCCTGGCCAGGGTTCCTCTCATTGGGGCGGCCCATCCCATCCTGCCTCCCTCCCTGGCCCCTGGTGCGGTCCATCCGTTTTGTCACTCGCTGGTGCTGCTGGTGCTGCGGCTTGCTGCTGTCTGGCTGGTCGTTGCTGTGCTGTTCCCTGCGACCTGACCTGCAGCCGATGGACCGGCGGACATGCTGCTCTGGGAAATTGGGAGGCGCCGGTCGTCTGCCATGATCCAGGGGTAACGCAGGCCCCTTTGGTGGAGGCTACTACGGGGCAGCTCCACGGCGTGGAGGCGTCGATCCAATCCGTCTGGTCCACCCACGCCCTTCGCATCCTCCTCTGGTCGTGCCCCGTTCGGGCGCCAGTGCAGGGGGGCCACGGCGCCTTGTTCCTCTTGTTGCTGCAAGGTCCAGGTCCAGATGTTACATGCACCCTTGCAGAGAGACAGCCCTCGCTCGCCAGTGGTCGGTCAATGGTTACAAACGTTCGAGGTGCATGAAATGAGAAAATTTGACCGCGCAGCCACCGTCAGCCGCCTAATAAAAAAAAAATAATAATAATGAAAAATAAACAAGCCCGCCCCCCCCCCCCCCCCCCTCTCCCGCGGGACACCGGCCCAGTAGGCCTATAGCAGGCCTCATTGTCCCCTATATGCGCTAAGCTAGCTAGCAGCACAGGAGCCCGGACGAACGGCAACGAGAACCAACCTAGCCTGCTTCCTCTGGAATGCTCTCCAGCCCTGGCCGAAGGGGGGGGGGGGGGGGGGGGGAATTAACGAACAAAGTCTGGCTCCTTCACGAACCTATGGCTGAACTGGCTCAAGCCCGTTTGTGCTCCGTACGGCTGCATCAGGGCCTCTTGCGGATTCTGTGGAATTTTCTGCCCCCCCCCCCCCCAGGGCGAAACCACGCGCAGACACGCCCGTCGACAAGTTTTGCCTTCATCTCGGGTTCCCGTCAGCTGCGCTAGCCTTGATTGGTTGGGTTGGGAAAACGGTCATTGGGTGTTTGCTTGGGCGTGACGCGACCGAGACCGCAGGATGGCCCGTGCTTGCCGAGGCTGGCTGCGGGATAACAGGTAGCTTGCGTCGATAAAAAGGAGACTGACTGACTGACTGGCTGACTGACTGACTGATGGTCGGGTCGGGTCTGGTCTGGGAAGAAATTGCCAAAGTGCAGCACAACAATGGGGCCACTTTGTCCCCAGTGCGTGGCCCCCCCCTGCTGGTGCTCCCATTTGCTGCTCCGTGTCCGTACTACGGCCGCCCGTCTCTGCTTGTCGACCCAACTATCGAGGCACCAGACTAACTAGCGTCGACCTGCTTGTCCCCAGTTTGACCACCAGGGATTGGTTCATGAGGATGCATCGGCCCTTCCCACGCTTCTGCAGCCGCACGAAAAAGAAAAAAAGAACAAGAAAACAAGGGAAAAAGAAAAAACTTGGTGAATCTAGTCCCACGAAATGTTGGTGAATCCAATCCCGCGGATGGGAGAGGATTTCATTTCGCCCATCGTCCCTGTGCGTCGCCAATCACTGCAACATGTACCGCGTAACGGAGCGCATAGGGCTGTGTTCGACAAGCAAGCCCTGCATCGCGCTCAATCAGCATCTATAGGCTGCCTGGTGGCCCGTGCCTTCTTATTATTAGCCTTGGCCGACGGCGCATTTACCATGGCATTCCTCTGCTGGGCACTCGGCCGCTTTCCATGGGGGGTTTTTTTTTTTTTTTTCTTTATTCGAGTAAATGTGCCGCGGCATTGGCTGGTTCACACAAACTCGGTTCTCTGCACGGAGCACGGAGCACTCCGCACTCCGCTCCAGTGCCCATCAACGTCATCCATCCTCACGCCGTGCCATTCTTCCAGCTGCCAAGTTGGGACGAGCGTGGGCTGCGCAACCAAGACAAATGATGATGAACTTTGAAAAGCGCCTCCTTCGGGCCAGTGCAAATGCAAGGTAAAAGGGGGCGGCAACGAAACGGCTGGACATGCAAAAGGCACCGGGTGAATTCGCGCTACTGCAGGAACGGATCTGCATCCCACCCACTCAAAACGCCGGACCGGCTGCACGACCCAGCCCCGCCCCGCCCCAGTCCAGGGGGGTCCCCGGCCAGCCATGCTGCAAAGGTCTCAGTCAATGTGCTCTCTCTCATTTCGGAGAGGGCATTGGGCGAGTTACAGCTGGTGATGGGCACGGTGCCCACCACCATTTTGTATTTTTATTTTTATTTTTATTTTTTTTTTATTTTTTCATTTCACCATCACTTCACGCGGGCGGTTCCAAATCCCACGCAACTCGCCGCCACAAATTGACTGCAACATGACTGCAGGCGGCGCGAATACTCCGTAGTCATGCTGGCTATTCGCAAGCAAACTTGCTCGCTGTTCCGTACGGGAGTTGCGGAGATGAGGAGTAGTCCGCCATGCGGTAGGGTATCATGGGGGCATGATGGGCGTGATGGGCGTGATGGGCGTGATGCGGGTAGCTGGGGCATGGGTTGTCGCGGGGCCGCGACTGCGCTATTTTTGATGCCTTTGGATTCGACGAACCGCAACTTGACAAATTAACATGCTAAACCGCTACTACATATGGCGTGGACACGCCGTCATGCATCGGTCGCTTCTCCGTGTACTCGCGCGCAGCTTGGCCCCAAGACTTTGGCAGCGCTGACAAAGGGGGCTCCCGGGGAGGAGGTCGAATTGAGGCTACGTAGACCGCTGGCGGGCACGCTGAACCGTGGCGCGTATCAGTCGCATGCAAGTTGACATGGTCAGCCTCTCCTGGGCTCTGATTTGTCGACAGGGGCAGAGCAAACGCAAGTTGACGCCTTCAAGCGGTGAGGCGATGGGCCAAGCGAAACAACTCTCGAGTCCCTCCCTCAGTCACCAAGCACCCCTCTCGTCATCGAGGCCCAGCCTTACTCCGCGTCGTGCACTGTCTATGTAGTCCGGAAGAGCTGGCTCCTGGGTGGAAAATGCTGCGAGAGAGACGTGCACACAGCCGGCACAGTGCGTGGACTTGCTGCTGCTGCTCTCGCGCGAGGGCTCTCCTTCGCCGTGGGCCACAAATGCGGATGGCATCTTTTGGCCGGAGAATGGGCGCTGAATCTCCCCGTCACCCGAGGTCTCGGCGGGTGGCGGGCTGGAGCCCGGCCCTCGCTGGCTTTGCCGGACCACGGACGATCTGCTGTGGGAAAAAAAAAATTAAAAAAAAAAAAGAGAAAAATTAACCAGACGCGCTCGGCGTCAACGAGCGCGAAGCTTGGCGATTGCCGAATCTGTCACCATGGAACCCAGTGACAGCGAGCTGTTTCACCCTTTGACGCGACGCTGGCGTCTCGGCAGGACCAGAGTCTGGCAGCGCGCAGAATGGCTGACCATCTCCTTTTCTGCTTGTTCTGAATGGACAACAATGTCATCGCGAGACTGGCGCCTACTGGTTGTTTTGATGAGTTGACGGACGGGCCTTCCTAGCTATCCCTCCCTACCCTCCTCGTCCGAAACCCGAGACGGCAGCCCGGCGGGTGTACATCAACGCAAAGCTGCCATTAACTCGCCCTCTATTACTATGATGCAGGCTTTTGACGTGCAATTTGATGTGGATGAACCTGTACGCCTTTTGTCCTCTCCGACGCCGCTCATCGTTGCCATGGTCAACCTGCCTGCACTCACCCGAGCTTCATTCGGCACAATAGCACGGAGAAATTCGACAAGGGCGGCTAGAAAAGAAAAAGGAAGAGGAAAATTGAGAAATGTGAGGTAATAGCTCGGCCTGCAACCCCTGCTTGCGGGCTTTCCACGCCGTCGCGTCGCAGCCTCTGGGTTAGAGCTCGTCAGCTTTACCTCGATAAGGAGAGCACGACTTGGACAAATGAACGACGTTGCCAGGCAGTCATTGCAGCTTCGGTGACGGAGCCAAACGCGTCCAGTACACCCTCGACAAGTATTTGCCAGCTTCATCTTGTTACTCTGTCCCTGCCCCTGAGCAGCCCTGGTTCCCTTTCGAAAAAAAAACTCGACAAAGGCGCCAAAAGACTGGCGCCAAACTATTTTGGACTGTTCGACGTGCCTAGCAAAATCCGATTGCATATTGTCAGATCAACAGGGAGTAGTAGATGGCTGTCTTCCATTGGTAAGCTACTAGCTTCCTTGCGGTGCATACATACTAGCACGGAGCTGCTGGAAACAAGATGCCATTGCCTTGGCCGTGCGATGTTCACGATAGACGATGACAGCGTCAATGCTTAGTGCGGGTGCCTGCGAGGGAAGCCTTTGCATCCTTTGGTCACACGATACTTTTGGTATACCGCTGCGTCCAGGTGGTGCCTGTCAGCCATACGTGATGTTCAATACCGCAAAGTATTAGGTCTGACTTGATGATTTCCTAAGCTGGGGTTGCAAACATGTTGGTCGTAAGGACCACCCCTGGCATATGGTGACAGAACTCGGGCCAGAAGTAGTGGAAAAACTGTCTCTGGATGGAGTTCCATAAGGAACAAACGTATTGGGGTATTGCGCTGCCCGGCACCGCCACGACGAGTCGGGGTTGGTCTTGCGGTCGTTCCTGGCCTCCTCGTTCGTCCAAATGTGTGACCGACCAGTCTGAGAGTAATTATCATTCTATCCATACTCCTGCCAACCAGAACCAGATGTTTGCGCAGCTGAGAAGCTTGTTAACTCGTTGTAAATGCGGATCGTCTAGTTCACGGAAGAGACATGCCATCTTCAGTCGGCAAACGGGGGGTTTGTGTCCATGTCTGCTTCAAGGGTTTGTCGAGGCAAGTCAGGTAGGGGTAGAGTTTGGACGACAGGCTCTGGAGGCCAGCAGTTCACACTGTACATCGGGTGCCACTTGTGCGTGTGCCGCACAGTATCCTGCGGCCTCTGTAAGGCGGTGACCCAGAGCCTCAAAATGTTTGTCCGAAAATCTTCCGCCGAAGCTCCGGTCGCAGAAAAATTACCCCACACCGGGCAACGTGAGACCTGCACCACACTCTCGGGCAGAACTGATAAAGACGCATATTCGGACCTCGAGACATCAACCTGACGCGGACTGGCGTGGCCGATCTGGCGCCATACTCATCTCGGACTCGACGGCGTCATTCCGGAAGGCTTCCTCTGCCGCGGACGACCCCCGCCGACGTTTGGAAAAAAGTCTGTCCATTGTTGACTTGAGGCATGAATCCACGGTAGCCCTCGTCACCAGTCAATGCACAAATAAGTATGCTGGATGCTGCGTACCCAAGGCTGCCCGGATTATAGCAGCAGCATTCATTCTCTCCAACGTCAAGCGCGAGCTGCTCCTGCTTCAAAAGGCAGGATCCCTTCGCCACCATGGAAGCACAGGTCGGTAGTTGAATCGCTTGCCCGCCGCAACTCCACCTACTTGTCCTTCTAGCTTGCCCCGTCATTTCTGTCGTCTTTGCCACGGTCATTTCCTGCCCGCAGGACGCTTTGAGCCGTCACACACGTGCTGAGGCCCCGGCTTTCTCTGCTCGCGCGCCCCCTTCCCTGCTCTGTTAGAATCCTCGCTGACTTGTGCCCCTTTTTTTGTGCTCATTCTCAGGTCGAAAATGCTGTCGGAATCCTGTCCAACCCCACGTCGGACCAGGCGGTCAAAGAGCAGGCCTTTGAGTATCTCAACCAGCTGCGATCCAATCCGCAGGGCTGGCAAGCATGCACGAATCTCTTCGCTCGGACCCCGCGATCCTCCGAAGTAGTCCGGATGGTATGCCTCGAGGTCGTCAATTACGCCGTCCACACGCAGGGCCTCGATGCTGAAAGCCTCTCCTACTTGAAGTACACTCTGCTCGAATATGTCCGCCACAGCTATGGCCCTGATGCCCGTCAGGAAGCGGACCCTGTGTCACTTCAAAACAAGCTCACCCAGACGTTGACGTACCTGTTTGTTTTCCTGTACCAGGACGGCTGGCAGAGCTTTCTCGACGATTTCTGGGAGCTGACCGGTGTGTCAACCGGCCGGGACAGTATAGGCGGTGTCCTGTTCTACCTCCGCATACTATCCTCGATCCATGACGAGATCGCCGACATGCTGCTGTCTCGACAGAGCAACGATGCCAAGCGAAACACTGAACTCAAGGACCAGCTCCGAGTCCAAGACATGCACAAGGTCGCGCAGTCGTGGAAACAACTCCTCTCCAAGTACAACGACAATGACGTCGTTGTCGAGCTGGTGCTGAAGGTTGTTGGCAAATGGGTCAGCTGGATGGACATCTCCCTTGTTGTCAGTCAAGACATGATCAGTCTCTTGCTCCCAGTCGTCGGCCGCACCAACTCTGGAGGTGAAGACAAGGTTCGAGACACGGCCATCGACACCTTGACCGAGATTTGCGGCAAGAAGATGCGTTCGGCCGACAAGATGGAGCTGATTGCCTTCCTCAACCTCCAGGAGATTGTAGGGCAACTCATAGCCAGCGCCCCGCTGAGCGTTCTCAAGAACACTCCCGAGTACGACACTGATCTTGCAGAGGCTGTAGCCAAGCTGGTCAACACGGTCATGTCGGACATTGTCAAGGCCCTGGATGATAATCAGACGGGTGAGAATGCCAGGGAGAGAGCCAAGCAGCACCTTCACGGCTTCCTCCCGTTCTTGCTCCGGCTCTTCGCCGACGAGTACGACGAAGTGTGTTCCACAGTCATTCCGGCGCTTACGGACCTGCTTACTTTCCTGCGAAAGCTGTGCCAACTGTCGCAGGATTACTCGGGCATGCTGGCCCCTATTCTTGATGCAATCATTCGCAAAATGCGATATGACGAGACGTCAAACTGGGGCAACGAGGACGAGCAAACTGATGAAGCAGAATTCCAGGAGCTGCGCAGGAAATTGCAAAACCTGCAAAAGACGATTGCCGCCATTGATCAATCCTTGTACATGGACATGCTCAGCAATCTCGTGTCAAACACGTTCCAGAGCTTGGATCAACGGGGGTCAGCGATGGACTGGAGAGACCTTGATCTGGCACTGTACGAGATGTATTTATTCGGAGAGCTGGCCTTGCCGAACCATGGACTTGGCACCAAGAACCAGCCGTCCACTGAAGCCTCGGAGAGGCTCGTGGTTATGATGCAGAAGATGGTTGGGTCTGGTAAGTCTCTCCTCACACGCCAATCAATGTCGCGATCGCGCGTCGGCTCGGCGCTAACCTCCTTTTCTTTCTTTTTTCTTTTTTTTTTCTTTTTTTTTTTTGTTGTTGTTTCTTTGCCTGTCCAGGCATCGCCAGCTTCTCCCATCCCGCCATTCTGCTCCAGTACATGGAGATTTGCGTCCGTTACTGCATAGTGTTTGAAAGCCACCCGAACTACATTCCGCAGGTGTTGGAGAACTTTGTGCGCTTGGTTCACCATGAGCACGTCCGCATCAAAACGAGATCGTGGTACCTCTTTCACCGATTCATCAAGCAACTTCGTAGTCAGGTCGGCAACGTGGCGGAAACTGTGATTCAATCCATTGGCGACCTCTTGCCCATCAAGGCCGAAGTTCCTGGAGAGGACGCCGACGACGACATGTCGTCGGACGAATCAGACCACTCGGCTGACGCCTTGTTCACCAGCCAGCTGTACCTTTTCGAGGCCATTGGGTGCATTGCCTCGACGCAAAGCACCCCCGCTGATAAGCAAGCCATCTATGCTCGATCGGTCATGGATCCGCTCTTCCAGGACATGGAGGTGCACCTTGCTCGGGCCAAGTCGGGGGATGCTCAAGCAACGCTTCAGATCCATCACATTGTCATGGCCCTGGGGACCCTGGCGCACGGGTTTTCCGACTGGAGCCCCGGGTCGGCGGCGACCCAGCATCACCCGCCTCCGGCCAAGGCGGTCTCGAACGAGTTCTCCCGGGCCGCCGAAGCGATTCTCATCGCGCTCAACCAGCTCAGCTCGTGCTCCGAAATCCGCACGGCGTGTCGGTCAGCCTTCTCCAAGCTCCTTGGCGTGCTCGGCTCCGCGGTCCTTCCGCAGCTTCCCCAGTGGATCGAAGGGCTGCTGTCGCAGAGCTCGTCCAAGGACGAGATGGCCATGTTCCTGCGTCTGCTGGATCAGGTGGTGTTTGGGTTCAAGGCGGAAATCTACGACGTGCTCAACGCCCTGCTCACGCCTCTGCTGCAGCGAATCTTTGGCGGTCTTTCCGAGCCCATATCCGGCACGGACGACGAAATACAGCTTGCGGAGCTCAGGCGGGAGTACCTGTCGTTCCTCCAGATCATCCTGAACAACGGGCTGGACGGCGTCTTGATCAGCGAGGCCAACCAGGGCTTCTTCGAACCCATGGTCTCGTCCATAACCGAGCTGGCCAAGACGCTGGACGGCAACATTGGCCCGAGCCGCCTGGCCTTCACGCTCATGGCACGCATTTCGGCCATCTGGGGCGGGCCCGACGTCGCCACCATCGCGCAGAACCCGACGGCGCCGAGGGGAAGCCCAACGCCGGCGATCCCAGGGTTTGACCGGTTCATGATTGATAGATTCCACTCGGTCTGCTGGGAGGTGATGCGCAACCCCAGCTTTTGCCCGGCGCAGGACGCGCAGACCAAGCAGGTGCTGACGGAGATTGCGGGCCTGGAACAGACCATCTACACCAAGACGGGAGAAGCCTTCATCCAGGAGCTGCAGAACGGGCTGTTTCTCAGCACGGGGATCAACGGTGACGAGTTTCTGCGATGTTTGACGACATGCACTGACAAGAAGGCCTTTTCGGCGTATCTGCAGGCCCTGCTGAAGAGCATGCAGTAGATGAAGAGGGCGGCGGGCTTTCCGAGATGATGGCCGTTGACAATGGAGGATTGCATCTTGCATCGTGAGAGTCTATTCCTATCTCGTGTTGGATCTTTTTTTCTTTCTTATTACTCTTTGTCTTTTTTTTTTTTTTTTTTTTCCCGTTTCCTCCCCCCCCCCCATTTCCTCCCCCTTTACCCCCCTTTTTGCCCCTTTTTACCCCCCGTCATGTCTTTCCTCTCCCCTCCCCCCCAACAACGTCTTTTCATCTATTCACGGGGGTTACAACAGTGCAAACGATGGGCATGACAGAGCGGAGGACTTGTTGGATGAACCCCCCCCCACACACACACACACATGTCATATCACAGGAGTTGGGGCCACAGCCATAGACCTAACGACAATGCAAAATAAAAAGAATAATCCAAGTACTTCAGATTTGCGCAAGCTTCCTGAGCCATGGCAGTCATGACGGTGACAATGGTTGAGGCCAGCCTACGCCTGAGGTGCAATGCAATTGCAATTCCACGCACGCCACTCAGCTCCATCTGTACAAGTACATACATAACCTTTCCGGCCGGACGGCGAACCAAGGCTTATTTATTTCTCACCCTGCCCCGGCGCGGCAGTACCACTTTACGCAGGCGAGCCGCTTTGACGATGAGCCACGACCGACCGCAATAGGCGTTTGCGCAAAAAGAGGCTTTTTTTTTTTTTTTTTTTTTTTTTTTTTTGCCCCTGCCCGGGCTTGCTCCACACGGAGGGAGGGTTTGCGGGAGCCTTGGCATCGGGAAGGGTATGTTGCTGCGGCCCCGGGAGAGTTTCCTGGGCAGAGGGTGGGTTGTCTTGGTGGGTGAGTCTGCCAACGGTGGAAAGGGTCCAAGTCGTTGTTGGGGTTGCCTATGTTGCGGCTCGGCTGTGGGGGATCGTTTTGCGGGTTGAGTCTGTGTGGACTTGGTTATGAGGGCATCGTCCTGAGGCAGCGTCCTGAGGAAACGTCCCGAAGAATCCTCCTGGCTGGTTGAGTTTGTGCTGGCTCGGTTACAAAGGGAGAGTCGTTCTTGCTCGCTGCCTCTATTCCGTCTCGATTACAAGCAGGAATCGCTGGTTGCTCGTTGCCTCTTTTCCAGCTCGATTTTTCAAGAAGCATCGCTGCTCTTGCTGATTCCGTAATGACTCATGGATAAGCGGCAACCATCTCGTCAAGGCAAGCCCTTTACGACGCCCGCAGCAGAAGCTTTCATCCCTTGCGGCGAAAAAAACTTTGTCCCTCGCCCGCTCGCCCGCTCGCCCGGTCCTCTCCTCTCCTCTCCTCTCCCCCGACCGACTCGATAGATCCCCCCCCAGAGCAAAAGATACTTTTTCGTCCTGGTTTTTTTTTTCCCCTCTGCATACACGGCTTATGCACAAGCTTTCGCGGGGTCCCCGGGCGTCAGTTTCGTGGGGACGGGTCTGCATGCGCATCCGGGGCTGGCTCGCTCGTGTGCTACCTGGCCGCCGGGCGGGCGCTGCGTACCTGTCCAGCAGGACGGGTGCTTTGCCGGGACATTGGGGGATCTCGCGGGCGAGGTATCTCGCGGGCGAGGTATCTCGCCGCGAGCGGCTACGGCTTGCGTTTGGCGGTGCTTTTTTTTCGTCGCAGGGGCCTGGTGGGTGGCTCGGGGAGGCTGGCCTCGGCGATGAAGGTTTCCCCCCCCGGGGCGGCGAGGGAGGCTTTTTTTTTCTTTTCTTGGGACGTGCGATGGAAAAGGCTTGGTTATTGGACATGGTAGAGGGCGTATAAATACAGGGGGCGGGTGAGGTGTCGAGGGCCTGCTCGCTGGCCTGGTTTCTCCTGCTGCGCATCCTGGACTCGTGGCCTTGGCTCCTGGCAGAGAGAAGGTGCAAACCAGACGGGAGTTGTTGTCTTGTGCAAACTGCCATATCTCAGTCTGCGGAAAGCCATACTCCATACTCTGTCTGGAAATCACGGATGAAGCACAGTCAACAACCACAAGAAGCGGCATCATTGCTCCGTCTCCAGACTGCACTTGCAGACTGCACTTTACAGACTACACTTACAGACTACACTTACAGGCTACACTTACACTTGACTTGCAAACTACACTTGCAGACTTGACTTGCAGACTACACTTACAGACTTGACTTGCAAACTACTGCAGAGACAACTACGTTTACAGAATACGCTTGCACACCTCGCTTACAAACTTCACTTACACAAAGTACTCTTACACACCTGCCTCTCTGCCCAGAAGAAAAAAAAAAAAAAGCCTGGCGTCCTTAGCCCACCATGGACCCTGCGCTTCAGCTCGAGCCTTCGGCGGCGCACATTCCTCGGGCTCCCCCCTTGTCCGACTTGCAGGCCTTTACCCAGACCCGAAAGAACATCATCGCTTGGAAGCAGCTTCTCGGCCTCGCGGACGGCGTGCCGACGCTCATGGGCATGCCGTTCCAGAAACTCGCCAGCTTCTGGCCCTTTGAGAGCCAGCTCATGGACGACGTCCTCGAGGCCCTGGGCCGGAAGCACCGCCCGCCCCATCTGCACGCCCACCTTCTCCTGCTGACCATGTGCGCCGCCGACGGCGACATCTCGCTGAGCATGCAGCCCGCGCGCGCCGAGTCGCAGCCCAAGATCCGGGCCCTCGTCGCCGCCGTCCAGAGGCACCTGCGCTCCGAGGACGCCGACGAGGCCGACCGGCTCCTGCGGACGTCGTGCGCCGCCGCGAGGGCGAGGGCGCTTTGCTCCGCGTTGCCGCCGCCGCCGCCGCCGCCGCCCGCGCGGGGGGGCCCGACGCGCGCCGAGATGCGCTCGCGGTTCCTGGCGCTCGAGGACCTGAAGCCCGGCCACAGGCGGAGGCGGTTCGTGCCCGAGGCCGAGTTCCGCCGGGCGCGGGCGGAGGAGGACCGCAAGGAGCGGAAGGCGCGGTATCTGATGGCCAAGATGCGCAGGCGGGCTCTGATGGACTTTTCGGAGCCGCTGCTGGAGGACGGGGCGGCGGGGCGGCCGATGCCGTTGGTGCCGCCGAGCCTGGCGTGCTTTGCGCCGGTGGCGCGCGTTGGACGGGCGCCGGGGGAGCTTGCGTGGCCGGCACCTGCTTCCGCTGGCGGTGCTTCCTCTGCACCGAGGGAGCTTGATGGGCAGTCGCCGCTTGGTGCGGCTGGTGCTTCTTTTGCGCCTGGAGGGATCTCCGGACAGCCACTCCTTGGCGGCGGTAATGCTTCTTTCGCACCTCAAGGAATCCCCTTACAACCACTCCTTGGCGGCGGTGGTGATTCTTTTACACCTCAAGGAATCCCCGGACAAGCACCTCAGGAGGCTTCGGGGCAAGCACTCCTTGGCGGCGGTGGTGATTCTTTTACACCTCAAGGGATCCCCGGACAAGCACTCCTTGGCGGCGGTGATGGTGCTTTCTCTGCTCCTCAAGGACTCCCGAGACAAGCACCTCAGGAGGCTTCGGGGCAAGCACTCCTTGGCGGCGGTGGTGATTCATTTGCACCTCAAGGAATCCCCGGACAGCCACTTCTTGGCGGCGGTGATGCTTCTTTCGCACCTCAAAGGATCCCCGGACAACCACCCCTTGGCGCCGCTGGTGCTTCATTTGCATCTCAGGGAATCCCCGGACAACCACCCCTTGGCGGCGGTGATGCTTCTTTCGCACCTCAAGGGATCCCCGGACAGCCACTCCTTGGCGGCGGTGATGCTTCATTTGCATCTCAAGGGCTCCCTGGCCAGCCGCATCAGCAGCTACCAGCTTATGATGCCCCTAGTGCTGCTTTCTTTCCATCTCAAGAACAACCTGGACCACCGCCTCAGCAGCTACCAGCTTTTGGTACTCCTAGTGCTGCCTTCCTTGCACCTCAAGAACAACCTGAACAACCGCCTCAGCAGCTACCAGCTTTTAGTACTCCTAGTGCTACCTTCCTTGCACCTCAAGAGCAACCTGAACAACCGCCTCAGCAGGTACCAAATTTTGGTACTCCTAGTGCTGCTTTCTGGGCAGCTCAAGAGCAACCTGAACAACCGCCTCAGCAGCTACCATCTCTTGATACCCCTAGTTCTGCCTTCTTTGCACCTCCTCCAGAACAACCTGGACAACCATCTCAGGAGCCGCCTCAACAGCTACCCCTTGATGCCCCGGCGGATCATGTCCTGCCCTCTACGCCCGAAGTGGAACGGGCCTTGTTGGAATTATCTAGAGTTGAACACCTAAATCAGCAATCGCCGTGGCAGCCATCCCTCGATGCTTCTGGGAGTGCCGTCTTTCCCTCGACGCCCGAAGTGGAACAGGCCTTGTTGGAATTACCTGTACTTGAACAACCAACTCAGCAATCTCCTTGGCAGCCATCCCTCGATGCTTCTGGGAGTGCTGTCTTGCCCTCTCCACCCGACCAAGAGCAGGCCTCGCTGAAACTATCCGGACTTCAACAACCAACGCAGCAGCCAACCCAGCACTCATCCCTTGATGCCCCTGGAGATGCTGTCCTGCCCTCTACGCCCGGCGAGGAGCAAGCCTTGTTGGAATTATTTGGACTTCAACAACCGACTCCGCAATCACCTCAGCAAGCAGCCCTTGATGCCCCCGGCGATGCTGCCCTGCCCTCTTCACCCGGCGACGAGCAAGCCTTGCCGGAACCGCCGCATCATCAGCCGCCTAGTTCCCCTGGCGATAACGACTTCCTCCTTTCCCCTGAAGAGGAGCAAGCCTTGCTGGAACTGCTGCGTAAGCAACCGCCCGGCTCCCCCGGCAACAACGTCTTCCTCTTCGCCCCTGACGAGGAGCAAGTCCTGTCGGAGCTGCGAGGATGCGAGCAGCAGCAGCAGCAGCAGCAGCAGCAGCCAGAGCATCAGCCGCCGCCTGATGCCGCCCTCTTTTCAGCCGAGGATGAAGCAGCCCTGTGGGAATTCGACTTGCACATGGAAATGTGAGCAGACCGTCATGGCGGACTTGCCTGCCGACCGGGGCACAAAAAGATGTGCAGGCGGCGTACATTATTAATGGATGGGTGGGGTTTTGGGGTCGGTATCTGGGGTGCTGGCTTGTTTCAAAGACTTGCAACTTTTCGCGTCTAGAGTCTTGTTTGCTTGGGTACTCAGCGTTGGGGGCTTGAGCATAAATTGCCAGTCTTGCTGGGAGGGCGGGAACTAATTGGAAAGAAATCGACCTGGAGCAATCACGTTGGTTTCAAAGTTGGATACGCTCTGCCTGGCATCTGTGACTGCGTGCTTGTATTTCTCCCCCCCTCTCGTTCATTGCCGAGACTCGCCCCCAGTCTAGGTATTAAATAACGTAACCCCCGTTGCCCAAGCATCGCCAGTCCCGGACGCCCTTGGCCTCTTCCAGCTCGACGCACCACCACAACACCTCCTTGGCCTTTTCGACCTGCCCGCTCTCCTCGTGCGCACGGGCCAAGGCAAACCAAGCGTCAGAGTTGTCCCAGCCTGCTCCCAGCCGCGTGAGCCCGGAAAGCAGGGTAAAAGCCCGCTCTCGAGCGGCAAGCCGGTCCACAAGCGGCAGGCGAGTGGCCTTGTATGGTGCCGGCAGCTCGTCGCCAGTGCTTCCAGCAGCAGCAGCAGCAGCAGCAGCATCGGCGGCAGCGTCGGCGTGCGTGGACGCCGCAGACGGGCGCCTCGTAGACGGGCCCAGCCCAAGCGGCGTCGACGGCAGAGCATCCGTAAAGACTCCGTACGCTGCTGCCCCTTTCGACGGCAGCTGGCGCAATCTCTCGGTGTCATCGGATCCGTCTAGCGGCGGCAAAACAGGGGGGGGGAGCAGCTTCTCGGTGTACATGTCCAGCAGGATGTTGGAGAGTTCGACGGTGGCGACGGCATGGTCCGGGGAGTGGGTGAGAGCTGTTTCAAAATCCGACTTGGCCGCGTACCAAAGATCCTTGGCGACGCCCAAAAGTCCGAGCTGCGGGATCCCCGTCAGCCTCAGGGCATTCATTGGCTTCACTGAAAGACGGAGGAGGCTATGTGATTGTGTGATTGGGGATAGATGAAGCAAAGAACGGACAAAGGTAAAAAGTTACAAAAATTGAAAAAATTGAAAAAATAATAACAAGCGCGTGAGGAAAGGAGAAAAAAAAATAAACGGACAAGGTAAAAGGACGCAATTATTACAAAAATAAAAATAAAAACGAGGGCGAGGGGAGACACTCACCTCGGACCATATGTCTCCCCACAGGTCATCAATGGTCTTTCGGTTCGCCCAGTTGGCGCCTCTTGCGGCCGCCGAGGCTGGAGTGAGGTCCCCCGTAGACTCTGCCTCCATTCCCGTCAACAGCTTCTCCGCCTCCGCAACTGCGGCCCTGCCATCATCCAACACGCCGGCGCGGCGATAGAAGCCAGCAATGGTCAGCCAGATCTTGATGAGCAGCAAAGTCCGCTGGGCCTTCTCCTTCTCCTTTGGGAACTGGACCAAGGGGAGCAGGTTGGGGGAAGCATGGGTCAGGTCGACTGTCACCTCGGCGACATCGGAAGACCTTGGTGCGACTGACACGGCCGAGTCGACTGATGCGACGGGCTGGCCCCGATTCGAGGACGGTCCGCGCGCAGATCCCAGCTTGTTCAGGTTGCTGAAGAAATCAGCTTGTTCCGTCTCAGTCGTGGGCGTGAAGAAGGCCTCCCCGTCCAGGACGGTAGGGTGATGCGGTTCTGATGCGCTGCCGGGCGATGTTCTAGTTTGGCTGCCGCTTCCGGCTCGCTTCCCGAGCCCGTTCCTCTGGCGGGATCGACTTTTCGTCCCTGGTGGACCCGAGCTTGACCGCCGTCGTCCTCGTTCACCCGCCCGACTCGCATTTTGCTCGGTGACGTGGATCGCTGGGGTAGGGTTGCGGGCATCGTGTGAGGTGGTTGGTCTCGAGGGCAGCCTGGATCCTTCGCTGGCCGTGCTCATGCTGCCCTGCGGCCCGCCGGCGGACGTCGTCGATCGCTCCTGCTTCGCTCCGAACAAACTGCCGCGGAGACTGCGTATCGTCCCAGACGTCTTTTGTGGTAACGAAGGAGCAGGCGATTTTGCCGGCTGGGGTGCTGCTGACAGCGTGCCGAACATCCGTGAGAAGAGCGAGAGAAGCTCGAGGCTCGCGTTGACCGCTGCGTCTGGTCCGTCGACAAGCTCTATCAGAGCCAGCTGCGTCATCTTGACCTCGAGGATGCTTTCTTTTTCCGAATCATCCATGTCGTCAACCAGACCTCGAGCCGGTGGTGCTTCCGACATGCCACTGTTGGCGTCGCCTTCCTTGAGTTTGTCGCTGCGAAAACTCGCGTCGGCCTTGCCAAAGAGGATGCTTGGGTCCTTGAACTGCTGCAAGGCGCCCTCGCAAGCCCGCGCGGCCATGGTGTAGTCTTGCCTGGCGCTCAGCAGCAGAGCCAGGAGATGCCAGACGGGAATCAGGGTCCTTTCCTGCCAGCACGGCCCATGCAAGAGACTGTAGCTTTCCTCCTGGCCCCTGTTGCAGAGGAGTGCTGATCGGACGAGCTCGATGGCCGCCGTCAAGTCCCTCCTCTCCGCAAGGAGGAGTGCCAGGCTGAAAAAACTCCTAATGTCCTTGGAGCGACCAAACTCGGCCGCCAGGGACTTTCTGAGACATCGGATCGCCTTTGCCTGTATCTCCGTTCTCGACGACGCCTCGTGCGTAATTCTGGACCAGTGCGCGTGAGACAGTCCGATGGCTTGCCACGCGAGAGAAATGACGTTCAAGGGTACGTGCGCACCACCCGGCTCGGTTTTTGCTTGGCCCAAGCCGTTGACTGGGCTTCCGTTGCCGTTTGATCTCGTCTGCGGCGGCAGCTTTGAGAGCCAGTTTTCGAGCTCGGCGCCCAGATGGCGTGCCTTTTCCCCGGCAGTCTGGTCCCCGTAGCGGCACAGCGCCATGACAGCCTGGGCCATGGTTTGCAGGACAGTCGCGTCGTCATCCAAACTCACCTCCTCATGGCCCGTCTTCTCCACCCTCGCCTTGCCCTTCTTCACAATCGCCAGGTAAGAGTCGAAGGCCTTGAAGGCCAGGTCAAATTCCGCAACGGCGAGATGCACGCTGAAAAGAGAACGAAGAATAGACGTCGAGTGGTAGGTGCGGGTTGCCGCACTGTACAGCGTCTCGAGCACGGTGCGGCTCAGCGCACCGCGACCGCCTGGCCCAAGATCCTGTTCCCTCCAGCCTCGACCGCAGAGAATGGCCCAGTTGCTCATGACCCTAGTTACAAAGGCTTCGACCTCCAGTCGATCCTCATCTGCTTTCGGGAACGTGGTTTCAGTCAGAATGAGAGCTCGATAAGCTGTTTCGGTCTGCTTGATTTCAAGTCGTAGTTGAGCACGAGGGGGCAAGTCAGCCGATATTGATTCAACATGGCCAGGCACGTATGGGAGGTCGTTTTCGAGGATACGAGACAGAATCTCGTAGTATTCGGACCAGATTCTCCGACGGGGAACGGAACCCTTGAAGCCGAATCCGCCAGTTATCGGCGCTCCCATGACGTTCCAGTACCTCGCCCAGGCCCGAAAGCCTGCCAACGAATCGGGATCATGCAGGTTCAATCCGTCATTCTCGAGGGCTTGACTGGACAGCATGCAATATTCCGTCAAGAAGAGCTCAGACCAGTACCGCAGCTGTTTGCGAACCCCCTGACCGCACCAGACGCCATCCAAGGATGGAGTCGCCGACTTGAGGGCAGCAAGAGCTTCTGCCCTTTTGTCGTTTCGCATCAAGCAATTAGCTTGAAGGTACCCGGACTTGAGGGCGCAGAGATTGGTCCATTCCGAAATGACGTCGACGCGTTCAGGCGATAGGCCTTCTGCATCCAGGCTTGTGGGAAGGGTTCCGAGGGCTTGTGCGTAATCGCCAACCACCCAGTTTAGCCATCCCAAACAGACCTTGGCCTGGACTCTGTCTTCGTGGTGATGAACCTCTTGCTCGATGGCAGCCAATAGGTTGGGGAAGCGGTTCGAAACGTCGAGGTCTTGGGCTGTCTGGGCGGCGAATGGTCGAGCACCCGCCGCGGTCACTCGTGAAATGGCGCATTCCGTTTCGGCGGCCAGGGTAAGACCTGTGAGCGGCAGCAGAGAAGGAGAAGCCTCTTGTCAGCGGACCTGGTTTTGGGAACATGAAATCAAAAGGGGCGTTGCTTCTTGAGAGGCTCGGGGAACCGAAAATCAATGGCAGAACCAGCCAGCTTTGCCAGCGTGGCAGGCAGGTGGTAAAACAGGTGCCGACGTACATGTTCTTTCGGGAGCATGCTTGCGCACCTTGCGGACCAGCTCCGGGACGGCATCCCAGTTTCCCTCGCAGCGAGCGCTATTCAGCTGCTCAATGTAGTTTGCAGCTTTCGGCTGCACGAGAAAGCCAAGAGAGAAGAAACAATCCAGCGTCAGCAAGCCAATTCACATCCGGAGACCAGTGACTGACAGCGAGTCGTGGAGAACTTACGTTCATCTTGAGATTATGTCGGGGGAACTCGGGGGCTTAGCAAAAGGGGAGCTCCAAGTGCATCTCGAGGAGGGAACGATGCCGAGGGAAGAGAGGCGCAAATACCAAGCGGCGGGAACCGAACAGTTCAGCAGCTGGAGGCTGCAGGAAAAAGCACGCATGCACGAAGCAGAAAAAGAGGTGAGGAAAGCCCCTGCGATGTAGATGCCGACGCGAGATGGGAAAGACGTGCTACTTCTGTACTCCGTATCCGTAAGTACCGTAGCTCATGGAGGCCAATGGCGGACCCACAGCACGCCACATGGAAGATGGAAGGAGTTCAAGGCCCGGCAGGCCTGGTAGAAGCACCCTGAGCAGCTGCAACAGAGCAACCTCGGGTTGCCACCTGGCTGGTGCACCTGGCCAACGAACAGACGCAACGGACCAATCAGGAGGACGCATCGAACCCCACGAACCAGGACCCCTTCCCAGCCTGGTTAGCGGCATTGGGCGCTCGCGGCACGGTTCCGGCGAGAGAAAAAGCGGGGGGGGGGGGTGAGGGGCAAGAAAAAAAAAAAAAAAAAAAAAGCTGCAACACAACAAACCGCTTCTTTTGACAAAGATCAAGCTGAGCTGCGTGTTGACAAGCACCAAATCACCCAGCTCTGATGGCCCGACGACCAATCGACAGCCTCGCCTCCTTCACCGCGTCAGTCGCCATCTTCCAGCCTGCCTACCATAACTCCAATTAGGTTGGGTTTGCGCCCTGACCTGCCTTTTGTCCGCCGCCCTTGCCTCTAGACCCCACTGCTGAAGCTGCTCAGCTCCGAGAAGCACAAGATTCTTCCTAAAGAATTTTGCATGTGGGAAGGGACCTTGCGCTGATTACCTTTCAGACGCCCGCTGGCGATGACGCCGTCTCTGCCACCCGATTTGAGGGTGCTGTGCAGGAAACTTGCATCCATCCCCCCGGCGGAACTTCCACAGGCTGTTCCCTCGCTCACGAAACACATTGTCCGTTGTAGAGATGTCTTGTCTTCTCCGCAGGAGCAGAAGCCCAGTGACAGCAAGTCCCAATCCTCCCAGTTGCTTGGCAAGCTGCGAACCAGCATCACCACTCTTTTGACCGGGAGGAGCCGCGAAGCGAGATTCGCCGCCGTCTGTCTCGTCAAGTCCGTCGTTGATGTCGGAGGTTGGGAAATACTTCGCAACTGCGAGCCCTGGGTTCGTGGACTGCTGTCTGTCGTCCAGGTAATTAAATTTTGGCCTTACCCTTAGTAAAGAAACAGAAGAAGAAGGAGGAAAAAAGGAAAAAAAAAAAAAGAAACCGCGGCCAGGGTCGTAGCTAATGGCAATCCGTCATAGAAAGGAGACCCCTTTCCATCAAGGGAACTGGCCGTGCTGGCTCTAACACGCATATATACGGCAGCCCAGCCCTTCCAGACACTTGCGCGCGAGGTTGCCACTCCGTCCATTCCCGCATTCATTACAGCCTGCTTGCGACTGGCCAAGCCCCAAGCTTCGACGGGCGTGCCAGCTCCTCCCTTGGGCACGGTCGAGACCGTATGCGATTCCTTCTCAACCCTGATACCGTTGTATCCCACAACCTTCAGACCCTTCAACTCTCCAATCAAATCCGCCATCAGGGGCTACCTGGCACCCGCTCTGTCGGACGGCGTACTTGTCCCCGAGTCGTTGCGATGCGCAGCTCGAAGACTGGCCATTTCGCTTCACTGCGTGGCTGCCAAGGCCGGCGGCAGCGAAGACTGGGCTAAGCTGGTGGATAATCTGCTGCGCGAGCTGCACTGCACGGCGGACCAAGTCCTGCGGGCCGTTCATGAATCATGGGAAGGGACGTTTGGATACAATCGGCAAAGGGTAGGGCCCGAGGGCAAGCCGAGAGGAGGCAGCCATTCAGGCGATCAGCTACCCCCTTGGGAAGGATTGGAATCCGGAGCCGAGCGTCTGCAAGGCATATTCGACTACCTGGCAGAGTGTCTGCGCTACCCCACAAAAGCGTCCGTGGTCATCCCCCTTGGAGCTTTCATGGATGCAATCTCGAGAGTCTGCCTGGTGGCAAGGCAGCACCCAAAGAGCCAACCTTGGGATCAAGCAGTCGACACCAACGCCGCCATCAGCCGAGAAGAAAAGGACGAGCTGTGGAGCGTCATTTCCGATATGCACTTGTCCGCGCTCGGGCTGGCTTTGCTCATGGTGCGCAGATTTGGTCAGGGAATGATCCCCCTGGTTCCTGAAATGCTCGATCACCTCGTTCGAGTCTTCAAGTCCGGCATCGCCAGCTCTCCTGTGCGGGTGGCAGGATACCAGCTCTTGAACGCTATCCTACCGCTGGTAGGCCCAACACTGTCCAAGGCCACGGTAGTGACGTTGGAGCCCTTCATAGGCGCCTGCTGCCGCGACCTGCAGGAAGACGCGGGCTTCCTCAAGCCTCCTCCCAAGCCATCAACATCTTTGAAGAAGAATGACTCGCTGAAGAGCAGTCTCGCGAATGCAGATCTCTTCCTGCAACGACAAGGATCTGCGCCTGAGACATTGGTAACTCTGGACGCGCAACACAAGGCTGCAGCCGCTGGCTTGCTGGCGAGACTCTTGTCAACTCTCCCCCAGCATCATCTGAAGCCCACTCTCCGCGGGCTTCTCGACAAAACAGCCATCTTGACCGCCAACCGCGACGCCATGTTGTTGAGCGTTTTAAACCCGTACAAGGACCCGCGCGGCCGCATCTATCCCAACATCCTACCCCATCTGACGCACCAGTTCCCGCAAGACCAAGGCCTGGAGATCCTGCGAAGCAATCTCCGCACCTCGGGCGTCTTGGGGCATCATGGCCGTGAAGAGCTCGCCGACCTTGCCGAAATCGAGCAGGACGAAGAAGACGAAGAAGACGAAGCATCACCAGACGAGGATGACAAGGCGACGGGCGGTCTCCAAGAACCCGATGTAACACCTGCGGAAACTACACTTGAAGATGCTCTCGAACCTCTACGGCAGCCAGATACAGGTCCTGGGACTCTTGGTCCCCCTGTGGAGAGCAATCCGTTTGAAGTCAAATCGTCGCACAGACCGAATGCATTCGACGTGGACAGTCTCAGCAAGCCTGATTTTCCAGCAAAGCGAAAACCCGACGATTTGGAAGCGAGCCCATCAAAGCGACAGGAAACTTCAAAGCCAGCGGCAGCGTCTCTACCAGAGCCACTTCCAAGACAAGATGCGGAAGATGCGGAAGATGACGAGAGCGACGAGAGCGACGAGAGCGTGCATCTAAACATGGAGCTGGATGAGGATGAGGATGAGGATGAGGGTGAGGATGAGGATGATGAGAAAGGACACCGGTCATGAATGTTGAAAACGAAAGAAAAAAAAGCTGGGAAAGATTTCTATTTTTTGGCATAGATGGTTGTATTGGCGTGTAACGTTGCCAGGATATAGAAAAAAGCAAAGAATATTATGGCCAGCCACCTTCAACCCACGCACACAGGCGCATACATCAGTTGGGCTTCGTCATCACACCACGCAACGGGAAGCCAATTTACATCCAAGAAATTCCAGTTTTCCAGTTCAGACCCAAGAAGCTTGCTGCTAGATGCATCGCACCTCTGCTCCGAGGCACAGACGCGCAAAACAAAAGGAAAAAAGGCAAAGGCAAAGGCAAAGGCAAAGGCAAAGGCAAAGGCAAAGGCAAAGGCAAAGGTAAAGGTAAAGAAAAAAAAAGAGGAAAAGCAGAAAAGACGCCAGTCCAGCCAACGCCGTTGCCCAAAGGGCCGGATCAGGGCCCAGCCAAACCACGTCGGGGAAGCCCACGTCCCCGATCTCTGGTTGTATCAGTTAGTCCTTCAGCCAAGCCCTCCGCTTCTCCTCCTTCCTCGCCTTTCTCTTCTCCTTGAACGCCTTCAGCTCCGACTTGGAGATGCGCTTGTTTGCCCTCTCGGCCTTGTAGCTACGTCCGTCGTCGGCGCTGGCAACGGCGTCGACGTCGAAGTACGCCCCCATCTGCCTGCGGGACTTGGCTTCGTCCGAGAACTGGCCCGGCCCAGCGTCCGGGCGTTGAAAATGGCCCGTGAAGCGGTTGAACCCGGCCGTGGCGCCGAACGCGTCCTCGTCCGCCATGCTAGGCACCGCTGCGGCAGGGGCTGGCTCGTCCGCCTGCTGGTACTTTTGCGCGTACCATGCGTTGGGGTCGTAGTCGCCGTGTATGGCGGGGTTGTAGCCGGTGACTATGGCGTCGCCGGGGGGAGCTGGAGCTGCAGCGGGCAGCAGGGCGGCAGACGAGGCCGCCGCCGCTGCGGGACCTGCTGCGCTTGGCGCGCGCGGATTGTCCCATTGCGTCTTGCCAGTGAAGCGGTTATAAAAGAACCATGCCCGGGTGTTGGGGTCCCATTGGCAATCCCAGCCGTCATCAGAAGCCTGTGGAGGGGGCTCGCTGGGCAAAGGCGGCAGTGAGGCCTGGCTGCCTTTATTTGGGCCAGAGATTTCTCCCTCTTCTTCTTCTTCTTCTTCTTCTTCTTCTTCTTCTTCTTCTCCTCCTCCTCCTCCTACTCCTTCTCCTTCTTGTCCTTGTTCTTGCTCTTGTTCTTGTTCTTGTTCTTCAGACTCGGACCCTTTTCTCGGAGGCGCGACGTTGGATCCGTCGTTGCCATGCGACGAGGGAGTCGCACGGGTTGCGGAATCTGCCTCTGGCGCATCCTGGGCTGGGGTCGGAGGTTGAGGAGACTGGGACTCGGAGTCCTCTACGGGCTGCCGCTCTGGAGAATCGGGCGCGGCCATGGCTAGGAAGAAGGGAGCACGTAGTCTATGCAGCCAGAGAACCTGTCATCTACGTTGGTGAGCATCTTGGAGTGGAAGCGTACGTTGTGATACGTTTATGAACCTGAGACTTAGCAATCCGAGCTTGGGTAGCGCTGGAGCAAATGGGTAATCCGGAGCTTGTTTGCAGAGAAGACGACGGACAGCCTCGCAGGTTTTCAAGTCAAGTCGCCGGGGACATTTAGTTTAGTGGCAAAGGCAGGCGGCGGCAAGAAAGAAGCTGCGCTGCGGATAATCTTGCTTCCGAGCCGAGGCTCCCAAGCCCCCGTGTTGTCTACTGTATGAATGTCCGACTTTCCAACGTCAACAATGAATTGCGCTGCGCGCTGCATACACCGGCGCCGAGGCAACGACGGGCAGGCATTCCGTCTCACTCCCACGCGAGAAAGGCTCGCCGCAGCCCAGCATCCCGGGGCTCTTCCTCTTCCCATCCCCAGGCCGTACCTCGCGGCACTCACACAAGCCCAGTGCGACGCCCACCCACCCCGGACCTTTTGACGCTCGCTTTGCCGGCCGAGCCTGCACGCCAAAACCAGCGAGCGACGAGCGTCCCCAACATCTACAAAGTAACACGTAGGTTAGGTAGTCGAGGATTCCTCAGCCTACCGAGTCGTGTCTGCAGCGGCCGCCGGCCTGCAGTGGCCACCTGGGTTGAGGATGAGGATATCACGTGGGCATCCCGACAGAGTTGCCAACATGCGAAAGGTGGCACCGTGGCAACCCCCATCGCCTTGTCTCAGCCAGACCCACTTCCCCAGTCTTTGCCGATGCCGGCTGTCCGCATCACCCCGAGCCTGCCTACCCATGCTTGAGGCCAACTCCCAGTCATCAATGCTAAACAATCACAGCCTTACGGCGTGCGTGCGTACTCTGCAAAGGACGGAAGACTCGTCCAACCGTCGCCAATGAAGCTCTTCAAGGTGGAACCTTGCTTGGTTTCCTACCCAATAACCTACCTACCATGGGCACCTAGGTAGTATTGGCTGTTTTGTTTCAAGTCTCAAGGAGATCCTCCTCGGAGCAAGCTCCTAAAGCCGTTCTTTTCCGGGCCTAGGTTAGGCACCTGTTGACAGGTAGTGTACAGAATTTCCAAAACATGCTCAAAACCGGATACAAGCAGAACTGTCAGCCCAAAACGACCGCTTTCCGGGCTTCGGAAATATCAAGCACTCTGTACTTGGAAACAAACACTCGCAAGAAAAAGAAACGAGGCAATAAGAGCCATCTGTTTTGGCCTATGGCCTGCTGGCTCATGAGTATAGTAAAAGAAACGCCATGCTTTTGTCCCAGCCGATGCAGTTGCGTCTCCTCAGACTTTTATTTTTTCCAATCTTCGCAAGCGCCAAGTAGTGGTAGATGGCAGCAACAGTAGAGATTCATCACTTCTGCATGAACCAGTACCCAGAAATCGCACTTTCGTATAAAAACCTTTTTCAGGGGTCCGCTCTCGTTGGTCAATACTAACCAAACCCTCTCTGGGTCCCAGGTTATCAGAATGACCTGGGGGGAAGACAGACATCATGCCGTATGACGGGTAAAATTTATTCAAAGCACAGCTAAACACTGACCAGCCTGGCAGGGGGGGGGGGGGTGCTTCCATAAAAAGACGGCACTGGTCATCATCAATCGGCGCCGCCAAGTAATAGGTCGTAACAACACGTTCGTTCCAGGGTGTCGACTAGAAACTGTTTTTGTTCTCAGCATCTCGCGAAAAGAGCGCAGCTTGCGTGTCTCCTCGCAGTCGCCAGTACGGGAAGACCTGTGCTTTAAAGGAGTGTGTTTTACTCTCCAGCAGCAGACAAAACATGCCAATGCCTGCCTGCCTTCCCATCCGGCGTGGTCGTCGACCGTCGACAAAAAGGGTCTCGGCTCTGGAGATGGCAGTGTCTTAGCGCTAGCTCCCTGCCCTTGGCGTCTCCTCGAGGCATTCGGCGACCAAACCAGTCGAACCCCTCCCTTGGCGTCCACATTCAGGTTGTGAAAAAATCAGCTCCCCGCCGGGCGTCTTTCAGAGTAGAGATTAAAGAATGAGACGGGTCTTTCAGCAACCGAGGGACATTACCCCGTCATCTCATACTGGCCTGGTCAAAGGGGAATTGGTGGTTGGGAAAAGTCATGCTGGCACTCAAGCCGAACGGGTCCCAGTCCAGATTCGGGTGGTCCAAAAGTGAGGACATTGATGAAAAATGCCCGTTGGCGATTGTTACGTGGTGACTGCCGTGTTCGTGATGCGGGGGACCCGTGGAAATGGGAGAGAGCAACATCGGCTGGGTGGTGTCGCTGTTGAAAGCCGCCCCACAGCCGCCGAGTCCGCTTGTAGTCTCCAGCTCGGAATCGTCCACCATGTCGGCTTTGCTATCATAGTCGTGCTCTGTCGCTCACTACTATCAGCATGGAAATATCCTTCCCTTGGGACGTTTTGAGACTTCAATTGGCAACTCACCTAAATGCTCAGCCTGATTTGGAAAGCACGACGGGGGGTAGAATGGGGCTTCTGTCCCAGCTACAGAGCTCCGAGGCGTGGGAGTCTGTAGCGCAGAACCTCTGTGAACTTGCCCGGTCAAAGGGAGTTGCTGGCGGCCAAGCGCCATCGATCCTCGCACAGAAACACTGTCTGAGGGAGCGGGAGAGAAGGCTGATGCGAGGTTCGTAGGCGAGTGGGAGTGTGATGATAGCGTGGGCCGACTCTTGGGGGAGGTGGTGGGCTTGTGGGCCTGCAAAACAGCAGAGATGGCCCCTACGCCGGTCTCGATCTTGGGCGCAATCATTGAGCTGGACTTTCGGTTGTGATGATGTCTGTTCATGATGGGTCTCTGGATGGTAGGCGGCTGCACCATGTTTTGGGGAACATGGGCCGGTCCCAGATTCGGACTGTCGGCCTTGGCTTGCAATTCAGCCTGAACATCGATGCCTGTTGATTCGAGTCAGTCATGCTTATCAATCCAAGGTCGGAGTTGCTGCTCATGGCAAGTAAAAACCTTTTTCGAGAAGGATTCTCTCCAGGAGCGAGTTCTTGTACCGGAGCATCAAACACTCGTCGGCAGCGTTTCGGTGGGCGGATTGAAGATTGTGCAGATTTGATTCATGGATTCTGATGGTTTCTTCGAGCTGCTTGATATACTCGGTGCGCCGTTCACGGAAAGCGGCCTGAGCCTGCCGATTTCGCTGTTTGCGCTCCTCCGATGTCGCGTAGATCTGACGTCAGGTCATCAGTAATCGAGCAACAACATTGATATGGTATGTGATGCCATGTGTAGTTGCATGAGAATCTTTTTCTTTGTTTTTTTTTATTCCAGCCGGTTGGTGGTGACCTGCTGAGGTATGTGGTCGAAGAAGACAATGAATTCAAGTTCATTGGAACAAAGAGCAGAAGGAAATGTGATGCATGAGACTCGCAAGGCGACCATTCGAATTTCGGCAAGTGGATGGCCTAGCGGGATAGGTAGTTGATGGGAAAGACAGCATTTCGACGTTCATTGCACGACGAGCAAAACGAGTCGTCATGGCGCATGCATCGGACGGCGCTGCTGTTATGTCCAGTCTGGTGATGTGTGTAGGAATGGGCGTGGTTGGTGCACTGGGTAGCAGCAGTAGAGCAGTGGTCGTCATCACCAAAGGCGAAGTGAGAGACATGGAGGCTGGGGGCTTTTTTTGTTGGGGTGTCTGGGACATGGAGAGAGCAGTGCGGGGGGGTTTTCCCGGACAGCACTGAGAAGAGGAGGAACAACTCACAGGCTTGCGTCCGCCCTTCTTCTTGGGCTGTTGCGTGTCCTGAACAGGATTGTTGCTGTGACCGGACACGGCAGCTGAGATGGCGTGCTCTGCCTCGGGCGTTGAATCAATAGAGTCGTCGGACTCGTCACCATGGGGAGGACTGGGCTTGTTATCAATGGACATGTCGTCTGCCATCCCAAGGTTCAGGGCCCAGGGCCTCTCTCAGATGACAGCCGCCGTGCGGCAAGCGCCCCGGGGTCAGACAATGACAAGGTGTCGGAAGAAACCGAAAACTCCTCCAGGCAGCCAGCAGCCAAACGATAAGACAAAAGACAACTTGAGGGAGAGAAGGGGGGGGGGGGGGGGGGGGGGGGGGCTGGTCAGGGTGCTACGATAGGACTGGACTGGACGGGTGCCGGCAATGCTCTGCGTCGTTGATAACGATCGGGGTTCTGCTTGGTAGATAAAGGTGATGTGATTTCCTGCGCGATAAGCAACAGACCGGACCGGGCCAGACCAGACCAGACAAGACCAGACCAGACAAGACCAGACCAGACCAGACCAGACCAGACCAGACGCAGGAGCAGGCGCAGGCGCAGGCGCAAGGGCGCAAAGCAAAGGATGGGAGGGCGCTTTCAAGACCCGGGTGCCGGTGAATCCAGGTCGCGGTGCGATTAGGTCGAGAGGACTTGAGACAAGCAGCGTCCCCATACGCATTTATGTAATGGAAAGTAAAGAGGGGGTGCTGACTGACGCTGCTGCGTCGAGGGCAAAGCGAGACCAGGCCATGCCTTGTCGCGTCCAGTCAACTCCTGTGGCCACAATTTTGACTCCAGACGCCGAATTTGTTGCGCCGCCTGTGCCAAGAAGGAGGAAGGAGGGGGGGGGCCGCAGAAGACTTCAATGAATGCACCAGACTGGATTGACTGCCAGGCGGCTCCAACCAGACTCGCCAGGCCCGCCGAGTTACTGGCTGCGGCTGCTGGACGGCCCCCGTCCTGCCCCCTTCGGTTCCCCAGCAGGGCCCTGCGAGGGCCTCAAATCCTTCATCGATTGACATTGACCGCAGCGTGGCAAGCGTGACGCCCCAAGCCTCCACATGCAGTCTCCTCTCCACCCTCGCCCCCCGTGACCAGACCCCTCCACCCCCTGGCCCCTCCACCCCCAGCGCCTTTTAAATGCGCCCGGCAACTTGACCCCCTCAAAATAACCCCAGCCCAGTGCCAGCTAGTGGAGCGAAGTCGGCCCCTGGATCTTCCACCTCTGATCCCGCCCACCAACCAACCAAGCCCTCGGGAAATCCGAATCAAAGTTCGCAGTCTGGACAACAGACAGAACGTCCCAGCGCAAGTAGGATGCGTGGAGACTACATATCAACCGACCTATGCCCCCCCCTAGTCATTCGACCCCCCCATAATAACTTAACAGACCTGACCAATGCTCTTTCCTAATATAGAGATACGCTAATAAATAGTAGTAGATCCTTTAATCTATAGTAGCCACTAGACTATAAGTATCTTTATATATATTTTTCTATAGTGAGTGACTTCCCTTATATTTTTACTAGGTATCCCTACCTAAGAACCTAATATTAAAAGTAGATAAAGTACCTTTATATAGACTTTTGTATCGAAAGTGACTGCCTTTCTTTTATTAGGTACCTAGGTAGGTACCTAGGTCCTTAGGTACTATACGTAGAAAAAGTACCTTTATATATATTTTTCTATATAAAGTGACTTCTTATATTTCTACTAAGTACCTAGGTACCTAGTATCTAGGTACTAGGGATAGAAAGAGAGGTTTCTTTATATATATATTTCTATAGAAAGTGACTTCTTTAATATTCTTACTAGGTACCCTTACATAAGAACCTAATAAAACAGTGGAGAAAGTACTTCTCCCTATATATTTCTAAAGAAAGTGACTTCTTTAATTTCTTTTACTAGGTACCCCTACCTAAGAACCTAGTAAAGTATCAGAGAAAGTACTTCTCCATATAGTTTTCTATATAAAGTGACCTGACCCACTATTCCCTAGTAAACCAATTATATTAAGAGTATAGCCCACAGCAATGGTCAGGTCAGTTAAGTTATGATGGGGGGGTCGGATGACAAGGGGGGGACACAGGTCGGTTGACCTGTACCCTCGGATGCGTGCCTCGGCCCCTGACATAGGCAACAGTTACTAAACTTAATTTCTCTCGGGAGAGAGATCTCTTCCGCTCAAACTTTCTCTCTCCCCCCCCCCCTGCGCCTTTGTTTCAACGTGGGAAACCCTCCTACCAGACCAGACTTCTTTCTTCACGATACCCAGCATCCGTTAACGGCAGAGCACCAGACTGTCTTCGGACCCTCGAGTCAAGCCATCATCCCATCACCTGATCTACTTTACGGCCTCCCCTCCGTTATTGCCAGCGTTCTTTCTTACGCCTTCTTTTGAATGCCCACTTGTGACTCTGGTCACGATCATCGACAATGTTGAGCCATCCGCGTGCCTCTGTACCTCCTTCTGGACTGAGTGGACTAGGAGGTAGCTAACCTGATGTGTACGATGATAGATCGCGCCCCCGACTGGCCAGCGAGAAGGGGCTTATGCATTCTTAGCCGCCTTGTGCCTTGTTCAAGTCTAGGTCTGTCAACCAGCGGGCGAGGAAAATCATTAAAGAATCAATCAAGTCGAGCCCGCTGCCACCCCGCTTTTGCGTTTCCCCCCGTCGGGTCAGGCTTGACTTCAATGTCACAGTGGCTTGATTCTACGACCCTTTTTTTTTTTTTCTTCTTCACCACGTCCGTACAGAGACAGCTGTATGATGCGCAAGATACCAGGAATTTGCTCTTTCTGATGGTAATAGTTTCTGTCACGCAGTGCCTACGCCATCAAATATCTGTTTATGGATCACACGTCTTCCCCGGTTGTGCACGGGCACTTCGGCTGCTGCAACCTCGACAAGTTGGCGCGAGCCGAAGACCGGTAACTGGGGCAAATGGAGAAGAAACCTGGGACATCGCCCAAGTGGATGGCTGCTCCGACATTCCTCTAGCGCACGTAGTGTCTGCTTCTGGGGCATTCTGGAACGTTTCAATCTACGAGTATCGACTAAGACCCGGGCTGTTTCTTACTTGTGAATCTCCTCTTCGGTTTTTTCTTTCCAGCTCTTTGAAATGTAATATGGATGTCCGACTCGGGTCGTCAGCGGCTAAGAGACATATGCGCGATATGCCGCGGTGAAGGGGCGGTTACCTGAAACCGCGGGTTCGGCATACTCTCTTTGGGTCTTTCAGTCCCCACACGTGGTGTGGTAAAATCTACCTGATGATCGGTTGCCAATGGTTGCCAATGGTTGCCAATGTCAGTCAATCACTGCCCGCCTGCATCCGCGCATTGCCTGAGCATGCCTTTGGCGTCCGTGGACTATCTGACGGGAGAGGGGAAGCAGCAAGTCTGGTGCTTCCATTGGTTCGCCCTCATCGTGCTATTGAACGGCTAAAAGTGCCCGTGGTTCACTGGTCTCCGAGCCGCCTTTGGTTGCTCTTGTCGCCCTGGCGTGGAAGCTAATAATAACAAGAGTTCTCTCTCTCGCTACCGTCTGGCTCCTACCCCAATGGTTATTTTACATGCGCGCGCGTGGCCGATGGCCTGCCATGCCATAAACAATATGGCAGTTTCCTTGCCTCGGCCGCGTTTAGCCAAGCAAGCACCAGGAACGTGGCAAAGATCTGATGCATCTGATTAGAATCAAGTTGACGACGCTACTTTAGCAGGCGTGTTTACCCTTCGGACAGGGTCCATCTACCCGCAAGCCAGCCCATGGGTCAGGCGACACCTTGCCGCCCGGCAGCACAAGATGCCGCAGAGGCGCAAAAATCCTTGAGATCCAAGATGAAGCCCAAGTCACTCGAGCATCTTGCGTGTACAAGGGGAAAGCGAGGCCCTGCGCCCTGTCAAAGGTTGGGCATTGGCTCAATTGCATGTGACGCGATATTCTCGCTTCAGCTGCCCCCAAGCGCCCCGCTGTACAACGTAACCAACCGTCGTGGGCAACATTGAGGTGCAACTTGCAGTTATAGAGGGTGGACGTGCGTGACTGGTGTGGCGACGACATCGGATTTGCTCAGTTTGTCCGTATCCCGTGGATAGAAGCCAGACAAACATGCCGTCAATGAAACCAGCAAATGCCTTTTCGAAAGCGTTGGACTGCGCACTAATGGATGGTCTGGGTCGACGAACGGGCCATGTGATCTGTGTCGGGCGTAAACCAACTGGAAATGGAAATTCAACGAGTCATTGACGGGAATTTGATGGAAAATCTTGAGAGCATACTCCGTACAGCAACTTTCTTCAGCCCTTTGGCTATAGGCCTGGCTGGCCTGGTCTGGGATCCAAAAAACGGATCCGTGGGCAAGTCCAAGCTCAGGCAGGCGATGCACGGCATGGGATGCCGCTTCGACAATCGACAATCGACAATCGCCAACGAGCGGCGCAGAATAACTGGCTTTTAACGTCAAGTCATCTTCCTGGCTGCATCCCGCATGCCATTGCCAACCCTGTTGCTGCGACATGCTCCTCCACCAAGTCGACCTGGGTTAACCGATTGGGCGGGCCACTACCTTGCCAACTGGCTGGTCTACAGCGTCGTATCGTATTGAGACTCAGCCACGGTGCAGCGACTGACCGTTCCGACCGCATGGCAAAGACTTGTCGACAAGAACGCTTCAATGTTTCTTTTCGGAACGGAATGGAGAAGGGCAAAAAGCTTCTAGAACTGTCCTGCGAATCAAACAGCAGAGCGCGCGCGGGTGGCTTAGGACCAAATACTCCGTCGCCCAGCCTGACGGCCCGGTTTCCCACCCTCTGTTGCGCGTTTCAAGTTCGTCCCAACACGCAAAAACTTGGCAGCTACCTCAGGACAAGTGACCACCAAAAGCCACCTGGCAACCCGTGGAGACTGCGGCTCTCGTGAGATAAAGAAATGCACCAGCCATGCCGCATGCCGCTTGCCGCTTGACGAGCTCCCTCTGGCGTCCGCCCTTTTTCGGAATTGCGGACTCGCGCGACGTCTTCTGCGGACATGTCACATGAGCGAGCAATCTTCTCTCGTCTTGGCGACGGCTTCAGGCCTCTCGGAATCGGTTGTTGTGTTGTTGTGTATACCCTCGGAGCTTTGTCATCTCCTTGCTCTCGTTCAAGTCTGCTGCAGCCCGCGGTCGACAGACTCCAGAACGGGGGGCTCTCTCTCTCTCTCTCTCTCTCTTTTTTTTTTTTTTTTTATATTTCCCCGCGGGAAGCAAAGTGAAGCAAGCAGCTAGCTGAACCTGTTCAGTGATGCGATGCGCAACAGCAAATGCCCAGCTGGCAAGCCAATTCTCCGCTTTTGGATCGTTGAATGGATGCATCGTGGGCACGCCCGCTCACCCATGTCCTGCGCGAAAGTCATCTTGCTTGCCAGCGGCGCGCCGAAACTGGCGTTTATTCCCGCGCAGTCTACGCTGTCCGCAAGCAACGTTGTATGCTGTTGGTGTGATGGACGGGGGCCAAGGCAGTTTGAAAAATTCTGCATTCTCGGCATGCAACTGTGATCCACCACTCAGCCGTTTTTATACATACATACCATATCGACGTTATTGTCGCATGGGCTTTGCCTTGCCGCAGATGGGAGGATGTCGCCGTGTCGCACCATATGCGGACACGATACGTTATTGCTAGTCCACATCACACTGGCCACCTATGCACCCTCCGCCAAGCGAGGTCTCACATTACGCACGATTCGTGACCAAAGCCACCTTTTCGTCGGGGTTGTCTCTCCTCCGCTCCGATAAGGTGCAGCGTACATGTATCTGAGTTCACCTCGGCGATTGGTTTATACTAGGGTCAGAACGGGCGATGGATAAGATGACTTCATGAAGCACCAGATACTTCTGCCGCCGACCTAAATGGCAAGAGCATCATTATCCGAGGCCGTACGGTCACAGGGAGGGTGAGTTGGGGAGACGGTGGCTCCTTTTGTAGTTTGGCGGGAGTATGGAGGCACTGAAATGGCCGACGAGCACAAATGACATGTCATGGACAAGTTGAGTTCGCAGCCACGTGGACCGCCACGATGAGAAGCTGCAGCTCACAAGTGGTACTGCAAGCTGACTGGACCTGATAAATGGCCAGAGGTTGAAAGACTGTAGATGTTTAACCGAGCTTCAGCATAGACAATCTCAGTCAAGCGATACAGCCCTTGCCCAAAGCTGGGGTGCATACTCGGCATCCGGTTCTCGGGTTGGAAAGAAAACCCATGTGTTTTGGCTTGAAAATGAACCCGATACAGCATGTCGTCTTGATACTTTTGCATCGATTCGTCGCTTTCGTTGTCGATACAGGCAGCCGAACGATGGGCTGTTTCTCCGTCGCCGGCTGGCCCTCTGGTCTGTGGCAGCGACCGATCCAGACGCCGCCTCATGGAGGGACAAGTCAGCGAGGCACGGTCTTTGGCGGGTTCGACTCCAAACAGATGCCCTGAGCTGGAATCGTCGGCACACAATCACGGCAAGCTGGGCGGCAGGAGAGCAATTACAAATGTCCAAGAACGCCAACACGGGGCTGTGCTCCCGACAGTGCAAACACGGTGCAACTGGGCTCCTCGGACTGTACGTGCCAGCCGCCCCAACAACCAAGTTGCGCGGAGCCTAGAGCTCGGACCATGTCTCGAGTAAACAAACCACCTGCATGAATGTCAACAATCCCCTTTTGCCATTTTACCCACTTGACATCATACAACACCAAAACCCCCCAAAGACATTCCTGTGTCCCATTCATTTCTCCCCTGGTCCGCTTTGCGGCCCGGCCTGTAGACTTATTTCACACATACCCATATACATTGCTTGAGACACGTTCGATTGCAGAGACTCGCCAGCCCGCAGCCATGTCACCACCACGTCGACGGTCGGCCAGGCTGGCCAGTTCCAGCGCTGCAAAGGTATTGGTTGCCAAGGGGTCCCTGCTTCATGGTGCTCTAGTGTTTGTCGTCTGTAGGAGCATGCTAATGGTGGTTGCGCGCGTCGCAGAAAAAGGCAACTCCGGAGCTTCCCTCTGTCACTGAGGGAGACGAGACGCCGTCTCGAGCCACGACGAGCAACGGGAAGGCGGATGCCCGCTCTCTGTCACCGTTGCCTGAGCCAAAAACACCGCTTTCCTCGGCGCTAAAGCCGCCTCGCAGCGAAATGCACCCAAGCAGATATCATTCGAGCACCGGCGAGCCCTCGTCTGCTCTGAGACTGGGCTTCTCCGACATTCCCAAGGACGGCCGTACCCCTGGCGGTCAAGATGGTACTCCTTCCAAAGCCAACAGGTTGCCCACTTCCAGCTTCACCTTTCAAATTGCGCGCGAGGCTGCGAGTGCTGAGCTGAGTAGCGATGCTCGGCGGATGCTGGACGAGATTCGCGACCAGGCTGCCAAGATCAAGGCCGAGTTGGTCGCGCAGCGGGAAGCAGAAGGTGGCGCAAAGGTTGAAAACAGACCGTTTGCAAAGCCGAAAGGAAAGGTTGGCCGATTCAGCGCCGCTCATATGGCCGAGTTCAAGAAGATGGATTCTATTCAAGGTCATGCGTCTGCTTGGAGAGCGCAAGAGGGCCGTTTCACTCCGGTCAAGTCCCTCAAGCGAACACCGTCAAAGGCGAATCTGGATGCGACGCCAGCGTCGCAAAAGACGGATGCAAAGGCATCAGTCCAAGACACACCCGATTCCAGACCCAAGCTCAGCCTGAAACGCAAGTCTTCGGCTGCCAATCTAGACGGCCAACGCGACTGCCAGGCAGCTCCGAAGCGGCAAAACAGCAATGCGACTCCTGCAAAGTTCTCCGCCTCGACCACGTCAATCCCCGCACCATCATCCGCCGCAAAGAGGTTCAAGCAGCGTCAAGAGGATGACGCTGCTACCACTCGCCCAAAGTCGCTTCATGCATGCCCGAGCAGGCCCGACTCTGTCTTTTCGCGACTAGCAAGCCCGAAGAAAGCACCTACAGCAGCCTCCGCAGCCTCCGCAACCAAATCCTACGGGAAACTTGCCGTCAAACCCAAAGCGTCTCTGGCTCAACCGCCTGCAAACGTGCATCCTTCAACTTTGTCCAAGTCTTGCTCAATGGCAAGTCTGACCTCCACTGCTTCTCAAGCTGCCGAACTGCGGCGACGCATTGTCAGCCCAGCAAGCTTTAGCAGAGTCAAGTCCATACTGAGAGGCAATAAGAATGCAGCAGAAAATGGCACGAGTGCCATTCCAGCACCTCAGGCCTCGCAAACTCCGCAAGCTCCCAGGGTCAGCAAGGAGCTGCCCCCGATTGCGCTGACGACTCCTCGTCGGACGCTGACGAAGCGTGTCACTTTCACCCCTGACGTTGTGATGGCTGTCAACTCTCCGTCTCCACAGCAGCGATCGAGCCTGTTCAAACTACGCCCGGCCTTGAAGACTATCGAAACACATTACGCAGGCCTGGATGATGTTCTCGCCGAGTCCAAGTCTAGCAGTCACTCATTATATCCGGATCTCTCCCCTTTGAAGCACCTGATTGATACGCAGTCGCGTCGGCCGTTCTCCGCGTCCCCGTCAAGACCGGGGACCTTTACGTTCCGGAGCGACCACACGATCAACTTTGGGGGCGACACTGGTTCGTCGGGGTTTGGCGCGTCACCTGGTCAGTCCAGCGTCCGACATGTCAGCGAACCAGCTTTCTCGAGCAATATTCCAGGCACCTTTCCTGCGCCGACGTCGCCGTCTTCGCATCCGAATAAAGAGAACACGGCACCATCATCGGTGAAGCTGCTCCCCGGAACAGCGCATGGAATGCAGAACAAAAAACGCCACCGCGCCACTCTGGACGAAGATGATTTTGCCGACGGCCGTGCCGCCAAAAAAAGGAAGAACGAGAATGTTCCGGAAGGACAAGAGCTTCTGGCACCCAGGCTAGTCAAAGCTGAACCAGCAAGTGCCAGGAAGGCCAGTCGATTCGGCCGAACGCCCACAAGGACAGCCATCAGCCGTACTCCTGCGGCACGAACTCCTGGAAGGCCTGCCGCAACTGCGAGCCCAACCAAGAAGTCCGCCGGCCTCAGCATGAGCCGCCTGAATATGTTGGCCAGGCCCAAGAATCGAGTGTAGACGACTCCTTGGGAAGCGGGAGGCAGAGGAAGATGTACATTCAAAAAGGCGCGAAAAGAAGACAAAAAGTTAAAGGATGGGCAGCTTGCATGAAGCAAACTAGTTTCCCGCGAGTCATTGACTGGCACGGGAGGGATTTAGCTGCTTGCTCATATTGATTTGATATGGATTGGAATTCACGTTGCCCACGCAGCTGGGGACAGAAACTGGCGTTTTGCGGAATAGGGGAAAGGAAGCATGGGCGCAACGGGATCACTTTGGGCTGCACGAGTAGTGAGGAGCCTCTCAATGTCATGGAAATTGAATAGTCGCTGCCGTCGGCGAGGCGATTATGAATGTGGGTAGGCGTGCATGTGTCGAGGAACTTGGGTCCTCTGGCGTCACGTTACCGCGACGGGTACGGAGTAATCAGGGCCTTGCGCACGTGTTGCGCAGCTGGGTTGATGTATTTGGTTGGTGCTTTTGTCTGAGCGTGCGGCGGATGGGGCTACCGTGTAGTGCCTTGCCTGGTTGTCCGTTTATCCGTTGCGAATATATATTGGAGAGCTGCTGGTTGTTGAAGCTAAGGCACAGGTCGGCTTTTCTGTTTATCCGACGCGAGCATTTATGAATGAGGTAGAGACGGCCGTGGTTGCTGAGGCCAAAGTGGGAGGGATACTGAAGCGCCAGGGCTTGCAAACCCACGAATCATATGTATGAGACGATTGGACAAAGGACCACGGGGTTTGGCACAAAATCTGCAGTTGAGCAACGGGGCCGCTCCTTCCTCCGTGTGTTTGTTGTGGACACTCGACCGGCCTGTTAGCGCGGGCCACCCGCCGGGGCTGTGGCTCCCTAACAGCAACACGCCAGGCAACAGCTTGCCTTGCCCCGCACGGAGAGCCCTAACCAAGAGTCCACCAACGGGGGAAAAAAAAAAAAAAGGCAAAAAAAAAAGAGGGAAAAGAAATCACCAAGCTGGAACAAGTGGACTAAGCGAAAAGGTGGGGCCAGATGAGAGGAGGGGAGGGGGGGGGGGGGGTTATTCATCCCAATGGCTTTTTTTTTTTTTTTTTTGCGATGAACCCGTCGCTTGGGCTTGTAAGAAGGAAGTAAGTTGTGGCCACTCTGGAGCGGCTTTCCTGCCGGCGCCTCATTTGCCTGACCGCATACAAAGCGGATCGTGCAGTTTTCTCTTCCCACTCTTGCCCGTCACCAACGCACAACACACCCCCCAAGACCACAGCCTGCTGAAGTGACTCTTTTGCCTGGCGCCCTCACCCAACCCACCCCCCCCCGAAAGAGACTTTTGCGTTGCTTAATCCCTCTCCGAGGTCATGCGATCTTAGGCTCCTTTCCCCCTTTCTCCAAAAGTAGCACCCGACCGACGACACCGACAATTTCAAAGTAGCCGACTCAGCTCAAGGCCTCAAGATGTCCCAGGTCGCTTCTCAGGTATGCCCTCCCGTCCCGTCCCGTCAAGCATGCTCCCCCCCCCCCCCCCCCCTCTCTTGCCCGTCCACAGCCTGCTACCCTGCCGATACCTCGCATCCAATCGTTGTCGTCGTCATCATCATTATCATTATCGTTATCATCATCATCATCATCATCATGGTCGTCGTCGTCAGAATCCCGTCACTGTTGGCCTCGTCTTGGGGCTTCTTGATGCTGCTCGTGGTCGCCAAAGCACGCCATCATCGGGAGGTTTTTTTCTTCTGTTTGCGGAACTCGTCGCTTCGGCCTCGCAAACTCTTTGCTTTCCTGTGACACAGGCAGCCATCATGACACCGCGCTTGCAATTTGTTGATGCTCGCTTCTTCTCTGATTTACGTACCGACTAATTCTTCCCTCTTTTCAGAACCGTTTCGCCTTCCTTGGTAGGAATTTCCGCCCCCTCGACCGCGTCCCCCCCCGAACCGCTCGTTGTGCCTGCCCTACCCGTCGAGATGCTGGCTGGGTTTTCCCTTTCAGAACTCCAATTGCAGCAAACTAACAGGATGCCGTATGAACAGGCAACGATAGTGACGGCGAGGACAAGCCCAACGTCCCCGTTAAGACTGTCGACAAGGCTCCCGCCCGCACCACCAAGCGCAATGTTGAACCTCAGCCTCCTGCTGCTCCTGCTCGCGGCACTGGTAACCGCCGTGGAGGGCCCCGTGGAAACGAAGGTGGTAAGCTGAAGCCATTGACAATTGAATTCCTTTCGTCTCTCATGGAGGCCTTCCAGCCTTGGGAGAGTCCCATTGCAAACAAGGAACTGACTCATGTGCGGGTCTAGCTTTCCGCGACCGTGGTGCCGGTAGCGACCGCAATCACGGCCGCTCTACCGATGAGGCCCCTAGAGATGGTCCTCGTGGAGGCTACGGCGCTCGCGTCCGTGGTGGTGAGTGACCCTAGTTTTCGCGGGCCCCTGCTTGTGGCATTGCAGGGAAATATCATCATTCTCCCTTTTACTGACTCGATGCTACCAGGCCGTGGCTCTCGCCGGGCCCGTGATGGGGAAGACCGCCACACCACTCGGTCAGGTGTCCACGGGTATGGCAGCACACTCCGCATTCCCCAAGCATTCCCCAAAACCATTGGTGTGCTCTTGTTTTTTCATCTTGCTCCTTCTCCTCCCCCTTGATTCGCTGACGAGTCATGTATTCGTAGAGGCTCTGAGAAGCAGGCTGCCCAGTCCTGGGGCGCCACTGAAGGCGAAGCTGAGCTGAAGGACGAGCAGGCTGGCGAGGCTATTGCCCAGACGGAGAAGAAGCAAGCCCTTGCCGAGGATGCCGCTGGCGAGGAACCTGTCGAACCCGAGGACAAGAGCGTCTCCTATGCCGACTACCTCGCCCAGCAGGCTGTGAAGAAGCTCAGCCTCGGCGACTTCAAGGTCCGCGAGGCCAACGAGGGCAGCAAGCTCGACAAGAAGTGGGCCGGCGCCAAGGCCCTGGAGAAGGCCGAGGACGAGGACTTCATCTCGGGCAACCACGGCAAGAAGCAGCGCGAGCGCGAGCGCAAGGTCAAGCAGACGCTCGACTTTGACCCCCGCTTCGTCGAGTCCGAGCGTGGCCGTGGTGGCCACCGCGGCGGTCGCGGCGGCCGTGGCGGACGAGGTGGTGAGCGCGGCGGCGAGCGCGGCGGCGAACGCGGCAGCGAACGCGGCCGTGGAGGCAGCTTCCGCGGCGGCCGTGGCGGTGCCGCTCCCATCAACACCAAGGATGAGTCCGCCTTTCCCAGCCTCGGGGGGAAATAAAACCGAAAAAAAAAAAAAAAACCACAACGCCCACGCCCGCCCGCCAACCACCCCTTACCCTACCCCTCTCTTTTTTCCCAAAAAAAAAAAATATATAAAAAAAAGAGGCTCATCAAAGAGACGTTCCTATTGTTTCATTATTCCAAGTTGGTACTTGTTGACAAGGGGATATATGTGCCGAGATACCCCATTGCGGCTTTGTATATTGTTGTCATGAAAAAGGATGTGTCCAACTCTTTTTCAACGGCGGTCTCTGCATATCCCCCCCCCCCCCCCCCTGAGTCTCATCTGTTTCCTCTGCATGACGGGGAACCAGGTTTTTCTCATTCGAATGTTATCCTAAGAATGGCCAGGAAGGAGCGTGTCGTGCGTGGTGCGAGGGAAGAAGAGGAGACGAGGAGACGACGACATGGAAAGAACGGCAGATAATGGAGGCGACTGGAGGCGAGATGGGAGGCAAAAAAAAGATTATATATAAGGTACCAATGGAAACAATTGAAAACAAGCCAAAATCAGCCGAATGCCACAGTAGCAGAGCTTGGCAGAGCTTGGCGTGGCGGACGGCCTGACTGGTGGTGCCGTGCCGTGCTTGGTGCTGTGGTGCTGTGGTGCTGTGGTGCTGTGTGCTCTCGTGGTCCAGCGCTCTCTGCTGCTGTGTTCTCAAGATCCCGCGCTACGTTGTTCTTGAGCTCCCGTCAACGCTCTCTATTTCTTCTCAGCGCCCACGCCCACGCCCACGCCCACGCCCCTGAGCTCATGCGCTCGTGCATACGTACGTACGGGTTTCTACAAGTCCGCACATCAGTCCCCCGCTCGACAGGCTTGGAAGTTGACGTGAACGGCACCTGGCGACCGGGTAGGCACATGGCACCAGACGCATGGGCACGGCGCATGAGCATATGTACCAGACAGAGTGCAGTGCGGTGCGGTGCGGTGCGGAACAGTACAAACGACACAGGACATACACATTGGGAAGGGGGCGCCACCGCGAGAGCGCGAAACTGGAGCGCAAAATTACAGCAGTGCATCGACGTGTCGTGTCAGCCATGTATTCCACTAGTTCTAGCGAAACGATCTAAACGACTTGTTCGCCAGAGGGGACTGCAGCGTCCCGATGCCCAGAGCATTGCTCCGTTGGCTGTCCCGCGTCCGCCGCCTCGCCATGTTGGGCGTGTTTGCGCAGAATCCGCAAATGTACACGTTGGGCATGGTGCGCATGCTGATGTTGATGCACCGTCCGTGAAGCAGCATCTCGCAGGATTCGCTGGTTTTGGGGTGTCAGTGTCAGCCTCCCCGCGTTTTGCGACTCGCCCAATGCAACGCAGACCCCGAGGGAGAGGGTAGGGTGAGGCCCCCGTGTCAAAAGGAAAATGTGCTGCTCACCATTGGACCATGAAGCCGTCTTCGTCAGCCTTGCTGTTGCTGCACACGCACCGCACGCCGTAGCTGTCTGGCCCGTAGCTCGACCCGGCGAGGCTGGTCGGCGAGACGATGCCGCCTGCAAAGCTGCGCACGCGCACGCTCGTGTCGAGCGACCTCGAGCTGCCCAGCCGCAGGGACCGTTTCTGTCGGTCCATGACCACCTTGCGCAGCTCGCTCGCGGCGTCGCCAACCTTGCCCGGCTTCTCGTTGACCACCGTCTCTGCTTCGCTCTCTCCGTCGTTTGCCGAATTGCTGTTGCTTCTGTCGCTCAAGCTTCGCGTGGATAGTTGGAACAGCGAGCCCACGGGTTTGCGAGGGTCCGGCAGGGCAAAGGATGCGTTGAAGGAGTGGTTGCGGCTGGGGATGATGATGGGTTCGTCGTCCGAGTCCGTGTCCTCGCCCTCCGACGACGAATAGCTTCGATTGCTCGACAGGTTTTGGGAGCTTTGGCTTCTGGTTATGAAGGGGCTGCCGCGCCCGCCCAGCACTGTGGTTTCCGTGTGAGCACGTCCGTGGGCATCGATTCTCAGCCGCACAGAGGTGCGTATGCAGGAATGCGGAGACGTCTCGGGTATGGACGCCAGGCTGGACAGCCGCTGTTGCGTCTTGAACGGCGACGTCCTCCCGCCCGTGCGGCCAGTCGACTTGCTCGCCGTGAGCCCAGGCCCATCGGCTGCCCGGATCGCCGGGGCCAGGACCGGGAGCGAGCCTCGTCTCGCCGGCTTCCCCGCCCGACTCTCGCTGGCACTTCGCCCCAGCCCGGGTCTGCCCGGCGCATGAACAGGCGAACTGGCAACGATCCGGTCAGGACCCCTGGAGTTGTTGTTGGCTTTTCTCTCCCTGGAATTTCCCGACGTGCGGGTCCCCCGGCCTGTTGCCTTTCCGGACCCTGAGCCTGTAATGGCCGCCTCAGCAGTGCCGGACTGAATCAAGCCGCCCATTTCGGCATCTACGGATGCACTTTGCGGGCGGCTAAAGAGAAGACCTGGATCAACTGCATCCCCCGCATCTGCTATGCTGAATGGATCGTCCAGACCAGTGGCAGCAGCAGCGTAACTTGATGGTATGGAAGCGCCGTCAGCGTTGGTGCATGCAACGTCCGAGGTTGATGCCGCTGGCTTGAGGGCGAACATTCTCCCCTGCCGAGCAGGCTGGACATTCTCTTGATTCGACGACGGCGGTGGCGGCGCGATGGGATCCTGAAAGAGCGGGATTTCACTATTCCAATCAAACGAGCCCGTATTGCGGTGAGACGATGACGATGATGTGGCTGGTTGAAACAAGTTGGCAGCAGCTGCCGCGGCGAAATCGAGGTCCATGTCCAGGGGCATGGACGGATCCCAAAAGTTGGGTTGGGTCATGGCCGGAGCCGACATGGGATAGCCAAACAAGTCGCCAACACTGCCCATGAGTGCCGCCATGTCCTGCTGCGAGGGTTCGTGGAGGTCTGCATGCCCGAAACCTTGGTCATGTTGCATGGTGAACTTCAGGGTGGGCTTGCGCTCTCCCTTGCGAGCCGTGGGTGGCGGTGAGATGACTTGGGTCGGTTCCGGTTCCGGTTCCGGTTCCGGTTCCTCCTCGGGCTCCCGTCCCTTTTCACCGATGGTTTCTCTGCGGACTCTCTTGGAGGAGGGGGGGGTCCTGGTCAGTGCGGCAGGGTTTGACTGGGACTTGGGATTCGTGGTTGACGAGCTCGCGTCAACTTTTGACGGGACCGGGGAGGCTGGTAATCGAGGGGAGAGGGGGGCGGCGGGCAGAGAAGCAGAAGCACCGGGGTTAGGTGAATGGTGATTTGGGTGCGCCGCGAACTCGACCGCAAAGCCTTCTGCAGATAACAGGCGTTTGTGACCAGCGAGTGAGCCGGGACCTGTTGCAGGAACGAAGTCTGGAAAGGAGTGCGAGCCCCGCAGATTGCCTGGAGTAGCGTTGAAGACGGAGTATTCTTCGGCAAACCGAGGAGTCGAGTCGCCGGCCTCGGCAAAGGAGCCCTGGTAGGGCTTTGGGGTTTCGAAGACGGGACTTGGAAGGGTGGCTGTCTTGGGCGTTTGGTCGGGCGTGGGGGGTTGAGCGTTTGGATCTCCAAAGCTGCTGCGGTGAAGAGCATCGACCGGGTCAGTTTCAATGCCGGTGCTCTGTTTACTTTTTTTCCCTTTTTTTTTTTTTTTTTTTTTTTTTTTTTTGGCCGTGACAGGCAGGACAGGCAGACCAGAACCAGAGCGTAACAACTGCGGTGAGAAGTGGGGATGGGACGACGGGAAGGGGTGGCGGGCTTGGCTTACCTTTCTGCCAGATGATGCTCGCTCATAGCAGCGCCAGGGTTGCCACTGTTCTACTGCCAGGTCACGATCATTCCAGGAATGTCAAGCAGCGACAGCTGAATGGGTGTGATGAGGGTGCAAAGCGTTGCGAGTCGTTGCGAGTCGTTGCGAGTCGTTGCGAGTCGTTGCGAGTCGTTGCGTGTCGTTGCGTGTCGTTGCGTGTCGGGTCTGGCAGCTTCAGGTAAGATCAATGGTCACCACATGTGCAGTTGCACCGGCTGGCGCAGCTGTGAGTGAGTGCACCGGCAACTTAGGTACCTAAGTTGGCACTGTCAATGGGGTGCTGTGCTGGATCGACCAGACTTTTACCGACTCGGCTGACGGACACGGCGACGGTCGGCCGTGGCTTGGCTGCGGAAAAAAATAGCTCGAGGTGGAAGGGAAACCAAAACAAGGATGAAGCACCCGGTATAGACGGCTCAGATGGAGAGAAGTGCAGTCATAAGGAAGAAGTAGGAATTGGGGAGCCCATTGGGTTTTGCGAAACTGTCAATGCATCAAGAGGATTTTTGCTCCTGCGCATCGAGGGGAGAAGGAAATTAGCGTAGCCAATTAATTGACTGGAGGAAGTCCAAGGGAGAAGGGAGGGGACAGAAGTCATTGACCAGCAGAACCGGCCTGGGCTGGCCACTAACAGCTCAGGCTGGTGGTCGACAAGGGGCAGCTGGTCAACAAGGGGTAACGGCTGGACGACCCCGCCAAGCTACATGTACACATGTGCATACCTACCTACCTAATGTACATATCAAGCCAGGCACAAGCAACAGGGCAGCGACCGCAGCACCGACTGCCGCGACGGCTGGGACTGGGAGCTTGGAGGCTGGAGCTTGGGGATTCCAGCTGGTCGCCGCCTGCTGCCAGAGCACTGGGCCGTCTGAACCAATGATGGCCAAGTGCCAGGACGATTTCACGACTCGTGAAAAAAAAAAAGGAGTGGGGGGGGGGGGGGGGGGGAAAGAAAAGACCACAGCCAATAGACTGCCGGGAAGGCGCATGGTAGCCGATCAACACATACCCAAGCAGCAAAATGCTTGTTGTCGGTCGGCCTGTCAACTCATGCCCTTCTTGCCCTGCCCTTCTTTGCCCTCCTTGGGCCGCCGCAGCCAACCAGCGGATCGGACTGGCTTCCATTGAGACGTTCCAGACCGCCGCGCCAAAGCAGCATCAAGGCAGTTGTTGAACGACCGACCGGCCTCCTTTTCACTGCCCGATGAAACAGGGCAAGCAAACATGAAAGTCTTTTTTTTTTTTTTTTTTTTTTTCGGCTTTTGCAGCAACGCTGGGGGCCGCATCGCATCTCTCAGACAAATGTTTTGAACCAGATGGCGCCCGTGCTCTTGTCCGCGGCTTCGCTCAACCACTGCGCTCTTCCCTCTCTCCCCCCCTCTCTCTCTCTCTCTCTCGCGAAGCAAACACTTTTATTTGTTGAAAGTCTGGTGGTTTGTTCCCTTGCGCAAAAGGCCAGGCAGGCCCCACCACACACCCGCCCTGTCCAGCAAGACCAGACAGCAAGCACCAGACTGCACGTGCAACTTGCACGGCCTTTGCCAGCGCCTGTCTGGTTGCATTTTTGGCCTGTTTCAGCGCCGTCATCCCCGTCACCAATCACCCTCGTCTGCTCTGACATGCCTGCATCAAGCGCACGCGCACGCGCCCACGCCCACGGTTCAGATTTTCGGCGGTTAATCAGACGAACAGGTGTGTGTGTGAACCCCTTCGTTTCGGGCTCTACCAAGACGAGGCTTTTTTTTTTCTTTTCCCCCCCCAGGTCAGCCATGAGGGAGACAGGCTAGGCCAAGGGCTCCTTACCCTGTAGCGAACCAGACGTCATGTCGTTTTTAGCTCGTCACACGGGTCGCCGAGTTTTATCCCATCTACGGAGTACCCCGTGCAGGCAAAACAACCTTATCCAGAGAATTGGCTTGGCGGATCGAGCAAACGCATCGGGTGGGTCAGGGCTCATCCACCTCCCAGGCTCGCGTTATTCCCGCACCAAGAGCCATGGCGTGGCTAGGCTGGCATGACGTGCCGAGAGTCGGAGACGGCACTAGTCCAGGACGCCAGAATGGCTGCAACGTCTGCTCGAGAATCCCCATGTCCATCCATGCCTTATCGTCCAGCATTATACATGTAGGCGGCCAGCCAAGTTCGGGCATCAGATGGGGTCTGAATTCCAGGCACTCGCGCCCAGGCCGGGGGAGCTCCCTCCGGGCTGCCCCACCTGTTATTTCCCTCCTCCTGCCTGGATTGATTGTTGGCATGATTCGATTCCATACTCCGCACCCCGTGCGTGTTCTATAAATAAGCTTGTGCGGATGATAATTTTTTTTTTGGTGACAGCAGAGCTGGATGCATTCGTTTAGCATCGTCGAATCAGCACGTACGTACGTAGAAAGCATACTCCGTATAGGAATAAAAGCTGGGGGTCTCCGCACCAGCCAAAAGTCGGGAAGTACGGAGTACCCCAAGTTCTAACCAAACAGGCAGGTAGGTGGTACCTTGGTTTACCAAAATAGGGAACTCAGCGCAAGCCACCGGGAGGGAGGATAAGCTCTTGGTGGAGCTGGCGCTAACCTCTTTGGGGCTAGCCGTCCCGCCTCCACGGCAGTTGACCAGACGCCTTTCTGTCGACACTCGAGAGGCAGGTAACTCCATAACTGGCATAGGGCATAGGGCATAGGGCATAGGGTATAGGGCATCGTGCCCCTTGATTCTCTCCACCATGAGCCCAGACTCCACCAGAACAGAGTTCCCGGCTTGCGGCGTTCCAAGGAAACCGCCGGTGCTATTGACTCGTGCTGCTACTCCGTCCGAGTCCGCCGACAAGGATTGAAAATCAATCACCGCCGCTCGGTGCGAGCTGCGAGCTGCGAGTGGGTCCGCGGGTCGTGGTGCAGCGAGGTTATCCCAGCCTTCCGAGCCCGGACACTGCTACCTGTCTGACTCTGTCCCGCTTTGCGATGACGGGTACGCCATCTGGCGTGCAACCCGCCATGGCACGTCATCGCTGATTCCAGAACACTAGCTTCGAATAGCGGTCCTGTCGCGATGCCCGGTGACCCTCCGGCCGTGCGGGGCCTCGTGTCCAGGAAATCGGCCTTTTCCCGCACGACACCGCCCTTTGAACAAGAACGCTTACGGTATGGAGACGCCATCAACCCTCCCGTCGGTCAACCATGAGGCTAGACACTGTTCTGCCATGCATCTTCGGGACTCCAAGGCAATGGATGCACTGGGAGGGCCGGGGACTCGTCGGAGTGGGCGCCCAGGCTGCACGCAGACAAGGCACCTCGCAGACATCGGTCTGTTCCGTGCCCCGCAGCGTGGTAGGACGGAGCCAGACTTTTTCTGTTGATGACTTGCCTTGGAATCCCACCTTGGCGGCAAAGGCTCTTATTGCGCAGGGTGAGCTTGCGAGGCGCAACGGGCAACGAAAGTGAAGAGCGGCTCATTAAACTGGAAGCTGCCCACAAGTCTCGGCGAGTCTCGCCAAATAAATGAAAAAAAAGGTAGTAATTTCAATTGGACGTGATACAAAAACCGGGTCATCAACAAAAAGGACTGTAGGAGCAACATTCTGTTGTAAAAGGGGCTCCGCACCCCCTCAGCCCTCGACTGTCTGAACATCAATCTTGAAACCGGCACCGTCCAGCCGATCGAGATAGCCTTTGCCGAGACAAGCGGGTGTGAATGAGCCGCCTCCCAATTGGACGTCCTCCTCCAAGATGGTCAAGGCTCCCTCGGCGAGGAAAACCCCTGTAACTGTGACGCCGGTTAGCCCCATCAACCCGTCGACGGGCACGTGTGTTTGGATAGGAATCGGTTGCACTTACGCGCGTACAGGCTGCCGTGGTACCAAGCACGACAAAAGGCCTGCTTCCCGGTCGGGTTGTCGTCAACATCGGGGGACGCTGTGCCGCGATACTCCACCTCCTCCTTGGCCATGCCTTCCCTGCCTGTGCCCTCTCCTGGCTGGAACACAAACCTTCTCACCAGGCTCCTGAAGGGCGGGACAAACGCCAGGAGAAAGCCACCGACGGCCAGGGCAAAATGCACGGCAACGCCGTGCAGCCAGTTGCGGGCCGTGAAGTATTCCACCCACGTGAACTGGGGGCCGTAAAACTCGTCCTTTCGGCTGGGCACCTCATGCAAGAGGCCCCATGTTCTCGTGACGACAGCCTGATCTGTCGTGCCCGCGATGGACGTGGTGACCCGTCCAAGGTAGGGCAGCGAGGTCACTCCTAGCATGCGTTGGAGTAGAGATTTCCGCGGCCGAGCCCCCGAGGTATGGGGGATCGGAGAGAACGCATACGGCTTGGTTGCTTCGATGATTTCCTTGAGAGGAAAATGCTCAAAAAACACGAGAAGGGTGGCAAGCGTGCCTCCGGACGGCTTGGAGCTTTGAGTTGGGTCAGGAATAAAAGGAAAAAAAAAAAAAAAAAGAAAAAAAACAACGAGATTCTACATTTCCGGAGCCGCCAGCCGTGAAGCTGCCACGTACCTCAACTTGTGGATGGTCACAATAGCATCCTTTGTCGGTGCGTTCAAGTGCTTCCTCAGGTGCTGCGCCATGGACCATGTCACCAGGTCCGCGGGAGCAGACTCCATCCCCGACTGGGGGATCATGATGGCGCCGGATTTCCTCGCCGTGTCCTCGTACTTGTTGATCATGCGGGCGACCCAAGGAACTTCGCCGGTGCAGTCAAGATAGTGCGTGCCCGTTTCCGCGCACAGCTTGAAAATGGGTTCGCCGTAGAGGCAATACGGACCGACGGTGGTGATGACCACGAAGGCTTTCTGCACCAGAGCCCTCAACTGGGCCTCGTCGTCCACATGAGCAATCTCAACGCCTGTGTTCCGGTCGGCAGTCAGCTCGGTGCACGCGTTCAGATCGGGCACGGGAAAGGGGACCATGGCAGGGGCAGGCGCACTGGGCGGCAGCCGATCAGAATTCAGCTTCTGGCACTCTGCCACCACGGCGTTGAGCTTGGACTCTGACCGTCCCGCAACAGCCCATTTCAGATGGCTAGGGAGATTTGTGGCGATGTGTTCAGCGGTCAACCGACCGGTATAGCCTGATTGAAACAGCATGTCAGCACGGAGGCTCAACCCGGAGGCTCAAAACAGAGGCGGCGCTGCAGGTCCAAGGGGCGCAAAACTGCGCGCGTCAAGGGAGACAAACGCCTCGGGAAGGAGTCATACCGCTGGCTCCGAGGAGAACGAGATCGTATTGACGTCCGTGCTCCTTGATGGCCATGATTGCTTCTTGATGGCTATGATGTCGACGTCAGTGACGAGATGGCTTCACGGGATCTGCGTGGCAGCGGGATTTGCGGGCCCAGCCGTTTTTTATGCCAGTTACCGGAGAGTTGAATGGGATGGCGGCGACAATGGAGAAGCAAATTGAGTGCAATAATTAAAGATTCATTAGTGAGTTTGCAAGGCCGAGGTTGCATGGCAACTCAGCAAGAAGGTTTGTCTCCACACACAACGGGAGAGAGTCCTAAAACGGACAATCCCCCCCTCCACCCAAGCTTCAAACGATCGTGAAGAAGAGCTCTCCAACACACGTGGGCCGATTCTGCTGTGCAAAAATCGAGACGCGAGTGGATATTTTCACATCGCACTGCTTCCTGCCCGGGCCCCAATATGAAGCCCGCTCCGACTCGCCACCAGGATCGGCATTTCCCAGCTTTCTGTTTCGGCGACAAATCCCATGCAGATTGAAACGACGTACACGCAAACAGTCGAGGAAGGATTACGACGCATTGCCATGACTACCTTGGGTACCTAAACCCAAGCCATGACAAGACTGTGATGACTCGTTGATTCGTGCTTTGTCCAGCGACGACGGGATCATCACCTGACACGTCAGCTGACCCGCCACCGCCCCTCGCTGAATCAGAAATTGACGGGGCGCGCCAAAAAGAAACTGTGGGGCAGGCGGTCCCTGTCTTCGCTTGCTTGACCGGCAATCACGTGCTTGCCCTAAGGGAATTCACAACTCCCAGCACACTTTCGCTGGCTGCCAGCCGAATCAGAAGTCGAGCATCAAAACACTTCCCGCCTGGCACTTGCCGTCTTCCACCACAACGACACCCATCACAAATCGCTCAAGATGACCAAGCGTACGAAGAAGGTCGGCGTCACGTATGTACTCACAATCCATTCGATATTCTTTTGTCTTGCTGCCAGATGCTAACACAACATGACAGCGGTAAATATGGCACCCGGTAAGTCTTCGATGCGTCCACGAATTTACGATCCTCGGTCTTGGGCCCCGCGACGTCTTTGCATGGCTCTGGCTTGTTTGCGGCGAAACTTTTACCGGGACTTGCAACTTTCCGAGCCAGCTTTTGCAAGTCTTCAGCCTGTCCTGTGCAGAAGAAAAAAAATATAATATACATAAAAACGAAGCGAAACCGCAGCGAGCAAGAGCCCAGAGGAAGATTGATTGTTTTCTTGGTCAGATTCAGGCACACGAAGTTCCAGCTAACAGTCGCCGCCTACAGTTACGGTGCTTCCCTGCGTAAGCAGGTGAAGAAGATGGAAATCACCCAGCACGCCAAGTATACCTGCACCTTCTGTGGTAAAGTCACCGTCCGCCGCCACTCCACTGGTATTTGGAACTGCAAGTCATGCAAACGCACCATCGCCGGCGGTGCCTACATTGTTTCGTACGTGGAGCAACCCCTGAACGTCTCTACCCGATTCTTTTCGTTTCTGCCGGAAGGGGGGGAACATGTTTCATCCTGCCAAACGCTCTTCAAATCAAATGCACAAAGACTTCAACCCCTGTGCGACCGGATTATGCTGACTGCTGCAATAGTACCCCTGCTGCCGCCGCCATGCGATCAACCTTGCGACGATTGAGGGAGATTGCCGAGGTATAAAGGAGACGGGGTGCGAGGGGAAGTGTTTGAAGGATTTGCTTTTCGGTCTGGTGTACGGGAAACATGATTTGCAAGCCTATACCACGAGTTGACGAAGAAAAAGATGTCGACTGTCCAAATCGGGTCATAGAGGCCGGTCGATTAGCAGTGGGAATAAATCAAAAACAAGTTGCATGGCCTCAACCTCCGCAATCGACGAGCAGACGTGAGAGCCCCAGAGTTTCCCCAAAAGTACAATGTAGGACGCTGTGGCGAAAAAAAACTTTCTGAGTACACCCGCCCCTGCTTTCAATGTCAAAGCAAACGAGGATTAGCAGGCGGGCTCTGCTGCATACGCCAGGGACGACTGCTGCCTACAAGATGCCAGCAATACCGTTTGGTGACCGGAGATGTTCCTCAAAACGAACCAGATTTCGCGACAGGTGCCGCCCGCGGTAAAGAAGAGAGATGCAGTCTCGATAGCCCAGCGGTGGAGGCCTCTTGCCCGATCATGTAGGCTAGGCTGGCTGTCTTGTTTCTCGCCAGAGGATATATGCAAGGTGGTCAATTGCAGCTTCTCAGTCGCTACCCGGGACGATGGTTTGCCAGTCCCGCAGCGGTCCTTTGCGATGTCCAGGACGCCAAAACACTCGACTCGTGATTTCTTTGGCGTAGGCCCGTGATGGACGGACGGCACGAGACGCCGCACCCCAGGGCCTGGCGATTGCGCCCTGGGCGGGCACCTGACATTGCAAGCCACCGCTCGATGCTTTGTGAGTTGCCTGTACCGTCATTTCCCCAGGGCAACCTCGCCTCTCTTACTCAGGCAAGCTCGGGGTTGCTCGATGACAAAAAAGTCGCCGGGTCCGCGGAGAGCAAATGAGCCACAGCAACCGACGCAGCGTACGTAAATGGCACGCCGAAACCCCCTCTCTCCCCCCTCGCCCCGGTGGCAAGACGGCCCGGCAGTCCCGTTGCCTGCTCTTTGCTCTGCAGAAGGGCGGATGGACACGACCGCACCGTGCTTCGCGCAGGGGCTACGAGGGGGGGGGCGTCCGTCCCCGCGGCATGCAGAGAGGGTGGGAAGGCCGCATATCTTGCACCGTAGAGCAAAGCAAAGACGAGCTGGGCGCCGCGGCGGCAAGACGCAGGGCAAGGCGCAGGACTTTGCGCGTGAGCGGTGCAGGCGGCACCGCACATGCACCAAAGAGAAACAGACAGCAGGGAGCTCGGCACGATCGTCTGGTGGATGGGAATGCTTTTCTTCGGGCTGGGGGTTGCAGGAGCCACGAGGGGCTAAGTCGTGGGGGTGGGGAGGGGAAATACGAAGAGCTGGCATTTGACGGCTCCGGGGAAACTGGACAGAGTGGCCAGAGCCGAGCCCGAGCCAGAGCCAGAGCCAGAGCCAGAGCCAGAGCCAGAGCCAGAGCCAGAGCCAGAGCCAGAGCCAGAGCCAGAGCCAGAGCCAGAGCCAGAGCCAGAGCCAGAGCCAGAGCCAGAGCCAGAGCCAGAGCCAGAGCCAGAGCCAGAGCCAGAGCCAGAGCCAGAGCCAGAGCTAGAGCAGAGCGTTTTTGTTGGTCTTGTCTGGTGCTTGCCGTTCGTCGTTTGGCTCGGTCGGTCTCGCCCGCCGCAGACGCCGGCCGTGGAACGCTGATGACAATGACAATTGATGGACGTGTGATGGATGTCCGGCCATGTGACGGGAGTGCTCCGTAAACCTCCATGCTCAACGGAAACGGAAAACCAGACCTTGGGAAACGCAAATGCTGCTCCGTCCTTGCTTTGCGTCCAGACGGCTGCACGGTTACCTCATGTAGACCATGTCCATGTCCATGTCCCCAGGCACCAGAGCGAGCACCTCGACAACGCACATGATGCGAGCACCGCACCGCACCAGCACCGCACCGATTGACAGTGATTTGCGACGACGGTTCTTGCTGTCTGGTACAGCACGGTACTTGTTTCATCGGCCAGGCGACGCATGTACAAATGTACCTAATGTGTTTTGGGCCAGCCTGCAGTGGACGAGCCACGGTGCATGTACATGTCTATACGTCTGGTACGGACTACAGTACCTTGATAGTTCCAGCCAGGGCAGTCAGCCAGGGCAGTCAGCCGGGCAGCCGCCGTGCCCGCCTGGGCGGTGGGAACCAGCCGCTACTTGCCCCCCCCCCTCTCCCCCCCGTCAGCCTGCCTGATCGTGCTGCTGTCTGGTACATAGCTTCAATGTTGTTTTCGCGCTTGCACCAGACTCTTCCTCTTCCTCCAGTCCCAAACTCTCTCCCTCCTCTCCTCCTCTCCAACCCGCTCGCTGCCCACTGGGCCCCAGCCGTCTGGTGTTTGGTCTTTTTCTTTGTCCCTCCCGAGGTGTGCCCCCCCCCCCCCCCCCTCCCCCAACCCCAAAGGCCCATATCTCGCACCAGCCTGTCCAGGTCCCCTTGCCCTCCTGAAACCAGACCAGCCAGCAGACCAGATTGACGACGAGTGCTGCTCCTTTTACCTCTCGTCTTCACCCGCTGCAGCACCAAACCTCCGTCGTCTGCACTCTGCAGCACCCACATGCACAGTGCTGCCGTCTGGTTGTTGACCCGACCCAAACTTCGCCTCCCCCCCCCCCCCCCCCCCCCAAAAAGGAAAGCCCCTGCTCCACTATAACACTTCACTGCCTTTCAGCTTTCTTCTGTCCCGTGTCGACGTCGGCATCATTCAGCTTCGCTTCCGTCTCGGCCCGCTTCAGCCTTTCTTTGCTACGTTTCTTTTCTTTTCTTTTACATGTTTCCCATCAAGCTCATCGCTGAATTGTCAGATTTGGCGTCATGAACGAGCCCGAACAGTGCATTATATGCTTGGATCCGTTGCCGCACCCCTCGTCCTCGACTCTGCAACCGCCCGTGAACGGTCTTGGTCTTGCTGGCGCCGCCACCACACAGCCGACACAGGCAAAGGACACCACCACCACCACCACCACGGCCGTAGCTGAGGCCGTGGACGAGGATGCCAGCCATCTCGATATAGTTGCCGCCTTGGACGGCTGCGAGCATGTCATCCACGATGCCTGCATCAGGTCGTGGGCTCAGAAAACCAACACCTGTCCCATTTGCAGAACGCCATTCCACAGTGTTCGCGTCTACAACGGCGTAGATGGTAGGTCCGGCTGCATCATCATCCGCAACACACAGTGCCCCGTCACCACCATCACCACCACCACCACTACTCCTTTTCCCAACCCCATTGGCCCCGTTTCCAAAGAAAAGCGCTTCGTCCCATGCTAACCATGTCGTCTCTTCTCTGCAGGAACTGCATTATCCACATATGGTGTCCAGGACAAGAAGCAAGTCGCCGAGTTCGACGTCCAGGCTTGGTTTGGCGACAACGCCGCGGAGGAGGAAGAGGAAGCCAACCCTTGTCCCATATGCAACTCGGCCGAGCGGGAAGATATCCTGCTCTTGTGCGATAGCTGCGATGCTGCCTATCATACTCATTGCATCGGTCTCGATCGTATCCCTGACGGCGACTGGTACTGCATGGAATGTGCTCACCTGTTCCGCCTCGCTGAGCACCCCTCCGACCGCGCCGACGCCGAACCCCAACCCGTCTCGCCGCGGCCGCAGCATGTGCAGCGTCCCAACCCTCGAGAGGTGCGAGGCTTCCACGTGCGGACGCGGCAGCGCCTGCGGAGAGCCCGTAGGCAGGCCCGTAACGCAGAGTGGCAGGGCGCCTGGGGCCAGTTCTCTGGCCGCTTCTACGAAATGAGCGACCTCGACCTCGACAACCACGATGACGAAGATGACGACCTGGAGCAGTTTCGCCGTTTCCAGCAGCTTGACCGTCGAGAGCTGCAGCGATGGCAGCAGCGCATGGATATTGCCAATCGTCTCGGCGCTCGCGAGACTTTTGCCAGCACCATCCCCCCTCGAATCAGCGAGCGTCTGCAACCGGCCCCGCCGCCGCCTGTACAAGAGACTCGCGACGAGCGCCGCGCTTGGGGTGCTTTTGACCGTGTCCGAGACGCAGAATCAAGCACCAACGGAAATGGAAATCCAAATCGAAAGCGCAAGAGTCGGTCCGTCAGCGCGTCTCCGGCGGAACCGGTTCAAGAAGAGCCCGAGAGAAAACTGAAACGCCCACGGACCAGGCGGCTGCCCACACAGGCCGAGGCCTCTGCGTCTGCCGCGTCGCCCGCCACGTCCGGCCCGTCCAACGCCAGACCAGCAGCAGCAAACGGGACCTCGCAAGGAAACGGCCTCCTCCGCAGGGAGAGCACCACGCCTTTGGTATCGTCGTTGCTCAAGGAGCTGGAGCCGAATCCTCTTTCCGAGGACGAGACACCCATCCTCACGCCAAACTGGCGAGCGCCTCCAGAAGCTTCATCGCCAGCCATCTCACCCTCGCCCTCAAATCACAGCAGCCCTCGGGCGCTTTCCCTGACTCCACCGCCCCTCCCTAGCCTCGGGGGCCGGCCGACATCCCCGACGCTATCACTCAGTACTCATATAGAACCTCGATACGCTCCTGCCAACTACTCCCCGACTCGGTCCAGTAGCGACCATGCAGAACCCGAGCCGCGCCCAGCCAAAGTTGACTCGCGCCCACTCGAGCTGCGCCAGCCGCGGCCAAGACGAGCTCATCAGGTCTCGACCGCCACCCGTTCAGAAGAAACCTCGCCGACAAGGTGGACAATGACCCAGGAAGAAAAGAAGAGCATCAACGACATTGTCAAAACCGCCCTGCGACCTCACTGGCGGGCCCAGAGACTGACGACAGAACAGTACGCCACCATCAATCGCGACATCTCGAGAAAACTTTACGACGAAGTAAAAAATGTGTCGTCGCTCAACGAAGAGTCCCGACGAACGTGGGAGATTAGAGCCACCCAAGAAGTGGCACAAGCAGTTGCCGAGCTTTCAGCTTGATCAACCGTTGCATGAGACGTGGGACTGGACTTTTTTTTTTTTTTTTGAGTTGGGCCACGGCGTTTTGAGGCTGAGTGACGCAGTCCGTATGATCAGATACCCAGGTTTTCATGTCATTTTTTTTGTACCACTCCTCCCCTCTCGCCAGGGATTGAATCTTCACCCGTCTTTTTGTTAATGTGTTTTTTTTTCTGCTCAGATTTGGAGACTCGGGCTAGCGGCGTAATAGGTCTGGTAGATGGGAAACGTATCTGATCTGGTCAAAGTATTGGAGAGGCACACTCATGGTTCTTAGCGACGAGGAATGACTTCTTTTGTATTTATACGTTGGGTTGAGCAATGCATCGTCGGGTTCCGGCCCTGGTAGCCAGGATATGATATGACATACAACATTGGCGATTTACGGTCAACATGTGACGAGACTGGGTTCTTGATACCCAAGCAAGCTTCGCCGTGAAGTCTCGAGAAGGTGAATGGGGCCGGTCGTGAGCCGCAAGCCGCGACGCCCAAGTCAAGAGGGTCGAGGGCCAACCAGTCGAGCAGAAAGGCATCTCCCAGCTGACTCAAACGCGCGCATTCATGCAAGTCTGCGTTGGATGCATCACGTCCCCGGGGGAAATCAAGGGAGGCGCCATCTTCTGCTGCGCGGACGCGGCAGGCGTGGGCTTTGTATATCTTGTTCACCAGAACAGCCGGATGGGTTTTGAAACGACAGCGCAAGAAACGTGAAGTCGGGGACACACGACGCTGCCCAGCCGTGCGTGGCTGGGCTTGGGCTGTCAGCAGTATCTATCTAACAGAACCCGGTGGAATTGAAGGCAGGTACCGCTAGCGAAAAAAGACTGCGATGAGATTTGCTCTCGGCACCTGTGAATGATCAGGACGTTTTGGAGGCGAAACAGGTCCTGACGATAAGGAAAGAAGTGCCTTGGATGAGAAGGGAAAAAAGGACGAGAAAGGGAGGGCAAAGCACGAGAGGAGTTTTTCTGCACAGAGGCTGTGGGGACAGCCCGGGGGCATTACGTAAGCGTCTGGTGCGTGCGAGGCTCGAGCGAGCAAGAGTTATTCTCTCTCGGGGGCTTCGAAGAACGCCCGGTTAAGGGGGTCAAAAAAAGCTGAAGCTGGCCAGCCTCGATCCGGACCGCGCAAAGCAACGCAACGAACCTTTGGCCATGGCTGCTTCAAGCAGAGGCCGCCGCGCCCTGGGATCCTTGATAGCAGGTTAGGATTTCAGCCTCCCCGGCAGCGTCGCCGCTCGTTTGTCTGCCCGACGTCGGTCGTTTTTTTTCCGTGCTTTTATTTTTTTTTTTTTTCATTCTTATTTTTCCTCTCCCGTCCTTGTATGTACTTGTACTGACGATTCACGCGGCAACCCGCAGGTTCATCCACCGTCTGCTCGAGATGCGCCACGACGTCTGCCCGGGCTCCCTCGCGGCTGTACTCGGCCACCGCCGCAGCCGGCCCGGCGAGCCCCTCGTCTGAAGCCGCAGCCGCAGCCGCAGTTGCCGCCGCCGCGCCGCCGCCGTGCTACGACGTCCGGTCCGGGCTGGTTCTCACGCGGCCGCCCCTGCTGACGCGCAAGCTGCACCCGTTCGAGAACGCCTTCTTCTTCTACCAGAAGCGGCTGGAGGAGCGGCTCAACACGCCCTTCGTGACGAGCATCTACTTCAAGCCCGACACGGCGCGCCGGCTGGACTGGAACCTCAAGGTGGGCGAGCGCCGGGGCACCGTGGCCAAGGACATCGGCGTGTACAGCGGCAAGAGCGCGCGCGCGTGGGACGACGAGCTCCGCGCGGGCGACCCGCTCAGCGGCCAGGACAGCCTGGTGGACAGCCTGCTCCGCGACGCCGAGGCCCGCGTCAGCGACGACGCCGAGGTCATCCCCGCCGAGGACGTGGTGCCCGTCGAGCGGCCCGCGCCGCGGGAGACCGAGGCCGACCGCGCGGGCGACCTGCGGCGCCTGGACAGGCAGCTGGACCGGACGCTGTACCTGGTCGTCAGGGGGGCGGGCGGCTGGGAGTTCCCGGCCGACCTGGTGGCCAAGCACGAGAACCTGCACGAGGTTGGTGGTTTGCACTTCTCTCTTCTTCTTCTTCTCCTTCTTCTTTCTCCCACACGCAGCGGGGAAACTTGGCGGCCGGAGGGCTAACCGCGGCGTTGAAATGCAGGCTGCCCGGCGGGTCATGGACCAGGCGGCCGGGGTGAACATGAACACGTGGATCGTCGGCCGCGTGCCCGTCGCCCACGTCGTCGAGCAGCCCGTCCGGGATGGCGAGGGCCTCGTCCAGACGCGCGGCCGCAAGACCTTCTTCCTCAAGGCGCGCATCATGGCCGGCCAGGCGGACCTGCACAGCAACCCCTTTGGATATACCGACTTCAGGTGGCTGACGCGGGAGGAGCTGCGGGAACAGCTGCCGGCGGACTACTTCCGCGGCGTGCGGAACATGATGTCGGATCGGTGAGTCCCAAAAAAAAAAAAAAAAAAAAAAACAGGCCCAGCACAGGCCCAGCACATGCGCAACCAGGCGCCACCGGCCGGTGGCGGACGCAGGGATCTCACAAGGGGGAAAGGAAAAATATGAACGTCGCCCGTCACATAGACGACGCCCATGGGAGCGGCGCGTGGCTTTGTAAAACTACCCCGTGTGCACGCACGCTTTCTTGTACAGCATTCTAGAATCTCCAGAACAAGAAGAAAAGAAAACAAGGGGCCCCCGGGGGGGGGGGGGAGGCCTTGCTATGCGATTGCTGTGCGGGTGCGATGCACCACTTCCATCGTGACTCTGTGCTGCCGCAACGAACTTGACGCTGCCGTCTTTCGCGGAGACCAAACAAGACCTTTGCAGAAAAAGAAGAAGAAAAAAAAAGGGGGGGTGGATGTCGGGCATCTCGCTTCCAAATTCCCCCCTTGCTATTATTTCGTCATCAACATGAACGACATCAAGCCCATCCCAGCATGTTTCTCTAGCCAACAAGACCGGCCGTGCACATGCCTCCCAACCACTACATACACAAAAAACACACACAAGGCATACGTTTAGATTCTCTTTTCGAGTCGTTCCTCCCCCAACGCCGCCAATTCCAGTTTCCCTATGCTGACATGTTGTTTCTTGCCGCTGGCGATATCAAGCTAAGCAGACCCCCCCCCCCCCCCCCCCCCCCCCGGCCGAAGCCCAGCAGAAAACAAGTGATAATCACGACGACCCGGCTGGCTTGGCCTGGCCTTCGACAAAGTTCAGCGCATCCTCTGTGCTGACGCAGTTGATCGAGCTCGTCTTGTTGTGAAACGTCACGCCGTAGCACTTGTCGGCCACGTGGACAATCTCGGGTCGGAACGTGGTGCAGATAAACTGCGTGCCGGCCTCGTTGGAGATGGACTCGAGCAACGCAGCAACGGCGGTTCGGTACTGAGCATCCAGGTTGGCGTCGACTTCGTCAAAGATGACCATGGGGCTGCTCTCGGTTTGCTGGAGCGCGAAGATGAGACACAGGGCGCACAAACCTGTGTTGATGATGCCTGTTAGCAATGCTGGGCTGGGCTGGGCTGGGCTTGGCCTGTCTTGGGTCATATCGCTGGCCAGGTGGTGTCGAGGCGACGACTTACTCTTCTGCCCGCCGCTGAGCTGCTGAATCCTCTGCTGCTCGTCCAGCTCCTTGGAGTTGAAGGAGACGCTGATGCCCACGCCAATGTAGTTTTCCACGCTGCCGCGGGCTTCCTCGTCCGATTCGTCGGCTTCCTGCCGGCGATCTGTTCTTCTTTGGATGACGAGACGGCCGTGTCCCGCAGGCACGAGCTTGCCGAATATCGTCGCAAACTCCTTGGATACCTGCTTAAACGTCCGCTCGATGGCTTCGTCCTTTCGCCGATCCAGGTGCTCGACCAGCTCCTCGATGGATCCCTGGGACGCGTCCAGCTCTTGCCGCCGCTTCATCAGCTGGTCCTGCTGCATGGTGAAGTTGTTGTACTGCTCAAACGCCTTCTTGTTGACGTGCTTGTACTTTTTCAGAGACTCGTTCACCTTCTTCAGTCTCTTCGTAATCTTCCGCGCCGCATCGTCTGTCAGCTTCCTTGCGTGTGCATGCTTTGCCTCGCCCGGCCGTCACGGGTTTGCTTTCTACTCACAGTGTTGGCCTCCATGTTCTCATACTTGTCGAAAGCCTCCTCGGGAAGCACGCCCAGGTCCCTGATGTTCCTGGCGCATTCCGCGGCCTGCGCAGTCAGCAGCGCCCTTCTCTGCAGCGTCTTCTCCATCTTCTTCTGTTGCTTTTCTATCCGGGTCGAGAGGTCGTTCTGGACCTGCTCCCTGTCCGCCTTTTCAGCCCTCAGTCGCTCGATTCTGGCAGAAACCTGCTCTATTTTGCCCTCGGTTTCTTCGAGGTTGCCCGCAACCGTCTGCAACCCCTTTTGCGCGGCTTTGAGCTCTCGCTGAGCCTCCTTCATGCTTCCTGCCGCGCCCCCCGACGCCGACGTCTCGAACGCTTGACTGTTCACCTGATCCAGCTTCATCTGGAGATTCTGACGCAGGTCTGCCTCTAGAAACTGCTTCTTCCTCTCCAGCTTCCTTCGGTCGTTACTCAACTCGTTCCACTGCTTTTGCAATTGCTGTGTCAAGGCGCTGAGACTCTCGAGCTCTCGCTCCTCCGCCGCACTAAGGCTCTTTTTGAATTCGGTGCCGATTTCGGCCTCGTGGGCAGCGACTTCTTCCATGAATCCGTTCATGTTCTTCTCCACTGCGTCGCGGCGCTTGAGGGCCGCGTCAAGGTGGCTCCTTTCGTTCTCGACATGGCTGGACTTGTTCCTCAGCTCGTGCTTGAGCGGTTCAAAGCCGTCGTCTGCTTGCCTTAGCTGCTGCTCGAGCTTTTGCAGCTCCGACATGGCTCCGGTAATCTCCTGGTCCTTGCGCTCGATCTGGTGACGCAGGTCTCGCAGCTGTGCAATCAGGCCGTCGAATTCTTCTCGCCATTTGTTCGCAGCGTGCACCGCTTCGAGGCGTGACTTTCGCGGGTCAATGTATCCACCAGTCATTGCACCTCTCTTGTTTGTCGTGTCGCCTTCGGCGGTAATGCCGTCAACGCCATGACTTCTGGCGTATTGGGAAGCCACGGCTAGGTTTATGCAGACTACCGTCTTCCCGAAGACTTGCTGGAAGGCCTTTTCGAACCTGGCGTCGTATTTGATTTTGCTAATAAGAGGCACCGCGTCGTTGGATCGAGGAAAGCTGACCTGTCGTGGCCGCAGCTGGGCTAATGGCATGAAGGTGACCCGGCCTCCGTGCTGTTTGAACAGGATATCCGCCAGGTAGGTCGCAGTGTCGGCATTATCAACGACATAGTGGAACAAGCTGGAGCCAGCAATCTGCTCTACGGGCAGTCTGTACGCGTCGCTGACCTCGAGGAGATCTGCAAGGGTTCCGTAGGCACCAGGGATATCCTGCTCCTGCTTCAGACGACGGATTGTAGCCAACCCGCGCGCCGTCGCGCCGTCGACGGCGTGTGACAGTTCCCGGTCCGCTTGTTCCTTTTCCTGTCTTGCGTTCGCAATGATGGAGTTTAGCTTCTCCTCCTCCCGTCGGATGAGCTTTCGCTCGTCGTTCAGTTTATCGAGGTTGATCCTGGCTTGTGTGACGCGTTCCTCCATCTGTACCCTGTCGCCACTCCAGTTCGACAGTCGCAACCTCAGATCCGCAACCTCCCTCTCGGTTTGATCAATAGCCTTCTGCACCCTTGCGACTTCCTCTTCGGCCTCTATCCTGTTCGCCTTTTGCCCACTGATGGTCAAGTTCAGCTCCTCGACTTCTTGCTTCAGCCAAGCATCTCGCTCGGACTTGTTCTTAAACCGAGAGCCGCGACTTTGCTTGGCGAAAAGCCGGGCCCGTGAGGCCTCCGCTGTGTCCAGTTGCCGTCTTATGTCAGCTTCCTGCTCCTTTTTCTTCTGGTATTCAGGTAGGACCTTGGCGTGTTGCTCCTCTTTCTGCGAAATCTCGGACTGGATTGACTGAAGCTCGGCGGCGTGTTGGGTTCTCGCTTGCTCCTGTGCTGACTGCCCGTCCTTCAAGTTCTTCACCTTGAGCTCCGCTTTTGCGAGCACCTTTGCGCTGTCCCGTCTGTCTTCTTCGTGTTGACGCCGATCAATTTGGAGAAGCTCCAGTTCCCGCTGGAGGTTGTGGATCTCTGCGTCGATTTTTGCAATCGCCTTCTCGCCCTTCAAAAACTCGGTGCGGCTTGAGTCGCTGGTGTCGAGACCATCCTGTCGAGTACTATCGATGTCTTCCAGAGCAGACTGAATCGTGACTTGCTCGCGATGGTGATAAGCGTACTCCAGGCACCGGCGCTCCCGATCTTTTTCCTGGAAGCCGCGCAACTCTTCCTTCTCCTCCTCCAGCTCGCTTAGCCTCTCTTTGATGTATTCCAGCAGTTCGTCAATCTTCTCTCGCTTGTTGTTGGTCTCGTGCATGATTTTCAACGATTCCGCCCGACGTGCTTCATACACGTGGGTCCCAGCAACTTCCTTCAATAGGTTCAGCCTATCCGATTCCTTCATGCTTGTAAGCGCCGTCACACGGCCTTGCGGGACGATGTAGTAAGGATTCGATCGCGAAAATCCCGCTGCTTCGAGGAGGTTCATGACGTCCGTTTTGGTCACCACTTTCCGATCAACCGAGTACTCGTCCTTTTTCAATCCAATGGTGCGGCGCAAGACGACCTCCTTGTTACCTGTGGGAAAGCGATCGTCGCTGTTGTCGAAAATGATCTCCACGTAGGCAGACATGACGGCAGAGCCGGAGCCCTCGTGCAGCAGGCCTTGTCGCTCTTCTCGGCTCATCTGCGTGTAGGCATCGCTGAGGACGAACCGCATCGCTGCGAAAAAGTTGCTCTTCCCGGAGCCATTGCGACCTACAATGACATTCGTTTTTGGCGAGAAGGGCTCAATAACCGTTTGGTCTTTATAGCTGCAGGCAAGTCAGCTTGCGCGGGTTTGGCAAAAACAGCAATATTGACGGCGCACCTTTTGAAGCCCTGGATAATTATCTGTTTAATGTACATGGTGAATGGAAGCTGGCGCCTGCGCGCTACATCTGGTATGTGCCAGCTACGGACTGGACGAAGCTTGAGCCTTGTGAAGTCAAGGACGCCGCTTCAATCCTTGCGACGCGTCTCTGACAGTCGCGACCAAGCTTGAGGGGTGAAGTCGCGTTGAGGGAGCAGGCCAAGGCACTGACGGGTTGTTGCTGCCTGAGGTGGCCATGGCGCCACCCAGCGCCACCCAGCGCCACGCCAACGCCACGCCAGCTACCCTGCACACTGTGACACCTCAAGTTGACTTGGCGCATGAAATCTCAGCAACCTTGCGTACGCCTTGGGATTGTTCGTTTTACGGATACCTTTATCTTGTGTGGCCCTATGGGATACTCGTGACGAAGGGGTCAATGGCCGAGCATGCCCACGGGATTAATTGTGGCTCCATTTTCTTTTAATTTAGGTACCTATGGGGAGGGGCGGCATTGTGGATAAGAATTGGAGAGGCGGATGCACACTTTGATCTCGAAGTTGGTCATTGATTACATAGGTTCGCGTGCCTTGGAGGCAATGACGCTTCAGGCAAGCTGGTGAAGCTGGTACCAAGCAAAGCCAGCAAAAGGGGACAACGACACAAGCATCAAACAAGCTGGTGCAACACCACACACAACACGGGGCCCTGGGCTGCTAGCCTCTGCTGGTACCCAAAAGCCGAAATCCATCACGGGACAAAAGGCTGCAGCAGCGACCATTTGATGCCAGCGACCATGTCAGCGACCATGCCGGAGACCAATGCTGGAGACCAATGCTGGAGACCAATGCCGGAGACCATGCCGGCGACCATCAATGCCAGCGACCATTGATGGCAGCGGCCAAGCCAATTGATCACTGATGGTTGGTTATGTGGTCACCCTGCGCTATTCGGTAGTTGAAATGCATGGCGCCCTTCGGTGGAGTTGCACCTGCACTACGGATTGACAGTGTACCAGACCCGTGCCGTGCTCCGTACCACGTACAGTACCAGTATCGCCCAAGGCTCAATTGACGGAAATTTCCCCCAGGAAGCTGATGCATTCCAATTCCCCATACTCCGTACTCGGCAGGCGTGGTCATTGCCTTCGGAATTGAGCACTAGGAATCAATATTCTCCGAGAGTGTCTGGCGACCAGCCATTGGACTCGGGAAGATAGACTTCTCACTGATCGCCCATGTATCCGAAACTTTGCTGATCCCTACCATTTGGATGTTGCAGCGCTGCGAGGACTCGGCTCAGCTCGATCAAATCACGGCCCGCTGAAACACTGACTGTCATTTCGTTCAACAAATGCAACGTCGAAAGCCATGCGGACGAGGTGCACGGTGTGTTTCGCTGCACTCGGTGGGCCATTTCATACCGGCGAATGTCCATTACCGTACCCTACTGCCTGTCGGCCACGTCGAAAGAAGTGTGAAGTGTCTGGAATGAAGGCAAGCAGCCTATATCTCACTGGCGCGAAGTGATATAGGCTGTGCGAGAGGAAGGAATGGGAATGGGTTCATTGCGATGCACACAGGATGCAAAACCTTGCAACGTGGTTTCTTACCAGGTAGGGGGAAAGGGAGGGGGGCGGCGGAGGCAGGGGTAAGATGGACGGATGAAAAAGCGACTGACTGATTGAATTGCTCCGGGACTTGAGAAAAGAGAAAGGAAGAGACAAAAAGCCCAATCACCGCGTTGAAAGATCCCGGTTGGCATCCAAGGTGGTATCATCTAGCAAACCGGCAGTGATGAAAGTAGTAGTTAGTCATCAACGTCATCATGTCCATTTGACACGGGGCTGTGACAGGCCACATCTCGCAAGGCTCCGAGCGAGAGATGCTTTGATGAAAAGGCGGGAAACCACGTGGCGCTTGGCTCGTGAGGAACTCGACTTGCAAGACTTGCAAACCTGGTCGTACGTGGTCTGGAAAGGAGAGAGGGCATGGCCACCTTGCTGACTCTGGCCAAGGGCGAAACAGAAGGAAAAAAAAAAAAAAAGGGAAGGGAAGGGCAGAAAAAGAAAGGCAGCAACCCGGGTTCAATCGACGCAGCACCGAGTCTCCTGCAGCGATTGGAATCGTGGAGGGGCGACCTCACGAGAGAGCCCACAACAAAATGGGGCTAGTGCACACCAACAGGGAAATTAAGCGAAACGCAGCAGCGACAAGAAACCGTTGGCCGGGGTGCTGGGCGGCGCGTGCTGGCGTGTATAAAAATAAGGACACACATTATACAAAGACCAGGCCTGCCCTCCACCCAAATTTCTCCCGCTCCGTCCCCAGCTGACAGGCAGCCGCGCCAGCTCTGGCTGAACAAACCCTTTGAAACCAGCCGCACCGCCACATCTCCGCGCCATCGTTACCAGCCACATCCAACCTCACCTCGGCAGTACACCTGTCGACCAGGTGCCTTGCTGCAGCTTACAGACGGCATATCTGCATAAAGTCGTCCTTGTCCATGCGAGACAGGATTTCCCCTGCAAAAAGCTACGCGGCATCAAGACTGTAGTTACTATAGCTACTATAGTTGAAGAAGAAGAATCATTTTCATACATGTACCGAAAGTTCCTAATGTTCTGCTGACTCGTTTACCTTCTGAGTTCACCCATCAGCACACTCACTCAGTCACACCGGACACCCACGCAGCTTGGAGTTTTCGACCGTCCTTTATTCCTCGTGTTCGAGGGCCTGGAAAATCCGGCCTCGAGTTACAAGTCTAAAGCACAGCTTCAACCCGCCTCGCCATCGGCAATTTCCCACCCGGGCTAGGCTTGAAACGCCGGCGGTAACTCAACCTTCACAGCCTTCCCGAGGTGCAGTGCGTGGGCCACCTGTCCAGTAACTGCACCTCGCCAGGCATCTGCTCCCCATTACTGCGACGAGTTATGATCCGATGAACGCTTGAAACACACTTTCCCCCCCAATCAACCTACAATGGCGTCAAGACTGGATCGGCTGGTGACTATCCTTGAAACCGGGAGCACCAGGCTAATTCGAGAAACTGCCGTCAATCAGCTCGCTGACTGGCAAAAGCAACATCCTGACGAGCTTTTCAATCTCTTGTCTCGGGTTGTCCCCTATCTTCGCCATAAGGACTGGGAAACTCGCAGTACTGCGGCCAAGGCTATCGGCAAGATTGTCGAAAATGCGCCGCTCTATGACCCAAATGCAGACGACGCCACCCCAGCACTGAAGAGTGACCAAGATGCGGCTGAGAAGAATGGTCACATCAAGAAGGAAGAGAGTGAGGAGCTTATCATCTCTACAGGTGAAGAAACGCTACGATTCTCTTCACTCGATGTCAACTCAATCTTGAAGTATGGCCGGGAATTGCTTCGCGGAGGAGGCATTGAATACAGTCTGGCCTCGCTGGATCCTCAGGCGCGCTTAACACATCAGAAAAAAACGCTTTTGGGGCGCCTGGGTCTTCTGGGCCGAAAGTTTGAAGACCAAGATTTACCCGTCCCGTCAGACGGACATACCGTGCCCCCAACTCCTATGGACCGCAGCAATGGTAGTGGCCCGATAAGAAGCGATAGCATCTCACAAAGTCAAACGGGAGAGGAATCACAGCTCAGTTCGAGACAGTTGAACGTACTGAAGAGAAAACGGAAGAGAGAAGTTATGAAGGCTTCGCAAGGAAAAGGGGGCTTCGGCGATCTTTCTCTCCGACGCTCGGCTACGCTTGGGTCGGAAGGGCTGGGTAGCGATGAGGCTGCTAAAGCGGAAGGTGAACTCAAGAGGAACGGCCAAATGAATGACTACTTCAACCTCGAGCGCCCCGCTGACGTCGATGAGGATACCAAGGTTGTCAGTGAGTTCAAAGGATCAGTCATTCCGATCAAATCAGAGCTGGAAATGGAAGAAGAGATGGAAGGAGTCGAGTGGCCGTATGAACGACTGTGCGACTTTCTCAAAATTGACCTCTTCGATCCGTCCTGGGAGACTCGGCATGGAGCTGCAATGGGGTTGAGGGAAATATTACGAGTTCATGGTGCAGGCGCAGGCCGCGAGCGAGGGATATCCAAAGAGAAAAACGACGCCCTCAACTGCGAATGGCTCAACGACCTTGCCTGTCGCCTTTGCTGCGTTTTGATGCTGGATCGCTTTACCGATTATAGTTCAGACACCTCTGTTGCCCCAATCAGGGAAACTGTTGGGCAAACTCTGGGCTCTGTGCTGAAACATGTCCCCCCGGCGTCTGTACACGACATTTATCGCACTCTCTATCGCATGGTAATGCAGCAGGATCTCGACTTGAAGCGCCCTATCTGGGCTGTGCGCCACGGAGGCATGATTGGCCTTCGATACGTCGTCGCAGTAAGAAAAGACCTCTTGTTACAGGACGGTGACATGATTGATGGCATCATCAGAGCTGTCATGAAGGGATTGGGTGATCTGGATGACGACGTTCGCTCCGTGAGCGCTGCGACCCTCATTCCCATGGCCAAGGAATTCGTTACGATGCGACCAGACCAGTTGGATAGTCTTACTAGCATCGTCTGGGAAAGCCTGTCCAATCTCGGCGACGATCTCAGCGCAAGCACTGGCCGTATCATGGATCTTCTCGCGACTCTCTGTGCCTTCCCGGAGGTTCTTGACGCCATGAGAGCTTCTGCAGCGCAAGACGACGAGCGATCTTTTACACTCTTGGTCCCTCGGCTTTATCCCTTCTTACGGCACACGATCACATCTGTGCGTCTGGCTGTGCTGAAGGCATTGCTGACCTTTGCTACGTTGGGTGGTGAAACCCCTCGTGGCTGGCTGAACGGCAGGATTCTCAGGCTCATCTTCCAAAACATTCTAGTCGAGAGAGACCAAGAAACGCTCAATATGTCGTTGAAACTGTGGGATGCTCTAATCACCAGCCTCGCCAAGGATCCAGCTGTCCTTTCAGACGAGTTCGCACCTCATATCGATCCTCTTATGCAGCTTACTCTTCACCCTATTGGCATCTCGCGGAACCCTATCCCGATGAATACCGCATTGTTCCAGAAACCGTCTGGAGGAACGTACTTGGCCCAAGGTATGGCACCGTCGTACGGCCGGCGAATGTCTTCACCTGAAACGGTAGGCAGAGCTCCGAAACGACGTCGGAGGTCTACGAAAACGGAGGAGCCCGTCTCGACGGGCGTCACTCATGATGTCGATGGTCACATGATGCAAGGCGATGTCGATTTGGTCGGCATGGATGTCTTGATTCGGTCTCGAACTTATGCTGCGGCGGCGATGGGCAAGATGATGTCCTTGGTCCCTGCTCAGAGTCTCCATGATTTTGACGCGTTACTCGTACCTGGACTGACCTCGGCCTTCTCTTCCACCCAGCTCACAGCCTGCATAGTGATAGACGAGTTTGCTTCGCATAGTCAAACGACTGATGCATCTTCAAGATATACCGAGCACCTGCAACGCATCATCGAACTCGATCGTCCATCTTCGTACGGGGACTTGGTCAACTTTGTTCAACGCGCGAGGACACAATGCCAGCAACTCATCCTCCTCTTCCGTGACCATGGCAAGGTCTCTCACAGCAAGCTCCCGGTATTGCCGGTAATTGTCCAAGGCGAGCCAGAAGCGGGACCGAGCGCATTTTCTGTCGCTACTGCGGAGAAATGTGTCAATGAAGATTTCGAGAAGCTCAAGAAGATGATGCCCCCAGGTCAACGTTTGATTGCTAGTCAGCAACTAGCCGATGCGAGGAACAATGCAATATCGGCAATAGACGAGGCCAAATCCTTCAAGGCGGCTCGAGACGTCAGAATCAAGGCCGGCGCTGCCTGTGCAATGGTTGCAATGCATCTTCTACCCAAGAAACCAAGTCCATTGATCAAGGGCATCATGGATTCCGTCAAGACCGAAGAGAGCCAACTCCTGCAGACTCGATCATCTGCGAGCATTGCCAAACTTGTCCGACTCTTTGCCGACAAGGGCCGAAAGGGTCCTGCAGACAAGGTGGTTGCTAATCTCGTCAAGTTCTCCTGCGTCGAAGTTGCCGAGACCCCCGAGTTTCCCGTCCACGCAGCCAAGACTTCTTGCATCCTCTCGATGCAAAAGGAAGAGGATAGAGTCGACCATGCAGATGCAGCCAAGTGGGCAAAGGAGGCCAAAGCCGCTCGCATCACGAGACGAGGAGCCAAAGAAGCTCTCGAGATACTGTCTAGAGCCTATGGAGCTAAGCTGTTTGACATAGTTCCGAGCCTTCGAACTTTCATGGAAGAGCCGCTGGTCAAGGCTTTCTCGGGTGAACTACCGCCGCAGGCCAGGGATCCCGAGGAGGTGTTTGGCCAAGAAATCGTGGACGCCTTATCCGTTATTCGAACAATGATGCCGACACTCGATGTAGGCCTACACCCCTTCGTCATGGGCTTGTTGCCTCTGGTTATCAAAGCCCTGCATTCGGAGCTGTCAGTTTTCCGCTACATGGCGGCGAAATGCCTCGCTACCATCTGCAGCGTCATCACAGTCGAGGGCATGACTGCGCTTGTCGAGAAAGTTCTTCCATCGATCAGCAATCCGGTAGATTTGAACTTCCGACAAGGCGTGACCGAGGCCATCTATCACTTGATCGCCGTCATGGGTGATGCGATCTTGCCATACGTCATCTTCCTGATTGTTCCCGTTCTTGGAAGGATGAGCGATTCCGACCACGAGATTCGACTGATTGCGACTACATCGTTTGCAACCCTGGTGAAGCTGGTTCCTCTAGAAGCCGGCATTCCGGACCCGCCTGGCCTGTCGGAGGAGCTCCTGAAAGGCAGAGACCGAGAACGAACATTCATTGCGCAGCTTTTGGATCCCAAAAAGGTCGAAGAGTTTAAGATTCCAGTTGCTATCAAGGCTGAGCTCCGATCGTATCAACAAGAAGGCGTCAACTGGCTCCACTTCCTCAACAAGTATCACCTGCACGGCATTCTGTGCGATGACATGGGATTGGGGAAAACGCTCCAGACGATTTGCATCGTGGCAAGTGATCACCACCAGCGCCAGGAAGAGTTTGCCAAGACGGGGGCTGCTGATGTTCGGCCGCTGCCGTCGCTCATCGTTTGCCCGCCGACTCTTTCGGGCCATTGGCAACAAGAGATCAAGACGTATGCGCCTTTCCTGACGGTGACGGCTTACGTGGGACCACCTGCTGAGCGAAAGGCCATCCGGCATAAGCTGGGAGAGACGGATGTAGTGGTGACATCGTACGACGTCTGCAGAAACGACACTGATGTCTTGGACAAGCACAGCTGGAACTACGTGGTTCTCGACGAAGGTCACCTGATCAAGAATCCCAAGGCGAAAATCACGCAAGCTGTGAAGCGGCTGGCCAGTAACCATCGCCTCATCCTCACCGGAACGCCCATTCAAAACAATGTGCTCGAGCTATGGTCGTTGTTTGACTTTCTCATGCCAGGCTTCCTCGGAGCGGAGAAGGTCTTCTTGGATCGCTTTGCTAAACCGATCGCTGCGAGCCGGTTCAGCAAAGCATCGTCGAAGGAACAAGAAGCCGGTGCATTGGCTATTGAAGCCCTTCACAAGCAGGTATTACCGTTCCTGCTTCGTCGCCTGAAGGAAGAGGTGCTCAACGACCTGCCGCCCAAAATATTGCAAAACTACTACTGCGATCTCAGCGATTTGCAAAAGAAGCTTTTCGAGGACTTTACGAAGAAGCAGGGCAAGAAACTGCAGTCCGAGGCAGGGCGGGACGACAAGGAAGCCAAGCAGCACATCTTCCAGGCCCTGCAATACATGAGAAAACTGTGCAACTCGCCGGCCATGGTGGTGAAACCTGGAAGTCCGGTTTACGAAGAAACGCAAAGGATCCTGCAGAAGCAAGGCACGGCGATTGAAGACGCGATACATGCACCCAAGCTTACAGCGCTCCGAGACTTGCTGGTCGACTGCGGGATCGGTGGCGACGACGGCGATGCGAGCGACCCCCTATACCAGCCAATCAAACCACACCGGGCTCTTATTTTCTGCCAAATGAAGGAAATGCTCGACATGGTTCAGAACAAGGTTCTGAAGGAGCTTCTCCCCTCAGTGTCTCATCTTCGACTAGACGGATCGGTCGAAGCCAACAAGAGGCAGGACATTGTCAACAAGTTCAACAGCGACCCGTCGTATGACGTTCTGCTGCTGACGACGAGCGTGGGCGGGCTCGGACTCAATCTGACTGGCGCAGACACCGTCATCTTCGTGGAGCATGACTGGAATCCGCAAAAGGACTTGCAGGCCATGGACCGCGCCCACCGTATCGGGCAGAAAAAGGTGGTCAATGTGTACCGCTTGATCACGCGTGGCACCTTGGAGGAGAAGATTTTGAGTCTCCAGCGATTCAAGATTGACGTGGCCTCGACCGTGGTGAACCAGCAAAACGCAGGCTTAGCCACAATGGATACCGACCAGATTCTGGACCTGTTTAACCTCGGCGATGCGGGGCCGAACCTGATATCTGACAAGCCGCAAAACGAGCTGGATGGGCGCGAGGAAGACATGGTGGACATTGAGACGGGTGATCTTCGTCAGCCCGGAAAGAAAGCATGGCTTGACGACTTGGGCGAGCTATGGGACAACAAGCAATACGAGGAAAGCTTCGATCTGGACGATTTCATGAAGACCATGTCATGAGTAAAGACACTTTTGCAGCGAGGTTCCAACGGTTTGAGCAAACAAGGCGTGGCGTGGCGCTCGGAGTTTGGTACAACTTTCACCGTCTTCGGCTTGCTTGCGCTATTTTCTTGCTTCTTCTTTTTTTTTCTTTTTTTTCTTCCAGCTTTCGGGTAATTGGCGTATGGGATGTTTAAAGGGGGGACTAGAACATCATGTGGGCTGCTAACCCGTGAGAAAAAGTTGTTTTCTTGTTCGTTTATCTCTTTTTTTATTTTATTGATTTATTGATTTATTGATTTATTATTGACTTAATCATTTTTTTTCTTTTTAAAAAACAACCTGTATATTCTTGGGAGGGTAGCGACAGGACTCTTGTACAACAATCTAAGTGGGGGGCGCCTGGCCATGATGCTTGACGGCGTTTCCTGGGTAGACGTCCTATCTGATGGGACAATGTATAACCTCTTGATTAAGCACGTTGACCCCTCCTTGATCTTGGGTGCCTAATGTGTCTGTCTGTCTACCTTTGTAGGCATCTACATTGTCCGGACTCCGGAGTACCTTGGTAATTAAATGATCATGTGTGGCGTGGCGATGGCGGGGCGCTGTTTGTGTAGCAGGGCTGTCATGCCAGTCAGGTGCAGTTGCCCCACGGAGAAAGGCTGGGAGGGACAGCGAGAATCCAGAAACTTCCTGCGCTCGGAGGAGGACGACTGGTGACAGGCCCCATACATCCATCATCAACCCATCACAGACGACGCATCCACGCCGTCGTCGCTTTTATTGCCTTGCCTTGTCATTTTTGGCCAACAGGGGGAAAAAACCAAAACCCAAGAAAAAAAAAAAACCAAAGCTTTTGCGCGCGCGCTAGTGGAATCTTGAAAACTTGGGGGCAGGGGCAGCAAAGCAAGGTGGTCCAAAATGCCCGTTGATTACAGCAAATGGGTACGCTCGCTCTTAGCCATGGGTCTTTGCGATCGTGCAGGCGCCTCCTGTCTTGATTGCTTGGCGTATTATGGTGCAGCTGATTCGGCATTTTGGCGATAGGACGCGTTGGAGCTCAGCGACGATTCCGACATTGAAGTGCACCCCAACGTAGACAAGAGGTCCTTCATCCGCGCCAAGCAGAGCCAGATTCACCAGGAACGGCAGCAGCGCAAGCTCCAGATCGAAGCCTACAGATACGAGAACGTCATCCACGATGGCCTGCTCGAGCGGCTCTCGGCCATGACAGCATCGCTCAGACGCCACGCCTCGGAAGCAAGAGGCTCGGCCGACGACGCTGCGGCCGACGTCGCCCTGAAGGCCCTGCTGGAAACGAACCCCGGGCCGACGGCGGACGCTGTGCCCCCGCGGCCAGAGGGACTACAGGGGGACGGCTCGGCACCCGCGACGTACTCGCAGATGCTCGCGGGGCTGATTGACGAGGTCGCCCAGAGGCTTGGCGAGAAGAAGGAGGCGGAGCGGTACGACGCCTTGATCGGAGAGCTGGAAGGGCACGCCAAGAAAATCCAGCGGCTGCAAAAGGAAACCGCGGAGAAGCTGGACAAGTTGGTCAAGGAAGAAGGCAAGAAGATTACCAGCGACGACATTCACACGGGATTCGACAGCTCCCACGTTTCGAAGCCGGCGCCGGCCGAGAAGAAGGATGCTGCCTCGACAGACGTCCAGCTGCTGAACCCCAACTTTGCCGCCTCTGGCGGATCCCCAGCCGCGAGCTCCAAGGGGGGCGCGGACGGTGACGAGGAGGACATGGAAGCATCTGCAGCTGCCAAGCGGTTCGCGCTGATACCCGTCAAAGACTACGCCGCCAGCCTGCAGTACATTTCGCAGAACCCGCAGATCCTGACGGAGCGGGAAACAGACGGGCTGCTGGTGCTGGCGTTTGACGCGGCGCTGGAGCGCAAGGACGACTACTCTCGGCAGTGCGTCCACCAGGCTCTGCTCCTGCAGTACTGCCGGGCGCTGGGGAAAGACGGCGTGGGCCTCTTCTTCAGGCGAATCACGACAAAGGGCCACCAGGCCCAGGAGGTCTTTTACAAGGACGTCCAGGACACGTACATGCGCATCAGGAACCGATCGAGAGAGATTCTGGCCGAGCGAGCCCAGGGGGCGGCAGAGGAGGGCGTCGAGCAGATCCAGCTCCACGCCGTGGAGCCGGGCACCGTCATCCAGATCAAGGTGCCGGCGGCGGACAGCCAGGATGGCGACGAGAGGAAGGCGCGCGAAATCTTTGAAGGCTTCAGCCCGGAGATGAAGAAGGCCCTGGAGTCGGGAGACCTGGATCAGGTCAACAAGGTTCTGGGCGGGATGAAGGTCGACGAGGCTGAGGAAATGGTGGCCTTGTTTGGCGAGGTAAGTTGCGGCGCCCCCCCCCCCCCCCCTTCCCGCCCTGCTCCCCGGTCGACGGACGGCGGCCGCTGGCAAAGCTGACTGGAAGGCGCGGGCTAGGCGAATATTCTCAGCCTCGAAGAAGACATTATCGACGCGACGACGGAGGAGGGCCAAAAGAAACTCGAGGGCATGGCAGCCGCTGCGAAGGCGGGGGCAGAGGGGGACGAGCCAGCGGGAGACGCAGATTAGGGCGCCGGACGGCCGGGCAAGCAACTACTGTGACGAACCTGTTGGGGAGATCTGCCGAGGGGCCTGGCATGGGGGGAAGGGGGCCAGAATAGCTTTCCGAGCGGTGATGAATGAGTCCACAAGACATCAGCGAAGCCCAATGATGAGCATGTCAACATGGCACGGCCGAGTCGCCGAGTCGCCGACAGCACGGCTGGGCTGGCCGCCTTGCCTGTCCAAGCCTAACGGGCCAGGGCGTATGAAACCCCGAGGTGAGGCGCGGCTTCCTGTAGACGGCGGTGCAATCCGTGTCGGAGATGGGCCTGCTATGTATGTACATATGTGCTTTGATGTCCCGTATGCCGGCCGTTTCTTGGGGAAATGAGCTTGATGGCATGCACCGAAACCAGACCCACCCCTGGCTGCTTGGCACCTAGTACCTGCTAGCCTGGTAGGTACATACGGTACCGCTTACATTCGCAGCCCAGCCCTGCACCGCCCTGAAATTTGATCCCACGCCCACGCCCACGCCCACGCCCACGCCCACGCCCACCAGACGCCCATGATCCAACGGCCTTGACAGCTGCTGCTATGTACCAGATACCAGATACATGCAATAAGACCTGAGACCGCCCGGCGGGCCCAGCCAACAGCCTCGTCACCATGACCCATGGCAGCCGTGGCAGCTGGCGGGCAGGGCAGTCTCCACCCGGTGACGTTGGCCGCGGCGCAGCAGCCACGCCAAACGTCAAACGTCAAACGTCAGGCCAGCGTCTGCTGGGAACGTGAACATGAGCATGACAGCTCGGGGGCTGGGACAGTCAGGGCTCAGGCACTCGGCCGCGTCGTCGTGGCGGGCTGGCGCAAATGTCAAGGTTGAGAAGTTGACGGAGCTGCTGCTGCTGCTGCTGCTGCTGCTGCTGCTGCCTGTGCTGGGTGTTGGCTGGTGCCTTTTTCGCCCCCTGGGCAGCAGGGAAAGCTGATTGTTGGTCCGACTCGCGATATTTCACCGCTGCCTCGTCATTCTTTTCTTCCGCACCCGTCTCTTGCGTCTCTCTTCCGCCTCTCTTCCCTAGCCTTCTTCTCGTGTCTCTGCTCCGTCGTCCTCTCGTCCTCTGCTTGAACGAATCCATTCCTCCTGGTTCTGGTACTGGAGCGGCCTCGAGTGACGCCGACGACATTGGTCCTCGCCCAGAAGTCGGAGTCGACACTGCAGACACATTGCGCAGACGGCTCCTTCTGCAAATGCTCGCATCGTCTGTCGTCCTGCTCGCGTCGTCTGTCGTCCAGGCGGCGCTGGCAGCCGCCTCTTCTTCTGAGCGCGCCCTCCCCCAGGAGCAGCCGTCGTCGTCGTCGTCGTCGTCGCCGGCCACCTCCCCCGACGGCGTCGCCGCCGCCACCGCCGCCGCCGCCGCCGCCTGCAACAACTCGCCGACCCTCTGCGGCCGCCGCTACGACGCCGTCACCTACATGGGCGCCCACGACAGCGCGTTCCTGCGCGACGGCAGCACGCACGACTCGCTGTCGGGCAACCAGTTCCGCAACGCCACCGACGCCCTCGACGCCGGGCTGCGCCTCCTCCAGACGCAGGTTCACCGGAACGGCTCCGCGCTCGACATGTGCCACTCGGCGTGCGGGCTCCTCGACGCCGGGCCCCTGCAGGCGTGGCTGTCGAGCATCGGCGCCTGGATGGCCCGCCACCCGCGCGAGGTCGTCACCCTGGTGCTGGTAAACGCGGCCAAGGCGCCGGCCGCCGACTACGCGTCCGTCTTCGAGGCCGCCGGCCTGGCCGGCATGGCGTACCGGCCGCCGTCGTCCGACGCCGCCGCCGCCGCCGCCTGGCCCACGCTGCAGGCCATGATCGGCTCCGGCGGCCGCCTCGTCACCTTTGTCACCAACATGGAGCGCGCGGCGTCGGCGCCGTACCTGCTCCCCGAGTTCGACCACGTCTTCGAGACGCCGTACCAGGTCACCTCGGCCGACGGCTTCAACTGCACCGTCGACCGGCCGGCGCGCGCGGACCCGGCCCCCGGCGCCCTGGCCGGGGGGTACCTCAGCCTCGTCAACCACTTCAAGTACAGCCGCGTCATGGCCGGCGTCGACGTGCCCGACCTGGCGTCCGTCGACGAGGTCAACAGCCCCGCCGCGGCGGCCCCGGGCAACCTGGGCAGGCACCTGCAGCAGTGCCGGAGCGAGTGGGCCAAGGCGCCCAACTTTGTGCTCGTCGACTTCTGGACCCGCGGCGACCCGGTGGCCGCCCTGGACGCCATGAACGGGATAAGCGACGCCACCGGCCGGTCTGCCGTCGGGGGCGGCGTGGCCGAGCGGCGCCGCCTGGGGCACGGCTCCCTGGTGGCCTTTGTGTCCGCGGCGCTGGTGCTGGTATGAGCAGCAGCGGTGTGTGTTTCCCTGACTTGCAGATTTGTTTCATGGCGAGGCGTTTTGGGGGATTTTTGGAACCGGGGAAAGCAGGCGCGCCTTGGACGGCTTTGCTTGCATGGCATGGGGGGCTTGGGATTCACATGCCCGGGCTCACACCCACACTTACACTTGGCAGTCGACAATTGATGTTTCGGTGCAGTACAGTACAGTACAGTACAGTACCGACCGGCAGGTATTGGCCCAAGGGGTGCACAACTCACCCAACTGGTCAGTGCTCGGAACTCGGTAGATGTCAAGGAAGAGAGAGGTCTGGTAAATAGGTATGTAGTTGATTGTGGTTCTGCGGGACAGAATAACCACCATCGGCGAGGCTATAGATATGCAAGACTAGGGGTAGCCCGGCAGTCCGCTCAGATCCATGGCGCGTAATGGCCGAATTCCGCATGCGTATGACCAGACAGTCTACCAAGCAGTTGACAATTGACATCTGTTCATGCGCAGAGCATCGCCCCTGGCCGGCCACCGCAACCAAGCCAGCAGGTAAAATGCCCGCACCCAACCTGCCCCCATCCAGCCCCACCGGCCAGGCTGGTCGGCTGGTGTCTGGTTGTCTGGTGGCGCTTCACCCTCGCCCGCAGCTTGCTTCCACGTCATCCCCCGCCCGTGCATCATCCGCTCATCCATCCCCATCACCCTATTCTTCGACAAACCCCCAGCCAGGATGGACTACGACGCCATCGCCGTGCCGGACGCGTGCTACGCCGACTTCTGCCTCATCCCGGTAACCAAACCCCCCCCTTTCCCCGGTGTGCTCCGAGCGCGACGGCCCTAACGCCCGCAGATTGGCACCGGCTCCGCCTCCGTCGCCGAGGAAGTCGCCGAGGTGCAGCGCGTCCTGGGCGCCAGCGGGCTCAAGTACACGCTGCACTCGGCAGGCACCACTGTCGGTACGTCTGGGTCCTGCGAGCGAGGAGAGGGCGGGGGGGGGGGATAAGAAAGAAGAAGGAAGCGAAAAGCAGCGAGAAGCAGCGAGAAGCAGCGAGCACGATGAGCAACGTGGGCCGGCCGTCAAAAGACCCCGCTGACACGCACCAGAAGGGCGCTGGGACGACGTCATGGCCGCCATTGGCAAGGCGCACGCCGTGCTGCATCGCAGGGGCGTGGTGCGCGTGCAATCCAGCGTGCGCGTCGGATCGAGGTAACGTCCCGCGCGCGGCCAACGGCGTGCCGTCTTTCGTGTCGAGACCGACCGGGCTGCTGACCGGTGGGGCGCAGGACGGACAAGCGGCAGGCGGCCGAGGACAAGGTGAAGCGCGTGGAGGATCTGCTGCATCGGCCGGAGTGATGGGTTGCTGCGGGGGGGGGGGGTGGGGGGGGGACCGGCACGCGTTTCGGGGACCATGCTCGGAGGCTTTCTTGCGGCCCTGGCTTCTTTTCTTGATCCTTCCACCACTACCAGACTAAGTCGTACAATTTTGGACAAGCCCAAGCCGAAGCCGAAGCCGTGACTGGGCTGCCCGCATCAATGTCTCTCTCTCTACCGAGTGCTCCAACCCAGACTCCTTGCCCCCGCAACCCCCCCCCATCTTCGCACAATCCCTATCCGCGCATCGTCAGCTTCTTCTGGCTCTTTCGAAGCTCCTTCTCCTTCTCCTTCTCCAGGTACTTCTTCTGCGCCTTGGCGTCCAGGCCCTTCAGCTCGGCGTCCCGCTTGGCCTTCTTGGCCTTTTCCTTCTCCCACAGACGCTCCTCGCTCTTTTCCTCCTCGGCGGCCTTCTTGATCTGGGCAATGGTGGCCTCGCGCGTGGCGCGCACCTTTTTCAGCACCTCGGGTCTGAATCGGGCGTTTTGGACGAGGAAGTCGGCGAGCCGGAGGAAGCTCTGGAAAACCGGCACCAGCTTGTCGTACTGGTTGTCAGAGGGCAGACGGTACTTGAGGAAGATGCGCTTGCGCGGCCGGCTGTCCTCGAGCTTGACCGGCTTCTCCACCGGCTGGTCAGACACGATGAGGTACTCAAAGTCGTCGCCCGCGGCCGCAACGGCGTCAACCAGGTCCTTGGTCAGCATCGTGTCGGTGACCTCGGCGCTCTCGCTCATGACCGTCAGCCAGGCCGGCAGCTTCGAGTTGTCCTTGGTGGCGGTGAGGCTGACGTCGTACCGGTCCTCGCGGAGGCGCTTCATGCTGTCCTTGTGGACAACGGCCCACACGAAGCCGTCGTACGTGCTCTTGCCGTCCTTGGCGCGCGCCTCCTCGGCCCCGGGTAGAGCGGGCAGCGTGAGGTTTTCCTTGCCGTCAAAGGGGTACAGGAAGGCCTCCATGACATCGCCGCGAGGCGCGAACAGGTCCGACAGGAAGGCGGCGGCCGTCTCGACCAGGTCGACGACCGGGTTGAACCTCTTGGTCAAGGTGAGCTTGACGTCCACAAAGGCAGTGTTCTGTCGTCCGGAGGCGTAGGTGGCAAACTCGAACAGCGACTTCTCCCTGAGCAGAGAGTCCGGCTTGATGTCGTCCGTGTCCATGGTGGGAACGCCGCCGAAGCCGACGAGGGCGAACTCCTCGCGCAGAACGGGGCCGTTGGCTCGTATCCACGACCTGGCCTTGGAGCGGTTGGCCCGCGCCCCCATGACGTGGAACAGCAAGATGACGGCCGAGATGGCGAGAATGACCCCCTCGGCCTTGAACTCGGACAGCGAGTGGCGCTCGTGGACGTTGTACCACTTGGTGTACGGTACGGCCGTGGCAGAGACGCCAGCGGCGGTGCTCCCGAGCGAAGCAGCATCTGGAACAGGCTCGGCGACGGCATCGGGAGGCGCGGCAAAGTCGGCAAAGTCTACCCGGCGGTCGGCGGAGGTTAGTCTTGCATATTGCAAGCTGCAAGTGTCGCATGTTGACGACCTACCGGAATCAACCTTGGGTGCAGGAGAAGGCTCTTTGGGCTTGGCACCCCCGAAAATGTTCCTGAAGAGCTCCGCCATGGCTGCCCGGGTTCGTCCTGCAGAGGAATGGGGAGGGGGAAGGGCGGGGAGGAGTTGCTTGCAACTGGGAGGCGGAGCGGGAAGCTAGTCGTCGTCGATCCGAGGCGGGAAATTTTTGGCATTTCCTGGGGAAGAAGAAGGCAGGTGGGGTCCGTCTCACGTCACTTCCCATAGGTCAATGCTGGTTGCCCTGCCAACCGCACGCACCACCCATCGCCACCACCACCACCGCCCCCTTTGGCCAGCTGGGCCGAACTCGGGCTTGAACCTGCTGCAATTTGGACATTCTCGAGCTCACAACCCAACAATGGTGGCATTATGCGCCGCGGAGCAACATGACGCGATCAAGGGCGACAGTGCGGTACGGCAAACGCCCGACGAGGGCAAAAGCTGAGCGCATGTTCGCCGAGCTGCCGCAGAGCCCGGTCCGGAAGCCACCGATTTCAGACGCCCATTGCACAGTGGATTCAATTGCCGACCAGCTGTCAGTGGTTCGAATCGAAGGAGGGAATGTCGCTCCGCGCAAACCTCCCGCAAAAAGCATAAGACGCCCGCTTGTCGCTGGCGATGCGGAAACCTCATCAGGCGAGTCGGAAGAGCTGCTGGCCGGCTCGAGCCAAGACGCGTCGACCGAAAGCTACCGAGACACGGCGTCTCCTGGCAGCGGGCCGGAAGGGGTAGCTCCCGAAGGGGCCGACTCCTGGGAGGATTCACTCTGCGACACGTCTCTGCGCGTCCTGAGCTGGGAGGACGTGTGCCCGCCGGGCGATGTCATTGAGAAAATTGCGGAAGCCTCGTACGCCGAGGTGTACCGCGTCACGAATGAGCGAGGGACCAGTGTGATTAAGGTCATACGCCTGCGCTCGCCAATAAAGCCTCAGACGAAAGCGCAGGTGCGGTCAAAGCTGGTGGACGAGGAGCCGCACTCCGAGGAAGACGTCCAAGGCGAGCTGCGCATCTCGGAATGGCTGGCCGACATTCCGGGATTCGTCGTCTACAAGGAGAGGTACATTGTTCAGGGAAAGACGTCGAGAGCCTTGCTGGAGACGCACCAAGTTTTCCAGCGACGGCTGAAGAGAAAAGATCCGGGCCGGGCACAATTCTATCCGTCGCCGAGCCGGTACCTGCAAGAGACTAGATTTCTGGTCGTTGAGCTGGGCGATGCCGGTGTTGCTTTGGAGGATTGGAGCCTGACGGGTGAAAGCCAGCTATGGGACATTTTCCTGCTCGAAGCGATCGCTCTGGCAAGAGCAGAACGGATTGCCATGTTTGAGGTATGGAAAGCCCGCCCGCCTGCCTGCCTGCCTGCCTGCTTCCACCCCTCGGCAAAGCCCAGAGACTGTCTACCTGCCACGGCCAGATGACGATGGAGGGGAAAAAACTGACCTGCAAGCAACAGCACCGTGATCTCCACGAAGGAAACATATGCATCAAGCAAGTGCGGCAGCCTACGGAAAGAAGCAAGGGTTGCCAAGGATACTTTGGGTACTCGGGTCTCGACATCACCATTCTAGATTACGGACTGTCACGGGCTGAGGACCTGTCGGTTGATTTCGCCACACCGGTTGCGTACGATCTCGAGCGGGATCTGAGCCTCTTCACCAGCACCCACGCGCCGCAGTGCAAGGTATACCGCCAGATGCGCTCGTACCTGCTCCGGGCCGATCGCAAATGCCTGCCGCCAGAAGCACACAAGACTCGCCACGCCAAGGGCATAGACGGCCCGCTTTGCTGGGACGTGTACGCGCCGTACACCAACGTCTTGTGGCTCGCCTACCTCTACGACTACCTGGTGCGCCACTTTGAGGGCGACGCAAAGGCCTTGGCTCGCTTCAGACGGTGCACGGCAGACATGTGGACGTACCTGAACCCGGACGCAGACGACAGTGTCCCGTGCTTTGGATCGGCCGAGGACATTGTGTGCTTCGCCGCGGAGGCGGGGTGGATCCGCGAGGAGCAGCTTTACGGATCTGACGCTTCGATGGTTGAGAGGGAAGATAGCATCATCCTCTCGAGGGGCGGGGGTGACGCCGGCGGGAGCCATGGCAGACGGTCATCGAGACGTGTCTGAGCCGGTCGACGGCGGACGGCGGACGGCGGACGGCGGTCGCTCGAGACGCTGCGTGATGGATGCGTTGGCGTTTTGCGAGCCGAGCTTTGACGCGTGGTTTTACTTTCGATGATGGTTTTCAATTAGTGCAGAGATACCCTTGGGAGAGCTTGCGACGGCGAGGCCTGCCGAGTTGAAACGGTCAAGTGTTTTGTCGTAGTGCCAAGATGCTGGGAGCTTATTTATTCTTTCTTGCCCGAACCTGGTGTCTAGCATCGGGAATGGCGATAAATTTGTAGCTTTCTGAAATGCCTGGTCCTGCAGGACGGTGCGGATGCACCGATGCCGGGATTCTCTTTTTCTGCAAAGCCACAGGTACCGAGCGAGATCGGGCATTCTCGTAGACGCTGACGAATCAAGGCGCCGCCGAGGCAACGACGAGAAACATTTGCCAGGCCGCCTGGAGCCTCGGCTTGTCTGGGTCCACACCGCGTCCACCCTGGGCCAAAGGCATGGCGCTGACACGGGCACTGCACTGGCCACTGCACTGGCCACTGGCAGGCCCACATGCCATGCTCTCGTCCCGCTTGCTTCCACTGTGCTTCCAGCTCGTATGAGCCACGAGTCTCGTCTTCCGCCCAAGACGTTGCTGCTCCCTGCTCCCGTCGTTGTCAACGCCTCGTTGCTCAGCAGCTAGCTAACAAGCAGATATCAACTCCCCAGGCCAATCCCGCCGTCCTCCATGCCGAGACAATAAACGGAGGCCCGCGAAGCCTGCTCTGCTCGCCCTGCGCTTCCAGCCTGGGAAAAAAAAAAAAAAAAAAAAAAAAAAAAAAAAAAAAAAAAAAAAAAAAAAACACACACACACACAATGTCGCCTGTCGATGAATCGCCTGCATTTAGCCACAGCATTCTTGCTGCCTCCACGGCCGCGTCGAGGCATACGCCCCAAATCTCCAAGACGTACCGCCAAGCTTCGACCCTGTTCCTCACGCGGCGGCTCCCCGAGGCGCTCACGACTCTGTCGTCGCTCATCACCCCCCACGCCCCTGCCGACGACGGGGAGCCCGCGCCCGTCGCCTCGGCTTCGAGGACGACGCGAATCAAGGTGTGGAGCCTGTACCTGACCATTCTCAATGCCGTGCTGGAAATGAGCCCGCAAGACGGCAAGGAGGCGTTCGGGAATCAGGAATGGAGGGCGTTGTGCGCAAAGGTCCGCGAGGGCCACGTGTGGGAACAAGTTGTCCGCGACGGCTACCACGGCGTGGAAGGCGACGTCGATTCAGACGTCGTCATCAACCTGTGAGGAGCTTTCTTCTTTCTTTCTTCTGTTGCTTTCCCGCCCCCTTTGATTTCGTCACATGGCACGCCGCTGGGTGTCGGATCAGCCCTTTTTTAAAACTGACAGCCTACAACGCAGAGCCACTCTCCTTCTTGCGCATGCTCGCGACCAACTACTGAATCAGCGCCGACTGGAGACGTACTTGGCCACCACGGCCCCGCCCAGCGTCGACCTGGCTGGCAATCCCCCCCCGTCGCCCGCTCCCGGCTCGCGCACCGGCTCCCGGTACAGGTCGCCGGCCCCGGGGGCCAGCGGCGCGGACACGCCTCGGGATCTCAACGCCCGGGTCAAGATACTCGAGCTGTACACCCTGCATGTGCTGCTGCGCAACGACGAGTGGGGCTACGCTCGTGACTTCATCAGCGCCAGCTCCGTCTTGGACGAGGAACGCAGAGAAGCCTTCCTGCAGGCGCTCCAGAGCCTGCAGGAGGACAAGCAGGAGCAGGAGCGCCTGCAGCGCCAGGAGCGCCAAGGGCAAGAGGACATTTTGCGGCGCGAGGTCGAAGAAACTCGGCGGCGGCGGCAGCAACGAGCCGAGATCGAGGCCCGGGAGCGCAAGAAGCCGGAGGAGGAAGCGCCTGCGAGACGAATCGCCGACGAATGCGACTACGGAGTCGCCGACGAGTCCTCGTCGTCCAACAGAGCATCGCGGCAGAGCCGGCCGCAGCGCCGGCCGGCCAAGGCTGGCGTCCCGCCACGTCCTGGCGCCAAGGCGACTGCGACGGCGCCGGCGACGCTCCCTGGTCGAGCGACGTTGATCGCGGGCCGGCTGTGGCAGCTGCTCCAGGAGCTGGCGGCTTGGCTCAACGGCAACCCGGCGCTGCTGGCCAGGTTCCTGGCTTTCCTGGTCGGGTTCCTGGCCATGCTGGGCCACGGCGGCACCCGGCGGCGGATGCAGCGAGTGCTCCGGGCCTCGTGGCACAAGGTAATAGCCACGGCGGGAATGGGCACCAAGGTCAGCTATATCTGAGCCTCGTTTCGAATCCGTCGAGCAATGTTTCTAGCGTCATGGGGGGAAGTTTGGCCGCGGCTGCAGCGCCGGTTCCTCGGGAGTTTCCTTTGTTTCAGTGCGAGTCGTTTTGGGAGGCAAGGCATGGGCAGCAGGCTTTCTTATTTCCATCATTTCAGACGGACACGTATGCAAAAAAGCTGTATATTAACCACGGGATGCACCAATGCACCAATGCACCACGTATGGATGCAACCACTTGTAGACGGCACCCTGTAAGTAGCCACCGAAATTGACAAACCCCCTCTGTTCGGATCGACCAGCAGCAGAGCGGGCCGCCGAGCAAACGACGTTCCGGGCAAGCTTCCCGCACAGCCGAGAGCGCCTCTGTCCAAGCCAGACACGCTCCGCGGCATCTATGTAGCCTGACCCCCGAATGACCCCCGAATGACCCCCGAATGACATCCGATCGATACCGATTCTTGAGCCAAAAAAAAAAAAAAAAACGCCGGCATTGCGCGAACCACAATCCCCTCCTCAACCCGAGACAAGCGAAAAAAACGCCACCGACCTGGAACCCTTTTTTCCACCTATTTTTTTCTTTTTTTTCCACATTTCACATCGTACAGCACGCCCATGTTTCTTTCCGCCACGACGCAAAACCAAAAGGGGGCCCATACCCAGGCCACCCCGGGGCTAGTAATTCGTCGACCGATTCGTCTTCTTCTGGTAGAACAGCTGCACAGGGGTTCCGTCAGCACGGCGGTCTTGCTGCTGCTGCTGCTGCTGCTGCTGCTGCTGCTGCTGCTGCTGCTGCTGCTGCCCCCTTCGGGCGGGCCACTCACGTCGGTCCTCGAGCTGCCCAGGTTGATAATCTTGGGGCAGCCGTCGCGGTCCTTCTCGAGGCGCGTGCACTCGAAGCAGTAGAAGGCGTCGGAGATGCCCTCGCCGCCGCAGACGACGCACTTGTTCTGGTAGTTGCCGAAGCTGCACTCGTCGCAGATGCGCACGAGCGTCGTGGGGCGCACGTACGAGTCGCAGACGGGGCACTTGCCGTCGCACTTGTCGCAGAGGCGGCCGATGGCGATGCCGGACTGCTTGCGGCACATGACGAGGTCGCTGGGACGCGGGGGGGGAAAAACGGTCAGCAGGCTTGGATGTTGTTTGGGTTCTAGGGGGAGACTGACGGGTGGTGGCGGGACATGGCTGGGCGGCAGGTGTGGTGGTGTTGTTGCGTGGTTGAGGAGCAAGGAGGATGATTTGTTGCGTCGGCTGGATGATGGGAGATGATGGATGTCGATGTCGAGAAAGAAGCCCCCGAGTTCGCAGAGGGCAGGCCCTGCTGACCAATCGCCGGCGGTGGCTGGGCACCCCGTAGAGTAGAATGCAAGTGATGGCACGTTTCCAGGGCGCGCCCCCCCCACCCACCCACTTGGCGGACGGCCTTTCGCAGCTGTCTGGTCAATCCAAAGCCAAAAAGCTTCAACTGCAACTTGGACAAGCTTCCCCCCCTCCGCCCATGGCCTCGCGACGGCCGACGAACGCGCACCACGGCCCAGCAACCGCCGCACCATCAGCCCATCATCAAGGCACGGAACCCCTCGCTTAGCGCCGTTGAAACACCCCCCCCCCCCCCCCCCCCCCCCCCCCCCCCATGGCCACGCCCGACGCGCCCGTCGAGGCAGCAACCCCATCCGACGGCCGCCACGCTCCCAGCTCGCCCCGCAGCCCGGCCGACCTGCCGCGCGGCCACCGACGACCGGAAGACGAGCCGGAACCGCCCCCGAAGAGAAAGCCCCCCCCCGCGCACGGCAGCGACGCCGAGGCCGACGACGCAGAACCCAAGCGCCGTCGGGGGAGCGCCGCCGCCGCCGCGAGCCCCCCCCGGGGCAGGCCCAGGCCCTCCGACGAGGACAAGCGCCGCACCCGACGCCTGTTTGGCGGCCTGCTGAGCACGCTGAGCCAGACCGGCGGCGGGGACGCGCAGCACCGCCGGCGGCAGGAGATCGAGCGCCGGCAGCAGGAGCGCCTGCAGCGGCAGCGGGACGAGGACGCGGAGCAGCGCGCCGCGCGGCTGGCCCGGACGAGGGAGGCCCGCGTGGCCGAGCAGGCCCGCTTCGAGGAGCAAGTGGTGCGTTTCGGGGCCGCTGCTTGCTTTCCCTCCCCCATTTCTCTTTTTTTCTTTTTCTTGTGTGTGTGTGTGTGTGTGTGTGTGTGTGTGTGTGGTTTTACTCACCCTCCGGCTCCGGGGCAGATGCGGCACAGGCACGCCAAGACGCTCGCCCTGGCGGGGTTTCTCAAGACGCGCTCGCAGCCTGCCATTGTAAGCTTTTGCTCTATGCTCCGGCGCGGCGGATAGACGGGTGACGTGCCTTGACCTCGCTGACGAAACCACCCCCCCCCCCCCCTTTTTGCCGCAGTACTACCTTCCGTGGAAGAGGACCCCCGAGCAGCAGGAGGCGATCGAGGGCCAGGTCCGCGCCGCGAAAAGCGCGGTCGCTAGGGAAGTAGACGACTTTGAGACGAGGAAGAAGCAGCGCCGAGGGAGCCCCGACGACGCGGCAGCTGCGGAGGCGGAGCACCGCGAGACCGAGCCGCCGGGGGGAGAGGCCGAGGAGCGCGAGGCGACCGAGGAGCAGGAGGACACCGAGGAGCGGGAGAACACCGAGGAGCGGGAGAACAACGAGGAGCAGGAGCAGGAGAAGGAGACGGAGAAGGCGCAGCAGCAGCAGCAGCAGCAGCAGCAGCAGCAGCAGGCGCCTCTGCACGACCCGCACGACGAGTCGGGCGACGTGTTGGTCGAGGCGGACGAGGACATGGTCATTTACTAGGGAGGTGCGGAGGCAGCGGCAGCGGCAGCGGGCAGTCGAGCATTTGCATTTGCACTGCATTCTTTTCCATTTGCGTCTTCTCCTAGTTTGTACACATCAAGGGCACCGCGTCACGCTGAGCAGCTCCTGGGCAACTGCTGAGCATCCTGCAATGTAAGCATTCTGCTGAGCACCCCCAAGCACCCCCAGCACCCCTGAGCTTATCCCAGCCGCGCCGCCCGGCCTCGGCTAAACCTCTGGCGCCCACGCTCTCTGTGGCTGTGGCCTGCCCCGCCTGCCGCCGGCCCGAGTCATCAAATGCTTTGCCGCGGCAACCCACACCCCTCTAGCTCTCGGCGCAAAACCGGCGGGTCTCGACCTCGCCCCGACGAACCCGCGGCCCCGAGCACGTCTGCGCCCGCCATCGCCACCGCGGACGAAGCAAACACACTCGCACTTCGGACTCGCACACGCAACGAAAAGCAACGCATCGAAAAGCAACGCATCGAAAAGCAACGCATCGAAAAGCAACGCATCGAAAAGCAACGCATCGAAAAGCAACGCATCGAAAAGCAACGCATCGAAAAGCAACGCAGCGCAACGCAGCGCATCGAAAAGCAACGCATCGAAAAGCAACGCAGCGCAACGCAGCGCATCGAAAAGCAACGCATCGAAAAGCAACGCAGCGCAACGCAGCGCAGCCTGGATCGCTGTCCGCCGACGGCTTCGCAGCCAAGTCCAGGCTGCACTCCACTCGACGGGCCCCCCCCGAGGCCTCGAACGGAGCCAGTGTCCCGTACAAAGCGGGAATGCCAAGTGCACAGCTCCACAGCGCAATGTCGTACATAAAGGGGCCTCGGCCTCGAATCTCGTCATGTCGGTCTTGTCTTGTCTCGTGCAAAATAATCGTCTTGCCCTGCTCGTTTCCTTTCGCGGCTGCGTCTGCGTCTTCCTTGTCCGAACCCGTCTCTGCTACCCATCTCACCCCCCCCCCCCCGCCGTGCGTGACTGACTTCGCGGCCCCTCCTCCGCCATGTCTGGCACAGACAAGCTTGTCCCCAACGACCCTCGGGTCCAAGAGGCGTCGGCCCGAGTCAATGGCAAAACCTATTCCTACATCCTCGGCGAGCCGCGCAGCACGGCGGGCCCTGTCGAAACCGTCTTCCTCATCCACGGCTTTCCCGACTCCAACTTTGGGTGGCGCTACCAGATACCGTACCTCATGTCTCTTGGCTTTCGCGTCGTGGCCCCCAGCATGCTGGGGTACGGAGACACGTGCCGCCCGGACAGCCTCGCGCAGTTCTCGCTCAAGAGCATGGCGGCGGACATCAAGGCGCTGGCCGCCCAGGTCGTGGGCGAGGACGAGCAGATCATCCTCGGCGGCCACGACTGGGGCGGCGCTCTCGTCTGGCGCGTCGTCCTCTGGCACCCCGAGCTGGTCAAGGCCGTCTTCGCCGTGTGCACGCCCTACGTGCCGCCGAAACCCGCCTGGACCCCGCTGGAGGATCTGATTGCCGCGGGCAAGCTCACCAACTTCAGGTACCAGCTCCAGCTCGCGGGGCCTGATGTCGAAGGCAACGTCCAGACGGCGGACGAGGTGCGGCGGTTCCTCAACGGCATGTTTGGCGCGACCGGGCCGGACCGTCAACCGTGCTTTACCACCCGAGACGGCGTCTTGTTCGACAAGCTGGCTCTGGTGGGCTCGTCGCCGTTGCTGTCCGAGGACGAGTCGGAGTACTACACCGCGCAGTACATGCGCCAGCCCTCGCCGCCCATGAGGGGACCTCTGAACTGGTACCGTACCCGGAGGATCAACTACGAGGAGGAGCTCCCTCTGGCCGAGAAGCCCAACGTCATTGAAATGCCGGCCCTGTTCATCGCCGCGACCGAGGACTCCGCCTTGCCCCCGTCCATGTCGGCTGGCATGGAGAAGCTCTTCAAGGATTTCACCCGAGGGGAGGTCAAGGCGAGTCACTGGGCCTTGACCGAGGCCAGCGCTTCGGTGAACAAGCAGATTGACGAGTGGTTGAGCAAGGTGCTCAACGGGGCTCCAAGGGCCACCTTGCGGGCCGAGTTGTGATTGCCGAGAGGGACGGTTCGAGAATTTGCGCAGAGTGTGAGCCACGGCATGATTATTTTTTCTTTCCTTGTTCTTTCCTTTCTTGTTTCAACAGAAGACAACCCTCGGATGATTAAATGAATGCGAATAAAGAAATGTTGATGGTGTCGATTCATTCATGAACCTGGCCAGCATATCCTGCAATCTCTTTCTATGCTGGTGCTGTGTGACTGAGGGCCAACTCATCGCCCTGTTCTTCGGAACGCGACTGTTGCATCATGCTGCGGTGCTACCACGGCTGCCTCGAAGGTTGAAAGAGAGCTCCGATAAAGACGGTTGTGCTCTTCTCGTAAAGACAGGGCAAAGGTAATCACAGCACAGTCTACCTTTTTTGGCTGCCTGCTTCGTCGGTCAAGGCTGGCTCTTGAAGCTGCAGAACCACGAGAATCTGCTACTGAATCCTCTCTGGATATCCGGAAAGAATCTGATGCCACCGCTCCGAGAGCTGGAGCAAACAATCAACCGACTGCCCAGCCCTTTCCCTCTTCCCTCTCTCTCTCTCTTTCTCTTTTTTTTTTTTTTTTTTTTTTTTTTTTCGTTTTTGTTCCCCAAACCTCTCTCTCACTTCATGGTGAACTTTTGACCAGAGACGGTAGGAGCGGCGTTGGACTTGGTCTTCTTATTCGGTTTCCCGCACATGACGCACACTGGGCCACACGTCAGCTCGCCGTTGGCGCTCATCTCCGCGATTTCCCCCCTCGGCAGCTTACAGTCGTTCTTATACGCGCAAGTCTGGCACAGCGAATGCCCCTGGGCCACCTTTGTCTTGCACTTTGCGCACGAACTGCGTTTTGGCGGGTGACTGATTAGCTCCGCGCGCGCGGATCGCGACAACCAGCATCCCCCGCACATACCTGGAGTATTGAGCATACGGATTCTTGGCCGATTTCGACAACAGTTTGCTCTGCGATTGTCATTTATTTATTTATTTATTTATTATTTATTTTTTTTTTTTCGCCGCCCGTCAACAAAAGTCGACTGCGAGGGCCTTTCCCTTTGGGAGTGAGAGGAGGAGGCAGCGGGGCCCGTCATACCTTGACTACGCCGCTCTGGCCAAGGGTGCTGGGCTTTGAGCCAGACGCTTTGGACGAGGTCCCTGCCGGGGAGCCATAGTACATCTCGCTCTTCTTCTTGACGTCGGGAGTGGCCAAGGTGGTTTTGGGGAGCTTCTGACACTTGCCGCAGACCATGGTGACGGATGGCCTCGTCCGGGGCGGGGACGGGAGGCGCAGAGGGTGGGGAACGCTGGGTTTGTTTTGCAGATGCGGACAGAGGCGGACAGTGCAGACGGTTTGGCTGGCGATGTCAATGTCTGTCTGGTCGGAGCGTTGAGCCTTGAGGCATCTGAGAGGGGGGCAAAAGCCGCCTACCAGGTACTTGCAATACTCGTGATTTGGTAAGGAGTCAATAGGTACCGTCTGGTCGCCACCGACAACCGACAAGCTACATGTCCCCTCCTCACCGCCCGCCAAACGACGACCCCGTCCGGGCATAATAAAGCTTGAATCTAGCAAAAGAGCGCGGCGACCTGACATCCAATGGCGTGCGAGGAAACCCCCTGCGTCCTTTGCGGCACATATCCAAGTGCTATGTAATTAATCCACAATGTCATGTCATATGTCATTCATCATCTTGAGTTTGCTTGTTTAGTCATCTTTTTCATACTCCGTACTCAACCCAAGGCCAAGTTGTCCAGAGTCCGAGGCAGCCTCAAGAACAAGGTTCAACCAAGGCGTGGAGACCGAAGCCAAGCAATCACTCCGCACCATGGATATATCACCAGGCCTTGGCGCAGCCTCAGCCATGTCAATGTCCAAATCTCGCCGCAATAAAGCGCCCGATCAAAGCGTCCGTCGGTACGCGGCCCAATGCCACGACTGCGCGACGACGGGGCTGCCCGGTTGAAACTTGAGAGCTTTGAAAACGCTGGCGGCGCTCCACGGCGGGCAAGACCCGACGGACCGGCGTCGTTTGTTGCCGGCCCGGTTCGGCTCTCCTTGGGATCGGTTGCCCGTGGGCTGGGCTGCCATCCTCGGCTGCCGGTCCTCCCGCCCGCTCAAAGGCCAACGCGCGGGCCCGTGGTGCTGGGCCTTGGCTCCCAAGGCTGTGTGTGTGTTTGCTTGTTGTCGGCGTCCCGTCATGGCGCGGCATGCAGCTGCGTGGACTGATGACGTGGTATGTATGATATGGCGAGGTGTTTCATCTTGTGTGACTGAATCTGGCTGGAGCAGATATACCGGACTACCTTTCTACCCGTCTGCCCGTCTGCCCCCCTCCCCCCTTCTCTCCGCGTGGCGTCGGAAGAGGAAAATATAGGACCGTCTACACTACCGCGTAGTCCGACTGACGGCTCGGGCTTGAAGCCAATGAGTAATGATCAGTATGCCCTGTCCAGGCTGTAGTTCCCTGACCCGCTGGGCCGGCTTGGCCCGCCGCAAGTCGGCAGCCATCACCAACGTCAAAGGCGAAAGACGGTACGGCTATGAACCTCGTACGCGCCGGTACGTACCGTATGCATCCTGTCAGCGTTGCGGTCCAGAGCGATTACAAAGGATCCAGCTCGAACAGATACAGCGCATACGTTGTCGAGTACTTGGGCACCTGCGGCACCCACCAAGATGCTCGCCAGAAAAGACGTGGTGCATCCATTTGTTCTCCTTATTCACAGTACATGCCCTTCTGCGAGGGGTTCCCCTCGCTTTCCTTCTCTCTCTGTCTCTCTTGTTTTTTTCCATTCTTATTTTTATATTCATTTTAAGCTTTTTCTTTTTATCTCCCTTTTCTTTTCTTTCCTTTTTCTTTTTCCTGTTCTTCTTCTCCCCTTTTCCACGTCCCGACGCTCCAGTCTCTCTCGCCTCACCTCCCCCCCCCACAAACGCTCCAGGCATTAGCCCCATCACGCCGCCACCCTCCCTTCCCCCCCCCTTAATCGCCAGCGGCTTGCATCCCGCCGCGAAAAACACACACACACACACACACTTTGACAGGCCCGCCTCGACAAAACAAGATTCTGCGCGGTGCCTGCCTGCCGGCAAGGAAACGGCAATGACGAAGCGGCATGGCAGATGACAATTGACTTAACATGGGGCCAGGGTGGCTGCCGAGCCTGCCCACAGTAGGTAGGTAAGTACTGAGGAGTCAGTAGCGCCCTCGTACTCGGCGTGTACCTGGGACCCCAGCCACGTTGCGGACCAGACGTGATCGCAGCCGCTGGCTACGCCCCACTCTGCGGAGGAGCGCGAGCACGGAATCGATTACAGGTGCATGATGATGCCGCTGCAATGGAGTGGACCGAGTCACGGAACGACGCGTACGTGGAGCGTTCGTTCTGCAGCAAGCAAGCAGGCAAGGAAAGAAAAAAAGGGGGGGGGGGATATTAGGACCAAGTGTGGCCGTGGAAATGCAGCGCGCGGCCGTCTTTTCCCTGCTGCTCGAAGCTACTCCTACGGTACATTAGGTACAGGTGCGTTAGGTACCTCCTAGGTGCCTGGTACCTGAATGATATCTTGCTTCGCTTGGCTGGGGGCCGTCTCTGCCGAGAGCTAGCAAGCGTGGGCAACTGCTGGCAGTTGACGCTTATTAGCGGCGGGCCGGCGGCAAGGCAAACCCAGGCCGGCAGGTTGCTCCGTGCCCACTGCCACTGCCACTGCCACTGCCACTGCCACTGCCCAGGCACTGTTCCGATCTGGATGTTCCCAGCACGCCTTCATTGGTGAGCAGCCGTCACCCCCACCTAAACGTGCTTCATATGTGCTTTCCCCAAGTCGAATCAAACATGAACCCTAAATTAGATGCCGCGATCCCCTGAAACCCCATGCTCCTCCCGAGAGGAGGCCCCCCAGCCTCCCGCTGCCACTTGATATTGCCTAAAACTAACCATGTTTATACCGAGTGCTATGCACGACATTTCAATCCATCCCCGAAACCATCCAGAATGCAATCAAAATCTAAACGTCCCATCCTCCGCTTGTCACGGAATGCCACACCATGCCACTTTAATCTATTCTTCACCGCCTTTTCGTAACCACTGGCCGGCCGGCCCAGCACACCCTCGATTCTCACCACGCCACCCATCAAATGCAGGTTCAAAGAGGCACGACCTTGAGGGCGGGAACCCCCCGAACCAAACCAACCAAAAAGTAGACAAAAAGTTCAGTTTCACCTCGTATTCAAAGGGTAAGGCTCGAATCCAGGACCCAGCCCAGCTTGAGCGAAATACAGGGATAAACCAAAGAATACCACCCAGACACGGATAAGGAAAAAGACGGCCGATTACAATAAAATAGCAGCTTGGTCAAAACCTTCGCTTTCGGCGAACAGTCCTTTTCGACATCAGGTGGAGACTGGACAAAACAGCCTAGACAGAAACACAGGGGTCATAAGACGGGGATTAGTAAAACATCAATTATGAAAAAGACATTGGTAGAAAGTGTAAGAAGGGTGGAGGGTGGAGGGTGGAGGGTGTTGAGGGAAAGAGAAGAAGACAACTAGACAACCAGAAAGAAACTGATGGCACGGCATGTTCAGATTCCAGACCTCTAGTTCACACTGTGAAACCTCCCAGAACCAGGCACCCGCCATTCTATACTTTCGTATTGCATTTGAATCGTGTCGGCCAAGTAGATTGTTTTTTTTTCTGGCTATTCTTTTCTTTCCTTTTTTTTTTTTTTTTCAAAAAAATTTTTTTTTTATAAAACAAAAAGGCGTCAGGTCGAGTACATCTTCTTCGACGGTGGCCGTGTCAACATGACTGCGTGCATAGCCTCACAGATTTCCGCCCATCGCAAAACGCAAGAGGATTCCCGTTCCAAATGACAGCCTCCCTAAGCCATGGGAAAAGGGGGCGGCCTAAAGAGGAAACAAGCATAAGCAAAATTTCGAGCAGCATCGAGACTACATCATGTTATCCATGGCAGATGCAGAGCCCGGGACAAAAAATCACTATGAGGCTGGCTGGCCGCAACCCTCTGGTCCTGGTGCAGATTCCTGGTGTGGTGGCATTTGGAGCCTGTGCTTTCGTTGCTGCAGAACCTTGACATGAAATTGAGACGCTGAAGTCGATGCTGGCCTGACGGTTTGTGGGGCAACTGAAGGTTGTCTTGTGTCAACGTCCGTTTTGGACTTGGACCCCTGTCCAGCCACGGCCCTGTTGCTGTTGGTCTCTCGACGTCTTTTGGGGGCATCTTTTACTTTCTGATGCGTATGACACTTTTTTTTTGTTTTTGTTTTTTTTGTTTTACACAGCTTGGCGGTTAGTTTGGGCATGCCCCTTCCAACGTTTATCAAGTTAAAAGACATGATTGGGCTTGTGCTCACCTTGTAGGCATGGCGGAACCACGTGGTGCCCTTCTTTTTGCTGCTAACCAGAGGTATCCAATCGTTGCAGCTGCCGCAAAGTCCCTCCCAGACGTCAGGATTGCCGACCATCCGACGCGTGTCAAGGGGTTCTTCAAACGGGCTTCCGGTGGCGGCGCTAATGCCGTGGGTAAACGACTTGTCATACCAAAAGGCCGAGTTCTTGAGGACAAGCCATCTGCCCGGTTTGCAAATCCCACACCATCCCTCGCGCCTGTTTCCGTGGCCCCGGACCCATTTCGGGGTGTAGAGATCGCCTTCAAACCGCACGTCTTGCTCGTAAGGGACGAGGTTCGGATCCGATGGGCTCATGTCTTCGTCCGGCGGTGGCATCTCACCTCCCTGAAGGGCAGCTAGTAGGTTTGGAGGATCAGACAGTTCCGAGAAGTGGCCATGTAAGCTATGGAGATCCCCGTTGCTCTGAAGCATCTTGAACAGCCCATGAGACGGCAGTGGAGACGGCTGCTCAAACACACCCTGGTGTGGCATCTGCGATGCTAACATCATGCCTTGTCGCGGTATTATTGGCTGCCCGAGTAGGACATTTGATTGATGACGAGGATGACCCTGGAACCCGCTGCCCATATAAAGAGGGGCAGGAGCGGATGGTATCGGTGGACAGTTCTGGAGAGACATGGGCTGGTTCGATCCAAATCCCTCTTGGCCGTTCCCATACATCGTTGCAGAGCAGCGTCTACCCTGATTTTGCATGGGAGCATAGGGCCCGGTAGGCCACCGCTGGTTTTTGGATCCTTCCAGACTATACGGCGTAGATCGAGTACTGGATCGCGGAGAGGGTGAAGCGCGGCCACGACTCCGGGTTCGGACCTGTTCTGGTCGACTTTGAGAGGCGGCTCGGGGTGAGACAACCGGGGAGAGGTGTAAAGACGACATCAGTGAATTCCTGTTGGACGTATGAAAGTAGTCGGATGCGTAGGACTGCGCTTCGGAAATGGATGTCGGAAAGTCATCATAAGAAGAAGGAATGTCGGATAGTGGTTCGGAGGTAGAAACGGCCAACGAAGAGCACGACATTCTTCGAGGTTCCACGGCGCTTCCCAATTCCATTGATCCATTCTTTTGAGATGGGTTTGATGACCTGAGGTCGATTATCTGAATAGCGTCATCCGCTGTGTATGTTTGGCCGATCGGGCCCTCTCTGTCTAAGCATTGGAAATCGAGTATTTCGCCGCAGGAAGAATTATCCCATCCACCTTTCCAAGAAACATTAGTCCAAGAAGCATGGGTTTCTGCGAAAGAAGTTCGGATCCAGACTTACTATCGCCAGTCATAGAAAGTGGGAGCAACTCTTGGGGTGTTGATGCGGGCTGGCAAGTCGCCGGGTTTGATGTTTGATGCGTCTGTGAATTTCTCCACGATGGAATCGCGTCGCATTCTTCCCCAGAACCGTACGGAAAGCTTGTATAAACAGTTGCTGGCTTCTTGCGCGGTTGTGAAGTAAACGGCATCGCCCACATGGCACCGCCAGCTAACGAGGCCCCGTCCTCATGTATAGCGTTGGTGCTCATATCTGAGCTACTCAACGGGTCTCCTTGAATTTAGTGACGGTACCAGTTGCCGGAAATGGGAGGCAGAGACCAAGCTGGCTGGTGTATGGCGCAATGAGGCGATTAGGCTGTTCTTTGTCGAGCCTACTTGGTCTAGGTGAGTGAAATGGTTGGAGTGTTGCACCGCGCGCTGCGGCGAAGAAGACTGTGAAGGTTAACCCTGCGCCAGAGGTGTTTTTAACGCAGTGTTTAGCGGTTACGGAAATTCAGAGCCGAGGACCAAAACTTCAATGCTACCGGTTGTAAGTGCCTTGGGAGTGCTCAGGTCGATTTGCGCCTGAAAGCCCGATTAGCAATGCACCTCCATTATGCCCAACAGCATTTCGAAGAGCGACTTCAACTTCAGGTCTTCATATAATAAAGGTCTAACATGGAGGGCTTACATACCCGGCCAGGTATCGGAGGGGCTTGTGTTTGTGGTATTTGTCCCAACGGCAATGCTGAGCAAATCGGGGGTTAGTGGGATGCAGGCCGATGATCAAAAGATGTTTCCTCCCGTGATGGGAATCGCTCTTAGAGGCCAAAAAGACGAAAGCAAATAAGAGAGCACAGAAAACAAAAAAGGCCCAATTTTTAAGGAAGCAAGTACAGCCACGGTTTATATTTCGTTGAATAGCGTGGCCACAATAACATGAGCGTTTTACAGAAACAATGACAGCATTATTTGCGGAGATTTTTTTTAATGTATGGCACTATTCGAGTGAATGAAAGTGTGCAAAAAATAAAAGAATGAATGGCTTTAGCGAAGCAGAAAGATTGCCAGCTTCTTTATTAGGGTATGACAACAGACAACTCTGGGGAGAACTGACTAGACTGAGAGAATGTGTGTCTCCATGTATGTTTGTGGACAGGGAAAGTCCAAGCTGGGTTTGGACGAGACGAGAACAACAGAGTGATGACAGACCATGTGAAGCCTGCGGGAAGACGGAATAGACCCGGGCAAGTAGGTGTACAACGGAGATGGACGGCGGGTCTTGAGGAGGTGTGGTGTTCATAAAGACTTACACAGGGAGACGACAGAAGCAGGGAGCCAAAGAGTACAGGATGCGGCATGGAAGGCTGAATGATGAATTCACAACTGACTCGACAACCTTGGGTCAGTCAGTACCTTGGCGATGACTGCTGAAAACAAATGGATCTGAAGAGCTGCGGTTCGGGTCGGAGGTGTGTGGGACGTTTGCGAAAAAGTAAATACTTGGGGCCTCGTCCAGGTTAGCCCCTAAAGACGCTCCTATGACATGGTCCCCTATTGAGTCCATATTAGGATGCATACTGCCACTGTCTCCAGCACGGTGCCTCCGTCGCGATGGACAGTCCATCCATTCAGACTCCTGTCGGTGAACAAGGCCAGGCTCCGGAACACGTTCTCGAGTGTCTCGAGAGAGCCGGCGACACCAGCCTTCCTGGGCATATTAACGAGAGAGTCTCATTTAGTCCAAAATGCTAGACAGATGTTGATATGTCCAATTCCCAAGTTTCGGCCCAACCCTGGGCGAAACTAAAGGAAAAGGGGAGTTGAGATCTGGCGAAGGAATGACAAATTTATCCCAGAAGAGGACCAGTTCGACAGAGATGCTCATCCTGACATCCCCTCCAATCTTACTCGCGGGGAGCCAGGAAACGTCCTTAAGTGGGCTCGGTTGGCTGTACTTGGGGTGGAAGTTATCGCTGGGCTTGAAGGGCCGGGACCTGACGACGTTGCCCTGGAGCCTTCGAAGGGGAGGTGGGGAGAGAGAAAGGGGGGGGGAGCTGCTTCAAAGAAGCAAGTACTGTCCGGGGTGTAATTTTTTTTTATTGGGGCGGATCCTGGGTATCCAAGCGAGACGTACGGATGTAGGTGAGGGTCCCAATGGACAGACCAGGTTCCAGGTTCAAGGTTTCAACTCGGAAGTTGCAGGAGGTATTCATTCCTCTTTTCCTTCCATGCCCATCTTTTCTTCGTTTGAACACTCCGCAGCCTCGATTTCCGCCGCGCATCTTGGTCGGGAAGGGTGGTCAGTTGGGTTCACGGAGCTAGCTGCGCTCCAGCCCTCCTGAGTCGAGGAGGGACCCGGCCAAGGTACACAAACACGAAGTGCACAGGGGCATGTAGTGAATACCTCGTTGCTGCAGAACAGGCCGAAGAAGACGGGCCAGAAGGCGAAAGAACCTGCGTCCTCAAATGGCGGATATTCAAGACGGGATACAAGGACATCCGGGTCAGGATTTCCCTTGGCTCAGGTTCCTGGAACGTGCCCCTTCTCCCACAACAAGTGCCAGTACCCTAGGGACGAGGCAGCAGGCCAGGTACTGAACTGACTGCATGAGTCCATGCTGGGAAAAGTTGAAGAACGAGCCGCCGAGTTGGGTACCTCGAGTGCGCAGCACAAGGAAGTCGTTTAGAGTTATTAGAGTAGACGTACGACTACGGAGCAGAATGAGGGCAGCTCAAGGTCTGGGGTTGCGGGTTTTGTGACAAGATGAAGTGCTGCGCCCACTCAAACGGCAGCAGGTCCCGGGTCCTGGACTGGACTGCTCCTGGCTAAACCAGACTGGACCCATCCATGATCCATGCATCGCTGGGTCGCACCTTCCAGCGCCAAAGTTCTGAACTTGGTCGCGCGCCAAACCGGATTCTGGTGATGATGATGTTTGGTCCACTTTAACTTTTATCGCAAGGCGGCTGAGAGATTGCCAGTGGCATGGCTCACGAGAGATCTGGTCTCTGAACATCTCGGCTGCTATGCCGTGCGAAAGCTGAGGACAAGTGACGAGCCTGTGACTGTGACTTGTCACCAGCGAGTGGGTTGGCGCGCCATGGTACCTGCCTCCTGTCTTCAACTCGGTTGCTTTTCTTGCCGCGTGGTTTGTGGTTTGTAAATAGTACTCTGTACCCAATGTACCGACGGGAAGTACGGACTCTGGAGTACAGCGAGGAAAGGCCAGGCAGGCGCCAACCACACCGCCGGAGTGAGAGCGCACTCCGCGCCGAGTTCCTGTTGACCTTGGCTGCACCTGGCCAAGTCGTCAGAAAACGCGCGCAGAGGCAGGAGGCAGGAGGCAGGAGGCAGGAGGCAGGAGGCAGAGAGGCAAGAGGCAGAGGCAAGAGGCAGAGGCAGGTACTGGTTGGAACTTGGACGGCCCCCTTCCCAGCAGTGCAGGCAAGAGCACCACACCATTGTCGTATCCGATGCTACGATACGCTCGCAACAGTCATTGTGAAACCCCATTTGACCTGGGCCAATGCTTACATTCCCTCCAGTCTTGGCTGTACCATGTAGCGGCTAGCCAGTAGCTCTGATCTGAGCATGAGAAGCTTCGGAACAGGGGCTGGAAATTCTCGGCAATAAAGTGAACCTTGCCAGACCCATGCCAGAGGGGCGAAAGACTACATTGGTCCGACGATGCCTCGTCACAGGTCTTGACCATCGACCAGACAGGTTTAGCGACATTTTCTGCTCGACTTCGGATCAGCACGTCGTAAGAATCCTGTAACCATGGATTTGGCTGCAGCTCCTTATTTTTTCTTTACTTTTTTTTTTCCCCCCTCGTCTCGAATGCGACTTCACTCATACGCAGCGGCAGACCAACAGGGTTGGTAAGCTGCCTGCTCCATGGCTGACAGCTTCATGTTGATCCTTCAACACGCAAGGAGCAAGGGGCTAACTAATCATCACAGCTACCCGGCATCATTCATAACGGAGATGGCTTCCTCTATCCTTTAACTTGTCGAATGCGCAATATAGTGGTCTAGCTGGAAAGTCACCGAGCTGTTTGCGCTGCGTCACGGTCGTTACCTGCTTGCTACGGATGCCCATGCCATTGCCATGCCATCATCAAGGGATAGCAGCGCCTAATTACAGGATCATGACAAAGCTTGCGTTAGTCCCACGGGCTAGGCCGAATGTAGAACATGATCTGGACAGTATCGCGGCGAATTCCCGTTAACAGGTCAACAGGCTGTCCTGAGCGCTCTTGATTGAGCCAACAATAATTATCCTTACCCAGAGGTTATGAAAGACTGCTACTATAGTCTTGAGACCATCGTACCCTTCGGTCTATATGTGTGCTTGTACTTGCCTGATCCGCCAAGCTATGTAAGCCAGAGAATGCTCCAAAGGCTGGTCAGAAGTCTACGAGGAGGTTAGCTTCGCAAACTTTATACCAAATCTTGCATGCTGGTGATCGTCTACATTTCCATGGTTCAATCTAACTCGCAACATGACACCCCCGCGAGGAACATTCAATGTCACTACTTTCAACTCCAGAAAATATGGAATTTCATGGCATATGTGTAAGGAAACAGGAAGGGGTGCCCGCTACCCGATGGAACCAGTGGCCCAATGCAGGCGACTGCTCGTACGCGGTAAATCCAGGAATCAGGATACGGACCGACTGGCGGCACCTACAATAAACTGCCGTTTCGTTATCTGTACGGATTACATTGTCGTGGGAATATGCCACGGTAAGCCAAAAAGACTGGTAGCTTATCGATGGCAGCAGACCCATTGAGTCGTGCCGTCCGATGTGATAAGCGCGCTTTTTCTGAACGCCGCTCGTAATGATGTCTGGTGCAGTTGGTCGGTGGTCAGTGGTCACCGTCGACACTTTTCAAGAAAAGGCAGGTTGTCATATGTTCACCAGGCAGACAGGGGAACACGAAGCACAGAAAATGGGTCCTCGGTCCTTCCCTTATCGCCACTGACCTGTATACGTTGTCGGAAGCGATGCTGGTGCAGGCGCTGATGTCGGCAATAGTCCTGAACGACTTGTCACGGAGGATAATTATAAGTCGCCAAGAATCAATGTGACTCGAATGCGGCGCGACTTGGAGCAGGCACAGGCTACTAAGACTACGGGCAACCGATTACCCTGACCAAGGGTGTCTTATCAGGCAGCAAAGAGGAGTGTCTGGTCTGGTACGGAGGATGGCGACATGGCCATTGATAGATTGGACCGCAAGGCCGCAGATCCCACAGGGGCAATGTTGTGAGATTCCATCGACCAAGATTGTACGGAACGACGTCATCAGCTCTCGCAGGACAAGTTGCGACGTGGCTCCACCCGGGGCTTGGCCGCCTACCGCCAGCTCCCAGTGCATCCGAATTTCAGAAAGCATCGAGGCCAGGCAGTTGAGTGAGCGAGACGTGGCCACGCGGCCGGGATCGACAAGTGGCCGCCAAGGCTACGAGGCCGAATGGCTACCGAGACAAAAGACGAGCATGGTAGTGGGCAAAGACGGCAGCATGGAAGGATCCCAGCCTGGATCATAGCACGCATCGACTGACCATTGGCAGCACTCGAGGCCTAGACAGACACAGAAGCCCCGTTGCCTCGTAGACGTTTGGAAGTTGCGAATGGGACTGCTTCTCTTGCTCCCATGGAGGCGCGCCGATCTGATACTAGTACTGCACCCGAAATCAGCGTCCTGGGCCCCATGAGCTAGCTGCCCTAGGTCACTTTTTCTAACAGCTGCGAATGCCGTCGGTTAAGGTAGGTCTCCGCGCCGCATTGTTGCCAACGAAGCGCCGGAGTCTTGCGACTTTGCTCTGAAGACGGGGAAACTGGTGACGCGGGTGCAGAATCAGACTGGTCCAGTACGACGCGGAGAGAAGAAGACGGTGTTAGAATTGGCTTTGGAAAGTCGGACCCGAAAAGCTGTGTTCCATCACCGCCGGTCAAAAAGCTTTTGGTTACTTGGGAGGGGGGGATTCAGTCAGATAAGCTCACGTAAAAGCTCCCGTCTCCGAGATCCGTGCCCGATTTGAAGTGGACTGGGCCGCGTCTGGACTCTGGACTCTGGACTCCTGACTCTGGACTCCTGGCTCTCGACTCCTCTTGGCGAACGGGGAATTCAGGCATCAAGTACCGAAACGCGGGGGGATGGCATTTGCATATGCAATTTCGATGGCTCATTTTCGGCTTGAACGGAGCAAACTACTCCCACGAAGCTTACATGCAGCTCTTTCCAAAGTTCATGGCACTCACCTCACCAGCCCCCACTGACGGGTTGGTTGCACAAGACGCTCCGATCTCGGCTAGCGGGGGAGGGGATCATCGTTCTCGAAAAAAACCCGAAACCACTTAGCGTAGTTGACTCCATCAACTTGACCGATGAGCGTCGTTTTCTCGCTTCGTTCAATCTTGAAACCAAAGCTGCGCGTATTTACGACATGGCGGAACACAACATTGTGGTTTTTCGCGGCGACCATTGCGGGCCAGAGGTATGTTGCGTCCCATGTGTGACCCGACCCGGTCGGTTGGGTTGGCAGCACGCCCTTTCCTTGTCTTTGGCCAACGGAGTCGAGCTAACATGAGACGATGCCTCAACAGGTCGTTGCAGAGGCTGTAAAGGTCCGTTCGATCATCTTTTATTTTCTTTTTGCTCATCTCTTATTCATTCATACATTTTGGAGTCTTTTCCACTGCTGGAAGACTTCTTGCGTCCATCTCTGCGGTTCATGCGCAAAAGCTGCTTATCACGGCTAACAGGAGCCGCTTTGATGGCTACTCACCAGGTTCTCAACGCACTTCAGCAGCACAGACCTAGCGTCGGCAAATTCGTGCTCAATGAGCAGCTGCTAGGCGGTGTAAGTCGACCCCGTGGTTTTGTTCCGGGCCTAGAATGGTCCGGTTAGATTCCAGGCCATTGTGCTGATGCGCAGCGTCGCGACGGTCCAGTGTTCCATCGACGCCACAGGCAGCCCGCTCACAGATGAAGCGCTCAACGCCGCGAAATCCGCCGACGCCGTCATTCTCGGCGCAATCGGCGGCCCGGAATGGGGCACCGGCGCCGTTCGCCCGGAGCAGGGTCTGCTCCGGCTGCGCAAGGAGATGGGAACATACGGAAACCTGCGCCCTTGCTTTTTCGCCTCGGAGGCTCTTGTCGACTCGTCGCCGCTCAAGGCCGAGGTGTGCCGGGGCACCGACATTGTCATTGTGCGCGAACTGACTGGCGGTATATACTTTGGCGAGCGCAAGGAAGACGACGGGTCGGGCACCGCGTGGGACTCGGAGCCCTACTCCCGCGTCGAGATTGAGCGCGTGGCCCGTCTGGCCGGCTTCTTGGCGCGCGGCCGTGGAGACAAGACGGTGTGGTCTCTGGACAAGGCCAATGTGCTGGCCACGAGCCGTCTGTGGCGAAAGGTCATGACCGAGACGTTTGCCAGCGAGTTTCCCGATCTGAAGATTGAGCACCAGCTCATCGACAGCGCGGCCATGATTCTCGTCAAGAACCCGAGAGGGCTGAACGGCGTCGTGGTGACTAGCAACCTCTTTGGCGACATCATCAGCGACGAGGCGAGCGTGATCCCCGGCAGCATTGGTCTTCTCCCGAGTGCGAGCTTGAGCGGCATCCCCGACGGCAAGGGCAAATGCAACGGCATCTATGAGCCCATACACGGTAAGCCCGAACACTGCCAGATCCCCCAATCACGACGTCGCCCCTGGAGCTTGGACAAGTCATGCCGGGGTTTCCTGGAAACCCGGACAAGAGGTTGAGCATGCGCTAACTGGTCGCCTGTTTGGCATTTTGAACAGGCTCGGCTCCCGATATCTCCGGACAGGGCACCGTCAACCCCATCGGCACCATCTTGTCGGTTGCCATGATGCTGCGATACTCGCTCAACCTACCGGAAGAAGCCAAGGCTGTGGAGGCCGCTGTCAAGTCCGCCATTGACGGCGGACTCAGGACGAGAGATATAGGGGGCAATGCCGGCACCAAAGAAGTCGGCGACGAGGTGGTCAAACACCTCATCACCATCCTAGCCAAGGAGGCTTAGGCCTGACTGATGTGACCCCCCCACCACCTATGTTTTTTGGCCACCCGGCCGAGATTCATGCACTTTTCAGCAAGATTGAGAGTGATTGAGAGAAAGGGAGAGTTTTGGACAGATATCGAGACGAGGGAAGGGAATTACTCCGGGCGGTCGGGAACGAACAGAACAGATCTACCGACAACCATCAACGAGAGCACGCAGAGGGAGAGACTATCGAGACTGCTAGGAAAGAGCTCCAGCGTCAATAGAAAAAGAAAAGTCTCAACGGTGACGGGAACGTGTCGTGCGTCCACCCAATGCCGGAGGTCCGTCCGTTCCAGATCGCAAAATCAGGTGGGATCTGGCAGGTGTTTGAAGCATGAGCAGCCAGCCAGCCAAGCCAGTCTGTGACTTCACGGGGCTGTCACTCTGTTACGGGTGTGCGTGCCAGGCCATGCACAGCTTTCTACCACGTCACTATTCATTTGACCACTCCGAAATTTTCGCGTCAGATTGGCGGGCGGTCTGTAAAAACCATCCCCCAAGGACAGAACGACGCGAGGTACTTGGTCTATCGTGCAAACACAAGGAGTCCACGCATGGCTCCATGCTTCCTTTCCATCTATAACCCATAACTCGCGAAATTGACGGCACCTTTCCTGGCCCAAACTTGCCCTGAAGCCCCGCATCGGTTGGTGAAACACCCTCCGAGATCCTTTAGTCCCCGTAACTCCGGTCCGTCTTGTCTTGTCTGTTCAAGCCCCCGGGGAGAAGAAGACTGAGCGTTTGCAGGAGCACTAGACCTGTGCTCTTTGCCCCTACCAAGCCCAGAGCACCTTGTGGTGAAGCGTCCGGGCACCCAGGCGCTCAAACTCAAAGGGCGTGATCCACGAGTCGTTGGTGGGAAGCTTGGCAAACACGCTCGCCCCTTTCCACGCCACGACCTGCTCGTCCATGTCTCTGGCGCTGCGGCTGACGAGGATCTTGTCATGCAGGTCCGGCCGTCTGGCCTTGATCTTGTCCTCCAGGACAACGGTGAACTGGGGAATCTTGGACCCGCCCCCAATGACCATGATGCTGCCTAGCAAGTCCCGGAGCTTCTTGTCGTCGCCCTTGGCGGCGTTTTGGATGCTGGTCAGGATGGCAACGTCGAGAGGCGCTGCGGGAAGTATGGCATCCTTCTCCGCGGCGATGGAGGTGGCGCTTCGGGCGTCTGGATCCGCGGGCGTTCCCAGGGGAGCTTGCGACGCGTGGGGAACTTGGCCGGGTATCGGCGTCCCTGCTGCCCGGGCCCCGCTGGGGACAGGGCTGTCGCCGTTGAGGCTGTCCTTTCCAGCGCCGAATATATAAGGTGCTGGGGTGCCGTTCCCCTCGGGCGCAGGTGACCCCGCGTGGGATCCGGCAGGGGTCCCGTTGGTGCCGTTTTCGCCCCTGCCAAAGAAGCTGAACTGGGAGCGCTCCTTGCTCGGCGTCGAAACCTCTGGCTGGGGATGCGGCTGTGCGAGGCCAGTCGTCGCCGACATGATGGACGGCTTGACCAAGGCCAGGATGGCGAGCTGGGCGGCCGAGGCCGGGTCGTCCGGAACGTCCACTTCGTAGGCGTTGTAGGATCTCTCCACCAGCTTGCGTCGCCCTCGAAGTTTGGTGCTGTTGTCGAATATCGACGGGTCAAAAACCCCCATGGGAGCCAGGATGACTTCGTCGTACGTCTTGAACGTGTATTTCCTGGTGGACTGGTTGGGCGCTCGGACGTGGAAGTTGTACAGCTGCACCGAGATGTCGGCCTGAGCCATGGTGCAGTGCTTCATCTTCAGTTCTTCGGCCAGCAGGAAATCGTACCGCCTCTGCAGGTTGATTTCCTGGTAGGGGAAGTTGTCGAAAAGCATCATCTTGACGAATGTCTCGGTGATGTCGTATCCGCCATACTTCATGTTGATTCTCGAGTCCTCGATGCAAAGCCCGTCTTCGACACAAGTGACCGACGTCTTTTGCGCACCAACGTCGACAACGCAGGCTCCGGTGTATCCGGCGCCAAACGTTGCCGCCATGCTCTCCTGCACGAAGCAAACCTTGTTGAACTCGAACCATATCATGGATGATCGAAGTATCTGCTCAACATATCGCTTGTCGTACAGGTCGGGAATGACAAACACGCAGCTGTATTGTTGCCATTCGCTGTTGGTGGTCAATCCGAGCTCTTTCCGGAGCGCCTTGTCCAGCAAGGTCTCGAAATCATTGTACAGGTGCTCCTGGCTGGTGTAGTCGTCCTCGTTCCACCACCCGTGGCGTAGGGGCCACCAGAGCTTGAACTTGGGGTTCGAGTCGTCCGGAACCCGGAGAGCATCGGTTCCGATGAAACATGAAGCCGCCGGCTCGGCATCTTGCCGTTTTCTCACGTCCGTCCACTCAATCTCCAGGGGATCGTTGTGTTTTTCGATGACCTCTGGTTCGGTGCGGCGGTTGAAAGTCTGGACGAGCTCCTTGGAGTTGGGCAGCACTTTTCTCTTGTTGGCCCTCATGTCGACTTTGAGCTCGTTGCAGAGTTTGGAATACTTCTTGGACCATTCCTCGCCGTACTGCTGGTCCGTCGTTTTGGCTTCAAACTGCCTCCGCGGCAGAGCCTCGTACATTTCGGACTCGGTCTGGGGGAACGTTGTCGCCAAAGCGGCGGGTATCGTTCTCGGCAGGGCGTCGCTGGCAAAGCCGATTCGAAAATTTTGGCTGCCTGGATGGATGACGATGATTCGCGTGGGATCCACGCCGCCAGAAGGAGTTCCGGCGCCGTCCTCGTCGGCAAGATCTGGGACTGGCAAGGGAAGGTCGCCGTTTGGTGGCTTGGACAAGATTCGATCGCGGTCGCGGGCGCTCTGGACCAGCCGGTCTCGCGTTGCATCACATTGAAGGCGAAGGGCGAGCACTTGGTCATCTCGCTTCATGTAATCACTGTTCCGCATCGATGAGCATCGATGGAGCCCGGTTCGTAGGGGGGGGTCTAATCTTACGTGTAGTAATTCTTTTGATTGATCGGTGCGACATCGGGCCAGGTGGTGAGTCTCATGCCATTGTCGGTTCTCTCCAACCCTTGGTTGCATCGTCAGATCTTGTTCAGCGCAAGAGAAGCATCTGCAAGTTTGCCTGCGACTTACCCTCCCTCAAAAGAACCCTCTCAGAAACTTTGCCGACCATGGTGAAGTGCTTGCCCGCAGCGAAGCAGGCTGCCTAGCGAAGTCGTGAAGATGAATTTTGATGCGATGCAATGGCGGCCAGGGAGCGAGCGAGACAAGCTCTAGACTCGAGCGCACGCACACGCATTGCACACTAACAAACGGCCAACCACCACCACTATGTTGACTCTGTAATGTCTATATTGCCTTGGAGTGGCTGGCTTGGCTGGCCAGTGGTGGGGCACAATGAACGGACATCGGCTCAGTCACCAGATACCGTCCTATTCTGGGCGGTCCCTGTTTTCGGCGCCAGCTGGATGAAGATTCTCCAACCCTTTTTCTGCTATCAAGGACTATCACTCTGGTCATTGGTGACTAGAAGTGAGCAGAAAATGATCACCAGCGATTGGCACGTAGGTACTACGTACCTTATCTACCTAAGGTACCTAACCTACCCTACCTGCCAGGTACCTATGTATTGGGACAAGAAAGCTGAGGCCGGGAAATTATTTCCCCGAGCAGCCTTTTTATCGTCCGCTGGCTGTGGGGCGCTGGCTGACTTGGCAGTCAAGAACTTGTTCATTCAAGCTCGTGTCACCTGACGTCACTTCCTATTTGGCCACGTCCCATTTGAACTGTGGTGCAAAAGACGGCCTACTGCGTTTGCTCTTGCACGTCGTCCTTGTAGCCATCCTCGTATTGTAAGCCCCTAATTCCGGTCTGCCGCTGCTACAGAAGGAGCTCCTCTAGTCCAGTTTCTTTCATCCTGCTTCTCTCAAGGCTCTTGTAACCAATCCATTAACCGCGCCGGTATCGGCATCAAGCTATAGACATCGTTACCCGCGTTGAAAGAAAAAAAAGGACAGTGACGAGATAATCACGGCATCATTTACCAACTTCCTGGCTTTCCTCGTGTTTAGTTTTCTTCGACATGCCTCCTATTCCAGTCTATAGCTCCAGCCCTATTACCGCTGCGAAGCCATCGGGTGTCACTCCCAAGACAGCCAACCCGGGAGAACCACATCAGTCCAGCCAGCCTCAGCCGGAAACTTCTCCAGTTGGCACACAGTCTCGTTATACGCCCGCTCAACCTGGAGCAGTGCCGTCTCTACCCAAGCCGACAGGCGCACCGCAGCCAGGCAATGTTGATGTTGCGGCTACACCTACGCGGACCAGCGCGTTGAGAGATGGCCCGCCGCCGCCCCAACCTGGTGCTGTTCCGGTTCCTCTGGGTTCCCGAACGCCAAGCGATCTGCCTCCTCCGCCCAGGGCTGGCGAGTCGCTGAGGCCTCAGCAAGAGGTGCCGGTGACTACCATGCCGCCGCAGATGGGATATCAGCCACCTCAAGCATCTCTGCCCATCCAGGGCCGATCATCAACTGCTACGACGGCACCGCCTACCATGATGACTTCGCTGCCGCCTCAAAACGGGTCCCCTGCCACCAGGACCGTCCAGGGCAACTACCCGACTGCAGGGTACTCGCCTCCAGCGGGGGGCTACCAGCAGGACGTGAATGCCGCAGGGTTCAGCCAGCATCAGGGTTTAGCAGCCGCCTCTGAAGAGCAAGGTGAGGCGGGTGTTTGGGACACAGCAAAGAAATGGGCTGCCTCAGCTGGCGAAAGCCTCGCTGCTGCGGAGAGCAAAGTTTGGAAGAGGATCAACAAGGACTGAGAGCAGTACCATGTAAACCAGTCAAGATATGTGTGTGCTTTGCTCCAACAAAAAGAGTCAACTTGCTTGTTTGTTACTCGTGTGTTTTCCCGCATGCAGTGAAAGCCACGCATGTTTATTTCGCCAACCCCGGCGGCAGATTCCCCTATTTTGGCTGCCTATGCTCGTGATTCATGCCAGGAGGGCCTGCTTACAGTGTGAACAGTGGTCTGTTCTCCCATTAGGGACAAGGCGAGATTCAGCGACATTGCCAGCAGTCGCTTGCATTGGGCAGATGTTTCAGTTACCGGGGGCAGAGTGGAACAATCTTTCCGGTTCCTTGGCAAACGCCGGGTTATTAAGCAAGGAGGTGGTAATATAGGTACCTACAGGTGGGTATAGGTGGTGGGTCGTAGGTCCTAGGCATCCACACAGAATCCAGATTACGTGCATAACCTCCGAAAAACCAACGGTTGAGATTACGTAACCAGTCTACAACAACCCTCTCTCAACCCAGTTCTGCGCGTCAAACGACCCAACTAAGCTCCATAGAGCAACTATTATCTCATCTTCTCGTCATGTAAATCTGCCCCCATAGCCTCTTTTCTCAAGAGGGCTCTTCGTTTGTCTTTGATTCCTCTTTGATTTGCACACAAAAATAGGGAGCCAGCATGCAGCGATTATCCCGACATTTGCCTTTTTCGCCGTCCACAACCAGCCTTCAAGCGGTGACGTACTTGCTGGGCATCTCGCTCTTTTCGATATCCTTTCTCGTGTTTTTGAACAGCTCCGTGTCCTTTGTCGTTACCGACTTGATCGGGCAGAAGAAGAACGTAGGGGACGTCGTAGGCACGTTGGGATTCGCCGACGAAGTAGTGGCCCTGGTCGCGTGTCCCACGTGGGGTTTGGTGTCTGACCGACTCGGCGTTCGATGGGTTTCCGTGATTAGCTATGCCATTATTGGGATTGCTCTGGTCTTGTTTGTTCAGGCCAAGAATGTCTATCCGCAGCTATTGCTGGCGCGCATTCTCTTTGCGGTTGGGGCATCAGCGGCGTAAGTTTTTTTTTTTTTTTTTTTTTTTTGCAGATTTGGGCAACGGTGAATTACAGGATGGCGTTTTTTTTTTTCGAACTATATTCTGAACTGTATTCTGTGCTAATGTTCGTCTCTCCTTCGGGGCACAGGGCGACGATGGTAACGGCGATTCTGCCATCAATGACTGAAGACGGAGACGCGAGAGATGGGAGGAATCTATCGAGGTACAAGCCCAACCAGCGACTGAGCGTTGCCTATTCCGTGGAATCAGAAGCCACCATTACACCAGAGCGATATGCACGATCCGTGTCCAACGATTCGCGCGCATCTCGAGAGCACCAGCAGCAGCAACAACAACAACAACAACAACAGGGTGCGGTAGGCAAGTCTGGAAACCCGTCTGCGTTGGCGGGTTATGTTGGCTTGTTTACCGGATGTGGCGCTCTTGTTGCGCTTTTACTATTCCTACCTCTACCGGCAAGGTTTGGAGAGATTGATGGAGTAACACCAGGCCAGGCTGTATCGTACAGTTTCTACGTGGTGGGAGCGGTTTCTCTGGGCGTCGCAGTCTTTGTATTTGTTGGGCTGCGGAACCTGCAAGGCGAGGAAGGTAAGGGATGGAAGGCCCTCTTCGGCATGTCAGATCGAGACTCATTATCGTATCTGGGCGCAGGGGATGGCAGTAGGTCTCATCGACAGGTATGCCGAACAAGCCTAAAAAAACTCCCGATGCGTTGATAGCTGGAACTGACTCTCGCTTGGTAGGTTGCTCCGTACCTTGACCTAGTCAAGGACTCGGTGTTGTTAGGATTTGCAGACTCGAGGATTGCTCTGGGATACATTGGTGGGTTCGTGGCCAGAGCGTCTACTGTGGCCATCTCGCTCTTTATCCCGTTGTACGTGAATACCTTCTTCATCAGCAACGGCTATTGCCAAGGGTCGCCACATGACGCATCGCCAGAGCTGAAGAAGGAGTGCCGAGAAGCATATGTGCTGTCCTCGATCCTCACGGGAGTTGCACAGCTGGTGGGACTGGTTTGTGCTCCTGTGTTTGGGTACCTGTCCGGACGCACAGGGCGGGTCAACTACTCGGTTGTTGTCGCTGCAGTGTCTGGTGTGGTTGGGTACCTGATACTGCCGCAGCTCTCGAGCCCGGAAATCAAGGACGTGGACGGAAGAGGCGGGACAGGCGGGATCTTGCTGGTGGTGGCGCTGATGGGCGTCAGCCAGATTGGGGCGATTGTGTGCAGCTTGGGCTCGCTGGGCCAAGGCGTGGTTGCGGCCGAGCTGTCACGTTCTGTGCTACGAGAGCCGTGCATTGCCCCAGGCGAAGACGAGTCGAGCGAGTCGAGCGAGTCGGAGCCTCTGGTGAGCATCTCGACCAAGGAAGACTGCGCGTCGCGAGCCGGCTTGAAGGGCTCGATTGCGGGAGTCTACTCGCTGTGCGGCGGAGCAGCGATTCTCATTCTTACTAAGCTGGGGGGAGGGCTTTTCGACTCGGTATCGAGAGGGGCACCCTTTTACATGATGGCGACGTTTAACGGGATTCTCCTGGTGGCGAGTCTGTTTATGGATGCGTCGCAGGCGTTTTCGAGGATGTAGGTGCCGCGCGGAACATGCAAGCACGCAGAGTTTTGACGAGGATTATGAAAAAGCCCAGCCAGTTTTTGATCATTCATGTTTTCATTATTATTGTCAGCTCATGTCAAAAAAGGTGATGTACTCCCCAACGGCACACAACCCGAGCAACCCAGCCGTGTCTTGGGAGTTGGTGTTTTGTCGGGACTCGGGAGTTTTGCAGGCCCTTGTCTGTCGAGTGGCGCCACGAATCTACAACAGTGGAGTGGATTCTCTCCGTCTCTCTCTCTCTGCCTTGGCAGTCCTTCTCGTCTCCCTGCTTGTCCTGTTTCCATCAGGTGAAGAGAGTTGTTGATCCCGGGCAGCAATGTCTTGGGTGTGCGCGCACGGCAGATGCAAGGCGGATGGCAGTGGGGAGGTCGGGCATCCAGAGACTATACCTGCAGGCAGCTTGAACCCAAGTGAGATACGTGGGCCAACAAGTCGGGCAAGCCAAGTGCCATTGGATGAGTCGGAGGGCTTTTGTTCGCCGGATGGCCATGTCACGAGGAAGTAGTGAGCTGGAACAAGGGCCGGGCAGGACAGGGCCGGGCAGGACAGGGCCAGGCAGCGCAAGGCAGGGCAGGGCAGCGCAAGGCAGGGCAGGGCAGCGCAAGGCAGGGCAGGGCAGCGCAAGGCAGAGCAGGCTCTGTGATTCTTTCCTTAAAGCGTGGAGGAACGGAAGCGTTGTGTGATGCGTACAATGCAGCCTCTGGAAATGGGGGCCGACTGTTGTTCTTGTGCAAGGGCCAAAGGCTTCGAATACGAGGTTGGCTACAGGTGTGTCGGACAGCAGGGGTGGGAGGCCGGTTGGAAGCGGACAGGTGTTGCGTGTGTTGCATATGGCGAAAGGCGCAGGAGCGGGACAACGGCGACGGCTGGGTGATGCTGACGAGCGGGGGGGGGGGCGGCGATGAGGGTGGCGGCGACGATGATGGCGATGATGGCGATGATGGCGACGATGATGATGATGATGGTGATGATGGTGATGATGGCGACGATGCCGTGTCTTTGTCGGGACACAGGGGGGGGTTGGGGGAGGGCAGCGGCATGGCTAACCGATCCATCATATTGGCTTGGCGCTGCCGACGAGAAGCGAGGTGCGCACGAGAAAACAAGAACAGCAAAGGATCACCCAGTGCGACGCGGGTGCAAAGTCAATCGGCAGTAATTGCCTCAGCCCTGCATAGCCAGCCCAGCCCGCAGCAACGGAAAGGGAGCATCCAAGTTTTCGACGGGAGAGGGAAGCGGGTTCAACGGTCAACCCACGAACGTGTGACGCGAGCATGTCGAATGGCGGAGCGCGGGGCCTCGGGAAAAGAGAGGGCGAGGGGGGAAAACCCCGACATGAGATGCTGCCGGGAGTACGGGTCACGGTTGTCCACACATGGAGGGCTGGCAACGTGATGAAGTGGCTCGGTGAGGGAGCTGAGGTGAGCTGACCATGAATGTCGCCGGCGCATGCTGGGCTGAGTTCAATGACTGGAGTCGTCGTGGACGACGAGACGATGGAACGATGGGCCAAATGGATGGGGCGTGTGTTGTCACTGCCGGTTCCACTTCGGACAAAATCCAGGTTGGCGGAAGAACCTGCTGCCTTGCCTGGTGTGCGGCAGCGGTCAATGCAAGCAGCTGACAGCAGCTGGCAGCAGCGGCATCAGCAGCGGCATCAGCATCAGCATCAGCGTCAACATCAACACCAGCATCATCAATCAACATCAACATCGACATCAACAAGCTGCATCTGCATCAGCACCAGCACCAGCACCAGCACCATCAATCAACATCAACATCGACACCAAAAAGCTGCATCAGCACCAGCAACATCAACACCAGCATCAGCTGGCCGTATTCGCATCGCGACTTACACAACCGTACCAGTCAGCCCGCCAGACGCATCACACCACAATCACCTTGCATGTCATAAACAACCAGGGGCGCTCAACCTGCCCCACGCCCCACCGGCAAAGCCAAAACGGCTGCATGGGCGGCTCGAATCTTTTCGATCGGTGCATGTGGATGTGGCGGCGCTCTGCTCTTCCAGGCTAGCACGGCTAGCACTTGGCCTTTGTTTTATTTTCCGTCAATGGCTGGCAGCTGGCAGCTGGCAGCTGGCAAGCCCCCCGGTTGAGCTTAGCACGACTGCGCCGCTGCCACTCAGATTCACCCCACCCAGCCCCACCCCGCCCCCGCCCCCGCCCCGCCTTGCCTTGCAACTAACATTGAAACCTGCCAACAACCCGCCAAGCCTCCCAGCCAAACTACATACCGTACCAAGCAGAGTCGAGGCAACCCTCTGAATGGAAGCATAAGCTGCATCACGAACCCATCTCGGCCACACGCATGACGTGCACTCCACAAAACGCCTCGAACCACGTATCAAAACGCGGCTGCAAGTCCCTCTCTGCTCGTATTACGGATGGCAACGGAGCTAGTCGTTCCTGCAGATACCACCAGCAATGGAGGGGGGGCATCGCAACGGGAGCAATTTCAGCTGCCGCCGCGCGGCTGGAGGGCAGGGCCGAGAAAAGGCTCGGCATGGCTGTCATCCCCAAGCCGCCCTGGCGGCCGGGGGATGGTTTGGGGGGGGGGGGGGGGGAGGCAAGGGCAGAAGAGGCCTTGTTGATATAAAATGTCGGTTTGCCCAACCGATCTGCTTAGTATCTGGTCGTACCCGCCACCGCCGAGCTCGTTTCTGTACTTTGGAGTTAGCCCTTGGGACAGACATAACATCACTCGCTTTTTACAGTCGTTTCGTGAGTACAGACGAACTTTGGCCATGCGATTCTTGGCGTTGGTGGTCTCGGCCGCTGCGGTGCTGGCGAGTGGGCTGGACAAGAGACATGGGCATCATGGGGAGACGACTACCCTGGTGACTTATACGACTGTTACGACGTGTCCCATCACGGCTACGGAGACTCATGAGGGAACGTAAGTTGCGCGGTGTTTCTTTGTTTTTTTTCCCTTTTTTTTTTTACCCTTACTTTTTTTTTATTTTTATTTTTTTATTTTTTGAAAAAGTCCCGAGACTTGGGCTGACACAAAACAGAACCGTTCTCGTCACCAAACTCACCACGTCGACTCTCACCATCACCGCCTGCCACGGCTGCAGCGGCGGCATCGTCACGGTTCCTGGCCCGGTCGTCACCGAAGGCACCACCACTGAAGTTGAAATCACCTACACTACTGTGTGCCCGGTCACGGAAACCGTCACAGCCCCGGGGACCACCTACTTGACCACCAAGACCGTGACCAGCAGCGTCGTGACCAGAGTGCCTACCACTCTTTACGAGACGGTCAAGCAGCCGGATGCCACAAAGACGGAGACGGACTACGAGGTCTCCACAATCACCAGCCTCTGTCCTGTAACCCAGGTGACCACAATTGAGGGACACGAGCAGACTGTCACGTACACCACCATCAGCCTCATAACCACCCGGGTCCCCGTCACGTACCAAGAGACTGTTTCAGAGCCCGACAAGACCAAGACGGCCATCGAGGGCATCACCTCGACAATCACTAGTCTCTGTCCCGTGACCCAAGTCACCACCATTGAGGGCAAAGAAACGACAATCACCAAGACAACCGTCTCGCTCATCACCACGGTTATACCCACGACCAAGCTCGAGACGGCCGTCGGGCCCGATGTCACCAAGACAGAGGTGGAAGGCATCACGTCGACTATCACCAGTCTGTGCCCTGTCACTCAAGTCACCACCATTGAGGGCAAAGAGACGACAATCACCAAGACAACCGTCTCGCTCATCACCACGGTTATACCCACGACCAAGCTCGAGACGGCCGTCGGGCCCGACGTCACCAAGACAGAGGTGCAAGGCGTCACGTCGGTTATTACCAGTCTCTGCCCCGTCACCCAAGTCACCACCATTGAGGGCAAAGAAACGACAATCACCAAGACAACCGTCTCGCTTATCACCACGGTTGTACCCACGACCAAGCTCGAGACGGCCGTCGGGCCCGACGTGACCAAGACAGAGGTGCAAGGCATCACGTCGATCATTACCAGCCTCTGCCCCGTCACCCAAGTCACCACCATCAATGGCAAAGAAACGACAATCACCTTCACCACCACGAGCCTCATCAAGACCGTGGTCCAAAACACGGTCGAGGAAACCGTTACTCGACCGGGCGCCACCGTCACTGCCACCGACGTGGTCTTGACGACGCTCACTAGCCTCTGTCCCGTCACCCAGGTCACGACCATCAACGGAAAAGAGACGACCATCACCACGACCGTCACCAGCCTCATCGAGACCCAGGTCCCCGTCACAGTTGTCAAGACTATCCAAGTTCCAGACGTCACGGCCGTGCGCACCGACGTTGCCTACCAAACCGTCACGAAAGAAGTGCCCATCACCCAGGTCATCACCCAGGGCGGACAGGAAGTCACGGTTGTTCAGACCAAGACAGAAATCGTCGAGGTTCAGCACTCCAGCATCATCTACGAGACCGTCACTGCGCCGGGCGAGACGGAAACCTCTGTCCACGTGATTACCGTGACGCAGAGCGAGGGCGTCGTCGTCACCTCGACTGTTACGGAGACGGGCGCCCATGCCACGACTGAGGTGGAGAGCACAAACACGCTTACCCAGACAGTACCGTCAAGCACAATCGTGGTGACCCAGACCACGGGGCTTCCCGTCACTGCTGGGGCGAGGGTCGACCAGGTTCCAAGAATGGCCTTCCTTGCCGGCCTACTCGGTGCTGTTGCCATGATTTAAACCCGATGGTTTGTTTTATGCTTGAACGGCTTCTTTTTAATCTTTTTTTACTCTTTCTATTCTCTCGCTTGCCCTCTTTTATTCAAACTTTTTTTTTTTTTTTATTTTCCACCACGCATTTTCTGTTTCTCGCAGAATGCCAAATGACACCTGCATGGAGACTGGCATGTAAATGAAGGAAAGAAACGTTTATCAAGGCGGGGGAGGATACTTGGCGGACGGGGATGATGGGTGTGTTGTCCACGGAGGCGGCGTAATATCTCGTTTCAAGTAGTATAAGGTTAATAAAGTTCTTCTAGAATGGAACTTGACACCGTAGCTGCAAAAAAAAAAGTAAGCAAATACAAGCAAAAGAAAGAACCACTCAACAGATATTGCGTCGTGATGTTTGTTTTCTGCAAAGCGTGAAAAATAACGACCTTTACTGGCGGAGACCCAACCTCCGCAGCCAGCTTTACTAAGCAGAGCTCGGATCAGCGCGCCGATGACGGCCCAAGACCCCACCTCAGCCGCCGCATCCACCGCCCCAAGACATCCATCATCACCTTTCCAACCTCCAAACCTCCAACCATGGCCCCCCTCGACAGAGACCACGACAGTCTCGAGCGCAAGTTTCCCCCCCTCCCGTCGTCTTCCCCCCCACCACCGGGCCTACCTGCTGACCTCCCTACAGAGCAGCTCAAAGACATCATCCAGGACCTCTACCAGATCATGGTCCAGGTCTCGACGTACGACACGACCGGCCGCCCAACCCGCCAGGTGCTCTCCAACGAAACGTAACCCTCCCCCCCCCCCGATTTTCTTGCCACCCCCGGCCCACCGGCTAGGCGCTGCGTTGCTGACCCCTCCCCTTGGCGTGCCCGCGCAGAAAGGCGCTCTCGCAGTCGCTGCAGTCGCTGCACGCGACGACGACGTCCCCGCACGCGAGGCTGCCCGCCGTGCCGCCCGAGCTGCTGGAGTACGTGGAGAACGGGCGCAACCCGGACATCTACACGCGCGAGTTTGTCGAGCTCGTCCGCCGGGGCAACCAGCTCATGCGGGGCAAGGCCCGCGCGTTTGGGGAGTTTCGCGACGCGCTGGCGCGGGAGGTGGCGGGCGCGATGCCCGAGCTGCGGGGGGATGTGGACCGGGTGCTGCGCGAGACGGGGGGGGGGCCGCTGGGAGGGGCGGACGGGGAGTAGGGGCGGCGCGGGGACGGGTCGTTGTTGTTGTTGTTGTTGTTCGGGACATGGCGGTTTGGGGGGGGAGCTGGCGAGGCCCGGAGGTTTGTGCATTTCGTGATACCCAAGCGGCGGCGGGAGGATGATGGGCTTTGGTCGACGTTTCCTGCACGGCCGGGGCGTGAGGAGATGGCCGGATGCGGCTTGCACCGTCGCTGGTCTACATGCACATGGCCCTCTCTGCCCCGCCAGACCCGGGGCCCCGTCGCATGTGCCGCTTGTTCCCGGATGCGCCGTGTCCCAGTGAGCCAGCCAGCCAGCCAGCCATTACTCCTGGGTGGCACATGCCGCCATCTCGGTGCTGTTTTCCCAACATGCCAGACTCGACGGGACCGGACCGCCGGAGGGGAAGTCAAAAATGGAAAGAAAGAAAGAAAGTCAGAAAAAAAGAAAAAAAAAAGTAAAATAAAAAGGACAATGCGAGAAATATCATCGAGCTGAAACGCCCTGATGTGGTGCCGGCGATGCAAACGGTACCTAGCACCTTGTACACATCGTTCGGACCTGCAGGTCTGAACAGGGCTCTTCCTAGCCTCGTCAGGGAAAGGCAGAGCTTTTGCCTAGGGATTTTGCAAAGAAGTCTATCCTGCCCTCCTCTCTCTACCTAGTCCTCCTCTCCCCCCCCCCCCCCCCCCCGGCTCTGCTGGCCGAGCATATCGCGTCAACATATATACCAGCGCTGCGCCCAAAACAGCAAGCACCACAACGTGGGTCGGCAGCAAAACCAACGCCCCCAAGATTACCGTGCCGTACCGCCGCAGCGTTTCGACCAGCTCATCACGAGCCTGTCGGCGCTGCTCGTACTCGTGCCGAAGCTCTTGCTTGGCCGGGACATGCTCATCCGGAAAGCCACCGTCGTCCCAGGAATCGGCTGCCTCGTCGGCTCCCCATTCCGCAGCCTCTTCATCCTCGCTTCCCGTTTCGTCCGCGTCGTTGACGGGTTGTCACTGGAAAGGGAACCCTCCGCCTCGTGCATGGGCGCCGGCACCGTTGCCGAAGCTGAACGTGGCCCCTGCTGGGAAACCACCGTTGCCAGGGAAGCCGCCGGCATGTCGGGGTCCGCCACCGCCGAAACCGCCCTGGTTGCCCATCATGCTGAACAGAATCTCAGGGTCGATGCCACCCATGCCTCCGCCCATACCGCCGCCGCCAAACATGTCTGCCGGATCAAGGAGATCGTCGCCGTTGTCATAGGAAGCCTTTTTCCTGCCAACAGAGTCAGCATTCTCTTTTCTTTTTTTTTTCACCATCACGCCTTACTTCGCGTCAAGGTCCGTCCACAGGCGACAAAAGGTGTACTTACTTGGGATCGCTCAAGGTCTCATAGGCTTCTTGCATATCCTTAAACTTGGCTTCCGCCTCGGGGTCATCTGGGTTTTTGTCAGGATGCAGCTTGATGGCCATTTTGCGATAAGCCTTCTTGATATCATCAGGACCGCAATCCTTCTCCAAACCCATGATCTTGTAGTAGTCTTTTCGCTGACTCTTCTTCAGCTCAAGCTCGGCTTTTCGAATCTCCTTTGGTATAGTGCGGTCCTCTGGGTCAAGCTCCTGAATTGACTTCCATTCGCGCACGGACTCTTCCCAGTTTCCAGACTGGCCCAATGCATTTGCCTTGGTCTTCCTAGCCCTGGTATAGCTAGGATCGAGGCTGATGGCCTTCTCGGCATCAGCAATGGCGCCGTGGTACTGTTTGAGCTTGATTTTGCACTGAGCTCGATTCTGGAGAAGCTTCGCGTTGATGTTCTTGTTGCACGGATCGATTTCAAGGGCAGCCGAGTACTTGTCAATGGCAGTCCGCCATCGACCTGCCTTGAATTCCCCGTTACCCTCCTCCTTCATCCGGTCCAACTTCTGCACAGTCTTCAACCACTTGACAGCATCGCGGAAGTCGGGATCGCAGCTGAGCGCCATGCGGAACGACTGGACGGCCTTTTCGTTATCGCCTTGTCCGTAGAGAACTCGCCCTCGGAGAACGAGGGCCTCGGGATCCTGACTGTTGCTACGTAACAGTGACATGGCAATGTTCTGAGCCTCGCCAAGAGCGTTTTCACGACCCATTTTGAGATATGCCTCTCCACGCATGAGTTGCCACTTGCGAGGTTTCGTCACGCCAGGCCCCAGTCCGCGCTCGGCCTGATCCAATGCATGCAAGACCATGGAAACAGCCGTTCCCCTATCCAGCGTCTCCTTGGCAGAATTGATATGGTGCAGCATTTCTTTGGTAGGGGCCATATCCTTGGCAGTTGGCGTTGGTGAGATTCGACCAAAAGTAGTCATGGCTTCCTCGGGCCGGCCTAGGGCAGTGTAGATGCGGGCAAGCCGTAGCAGAATCTTGGCGTTTTGTGAATCGACATCGGCGGCGCGGCTGCAGTCCTCCAAGGCGAGGACAAATTGACCGTTGGACATGCGCGCGGCGGCTCGGTTGCTCAGATAGGTGGAGGAATCTGGGAACAAATCGACGGCTACGATGGAAGTGTCAGTTGAGCGTCGGTATAGAGCACGAACGGGAAAAAAAGAAAGACAAAGAAGATGTAGACACAAAGAAAACACATAAAGAAAAAAAAGGAAAAGACAAGGGATGGAGAGAAAAGAAAAAAAAAAAGCCCACCAAACGAGCATGCAAAAATGACGGCTAGGGGGGGAAGTACCCTTGGAGTATTGTTCGATAGCCTTTGTGTAATTCCTTTCCTTGAAAAATCTGTTACCCGCCGCCTTGTATGCCTCTGCATCATCCTGGGGGGTCGGTATAGGGCTAGAGGGGTTCGACTTGTGTGGCGGCGGCGCAGGGGCCTCATCGTGATGGTTGCCGTTGGTGATTGGAACCGAAAAGTTTGTCTGAGCAGAAGGATTCTGGCTGTGCTGATTCTGTTTCTGCGAAGCAGGCGATGAGACGCCATTGACTGGCTCACAGTCGATGTCCATCTTGTCACTCATGTTGGAATTGGACAGCTTGGATAGACGACGGCGCTCCTCGGGCGGCAGGTTTAGCGGGTGTGTGTCAAAGTCGACTTTGCTGCGTCGTGAGGAAGACGTTGAGGGCTCGGTGGCGTGCCTGGACAGCCGCGCGTGCCGTGGAGTAGATGCCGACGACGACAAGGGTGAAGAAGGGTTTTCTGTTCCCTTGGATTCCCGGTATGATGTGGGTCGAGGACTTTTTTTCGCGGCCGACTTATTGACGTTATTCCTGGACGACTTTGTGGGCGACGGAGGCTCCGACTGCGGATGTGGTTGGTGCAGAAAGAAGTCGCGCTCGTCGAGGCTAGAGCTAGGAGTGTGCTTTTTGGACGAGGAAGTCGACGACTGCTTTTTGCTGCCCCCAAAGAACTTCATTCTGGGCGGCGCCAAAGGGCTCTGGGCACTCGCTGGGGGGAGGGCGGGACGGCCAGGCCAGACTTGGATGGAGCAGGGCTGTCCCGAAACAAGGTTATGCCGGATATTGGAACAGCGAGGGGGGGGTGGGGCGGCCTTTTAACGGAGCAGCAAGAGCCTAAAGGGGGGGGGGCGGAGGGGGGGCGATAAAGTCCCGAAAGTGTGTGTGTGGTTGTTTGCGCGGTTAAAGGGGGGGTTACTCCTGGGCCGTCCCGAGCTATCCAGGTATCAACGGTTCCGTTCCGTTGTAAAGAGGGTGTTGGCGACAGACGGCAGAAGGAAAAAAAAATTGCACGAGTCTCTCGTCGGCTTGGCCAGGACCAGGACTTCAGGTTCGAGAGCGGAGGAAAACTAGCCACGGCCCGTCTGGAGTATCGGAGCGTACGGCGTACAGGTGCAAGCAAGCAGAGCGTGAAGAGAAAGAAAGGGAGAGGGAAGGGGCCTGGGACGAGATGAAAAGCCCAGCCGACGATTTATCAGGTGCACAGGTGACAGGACAAGCAGGCAGAAGTGACTGGAGACTTGGCTGCGTTTGGCTGGGCGGCAAGATGAGTGCTAATTTATGACCCGGCAGGTTGAATTGATAGCACCCGAGACCCCAGACCAGACCAGCTGAGCTGCACTGGGCACATGGAAGGGTCAACCAGCTGCTGCCTGGGCGTCCAGAGAGCTGTTGACAGCAGTGATGGGCGGTCGGCCCGGGGGGGGTTTCGACAGCGCATTTCGGGCCACACCCTTTCTGTCCTTCGGTGCATGTGCCATGCAGATACCGGCTTGAGATGTACCGACACGGATTGACGGGAAGCTTGACCTTGAGGAAGCAGACTGACGGGTCGCTGCGTTGCCTCGATGGCCCTGCAGACCTTGATTTCGGCCCAAAGCACACGCACGCAATGCCGTCTGTCCCAATATCACGGGGGCAGAGATTCGGCATGGGTGAAGTTGACCAGAAGACCCTTTCCGAAACGACACCCCCCGTGTCGCCCTGTGGCGGCGCGCTTGTGGCTGGGATGGGATGGCCCAGCCGGTACGGGCTTGCCATCTCAACGGCACATCTATGTATCTACCAACGGGTTAGGGTAGTATGGTAGCAGCATTGCTCCGTACAGAGGGTGTCAGCAGAGTAGAACCAGACGCAACGGGCTTTTCTTTTTCCGACAGCGGTGGCAACGGTAATGCACCATCGCCATGAATAAGCCCGTCGGCCATTAGCAACGTCGTGGTCAGCGTTCCATGCACTGTGCAGCATCAACCACCGATACCGGGGGGGCTTAACCCTCCACTTTGCCACAGGAGAGCGACGACTCGAGCTGCAGCACATTGACATACATATTCCTCCAGCCTCGGAGATCAACGAGTATGTTTGTCGCCGTTGCTTTGCGAGCCTCCCAGCCTTTGTCTTTTCAGCCAAGCCGTTCCTCGCCCAATCGACGTGGCTCGAGCCCATCCGCGAATCAGTCAAACGTTTCCATCACCTGCGTTGTTTCGACCACTCTGCCTGCAGCGAGCTCGCTGGCAGCCCAAGGAGAGCGTCGTCTAGATATGGTGTCATCACGGACGTGACCTCTAAAGGACTCAAAGAATCAAAGAACAGGATCGGTCCCTTGCCGTTCTCGGTAGGGGGTGGGTGTAAGCAATGAGCCGTATAAAGAACGCCAGGCTACTAACGGGGCCTTGCACTTATCGAGAGATGTTTCTAGAAGGTTCAGTGGGGCTACGCCGTTGAGATATGTACGGAGTAGCCAACTAGGTAGGTACATAGGTAACTCGTCACTGCTCAGGCTCAGTGTTCAGTCTCACCAGTGATGAATCACGCCTGTTTACCGATTGTGGAAAACTGCCTCTGGATTCTTTGTCCATGACAACAGCGACAATAGCCAATTCAGCTACTGGTTCATGCCTCCTTGCGCCCTCTCTTAGACTCACTCCTATACTCACTCCCATACTCACTCCCATACCCACTCCCATACTCACTCCCAGACTCACTCCCGAGCCCCCGTCTCTCCATGCCTCGTTGACATCAACTACAGGTGACCGAGTTGGTCTTCTCGTCGGCCGAGCAAGCGTGGGCCGCCCCTGTGCACTGTTTTCGTGTCCCGGCTTAGTTTACTCCTCTCGACCAGTGTCCAGCACCAACAAGCGCAACTCACCGTCTGATTGCAGTTTGCAACCTTGACTTGGAATGACTTGCCGTCCTCAGTTTGCTTTATGTAATGGCACCTATTCGTGGCCTTGTCGCACAACTGAACAGCCATCATTAGTGACGTTGTTCCCCCGGATGCCTCGTAGAGCAGGATCAAAGCGCCAAGCTTACTCCCGCAAGGTCCTGCTCGCTGGGCTGGATAGGCAAGGGAGCCGAGGGTTTGCTCCAAGGAGACGCAGGCTCGTTGAAGAACTTGGGTGGAAGCGGTGTAAACGCCGCGCCAAGTGCTCCAAAGGCAACAGCAGCAGCAGCGATCCTCATAATCACAGCTGGGGCTACTTCGTAGATTCTTGCAAAGCTCTTCCGTGTTTCGAAATACCAGTGATGCCGACAAGCTCGTCAACACGAGTGGAGCATCCGAGGGGATGCTGCTCTTAAGTAGGAAGATGCGGCCCAAGGTTAAAACTACTTCCGAGCAAGTCTTGTGCTCGAGAAAACCAACCCCCCCCCCTCATCTGTTTCCATCTTGGATAAAACCGTTGGGGTTTGCCGTCATAGCGTGGGCTGCCAGAGGTTAAAATAACTCGACAGATATAAATACACCTCCCGTATCCGTTTCCTACGTCCAGCTCAGCTCAATGACTTGCTCAGGATGCACTGCCGGACGGATGAAAAGTCGGCGACCTAGAGGCGCCACGACCGGGTGAGATATATATAGTATGGTCGCTCGAGAAAACTTGGTGGATGATGGACTTGTCCTTTTTCTGCACACAATACCCCCCGTAGCTGTATTGTTCAGTGCGGCTCTGGGTATTGTCGTGCTGGAGAATAAACCGCCGGGTTTCCGCCGCGACAAGTTTCCTTCCTCGCGGGCACGAGCCAGCCGTGCCACAACTACCTAGGTAGGTTCTCATGACGCCGCCTGAAGCGCTTGTATCTATCTATCATGAAGCTTTGGGAAAGCAGGATCAACCTGAGCCGCAACAAAGGAGACAAAGACGGTTTGCTCCGTGACAACAGCAAGTCAAGGGGCAGTCTGCCGGCGCCTCCTTTCTTTTTTTGCTTCGTTTCGCGCCGGACAAGCCCCCGTGAACAGCCGCATCTTGTCTTCGCCCTTTGGCCGAGCGAGTAGTTTGTCCTTTTGCATTTTGAAGGGCCGTGCTCGTCTGAGCTGCTGAAAAAAGGTCGCTATTTTTTTTTTTTTTTTTTTCATCGTTCGTCCCAATCGGGCTAGAGGTTGGTATGGCTCTGGCTGCTTGAACTCTGGTACCGGGGTGGCCAGTCAAACACACGCCAATGGCGAGTCGGCCATGTTTGCTGGCGCCGACAAGTTGTAACTTGTGAGGCGGCACATCTTGTTGCTGAGGTATTGGATCCGGCTCACACGACTGGTATTTACAAAATCTGCACAGGCTAATCATGAATCCCAAAACAAATCAATCCTGCACAGCTCCGCGGCCCCATGACGCTTCGTTTTTCAAGCCGCCTCTTTGAAAAAATCACTTCTTCCCCGTCCTGCAGCGTGAAGCCATTACTCCGAGACGTCATTCGACGAGCCCTCTGTGCCCGAGTTGGATCCCATGACGGAGCTGACAAACTCGTTGTATCTGAACACCTCTCCCCTTTTGGCCCCCAGCTGCGCGCTGATATTTCGATTGAAGGCGCGCCTGCCGGTAAAGCCGCTGACAACTCGATCGACTTGCGCCTCTGTGAGGGGCTTCTCGCCAGGCTCCGGAGCCGTGTTGAGCAGCGCGTCTCTGAGATCGGTCCAGTCAACCTGGCCGCTGTCGTCGACGTCAAATGCCGAAAAGGCCGACAGCAGCTCTGCGCTTGGCGACAGCTCGCAAAGCGTCTCGGCCAGCGAATTGAGAAACGCCGCCAGGGCAATGGTTTGCGGCCTTGCCGGAGGGAAGAATTGCGTAACATCCGAAGCCCCGTTGGGGAGTCCTGCACGCGCATAAGCGCCCCGTTGCATGTATCGATTCGGGTGGGGTAAATAGCCGCAGACAAACTCATACCTAGCTGGCCCAGCATATCGGCCACATCCTCCCGGTTGACGAGGCCATCGCAATCTCGATCGAGAATCTGGAATCCATCGCGCAGCATCCTCACTTGCGCAGGCTGGAGCTGCGACAGGGCGGTTCCGCTGCCCAGAGGTTGCGTGGTCGAGCTGCTCATGGTGCCGGCCAGCTGTTGACGCGGAGCCCAGCTGTCCCGCGGGGTGGAAGGGGTGCTGCCGGTCCGCGAGAATCGAGATGCGCCGGCGGCGGCTGGCCCGGCCTCTGTAGTGGAAGTCGTCGGGGTAGAGCGTCGCAGTGGTGACGGAGAGGCTGGTGATTCTGGCCGACGAAACGGCGAGCTGCGGGAAGGCGGCGAGCTGTAACGCAAGGGGGAGGGCTTGTAGGGGGCAGCAACAGACTATGGCAAGCACCGTCTGCGTAAGTAACGAGTGGATGCGCGGCTCGAAGCCAAATGACTTTGGGTGGGTTCCTGGCTCTCACCATGTTTGGTGTGGCGGTTCCTCTGCAGAAGAATGCGGCGAGGGATGGAATGGATGGATTGGATGGTTGGCCAAGGAACCTGCTTGATCCAGGTGGAGTTTTGCGGGATTACGAGTCAGATCGGGGACATGGCAGTCCCCGAGAGATTCTGCTTTAGCCCGGATTCGAACGGATTCGAACGGATTCGAACGGATTCGAACGGATTGCGAACTTGGACCCCCCCTCGCGAGCCGAATTCTGGCGTGGAGACGAAAATGCTAAGCTACGCTCGAGATGGTGGTCGGTAAGGGTGAATGGGAGATTGTTTGCTGCGAGACTGAATGATGGTCTTGGGTTGCGTCGCACTTGGCAAGCCCCAGCCAGGTTCGGTCAACGTCAACTTGAGGTGCGTCAAAGGTAAACAAAACAGACCAGACCAGACAACGGGCAAGACGGGGTGGGCGGGGGTCACGCTGCAGTGGTGGCCGTGGTGGACGTGGTTGGCTGTGGTGGCCTGTGGGCCGTGGCACTTGGCACCAGGCACCTGGCCTGGGTGGGTGCTTGAGTAATGACGACAGCAGGAGCCCCCACCCTACGTCAAGTTCGCCAATGCCTTCTCACCAGCCCGCAAACATTTGACGGATTGGACATGAGGATCAGCGGCATCCGTGTCGGCCATCCTTATTGGGCCAAATCCCGCAGAGTACGGAGTACGGAGTGCGGAGTAGGGCCCGCTCATAACCAGCCGTCGTCGCTGGTGGCTGCTGGAAGGACGCGTGCGCGGTACTCGGCACTCGGTGCTCCCTACAGCTGCTGCCTAGGTAGGTATGCACTACATATATGGTTCAGACTGGACCTAGTTGACCTCTAACGTATCCCGCTAGGTGCCTACTACCTGCTACCTGCTACCGCCGACCACCACCACGAAACCACCAGACATGCACCCTCCCGCCCACCCACCAACTGGACGGCCGTGGACGGGTACTGTCTGGTACGTCGGCCCTTGGCGCCCGCCGCCGATTATTGACTCGTTCGTTGCCCACATCAAACAAACCATGCAGACCAAGACCAATTGGCCCAACCCAACCCGGCTTGCCCCTTGCCCCTTGCTCCATTGCCCCTGGCCCCTTGCCCCTCCCCTCCCTCCAGTCTCCTTCTGACCCTTATTCCGCCTTTCAGGAGTTCGACGCACGTCTGCATCACCTGGTGTGCAGGGCAAGTTGCGAGACGTCTGGCATTGTGCCTCGATTGCCGCCCCTCGTGACATCTGTGATCCGTCAATCAAAGCCCTTGCCTCGCCCACTCTCTCCGGCATCGTCGCGCATTCCGCCCGTCCTCCCCGGTCTCTTGCGACTTTGCCAGTGTTTCTTTTCTGCGGGCAGATGCATGGTCAAAAGTCGCTACCTACACCTCGGGTTCAAAATCATAGCCGCCGCTGCCCATCGACATTGCGACTTTTTTGAATCTGCCGCTATCTGGCCTGTTGGGAAAACTCTTGTGGTCGGATAGTCGCCGAGCCGAAAACGAAGCGACGGGAAGAATCCCTCGTCCCGGGCGATTGAAAGCGTTTGCAGCCCACGGTTTTGTCGTCAAACAACAGAAGCAGTCAACGCCGACCTGGCTCTGAGGCGGAGGGACAAGGACAAGCTTGGCTCTCCCCTTCTGCAGCGATTCATCGGCTTGTACTGATCGTTGCTCGAGATCATCTGCTGCAATCGCTATTGGCAGCGACCAAGGGGCAAAAGGGGGGGGGGGGAATTGATTTTCCCATGATGGCCGCCGCTCTGCCATACCTGACGCGGCAACCCGGCATGAATAATCAGTCCACCGTTTCCTTGTCCAACACTCGAGCTTCACTTTCTTCGTTTCCGTCGTCACGGTCGCCCTCACAAATATCCCAGAATTCTCGCCAAGGGAGGTCGCCTCATCCGCCGCCGACTGACTCTGACCGCACGTCCGATCCTACAAACAGTTCCAAGTCAAGGACAGAGTCACTAGCTCCATCTTCGCAGCATTCGTCCCTTTCGGCGCCGAGACGCGTAAACGTCGACTCGCGGTCTTCAAAGAGGCTGAAATCGCAGTACCCCAGAGGGACCGGGGAGAAGCATGTCGAGTACATTCTTGTGGCGTCGTTTGACATTGATCGCGGCCCCGTCATGGAGCATCAATATCCTCTAGCCATCACTGGAGACGAAAACATGCTGGCAGAGCTGATGCTTCCGGATCAGGCACATGCCCGGAATCAAGACTGGACAATATTCTTTCTGCACAAAGACACGAGTCAGGAAGAAGAGGATGCCGAGAGACGGGCAAAAGAACGAAGGCGGCGGATACGCAGAAGGAGACGGAACATGGAAAACGGCATCATTACCGAAGAAGAAGATGGGAAAAAACACGAGCAAGATGAGGCAGAGGCGGTCGACGATGGCAGCAATGGGGGCAGCGACGACGGCGACGGCGATGATGATGATGACGACGACGACGACGGCGGAGACGACGACGATGACGACGACGACGACGACAATGATTCGACAGACAGTGAACCCGAGGGTGGGGAGGGGCCACCGCTTATTTACGTGTTAAATCTCGTCAACACCAAACATGACAAAGCAGTGAAGCGTGGCGCTGTTGTCAAAGCCATGGCCATTTGCACTCGACATCCGTTTTTGCACATATACAAGGTGCGTTTCGAGTCCTATGGGCGGTGGGAGCTAAGGGGGGGGGGGGGGGGGGGTAAAGTGGTTGGTTGGTTCTGCTTCATTGTGCTAATCAAAGTATCCAATGTCAAGCCCCTTTTGCTTCTGGCGCTGGAGGAGTACTTCAAGTCTCCTGTACCGGAGACGCTGTCCATGCTCTACGATGCGGTAAACGCCATGGACCTGTCTCTGATGCCACGCCTCAGCATCCTGGAGAGACATCTCTTGCTGGCCAGTGACAGCAGGGATCTTTTCGTCGAGAAATTTGAACTGATGATCCAGATGCGCATAGCCGAAGACAAAGCTGACGGCTCGCTGGATAGACATGCGGATGATTCCAAGAGCCCGGTCAAGCCCGCCGGAATATCCAGGGCGGGGACGAAAGCCCACGTCGAAGGGGGCAGTCAAGCGCTCTACTCGGTCCCGCGGGATACCCACGAGTTTGAAAGCAAGGTCATGTACAAGGGAATCCCGATCCCCGTCAAGGTGCCCACGGCGGTCATGCCGGAGACTGTTGGCGACTTTTCGTTGATCAAGCTTATCCAGAACTTTTCCGACACGCATGCCAAGTCGCCGCAGCCGTTCGCCCTCCACCCGCACTTGACCACCAACGGGGCGAATACGCATCCGATCATTGTGCTGGTGAACGGGCTGCTGACGCAAAAACGAGTCATCTTCTTGGGCCACAACATGCCCTCGGGCGAAGTGGCCGAGGCGGTCTTGGCTGCCTGCGCGCTCGCGTCGGGCGGATTGTTGCGAGGGTTCACCAGGCACGCGTTCCCCTACACGGACCTCACCAAGATTGACGACCTCTTGAACGTGCCCGGGTTCATCGCCGGCGTCACGAATCCCACATTTGAGAACCATCCGGAGTGGTGGGATGTGCTGTGCGATCTGCCGAGCGGCCGCGTCAAAATCAGCACCAAGATCGAGCCAGCGGTCGTGACGGAGGGGCTCTTGTATTTCCAGCAGCAGAACCCGACCTTGGCCACCACGGCGAGCGGGCACATCAACAATGTCCAGGACCTCACCGGCGACGTGGCCTTCATGACGGACATTCTCAAGAGCATCGCGATTCGGCACGGCGAACGAGTGATTCGCGCAAAGTGGAGGGACTGGGTTCTGAAGTTTACCAGGATAGCCGCCCAGTTCGAGGAGAGCGTGTACGGAGCAAGCGCGCTGTACATTGGGAGCGAGGACGAAGCCATGACGCTTCCCGGCGCCGGCGGCCACGGGTACGTCTGGTCCGACGATGCGGCCAAGAATAAGGAGCTTGCCGGCAACGTGACCCGGATCGAGGGATGGCGAAACACACGCAGCTACTACAGCTATATTCAAGTTGGTTCCGACTCTCCCGGGGGTGGGGGGGAGGGGGGGGGGGGGGAGCGCTCCCCTCTGAACTGAAGACGGAAAAATTCAAAGCTGGCTGACACTTTTTTCTTTTTTTTTTTTGGTTCCGTTTTACGCAGGATCTAGCGCAAATGTACACGATCCGTCCGCTCAAGGGGCTCGACCTGGGGCACATGCACGACCGCTTACGGATGCAGCGGCTGTCGCCCGCGCAGAGCAAAGACATCTACCTCACGCTCTGCAGACACATCCACTCGTACGACGAAATCTGCCTGCTGCTGTCGGTCGCGCCGGAATCGCACGCAGGTCTGTTCTACCTCGCCCTCGGCCTCTTCCACCAGGACCGCGGGGTACGCGTCAAGACGAGCGAGCTGCTGGGCCGCGTGGCCGAGCACGAGGCAGGGCAGCACTGGTGGAAGAGCCTCAGCCGGTTCGAGAAGCTTGCGTACGAACGGATCCGCCGCGAGGTGGACGCGGACATGCGAGCGAGGCTGGAGAAGGAGGGCTTGGGCGCTGGAGCAGAGCGCAGGATCAGCTAAGGGTGTTTGCAGAGTCGCATTGCGTTGCGTCGGTTGCAATGCATTGCGATGCATGATGGGTATTTATTCGTATCTCCTGGTCCTGTCTCGTTTTTTTTTTTTTTTTTTTTTTTTTTTTTTCAACCCTTTCATTCTGCTATTTTCATATGGAATATCTTGCCTTTGGCGGCACATTATTATCAACCACCTGGGCGGCGTTGTCATGGCACGGGATCATCAGGGGGACTCGACTGTCGAAAGGGGACGGCTGGGCTTCATACAAGGGATACTGGCTTTTAGCCTCTGCGTCATGATTACACGGGGGGGAGCATGTAACCCGGGCATGTAACCGGGAGCAAATAACCGTGGAGGGATGTTGGTGTTTCGGACGGCAAGCTGCGTTGAGTACATGATGGCTGGTTCACCCCAACGAGAAGGAAAGGGGGGGGTTTGGGTGCGCAGCCAGCCAGCCAGCCTCTGCCATTTATATTCGATAGGAAAATCACTTTTGGTCGATTCGCAAACGCGGTCGCAGTCGCGGTCGCGGTCGGCAAGCCAGCAGCCGCGCGGGTAAGCCACCTACACCAGGCCCAGCGCCTTGGCCGCATGCAGGACGTGGTCTCGGCCAAAGGTCGACACGAAAAAGTACGAATGGTCGTAGCCCTTTTGGCGCCCCGGTCAGCCAGTCGGGTCCGCGTCCCGGCGTCAGGTTGGGCGGGGGGGGGGGGGTTGAGGCAAACCTCTTGGTAGCGGATCTTGACGCCGTCGATGCCAGCCGCCTCGACCTGCCTGGCAAAGTTTTCGGGGAGCAGCTGGCCGGCCTTGTAGAATTGGTCCTCGGTGCCCTTGGCACATTAGCCCGCCTTTGCTTTTGGTCACCGTCTTCTGGCTGCCTCACGCTGCCTCATGCTGCCTCATGCTGCCTCATGCTGCCTCACGCTGCCTCATGCTGCCTCATGCTGCCTCATGCTGCCGCCAGGCGCAGCAAGAACCCAGCCAGGCCAAAGATTTATTTCCCGAAACACATTTTCGAAAGAGTGTTTGGGGGGGGAAGGGGGGAAATGGTCAGAGAAGAAAGAAAACGGGCCGCGGCACTCACAACGTCAATCAGGCAGTTGAGCGGCCCGTCCCACCGGCGCACCAGCTCCGTCGCGTCGTGCTGCCTCCACCGGTCGCGGTCGTCGCCGAGGTACCCCGCAAAGGCCTTTTGCCCCCACGGGCACTCGCACGGGTTGCAGACGGGGGCGAAGGCGCTCACGCTCCTGTAGCGGCCCGGGTGGCGCAGGAACAGGGTCAGGGCGCCGTGGCCGCCGACGGAGTGGCCGGCCAGGGAGACGCGCGACCCGTCGAGCTGGGCGAAGTGGCGGAACAGCAGGTCCGGCAGCTCGCGGGCCAGGTACGTCTCCATGCGGTAGTGGGCGCGCCAGGGCGGCCGCTCGGCGTCGAGGTAGAAGGAGGCGGCGGCGCCAAAGTCCCAGGCGGCGTGCTCGCCGGGCAGGCGGGTGCCGCGCGGGGACGTGTCGGGGTAGAGGATGGCGAGGTTGAGCGGCGACGCGTGGGCCTGCAGGAAGCCCTTTTCGGCGCAGTTGTCGGGCGAGCAGGTCAGGCCGGAGAGGAAGATGAGCAGGGGGGCCGGGTTGGAGGGCGAGGCGGCGGGGGGGAGGAAGAGGTTGAGGGCCATGGGGGTCTGGGTGGCGGACGAGCGGTGGGAGAGCTTGAGGAGGCGGCCGTGGCAGGAGGCGATGGAGGCGGTGGTGGTGAAGGCCGTGGCGGGGGACGCCATTGTTGGTGACGAGTGGTGGTGGTGGTGGTGACGGATGAAGGCTTGGATTGAAGATTCAGCAGATGGCGGTGATGGCGGTGATGGCGGTGATGGCGGTGATGGCGGTGATGGCGGTGATGGCGGTGATGGCGGTGATGGCGGTGATGGCGGTGATGGCGGTGATGGCGGTGATGTCGGTGATGGCTGGTGATGGCGCTGATGGTTGGTAATAACCGGTTGGTGATGGGTAATGGTTGGTGATGGTTGGTGATGGTGACTGACGCCGGGTGACGCTGGTGATGCTGAGGGGTTCTGGTTGCACAAGTATGTACCTATGTGTGTACCTAGTGTAGCCCGGTACGCAGCACTGTAGTCTTGGCGGGATGAGTGGCGCGGGGCGTACCCCTCCCCAGGGCTGAATCTCCGAAACATGTCCGCGGCCCGCAATAAGCAAAACGCAGCAGCAAAACCGCATCGAGCATTTCAATCAAGCAGTCAATTCAATTGATGAGACAGACCCTGCAGGCCGCTGCGCATCTGCAAGGCGCACTGAGCGTCCCTCCTCCCGCGCATGCCAATGCCGAACCATCCCCGCCACAGGCAAAGCTACGCCAAAAGTTGATCGGTGCAAAAACCACAACCGCTAAACCGCATGATTCGAAAACATGATCCAAATCATGATCCAAATCATGGATCAAAACATGATTCATCCCCCCCTAGCTGCTCCTCTTCAGGGAGCAGTCGAAGCTCTGGATCAGCGTGTTCCAGCCGATAGCCCCCAGGTCGTACTTGTGCTCGTAGCCAAAGTCGACCTGGCCAAAGGTGCAGCCCGTCGGGCTGGTGCAGATTTGCCCGCAGTCGTACACGCGCGGGAAGCAGAAGAAGTCCTCGCCGTCGACGGCGAACGTGCTGGTGTTGCGGCGAAAGGGCGGCGGGAGCTGCTGGCACCGGTCGAGCGCGTAGACCTGGTGCTCGCACAGCCCGGTGGAGTTGGGGCCGGTGCAGAGCAGGACCTGGGGCGTTTTTTTTTTCCCAAACCGTCCGTTAGCACACGTGGTCTGGGGCAAGGGGGGGGGGGCAACTTTTTTTGCTCTTTGCGGCGCGCGGGCCGGGGGCTTGGGAAACGGGGGGTCTTGGTCCCATGGTTTCTTGAAGGGGGGGGGCTCGTCGTACACCTCCCACGGCACGCTTCGCAGCGGGGGAAGCGGCAACGGCGGCGGCGGATGCGAGGGCGGCGGGTGCGAGCTTCATCATGGGCGGGCGGGCGGGCGGTCGGTCGGTCGTGGTGGTGAAGCTCCATGAACGTTGGCGCGTACGGGGGTCGACGGCTGCAGGGCGTTTTATCCCACGGGCCGGGGGGGGGCAGGGTCTGCCGGTGCAGGGGGATGGGGATGGGGATGGACGACTTGGCCGTGGCGAGGAATATTCAGCGTTGCGTGATTGCCGTTGTGACGGGGGCTTTGCGTTGCTGCGGCGTCTTGTTGTACGACGGTGCGGTGGGGGCGGCGGGAGCAGCAAGCAGCAGGCGGCAGGCGGCCCAGGTGCACACCTGCCCGACGTGACGAGCTGGGTTCCAATGGCTGCATTGCCACGGCCGGGTAAGCTCGGCTTGTTTGTTCTGCCGGCGCGCAAGCACCCTGGTGCCACCGGCAAGAGAAGCCCGGGAGGACGCCCGGGGTGACGAAGCAGCCGAGCCATCCTCGCTGCATGTCGGTCGACGCACCAAACTGCCAAGTGCCGATTATGTACCCGCTGCGTCATGCCCGGCACGGCACTGGGAACAAATGCCGCCCGTGCTACCACTTCGCCGATGCGCTTCATGCCGTTTTTGCTCAAATTCCTCCAACGGGACCTTGTCTGGCCCACGCGGCATTCATGACGTGGCGCTGACTCGTCCGTCTCCCGCAAGCACGCCATTCTCCGCTTCCGCTTCCGCTTCCGCTTCCGCTTCCGTCTCCCGCCAGCCGCTGGTCTCGGCCTGCCACACCCGTCGGCTCCCCTGCTGCAAGCCGCAGGCAAACCAGGCAAACCAGGCAAACCCGTGTTTCCCGCCCGCCGGCTGCGTCGACGTGCGCTCACTCGTGCGACTCTCGCCTCGTAACCGTGACATGATGACTTTTTTTTTTTTTTTTGTTTCGCGCGTGGCACGGCGTTCTTGGCATGACGGGACGGGACCTTGCTGGGCTGACACTCTCTCTCCGGCACGTCAGGTGTTTCCTTCCCCAGCTCCGGCCGGCTCCGCGGACCCGGGGGCCGTCGGGGTGGCCGCCCTCCATCATGCAGCGAGACCGCTGACTCGCCGTGACGGTGACGGGCGTTGAGCGGCGCGCAATCGCGCACCTGGCCTCGAGGTCGGATCGACTCCGGGCTGGGCAGCCAGCTGGAGAAGCCGCCGTCTATTTGTTTTCTCTCGCCATCTTTTGCAGATTTGCAGTACTCTGCTCGCAGGCAGGCTAGCTAGCTAGCTATCTATTCGACGACTAACGACTCGACGCCACGGCGGAAACTCAGGCAGCTTCGTAGCCGCCAGCCAACCAACAGCGCAACCACCTCCTCCCGGAGCTCTTCTCCCGGAGCCGACTAACCGTTCCGCGCAGAGCTGCAGATGTTGCCGGGGGCTAAGCAGCGGCAAAACGCACCACTTGCCCGGGCGCCACATCCTGCAAGTTCCCTTTCTTCATCTCATGCCCATTTATTCCGTCGACCCAAAATAAAAAAAATAAAAAAAAACGCCAACGCTCATGAATCATTACAGGCAAAAACCACCCGATTCGGCACTGGCTGGCGACGATGCAGCGAGACTGCGCCAACGCGCCTTTGACAGGCTGTTTCCGAGCGCGCACGCGTCCCTTCATACCCCTCATCTTTCTTGCCAAAAATCATTGCAGCAGCTCTTCGCACGTCCAGTCCTCGTAGCTGCTCCAGGTTAGCCGTCTCGTTCCCTGGCGAGCCGTGTCCGCTGAAACCTGCTACTTACTACCCGTCCGGGAGGTACCGTCGCACAATCAGCGGAATCTTCTTCTCCCGCAGCTCCTTGATGGCGATCTGGAGCGGATCCGTCTCGCCTTCGAGATCCACCAGCACCGGAGCGTTCATGCTAATGCCACCAAAGCAGCCCGCCCCCCAACAGCGCCGCGTGTTAGAGACCCATCGGACCGCCCGTTGTCGCCGTGCCTGCCAAACTCGTACCTGATTTGCAGAGCTCGCGTGCCCAGAATGCGCGCTCGCTCGTATTTCGTCATGTAAGGCGTGGTCGTGCGCTCGTTCTCGGGAATCTTCTTGTCCTTGACGGATTTCTCGCCGCCCTTGACGGCGTTGGCCGCTGCCGAGGGGTCGCCAGAGATGACGACGTGGTCCGCGTCGTCGCCGTTGTCGGCCCGCTCGCCGTCCTCGTCCATGACCTCGGCTTCGTAGTACTCGGTGATTTCCTCGTCTTCGAGAACCGGCTCGTCGCTTGGCCGGGGCAGGTTTCGTCAGTCTTTGATGCAACACCCCAACGTTTCCAGCTGGCGGGAACGCGTCATCAATCGAAAAACTCACCCGCCAACGCCAACGTCATCATCACCAAAATCGGACATTTTCCTTTTTTTTACTCAATCTCTTCCTTTGCGAAAATAGGAGTGCGGCGTTGGGAGCAGTTTGCGCGGGAAAAGCTTGTCGCAAAGACGCTGTCTGGAGGGAAACTCGGTCTAGTAAAAATTGCAGAACCCCTGGGTTTTGCCGTGGCTTCCCCGAGAGCAAGCCTTGGCCATCGTCACCCAATTTGTTCTCACCGCCTCACATTCTGCCGGCCCCGTCTCCAGCCCCGAAAATAAATTCACCGGCTTCGGCTCGATCAACAAAAGTGCAAAGGCCATTGCCCAGTCGATCTGCTCCGGCATCACCTCGCGACCATGGGCAAACGAGGTGCCGACGCAGAAGCTCCTGGAGCTTCTCCATCCAAAAAGCTGCAGACAGGCAGCGCTTGTATGTATCCATCCATCCTCATCTCGAAAACTGCAGGCAAGCCCGCCACCAGCACACCAGCTGATCTTGCTTAGGCGATGATGATGATGATGGTGATGATGGTGATGATTATGATTATCTGGATGACGACGACCATGATGACGACGACAACGACGACGACAACGACGACGACGACGACAACGACGACGACGACGACGACCACACCACCGCACAGACACCAACCTCTGCAGGCGGCGCCGACACGCCCACCACGGCGCCAACCACGCCGCGACCCAAGTTCCCCTCGGACTTGAAAACGCTCGCCTGCACCTGGCCCGGATGCCCCAAGACGTTCAACCGCCCCGCCCGGCTGAGGAACCACCTCAACTCGCACACAAACTCGCGGCCGTTCAAGTGCCCCCACGACGGCTGCGACAAGGACTACATCGAGGACAAGCACCTCAAGCAGCACGTCAAGGCGGCGCACACCCACGAGCGCAGGTACGCCTGCCCCGTCCCCGGCTGCGGCAAGGCCTTCGTCACCGGCACCCGGCTGAAGCGCCACCAGGCGGTGCACGCGGGCGCCGACCGGTTCCGCTGCCCCCACTGCGGGCGCAGCTTCCGCAAGCGCGAGACGCTGGCCAGGCACGTCCGCAAGGAGCACCTGCGCGTGCCCGCGTACGCGTGCCCCGCGCACGGCTGCGCCGAGGCCTTCGACTCCAAGCCGGCGCTCAAGCGGCACCGCGACAGGGCGCACGGCCACGTCCGGTTCTGGTGCCTCGAGTGCGGGCTCAGCAGGCCGGCCGAGGACGGGGAACCCCCCCCGCGCGTCGGCTTCACCACCGAGCTGCTGCTCCAGGCGCACATGAGGAAGGAGCACCAAGACTGCCTCTTTTGCGACTTCAAGCCCGCCTCGCGCTGGGAGCTCGACCAGCACGTCGACATGCACCACTCGGGCAAGACGGTCGAGGACCGCAAGACCATCGCCTGCCCCCACGACGGCTGCGCCAAGATGTTCACCAAGAAGTCCAACCTGAGGACCCACGTCCGCACCGCCCACGAGGGCTTCCGCTTCGTCTGCGGCCAGCTCCCGCTCGCGGGGCCCGACTTCCGCGGCTGGTCCGACGACCAGGGCTGCGGCCAGACGTTCAGCACAAAGGTCCGCCTCGAGGACCACGTGCGCTTCATCCATCTCGGCCAGCAGCGGCCCCGGCTGTCCAGGCCGCAGCCCCTGGCCAACCCCGCCGCCCTCATCGACGAACTGTCCGGCGTGGCCAACGCGGCCAAGCAGTCCATCTTTTGCCCCCGCTGCCACCAGGGCTTTGTCCGCCACCACGACCTGCAAGTCCATCTCGGCAGACACCACCACCACCACCACGACAGCCGCGTGCCCAGCGACCCTGCCTGCGTCTCGTTGTCGGATGGAGCCGACGCCCCGCCGGTACCTGCCGGGCAGGACCTCGAGCAGCCCCCATGGCCGGGCGGCATGGAACAAGCCGACGCGCGCGCGCCTGCGCCAAGGGCCGACGACTGGCTCCAAGACGTAGAGAACATTATGCTGCTGGCGCGGGATGTCTCCCAGGATTCGGATGCGAACATTGATCCTAGCCTGGTCGGTTCATGATTTTCATTGGGCAATCTGCTCGGACCCTGGGGTCATGAGCCTGCAGATGACTGCTTTCCCCCCCGGAACCTCGTTGACCCCGTCCCGCAAGCGTTTGGCCTAAACGTTGCCCCGACTGAAACAAGATTTCGCTTGGCCCCAAAGATCAACGTCGAAGCTCCCAAAGCTGATATAACCACGGATGGGGAAGAGTTCTCGTGTTGCCAGGCCGGCGGGGCCGATAGTCACGAATTTATGACGGATAGAAAAGACGTGTCTGAATAAAACTCTGCATCTACCTCTTTTACCAAACCACGCGTCAAAGCTTGCTCCCGTTTATGAGCTTGACCTGACAATACCATCCGTTTGAACTCTGTTTCCGCAAGGAAAGGACCCCTTTTGTGCTTTTTGCGAGGAAAAAAAAGAAAAAAATGTCAAAAAGCGATCCCTAGTGGCCACCCCAACATCAGGTCAACAACAAGACGTCGTTTTCGCATCATTGACTCCCGTTGCGCCAGATCGAAACCTAGGTTTTTGCCCTCTTGAAGGGGGGAACAAGGGAACAAAGGGGAAAGCGGAAAGGAAAATAACTACACAAAGCCCAACCCGAAATCAGGTCGACTTGACCAAACCCGTAGTACCCAACACAACAGCACAGTGAATCTAGTGCGCCGCAAACAATGCGTTGCTCAGTCCCAGCAACGCCATACCCAAGAAACCAAAGAAGATGCACAAGTTTCGATTGTGGTTCAGGCTCAAGCCCTCGACGAATAACTGCAATCCCACGCTGACCATGATGCCCGATGTGCTCGCAAACAAACACGCGTACACTACGGCGTTTGGCGCAATGTTGGACCGCTGCGCCAGCTTGAACCACAGCGCAGCCAGGCCGGCGCCTACAGGCTGGGAGAGCCCGCCGAGAACGGCGGACCACGCCATGGCGCGCCAGCGGGATCCGAGAGCCATGTACAGGGGTAGGCACATTGCAAAGCCTTCCGAGATGTTGTGAACAAACAAGGCCATGAAGACGTTGAAGCCGAGAGCAGGGTTGGCGTGGTTGGTGGCGTAGGTGATGAAGCCTTCGGGAAACTTGTGAAGGGCAATGGCGATGGAGGTCTGCAGACCGATGGAGAGGAAGGCGTTGGCAGGGACGTGATGGTGGTGCTGTTGACCTTGGACATCTTCCTCATCCTGCTTGACGGATGGACAGCAAGAGTAAGGGCCGGTTTCCAGTTCAGTCTCTTCGTCGGTGGGCGACAGCAGCTGCTCTCGGGACGCGGCCCTGCTTGTTTGAAAGAGGGGGCTGACGGGTCGGTCAAGTTGGGACCCGTGGTCGTGGCCGTCGGCGCCGTGGAACAAAGACGCGGAATGAGGGTAGAACGGGCCTGTGCTAGTTCGCAACAGGACAGATTGGCGGGGGCCGCTGTGCGAAGACCGCTGAGACGTTCGTGTGGAGAGGTGTTTGAAGCATTCCTGGCCACAAGGATCCGTGTAGCCGTAACAGGAACCTCCCTCGTCGCAATTACATTTGGTGTCCTTGACAAATGACATGAGACGCTTCTGGACGTCGTACATTGACGGGCGACGAGGGACGGCTTCCAGATCGGTTGTCGCGCGGTGGCGCACAGCGACCAAGGGACTGGCAGCCCGTTGCGACGATTCATCACCTCGAACTGAGGCCTGCCTCTTCTGCGATTGATGGGATCCATTCACATCCGGCTCGGCCGTCGACGACGGCAGGAGAGGTGTCGACTCGGCGGCGGGTGCGAACCCGTTTCCAGGGCCCTGGTCGACGGCAGCCAGCTTGTTGGCAGCGAGTGCTTGGGACGAGCGCGGCCGGGATAGTCGTCTGCGGGCTCGGCTAACCCTGGATTGTCTGCGGTCATGGTTACACAACTGACCGTCCTGTGGGGGCCGATCGTCATGTGTGTGGTCACAATCGACAACGTGGGAGGGGATATGCCGGTGTAGAAGACGCGAAACGGCCTGGATGCCAAAGAAGCCTGCAATGAAGCAAGCCATGATGACCAAGCCCGCCGACAGATCATCCCAGCCGTCCTTTTTGAGGTAGTCTTTTGACTCGGGCAGCATGCTGTACAATGCGGAGAACATCTGCGCAAGAAACGAAATGCGTCAGCTGGTGGGGAAACTAGTCCGCATAGTCGTCCTCCTTTGGTTCCTTCTTTTCGTCTTTTCTTGTTGGGCAGAGGCAATGGAAATCGGGTTCATGTTGCAGTATCTCACCATGACGCCGAAGCTCAGAGACAGCGAACTCGCCAGGAAGACGTTGCTGTCCTGGATGCGAAAGTTGCGCTTGCCTGGAATGAGGCGGACAAGGAAGTCGACGCAAACAATCGAAGCGCCAAATACGCATGCTTTTCCCGGTGACGGCTTAGTAGCTCTTCGACGACGGAAATTCAAACGGCCACGAGATTCGCGGAAATAAAACGCACCTATGCCACTGACAACGCACATGATCCATCCTCTGGTGTCATTGTCGACACTCTCAGCAGCCAGCTCCATGGCTGGCGACTGCTCCTCACTACGGATTGCAAGGAAGGTTGAACTACGCAGCCATATGATTGCTGTAGCGGCGTAGAGCTGACGATCCGGAAAGAAGGAGGGGGGCGGCATAGGTGTTATAACTGTTCTGGGGCGGTATTCGACGATAAAAAAGGCTGGCTCGTTGAGGAATGAATCGTCGAGCCACAGAGACGACGCTTGGTTGAGATGCAGCCGCTACAAGGCACCGGAGAGGGGGGGGGGGTTCGTTCCTGTGGCGTCGCTGACGTATCGACCGACGGGCACCCGTCAGGGATCCGAATCTATTCTTGAACAATGTGAGAAGGAATGAAGCCGGGACGTTTGCCGCAATGAAGCTAAGCAAAACAATGCGGGGGCGCTAGAATGATGATGTACTGTAGTATGTGGCAGCGGCAGCGGCAGTTTTCGATGGGACAAAAGAGCACACAAGACTCGGCGCTATCGGCCATCGACAACCGACGACCGCTATCGACAAAGGCTACCGACAAAGGCTATCGACAAAGTAGGCGGGTCGTCTACGAGACGGTTTATTTAGGCTGGGAACGACGAGAGACGAACACAAATGCGCGAGCCGAAAGACAGGAAAATGCCGGTAAAAATGTACCCGTGCAGGAAAGGGTGATGTCGCCAGGATGGACGACCGAGGAAGTTGGCTGAACAAGCTCGACGTTGAACAGTTCTTCATGCGCGGGACAACTTGGCAGTCAAGGAGGAGAAGCGCTGGAAGAAGAAGAAAGGGCAAGAGTCGGAAGCCGGCTGTGGTGAGCCATGCAGGGGTGGCGGCGTCGGGGAGGATCAAGGGCGGGAGGTTGCACGGAGTACTACTCCGTACGGCACGCGTAGCTCGACATTGTCAAAATTTTTGTCCATAGAGGTTCTCAAAACCGGTGCGTGCTAGTTGACAGTCCGTGACCGCTTGCTGGTGGCCAACGTCGTCCCGGGACTAAAAAGGTCGCCGAAATGAGTCTTGTGTTTCCCTCTTTCGCTCTTTCCCCCGCGATGAAAGCTGCACGGAAACCAGGTGGATTCGAATCGTTTCCACTATAATCCAAAGCGTGATGGACGCGTCTGTGGAGTCATGAGCGACGGACGAGTGCGTGGTGGTGCGCCAGAAGGGACCAGACTGCAAGTGCCCATGGCCCAGGACGTCTGCGGCAAGGTTCGGTTCAGTCTCTGCAGTAAAGCGGCCAAGGTGCACCAGACTGACTGCTTTCCTAGGTATGTATGCACATACACAAATACATGCATGCATACGTACAAACATAGCATGCTACGGAGTACACGGTAGGCAACGGTTGGGGAGCACTTTCCCAATTGTTCACAATGCGAATCGAAGCCATCAATCACAATCCCAGCCGCCATCAAAGCCCCGCCAAGGCCCCGCCAGGGCCCCGCTAAAGCGCCGCTGAAGCCCCGCTGAATGCCCATCGGGAAGAGCACATGCAAGCAGGCACCGATGTAGGTCATTCATTTCATTTGTCAAATCTGTCAAATCCTCCTCTTTTGAATCTCTGCTTCCCATCCTAATGCCCGACGCAGGTATTCCGGCCCCGGGAAAGAATCCTCTGCAGATGATGCTCATGTTGACCATTGCACGGTCCCCGACCGTATCCCTGGCCGGCTTGGAAAAACAACCCTTGAACCACTCGGATGGATCATGCAGACATCAAGGTGCCTGACCCGGTGCGGCCATTGGCGAACCCACATACCACGATCAAGAGGACGGGACACGCCAAGCTTGTCAAACACGAGGGAAAATTTGCCGCCGACTCTTGTCGCGCCGCTCTCGTCGTTGATGCTTGCCACGCCCGGCTCGACCTCATGTTCCCATGTCCGTCCACAGAGGTTCTCGCAAACGCCACCTCTTGGCGTTTAGCTGGACTAGGCCCGGGCTGGTGGGGGAAAACGACAGCATGGGGCTTGCAAGCTGACTGCAAACTTGTCTTGCGCTCGTTTCTTGGACCTACATAGCACACACACACACATACATATATGTATATATATAGCCTGCAGAAATATCCAATAGAGTAGGGCACTTGACGATTCAACCAGCAGAACAAGGGGTGGACAAAAAGCCATTTTGCGTGCTTGACCGTCCGTGACGACCTCGTGTGTAAATTCGCTGCCCTTTGTCAACTGCCACGCGGAAGCTTCCTTGTGCCTTGCCTGCTCCGTCAAATTCCCGTATCAGAACGCATTCAAAAAAAAAAAGAGGGAGAAATGTTGCTAAACTCGCTGCTTCTCTGTCTCATCGGCAAGGCTGCCTGTGTGACAGCCCAGACCATGACTGCCGCGTCTGATGCTACCTCTTCCTCTGCCTCCATGCAGCTGCCTCCTTCGCCGACTGGTTCTGGACTTTGCCGACTACATGGTGACCACTGTAAGTTGGTGACGTTGTCTCCTCCCTGGACCCGGGCATTCCCCCTCCCTCGTCTCGTCGGTCAGGCAAAAAGACTGATTCAAGTCAGGGCACTGTCACGCTTCTTCTACCGCTGCCGTCGATACCGTGACAGCGTCTGGTGCCGGGTCGTGCCAGCCGCACGATGATCACTGGCATTGTCCCTCCGGCGTGTCCCAGCCCGCTACGCCTCCCGCGCAGACTCAGCCCGGGGCCTCGCCAACTACAGGCGACGACGAGCACGACCATCACGGCCCGGGAAAGGAGTGTACTCCCGAAGGCGACCACTGGCACTGCCCGACTGGCCTCTCCGCACCGACTGACCCTCCTACACCGGTTGCCTCCACCACAGCCGCCAGGCCATCCATCTCGGGGATCACTGCTGCAGCTAGCGCCACAGCTTCCAAGGCCCAGGGCAATAGCCGGCCCAGCTTCTTTGGATACGCCGGCGCGGCGGTTGCGGCGTCTGTGGGGGCTTTTCTGCTGGGAACAGTGACGACTTGACAAGGGGAGCATCCTGGGGCTGCAATGGGGGAGGAAGCACGGTGCTTGAGGAGATAACGTGTATGTAATGCTGAGATTTGTACGTTCCCCAACCGCCAGTCCCATGTTGGGAGGTACAAGACTCTGCTTGCACAAGCCTGTCGGCGCGCAAGAAGTCCAAGTGTCCACCACAGCGTCAGAAGATGATGTTCTTTATCAAGTCGGGCCAAGTAGACCGCAGTGAGCTCGATAGTGCGAGGTTTATATGCCGGTGCTCACTCACATTCACTCCCATCATCACCGCGGCCTAACCATGCGAAGAGGCAAGGCGGGCAGCAAAGGAACGGCGCAGAGCCTGTCTGCTTGCGCCGCGCCTTGGCCGCAGAGTTCACGGTCGACGTGGCCTGGTTCGCAGAGCAGAACCCGCGGACAGGTGACTTGGCTCTGTGGCGGTCCCGGCGCCGTGGGGCTTCTTTGCGTGGTTGCAGACGGAGTGACACGGGATCCCGTGATGTCGCACAAGGGGCGCCAAGTCACAAGCTGCACGTCGGGCATGTCTGAAGGTGCCGCGGAGCTGGGCGAGCCAGGGCCGCGACCACGAGCCTGCGCTACATGGAGGAATCGGAGACGAAGCAAAGGGCTGAACTGCGCCCCATGGAGCATGGAGCATGAAGCGACGATGGATGTGCTCTGCGTACGGGAGTAACTCTGCAGTAACAGGTACCAGCATAACCAAGCTCTTGTTCAGCGGAGCCGGGCACATGACATGGCTGGCGCCAGGCTCAAAGGGAAGGAGCCCCAGGGTCCAAGCCAGGTCCCCTGACCCACTCAGGCGGAAGCTGCCCCCCCCCCCCACTGGCGCCTGTTGACTCCACCAAGTCCCACTCACTCCAACCACCACCCATCGCAGCTTTTTATTTCTTTTTTTATTCGATTTTTCCCTCCTCGCGCTTCTGCCTTCCCCCTTTCCGAGTTGCCTCCAATACCCACTTCACAACGTGGTCCCGACTTCCGTGTGCTGGATAGTTGAACATCCCGTCACGCTGGACCCCGGCCCACCGCACATGGTTCTGCGCTCCGCTGCGCCTCTGCACCCATCAACCATCCCGTGAGCATCCTCGCCAAACTCCTCTCATGACTCCTCGCTCCCTCTCGCCCGCCAGCCCCTGATCACATCAGCCCTCTTCTCGCCAGCCCACGCGTGTTTCCCCCCCATCCCGCGCCCCTCGCCTCGTTTCCGCCTCCGGTTTCCGCTCCCTCCCCCAGATATAAATGCTACCAGGCCAGGCGACGCGCGCCGCTGCCTCCGCCTCCGCCACCATGTCTAAATCGACTCTCGCCATGATTGCCGCTCTCGGTGCTGGAGGCGGCGCCGCCCTCACCGCCGCCGTCTACTCTCTTCGAGAACCCTCGTCCCCGGAAGCCAAGAAGCCAGAGCCCCAAATCGCCGCCTCGGCTGCTGCCCCGCCCCCTCCCAGCGGCACCTCGTCGGCGATACCCCCCCAGCAGGTCTTTTCGTCGTCGTCGGCGCCCGCGCCCGGCACCGTGAATCCCGCCGGCCTGTTCGAGTACGGGTTCCCCGGCCCCGTGGCCGACGTCGCCACGCGCTCGGCCCTGATATCCAGCTACGACCGCCGGACGCGCAACCCCCACTGGGTCGTGGAGCACATCACGCCCGAGTCGCTCGCGCGCCACGGCGGCGACCGCAAGCACAGCGTCTTCGTCGAGGACGACGCCGTGCCGGCCAAGTTCCGCGGCGCGCTCAGGGACTACTTCCGCAGCGGCTACGACCGCGGCCACCAGGTGCCCGCCGCCGACGCAAAGTGGTCCCAGCAGGCCATGAACGAGACCTTCTACCTCACCAACATGTGCCCCCAGGTCGGCGAGGGCTTCAACCGCGACTACTGGTCGCACTTTGAGGACTTTTGCCGCCGCCTCACCCGCCGCTACCCCTCGGTGCGCATCGCCACCGGCCCGCTGTACCTGCCGCGCAAGGACCCCCGCGACGACAAGTGGTACGTCCGCTACGAGGTGATTGGCAGCCCGCCCTCCATCGCCGTGCCCACGCACTTCTATAAGGTCATCTTCGCCGAGGACGGCCGCGCCGGCGGCAACGTCGCCATCGGCGCCTTTGTCCTGCCCAACGCCCCCATCCCCAACGACAAGCCCATCACCGACTTTGAGGTCCCCGTCGAGGCCGTCGAGCGCGCCAGCGGTCTCGAGTTCGCCGCCAAGCTGCCCCTCTCGAGGAGGAGGCGGCTCTGCGCCGACACCACGTGCGCCCTGGTCATTCGCGACTTTGCCGACAAGCAAAAGGCCTTTGGTGGCAAGGGCCAGGGCCAGGGCCAGGGCCAGCAGCGCGCCATCTCCTCGCCCCCGGCGTCGTAGCTGCGCCCGCACGACGTGTCAACTGTAGCTGGCCGAGGCGGAAAGGGGGCGCACTCGCGCCCCCTTTGCTGTTTTTCCATCCCTGGGCCTGGGTGTTTTTCGACTACTTGTGTTGTATTTGCATTGCGACGGTGGCCCCTTTGCTTGGGTTTTTTGCTTCATTTTTGTTTCCTTTTTTTTTTCTTTTTTTACTTTTTGTGTGTGTTTCATGTTTTTTTCCGGCGACAAAGACCACGTCTTGGAGCATCTGTATTTATACTGTCCATGTCACCGCTTCATATAGACCGCGTGCGCAAGGCTACGCCGGGGCTGCGTTGGCACACTACCGTAGCTTTTACATTAGATACCTGCCTGACGAATCGACCACCTGTACCATCAATCCTGGCCGAGGATTCCCAGTCCCCAAGGCCCGACGATGATTGTTCTTGCCCAGAAACGCCGACGACGGCATATACATGCACCTTGGCGCAGAAACCGCCGAGCCAAATCGGGGCCTTGTTCATTCCCCCCCCCCGGACGTTTTTGCTTGTTCCGTTTTCTTTTCCTGGCTTCCGTGTCGGCCTGCGGAAGAAAAAGGAGGCTGGTCATGGCGGCGGTACAGCCGGGAATAGTAGTACATTGACGTGGAATCAGGTTGCAGGCTCTACCTAGCCCTTGTGTATCTACCCTGCCGCTGCTCCTGCCGCAGGCTGTCCTCCTGGCTGGGCAGCGGGGCCCTGCGTCTCGACTCCGTCTTTTCCTCGTCCGCTTGGTGCGGCGGCGGCGGCGGCGGCGGAACGGGAAACGGGAAATTTCCCGGCGGAGGGGGCGGCACGTTCCCCGGCGGGGGGATGAAGCCTGGCGGGAATGCCCCCGGGGGCGGGAGAGGCACGCCGGCCTTCTTCATCAGCTCGAGGAGCTTTGCGGGATCCGGGGGGTTATGGGGATCCAGGCCCGGCAAGGGCGGAGGGGGAGCCCCGTTCAGACCGGGGAACGGGAACGGAGGCGGGGGCGGTCCCTTTGCCCCTCCCGGCAGCCCGACGCCCGGGATGGGTGGCGGCGGCGGCGGCAAGGCTGAGGTGAGGCCTGGCGGGGCCGGTCGGCCGCCGAGAGGCAGGCCGGGGATGCCGGGGCGTGCGGGGATGGAAGGCGGTTTCGGGGCGTCTTGGTCGACGAGGGCGTCCATCTCGTCCTCCATTTCTTGCTGCTCCTCTTCCTGGCGCTGGCGGCGGTTCCCGCGTCGATCCCACGTGCCTTGCGCCTCGGCGGCTGCTTCGCCAATGTGGTACCTGTCCTGGGATATGTCCGAGTCGCCGGGTCGCGCTCTCGTCCAGAAGCGCGTGATGCGGTCGTTGGAGCCGGACGCCAGGATGTGGCCCAGCGGATGCCAGTCGAGGGACCAGATGGCGTAGTCGTGCGCAAAGGGTATCCTGTGCATGGGCCAGACGGACTGGGCAGGGGTCGAGGCCGGGTCGATGCTGTCGTAGGGGCTGACGGTGAGCGGCTGGCCGGCCGGCGGGTTCGGCGAGTCCAGGAGGTAGTGGAAGAGGGAGCCGTCCATGCCTCCCGTCGTGAGCAGGTTGGCGTGGACGGGGTGGAACGTGAGGGTGGAAATGTCCTTTTCGTGGCCCTTGAGCAGGCAGATGTCGCGCATCATCCTCAGGTCAAACACGCGGGCGGTTTGGTCCCGGGCCGACGTGGCCAGGCAGGCCCCCCGCACCCTCTCAAACATGACTTTTGTGATGGTGCTCTTGTGGCCGTGGAGAGTCGTCAGGCACCGCGTCGTCCTGGGATCCCACAGCTTGACCAGGTGGTCCTTTGATCCGGAAACCAGCAGGCCCTTTGTAGGGTGCCAGTCCACGCTCTTGGCATCCCATCCGTGCCCCTCGAGCTTGGACTCCATCTGCCCCAGGGCAAAGTCGAAGATTTTGAGGGTCGAATCGTCAGACGCGCTCGCAAACTTGGCGTCGTTGGGGCTAAAGGCCAGGTCTCGAATCGGGTCCGAGTGCGCGTTTATGCTTTGCACGTTGTTGAAGTTTGGTTGCCAGTACTTGATCAGGCCGTCGTGATCGCCCGAGATGAGCCAGTCGTCGCTGTGAGAGTACTCCAACGCGCGAATGGAGGAGTCGTGAGCTTGCATGATGGTTTCGAAATTGAAGCCCGTTCCGTTCCATAGCGTGAATTCGCCGCTTGTCGACGCTGTCAACAGCCTGCGGCCTTCGGGCGTCCATCGAACGACGTTGATGGGATGTTTGATCTTGTTTAGCGAGGAGTGAAGATGTTTGGCAGGGATGGTGTCCGCCGCATTTGTTGGTCGCGCAGCCGGTGGAAGCATCTTCGAACAAGTCAGTTGTTGGGCCACGTTTGCGCCAATGGCTGGCCAGCCCTATGGACTTACATCCACGATGTAGCTTGCGCTGGGACGCTCCCTCTCGCCATCGTATGAGCCTTTATAATTGGGTAATCTATTCCGGAGCCAGTGTATGACAGTAGAGCTGTAGTCCGTCACAGGTCCTTGGGTTATGGGTCAGTACATGTTCGCGCAGAAGAAAACGACCGCATTGTATACAGCCATGCCACGAAACTGGCCAACAGATACGATTTTGGGGGATCTGTAGGTGGAGCAGGTTTCATCCAACAAGGCTCAGCAGGACTGGGCCGGAAGTTTCATCATCAGACGTTTAAAGCTCAGGCACCAGGCATGGGATTCGGCTACAAGCTGGTGACTGGCAGCAGCAAACTCATGACAAAAGATCCAACCAGTCCTCGAAGCCATTGCGTGGATGCTGAAGCTCAATGAGCCAGCATTCAGCGTCCACCTTTGGCGCCGAAAGGAGACGACGCTGTCGACGATATGTCGGAACAGAATGAAAGTTACTCACTTCGACCTCGGACTTTGACAAAGGCACCATCTTGGCCGCCTCCTCCGTGGTCACCACGTGGCTCGTAAGCCATTGAAGTGGCTATCGAGACCAAGTCTCGTGCATGTACGTGGTGGTGGGTGACGAAAGCCTGCGGAAAGGAAACGGACAAGCAATCAAGACAAAAGCGAGCAGGGACGCTGCATAGCTAGGCTTCGCCGTTGAGAATCGATACCAGCCGCTCAAGTTGGACTCTTTGAAACGAGATATCCCTGCAGCTGAGCGACGTGACAAGCGCGAGGATCTTGTCTGTCGCATTCGCAGTTTAAGCGGCAATCTACCGGTTGGCACATCTGGTCATGTGACAGGGCGGAAAGGTGCGATACTGTGGGGCGCCAAAGAGGGACTGCCCACTTCCAGGTAGAAAAACCAACAGCACGAGGTGGTAGATGCAATTAGTCTGTTATGAAGTTGAGCAGCTTGATATGTAATTTTCTCCCTTGCATAAAAACAAAAAAAGAAAGTGAAGGGGAAAAAGATACAGAGGACGCCGGATGGTTCAACGCCCACAAAGTTGTCCTAGGTCGGCCTGCGCCTTATCGATAAGACCCACTCTCAGCTCTTGCTGGCTGAACATCCAGGGTGGAATCGATCTTGCGTAGGACGCGAGCCGGGTTGCCTGCTGCTACGTGGAATGGGGGCACATCCTGGTTTACCTCGGGTCAGCCCTCTCTACGATGCAGCGTCTGACTGGAAAAGGCAAGCGCCAATACCTTTGTGACCACACTGGCTGCTCCAATTGTAGAGCCTCGGCCTATTGTCACGCCAGGAAGGATCGTGACATTTCCCCCGATCCAGCAGTCTTCGCCGATGACGATCTCCTTGCCCATCTCGGGACCTTTGGTGCCGTTGCGGGTTTCCGGTTCCAACGGATGCGTGCCACTGTATAGCGAGACATGGGGCCCGAGCAAGGTGCGAGCGCCGACGGTTATTGTGCAGGTGTCAATCCACGTGGAATAGGCATTGACGAAGACGCCCTTGCCCAACTTGACCTGCGTGCCATAGTCCATACGCACGGGAGCTTCGACGATTGGCTCTTGGTCAAACTGAGCCTCGTCGGCAGCGGCGTCGGGCAGTTCCGTTGGCAGCGGGCTTGCATCACCTACCAACCTGGACGAGCCGTGGAGTCGTGGTAAGCGATTGGCGGGAAGTGGAGGGAAAACGACGGCCTACAAGCCGCGAAACTCACTCTCTCCAGAGGCGCACGGTTTCACGTCGGGATGCTTGCCCTTCGGCGGCATTGTATGCGCGCGTGGCGGCTTTGCACCTTGCGCGTTCTGCGAGTAGCTCTGGCGTGAAGGCAAAGTACAGCCCACCACGAGCCATCTTTGCCTTGTTTTCGGAAGGTAGAGGGGATGTCATGATGAATGACGCCACGAATAGGAGACTGCAGAGGAGACGTCAAGTCAATTGGGCTTGGTCTACAACAATAACGCCAATGGTTGATGAAAACGAAACAGCGGTTGCACTATGCTTCCTTTCAATGAGTGAAGGGGTCGTGGTCAAGGCGGGTAGCCCATCGTCTTGACCAGCCACGCTCGCTACGCTAATGAATGACAAGTGGAGTCTGTCATCCGCAAAGGGCCGTGGCTCCTGCCGCGCTCAAGAAGCTGGGCCATGGAATTTGGGGCCAATGGGCGCCGCGTCCAGGCGTAGCGTAGCGCAAGGGGAAAATACGGGTGGAAGGAGGGGGAGAAAAAAAAAAGAAAAGAAAGAAAGAAAGAAAGAAAGAAAGAAAGAAAAAAAAGGAATGCCCTGTCTCAAATCTCACGATACGATTCGCCAAAGCACAGAATATCATGTGACGTTTTGCTCGCAGAACGCCACCGAGACATCAATATAAACGGTGGGTTGGGGTTATTTGCCTGCAAAATCTAACGTCCTCTATGACGGAGCGAACGTGAAGACGATGCTTTCAGCTGAGGTTATGACGATCCTTGAAGGATGAAGCCGACATGCGAATCCTGAATGATGATGACTTCCCCTGGGCCAGCATATCCGGCTTCGATTTTTTCGTTCACATGGCTGAAACGGGTGAATCCTTGCCCTCAGGCCGCGCCTTTGTCAACGACTGGCTCCTTGGCCGCAGAAAAACATGCTTGTCTAGCGCCAAGACCCCTAACGGCCCCGCTATCTTCCGCGTAGCCAAGTTATGCCGCCTGTCGCCACTTCCCGAGGTTGGAAGCAGTTGGGGGATAGAGTCAATACAAGTCGGAACTTTAGAACGCATCAGGTTGCAGCTGGACGGGATTGCTGATTCTTGGCGTCGAGGCTTTCAGAAGATGCTGGCAGCCCTGGCAGCCCCGGCAGCCCTGGCACCCTATCGCGAGGCGCTTCTCGACACTAGAAACCGCCAGGCCTACTGTCGAGGCCTTATGTAGGTACCTAATAACACGAAGTGTCGAGAAGCGCCTTGCCATGGCCCCAGTGCCGCGTTGAACGGTTATGTTGGCGGCCCGGCATGCAAAATACTCAACAGTTTTTGCTGCAAGCCGAGTGTCTGGTCTGGCTGGTATGTTGCAAACCGCGCTGATTACGCACATGCCCCCTGCTGCACCACATATCTTGCTGCTGCAACCACCTTGCTGCTGCACGCTTTTGGTGGGCGCTGGCACGGGCAGGTGTCTGCGAAATGGCGTGGCGTGGCGTGGCGTGGCGCAGGTGCAGGTGTGACTGGGGCCCAGGCACTCCAGTAACCAGTAACCTGTTGCACGAAGCCCCCTTCGATAAGCTCGAGCAGGTTGCATGTTGTCAGCCACACAATTGCCGTCGTCATTGCCTCGTCAATAGCGTCGCCGCGGACTCCCTCTTTTGCCCCCTTGAACTTTTCACCATCTTTTTTTTTTATTCCCGAATCCAAAAGGCACTGCGGTCCTGTCTGGTTCATTCTGCATCTGGCGGCGCGACACTGCGCCAATTGACCTCAAGCTAGGCTTCTTCTGTCAGCCCTGTTGCGAGTGATAGCGGACCAGACCCAAGCAGTGCCTACTCGGCCATAATGAGCATGGCGGCCACGGCCACGAGCATCGACACCATGAACGGCCACGCCAGCAAGCGACGCAATGGCAAAGATCCGCCGCCTGACGCAGACGCAGACCTGATCGAGGTTGAGCCCAAGAACGGAACCACGGTCGAAAAGCTCAAAGCCTCGCCGCAGCGCAAATATCGCCACGTCGCGGCGGTGCACTCCAAGAGTCGGCCGTCCTGCCTGAGCCACGACTCGGACGCCGCGCCAAGCTTCATCGGCTTTCGAAACCTCATGGTTATTGTTCTAGGTAAAAGCTATCTGGAGCATTCCACCGCCAGCACCCGCGCGACACCCGCATCACACCTGACCTCACCACCAGACCTCCTTGGCTTTCTCTTTCTGACGAGGTCCTAGTTGTGGGCAATGTCCGATTGATGATTGAAAACTTGAAAAAGGTGTGTCATCAACCCCCCCCCCCCCTCCCCCCCAACCATCCCTCTAACATGAGTAACTCTCTTAGTACGGCGTATTGATATGCCTTCGATGCCATTCATACAAAAAGGAAGATCTTCTTCTTGCTGTACTTCTCTACTTCTTGATACCTTGCCATCTCCTGGTCGCATACGGAATCGAACTAGCTGCTGCCAAGCAAGCCCGAGCATCTGGAAAGCGCCTCAAGGCCGGAGCCCCTGCGCAACCCGAGCATGATCAGAAGCCGTTTCATTCGACCTGGACGGTCATCGCCTGGGCGCATGGCATAAACATGACACTTTCCCTTTTCCTCACGACCTTTGTGGTCTACTTCTACGTCCACCACCCCCTCGCCGGCACTCTTACGGAAATGCACGCCCTCATTGTGTCGCTCAAGACGGCATCGTACGCCTTTACAAACCGCGACCTTCGCCACGCCTACATGCACCCGGCCGAGGGCCATCTCGTCCCTGAACTCTACTCGCAATGCCCCTACCCACGCAACATCACCTTTGGCAACCTCATGTATTTCTGGTGGGCACCCACGCTGGTGTACCAGCCCGTCTATCCTCGCACCGACAAGATTCGATGGGTGTTTGTGTTTAAGAGACTGGGCGAGGTGTTTTGCCTCAGCGCCTTCATCTGGTTTGCGAGCTTCCAGTACGCCGCTCCGGTGCTGCAGAACTCTCTGGACAAGATTGCGTCGCTGGACTTTGTCATGATCCTGGAACGTCTCCTCAAGCTGTCCACCATTTCTCTCGTCATCTGGCTGGCCGGCTTTTTTGCTCTTTTCCAGTCCTTTCTGAACGCCCTTGCCGAGGTTCTCCGCTTCGGCGACCGCTCCTTTTACGACGACTGGTGGAACAGCGAAAGCTTGGGAGGCTACTGGAGGACGTGGAACAAGCCCGTCTACACGTATTTCAAGCGCCATGTATACGTTCCCATGGTCGGTAGGGGATGGAGCCCCTGGGCTGCTAGCGGCACCGTCTTTTTCGTTTCCGCCGTGCTGCACGAAGTGCTTGTGGGCGTTCCCACCCACAACATTATCGGTAGGTTTTCTTTCTTCTTCTTCTTTTTCTTTTTTTCTTTTTCCACCTCTGTTTTAATTTCTTTCCCCATCTTGAATCTGCCGTTGGTAAGCTAAGAAGAATCCATGACAGGCGTCGCCTTTTTGGGAATGTTCTTGCAGCTTCCCCTTATTGCCATCACAGCACCATTGGAAAAGATGAGGTGGGGACATACAGGCCGAGTTATGGGCAACGTGATTTTCTGGGTTTCCTTTACCATATTTGGCCAGCCCTTCGCAGCATTGATGTACTTTTATGCCTGGCAAGCCAAGTATGGCAGTGTCAGTCGACGGTCGGGGCTTGTGTCGCAGACTTGAAGTGTTTCGGACAGCAAAAGAGTAAAACGGGAAAAAGAAGTAAAAGAAGAAGCGGGTAGTGGGTGAATGACCGTGACGACACTTTTTTTTCCTTTTCTGTTTAGCGGGGGCATTCAGTCAGTCAGTCCTTTACACAACGCAGCTGGCTAGCTATCTTGAAGAGACGAAACGTTGACCGCCCGACTCAAAAGACGTCTTGCCCATTGCCTCTAGTGACAGCTACAGCTTTCGCCATGAAATCATGCCCCGCGTAACCTCATCCACGTCATCCTACAAACGGTATCATGGTACCAACCCTCCGCCGGTACTCGACATACTCGTCTCCGAAAAACTCCACCAGCTTCCTCTCCTCCACCGCGACTCGACTGCTGAAAAACTTGTGCAGGACATAACTATACCCCGCGAAGCAGAGCACATTCCCCAGAACCAGCTGGGTCCCCAAGCCCCAGTAGAAGAAGCCAAAGTAGCCAGGATGCCGCAGCACACCGTAGACGCCCGTCGTGACCAGCCTATGCGAGTCCGCCTTTTTCGTCTGCACGGTGTGGTTGAAGCTCGCCCCGGCATGCAGCATGGCCACGGAGCGCACGGCCTGCCCCGCCACGACCATGCCCAGCCCGGCCGCGAGGAGGGCCTTGTCCACCGGGGGGGCCGCCCAGCGCCGGCCGGGGAACAGCAGGCAGGTGGCCAGGCACTCCAGGACGGCGGCGGCGTGGGCGACCGGGTACGCGGGCCAGTTGGCAGTGAGGAGGAAGGCGTTGACAGTGGCCTCGGGGGTGTTGCGGCGCGCGGTGCTCCAGAACTCGAGGAAGTGGAAGAGGGACAGGCAGGCGAGGAAGAAGGGGATGCGCCAGAGGGGCGAGGACGTGAGCGCGAGGACAAGCACGGCGGACAGGAGGCCCAGCGAGAAGGCGGCTCCGAGGAGGAAGGCTCGAAGAGAGATGCCGGAGAGGGACATGGGTTGGTGAGGGTAGACATGGGCGAGATGACGGGTCGGCTGTTGGGGGGCTGGCGGGCGGGTGTGTCGGGGTCCGAAGTCGAGCGACCACGTAGGAGGGTGTTGCCCGGGGGTGTTGGCGGAGGACATGGGTGCTGGGGGGTTTTTTTGTTCTCTTTATTAGTCTATTTTGGCGGCAGTTTTGGGGGGAAGGAGGGATTGTGACAAGTTTAGGTTAGGTGGTGGTCATGATGAAGCGCGGGCTGGTTGTGACGAGAGAGGAGTGTGTGGAAACGAGAGCGTGGAAGGGGGGATGCGGTCCGGCTATAAAGAACGGCGGAGCGAGGATTCCCTGGGCGATCCTGAGGGACAGCGGCTGGCAAGCGTGCGCTCCGTATGAGATTGGATTGCGATTGTTTACTTGCAGGACAATAGGTAGCGAGGCGCATCGCGAGGGAAAGGTTTTATCGACGAGGCGCAACGGTTGGTGGTGCATGAGCCCGTGGCTGGCGCGTGGCTTGGCGACTGTGGCGGGGCTTGCAGACGAGGATGTAAAGGCTGCGCTGCACAGGACTGCACGGCCGGCATGAGCATTGAGTACATTGTAAACTTTCTGCCCCCAAGGCATTTTGGGTATTTTGCTTGCGCTAGGTGTTGGATGCGAAGCCCGTGGCCCATATCGTCCAGCCAGCCACATGGTATATCCGCCCGAGTTGGCCCGCCTCGCATGCCAACGCCCCCGTGCCTCTCGAACCGCGTTCTCTCCCCAGCACGCAAATCCGCCAGACTGCACCTTGCCCCGGCCAACCCGCGCGCCCTTGACGCCTCAGAGACCCCCGTTCACGGAAAAGGACGAGATGATCAGAACCAGGACGTTGATGAACCCCCACGTGCAGGGGATCCACGTGTTCATCTCGTAGTACCCGGCTTTGTACACCGCTCCGAGCCTGCCCCCCCCCCCCCCCCCCCTCCCCCTGCGCGTCAGCATCGCCACTTTTCAAGCTCCCCGGCCGGACAGATACGTACACGAGCCCGACGATGCTGCCGGCCAGGACGGCCTCGATGCCCGCGGTGAGGAGGTAGGTGATGGGCACGGCCCACAGGAACCGCCACGACGCCTTGTTCAACCCGTGGCTGAACAGGGCCACGAGCACGGCGCCGAGGTGGAAGAACGTGTAGGTGAGGAGGGTCCACATGACGGTGAACTTCCACACGTCCGAGATGTAGTAGAGCGTGTAGGTCCGCTGGGGCGTGAAGTCCTGCAGGGTGCGGACGTTGAGCGACGGGAAGGACGGCGTCTCGTAGTCGGCCGGGGGGTCGCCGGGGTACGACATGGCGGAGGGAAAGGGAGGTTACGGGGCGCGCCGTCAGTGCCGACCGGGGTGCGAGCAGTCGAGTGGGAGATTCGTCATGGCTAGTTGGGATGCTGGCTGGCTGCTGGGCGCGTTGGAAGGGCGACTGGGCCGGATGTTTGATTGATGATGGTGATGATGCTTACGAGTTGGAGCTTGGCAGAAAGTTCTGTGGAGGTTACATACGGTAGCTGCTCACCGCCCCCACTTGCAGGTGCAGGAAATCGTGGCTGCGGCATCCCCATTGGCCAACCGCCCAGGTCAGAGCAGGCCTCGGCACAAAAGGCCCTTGCTGGGCGGCCCTTGGCCTGAACGAAACATGGAAACATCTGCACTTGGCTCCTCGAGGCCGATGCCATCACCATGCCAGCCGAAGGACTGCTCAACATCGTCCTGCAGCACTACCAGGACGTCCACGATGCCGAAAAGACGGACCAAATCATCGGCACCACGGTGCACCTGCTGACGCAGCTGTCCAACCCGCTCAACCTCGGCGTCCTCACCTCGCAGCTGCTGACCGCCCCGGCCATCTGGCACCGCCGGGACGGAGCGCGAACCGCCATGCGAGTCATTAGCATCTACAACGCCGCCGCCGCCCGCGTGCGCGACCGCGAGGCCGACGGCCGCCACCCCCCGGGCGGCGGCCTGAGCTGCGAGAAATGGACGAGGGCCGTGGTCAAGGGGGCGGACGGCCGGTCGCGCCGCTGGCAGCACCTGCTCGTCCTGACCGGCGTGCTTCTGGGCATGGAGGGCGGCGGCCGACGCGCCCTGCCGCGGTCGCTGCGCGGCACGCTCGAGCGAGCCGTGGTGACGGCCGCCAACCTCGCGCTCCGGGGGGACGTCGACGTCGACGTCGACAACGGCCCCGCGACGGAGGCGGCGGCGGCGGCGGCGGCGGCGGTTGTCGCCGCGCTCAGCCTCGCCCTGCCGCTGCTCTCGGAGCACCACGCAGCGCAGGTGGACTGCGACGCGCTGCTCCCCGCGGCCGTGTGGGCCATCACCGGCGAGGAGGGCTTCTGCGACGCCCGGTTCCTCCGCGCCGTCGACCGGGACGTCGCGCCGGGCGACGACGTGCTGCTGCTGTCGTGGCCGCCGCACTCCCCCTCCTGCCAGCTGCTGCGGGAGATGGAGAAGCAGCCGCTGATGGCCAACATGGGCCCCGTGGCCAAGCTGGCGGCCTTTGCGGCGCGGCACGCGCATGACGCCCCGGCGGTGCTGCAGGCCCAGGAGGCCCTGCTGGTCTTTACCGGCCGGGCGCTCGACTCGTGGCGCCGCGGCCGCTTCAGCGGCGTCGACCCCGCGTGCGAGGGCGCCCGCCTGAGCCCGGAGACGCTGCGCACCGCCTGGCCGCTGCTGTGGCGGGTGCTGCGGAAGCTCGTGTTTGCCGTCACGGCGGTCCTGCAGGCCATCGTGGCGCGCGGCCTGCTGGACGCGCGCATGCTCGTCGCGCGCGCCGTGGGCCCCGGCGTCGTCGCCGCCAGGTCGCTGCTGATCCTGCGCAACATGTTCTTCATGTCGAGCCGCGACGGCAACAGCGCCTTCCAGGCCTACACGTTCGCCTACATGGCGTCGCTGGATGTCCTGGGCCGCGACGGCCCCGCCGCCGAGGCGTTCCTGCGCGACATTCAGCCGCCGCCCGACTCCTCCTCCTCCTCCTCCTCCTCGGCGGCGGCGGCGGCGACGGCGACGGCGACGCACCTCGACCGGACCCTGGACCTGTACTACCTCAACGTCGCGGAGCATCTCCCGCTCTGCCTGTCCACCGACGCCTGCGAGTCGCTCGTCGTCAAGCCCGCCCTCGCGTACCTGTCCCAGCAGGAAGGACCCATGACGCCGTCCGTGGCCGAGACCTTCGAGGCGGCCCACAGCGCCATCCTGTCGGTCCTCGCGTGCCCCCAGCACGGCGCGCTGACCGCCAGAATCGCCCCGTTCTACATCGTCAAGCTGTTCGAGTCGTTTCCCCGGCACTTATCGCCGCGCCAGTTCCGCCTCGCCTTCAAGACCGTCATGCAGGTCGTGTCGCCGCCCTTCCCCATTGCCGCTGCGGAACCCCACCTGTCCGAGACGCTGCTGGAGATGCTGCGCGCCAGCATCGGCGCGGCCAGCACGCACCTGCTGCCACCGTCGTCGGCCGGCCCAGACGCGGCATCCCGAGCCGGCGAGGAGGCGCGGCAGGAACCGCTGTCGGAGCAGGGCGCCCTGCTCATGACCCTGGTTGACTCGTTGCCGTGCGTCCCCCTCGCCCTGGTGGAGGAGTGGCTGGACATTACGGCCAGGGCGATGCAGGAGCTGGAGGATCCGCAAATCAAGGCCGCTGTGAAGAAGAGGTTCTGGGACATGCTTGCCAACGGGGAGATGGACGTGGAACGATCGATGATCGGTGTGGCGTGGTGGGGGACAAAGGGGGGTCGGGACTTGGTCTTGCGTGGGGGGGATGCGCCAGGGCCGCCGGTGATGAGCGGCGCCCTAGGTGGTGGTGCTCCGACCAGCCGGCTGTAAATTTGCTGGCAATTCAAATGCCTACCTACCAGACCCAAGCTAGACGTCCAACTTGCTTAGTGGTGGATCTGATGTAGAACGCCGTGCTTCTGTGACGTCTCGAGTAAACCCAAGGCGCAATGTTAAAGATACTTCTGGGGTTGTCATGCAAAGGTAGGGTGGTGGAGTGCAACAGGTAATGCAGGTACAAAGAAGGTGTGCCAAATTGACTGAAAGACACGACCTATATGATATCTGTACTTTGAACGAGAGGGCAAAAAAAGAAATTGTCAGCCAAGTGGGAAAAATGCATCGAACCTGACGGAAAAAAGTTACGCTAGTTCGAGCTCGGAATTGAACCAAGGACTTCGGGATTTGCAATCCCACACGCTAACCGCTGCGTCACTCGAACTTGAAAGACAGATAGCAAATCCTGCTTATATACAGCCGCTCAACTGTTCGAGTCACGGTTGCCAGAGGCTCATTCGTTTTTCTGCCCCGTCTCAACAACTTGTGCGCGTTTAGAATTTGGATGCGACCGTTCAGAGTCATCTGCAGAATGCCCTATTCTTGCCTTGGCTTTCCACTTCAAGGTTGTTTCAGAGCACGTCTCCTAGGCTATCAACCCTACGCCATACATTTGCTGAGCTCCTATCTTGTGCTGTCTTCTTGGTCAGTGATTCCCTTGATGGATATCTCGAGGTGTGCGCCAAGTCAAGGTTGCTAGTAATGCCGTTGTCGATGATGCAGGGTTCCCCGACTAAGCTAGGTTTCCGTGGCCAGCGAATCGCTAAGGGTATAGTGTACATTAAAAGCCGACGGAATCCAAGTTCGAGTGACGCAGTGGTTAGCGTGTGGGATTGCAAATCCCGAAGTCCCCGGTTCAAATCCGGGTTCGAACTTTATATCTTGGGCCCAAAGTGCGCGTTCTTTTTTTTTTTTAGCACCGGCTTCTACTGCAGCTTCATTGCATCGGCAAATTTTTGAATTCAGGGATTAGGGAATGCTTGTAGGCCGTCTGGTTTGCTTTTTCTGTGCAACACCTGTCCACGACTGGCGACAACCAAGTGCCCGCAGCTGCCAGCAACTGCCAGCAACTGCCAGGCCAATTGACCTGACCGGTCGACCAAGTTTCCGTCTCTTAGAATATAAAGTCTATTCTCTTTACAATAATGTCATCGCCTCCTTGTCCACGCTGCTCATTGGCGTACTCCTTTCTAGCGCCATTAGGCTGTCGAGCGGCTTCTTCTTCTTGTCATTGACTTATTGTACACCTTGACGACTTGGCGATACTATGGTACTCTTGCTTTCCACCCTCAGCACATCGCTTCCAATTTGCACGAGGTAAAATCCCTCGGTCAGTACAAAGTATAAACGACTAGACGCTGCGCCTGGAGTGCTGCCCTGCTACCAGCCTATGATAAACAAGCTGCAGCGTGCCGCTTTACGCGTCTGGAACTTCCCCTCTTTTGGCCTCCCTTCCGAATCACGAGCACGAGCACGAGCATGAGCACAGCACGAGCATGAGCACAGTACGAGGATGCCTCCGTTACGCCGGGCCGGATGAATCAGGTTAAAGAAGCCAAAGATGCTAGTGTCATAATCCCTACATCATTATTTGTGGATCCATGAGGTCAAATCCAGGATCATCACATCATGTACGTCCATCACCTTGAGCGAGCGGCTTAGCCCCCCCGAGAGCAAGGGTAGCTACAGCTGCTACACCATCACCGTTGCTAGCTTGGCTGGAAATTCCGCTGGCATGAATTTTCTAACCTGATGCAGCTAGTTCGCGCGCGGGATTCTGAGCGAGTTTGACGGCGAGCTTCGCAGGCATCCCTGGACCTGTCGTCCCTACGAGGCTATTGCCGCCACGGAAACCACGCGGTACTGTACTGGTACTGCGAAGCATGATGCGAGCCCACCTTGCTGCATCATTGCGCATTTTTTCCGCGCACCTCCCCAAGCCTTCGACTTAACTCAAGGGCGCTGGCAGGTGGGTCAAGCATCGATTGTCGACCGACAGCCTTTGGGGTCCAAGATGCGGGAGTCTTGTCTGTCAACCGCACCGAGGAGATGACCCCGCCACTGGGGTGTCTCGCGAGCATCCTCTCGCTTCCCTCTCCGGAAACCAATGGGTGAGCCCGGCGCATTCGTCATGCTCGTCTTTGATCCAACGAAGCCCGATCCACCCACTTTGTCCCAAGTTCTGGTGATTGCTGACTTGATTTGCATCTACCGATACTCCGTACAGCTTGATGGATGTCGAGCGCATATACAGTAGTCACCGGCTTGAAGCGCTACCTGTGGGGTACAAGCCCCGCAGCCGCAGGCCCTGCTTTGCGGTGGGACAAGTTCCGTCATGACGGGTTCTGGCTGCCGGCTCGCTCAGACAGCATTCAGCTGAACCAGGCGACCAGCAGAGCAGCGTATTCGTCGAACCAAACAGCTCTAGATTGGCCTGGACCAGCTCGTTTCGTCATCGGGGAAGATGCAGGAAATGACGTGAAGAGCAAGTGCCCCATCCAGCTGTAGCGTCCCTCTCGACCCAGGAAATAGAAATATTTAAAACCCTACCCGGCCGTTTCACCTCTTGGAGGTTGATTTGGAAACGAAAGAAAGCAAAGACAGCAGTCCTTTACCCAGAGTTCATCATCCAGTCCGTCTCTCGAGGCCATCTGTACCCCTTTTCATACACACCTTGACTCAGGACACAATGTCTTACAACGACAACGACAGCGTTAGTGTCACCAACCGTTGCAGAGCGTCCTACCCCGCAGTTTAGTCTCCCTCATGCTAACACGATGTCTGCGTAGTCCAGCTACGGCGGCAATAACGACAGCTTCGTGAGTTTACTCCCAAGTCTAGGCCCATTGGCCACAGCTAACGTCGTCATGCAGGGCACGTCAAACCGTAGCGGAGGCAATAACTCCTACGGCTCTTCTGGCCGGGATAATGACAGCTCTTATGGCTCGTCTGGCAACAACAAGTCCTCATACGGGTCTGGTGGTAACGACTCCTATGGCTCCAACAACAACAGCAACTATGGCTCCTCCGGCAACAACAAGTCCTCATACGGGTCTGGTGGTAACGACTCCTATGGCTCCAACAACAACAGCAACTATGGCTCCTCCGGCAACAACAAGTCCTCATACGGGTCTGGTGGTAACGACACTTACGGCTCTTCTGACAATGACAATAGCTATGGCTCTTCTGGAAACAACAAGTCCTCGTACGGATCCAGCGGCAACGACTCTTACGGGTCTTCTAACAATGACAACTATGGCTCTTCTGGAAACAACAAGTCCTCGTACGGATCCAGTGGTAACAACTCTTCCAACAATGACAGTAGCTATGGCTCGTCTGGCAACAACAAGTCCTCTTACGGATCTAGCGGCAACGACTCTTACGGCTCTTCTAACAATGACAACTATGGCTCTTCTGGAGATAACAATTCCTCCTACGGATCCAGCGGTAACAAATCTTCCAATAGCGGCAACAACAACAAGTCCTCGTACGGCTCTTCTGACAACGACAACAACTACAGCACATCTGGCAACACCAAATCCTCCTACGGGGCCAGCGGCAACGACTCCTACGGCTCATCAGGCAGCAGCAGCAACAACAACAACAACAACAACAACAACAGCTCCTACGGCTCCAGCGGCGGCAGCACCTTTGGCAAAGTCCTCGAGACGGCTGGCAACATGCTCAGCAGCAGCACGCTCCAGCAAAAGGGGCGTGACAAGCAGGCCCGCGACGACGACTACTAAGCCGTCCGAGGGGACAGTGCCGCGGCTGGTGTGGATGGCCGGGGAATCTGTACTTGGCCAGCGAGTGAGTCTACGCGCCACCAGAGTGTTGTTGTCTTTTTCGTTTTTGATTTTTTTTGGTGGCAGGGTCGTTTGTTCATGGGCTGGGATGCGGGCTCCTAATTGGCAGATGAGATTGCGCTGAAAGAACCAGATTTGCGTGCCAATGACCGTGATGAACCGCACTTGAAGCCCAGATTTACCCTCCCATGACCGTGATGAACCGCACCTGAAGCCCAGATTTGCCCTCCCAGTGAACCGTGAAGAAGCAGCCTGTAAAACACAATACGTCGAAGCGTGCTGACCTTGCGCTGATGCTCGCGACTTGCTGTCCTGCCGCCCCTCTGGCAGCGCTGAAACCTGTCTGGTCCCCAGCGTCTTCCAGGGACAACCCGACGGAGCGACTTGTCCCAGCTTCGTTGGGCGAAACTCACAAAGCCAAGTCGTGGTGATTGCCTCGCGCAACGGCAATGCTTCTACTCTGTACGACTGTGTGCTATTCTTCTGCAGACGGAAAGCGGGCACCACAACGACACGACACGACACGACACGACACGAGGTACATTCACTTCTACTGCCCCGGGTGTGGCGTCTCTTCTGGCGCAGCAGCAAAGCAAAAGTCCGTACAGAGTGCTCCGTACGTAATTGAATAAGCCCCCGGCCTCACCCGACCATCTCCTTGTCGACTCGCACCAGGATGGTGCCGTCCGTCAGCCGCCCCTTCGCATCCAGCAGGTGGATCAGCCGCAAGCCCCGGGCCAACCGATCAAGCCTCGCACACGCCCACGCCGCCAAATCGTCTCTTCCAAACTCGTCGTCCCGCACCGTGAAACGCACAAAGGTCAGCTCCTCGACGACGCCGTCAATGTCGTCAAAGGTAATCACCTGCTGGCCGAGGTCGACGTGGTCCGTGCCCTTGTGCGTCTTTGTCCGGGCCTTGTGTCTGATGTCCGTGTCGCGCTCCTGGCCCGGCAACGGGCCGCCTTGGTTGCAGGAGGGGTCGCATGCGTCCACGTGCAGCTCCGTCTTGACGTACGGGTGGAACTTGCTGTCCGACTTGTCGCCGGGTGGCAGTGGGATCTTGTGGGCCGCCAGGAAGGTGATGGAGAGGTTCAGCGTCTTGCGGCTTGGTGGGTTGGGCGTGGGTTTGCCAGGCAAGTTTGGCCGGTAGCCTGCATGCATGGCAATAGCCCGCTGTTAGTGGAGGCCTCTTGTTTCTGCTACGAGAGCGAATCGTGAAGGGAAGGAGGGGAAGGGGGGGGGGGGGGTCTGGAACAACCTGGCGGCTTCAGAACGTAACCTCCCGTTCCGGCAAACATGCCCTCGTTCAGCATCATGCCTTCGTCCGTCTGCTGCCAGTTCAGCGCAACAACCTGGACGCCCGATGCCCAGAAAATGGTTGGCAGCATGTTGGAGGATCGTATGCGCAGGCCCGAGGGGTACGCCCGCAAAAGGTAGGCCCGGTTGTGGTCAAACAAGGCCTTGCCGTGCTTCTCGCGATGCTCCATGAACTTCTTCTCCGCGAGGGAGAAGATGTGCGTTGGCATGCTCGCTTCGGGCTGCGTCCAGGCTTTGAACGAAACGGCTCGAGTGTAGATGCCGAGTCTGCTGAGCTCCTGGACGACCTTGCATGGTTTCTTGGGCGGCGCGGGAGACGTCGCTTCTGCAGGCGAGGCTTGGTCCTGTCGACCGTTGTTGTCCTCGCGCGCTGGAGCATCTGCCGGTGCATCTGCCGGTGCGTACTTGACCTTGATGAGGATCTTCCTCTTCAGGTCTGCAGGGCTCGGGAGTGCTCCCTCCGTCATCGCGTCTTCGGTCACCAGCATGCCCTTCCACGCTTCTTGCATAATGGTAACCATCATCATTTGCTGCTCCGTGCCACAGTGCACCTCCAGACTCACAATGAGAGGCAAGTCCGTGGCAACAAACGCGCTCTCCCGGATAGCGTTGCACACTTGTCGAAAGGACACTTCTCTTGTCAATGTGTATCCGTGGAACACGCGAGGCTCAACCACGGCCACCGCTGGCACGTGGTTGTCGTGGTCGTCGTGGTCGTCGTGGTCGTCGTGGTCGTCGTCACCTACTGCGCCTGCGTCCCTTTCGGGGTCATGGCTGCCAGTGTGTTTGCCCTCTGGTGATGTTCCCAAGCTCGCCTTTTGCAGTCTGGCAGAAAGGCTACCCGGCATCTTTTGCCTCAGCCTGTCGAATGTGCTGTTTCTCTTGGGCTTGGTCAGCGGTTCCTCTGCGCGCGGCTCCTCGGCATCTGAACTTGACGCAGAGCTCGCCGACAGGTCTGACTCGTCGCCATCCCAGACATCAATCTCGACACATCGGCATCCCCGCAGCAGCACGTTGGTGTATGCGTCAGTGGTGCTGTCGCCGTACAGCTGGTGTCCCGACAGGTACGTGTTGTGGCTCGAGCTGATGTAGTAGCTGGACAGCGGCCACGACAAGTCGGCGTCCTTGCAGGGCAAGGTTATGTCGCTGTCCTCGGATGCCATGTACTGCAGAAACGCGCCGAGCTCGACATCCGCGCCGCCCAGCAGGTTCGCCGCCGCAGGGGTGCCGTGGTGGCTGTGCTGGCCTTGATGAAGAAACCTGCGGGCTTGCTCCGCGGACCACCTGCCGTCCTGGCCGGCGCTTGACTCGAAGGTTTGCCTGAGATGCGCTATCTGAGCGTCGCCGAGGGTGGTTGCTGCTCGTGGTGCAGCGCTGGCCCCTCCGCCTGCCTGCCGCAACGCTCCGTCTGTTGCCATTGTGCGAATAAGTTGAAGACGACGGACGGGGCGGCCAGCGGACTAGTGGGCGGGCGATCTGTTTTGTATGCCGATGCAGTTGGCCAGGACTTCCAGAGTCAGAATCAGGAATCGGAATCGGGAAATCACACGAGGGTCAAGGCCATTCATTCAGATCAACCCCATGTTTTGGTTGGCCGACGATCCCTGGCAATGACAAACTAACCCGTTTGCCAAGAAAGGGCAGTGGTGCCTGCTGCCCAAGGCGGTGATGGTCGCAGGAAGGCGCGATGGCGCGCGTAGCTGCCCCCGTTCCCAGGCTGTTTCTTTCCCTTTAGAACAGACCAGACCTTTGCAAGTTGATCAGCCTCATACATGTATGTATCCTGGTTTGGTTTGTCAGGGCCGCCGACCCGGGCGTCTGCGGCGGGCCGCCATCGCCAGCAAGCTATGTTGGGCTCGAGCTCCGCTCCGCTGCTCTGCTCTGCTCTGCTCTGCTCTGCTCTGCTCTGCTCTGCTCTGCTCTGCTCTGCTCTGCTCTGCTCTGCTCTGCTCTGCTCTGCTCTGCTCTGCTCTGCTCTGCTCTGCTCTGCTCTGCTCTGCTCTGCTCTGCTTTAGCCGCCATGCTGCTGCACAAGACGACATGGAGGCATCTCCACCGATGCAGCGACATCACTTATCACGTATCGATGGCTTGGTGGTGCCTGGCTCGACAACTTTATCGCAGTACATATAATGCCCAATAAAGCCACACATTGTGTGGCGTCACACTTTTGGTGCGACATCAACCCTCGTAGGCAGCTATACCGTGCGAAGACTCATTTGTCACTTATGGGCGGCTTATGCCACAGCCAAGCCAGCCCAGCCCGTCTGTGGCTAAGAAACGGCTAGCCACCGAGTGCGTCGTCTGGCACGGCTATAGTACCGGTCCCGGGCCGAGGTACAGGGTAGTCTTGCGTCGCCCCGATGCCTCGCCAAGTCTCGCATGTACTGTGTGTAATACATAACTGGCTCGTCACCCCTTGCAAATCACGCAACATGGAAAGCTACCACTGGCGTTCCGCGCAGTCATCCAGCTCTGAACAGCGTTCCAGAACCAAGCCCGAGCTGGCGAGAAAGCTATCGGAACGGGATAACTGCGTAAAGCCTATGATGCGTGGGAGGGATGAACCAGGATTACCACCAAGATGAACCGATAACGAGGCATCGCTGGGCATCGAGGCAGCGCCAAGAATATCAGCCTTCCGACTGTACTCATGCAAGTTCGTGTCAGCTGCCTGCTTGTTCCCCTTGTTCCCCCCCTCTGCCCTGCCTCTCCCTCCGCCACTGCTCCACATACTCCTCCAGGTCCACATGCACCCGCAAGCCCTTGCCCGTCATCGTGTTGTACACAGACCTCAGCTCATCCGACTCCATGTCGCGAATCAAGGCGCCAAACGCCCCCATCAGCACCTCCTTGGACCACGGACAGTGCCTGACGGCCTTGTAGAAGACGTCCTTGGCCCTGCCTCGCAGCTGCTTGTTCGCGGTGCAAAAGTCCACGTACGACGCCCACAGTCCCGCGTTGAACTTGCACACCTCGCTCGAGAGGGCGTGCTCAAACGCCGCGCCTGTAGAGCTCGCGTTGCCCCTCTTCATCTCATGCGTGACGGAGAATATGCGGCCGCTGATGCTGTCGCGCCCCTCGACGAGGATCCTCTCGCGCAGCAGCTGCCTCGTTTCGTCGACGACCCGAAGACCGGAGTCTGCCCACTCGGCCAACGCGAGGAACATGGTGTTTTGGGGAAACGGCTCCAGGAACGCGGACAGCGTGTCGCGCAGGAACTGTCTGCGGAAAGGTCTAACCCAACAGTTAGTTGTCAAAGGAGCCGGGTCCCAGACCGCAGAGACATGGGGCACTTACCCTCGCTGGGCGTTCAGGTATAAGACGTTTGCCCCGAACTGAAGCACCCGTTCATGACTTGAGCTGTGGCCGTATCCGTGTGATTCGAACTCGGCCGACATGTTCCCAAGGACATCCACCGCGGCGGATATATTACCCTGTGCTTCTGATGCTGGCTCCGTGCAACCCCCGACCGTTAAATATGCCAGCAGAACCAGGCCTTCAATGTAGATGCCGGCGTCGCAGATCTTGCCTTGGTAGAAGCATTCTTGGATCCTCGAAGAGAGTGCTTGCCGCGTCTTCAGGACGACTGTCGGAGAAACACTTTCCGTGTCCACATCGTGGCCGGCGTGCTGGCCACCGTTGTCAAAGGCAGAACACAATCGCCAAACGGCGTGGTTCTTCCTCCCCGTTTGGAGCTCCATCCAGCTCGAGGACTTGAAGAGCTGAAACCCCAGAGCCCCCGCAGACAGCTGAGCATCTCAGGGATTAGTCGTGGCGACTCAAGGTACGGTTCGCTGGGGTGTGGAAACTCACCCAAGAGGAGTCGGCTGCAGAGGAAATCACCTTGACGGCAATTTCGCGGTTGCCGGCAGCCATCTCCGCCAGAGCATACGCATTGTACACATCCGCCGCGTTGGGGTACTTCTTCAGAAGAGCCTTTGCAACCTTCTTCACCATCGATGCATCTTGGCCATGGGCGAAGCCGAGGTAGTAAACGGAAAGTGCCCCTACGTCTGCCAGGTGCACCAGTTGCCCCAGCGTCCGGAGTATCTGTGCTGCATCCACAGCCAGATGTTTCGTGTGTGAGCTAAAGTACCGAAACCAGGACGTGCCCGGAAAGAGAAGAGACGCTGACATGGCTACATTGGCATTCCCAACATCAAACTCGGGTGTTGCGCGCTGAACGTGACCGTCGGCATCGTGTGGCATTTCATTGCGAACTCCTGTGCCGACTGGTGCGGATCGAAAAGTAAACTGATCGCTGACTGCCAGCTCTGTCCATTTGCTGGCCCGAAAAGCCGGAGGTAATCCGCAGAACACCAGGAAGGCATCGATCAGTTCCCCCCCAACCTCACCTTTCACTTCCGACTCGGGAATAGCAAACAGCCACGGCTCGATATCTGAAAACATGACCACCCGAAACGGATCATCCTCGGTACCGTCATCCATGGTTCTTGCTGGACGCCCGGCCCGTTCGGAGTGGCAACGTTCAGAATGGCCCCAAGCCTTGTAGACGTCTCCTGTTGATATCTGTTCCAGTGGCTCTTGTGCCACCGGCTCGGGGGCCTCTGTCGGCCCAGAGGTCGTCGCATATCGCCTCCAGCCCTGCGCATCTGCATCGCCCAGCCGTGGCAACTCGCTTTCCCAAAAATCCCGGAATGAAGCCATGTTGTCCCTGTCCTCAGTTTGGCTGGAGATGGGTCGCAAAAAGTTGATTTCCAGCAAGGCCTGCCACGCTGCTACAGCAAGCTCCTTATACCCAGAGTCATGAATAAACCTCATGGCCCGGAGGAAGACGTAAATCGCTTCAGAAGTGTCAACATTCGGCTGCAGACCAGAGACATGGGCTGCGCCCTTGAGCCGCTCCACCAGCATCGATTTCACGCGGTCAAACTGAATGGTGGTGACACTGGACATTTCAAAATCGACGTGCGCCCTCCATAGCTCAAAGTCGCCTGCTTCCTCCGCAGACAACTCTAACCATCTTCTGGCCGCCATGTTGCTTGACCAGACTTTTGCTCCCTCACGCATGAGGCGCACCAAAAGCCTCGCTCTGTCTTGAGCGGCGGAAGCATTGCTGAGCGCGGACTCCAGCATGGAGACTTTGATTTCCGAGAAGCTGCGTGCCACGCTTGCAGCCGCTCGCTCGTCAAGAGAGGCCTCAGCGCGTTGCAACAGGTCCTGGTGATCGACCAGTTCTAACCACGCATCGATATCCCCAGGGTGCTCTTTGACGCGCCCATTTAACTGGATGGTTTTCCATTTGAGAGGGTTAGCCTCGCTCAGGTCCACGGCTTCTCCATCCTCTGACGTCTGCTCATCCGATTCATCCTGGAACGCTTCCGCTTTTGCTCTCCCCTCGATTGATCTATAGGACGGTCCCTCATCGGCCGATGACTCGCTGTCCACGTGGCCAAGTTTACGTCTTTTCGACCCTCCCACGGACAAGTATCCGCTGTCATGGTCCTCGGCACCCAGATCATCGCGCTTTATCCTAGGGCGTACCCTGATGGGCTGACCTCGAAGATAGACTGACTCTGACCGCAAACCGCCTTTGCCGAGGATACTTGGTCCCTCCCCAGGATATCGGAGGCTAAACTGATCTCTAGGCCCATCTCGATGAAGAACCAATCTGCCCTGGGTGCCGAGGACCCTGCCGCTACCGTGCCTGTAATAGGAAGGGATCTGGGAACGATCAACGCCCCCATATCGAGAGATGAAGCGATCGCCCTCGGTGTCTACGATAAACACTGGCGATGAGGTTCCCTCAGGTGAAGCCTCGGGGGGTTGCGGAGCGTCGCGTGATTTGCGACGACTTGGCGACCGACGTCTATGGCGTCGACGGGAATGAGAGCCATCAAGACCATGGTGGTCACGACGCGAGTCGCGGTGGCGAGCATGACGGGCGGGCGACTTTGTTGGGGCATCCTTGTCGGCGTGCCTGGATCTGGGCTCCTTGGCCTTTGGTCTGGCGTGCACCTCGGGCTTCTCGGCTCGGAAGGATGAAAACCTGGGGACAGCCAGCCTGGCGTCGTTTTCACCTGCAGGGTCGGTCATGGCGCGAGCGGGCGCACCGCACGCAGGTGCTTGATGGCAAGCCCGAGGACAGTGGCTATGCCATTGGAAAGAGATGGCAGGTCAGAAATGGGGGAATAACCAAGACGAGGAGGATCGCTGTCCAGGTGAAGGCAATGTTGAATTAAACGAACAACGTAAGCATGCAGCGACGGATTTTGATCATGGGGCAGGAACTACTCCGTACTCGTGCCACGCCCCACCTTTACTCTTTGGTTCACACAATCAAGAGCCGGGGGGATGGCAATGCGAAACAGTACTCCATACGGAGTAGAGGTACCCGTTTTTGTAAAGTGGGGATAACAGAGAGATAATGGAAAGCGCATAATATAAATCTTCTTTCTTCCAGTTGACATGTTTTGAAATACTGGTCTCGTGGAAAGATACTCGATGGCAATACACTCTCTTAGACATATCCTTGGATACAACTTTAGTGAAAAGGCGCGTTTATATGCAATCTCCTGCTTGCGCAATTACTGTCACTGCCTGAGGGCTGTCACTTTGCCTTGTTACAGCTTGCAAAATACTTTAACACGCAGATCTGCAAAGGATGGCTACTTCCAGTCCCTTGCAAGCCTACTCGTTGCTGCCATCAGTCCCTGAAGCTTATGTGGGCCTCGTTGGCGGGGCGCAACCACTCAGGGTCCTGTAGCATTGACGTACTTGCTGCTGCCTGTACTACTGTAGACTGTAGACTAGATACTGTACCAAGCTGCACATTCAACCACCACTTCTCCCCATCAAAGCTCAACCCTTCAATCATTCTGTCCTCCGCACCCCGTACCCTATCTTGCCGAAGACCCTCGAGACCCCCCTGATATCCCCTCGCGGCTCTGCAGCCCGTTCCCAGATTGACCAGCGCTCGATCCATCACCCCGATTGCTCCCCAATCAAGAGCTACCTGGGGAAACAAACCCCTTCGGTCCATGGACATCCCAGCCGTCATCTCCAGTCCCTGGACCCTCCTTCCTACCGCATTGGCAGCCCTTGTCGCCGTCAACATGGGCTTGTTCGGCGGAAACAAAATGCCCGTCGAGGGCAAGGCACGTACCCGTCCCCCCCCCCCCCCCCCCCAGATTCTTCCCCGTCTGCCCCGCGTCGCCTCAGCTAACCCGCCGCTTTGGCCCTCCCGTCCATCCATCCAGACGGTCCTCATCACCGGCGCCTCCGAAGGCATGGGCCTCTCCGTCGCCAAGAAACTCGCCGCCAGAGGCGCAAACCTCATCCTCGTCTCCCGCAGCCCCGCCAAGCTCCAAGCGGCCCTGGAAGCCGTCAAGGTCCGCATCCACCCCAACACCCACCCGGCACGTTGCGGGGAAAAAAAACAACAACAAGAAAGGACAAAGACAGAAAGAAGAAAAGAAAGAAGACTCACACCGACTCCCAGGCTTCCGCCAAGAACCCCTCCCAGCGCTTCCACTACATACCCGCCGACGTGTCTGCGCCCTCGTACGCGGCCCCCCTCGTCGCCGCCGCCGCCGCGTGGAACGGCAACCAGCCCCCCGACATAGTCTGGTGCGTCGCCGGCACCTGCGTGCCCCAGCTCTTCGTCGACATGGACATGGCCTCGCTCCGGCACCAGATGGACGTCAACTTCTACGGCACGGCCGACATGGCGCACGCCATCCTGCGGGCGTGGCTGGCCCCCGAGGCGAGCGCCGCGCCGGAGCCGAAGCATCTCATCATGACGACGAGCGTTGTCGCGCTCTACACCGTCCCGGGCTATGCGCCGTACGCGCCTTCCAAGTGGGCGCTGCGCGGCCTCGCCGACACCATCTCGCAGGAGGTCATGCTCTACCCCCAGCGCGTCGACGTCCACGTCGTGTACCCGGGCACCATCCTCTCTGCTGGCTTTGAGCGCGAGCAAAAGGTCAAGCCGGAGATTACCAAGATTCTCGAGTCGAGCGATCCCAAGCAGACGCCGGATGAGGTTGCCGAGGCGGCCATCCGCGGGCTCGAGAAGGGCCATTACTTCGTCACGGTGAATTATCTGGGGAACCTGATGCGATGGGGCATGTTGGGCGGCTCGTTCCGCAATAACTGGCTGCTTGACACGCTAGGCGCGTGGTTGGTGGCTGTTGTCTGGTTCTTTGTGCAGTTTGACCTGCATGGAAAAATCCGGTCGTACGGTAAAAAGAACGGGCATCCGAGCACGTATCAGAAGGGTTGATGATGGAGCTCACTCAAAGAGAAGCTGAGCGTGCATACCATGTAGTTTGAAAGCACATGTAACGTAAAAGGCATGCCTCTCTCTTGTATCCCATTCTTATATACCCTGGGAAAAGCATGCGTGAATGTACGACGCTCACTTTCTTGTACTCACAATGACAAGCGTTCCGCCATGCTATATACGTGCAGTGCTCAGACAACAAAAACTCCCCAAAAAACGCATGGCGCCGCACCTGTCCCGCTTTTTAAACGCCGCTCCATTTCCCAAATCTGACATAGCTCTTGAACATTTCTCGCAAAATAGCCCTGCCGCTCGCATCCATGGCGTCGTTCAAAATCTTCCTCCCTTCCGGGGGGGTAATGTCAAAAATCGAGTTCATGGCTGGTTCGAGGGCGGCGCGCACCTCCAGCGGCACCCTCTCCTCAAGCTGCAGCTTGACGTAGTGTGCCAACACGAGGTACATGTGCCGGCCGGCGGAGCGCTTGGCCGCGTCCGTCGCCGAGTCCAGCGTGCCGCGGGGCTGGGAGCGCGACACTGCTCCCGCGGTGGGCTCGCAGATCAGGGTGACGAGTCGAGCGAACAGGTGCGCGTTGGCGTCCTCTTGCGGGGCGGGTTCCTTTGCGGACGACGGTTCCGGTTCGTCTTGTGTGATGATGAGGCTGCGGAGGAGAGATTGCATCGTGCTCAGGACAAGGTGGAAGTGGCCTTCTAGTCGGAGGCGATGTTTCTTGATGACGACTTCAACCAGGCGGCACAACCATGCGTAGCGCACCGCATTGCCGGTAGGGCTGTCCATGGACGCGAGATGAGAGACTGTGCTCAGGGTGAGTTCAACGTTCCACTGGCTCATGCTTTGCGGTCTCTTTTCCAAAAGCGTTTCCAGGATGCGGCAGACAATATTCGCGTGGACTGTCTGCTTCACGAGCGACGAGGTCAGATCGCTGTGGACCGCAGCCAAGTCGAAGCCGTCATCGGCGTGTAATGAGAATTCAGACGAAGCTGAGAGAGCTCGTGTTAGCGGTCTTGGTGGGCACAGGGCGTGTACCTGCAAGGAACTCACCGATGATTTGATTGACAATATTATCAATGGCAAGCAGCTGGCCGTCCGTGACGTATCCGCTCGCGAATTGGCAAACCAACTCTCTCAAATAAGCAAGCTTAGCAGGCACATCCATTTTGTCAGCCACCGAATTGACGAGTTCGTCCAGGAGCGGTTGGCGTAGATTCCTCGGTAGCTGCTTCAAGTCGTCGAAAGTGGTTGGTGGAGGAGCGCCAACGCCATCCGGAAGGTGCTTGCGCAGATGTATCTGGATTTTCCAAGCCCTCAGGTCGCCGTGGCGCATGGCCTGTCTGGCATGCTTTTCGAAGCTTCGTATTGAAGATGACTTCACGTTTGTGAGAGCAGAAACGTTGCTACAAGCAGGGGCTGCGTCGGTAGCAGCAAAGATGCGCATATCCATCGCCGCATCACGACTGCCCAACTTCGCTTTGTCGGTCACGCACGAATCAACGACTTTTGCGACGCAAACCGACAATGTCCGCTCGGTTTCTCCCAACAGGCCCGCAAGGTCCTCGTTGGAGCGAGCGTTGGTCGAACGCGTCAGCTCAAAGGCAAGGGTTTTGAGCAAAACGATGTGAAACGCTGGCAGTACGATTGTGTTGCTTTCCTCATTTGCCCCTGACTTGCCGCACTCTGACACAAACATAGAGGCTTCGCGAAAGTACTCGACGCTGCGTTGTCCAACATGGTCCGCCATCTGGCCAAGGACGGCGGAAGCCATGTGAGAGAACCTCTCGTTCATCTCGATGAGAGTCTCGGCACTACCCTGCAAGTGTAAAACCGACTTTGACAGCGCTTCAGAAAACTCGACGAGGTGGTTGAAGCGCAAGCCCTTGTAGAACGTTGGTCGCTTCATCATCTTCGAGATTAGTCCTAGAACCAGTTTCCACCCATCCATCGTAATGTTTGCTACAGACCTGAACATCAATGACTGTCGCTCGACCAAGATGATCATGATGTCCTCTCTGTGCGCACGCTCGTACGCATCTAGAGGAATGCTGGAGAGAATCTTGATCCACATCTGGCCCTCCTCGCCAGGCCAGTTATTTCCGTCGTCCGATTCGCCAAAAGAGGCAATGAGGCGATCTATGAGAGCCTTCGAAAGCTTCAGCTCATTCAAGTTGACATCGTTACCGAGCAGAGCATGCCACAAAGTTGCCATTCCATTGCTGCTCGACTCCTTAGCCGCAATCGCATTGACTAGTACGGGTGGTAGCTTTCCGGTTTTGGCAAAACACAGTCTGGCAAGTCGGCTGGAGCCTTTTAAAATCCAGTGCAGGTATTGCTGGTAGCCATACTCCTCGGCAAACTCTGCTTCGATTCCTAGTTGCTCAACCAGAGACAATTTGTTGCCTTCGAGAACACGCGCAGAAGCAGGTTCTCGTGCTAAGCGCTCATTGAAGGCTTGGACCAACTCGGCCGCCTCTTCGACACGAGGATCATCAGGGAACAGTATGTCCCAGATCAAGAAGCAGCATCGGAAGGCTTCGTATGCTTCGGCAGATAAAACGGGCGACTTGCCCAGGATTTTACCGAGTCGTTTCTTGACGGCAACCCATATTTCACTCCGCTGGCTCTGAGCAGCCCATGACATTGCGATTGAAACAACGCGCCATCGCAAGGAAGAAAAGGAAGAATAACCTTTCAAGCCTTTCACCAGGTCAAACAGCGGTTGACCGAGAACATCGGTGTACTGTTCGCTGTGTAATGCTCGCGCAATAGTGGACGCAAACACCACAGTGGCTTCGGGAGTCGAAGAGGACGCAGCTTCATGCACCCACCCAATGACCTCACTCAGAACTTGCGGGGACAATTCGCTCTCCAGAACTCTTATCAGTGATTTCTCGTCCGAGGCATCTCGCGGTGCTGTGAACCAGGGTGATTGTCCTTGTTGGCCCGCACCTTCCACCTTGCACAGCTGCCCATACCATAGACGTAAAAAGCTTGGCAAGTCACGCCGAGTGCGGAAGCCATCCTGGATACCTTTAATGACTTCGATGACCGATTCTCTCTCCTCGTGGTTGTTTCCTTGACTCGTAATTCTCTCACACACTTGGTTTCGTAGCTCAATACCATCATCAGAAAGCTGAAAAACGTCTGCGTCGCAACGTACAATCTTTGCAATCAAGGACCATTTAGTCTCATCTTCTTGGAAAGCGTATTCCTTGCATAACTGGCGCAGATTGTCCAAAGATATCCACGAGGACGTCTCGAGGGCCAAGTCCAAAAGGCTCTCTAATAAAGACTGCCGATCTGGTCGTTTTCTGATGGCCAGCTCAATCTCCCGAAAAGTTTGCTTGATCCACTCAACATTGGCTTTACGCATCCCGGTCTCAGTTCCAAACTTGGCTGCATTTGATGCCACAAAGTAGAGCGCGGGGGCGCCCACGGCCAAATGCCTTGGCCCTCGACTTAATTCAAGAGCCGTCGTGAATGCTCCAAGATCACCGTGGTTGACGAACGCGACCCTCCCAGGGAGCGCAAGGTTACAGTGCATGAACTCCTGGATGTCAGGTAACCATGTCTCCTTCAATGGTTCTGCCACTTGGATCTGGGTTGATGATTTGAACGCCCCGAGCTTTGCTAGAATCATTGACGCTGGCTGGAAGAAGTACGTCGCAACGATGGTCGCATCGTCTGAGGACTGCAAGTGAAGGTTCCAAAGTGCTGAAGTTGTCTTGATCCAATCTTGGCATCCACCCGCATTGTTGTAAAAGTCGGTAGATAAAATTGCTTCGCATAACTGCAATGCAGGAGCGACAATCCTGGCGGCTTCGGCGGCGGATGAGCAGAACAATGATTTTATGTGCTCGGCCCCAAGTTTGTCTCTTGAGAATGCCTCCCCCACGCTATCCAGTCGGTCTAGAAGCGTCTTGCACGATTTGAACAGTACGTGCGAAGTTTCGAATGACCCTTGCTGAGTTCGCAGGGCGTCCAACGAGAAGCTGGCATTCGCCCATCGCTTCCGTTTTGAGGAAGTGCTTGTGTCGGTGGATTGGATAGTTTCGGCTAGGTCCTTCAGAGTCTGCTGCAAAACTGCGACGAATTTTCTATCAGCAAGGGATTTGGCGAGTGAGAATAGAGGTATTCTGCGAAAGACGCAGTCAAGAATCGTCCAGGTAAGAGGGAACCGTCGCAAGGTCTCGGCTGCTTCTGAAGAACCGGTGATGGATTTTAGTATCCATCGTAAACTGCTCTCTTCTGCGGCATGAAATTTATGATCGGAGGACGCGGCTAAAAATGTCCATAAGACTTGAAGGTTCTCGCCATTCTTTCCAGGACCGTTCTGATCCAGGCTACGAACCGTCTTGATCAGATCAGTGTTGTCCTGCCCATGTCAGTAAAAGCCATTATGTGTCCCCAAACCCGTATTTCGAACTTACCATGATCAGATGAACGCCAATCCTATGGCATCGGGCCCAGGGAAGTGTACCTTCTACCAGGATATTCTTCCACGACCGACAGTCAGAGTCTCCGGTAGGGAAAAATCAAGAAGAAAATGAGAAGTCCCAAAGTCTGGGTTGCCCCACGATGCTGGCTCGGAGCTTGCGCATGGAGCTAAAAATTCCAATTCTGCCAATCGCATGCAGATTACAACAACCCGTTTTCCTCACCGCCTTCGGACCTCGAACCCATCCCATCCGCCGACTGGTTTTCAACGTCCGAGCAAGCTGGCCATTAGATCCAATTCACGGACTCCTCGCATTATTCCAGCCACACGCGTAAGTTACGCACATTTTGCGTACAGCCACGAAACATAGCAAGAACCTGTGCTAATAAAGGAAGGTTCTGTAATGGCCGAATCCGCCCCTGCTTCCGTCCCTGCTTCCGCGCCGTCGAGCGTCGTTTCCAGACCTGTCAGCGAGGCTCTGCTCAACGAGAAGGTGATTAGGTCCGTCATAATCAACACGGTTGGCCTCTTTTTAACGTATGACCGTGGCTGTGTAGTGGGATCGCTGCTTGTCCAACTTGCTCGTCAAGTCCGCAATTGGTCTCGGCTTCGGTGTCGTCTTTTCCGTCCTCCTATTCAAGCGACGAGCCTTCCCTGCCTTCATTGGCGCCGGTTTTGGCGCCGGCCGAGCCTATGAGGAGTGCAACGTCAACTTGAAGCATGCGGCCCGAGACCTGAAGAAGCAAAGTACATAAACTCAGATCGGCGTGGAGAATCTGGACGATCGTCGCCAGTGTATCAAAAGACAGCATAGGGACAACGGTGGCAAAATGGAGCAAGATAGATCATGGCAGGAATGCCCTGATGAACCAGAACCAATTGACAGATTACTAGCCTAGTATAGAAAAGGTTTTCTTTTTTTTTTCTCTTTTTTTTGCCTTGGAAAAGGAAAAAAAAAAAAAAAACTGCATTTCAGTCCAGATGTCCTGGTAGAAATGCTCCAGCGGCCTTTGAGCTCAAACCATTGCAGCAGCATCAACTGTCGGAATCGGCCGAGTCTTGAGCTTCCAAATCAAAAGTTTCTCCATGGTCGACAGTTCTTTCGGGTCTTTTTATGACGGTATCGGATTCTTGCTCTCGCGCGGTACTGGAGGCTCGTGAGTCCTGTGTGTCACACCAACTTGTCCCGTCACAATCCACGCTGTGCTCTATGAGTTGGTTGTTCGTCTTTCCGTTTGTTGTGTCGGAACGTGATGGTACGGGATCAGTGTTATCCTGTACCGGGAAACTGCCGCGATTCGGCTCGGTCAAGGTAACTATCTGCCTCAGACTTGCAAGCTCCCTTCGGATATCATCGGTTATAGACACACTTGGTTGCCTAACGTTGTTGTCGAAGGCCTCGTCTCGGTATGATGTCGGGGGGCCAGCATCCCATCTTTCGCTCCAGGATCCTCCCCAAGCTGTAGAATTGTGCTGTCTTGGCGGCCCCTTGGAATGCTTCAAGGCAACGCAGATGAGAACCAGGACTGCAAGGACGGAGACGAGAACGAGAACACCTGCTGCTAGTAGTACAATTTCCATTCTACTCTGCTCCAAGTTGTCCATGTTCGACACGTGCGGCTTGTTTGTCGGCGCGAACTGGCGGGATGCTCTTGTATATGTTACGCATGAACGGAGTGTGAGGACGTTTGTCGATGCTGAGTATTAATGAAGCATAGTGATGCACCAACAAGAGCGAGAAAAGCTACACTCGAAAGAAAAGCGCATCTATTGAACAGCCATAGGGAGCTTAGGTTGCCGACGCAGCAAAATGCATGTAGGCAGTTGTGAAGAAGAAAGGCGTGTCGTGTCACGCATCTCCCAACGTCTTGATGTTTTGCGCCGACTACAAGGGGCAGGAGCCAGCTTGAGGCTTCCGATATTGAGTTCACTTCTGGCGACATGGAGAGGGCATGAATTTACCCCATGAGCCTAGGGTCGAGTAAGCAAGCACCCGGTGAGTGCTGAAAGCATGCACGAAGCTCATCCCAAGATATCTCTCTACTATACGCAAAACCCAGTCCATCGAGCACCGAATATGCAGCTGGAGGCTCGCAGCTTCCGGCCTCGGATACCACACTAATCCTACACGTGATACAAGACAGTTGGATCACTTGGGCTCCCACATGGCGATTTTGAACTATTATCGCTAGCCACATAGAATTTAAGCTAGCTACCCAGACAGCCCGAATAATAATGCCGCACAACAGCGCCGCAGAATAATACCGCGATAGAAGCCCTCTATCCTAAGCCCTTGTAGAAGACGCCCTACCAAATGCGGAAGAGGAACTTGCGTTATGGATAGCCTTGATTTGTAGCGACTGTTGTGGTACCTTGTGTGTTGTGATGTTGTGGCCTCGCATCGCCAGCACCTTTGGGACAATAGCTGCTTGGTGTGTTCTACTAGAGACGGCCGGTAATGGCTGTGTCTAGCAACTTGAGCTTGATACACCAGGTTAGGTGCTTGCTAACTCGACCCGTAATCAGACTCTACTCGTCTTAATCTGCCTCATATGACGAGTCATTCTCCTCTGCCTGCGCCATAACCTTGTCTTCAATTTTTTGGAATTTCGCTTCGCGGTCATCGTCCAGCTCCTCAGGAGGCGTTCTCTGCCGCCGCCGTTTCCCAACCCATCGGTTTGTTTCCATAACAGCGCCTTGGTTCTGCTTCACCATAGCCATATCCTGCTCAGCCTGTTCAACATAGAAGCACAGCGTGCTGGCTGGTATGTATATGGGATCGGTAAAAAGGCCGTCGGGTCCAGTCAAAGCTTCTGTTGCGAAATCCCGGAGTTGAAGACGGAGTCCCACTTCGTCGTTCTTTCTCGGACTGCCCCCATCGTCCCGTATTATCTGCTGATGTAAGTATGGAGGAGTAGACGTGTTTCCATGCGCATACCTGGTTCGTGATTGTCTGCCGAGCGACCAACTCTGGCTCTCCTGCTTCGTTTTGCACCACACCGGGTCGCCAAACCGATAATGTAGCCTTCTTGCTATTATTATACTCGACGTCCAGGCCGATGACGACACGGATATTGCCGTCCGATCCAAGGATATAGTCCTCCGCCAGATACCCCAAGTCCTTTCGCTTTTGTGCATACGACACTTCAATAACTACACCGGGATACTGTGCTTTGCTATGCCGGAACTGTGCATCAGGGTCATGTTTCCCATACCCCGTTTTAGTAAAGTCGAGAGTCGGTGAGCCGCGCGCATTTACCGCCCGTGCAAAGTCAGCCGACGCGCCGTGTCCAGCACCAAGCTTTCGCAGTTGGTGACGCAGCTCCTCGACCACGCTGTTCATGACCCATTCATGTAGATGTGTGGGCATTCGAAAGACGAGTTGTTTCACAACGGGTATATAGTCGTATCTGGAAAAAGATATCATTAATATGAGCTAGCAGTCTTGGCAAATCTTACGATTCCGTACCGAAGTTTCTTATTCATATAATCCCAGAGCACCTCGTCGTCGCTCTGGACTCGCTGCAGCAGGTCTGCGTACTGGCCCTCGCTTAATGGGTACCTGGCCCAAGGATCCGTTATACGGCAGTGACCGCTTTGCCGCCTCTTGATGACTTTGATAATATCGGTAATGTCGGTAATAGCGCGTGGCTTCTTGCCAGTTGGCGGCGGAGTCGGGTTGCTCCTAAAGCTATGGGGGGGCGTCACCTGCAATGGCGTGTGCATTATCGTGCTTGTTAGATGCTTATGGCTCACTAGTGATGGGGAATGTATTGTGCTGGTGCTGGCTGAGGTTGCGTAAACGCGCTGGCGATGTCTGTGATTGTTGCAGGACACGATAGGTTGCCCGGCCGACTCGGCGCCGCCGTAGTGGCTGCCGTAATTGTTGCCGTGGACTCCGGGTTATTGTAGGTCCGTCAGCCTACCCCTATCCTTAGTTAGATGGCTTGTAGCTTCTTCTCGACATGTTCAGTCTTCCACCGAATTCATCATCTTCATATAATATCGTCTGTATTTTTAGCCGCGCATTCTGAGAGTCAGGGAAAGCGGAGTAGTAGAAGAGGAGGCATGCTAGAACCACCTTAACAGGCTGTGATAAAGTGGAAACTTTCTAATCCGTCCCGCCCATCTACGGCGTATAATTGGCTTAACCCTTCATTCGGTTCATCATTCAAGGGGGCTTGATGCCACTCCATGATTGGCCGAAATGGGCTAATCCGTCTGCGATTGGTCGCCTAGATTTCAGGTACTGTAGCGTGTTATGCATGGCTGCATTACTACTTAACTATACCGCCGAAGTACCAGACCTAAGCGCACGGGAAAGGGCAGCGGGATTCTTCTGTCACATCTTGATGTCAACCACAACATCATTTAAATATAGAGTAAGGAACCCAGTGTACGGTGAGGCGGTAAGATTCTGCCAATAGGAGTTTACCGCGGCAGGCGTTTACTATATCTCGCAGCTAGCATCTATCCAGCAGTTGTCTATCGCAGCAGGCATTCGATGTCTATACTAGTCGCTATATATTGCACAAGGTATCTAATATCGTACGCATCTCCGGGGTACTACAGTAGACATTTGTCGCAGCAATCAATCCATCATGAACCCATCAACGGAAGCAGACCAGCATTCACCAGCCAGGCTACTTGCTGCCTGGGACGTCAAAAAAACGCGCCGCCATCCGACCTAGTTTGATCGGATCCGACCACGAAACAGCATATGTCGGAAGCACCACCAATCGAAGAGACTTGAAGACGAGCTCGCCGTTTCATTTCAAAAAGAAAAAAAAGGCGGTGAAATCCGTTGCTCTCGCACGCAAATATGACCGGTAGCAAGTTGGCGAAATCATTACCGGTTGATTAATCGTGCACGAATGTGTGTGAAGAGGAGAAGGGGAAGAAAAAAAAAAAATTTGGAACGACTCCGGTAAATGTTCGAGAGAAAAGGGGGGCATCCCGCTCCGCATCACGTGAGACGGATCCACCGGCGCGCCTATGAAAAGGAAATTTTTCGCTCTCGCACTCCTTTTTCTCCTCTCTCTTGCCACGACCGACCCTCGCTCAGCTTCTGCTTGAACGGTAAACCTTGGGAATGTTGGCCAACAGAATTTGACCAAACAATGGCTTGTGGCAAGCACAGCCATGGCTTTGATGCTGCCTTTTCTTTCTTTCTAATTTGTATTATATTTCTGGGGAGAAAAAGGCGAAGCCGTTGTCGTTTCCGCTCGTGGCTGCTGCCCGATTTTGCCAGCTGCTGCTGCTGAAAGTCTTGATTTCCAGGGCTCTCCTGCGAGAGATGCGTGTCGCTGAACCCACAATTTGCCTACAACATGCTGCTTCCGATGCGCGTGCTTGTAACTTTACATTTTCGTTCGTACGTGGGAGAACAATCCAAGGTCTAGACAACCTGCCCGCTCCGCCCTGAAGCCGTAGACACAAGTGAGGTTTCAGGACTAAAATCGGGCAAACATGCGTGTTCCTGTCGACATGTCGGATTTGCGCGCTTGTTCTGCGCTGTCATCCCTCGTGGTTGGAGAGCCATCAGCTGTGCGCTACGCAAAACACCAGCCCCAGGCGGGACTTGCCGAGGTGCAAACAGTCTCCATTGCTACATGTACGCTTACGGCTCCCCCGTGTTGGATAGTTTCTATATTTGCCCCCCAAAGGTGGCGTTCTCGTTGGTAAATGACAGTAAAAACTTGGCCACCAGTCGGCCAGTATAAATGACGGAGCTGTCAATAGGCTGTTTGCTCTCGCCTCTGCTCACGATGACGTCGTCATCGGACAGAAACTGCAGATCTCGCCCTATTTCATCATCACAAGGGGTCAGCCACCGACAAGACGCGGTATTTCTCCAACGCCACCACAACCGAGTCGAAGCAAACTTACAGGCTTCCCCGTGGAAAAGCTCTCTCAGACCCTTGACCATCTCCACCGCCGGCCCGTCCAGTTCGTGCTGCTCCTCAAAGCTGTCGTCAAACAGCGGGTTGAAGCTCTTGACGTTGGCGTCCTTTGCGTGCGTCTGGTAGATGTTGTGGAACTGGTACGCAAACTGCTTGAACGGCAGGTTCTCCAGCTCTTTGCAGATATCCAGCACGTAGCCCTGCTTGTATTTCGGAGGCGACGTGTTCCTCCGATCGATCTCGTTCTGCGCGACGACAAAGTTGTCGGCCGTGGTCTCGACGGCCTCGATGAAGAGGCAGAGGACGAGGAAGGCGGCGGTGCAGGGGGCCCAGTCCCGGCGATGCTTGGGCTTGAGAGACTTGGAAAAGAGCTCAAAGAGGAGCTGCATCTCGCGCATGATGAGTTCGTCAACGAGGGCCTTGACCTGCCGGGCGAGGACGCGAGGCGTGACCCAGGGGCTGTTTTGGGGGACAAGCCCCGTGGATTGGATGGCGAGAAGGGATTTCCGGGTGATGCACAGGTGGCGCGTCATGATGTAGTGCATTGCGTAGATGGACAATGCGCGCTTGACCATTGTCGACTGGTGATGTTTGCTTGACGGTTCAGCTCGTGTGTCAAACCAGAGATAAAAAAAAAAGAAAAATAACAGGGGAGCCATGCGAATAAAGGGGGATAAGGGGGGGGGGGGGGGGTTGTCAACGTACGTCTGACTGCTTGGCGTACGTCTGCACAATCTTCAGAATCCTCATTGGCAGCTGCGTGCTCCGCAGCGACTCGGTAACCTGCTCGGCGTAAAAGGGCTCGCTGATGACGTCCTGGATGTACGCCTTGACTCTCTTTCTCAGGTCGTCCCTCTGCGCGCTGGTGCCCAGCTCGATGCCGATCGGGGCACTCCCGTTGGACTGCAGGTTCGCCCTCCCCCGGTCCGGAATCATATGCCAGTGCTGCAAGACGTCGCACGTGGTCGCCGTGAAGAAGTTGGCCCGGACGCTCAGCACCGCGCTGAACCTCGAGCCCGAGAAGAGCTCGACCTCGCACGCGCGCTCCGCCCCGGCGACCCGGAACCCGCCCACGCTGTCGCGCAGGAACCGCGCCATCTCGGGCTTCCTGAAGTGCGCCCGGATCAGGTCCGGGAAGAGCACGGGGATGAAGTCCTGGAACTGCCAGCAGACCACCTGCGGCACGTAGAGCATCAGCCGCTCGCAGTGCCTGCACGGCCGCTCCTTGTCGCACCTGACCTTGCGGCTGTGGCAGCAGAAGCAGGCGCCCAGCCTGCGCACCTGCAGCGCGTTCTCCTTGGTCTCGTGGGCCAGCGGGCCCTTTCGGCCGCGGTGCGTGGCGTGCATGGCCTCGAAGCATTCGAACGGGTTGGGGCGCCCGGCATGCGCGCTGATGGTGTTGGGCGTCACGATGACAAACTTGTCCGCCGTGGACTCGGCCTTTTTCTTTTCCACTTTGCCCTCCTTGCAGCGGCGGAGGGCGAGGAGAGACTTCGTGCGCAGTGATGACGAGGACGAAGACGAGGATAAAGACGACGACGGCGGCGGCGGCGGAAAGGATTGCTCGGCCTTGATGGGCGGCGACTTTGGAGAGGACGATGACAAGGCGGACGAGGAGGACGGCGTGTTGGTGGTGGTGGTGGTGCTGCTGTGCATGTTGGCTGGAGACGGGACGACTTCTTCGAAAGGAACCATGTGCGTGCTTGCTGCTGCCGTTGGGCTGTGAGCGTTCCACGACGCCATCGCCGCACCGGGATCAGGCTGGAAAAAAGGCTGGCTTGCAAAGTTTTCCGTCTGGGCCATGGGGCCCTGGTCCGCAGGAGCGAAGAAATCCGGCGGCAAGCTCGCCATAAACGGCGGTATACCTACAGGCACGGTCAAGGTCAGTCCGCGAAACTTGCTCCACGACCGCCCCCGTCGTCTCTGGTCGCCGCGGCCCGCCCCGCCGGTGGTGATTTACCATACAAGTCCTGCTGCGTCAACCTGCCGTCATGCCCCCCAGGAAATATATACTGCTGCGGTGTCACGAACGAGGTATTCGCGGCGGCTTGCGCACCAAACGCCGTCGCCGTCGCCGTCGCCGTCGCCGCCGCAACCTCGTTGGGATCGCCCAGAGAGGTCATCGGATACTGGTCGTTCTGGCTGCCGGGAAACAACGTCGCCGCCGGCAGGAACATCGCCTGGTCCATGTCCACCGGCGGCGGCGGCGGCGTCAGGTGCGCATGGCCGACAATGGCATATCCGCTCAGGCTCCCGCTAGCCGGGCTGGAGAGGAACCCGACGGATCCAGAGGCCGATGCGCCGCTCGAGTAGTCGACGTACTGCCATGACTCGTCAGTGTCGCCCGCAGAGTCCAGGTCGAAGTCGTAAGGCGAAGAACGGTCGGACGCGCGAGAGGTGACCGAGGCCATGACGGCGTGCTCTATCCTGCGGCGCCAAGGGACCGGTAACCGATGCGGCCCAAGGAGATCGTACGACGGACCGCCGGACGACGCAACCGATGGCGGGCGGTGTTTTTTCTTTCTTAACCCCCTCACTCACTCACGCCTAGGTTGGTGGTGGCGGAAACGGTCGGCGGAAACGGTCGGTGGTGGGAAAGCCGCGCGGTTGGTCCAGTCCTGCGCGCAGCCCAGGCTAGAATTTGGTTGAAAAAAAGAAAAAACATCCAAAACGAAACCCCGGGTTTTGTCTGATGATAAGGTGCGGATATTTCCCAGAGCCCTGGTTGCGCGCGCGGTTTCCTCGTTGCGAGAAGGCTGCATCGTCGGGGATAGATACGGCGAGTTTTATACGGGCTCTGTTCCCGTAAACCTGCGGCGTCTCGTCTCAGCCGACTCGCGGACATGGGCGCTATGCCGAACTGGAACACCGAGCGACAACGTCTTGCTCCGGAAACCGACTGGGGTCTGTCTGCTCGGCTTGCACGGGAGGCAAGAAAAAGAAGGTTTGAGAGAACTGGGCTGGCCATACGGAGTGCCAGAGCGACTCCACAAACCACATTGCAGGTGCAGGTGCAGGCAGGTGCAGGTGCAGCTGGGTGCAGGTGCAAGGTGCAAGGCGCAAGGTGCAAGGTGCAGCTTGGGGGCCATAATTACCCGGTGCCGGTGCATCGTTCAGCCCCCATCGCCGAGGCGGCGAACCCAGATCAGAGCCGGCTTCAAGGGTGCGTACCCATCCACCTATGCCGGCGTGTTGACACCGGACGGAACTTGGCGAGCTGAACGCGTGCTGGGGACTCCGCAATTTCAATTGGATTCAACTCGCGAGCTCGGACGCTGGGCCGAGTTTCTTTTCCGGCAAAGCATACGGCAAAGCATGCGCTTTAATTACACCCTGCACCATGCTCCATGAAACTAACCATTCGTACTCAGCACCCCATTGTCACTACTCAATTATCCAGACAAATGTTCAAGATGGTACAGCCTGGTACTGTTGCAAGCATCACCAGCAGCGATGTGATCCGACTAACGCACGTCCGTCGGCAACTGAGGCCCGAAAACTCATGCTACATAATCAAGAGCACTAAATACAAAATACAAATGCGTTGAGCATCGCAACCGTAGCACGTACAGGACGAGGTCAAGGCAGCCTCTGACCGTGCAAAGGTCCATCCTGACCCGGACTAGTGCCTCCTCTCCAAGAGCAGGGTAGTGGCCAATATCCAGGTTCCAGTATAGACTGTTACAAGACTTGAACGTAACGCATCATTTCCTTCCGGTGCATCATGCATCCAAGATAACAAAACGTGGAAGGGCGTTGGATCATTCGCTTTTCCTCGAAGCCTTGTGGAAATCACTCTTCCAATCGGCGTCTCCGAAGAATAATCATAGCAAAAAAACCCTCCCTCCTTTGGGTAAATTTCACCCCAGATTATCTCCCAATGAAGATCTGGTGTAAAAAAAGAAAACGTGGTGAGTTGTCGACATATTCAAAGTCGCAACAAATTCAGGATCGGAATCGCGCAGATCGCCCCGTGGTGCGTTCCAGGATCCGAGTTTCTGTATCAACGTATAATCTGTCGAGGTATTCCATTGCCGATGCGTCCTTTAGGATTTTGGCCACCTGGATTCCGGCCGAGATGAGCTGAAGAATGTTTCGGTCGTCTTTCAAGGGACGGCTCTGGTGCTTCGCAGCGTGGCGCATCTCGAGTGAATTCTCGAGAATGGTGACAAACTGTTTGATTTGGCCATTGTAAAGCACGCGGGCGGGAATGCGGCGCTTGGTGGCAAGCCTTTTGAGGAGGTAAACCCACTCGGTCCATTCACGGTCCTGCGGTCTTTCCACGGGTCTCATATCCTGCGTCAGCGGAATAGGAAACTGATATTTGGCGACAAAATCAAACGCGCATTGCGAGAGACGGTCGTTGACGCGGCTCAGCACAGCGTCTTGCTCTTGAACGTGCAGGTTGGTGGGGAGGTGCGGCAACTCCCTTTCCTGCATGTCAATCACGTCCTGTGGGGGACGTTGGAGGAACTGATGAGGGCCATCAAACTCGTCTCTGTTGGACGGTCGGCGCTGAGACCCTCGCTTGCCCGTGGATCGTGCCTTGTGGTTTGGGCTGCTTACTACCATGGCATTTTCGACCGAGTAATCCGACACGCTTGGCGAGGCAACAATGTCCTCGAACGAGCCAGTCGGAGAGTATCGCCCTTGGATCTCCCAGGATGGCGGGTTGCCGGCGGCTTGAGGGCCGTTCAGCGCGGGGACCATGACAGAAGATCGAGACGCATAGTTGGACGATGCGGATGACGAGTTGTCCGCTCGCGAGTTGTAACCACTAGACGATCTAGTGGTGGTGCCGCTATGGGTGTAGCAACTGCCGTTGTAGTTCATGCTGCTGGGAGGGATGAGGGTTATTCCACGCGTTCCTGCGTTGGAGGCGGGCCGGGCCGGTGGAGATGCGTTGCTTCTTACATACCTCGGCGTAGCATAAAACCCGTTTGCAAAGCCTGGGTTGCCGTAGTGGTCGGCCAGCCCACTGCAGTCTTGGTCAGTAAGCTGTGCTGACGATCGGATGGCTCGCGGGAATCGCGGGAATCGCACCTATTGGCTTTGTTCCATGGATCTCTGGATATGACGGGGGCTTCATACGCGAGAGTAGGCGGCATTTCTCCCGGAATCATGCTGCGGATGGTCTCTGAGCAATAAGGCATGCAGGGCTGATCCAGAGACGTGGGGGGGTAAGGCTTCAAAATCCAATCAAATGCAGCAACAAGAAAATGAAAGAGATGAAAGAAAACTCCGGATAATAAAGCACGAAGCAGTTATGCCCTTGTTTATGGAAGTTCCACGGTACCGGTATCTCCAGGATAAGAAGGGCCTCAAACAAGTGGCTGGCGTATGGTAAACGATGACAATTTCAGGAATATCCAGATGCGCTCAATCACAAGAAAAAACAAAGTCCAATCGTCCGGGGAAAATGCATGAATCCGACCATCAATCTGGGCAACTATTTCCTGTGGGTGCTGTTGAAGCGGTGTGATGCAACAGGCGGGTGAGCCAATGACCTCATCCAGTGACCAAGTCGGTGAGTTGCAGCTCGTGGGCGCCTGGTGCGCGAGCAGTCAATGCACTGGATTAAGTGCAGAAGAGTCCTTGGACGTCAAGTAGGAATTCTATCCGCCTTTGTTTGGGCAAGCAAAAGAAAAGAAAGGGGACATGGGAGCCTACAGCGAGATCAGGTAGGGGGAGGGGGCTGGGGGTGCGGCGTATGCGCCCAACGTTGGATGATTTCAGATTGCCGTGGAAAGAAGCAGAGTTCCGTGAAGGTTTGAGGGGAGGAAAGAGAGGGAGAGGGAGATTCGAAGACGAGAGGCTCGGCCTCGGAATGTAGTTATATGTTTCCATCGTGACATGGAACAGACGACAAGGCCCAAGGCGCGCGACCCGAAATGAAGGTCTGGCGTGGCGTGGCGTGGCGTGGGCAGGTGCAGGCGCAGGCGCAGACAGCGGGGGAAAGTCAAACCAAGTCCCTTGTCCCCGGCTTGCCAAGTTAGCCCACGGGTACGGAGTACGGAGTAGGCCGTGTGGTGTCTCTTGGGTCTCTTGGTGCCCTAGCGCTTGCCAGCGACGTCCGATCCACGCAGCCCCCTGCATAACTCGAGGGATCAACCAGACGGCTGGCTGGGCTGGGTACATAGCAGATACCAGACAGCTTGTACTGACCCAGCATCCGTAAGCATTACGGAGTAGGGCATAACTCTATACAGAGTCGGGGCAAAACAAAGCCAGAACTTCTAATTTGGTCCGCGAAGCCCAACCCGTCATGGCTGGCTGGGATGAGAGGTTGGGACCGATGGGCAAAAGAGTACTCCGTACCCAGTCCGTCTCCACTTGCGTTCTTTGAACTCAACTTCTTTCTACCCAAAGTAGTGCAGCGCAGCGCAGTACACGATCTTTTGGGACCGGTAAGGCTGCAAGGCGGGTATCTGTAACCGCCCCCCTCGGCCCCCCCCCCCCCCCCCCCCCCACCCGCAACAGTTGGCCCAACTACCGAGGTACCTTGGGTACCTACCTTGGGTACCTACCTAGGGCACTCCATTCAAGCAAGTACCAGAGGTCGACAGTCAACTTCCAATGGTACCAGAGATTTTACCACGATCAAGTCCAGAGACTTTTTGGGGGGCTTCTATAAGATCTCAAGTGCCAGGCTGCTTTCGGCTGATGCCGCTCCACAGCCCCAGAGAGATACAGCCCCAGAGGAAAAGAAGGATTCCCGCACATATCATCCTAGAGGCGATACAAGTAGAACCGTGGCACAAGGCACATCGTCAACGGGGCGATATGCCGAGTGGCCCGCGTGTACTCCGTAAGCAACCAGACTTCACCCACCGGTGGCAGGATTCTGTTTCAACCTGAAGGGGCACACCGGCGCCCGAGTGGCCAATTCCAGAAACCACATACCGGACGACGGAAGGTTTCAGCAGCACTCTTGCGCGCTCGTAGCGCTCGTAGCCCTGCTCGGGTTTGGGTCTGGCGCCGAGACTATTGGCCCAGCGGTCCCAGCCCTCTTCTTTTTTCCTTGTCCGCGCAAAGCAATAGGCATGCCCGTCATCATCCGCATGTGGAAAACGTCACATTAGACCAATGCTACCTTGGGGCTAGCAGGACGGAGTACGGAGTACTCCCTCTGATTATCGCCAGCCCACGGAGTCGGAAATCCATACACGACCAATAAAACAACGCGGCACAAAAGTATGAGAGGTCACTCCAAACACTGGAACAAGTCGCAGAAGCAAGAAGGGCCACAGGACCAAAAAAACATCCGTGGTTCCATGCCCCGACGCCGAGATTCGGACATGACCTCCGTCGCTGAACCGACAAAATGCGGATTGTGGACGCCTGAACGACACCAAGTCCCGAGCGAGCCCTTGTTCATCTCCCTCCCCAACGGAATGTCGGCAACATGTACGGAGTACTCCGTAGACCGGACTGGTTACCCATCAGCTCATCACCCTCATCCTCCCGCTGACACAGGCCGACAAAGTTGGGCACCTTTCACCTCTCAATATGTTGCCCAACAAGCAAGTGGCTTACGAGTCACGGCACAAAAACAAAAGAACTGACGTCAAGCCCCTATCAACCAGTGTTGGTCCAGAAGTGGGAACTCGAGAACCTTGCAAGTTTAGGAACCTTTGAACCCTGAACTCCGTCCCCCTCGGCTACAGGCATGTCAAGAGAAACAAGGACCTTCCCTGAACAAACACAGGGTGTCGGACGGCGGTGACACTCATCTAAATGTCGCGAGAAAATACTTGGGCCGAGGAGAACTGCAACGTATACTTGCTTTGGGCCGCAATGACGGAACAGAACCGCTCAAAGATCGGCAAGGCGCACTACACCGAGCTCCGCCTTCTTCACACAACGTCTAATTACTCATGTACGAGCGTGGAATGGTATCTGTAGGCACCACCGCGCACCGAGCTTTTTATGCTTGCTCGAGACCCCCCCCCCCCCCCCCCCAAAAGATGGCCATGGCTTATGCTTTCGTACCCAGCTCAGGCCGCGTGGATGCCCAGCCCCCCCTACCCAATCGCCCAAGGTTTCAGCAGGGGTGTGGCAGTGAACATGCCAGCTGCAGAGACTTCCAAGCCGCACATAATAAGGAGCGCAAAGATCCGCCAAGTGGTGATGCGAGGCTCGAGACCTGTCATTTTTCGTCGTCAAAGTTTCAGCCAACCTTGGCTGCTTCAACGAGCATGCCGGCCCTTTATTTCTCTTTTTCCCTCGCTGAGCATGTGGGCGGAGTACTCCGTAGGATGAATGGTTCGGCTTTGTTTTTGTGCCATGGAGACGTTACTTCAGGATGAAGAAGAAAAATTACGCCGTTTGCACACCGCCGATTTCCCATCTCGAAAAAGGCCTCGGAGTGTCATGCCAGCACGTCGTTGACCGACATGCTGCCGCCGATACGATGAGAGATTTGCATCCGACGAAAAACCAGGAATCGGACAAGGAGGAAGGGCTCGTCACGTGCTCGTCACATAGGCGGATAACATCCGTTCATGGAATAGCCAAGCCACGCACAGTTGCTTGAGACTCACCGCCATCAGGACCGCATGGCCAGAGCTTGGCAACAGCTCCTCCGTCTCGAGGCGCAAGTAAAATTGCGCCAATGAATCACTGCATCAAGTTGAACACGAGCCTCATCGGGCAAGTGAGATTCATCTCGGAGGTAACAACCCTCATTGCGAGCCAAGAACAGGGAGACTGACAAGAGCGGAAACACCAACTGATGGCTTGGCCGCAGCCTTGCGATTCCACGTCGACGCGATGCGATGAATGATGAAAAGATGAAGAAAAGCAGAGCAAAAAAAGAACAAAGAAAAAAGAAAAAAAAAGAAAGAAAAAATCTTGACTGGCGATTGCAATAAACAAGGCAAGTCGACCGCTGATTGGGCTCCCCATTCCGGGTTAGGTGGTGCATTGTAAGGTGCCCAAGTTAGTCGATAGTCGGCACTTTTTGTCACCGATTTGGGGTCGTGCCAAGAACATGGTCATTTTTGCTACGAATTTCCGGCGGCATTGGCAGGCAAGGCAAATTGTCGTATCCGACCGTAGCATGCTCAGTTGCCCTTGCCCTCGGACCAAGAAAGATGTGTCAGAATCAATGGCGGTCAAGGGATTGATTATCGACGGCACAAGGCAAGGCAAATTATTGGCCATCGTCGTCTCAACCAAAGGGAGTCGTTCTTCGACCAGCCCGCCCGCGCTTAGCGACAATAAAGCGTCGACGTGACCAACTACGGAGTACGGAGTAGTCCGTACCTGTTGTCAATTGAAGTCTTGTCAAGCCCAACCGGGCCAAGCTTGGGTGGGTAGGTGGGTGGTGGAGCTCACAACCACCCATCCACCCATCCACACATTTCCCCACGTGCTGCGCGCCGTCCCGCATCTTCGCCAACAAATCAGAGAAGAGCCGATGACCGAGTGCGAGTACTCTGGGTTCTACGAGTTGTCGTCAGCTGAGCTGAGGGGTCGGAGCTGAAGCGCGGTGCTATGTTGGCAGACGTGAGCACAGTACGGAGTAGGGAGGGAGGCACACACGGGTACGGAATATTTAATTCCGTGTTGGCTTGGCTTGACCAGCGTGACTTGGTATCCTGGCGAGCAAACCCTTGCATGACGGACGCATCCCCGTCGCTGTTCGAGAAGAGCGTGTGGCCGGCCACGTACGGACTACTCTGTAGAGGAGGGAAAACAACTCTGACAACTCTGACAAACTTTGACAAACTCTGCGAGGCTTCGGAGAGGGCGGTGAGGGTAGCACCAAGCACCGCTATGACGGCCACATCCCTGCTCCTGGTTGCAACCCATGCTCTCTGACGTGTTTCTGGGACCTGACTGAGTTATTTCATCCACCCCTGGCAGTTGGCAGTTGGCACGCTGTCCAGTAGTCACTGTCACTGTCGACTGATGATGCCTTTTCATCAGCTGCATCCATCTTTCCTCGCCAGGCTGCCAGCCCCGTCCCGCCCCTACCCTAGGGAGAGCACGTCCTGAACAAGCCCTGCTCTGATGGTTGTGAATGCTTACGGAGTACGGAGACGGTAGCCAGGCCAGAGACGGCACGGAAAAAAAGACGCGGTGGAATCCAGCAACGGCAACGTCAACGGCAACGGCAACGGCAACGGCGGAGAAGCAAACCAGCAAAGTGCGAGGAATCATACATGTAGTCCGTACACAAGGAGAAGAGAGCGCAGGGGGCCGGGGGAGGGGAAATTGTCTCGCCATGCGTCAATGCAGTCTGGTCCGCGCCGCTGTCCGCTGGCCCCGCCAAGAGTCAATTGTTTCCGGCGGTCCCCCACTGGCCAACCTTGGCCAGCCCCCAGCATGCATGTGCACTGCTTCGCTGTCGGCGGTGTCGGCGGTGTCGGCGGTGTCCAGTGATTCCCACCTACCCACCTTCCCACATGCACCCCCCCCCCCACCCCTTGCCATCGCGTCACAGCTGGCGCCATGCGCGGGCCAGTAACGTGCGCAGAACTCCGTAATGTGCGCTTCACCCGCCTTGGCCTTGCTCTCCTTCTCCACCACCAGGCCTGCCCCTCTCGACTCGACGCAACTTCGAGCCATCACGCACGGGATACCGGTCACAGCTTCATCCCTGTCCTACGACCGAATCGCTGGCACGTCGCTGGCACGTCGCTCGCAATCACTCGCCATGAGTCTGCCAGCGCATCCATGCGGGCCCCCGGCCGCCCTTGTCAGCGGCCCTGCCTGGAACTCTGATGCGTCCGTCGACAGGCCATTCCGGTGGGGCCACGCTGCCGCCGCCTGTCTGTCTTGCCTGTCTTGCCTGTCTTGCCTGTCTTGTCTGTCTGTTTGTCTGGACGCTGATATCGCCGTCAGGCTTCCACCCACGACAATAAAACCCCATGCTCCCCATGGCCCGACCGAAAGCCTTTTCCCGTCCGCAATTTTCTGCCCAACCTTTCCAGCCCGACGCCAACAACCGACACCTTTATTGCCTCTTCTTCTCTTTACATTCCTCCCGTCTGTTATTCTGAATCATCCGAGCACAGAGACGTCTTCCCGCTCCAACTACCTTACCTCCTGCCTGACCTTGCCACAAGAGAAACAGCCCAAAGGAATCCCTCCCAACCCCCCGGTCTCTCTTTGTTGTTCCCAAATCAACATCAGGACTTGCCTCGTTGCAACACTAGCAAAGGCATCAGGCACCCAAGGCCTTGCCACCGGGGACGCGTTCTGCTTTGCCACTTGACTTTGACAAGTTGATCTAATTCCGATCTACTGGTTTCAGGGTGTTTTGACTCCATAGTCTCTTACCCAGGATACAATGCCAATTGCTCTGGTTGTTCCACACCCGGCCAACATGCCCGGTTACAATAACACAACAGTCAACCTCGATGAGGTTCAATCACTTTCTAGGTACTGTTTTCCTTCTATTTCAGCTTCCTGGATGTAGCTCCCGTCATGTTGAGTGGACAATCATGTACTTTTTCCTTCTGTCCTTGTCTCTTTCTCGTTTCCCTTTGTTCGCTTCTTTTCCCTGGATTATTTTCTATTTTCCCGGGATTTTTTCTTTTCTTCTTGGAAATGTCCATTTTATACCAGGACTTGCACACCCCAACCCTATTGGGATCGGACACAGGACTTGCCCGAGCCGGGCAAGGAAAACGAACAATTGCAAAGGACAGAAATACAGCCCGCTGTATGATGAGTAAGGCATGCTTTTGTGCGGATTCAAGCTCCACAGGAATCATCCAAGCAACCGGGATTGTCAAGTCTACAATCATCTTCTTCTCTGGTTCCATGTCCCTTCCCGGGATCCATGGCATGGCACCTGATGTACTCCGGAAGTACTTTCGTCTTCGTCCCGCGGGCCAGGATCTCGGGTTAGCCAACCTGATCGACTTCTGACGATGGGTAAGCGTCTGTACGAATGAACTTCAAGTTCTCGCAATCTAATTCGATTGCGTCGCAACCGCGCGCCGTATTTTTCTTTTCTGTTTTGTTTTTAGATTCCGCCGCTTCCACACTGGCTGTCTCCCCGTCAATGATGTCGTGAGGACTTTTGATATCGCCGGCTTTATGACTGAGGATTCCATGAAATCACCTTTGGACCTGGTATTTTCTTTTATCTTGAAAGCATTCTTTGGCCCGACTTTCTGCACTCTCGTGGAACAAGTGCGGCAATGGAACCAGCACGAGTGGAACGCCATCCTGCATATGGACATACAGCAGCTCTGCCACTGGACTAATTTTGCACCCGAATACCTCGACTGTCATGCAGGATGAACCTTCCAGTAACCCGAAGCCACACGGCATCAACAACTCGAATCTCCAATGACGCCCCATGGATATATTACCTGGAACTTCCGGAGTCAATAACGCCTTGGTTCAGAAGCTGGTTTGTGACAACCGTCCCTTGCGTTTCCGTTTCTACGACGTGGACTAATATACTCTTGCAGGGATCAAAGTTGATTATGGCTTCAAACTTTCTTTTCGTTTCAGTTTTTTGATTTTCAATGTGTCGTGCATTTCAACTCGAAAAAAAAAACACGTAGAGCTTGACGTACTGACCAAAGCCGCGATTACAGCTATCATCAGTCATCAATGGCCTCAAATCCCGCTGGCATGTTTGCTTTCACTCAAGCGGAATCTTCCCCAGACCTGTTGAACGGGTCATCATGGGCAACTGGAGACGGCTCCCAAAGCTTTCCGGAGTACCCGGACAATGGATCTACCCACTCTGGAGAAGCCGAGGACTATCTTTTCACATCGGGCCAAACCACGCCCAGAGGATCAAGGCTGGAGCACGCCCAGTCCATGGACTCGGTTTGGGTCAGCCCGAGAAACACTTCACAAAGCTCATCCATGGCACAAGTCATGTCTAGGGCAGATTCGAGCCGATCGTGCGGCTCGTCTCTCTCTCAATCATCCCAGATGAGCAGAGGTCATGCGTCCGCTTTCAGGAATATGCCCCATGCTAGGACCGCTGCCATGACTGGAACCATGGCCGGGATGGATTCTTGCCTTTTGGTAACTGCAGACGCACATGCCGTGCCGTCTCAGATGTACTGGCCTGAGCTCAGCCTTGACATGACCATGGCTGCCCCGGGTGCCTCCTTTGCTGTAGCTGATTCCAGCAGCCCCATGCACATGGTTCCTGCTCACATGCACTTGGGTCCTGAATCGGTCTTGCCAGACAACTCCTCGCCGGGGTCATGGGATTGCTTTTCTAGCTCCATTTCTCGTACTTCCTCTCCCGCCACCGTTGATGATGTATGGTTGCCCAGTGCAACAAGCCCCAATTCTGATATTGCTGGGGATTCCCCAAGGTATGTCGAACACGGTTTGCAGCATCCTTTGCCGAGACGTCATTCTCACATGTTCTTTTTGGTTTCTCCTTTTACCAGTGCGGAACGCAAGGTTTCAATTGCGACAGACGTGAAAAAGGAAATTTCGGGATTTGAAGATGGCCTGTCTCTTCCCAGCGGATTTCATCTTCGTAAGCAGGGAAGTGACGGTGAATCCTCGGCCAGGGACCATGAACTGTACAAGAATGCCGCACCCGGGCCCGATGGTCTCTTTCACTGTCCTTGGGAGGGACAAGCGAGCTGCAACCACAAGGCCGAGAAGCTCAAGTGCAACTACGAGTAAGAACACCGGCCCTTTTCAAGCGCACGCCCTGCTGCGGATGAGCAAGAAGACATTGACGGCAAAATGAACTGACATTTTCAACATTAGCAAATTCGTCGACTCTCACCTGAAACCATACCGCTGCAAGGCTGACTCCTGCGAGGGCGCTCGCTTCTCCTCAACTGCTTGCCTGCTGCGACACGAGCGCGAGGCCCATGGATTGCACGGACATGGCGACAAGCCCTTCCTTTGCGTCTACGAGGGCTGTGAGCGCGCTGTTCCAGGCAGCGGATTCCCTCGTCAGTGGAATCTGCGAGACCACATGAAGCGCGTGCACAACGATCACGGCAGTGCTGGCGGCTCGCCTCCATCCGGCACCAACGCACAGTCCACCAAAGGTCGCAAGAGAAAGACGGAGGGGGCAGAGCCCCAGAATGGCAACCGCAAGGCGACGCTCAAGTCGATGCCGGTGGCAGATTCCAAGCAGACGCCTGCCAAGCCACTCCTCGAGCAGTGGCTCGACCAGCGACGCGTGGTCGAGGAGATTGTCCGCGGCCTGAACAAGCCAGATGACGCCCGCAGCTTGCAGCAGATCGGCGACGTGCAGAAACGTCTTGCCTACATGGCGAACATGACCAAGAAACTGAGCTCGGCAGCGTCGGATACTCCTGCGGAGACCAACCGACGACATTACTCTAGTGGATGAGGATGAAGAAAGACTTTTGGTAAGCACTGCCATCCGAAGACGCGGTCACAAAATGGACTAAACTAACATGCAGTTTCTTTTTTGTCTTTAGGGGTTACTCTTGTTTTTTTTTTCAGTTTTATTCTCTCGAAAACAAAAATAAGAATATTGAAGGGAAAAAACCAAGCCAAAAGTTTCGGACTCCAATTGGGCAATACGAGCGTGAATTGCCGTGCCAAGCCTTGCCGAGCCGCCCCGGGCGTGACGGAAAGGAAAGGCAAAGGGGGAATTCGAGGAATGTTGAGGTCTGGCTGATCAAGGGGAAGCTCGGGCAACCCGGGCAAGTTCCTCCTTGTGGAGAAGCGCGGAAACGCGGCTTGCGACCCGGGCCTTTGCCCGCAGACGCAGCCGAAAGGAACCAACGGCGAGAACGGTGGGATGGAGGAAATCCGATGGTGAAATCCGATGGTATCATCTGGGATTGGGACGCGGTACAGGGGTCCTATGAAGAATGGACGCGCCGCGCACGCCGCGCACGCCGCCGGAGAAGCATGAAGCTCCCAGCGAGGAAACGACAGCACAATCGAACAGGGTCCCAAGGGACAGCAGGGGACAGTCGGGCGAAATGCCCGTGCCCTACTTTTTTTGTCGAGGGCGACGATTGCATCCAGACATGTTGTGTTGGTTTTTTGATTTTTTTGATTTTATTGATTCTGTTTCTGCTTGTATTTTCCAGCATGGGGATCTTTTATTATTACTGCTATAATTGTTATTATTATTGATTATTTTCTCGATTTTCCCATCTGGTAGTGATGAAACAGGCACGCGGAGTCGTCCCCGAGGCAGCTTGATGCGAGGCGGCTCCGCGGGACGGGACGGGACGGGACGGGACGGGCCACGCCACGATGTCATGGGCCGCCGAGGCCGGGGGGTGGATTGCCGAGGCTGCAGAGCTGGTGGGCCGAGGCCAGAAGAATCGAGGGAAGCAAAGGGGCGATGGAGGACTGCCTTGCAAACTGTGGACTTTGCTGACCGTTTTGATGAGGAAGTGTTTAGCTCGTTTTATATTATAGTGCCTTGAGCTACAGTACCATGTTAGGTTTCAGAGGTGGTGGAATACGTCGGTGAAGGAGGCTGGCAGGATTTAGCAAGGATGCACAGGGGATAGAGCCTTGATGGATTTTGCGGACCGTTTCGATGAGGAAGTATCTAGCTTCTTTTATATTATAGTGCCTTGAGCTGCCATGTGAGGTTTAAGAGGTGGCGGAATACGTCGGTGAAGGAGGCTGGCAATATTTACAAGGATGCACAGGGGATAGAGCCTTGCTTTATGAACTGCAGATTGTGCGGACCGTTTTAAGAAAGAAGTATATACCTCCTTTTATATTATCGTGCACTAACTACTATGTTAAAATGAGGAGCTTTGCGCGATACGCTAGTAGAGGCCGGCGAGAGGTTCGCTCCAACATTGACGTCGGGCTCACTCATGCACCCCGATGCTGCTCTGTCGACGCCTAGACACGGGGGCCGCGACGCGTTGCGGTGCTCTTGTCTGGCAAGTTTTACAGGTGAGTGCCGAAGCGGTTAGCTGCACGCCAGGCGGTCGGGGATACAGCTCTACTGCATGGCTCGCTGTGTTCTGGAGAGAGAGCGGGAAGGGGCTGGCTGGCTGCATGTACGCCGTTTCTTGCTGGCCTCGCCGTCAATGCATTGGCAGATAGCCAGGCGGCGCTCGCTTTCCCTCGTCACTGCGGGGCCCAGATCCGAGTATGTGCGTCCAGACGCGCTGGAGTGCGCCTCGCGACCGGTTGGCTGCTTACATATGAAGCAAGCGGCGTTGCGGATACTACATTGTGCTGTCGCTGCACGACCAGCCGGTTCAAACCACTTCACAAGACTGCACGCGCGCTGGGTGGACAGCCGCGCGGGCCTACCGCCCGAGGCCGTGCATCACCTCGCGTATCAAGTACATTCGTGCCGTGGAATTATCAAGCTAGCCGTGGCTATCCTTGCTGTACGGTCGTAGGTCGTCTTGCATATCCATTCGTACTTTCCAACGTAGCAAGAGCAGCCGTGCTTACAGGACTACATTCAAGGCATACATTCGTGTGCGGGGCGACCTGCAGCCTGGCAGTGGTGAGGATGAACACGGCCGTCTGGCAGGGCAGCACGGCAACAAGCAACGGCTGGGCAGGCGCACCGCGACGTCGCCGGTCTTCCGGGAAGCAAAAACCAGGCCGGGCTGCAGGCGTCCACGCAGTTCAAAGACGGGGCGTAACCTAGATTCATCCATTCGTGCAACACCCACCCCCTTTGATATGGGTATCCGGAGCCAGAAAAACCAAAATGGCCGGCATGAAGAAGAAGAAGAAGAAGAAGAAGAAGAAGGAGAAGAAGAAGAAAAAAAAAAAAAACAGGTCAAAAGTAAAAGCTCATTCCCGACTTGGATATGACGAATTCGCAGCCCAGATTCGCCTTCGCCTCGTGCTCCTTGAGCTGCTGCAGGATGCTGTCCCCCACGCAGGGCCCGTCGTCCAGCCGCTCCTTGACGTGGATGATGACCACCTTGAGCCCTTGCAGCGGGCGGGCCAGCTCGAGTGCCTCTGGGAGGGACAGCTCGTCGGTGGGCGTGGCCAGGTGAGGCGTGTGGGCGCCGTGCTCTGCTGCGCTTCCGGCCGGCCGGGAAGCCGTCGGCTTGGCGGATTTCGGAGACACGGCGGCGGCGTCGGCGGCGTCGTCGTCGAGGTTCGGCCGTTTGCGCTTGCGCGTGTCTGACGCCCGTAGCAGGCGACGCGCCGAGTCGACCTCGTCGGCGAGCACCTGCATCTCTTCCATGATGAAGCACGGCTTAAGGTGCCCAAACAGCCGGTCGTTGCTCTGCGAGTCGTCGTAGCTGCATTCGATGAAGAGGGCCGTCAGGGTCCCCGCGGCGATCTTGGGCGCGGCTTCCTGCCACACGCCCAGGTTCCGCGGGTTCAGGGAGATGCTGTCGGGCTCCACGTCGCCAAAGATGAGCACCTCGCGGCGGTGCGACTGGTCCTGGATAAAGTATGCGCTCGAGTCGTAGACGCAGTACTTGTCCAGCTCGCCGCCGCTGCCGCCAAACTGCGGCGACGGCGACGGCGACGACGACACCGCCGCCGCCGCCGCCGTCGACAGGGCCGCCTGGCTTAGCAGCAGCGCTTGACCCCTCGTTGCCAGCTGCGAGCCGACGTGGCTGTGCAGGTCCCTTCGCGGCGTCTGCGACGACGCGTCGTGGCTGCCGAACCGGGGCGACGCGCCCGACGCCGACCCCCGGTGCGAGTGTCTCTCGATGCAGTGCCCATGGCTGACGCCCAAGGCCTTGACCAGGAGGCCGTCACATACCTCGACGTACCCCTTGCCCGGGCCGTTGCCCAGCGCGGGGCTCCCGCCCTCGACCAGCCGCAGGTAGGTGATGAGCCCGGCGCCGTTGTTTTCGTCGCTCAAGTTGGGCCAGATGACGTTGTTGAAGACGTGGTTCTTGAGCGCCTGGATGGTGCTCGGCAGGCCGGCCAGCTTCTTTGGCCGGGTTCCGGGCAGGCCGGCCGTGTTGACGACGAATCCCGAGATGTGGTCGAGGTGCGGGTGGGTGATGAGGTACGTGTCCACCAGCGAGCGGGTGATGTGCGCCGCGTTGGCCGAGGCCGAGGCGTGCGGCAGATCGAGACCGGCAAAGGGGCCCCTGGTGAGCGTGAAGGGCGGCTTCGCCGGCAACACGTCGGGATATGCTTCCTGGACGAGCCGGGCCACCGCCGACAGATGCACGCCGGCATCGACAGCCACGATGGACCCCTTGGACCAGTTTTCCGCCACGGAGCGAACCAGGAGTGCTGTGACGTTGGACTCTTCGGGCCCTCCTCCAGAACCCTGCAAGAAACTCGCCCGTCAGCACAACAACAGCTTTCACGACAGGGTGGCGAATGGGGGGATGACGGGGACCCAAGATCCCAGCAGGTCCTGGGGGGAGGGGGGACGATTGTGCGAATGCGCCTTTCTTTTTGGTAAAAAAAAAAAAAAAAAGAGGGCACACACCTATCTGGAGCAACAAGACGCTCAATAGACTTTGCAGTGATCCGGTCAACGTACCAGTACAATGACCTGCAAGGCAGGATCTGAGAGTTCAGCCATCGCGGTTGCGTCTGGCTGCCGGCGACCAGCCGGTACCGGTCCGCACCAGCGTCCGTATAGGACGTGGCGACTCCAAAGAGAGAGCGAGAGAGAGAGAGAGAGAGAGAGAGAGAGAAAGAGAGAAAGAGAGAGAGCGATGCAAAGGTCAGGGTGCTGTTTTGCGCACGATGCGCTCGCTCTGCTGCAAAGCGCCGACAGAAGTCTGAGACTTCGAGGCCCATGCGGCACGGCACGCTCGCGGCTCCCGATGGAGTTTCACGTTGAAACGGCGCACGTGACGCGATGGGATGATGCAAGTTGCCAACTTTGTGCTACTCGGTAGCGCGCCTTAAGAACCAGCCGTGGATGTATGTAGTGGGGCTCGTTCCGACGGTCGGTCTGACGATGGGTGGCTGATCTGACGATGATTTGACGTTGAGGAGGTTCGGGAGGCGACGACGCCCCGCAATCCCGCCCTCTTGTTCAGCCCAGCCGGTGATGCATAAGAGGATCAGCGAGATGATGGATCGGCGACCGGAAGAGGCGGGCGTGAGGTTTGTACTCTCTATTTATCCGCATGGCGCTTGGCTTTTGGCGGCGAAAAAGCCAGGTGATGCTTTGGCTGGACGGGCTGAGGCAAACTTGCTCAAGCAAGGTTGAACAGGCAAAGACCAATTGACTCGCAAGACCCTGCAGCTGCAGGTTCGCTGTGGCTTTGGGGAGGAGACTGGGGCCCACGCCAAAGCTCAAGCTACGTGGTGATTGGGGGAGCCGGGGCGCTCGAGAATCCGCTATGAGGTCTGGAAGCTGGTCGCTTCGAGTGCCAGCTGCTAGCAGCCTGGCACTTGTTGGTGGCTATTCGTCCAGACTCCAGGCACCAGACGGCAGGCAACCAGTGGCCGCCATGGCCCCAGCTTCGGCGATCAGGTGCGGCCGTCAATGCATGCATGCCTATGTGTGCTGTTAGGGAAGCCCATGCCACCTGCTTGCTGCCCCCTGCTTGCTGCCCCCTGCTTGCTGCCCCCTGCTTGCTGCCCCCTGCTTGCTGCCCCCTTGCGGGTTGATTGGTCTGGCGCCTCGTGTCGCTCGATGGAAGACCAAGATTTTGTTTGACTTTGGGATTATGTTTTCGCAACCAGACTTGTTTGCTCCTCTCGCTACGGAGTAGAGTAAAGTCCCCCAGCTGCCAGGCAGGGCAGTAAGCTGTCCAACCAGACAGCCTTCTGGAAGGGCCGCCAATAGCTGATGCCTCGGGCGGCGCCGCGGCGGTGAAGGCTGGGGGCAGCTGAGCAACGTGCTTAACCCCCCCCCTGATACTGTGTTAGGTAAGCCGGATTTTTCTTGTAGTGGACGACTTGCGCACCACCAGCGACCGCCTGCCGCTGACCAGTTGACCTCAAGAAGCTTGACCCAGTCTCCAGTCTCCAGAAGAAATTTCACCGTGGGGCCTTTTTGCGTGGGATCCAGCCGATGCGGGTGATTCATTCCTCTCCCTCTTCAGCACCACTAAACATTCGCTGATGGAACAATGGGGTGCGACGTGCCGACGCATCTCCGTTTCTCCCTCCAACCGTTTTCGCATCTCGTCAACACTCCTTAGCTGGGCCCAGATTGCTTCTCTCCATAGTCCATCCTTCACTTGTTCACCCCGTACCGCAACCAGGGTCAATGCGGCTCAAGTCTGCCGTCTACCGCCAAACTCGATTCGACCGTCGAGCCCTCGAAGATACCACGAGGCGACAACCATGTTATCGACCGTTGAACTAGCCACGGTTCCGTCGGCCGATACCCCAGGAGCGTGTATTCACTTCCACCATGAGAAGCGATCCTATCTCTTTGGACAAGTGGTCGAGGGCACTCAACGCGCCTTTGTCAGCCGCAAGATCTCCTTGGGAAGAACTGAACAAGTGTTTTTGAGCGGAAGCGTTGGCTGGGAGAAAATGGGAGGCTTGATTGGCTATCTGCTCAGTGTTGGCGGCGCTGTCGATGCGGCAAAAGAGCAGTCAAATTCAGACAACATGCAAAGGAAGCAAAAGGGGAAGAATTCCCTGAAAAGCCCGTCTCATCCCGGCATCGATGTCCACGGCGCCGACAACCTTTGTCACATGCTCGCTGCTTACCGAGCCGTCAGTTTCCGACAGTCTGTCAGTGTAAGACCACACGAGTCTAGGCAGGATCCCCGGAGTGCCGATCCGACCAACACAGACCCCGACTGGGAGGACGATGCTATCCGGGTTTGGAAAGTCCCAGTAAAAAGAGCTCGGTCCAGCAGCCCAACAAAACGCCGACACGAAGAGATGTCAAACAGCCATGTGGACCACGACTCGACAGATTCTCCCCGACCGAAGCGGCAGTCCACACTCTCAGATCCTGCCGTTGCCGAGAACATAGTGGAGCGGATAATGTTCAGCGGAAGCTTCAATAGCAGACCAGTGCTGTTACCTCGCAAAGTCCGGCACCTGAAGCCTACCGACATAGCTGTCTTGCGCAAGGGTGGCATGTTGAAGCAATACACTGGGCCCTTTATCTCAGACGGCCAGGACCTTCCCAATCCCGACGAGAGAGCCTGGGTATTTCCGAAACCGGGTGATAGTGGCGAGGCCGAAAAGAACGTGAGTCCCTTGGCCATCAACCACTTTCCCTTGGAAAGAACGGCCTATAGCGAGATATCCATGTCCTACATTGTCAAGTGTCGCGATCGAAGGGGCAAGTTCAACGTTGCCGTCGCCAAGGAATGCGGTGTGGAGCCCGTGGACTTCAAACTACTCATCGAGGGGCAGCCTGTGGAGGGGAAAAACGGTAGGATTGTAACTCCGGAGATGGTGCTTGGGGACCCCATACTTGGAAAAGGCATCATTGTTGCAGACATTGCGTCCTTGGACTTTCTTGACTCATTCATGGAAAGGCCGGAGTGGAGGACGCCAGAGATGATGGCAAACATTTCCGTCATGTATTGGATTCTCGGCTTAGATCTTGACTCCGATGTTGCCTCTCGGGAACGGATATTACGCTTCACCGAAGAACATGCCCAGATGAAGCACGTTTTTTGCTCTCGAGAAACCTGTCCAAACATGATTACGCACACTGGAGCCGCGGAAATCCAAGCCAAGCTACGGCGGATCGATCCCCAACGATTCCCGCTGCCCAAGTTTGACAACCGAGTCCAATATTCGGGGCCGCCTTCCGGCTCCCCGGTCGAACTGGGCCGAGCCGGCATGAAAGTGCAGCTCATGCCGAGGTTGGTCTTTCACGACCAGGCCGTGGCTCCGTTTCCGGATCTACTAGGCTCAGCTGCATCAGTTGATGGGGATTTGATCGCCCTGGCTGAGACGGCCAAGGCGCAAGCTGAGGACCCAGAGTTTCTAGCCAGAGTCGAGGCAAGTGAGAAGGACATTCCCAACAGAGACGCCGAGATCATCCCTCTCGGAACCGGGTCGTCTGTGCCAAGCAAGCATCGCAACGTGTCGGGGACGTTGATCCGAGTCCCCGGGGTCGGTAACTATCTGCTGGACTGCGGCGAAGGATCACTAGGTCAGATCCGTCGCCTGTTCCATCCCGAAGAGGCGGCCGAGGTGCTCCGCAACCTCAGGTGCATCGTCATCAGCCATTTCCACGCAGACCACCACATGGGCACCGTGTCCGTCATCAAAGCGTGGTACGAGCAATCGCTCCGAGACCAAAGCTCCGCCTCCTTGGCCATCTCCTGCATCGGCCGATACCGCGCCGTGCTAGAGGAGATCTCCCAAGTCGAAGACTTTGGCTTCCATCGTCTCCGCTTCCCCAACTGCGCCGACACCAACCTTCGGGACGACCGCGACATCTACGTCGTCGCCGCCAAGGACCTCGGAGATGAGAACTTTGGTCTTGCGGGCATCAAGCGCGTTCCCGTGCCGCATTGCTGGCGCTCCTTTGCCACGGAGCTCGAGCTGGCCTCGGGCTTGCGCATCGCCTACTCTGGCGACTGCAGGCCCTCGAGCGCCTTCGCGCAGGCCTGCAGGGGCGCGCACCTGCTGGTGCACGAGTGCACCTTTGGCGACGACAAGCAGGACCACGCCAAGATCAAGAAGCATTCCACCATGGCCGAGGCGCTGGGCGTGGCGCGCGAGATGGAAGCCAGGCGGACGCTGCTGACGCACTTTTCCCAGAGGTACTCCAAAGCGGACTCTTTGAGGAGGGAGATGGTTGAAGGCGAGGAGCAGCACGTGCTGCTGGCATTCGACATGATGAGGGTGAGGCTGGGAGATTTCCAGGTGGCGGCTTGCTACGTCCCAGCTGTTCAGCGGCTGATGGAAACGATGGAGTAGGGGACGGGATGCAAGCAGGTTGTACTTGTCATGCCGCTCAACAAAAGACTCGACCTGCTTGGCCGCCAAGCCGGCAGGCCATTCTGGAAGAACAAACTGTTTGTCGGTTCCCTGGGCGATGCTCTGTTGTCTGCGGGAAGAACTTGCGGTGCAAAATATATGCATATATATATACATATATATATATATATATATATATTTGTAAACTAAAACGAACAATGAAAAAAAAAATAAAGGGGGGAAAGAGGATTGACTCCTTCTTATGCGCAGCCCCATCATCATGCTGGCCAACGACACTGTTTCTGACCGTTTTTTTGGTAGGGAATTGCCCTTTCCAGCATGTGAAATACACAGGCTATTCTATCAATGCGTGAATCGCTCTCTCTATCGTTGCGGTCATGCTTTTCGCTCCCATTGCCTCTGCCTTGCCTGCCTCGCTCTGCCTCGCTCTGCCTCGCTCTGCCTCGCTCTGCCTCGCTCTGCCTCGCTCTGCCTTGCGCGTTGCTCTTCCCATCTGCTCCAACTTTGCCGAACCGGCCCGGGACATTGGCCAATCCATCACAAAGAGGAAAGAGAGAAAAAAAAAAACCCCCGCACATCGTGCCCCCTCTATAACCCCCGATTAAACCACACCTTGCCATCGCTTCCGCCCCTGCCGTGGAACTCGGGCTCCAAGCTATCCGCCGAAATCTCCTGCTGCTGCGGGAACACAGCCAGCGCCAGCGGCAGCACGGCAAAGGAGGTGGCCGCAATCAGGGCCAGGTTCAGGCCGATGGGAACGCCGGCCGCCAACCGCGGCCTGGCCTTGACAAACTCGCCCTCCATCAGCTTCCTATACCAGGCCTGCTTGGTCTGCACGTGGTACAGCACCATGGGCGGGATGATCATGATGGGGCTGCTGTTGAAGACCCTGCTGGCGGCGGTCTCGTACACGGCCAGCCGGGCGGCCCTGCGGCTCCTGCCGAGGGAGGGCACGTCGCGCTCCGACCTGCCCTGCCGCTGCAGCTCGCGCTTCTGCCGGTCCGACAGCACGGGGCGGACGTCGATGCCCGTGGCGATTTCGCCGCGGCGCATGAGGTACGCGTTCAGGGCGCCGGCGGTGGCGACGGCGGCAAAGGGGACGAGGCGGCCGAGGATGGCGCGCGTCGAGGGGCGGACGCGCAGCCGGGGGACAAGGGCGTTGAGGCCGAGGGCGACGGAGCACGAGGCGGAGACGGCGACGGCGTACGACTTGGCGAGCGTGGCGGCGGTCATGGGCGACGACTTGTTGGCGTTGGCGGTGTTGATGGCCACGTTGAGGGACTGGTTGGCGATCTGCCAGGCTATTATGCCGGGGGTTTGCAGGCCCGGCTGGAGCATGCCGGCCGTGACGATGAGGTTGGTCAGCACGAAGGAGGACATGCGGAACGGGAGGAAGACGGGCTCGCCCGTGTCTGGCGAGCGTTCCTGCCAGTTAGCATGGGCCTTGCACAGGAGTTGCGCAGCAGAGCGGAGGGGGGCCGCGGCGCACCAGGATGGAGAGTCGAGTCGACGACCTTTTTGGCGTGCCATAGCTCGGGCGTCATGCTGTCCATCTTGCCCGTCTTGTAGTCCGTCACCAGGGCCTTGGCTCGCTCGAGGCCGCTTGTGCCGGCCAGGAGGGTGCTGAACCGCGCGTCAGTGTCATTTCGGGTGCGGGCCATGGGCTTCAATTTGCGCAGAAGCAGCATGCCATTTTCTTTTCTTTTCTTTTCTTTCTTTCCTTCTTTTCTTCTTTTTTTTTTTCTACCCCTCGTCGCTAGTTCGCCTCGGGGACGCTGTGCACAGCTCGTACCTTGGATCCGTCAGGCCGGCCGCATGCCTCACTCTGCCAGAGTAGGTGCTCAAATCGTACTGCGAGACCGGCAGCTCCCTGCTCCCAGGCAAGGACGCGGACATGGCGCTCCAAAAATGCGAGCGGCGGGTCGCAGAGGGGCTCAATTGAGAGGCGAAGGTGAGGCCACGACGGACGGATAAATCAGCGGATAGTGCAGCGGGTTAGGTGTTGAGGGACGAGCTTCGAAACAAGCTTCGTTTCGGCAATTGGCGGCGTAGGAAGTAAGCAAGTATGTATGTATGTAGGGTGAAGCCAGCCGCAGGCGGGAGGGGCCGATGTCGGCTGATTTGTCGGTGACACACAGCATTGCACCGACTGGGACGAGACGCTTGTCACTGATAACGCTGCGGATGCCGCCCTGTCATTGGGCCATTCCGGCGTTGAATTGATAGCATTTCAATGTTTCTTAATTTGTCTTGAGCAACATCAGGTTCAAAGGTACGTTTACTGCTCCGTCTTCTGCGTACTCCGTACCAACAACCCAAATGCAACCGGTCCCGCACGACGTGAAATTGAGCCCCCTTGTCGGCCTGTCAATCTGGTCTGGCGGCTGAGCCTCTACGTTTGTTGCCTCTTGGTTGCAGTGGCCGCCTCACCAGTTGGCGGCGTTTCTCGCCTTCAACACGCTCCCCGTCTGCAAGACTAGCCCGTCTCTTGCCCGTTGCGGAAGGCAGACCTCTCCGCCCTCCCGTATGGATCCCTTTTCGGGAGCTGATCCCACTGCTCTGATCTCTGGACCTGTTTCCTTCCGAGTCTCTGACGGCCGCCGACTGCGCCGCCTCCAGTACATCTTGAAGCAGGCTGGAGCGTGCTTCTGTGCAACCCCCAGGATCCAGACCCCTGAGCTACTTGCGTCTTTTTGCCGGCGGCTGCTGGCTCGGAAACGTCCATGTCTCGTCCGGTGCCGGCCCAGCCACCTGGTTGCCCCGGTACGTGGTGGCTTTGTCCTCCGGACCGCGCTTTGACCGAGCCTTGGCCCCTCTGCGGTCCGGGTTGGGCTCTTTGGGCTCCGGCTTCTTCTTGAGGGCTCTGCGCAATGGTCCTAGAATCGAGTACTTTTTCAGGTCGCCCACATGGTAGTCGATGGTCCGGCGCATCTCCTCGGGGACGCCCTCGTTCAGGTCGTCGCGCTTCGCTTGCCGCGTACCCTGGCCCTGACCCAGCCCGAGGTGCAGTTTCGCGGCGACGATGGCGTAAGACAGCGAATCTTCATGCTGCCGCGGTAGCTTGGCCGGCCCCGCCCTCTCGCGCTCCTCTGCCTTGCTCCTCATCCACGGCTCGTATACCTTTGCCACGACGGCGTCGTGGGCGAATCTCTCCAGCGACAGGGACCTGTATTTGCACTCGACTCCGGTCCCCGCCTGCCAGTTGCCTGCGAACTTCCTAAGTTCGGGCTCGAGCATGGGCTTGGCGTCCGCCCCTGGCACCTTTCTGAGCTGGAACTCGACCGGGTCGAAGCATTGCTCAAAGCAAAAGAGGTGCATGACCATGGCTACCTTGAAGGGGCTCCTTGCCGTGGTCGTCGTGTCTTCGGGAAACTCGTCAAAGGCCACGCGCAGCCAGCCCGTGGCAATCAGGTTGCGCGAGCTGGGGCAGTGGAACCACCTGCAGCGCGTGTCGAGGTCGTCCAAGAGCCCGTCTTGCCTGCACTGCGTGGGCGCGTTCTGGACCCAGAGCTTGCACCGCTTGTGGTTCAGGTAGAAGCGTATCTGTCGAGTGGTAAAAGGTCCTTCCCCAAGCCGCCCATGCTCGTCATACCGGTAAAAACCAGGTTCATCAGGCGGTCCCCATGCCGCCAGCGGATTGGCGCTGTCAAAAGGATCTGTGGAGAGTCATGTCAGTCAGTTTCTCTTTTTTTTTTTTTTTTTTCCCCTCGCCTTCCCTTCAGGCTGCTTTCCGGTTCGTGAAAGCAGCAAACACGAGGGAGAGAAAAGAGGCAGTGAAGCAGCCGTGAAAAGGCAACTGCTCGTCGTTTGCACGGCACATACTTACCTTCGTACACCCATTCCGGGAGGGGACTCGTCCAGCTGCTGATTGGGTACAGGAGGCCTTGAGCAACCAGCGTCTCCCGCACTTGCTCGACGGTCTCGACGCCCATCCTTTCCAGTATGCGGAACAAGCTTCCGATTATCTGCTTCTTCTTTACATGATACCCCTCCAAAGCCCAGTGCTGGTCAAGATCGCTTGTTGTGCCAGCAGATCGCGTCGTCGACTGATCCTTTCCGGCGGCAGGAGGGCTTGGACAAGCGCGCATGAACATCTTTTCAAGTCTTTGGAGTGCATACTCTTCCTCGGAGAAGCCCTGACGCCATGATAAGGATCCCGCAGCTCCGCCTCTCGACTGTACATGCTCAGCATTGAGGAGCTCCCATATGGCTGGCAGCGCCTCTTGCAGGTCGACCTGATGAAACGGGGGAAAAGGAGAGTCCGCCGGATAGTCGTGTATAAACTCATCAATCCAGCGAGCGATATGCTGTGCAGAATCGACGGCTTGTGTAGTGCCCCGGGCTAGTTGCCGTGGAGGACCTTGTGTACAAGCCGTCATTGGCCCAGGTTGTCCGCGATATACGGGCCACGCAGTTGAGCAGTCGATATGCGCCTTCTTGGTTTAAATAGAACAAGTGTCTCTCGAGTTACACAAACCACCTGCGGCCTGTTGTTCATATAGTGGTTCGCAGCGACAGGAAAGGCCTCTTCTTCACAGTAGGTTTTTTTTCCCCCGAGATGCATCACCGGAAAGGACCATTGCGGCTTTCCAGAGGCACAAAGGCAGCGAGTGCGAGCTGGCCTTTTTCTTCTTTTTTATTTTCTAGACGTCTTCCTCTTCCGCCGTGGCCATTTTCTTGGTGGGAAGTGAATCATGAGTTTGGGAGGGCGGCATCTTGGCCTTTGCAGGGTGTAAGGGCCACGTGAAAGAAACCATCTCGCGTAGAGTTCAAGTCGGCAAGAGAAAAGAGAAATCAACATGAACTAGAAAAGGGAGAGAGAGCAGAAAGAACAAGAGAGTTTGCCCTGACAAAGGGGCTCCCGACCCATCCGGGTGGTTCCAAGAGTGTGCTCGCAGATTTCCAGATCGGCCGGCGAGGCCAAGTGAATATGGACGCTGCAATCGACAATCGGCAATGTGAACATGTGGTATGTAGCTCCTGGCGGATTCACGCAGCGCAGCGCAGGTGAAAGGATAACCAAGGCCAATCTGCAGCCTTTGATCGGAAAACGCCCGACTTGCCCGCCAGCTTTGTGCACAAGCCCGTCCAAAGCGAGCGCCATGGCGGCAGGCGACGCTGAAAGAGGCTCGCGAATCTTTGCCCGAGACCACGGCCGCAAGTGGCGAATCTGCACAGATCATTTGAACAGCACCGGGGTGCACGATGCTGCAGAAGTTGGCCACTCGCGCATCTGAAAGGGGGAGGGAGGGCCATGGGGCCGCCGCACAAAGGGCTGGTCTGGTCTTGGGGGTTCGAGAGGTAGTGTTTGCGTAATCTATAGGTCCAGCAGTGCGCCAGCTCTGTCATCAGATAAGATTGCCCAGCGTGATTGGTTTAGTGGTAAAATTCTCCGTTGCCATCCGGGCAGCGTCGGGGAGCCCTGGGTTCGATTCCCAGATCACGCAGTGCCGACGGCCCGGGTAGCTCAATGGCTAGAGCGTGGGACTTTTAATCCCAAGGTTGGGGGTTCGAGACCCCCTTCGGGCGTGCTGAGAATTGCAGTCTTTTTATTGATAATATGCCGCGGTAGACGCTGGGAGGGGGTTTGGTCCAACTTTTTGCTGTTTCGTTTCAAGCGTACATCCATGGGATGTTGGATAGAAAGTATATGCTTCTGGAATGAATGCTAGACTGTTTATTTTCTGTCATCCATATCATCTCTATTCCCGATCTGCTCACCTTTACAGCCATGGACAGACAAGTGCTTTGTCCTCCGTACTGCTCCGTAGCCAGCTGACATTTAGACATGATTCCAGCCTGGCAAAAAAAAAAATACAGGTTGTAGCGACCCCCCCGTATGTACGGCACAAACGCCCGTTTCAAGTTCCGGCCAAGGCCCCGGACAGAGTCGCTGCTTTGCGGCGGGCAGATCGTCAAGCGTGCATTGGCGATGCCAAAGAGACCGCTCGCGCTGCCAAGCCACCGAGCTTTGCCCCAGAATCGAACACGTAAACAAGTCGTCCTCGTTTTATTGAATACTGTATAAAGTCCGCGCTTGTACCTTTATATACACTTGTCTATAAGAAGAGACCTTTACTTTCACTACACTAAGTGGCCCCGCTTTTCCTTGCAATACTTTTTTACCTGCTAACAGATATAAAGCCCTTAGACTATAATAGAGTGATATAGGGCGTCAGAGGTCGCTTCTGAGGCTATTGCGTGGGAAAAATGTGTAGAAAGGATGTGTGTGCAGTAGGAAGAAAAAATGCGGTATATAGCTGCTTATAGAAAATACATGCGAAGGTACAAGCGTGCGGACTGTATATTTCAAAAAAAAAAAAAAAAAAAAAAAAAAAAAAAAAAAAAAAAAAAAAAAAAAAAAAAAACGAGGACGACTTGTTTACTTGCTCTCCAGAATCAGACGTTGGCTACAAGTTCGGCACGGACATGTTGCGGTCCTCGACAACGTTTCCGGAATGCGGAAGCTCGCGCAGCAGGAGCTCATGGCGGCTGCAAAGGGGTTACTTTTCCACGGAGCTGTTGGCGGCCACGTCTCCCGTGGATGGGCACACGGGCATTGCTTTCCTGGACATGATGCTTGGTTTTTGCTCAACCGGGGACTTTTGGATTCCGTCACGTCGCCGCTGTTGCATGGATCGCTGGATTTCCATTTTCGACCCTTGGCTGTCGGCAAGGTTTCCGCGAAACGAGACGCACTTTTGCGTACAAGAGTGGGCATGCTTCTTTTCCACTCTCCCTTTTCGCATGGATACCCGCGCTGGATACCCGCGCTGGATACACGCGCCGGATACCCGCGCCGTGGTTGATGTCACGTAGCATACACGGCGGGGAGTGTTCTGCACGGGTGACGGCCCGTGAAGAAACACCCTGCATCTTGGCCCTGCATCCTGCGTTTCGGGGCTGCATTCTCCGCGCTCGGGAGCTGCAGCCTCTGGGATCCCTCCTCATGCCGTGTTACGCCGAAACGGGTGGATACGCAGCGCGTTGCATCCGCCTGTGCTGCGTGTCGACCGACGGCATCTCGGCGACGCCCCGCCAACAGGCCGAGTTGACATGGCATGCCTGCTTGACAGCTTCCTTATGATCTACAGGAACAGCAAAAATCTCCGACCCTTCACGCCGAAAGGGGGGGGAATGTGGAAAATCGCCGGGCAACCAGACGAGCAAGTTTAAGCGGGCCGGCAGAAGCTTCCGTGCCGAAGATCCGGATTAGGAATATCTGGTTTGGTGCTCATTGGACGGAAGAACCTCAGCCGGATGCCAACCAACGCCACCGGGAGAAAAAAAAAAAACAAAAAAAAAATAACACCAAAAAAAAGCCCATACAGGTTCTCAAACCCCGTAGAGGTTCTCACCTGCGATCGGTGACCCGTGCTATATAGGATGCGGCATGTAGACGCGCTGTCTGTCCCTTCCCATGCAGAGTACTCGGTGCATGTCTGCCAGCCCAAGCCGTCCCTTTGCCCAGGTGACCCAGTCCGTCCGTCATCATCATGGCAGGCGCAGACGCTTCCTTCAACGCCAGCTCCGTCGACTTGGACAAGACGCCCCTCGTCGACATCATCTGCTACCTCAACGGAAGCAACAACAGCTATGACGACAGGCTGGGGCTGCACGTCTCGGCCATCTTTGTCATTCTCGTCGTCTCGACGGCCGTCACCTTCTTTCCTGTGCTGGCCACGCGGTCTCGGAGGGTGCGGATTCCCCTGCCGGTATACCTGTTCGCGCGGTACTTTGGCGCGGGCGTCATCATCGCCACCGCCTTCATACACCTGCTAGACCCGGCGTACGAGGCCATCGGCCCGGCGAGCTGCGTCGGCCTGACGGGGGGGTGGGCGACGTACTCGTGGCCGCCGGCCATCGCGCTGACGTCGGCCATGCTCATCTTCCTCCTGGACTTTATGGCCGAGTACTGGGTCGAGAGCCGGACCGGGCTGGCCCACGCGCCCGTCGAGGACATCATCACCGACTCGCGCGCAGCCGACTCGCGCGCCGCCCACGCCTCGCACATGCACCTGCATTCGGGGGACCAGGACGCCCTCGCGCGCGCCGACGAGGGCGCCGCCTCGGGCCGCCACGGGCATGTCGAGGAGCTCAAGCACCTCTCGGGCGAGCCGGAGCACGTCGAAAAGGCGTTCCACGCGCAGATTACGGCGTTCCTGGTCCTCGAGTTCGGCGTCATCTTCCACAGCATCATCATCGGGCTGAACCTCGGGGTGTCGGGGGGCGACGACTTCAACACGCTCTACCCGGTGCTGGTGTTCCACCAGTCGTTTGAAGGGCTGGGCATCGGCGCGCGGCTGAGCGTGATCCCCATCCCGGCGCGGTGGAGGTGGCTGCCGTGGGCGCTCTGCCTGGCGTACGGGCTGACGACGCCCGTTGCGGTCGCCGTCGGGCTGGGCCTGCACCACACGTACAACGGGAGCTCGTACGCGGCGAGCGTGGTGTCGGGCGTGCTCGACTCCGTCTCCGCGGGCATCCTGGTCTACACGGGGCTGGTGGAGATGCTGGCGCGGGATTTCCTGTTCAACCCGTCCCGGACGAGCGACAAGAAGAGGCTGGCCTTGATGCTGGTTTCGCTGTATCTCGGGTGCGGCGTCATGGCGCTGCTGGGCCGGTGGGCGTGAAGGCGAGGTCGGATGGGGAACCAGAGAGTCTTTTGTTGTTCGCGGTGCAAACCTGTTGCCTTTTTGACGTGACGGGGGGCAGAGAGGGATGCCTCACTGAGCCCTCGACCCGTTTGTGAACTCGTACCAAGCGGCTCGGGACGGGGATCGAGCCAGAATGACCAAGGCACAAGGCAGGTTGGCCAGCGTGAAGGGCTTGCAATCCTTCCTGCACGGTTCTTCCCTCCCTGCGGCTGAAAACGTGGCTCCAAAGGGATCGTTAAAAGTTGTACAGAATAGAATATGATAAAATGAAACGAAATGAAAAAAAATAAAAATAAAAGACGTCATGTTGCTGAAGAGAACCCCCAGGCTGATGGTGTCTTTATGGTTATTTGTAGCTGGCTGGCCCTAACCAAGCTGCATGTGATGTCCTTGACTTGCCCCAGCCCTTGCCCCCGTGCCTGCCTGCCCGTGCCTGCCTGCTTCCACTGCCCGCCAGGCTGGTGGCACGGGTCTCTTGACCCACGCACGGCCTGCTGGGCCACAGCGGCAATGGCCCTTCCTTTCCCACTACGTCACGAGACTGGGCGGTTCCAATGTGTGGCTGGGCTCAATTGTCTTCTCCATCCCACCAGCCAGCTTCTCCAACCCGCCAGATCCCGTCATCGTCATCACCACCCCCCCCCCCCCCCCGGCCCCCCATTTTAACCCACGCCAGCACGCCAGTATTGCTACATAGACATGGCCTCCGCGCCAGAAAATGCATAGACATTAGTGCCGGTACACCGAACGCTGCCGTCCTTGTAGCTCTCCGAGCCGGCGACACGCCGTCCTCGACCCCCTCCGCCATGGCTGACTTCCATCCCGAGCTCCAGGCCAAGCTCGATGCCCTGCAACGCGAGTTAGAGGTATGTCGTGCCAACGCATGGGGCCATTCCTCGAGCCATTGCAACTCGTGTCTAGAATCTCGACGCCGTCACCCATCGTCATCGTGTGTGTGAGATATTTCGACCGCTTACTTTGTCTTTCTTTCCGCTCTTGTTTCTTCTTCCCTCGTCGAACAGGAGGGAGACATTACAGAGAAAGGGTAAGCTTCCCAAGCCGTGCACCGCTGCCACCGCCCGCGCCCTGTCTGCTTGTCCGCGGCGAAAACACCGCACTTCCCGTTGCTAACCACTTCTTGGACGTCTAGATACAATAAACGGCGCACATTGTTACTCGCTCAGTTTGGTCATGGTGAATCCAGGGCTCCGGCCGCGTCTCCTGCCCCCGCCATCCGCGAACCTTCACCCCCCCCGCCAACTGGCTTGCGCATTCATGACCCAGATCATCCGACGCGTGCGCTCTACGATGGCCACAGAGCCGCCGCCTACAATGCGTCCGTTGCCAACGGCGATGACTCTGCGTTGCCCTCTGGTTTCGGTCACCCGCATCCAGCTTCGCAAGCCCCCGACATGAGCAACCCCGTTGGCCGCTTGCGGCCCGGTGGTTCTATAGCTGAGCGCCGCGCTTCTGTGCAGCGCGAATCCATGTTTCTGCCAACTCCGACTGCGAATAGCGACGGGGCCTCCCGGAGTGGAACCATGGTTTCCAGGGATTATGCTTTTAATCCGGATCAACATGGAGCTTACCTCGGTGCAGGGCAGCAGCAGCAACAACATCAACAACAACAACAACATCATCATCATCATCATCAACAACAACAACAACAACAACACCCACAGCAGCAGCAGCAGCACCTCCCGCCGTATGACGGAAGAAGCCAGACGCTGCAGGACTCCCAAGGTTACTTCTTCGACTTTGCCGGTCAGCAGCATTACGACCAGCCCGGAGTTGACTATGGGACTCCGCACAGATATTCTTCAGGCGAACCCTTCTCGCCCACCGCTGCCATGGCTCCTCCCATGCTCACGGCAAGCGACATGCCGCCGCCCGAACTCTTGGAGTATCTGCAGCCTCTGGAGCCGCGAGAGGTGCCATTCGCTATCCAGGACCCACACGATCCCAACGTGCCCATGTCCCGGTTCGACAACATGGCTGCTGTCCTCCGATACCGTGCTCGCACGACAGCCAAGGTGCCTGCGTACTGGGTCCTCGACAGCAAGGGTAAGGAAATTGCGTCCGTCACTATGGAGAAGCTGGCGTCTAGGGCCGAAAAGGTGGCTCAAGTTATAAGAGATAAGAGCTCGTTGTACCGCGGAGATCGAGTGGCCTTGGTGTACCGCGACAGCGAGATTATCGACTTCGCCATTGCCCTCATGGGCTGTTTCATCGCTGGCGTTGTCGCAGTGCCCATCAACGATTTGCAAGATTACCAGCGTCTCAACTTCATCCTCACCACAACCCAGGCGCATCTCGCCCTGACGACGGACAACAACCTCAAGGCCTTTCAGCGCGACATCACCGCGCAGAAGCTTACCTGGCCCAAGGGGGTCGAGTGGTGGAAGACGAATGAATTCGGCAGCTACCACCCTAAGAAGAAGGATGACGTGCCGCCCCTCGCCGTCCCGGACCTCGCCTACATTGAGTTTTCCAGGGCCCCAACCGGTGACCTGAGGGGTGTCGTCCTGAGTCACCGCACAATCATGCATCAGATGGCATGTCTGAGCGCCATCCTGTCGACCATCCCCGTTGATGGCCCGGGAGACACTTTCAACCCGTCATTACGAGATAAGAATGGTCTTTTGATCGGTGGTAGGAAACCTAGCAGCGAGACCCTGCTCTCCTACCTGGAGCCCCGACAGGGCATCGGCATGATTCTAGGCGTCTTACTCGCCGTCTATGGCGGTCACACGACCGTATGGTTCGACAACAAAGCCGTAGACGTTCCCGGCCTCTACGCGCACCTCATCACCAAATACAAGGCAACCATCATGGTGGCGGATTATCCTGGCTTGAAGCGAGCGGCGTACAATTACCAGCAAGATCCCATGACAACACGAAACTACAAAAAGGGCATGGACCCAAACTTCCAATCTGTGAAGCTTTGCTTGATCGACACACTCACTGTTGACGGAGAATTCCACGAGGTTTTGGCTGATCGATGGCTAAGACCACTGAGAAATCCCAGGGCCAGGCAAGTTGTCGCGCCAATGCTGTGTCTCCCGGAACATGGGGGCATGGTGATAAGTGTGAGGGACTGGCTAGGCGGGCAGGAGCGAATGGGGGTGCCGCTGACTCTCGAGCGAGAGGCGCCGTCAGACTCTGAATCGGGTGAGGAGGACCGGACAGCCAAGCCTGTCCCTTCAAACGGGTTTGGCAGCTTGCTGAGCGGTGGAACGACTGCAACGGCCGAAAAGAGCTCCAACACGGAAATGAATGAAGTCCTCCTCAACCGGGAGGCGCTCAAAACAAACGAAGTAGTGGTCATGGCGTACGGCAACGAAGTGGCCAAGAAGGCATCCAACGAACCAGGGATGGTGAGAGTGGGCACGTTTGGATATCCCATCCCTGATGCTACCCTGTCAGTCGTCGATCCTGAAACCGGCCTTCTAGCATCTCCTCATACCGTGGGCGAGATATGGATCGACTCCCCGTCTTTATCTGGTGGGTTCTGGGCGCAGCCCAAAAACACCGAGCTCATCTTTCATGCCCGCCCCTATAGGTTTGATCCCGGGGAGCCAACCCCAACCGCTGTCGAACCCGAGTTCCTGCGAACCGGGCTTTTGGGTACAGTGATTGAAGGTAAGATCTTCATCCTGGGCCTCTATGAGGATCGCATTCGGCAGAAAGTGGAATGGGTCGAGCATGGCCATGAGGTCGCAGAGTACAGGTATTTCTTCGTTCAGCATATGGTGGTGAGCATCGTCAAGAATGTTCCCAAGATATACGATTGCTCTGCGTTTGACGTCTTTGTCAATGACGAGCACCTCCCGGTGGTCGTTGTGGAGACGGCTTCGGCATCCACGGCTCCCCTCGCCTCAGGAGGGCCACCAAGACAACCTGACACAGCGCTGCTTGATTCCTTGGCCGAAAGAGTCATGGAGGTGCTCATGGAAGAACACCACCTCAGGCTGTACTGCGTCATGGTCACACCGCCAAACACCCTGCCTCGGGTGGTCAAGAATGGCAGACGCGAGATTGGAAACATGCTCTGCAGGCGAGAATTCGACCTCGGCAACTTGCCCTGCGTCCATGTGAAGTTCGGGGTCGAACATGCCGTGCTAAACCTCCCCATAGGCGTTGATCCGATCGGCGGCATATGGTCCCAGATTGCCTCGGATTCAAGGGCTGAGATCCTGGCCCCAGCCGAAAAGCAATACTCGGGTATAGACCGGAGAGAGGTTGTGATTGACGATCGCACCTCTACTCCGCTCAACAACTTTGCTTGCATCACGGATCTGATTCAATGGCGAGTCGCCCGACAAGCTGATGACCTTGCTTACTGTACCATTGATGGCCGAGGAAGAGAGGGAAAGGGCATTCCCTGGCGCAAATTCGACCAAAAGGTGGCGGCGGTGGCCATGTATCTCAAAAACAAGGTCAAGGTCCGACCCGGGGTTCATATTGTGCTCATGTACACGCATTCCGAAGAGTTTGTGTTTGCCGTTCACGCTTGCATCAATCTCGGCGCGGTCGTCATACCCATGGCGCCGCTGGACCAGAACCGACTCAACGAGGACGTCCCCGCGCTTCTCCATCTCGTTGCCGACTACAACGTCAAGGCTGTGCTGGTGAATCAAGAGGTGGACCATTTGATCAAGCTCAAGCCGGTAGCGAGCCATATCAAGCAGTCGGCGCAAATCCTCAAGATTGCCGTTCCCAACGTCTACAACACTACGAAGCCGCCCAAGCAGAACAGCGGGCTACGGGATCTGGGCTTCACAATCGACCCCGCCTGGATTCGTCCCGGCTATCCGGTCCTCGTCTGGACGTACTGGACACCGGACCAGCGAAGAATAGCAGTCCAGCTGGGACACGATACCGTCATGGGAATGTGCAAGGTGCAGAAGGAGACGTGCCAGATGACGAGCTCACGCCCGGTCATCGGATGTGTCCGAAGCACCACAGGGCTGGGCTTCCTTCACACCTGCTTCATGGGTATCTACACCGGCTCCCCAACGTACCTCCTCTCGCCCGTGGAGTTTGCGCAGAGCCCGACGTCGCTGTTTGTTGCGCTGTCGAGATACAAGATTAAGGATACGTACGCAACACCTCAAATGCTGGACCACGCCATGGCAGTCATGCCGGCCAAAGGCTTTACGCTGCACGAAATGAAGAACATGATGATTACGGCCGAGGGTCGCCCCCGGGTCGATGTTTTCCAAAAGGTCCGGATGCACTTTGCCGGCGTGGGACTCGACAGGACGGCGATCAACACTGTGTTTTCTCACGTACTGAACCCCATGATCGCCTCGAGGTCTTACATGTGCGTCGAGCCCATCGAGCTGTGGCTGGACACCAAGGCTCTGCGGCGCGGCCTCGTCGTCACGGTTGATCCCGAGAGCGACCCCAAGGCCCTGCTGGTGCAGGACTCGGGAATGGTTCCCGTGTCAACGCAGATTGCCATTGTGAACCCCGAAAACCGTGTGCATTGCCTCGACGGGGAATACGGGGAAATCTGGGTCGATTCAGAGGCTTGCGTCAAGTCGTTTTACGGATCAAAAGACGTCTTTGACGCTGAGCGCTTCGACGGACGTACTGTCGACGGGGACCCTAACTTGCCCTACGTCAGAACAGGCGACCTCGGCTTCTTGCACAACGTCAGCCGGCCTATTGGGCCAAATGGCGCCTTGGTTGATATGCAAGTCCTGTTTGTGCTTGGGTGCATTGGCGAGACTTTTGAGATTAACGGCTTGAGTCATTTCCCAATGGACATTGAACTGTCGGTGGAAAGATCGCACCGCAATATTGTGCCAGGTGGCTGGTAAGTACATGATCAAATTGCGGCGTCAAAGCTGGACCAAACCTCTGTCCCCACCAGCACCGCCACCACCGGATGCTAATGAAGGTTGAACAATCTGCAGCGCAGTGTTTCAGGCAGGAGGCCTTGTCGTAGTCCTCGTCGAAGTGAGCAGGAAACCGTACCTCGCGTCGATGGTGCCAGTCATCGTCAACGCAATCCTCAACGAACATCAAATCATTGCCGATATTGTGGCGTTTGTCAGCAAAGGAGATTTCCCCCGGTCCCGATTAGGAGAAAAGCAAAGAGGAAAGATCCTGGCAGGATGGGTCACCCGTAAACTGCGGACGCTGGCTCAGTTTGCGATCCGGGACCTGGATGCCTCAGCCATGGGCGAATCGGGAAGCGGCAGCGGCACGGCGGATTTCGGAGAGGCCAGCAGAGTGTCAACTGGCAGCATCCGCAGTGCCGGGTTCCTGGCAGGCGCCTCGAGCTTGAGGAACGTCGAGCACGCGCCGCAGATTTTGGAGCAAGAGGAAGCCGATGTGCACATGAGCCGGGTCTACAACGCTTCTACGCCGTCGGCGCCAGCCCCTCGACCGTCGTCCATGCCCGTGATCGAGGGAGAGGCGGCGTCGGCAGCAGAGGACGCTCAAGGCTTCATCAAATCGGGCCTGGCTCCTCGTGTACAGCGCAAGCGGGTAGACGCGCACGGCTATCCCGACAGCACCACGCGGCGGGATGATGAGTCTTGTGACCAAGAACAGCCCCCGCCCGTGGGGCCGAAACCTACAAGGTCCGGCGCGGACACCATGACTTCGCCTCCGAAGATACGAATGTCCCTCCCGGGCGTCGATGGACGGGAAGGCTTCCATATTTGGGATGCTCGTGAGGATTGCGAGGACGAGGCGGACTGGACGGCGGACGCGATCATGCATATGAACCTTGCGGGGGATCTGGCACCCAAGTGAGGACTGTTGCGTTGCAGGGACTTGTTACGTAGACGGAGGTTTCGGGACGGCAAGAGTTAGGCGGCGGACACACATGCTGGTTTGGTTCGGGACGGCGAGAGTTGGGGGGCGGACGCGCATGCTGGTTTGGTTCGGGACGGCGAGAGATGGGGGGCGGACGCGCATGCCGGTTTGCATTCGGAACGATAAGAGCTGGGTTAGAGGCAAACGGGTGACTTGAATCACGGGGCCGTCACGCAATGGTGGCAGTGTTGCTGCGAGAGTGTACATAGATGCATGTCCCTTGTTTCGGTTGGATTATCAGACATTGGGTGATGAGGCAACGGTTGTCCGACAAAGAGGCATGGAAAAGCGGTTCGCAATGGGGAATGAAGCAATAGTCGCGAAAGCTAGAAGGGCAGCTGCCCTGCCACATTGTACTTTCTTTCCTCCTCCTCTTTTTCTTCCTTTTTTTGGTTTTGGGTTCAAATGGAAAGCCTCGTGTGAATGCGTATATAGCGCACGCTTACGGCAGATTATTGAATAGACTAGATGATGACGGAGAGAGGGTGGGTGGGAAAGTGAAGCCCACGATGTGCTCTTTCGTGAGCGATTGCGCCAAGTGTGGCAAGTAATGGCCTTGCGGCTGTCAAGACGACCAGGGAGTACCTATGAAATGATTAAGGTGTGCACTTGATGCACGCTGACAGTAGATTTGTGGAATAGATGAGATGATGATGAGAAAGGTGGGAAAGTGAAGCTGATGGTGTGTCCTTTTAAAGTGTACAGGTGTGCCATAATAGCCTGCGGTGCTAAGTGACCAAGGAATATCTGTTCGTTTATTTAGGTGTGCACACATGCAAGCCAATATAGATACGTTGAATAGACGAGATGGTGACGGAGAAGGCAAGTGAAGCCCACGATGCGCTCTTTCGTGAGTGCGAGGCACCAACATGTGGTGGAGGTGCATGCAGCCAATCAAGAGAGCTTCACAGTGGGGCCACGTCCCAGGCTGTGCGGTGATTCTGGCGGCAGACCGAATTCAAGGTTCGATACTGTAAATCACGTTGTGCCAGAGGTTGATGATGAGCCGTACCTGCCATTTCCAGCTGGTCTTGTCCGACCGCGGAACAGGCTGCACCTTGTCGATGGATATTCCGTCTGCTCCACACCAGCGCCCACGCGATGCCTGCTTCAACTTCTGAATTCCTTGCCCCTTTGTCAGTAGACGAGTACTCACTCGGCAATGAATGCTCTCTGCCGGGAGGCGTCCGCTCGTCGTCACGATGGCTCCTGTTGCGACCCCTGCGACGGGTCGCCGTGGGATAGGGCCCGGGCTGCACCAGGTCAGCCTGCGCGGACTCGCGGCGGTGGTGGCATTCGTTCGCGATGGGGGCCAGAGCCTGGGCTGGAGATGATTTGCGAATGCGTCAAGGTGTCTTGCCGAGGGACCGGTTTGCCAGACTTGGCGGCCAGCTCATGCTTCTCGACCATGGCCGGCGCCGCTTCGCAGCCTCGTCGAGCGGCGAGAAGTCATGAGGGCTGTGCTGGCGGGAGGCAAGATATGACGCCGGTTCAAGATTGCTCGACCGAAGCGTCATGGTGGTGGAGATGACCAGGAACCGACGGCACGTGTGATTGAAACGCTAATCTACAGCGAATTGAAAGTACGATCGCGTGGCTAACAATTGATTTCATGTATTTGATGTCCTGGTCTGGAAAGTGCACGGCCAAAGGCCGTCCTTTCTTTGCAGGTTTCCTATGGGTTTATGATGCCTCGCTCCGCGGTTGGCGGTGGGAGGGACCTGCGGCAGGTGTGTGCTACGTTCAGGAGGGAGATGGACATGCATCAATTGACGAGTGAGTGTAATGCTGGCAAGACGTGGAATCAAAGTGACCGATGAACGAAAACACGTTTCTAACAGTGAGGTAGTCTGAAGTACTTGGGGATGGCCCACGCGGGTTGATCTGGTAGAAGAAGGAGATGCCGTTATGGTAAGTCAACTTCGTGACTGATTTCATGTGTAACACTTACCATGGATTAGCAGTTCGGTTGCAACATTGGTCACCACGTTATGATTCCCGGGACGGCATTCGTGAGATCTTCAAAAACGCCCGTCCTCTTCATCCTCGCCAACAGGCCTCTTTCACAATTATATTTGTGATAAAGCAAAACACATGCAACGAGAAACAAACCTTCAGGAGAATATTGCTTGCCACCACCGCACCGGCTTGCAGCTGCAGGCCGCCAGCTGAGACTGGAATGCCCTTGATGACCTCTCTCCCTCTTTTCTCTCTCTTCCTTCTCACTTTCAACTCACCTGCGTTAGGACTGTTTTGCTTGCCCATTCTTATCAGACTGCTTCATCTACCTTTGGGACGTTTCCTATTCTTAACAAACTGCTTCACCTACCTCTGGCGCGTTTCCTACTTTTTACAAACTGCTTCATCTACCTTTGACACGTTTCCCACTCTGATCAGCATTATGGACCGAGGAACTTTGGATTGCATCATCAATCATGTTTTTCTGCTTCCGAAACTCCCTTCCGAAGCGGACGATATCGACTTCGAAGAGCGTCTACTCGCGACCTTGGCATCATCTCTACGCAGGTTTGCCAAAACATGCAGAGATCAAGATCGAGACATCATCCTTGGCGTGCAGCATGCCATAGAAGCTTTTATGAAAGTCAGAGAAGAAAATGGAAGCATTGAAAGAACCAAGCTTGTCACAATGCTCAATCAACTCATCAAAAAAGGTACTGTCGTTAGTGCCCAAAGCTATGTTATCTTGTATTAACTATCGCTACTCAGAAACTTTTCTACTTCCTCTGTACATCCAAGCGCAAAATTCCAGCATCCTGGTCAGAAAAGCGAATGGCTGCATTAGTTTCAGCATGTGGGAGCTGTCTCCGAACAGTGAAGCCGTCTCGGGGTGTAAAGGTCGCCTCAAGCGCTATTTCCCCGAAGTTGCCGTGTCTATCCCCGACAACGAGATAAAACCGCCGAGATTCGTAGATTTTCTTTCGCACACACTTGCAACTCTGAGCCACCAGGATTGCAAACACATGACGCCAAAATTATCCGCACCCGAGCGTCCCACAGCAACAGACACTACCTCCCCTGTACTTGTTACAGAACTTCTCTACGCTTTTTTGCTATCTTTTCCCAAAGCGCGTCCCGGAACAATGGGAGTTTGGAAATTTACGCGAGACGATGTGATTATGAAGTCGGCTACCACGACGCCCTGGAGGCGTTCGCCACTTTGGCTTTCCTTGCGAGTCACCTTGCACTTGCTTCTGGGCAGCCATGAACACCAAGGAGCAAACCTTTATAAAAAGGCAATGGCACACTTTATGTCCTGTCTTCTGGATTCCGCGCTCAAGGAAAAACTGAAGAGCGAAACCATCTTTTGCATGGTAAAGAAACTCAGTCGGCGCGTAAGAAAGCTCGTTTTGACAGAGGACGAACCGTGGATGGCTGTTGTCAGTGGCATATTGGCCACAGCAACTGAGAACATGAACCAGAACTGGAGTCGAGTCATTTTGAAGAATTCACGCGATATGAAACTCTCCTCGATTGCTGCTTCAAAGATACTTAGAGATACAAAGCTGGACTTACCTGGTCTGGACGCTTTCATCGCTGGAATTGCTCGCCGGGCGCAAACAACACCATCGAGTGTAAACCCGCAGTCTCACTTGCTATCATTTTTGCATACAAATCTCCCAACACTCGAAATAAGTGAATTGGACAAGGAATATCAGAACTTCAACTTGTTTTTATTCGAGGCATGGGTAGCTCGAAGCCTGGATGCGTGGATCGACGCCAACACTGCCGACATAAACACATGCTCACAACTCTGCGACCTAGCCAGTCAGTACTTTCGCATCGCGGTAGACCTGTACAGAGACAATCCGATGGATATTTCTCGCATGGTCTTGACTATTTTGGAGCTATGGATAGCGTGCGATAAATCGGCGTTGGCGACCAACGATCAACTACATCTGTTCAGTCCCGAGATTCCCTCAACTATATGGGATGCGCTTCTTCTTAGTTCTAAGGAGGACATGCAACGATTGGGCAAAGCGGAGCGATACCTTAACTCTCGGTACGACGCCATCAAATGTGAGACATCAATTTTCGATGGCATTGGGGCGCGCGATTCATTTGTGACCAAAACCTTCGACAAAAACGAAAGCTACCAAAAGAGTTGGCAGGCCAAGAAAAAGAGAGCAGATAAGTGCCGACAGAAAAAAAAGGAAGAACTGTGTATGATGATTGAAAAGTACAACTCATTGATGGACGTTTACATCCGCGGCTCATGCGATTTCGATGAGCCAGAACTCGATGGATCAGAAGGCGAAATTCGTCATAGTGCATCATGTACAAGATGCAGACAGAAGGCGGAGGCGGAAAGGCTGAAAATCGACGTACTCGAATCACCACTGCCTTCAAACCCAGATAAATACAAGGCCATCGTTTTTGAGCTTTCACCTCCTCTGTCTTTCCAAGCGTGGAGGGATTTCACGTATTTCTTTTTGACAGACGTGCTTTCGCAATCACAGCAGATTGAAAGAAATGACAAGAAAACGGCAGGAAGCAAGGTATATCTTACCGACTACGCGAACGAAAGCGGTTGGACCGATTTGTTGGCAAGCAACGCCCGGATCATGGTAATACTCGAGGAAAAAAAAAACTTTCGACCTCTGAAAGTACACCCAGAACTTCAGCTGGACCAAATTTTTGTTGATTGCACACGTCGCTGGAGATACGTGGACACAACAACTTTCAAGGAACTCTCCGTTATTCCTCCCAGTGCCCTCCCACAGATGTGTTCAGTTCGACTGCCCGCTTCTGCAGCTACTCTTCAGCGATTTGCCGACCAATCTGCAGAACAAAAAGCATCAAGTCTGTCCAACGAAGCAATAGCTTATCAACATAGACGGCCAGCTCACATATCATCTCATGAGCATACATGCATGGCATTGCTGGCACAAGGCCATCATACACGCTGGTTGAATATCTTGCAGCACTTGGCGATTCCTAAAGTAGACTTGAAGAAGCCGGAGACAGCTCTAATCTTACTTCAAGTATCTTGTCAAGCAGGAACGGCGTGTGCAACCATCGCCAGAGAGTCGCACCAATTACTAGAATGCCCAATATTCACAGCAAAGTTACTTGACGTGATAGGCCTGTGGATCGAGAAGATAAAGACAAATTGGGAATATAACACAGCCTTGTGGGTTCTCGTTATGTTAATCACCCGTGTATTGTCTATTGGCCCTTCAGATGTACTGGGAACCGCCACGGCATGTTTGTCCATGTGCCGAGGCATTGCATTTAAATGGACGGAAGAGTTACAAAGCAAAGCAGCGGAAGAGACTGAAGGCTCAAGACACGCTGAATAGGTTTCCAAGTGTTTTGAAGCCTGTTTGGTCTGTGCCGAGACATTCAACTTGGAGGAGTGCGCTCTGCGTGGTTTGCTACAAGAAGAAGCGAACGCGTTCATGCTCCTGAGATGCTCAATCTTGATTGGCGAAGGCCACATTCTTGTCGACCCTTCTCATCAATGGACAAAAATACTCATTTCTAACTGGAAAAGACTTATGCTGAAGACCTACCAATTGCTTCTGCACCAAGTCACCAGGACTGACTGCCTCGGTCGAGCCATGGGTCATTCTTTTCAAAGACCACTAATCTGGACGAAGCAGGCAGAGTACTGGGTGGAGGCGTCCTTGCAAAACAATCAAGGCACAATCCATCAGATAATTCAATTCAATCTGCTCACTGCGGAAAGCTTTGCGAACGGTTGCCGGGATGGAAAGATTCCGAGACACATGGAATCCCACAGCCAGTATTCAGTTCTTTTTGGGCGGTCACGACCAGATGTCCAAGTAACCGCCGGGGAAGAAAGAATGCAGTACAAAGTCACCAGCATGGTGCAAGACTATGAAGTCTTTCTGGGCTTGTCGAAATCGCCCACAGATGATGGATACGACTTCAACGTTATGGCATGTAACCATGGCCATCGTTTTGACTTGATCCCTCCGGGGGTGCTTGGCAAAAGTGTCGTGTCGTCTTTCACGTCTGGAAGCGTGCATTGGCTGAACGGGGAGACTCAAACGGTAGAGTTTCGTTCCACAACCAACCCATGGAGAAGTCTCGACTCTAATTGGAGATTGAGGAGGCATGGCCAACGCTGGCAGCTCGTTGAACCGGGTAAAGGCATCCTTGTGAATCCTAGCAGTACAACTGCAGCGCATTTGACTCCGTTCTTCAGTTCCTTGGCGCGTCCCGAAGATATGCACATACTTTACTGCGAAGAAGGTCGATTTTTAGAGATTCGTTTGCCTACCTTGCAAATGGAGTTCACCCTTCACCTTGACTCAGATTGCATCTTGTCAAAGCAATTTCCTGGCATGCGCGTTGACCTAAATCAAAGTATTGGGACTCTAATAGGGCTGAAAAATATGATGATACTTGAAGAAGGAAACACTGGACATCGTATGGTGATTATTCCACAAGGCAAAGTTCAGTGCCAAGAGGCCAACCCGGGCTCACCCATCCAACATGTGACGGTCGAAATCGATGTGCAACAGTCTCGCGAAACCTATGCATATGATCTGGACGCAAACCTCGGACAACTGGTCGGGAGGTCTCTTCAGAGCAGGCTAGTACTTGCCTACCTGCATGCATTGACTTCTTATTGCCTCCCAGACCCGCTCACGGGATACACAGGCACTGAGCAAGCGCTGAACATTCTCCGATCGGCTCAGGTTCTTTCCCTCCAGACTCTGTCCGCAGAAAATCACCATGTGCTGTTGGAGATTGCGGAATTGAAAGGACACCGAAAACTGTCGCCTCCGCGGATGGGAAAGTTGCAGATTGTTTCCTGGGTGGATGGTCTTGGCGCTTTGTCGCATCGTTACGACTTTCACGTCGCCGTCAAAGACATCTTCAAGCAGTCTACCAAGTACAGACTCTTTCATGCCGATCGATACATCGAGCCCCCCAGTTTTGAAGAAAACGAGGCCGTGGAATTAGGGGAGAGAAATGCGACAAGGACAGCCATGTTTCACAGCCCCGGGTTCGGTGGTGAGGCACATTCTACGGCGGGTGATGAACCCTACGTCCGCTTAAATGATGAATACCTTGAGCTTATCGACCATCGGGGCGGAGATGGAGAGAGTGATGAGCCTGGCGACAGCGAGGAGGACGAGAATGTCGGCTCTTCAGGTACGCAAACTGCAGGTCCGTTTTCAGATCGCTTCAAGAGAGCCTACAAAACATGCATCACTATGGTGGCGGGACTTCAGGGAACCAAGGTCAACTTCTTCAAAAAATCGAAATTGCGAACGTTTAAATCCAGGATGCTAAAAGTTCTGGGAAGTCATCACAATATACCGACCGCCGGCCCGTTAAAAAAGGACACAAATTTCGACTTCAATTACGACACAAACTGGTTGGATGACCCTGCAATATTTTTACCCAACACTTGGTTTCGAATATTGCACTCCTTGCAACACAGGCCAAGCCGATCCAACGAATACCGAGCTAGATTCTTCCTGGCTACTCTGTCGTTCTCACCACATTCGTGCATGGAGGCCATCCAGATCCTGGCATCAGCCATGTGCGGTCAGCTGAAGACGCTGCAGGCACCTCAGGTGGAGGCTTTCAGTTTGAACAAAGGCTGTCAGCCAAAAAGGAAAGACCTGGAGAGGATACTGCAAAAATACATTATCCCTTTTCCGAAAAGCTCGCATTCTAGGAGTCCTGTTCGACGGGGTGAGTCGCAAAATGCGTGCAAATCGCGGCGAAAGCGAGAGTACGAGGAGGCGAAGAAATACTGCTTGGAGACGTTGCCAACTGTATTCATTGCTGATTGGAAATCCAAGGGCGCTCACTGGCCTACCAGTCACGATCGCTTCATCAATCTCTTCAACACCAGTCAAATGCTACTGGACATTGAATTGCATTTCCGCGACGTGAGCAATAATGAACAACTTTCGAATTACTTCGGAACATGGCACAGAGAGTTGTTCAATATTGAAGGAAAACAGGTAGACTATCCCATTGACGTTCATCCCAGAGCGCCTTGCAAAGCAAGCGTCCACTTGCCTGCGATAGATGGGAAGCTGTTGTTCAACAGCACAACCCCTCCGATTTTCAAGGAAGAACTGCAAAGTCTCTCTCATCGGACGGTCCCAGTACAAGGGAAAACGAGCCCTCAGGCTTCAATATTAGTCGAGCTTCTGAGATCGAAAGCGTGCTCCTCGGAACAGATGTCATATGTCAAGGAATTGCAACAAAGCTTGGACTCTCTACAGGGTGCAACTTTGGGACACGTGATGAAGGAACGTGGAGCAAAACTTCGAATGCTCCTAAGCTCTTGTTTACGCGATGCGAAAATCGACGGCGACAACTTATTTGAGAGAATGAAGGAAGCCCTGGGTTGTGTACCTAAGGACCATGGAAGCCAACTCGCCAACTTGAAGGCCTTGGCATTTGTTCAACAAATGCCCCCCATAGGAAAGCGTTTTCTGCTACAACAGCTGAGTCATCTCGGCGCATGTTCCAACAATTGGCAGGCCTGTCTTCTTGTGTTTGCTGAAAATCTGTCGCGAGTGCGGCTTTGGGAAAGGCTGAACTTGTTTGAAATGGAGTCGAACAAGCTGGACCTTGACAAGGAAGCTGTCAGTTTGCAACCTCGAAATTGGGACCCCCATCTCTATCCAGAATGGTTGTTGTTTGAAGTTGAGAATAACATACGGGTGCGAAACGCCCAAGCTCAGATGGCTGAGGCGATGATGTTTCCTCTACAGGACAGAAATTCGGTCATGCAGCTGAATATGGGTGAAGGCAAATCATCCGTCATTGTGCCCATTATAGCAACGTCTTTGGCAGATGGGAAACGGCTAGTACGCGTCATTGTCGCAAAACCACAATCAAAGCAAATGGAAGAGATTATGAAGACCAAACTAGGAAACGCATTGGGTCGCAGAATATACTTCATGCCATTTTCAAGGGCAGTTCCTGTTGATGAGCAGGCAGCCAAGGAACTCCACAGCATGCTTGAGGAATGCATAGCCAAGAAGGGCGTCTTGATCATTCAGCCGGAGCATGATTTATCCCTCCAGCTTATGATATGCGACTGCTTCAACAGTGGCCGGTTAGCTACAGGTAACGCTCTGTGCGCGATTAAACGTCTCTTTGACAACTGCAGCCGAGACATCATCGACGAGAGTGATGAAGTTTTTTCCCCCAAGTACGAGCTTGTGTATCCCCTAGGGATATCACAACCAGTCGACTTCTCCACGGAACGATGCAGCTTTATCCAAAGCATGCTCGCGATTGTGGCCAAAGTTGCTCCTGAAGTCAAGGAAGAGGCCCCCAATGGCATCGAAGTGTCTTGGATTGGAAAAGGGCGATTCCCGAGAATCCGATTATTCACAAGTGAGGCATCAGATTGCCTTGTGAAGAAGGTCGGAGAAGAAATCTGCCGATCCGGATTTGCTGAACTTCCTATTCATCGAGTACCGGAGCAATTGAAGTCTGACCTTTTGAGCTATATGACAATGATGGCGCCAACCGCAGAGACCTGCCGGGAGATTGAAAACGGAATGGCGAAATGGAACTCAACAATGAGGAAAGCATTCTATCTCGCGCGGGGATTATTGGCCTGTGAGGTTTTGTCGACAGCGTTGCGACACCGATGGCGTGTGAACTACGGTGTAGACAAGAATCGGAACCCAAAACTTGATATTGCAGTTCCATTCCGGGCAAAGGACGCACCGAGCTTGAGATCCGAGTACAGTTATGCCGATACTGTCATCACAAAGACTTGCTTGTCTTACTACTACCAGGGGCTCGAGTATGAGGACTTCTTCCTTGCCTTGGTTGAACTATTCAAGTCTGAACAATCCGAGCCCGAGTACGAAGCATGGGTTCGTAGCACTGAAGGACTTCATGCCGATTTCCGCCATATCCAAGGTGTTAATGTCAACGATGAGGACCAATGCAAGACTATGCTTTTCCCCCATTTGAGATACTCAAAAGCTTGCATAGATTATTTCTTGCTGCGTATTGTCTTTGCCAAACAGCTGAGGGAATATTCGGAGAAGGTTTCGGCGTCTGGATGGGACTTGGCGCGCCCCAAGACGTTTCCGACAACCGGGTTTAGCGGCACGCATGATTCACGACCCCTGTTACCGTTGCATATAACGCAGCGTGACTCGGACGCTCAACATCATACTGATAGCCTGGTCTTGAACCAAATGATGTCTCCGCAGAACTCGGTCATACTGCTCGGTGAAGTGAAAGGGAGCAATTCTGAAGAGTTTTTAAAAAGAATCACCGAAGAACGAGATGAGATTCGGGTAATCCTAGATGTCGGTGCACATGTCATCGAATTGACGAACCAAGAGGTTGCAGGAAGATGGCTGGAATTACTACCTTGCCGCAATGCTATCGATGCCGTCATATTCTGTAATGACAATGATGAACTGACTGTTCTGGATAGACAAGGGAAATCACAATGTCTCAGGCTTTCACCATTTGCCAAACAGCTGAACAAATGTCTCGTCTACCTCGACGAGGCTCATACGAGAGGAATCGACCTGAAACTTCCTCCAACGTATAGGGCTGCAGTGACTCTCGGTAAAGACCTGACAAAGGATCGCCTAGCACAAGGTATGTACTTTCCCGAGTAGCTGACATCGTTTCTCGAGATGCCGATTGCTGACCATTTTATGCAGCCTGTATGAGAATGAGAGATCTCGGAAACGGACAGTCGGTGGCTTTTTGTGTTCCATTCGAGATTGAAAATCAGATCAGGGCGCAGCTGGAGCTGGACGGAAACGATCAGATTACACTTCGTGACGCAATTGCATGGACAGTCCTTCAGACGTGGGCAGAGATGCGTCGTCTGATACCAAACTGGGCGAAACAAGGCTTCCGTTTCGAAAAGCAAGCCCAGCTGTGGAATCAAGCAAAAAGCAACGACTCGGGAACAATTCGGATGACGCCGGAAATCGTGTCAAAGTTCAAGGAGTGCGACACGCGGACCATAGAATCCCAGTACCAATTTCCTCCACCTTCAGGCCCTTTGCTCGAAAAAGAAGCGAGCAGCGAAAATTTGGGCAAAATAAAAAAGCGCTGCGAGGCATATGATTTCCACGGCCATGATGGGCATGGACTACAGGAAGAGCAGGAGAGGGAAATGGCAACAGAAGTAGAGGAGCAGCGCGAGCTGGAGCGACCCAAGCCAGCGGAGCCTGCGAAACACCAGAGTAACCTAGACGTCGTGCGTTTCATCAGGACAGGGAAGATCTCCTCGGACAGCAAAGGGATAATCGGCGCTTTCAAAAGCATGACGGACACGACTGCGGCAACCCTGCTCAACGTCAACCTGTTTCCACAGCACGTCAAAGTGAGCAGAGATTTTGCCCGAGTTATTAAAACGACTCGAAACGCCAAGAATCTGAAATCGGACTATTTCAAAAATGACGTGCAGTTCATTCTCACCTCTGCCGACGAGGACAAGATTGTTCAGGAGATGGTCATCATCAGCCCTTATGAGGCCGAGATCCTGTACAATGAAATATCACGAAGCGAAGTCGTCGCACTGCACATTTACTCTGCGCGACAGAATAGCAGCTACCCCGCGATTGACGGACTCGATCTTTACATTGTCCCTCCGCGAGCGCGCCGTCGAATCCCAACTCATATGAAGATTGAGTTGAACCTCTTTGCTGGCCAGCTCTATTTCAGCACATTCAAGGAGTATACCGAAGTATGCGACTTTTTGAGCTTATCGTGGAGTTTGAAGAGCCCCGGGGATCTCATAGACGGCTTCATACCGCGCAAGGGAAGCAGCACGAATGCACCTCACGGCGTCAATTCGAAAACTAGCCCAGTACCGTTTCTCAAGGCGTTCATGACTTATGTGAGAAATCAGGGAGGCAACATTGGTACGACGCATATGGGGAAGATGTTGAGTGGTGTATATTTGGGAGCAGAAGACTTCCCGTCTCGGGTAAAGCGCGAGCGGGAAGAAGATGATGATTGCAAGGAGAGTCTCTTTACGAGGTAGGATGAAGACAACCAAGCCACGGGCCAAGTTTGACTTGTGGCGGGAAGAAGGGGTATGGATTTGCTTGACAAGCGTGGGGAAGGGGTGGGAGCATTGATCAATGGAGCTTTACACAATGGGCATTGGGGTTGCTATCAAGAACTCAATCTGGGGTCATGGAACAAGTCAAGGCACAAGGGTGTGATGCCGCACGGACGGTTATTTTATTGGTGGCTTTTTCGTTGCTTCTCTCTTTATCGTGGGCATTTATTTATTCACCACCATTGAGGGTGCTCTTGCGGTCTTGTTTGCTGGCAAACATTTCAGTTGCTTCGCAAAGAAAGGAAAGACAGGGGGATAAAAAAAAGGGAAAATGGCTCTCGAAGCAACCATGCATGCTTTTACATAGAATCAAGAATCAGGAACCCCAGCGGTTAATAAACTCGGCCTTCTTCTGACTTCCAGCCAAAACAGCCTGTCCCTGCAGGTAGCGCAGCTTCTCCTTTGCCTTGTCGACTTCCTGTTCCAGGACGCGAATGGAGGCTTCGACATCAGGATCCACCATTTTCACGTCGCCAAACGGGCTTTCCGCGAGGAGGCTATCTCGAAGAAACTGATTCGCTTTCCTGGCGTCGTCGAGATACGCCCGTGTGGTTGTCTCGAAGCTCTCCTGCGCAGCCCTTGCCACCTGGTCGTATTTGCGGGTGCGATCGGCCAGGGTTCGCTCTAGAGCAGCGATCCTGTCTCGCTCGCCGGCTTCTTCGGGCAGCGATATGGCAAGGCGTTCGAGGAGCGTCTCCAGCGGGGGCCTCGCTTCCGCCCCGAGTGATTGTCTCGGTGCACGAGCGTCAGCGGCGTTGCTGCGCTTCTTTACGGGGGATTGACTCGTTGACGACGGCGGCATGGCCGTCTGGCCGCCGGGGAAGGGGACCTCGACGGCCATTTCCGCCCTTGCCACGGAGGCAATGGAGGCGGAAGCGGCCTGGTAGGACTTGTGCGACTCGACGTGTGCACGTAGCCTGGCCATTCTATCCAGTAGATAGGTCAGGCAGTCGTCCACCTGGGATAGGGGCGGCGTTTTAGATCGGGGGTCAGCAAAAAAAAAAAAAAAAAAACGACGACAAAAGAAAGGAAGGAAGGAAGGAAAGAAAGAACAGCCGCACACTTGTGCTACGGGAGATTGGGTCGGAGGGGGGCGCGGTTTGGCAGCGTACGTATTTCAATGAAGAGGCGGTTTTGCTAAGGCTCTGTCCGCTCCTTGCGGCAATGTGCTCGAGTGCCGGCTCGACATGCTGCTTCTCTGCTGCCATTTGGGCGACGGGGAAAATCTCCGAGTAGAGCGACTCGACTTCTTCCTGGAGATGTGCGACTTGTTGGCTGGTCGCTGGTGCGACAGTGTTGGAGTGCTCTGCCGCGACGAGCGCTTCCAGGTACACCATGTCTAGCCTGGCGCGAACAGCTTCCACGGTGGTGTTGATCAGGCTTGGATTCCGTCCTGTTAGAAACACCTCGGGTGACTGATCTTTTTTGGGCATGGTGTATTCGTACCGCATGGACGCCGCTCGGAGCTTTTCCGTGGCGAGCGCTTCATCGGGATCAGGTTGGTCCAGCTCGCAACCCAGCTTTTGAAGGCTCGAGAGCAGCTTGTCGTCGGATTGCAGCACGGCCGCGACGCCATGCGCGAGCGCTGGCCCTTGGTCCTGCATCTCGGCGAGGCTCAAGTGGATTTCTCGCGACAGATTCTCCACCTAGGATCTTTCTTAACCAGCGCGTCGGTTTTCATCATGCCGGCCAACCGCTTCGCACTGACCTCCATCGTGAGCTGATGGCGCTCCTGCTCATTCTGACGCCTTTGGACGCGCTCGAGCTCTTCTCGCTGGGCCGCAGTCTCGGCTTGCTTCTTGGCCATTCGGGAGACGGCGTCATGCTGCTGCCGCAGGGTTTCTGTCTGCCTAGCTATGTGCTCCGTGGAGCGTCCGAGTTCTTCGGTAGCCACTCGCAGCTCATCCTCGGTTACTGCTCGCACTTGAGCGAGATCATGCGAGCCCGCCAGCTCGTCCACGCGCCCCCTCTTGTCCAACTCGACGTATCTGCCGCCCGCGACGATTAGCCGCGTGCCCGAGACCCAAGGGAGCCGTTTCCGTTTTCCGTTCCCGCGAGCGCCCGGCAGGAAGACCAGAGGGAAGAGGCGCCGGGTGGACCTACGTCTCGAGCTCGTCGGGTGTCAGCAACGTGTCACTCCGCAGGTGCAAGCGTATCCATTCAGCAAACGGGGGCCCTCGGTCGGGATCGCCCAGCGCTGCTTGCACGTCATCCCGTCTCAGGGGGATGCCGCATGCACGAGACGCTCTCAGGGCAAGCGACTCGGCCTTTTCTCTCAGTTCGGCATCCATGCGGGCGGTAAGGCGAAGCGAGGTGGCGTTGGTGAGGATGCGCGTCGTTGCCGAGGAGCCAGGAGGGGAGGGTTTCTCAGCGTGTACAGTATCACGGTTCTACGGCGGCTTCCTGACCGCCTCTGCTGACCGGGGCGGATTTCCTGGCCGGCGGGGTGAGTGGTGAGCTGAAGCAAGCCAATCGGCAGGACGATGGCCTCAAGCTGTTTGTTGACAAAAGCCTGAGCCCAACGCGGCTTTGAGGACGGAGTGGGCAGCGTGCGCAGATGAAGGTACGAAGGATGTCGCGATTTTACACGGCGGAGGTGTTGGGTAAAAGTTGACCTGCAAAACATTAGGTACCTACCTACCTGTTGACATGCACCCAAGGTATGTACATTACAAACTGTGGTTGACAATGGGCAAACAACAATCGCCCAGCCGATTTAAGCCCGGGAGCTGATGTCAACCAGACTGCTTGCTGGGGCCTGGCACAGTGCGCAGCGAGCGCACTAACCGACCCGCCCTGCACACCACCACGGCCACCACCACGGCCACCACCACTGGCTGCACTGCGCGCCCTCGGCAAAGCGGAGCTCGGGCCTGCTTGCAGCGCCAATGCCGCCAAGAGTGAATCTGCCAGGGCAGCCAGGGGTTGCTCGTGGCGCCCTGGTCCACCGCCCGGGCCCCTGACCGGCTACGGCTCCCCCACGTCGCACAGAAGCGTCAGGTCCGCCGTTCCCAGCCTATCAGGTTGCCTCGACATGTTCAACAAGACCCATCAGCTCAGTTCGACGTCACTGATTGACTTGGGCGACCCCCCGTCATGTGTCGTGTGTTTGTTGCGCCCATCATGGGGCAGGAACAACCCATTCACATCCACCCTCCCCCACCCCCCTTGAGCTGTGTCCGGTATCGCAGCAAGCTGACAATCTCCAGTCTCCTCCCTTTGCATGAACCAGGCAGATCAACACCGTGATGCCTTTCCGGGCCCTGACGCATCGTCGGACCAAGATGAAACCGCGCAGTCTCTCGCGTCTCCGGCACCTCTCCTCCGGGGAGTGAACCAGGTTGAGCCGGTTTTGACGACCTGTTGCGCAATCCAAACCCCCGGCTCGGACAGGCCGTGCGTGCCTGGATGTGTGTGCTCACAGCTCAACGCACAGCAGCAAGCCGTGTTGCAAACTAGAAGCCGGGCGACTTTTCTTGTTTGACCATCCTCTTCGCCAAATCCTCCAATTCGAACGACGCTACTCGGGCGTGTGAGCAATGCGCGGCTTCTTGTTATCAGGCCGGGTGGATCTGATTGGGGCAGCGCAGGCTTTGGCTGCCCCGAGGCGAATCGCTAGATCATGGCCATGTCAATGTCAGCCCTCGGAAGAGAGAAGCACGTCCAGCTCTGTGCCTGCGAGAAAACGTTGCATTTGGAATTCCCCATCTGCAGGTCCGCGAGTCTGGAAACTCGGAGCCAAAGTCCAAGCGCAGTCGTTCCCTCAATCACAACGCCAATTTCCAATGACCAACGTCTGCTCCTTGGCGAATATAACTGAACGTCTGGTCCCGGCATCTCGAGGTCCGGCTTGTACGATCAAGGATGATTTGCCACATGGTAGTCGGGACTACGTATACACGGGTCACGTCTCAAGCGCTCCTCCGGAGATACTGCCCATGGTGAGGACTAAATGTTTCTTGTTTCAACAGTCTCCCTATATTCCATGGTTGAAACATCCCCAGTGTAACAATCCTTATATAGATCAAACTCCGGCACGGCATTGCCCGATTCTTCACCATCGCACACCAGACTCCGACATCTATTTCGAGAACCTTGACCGTTGCACAGTGAACAACTCACTGCCCCGGACTGCGCACATGGTGCGTATTCTTCTCCGAATAGCCGTCCAAAACAATTCCATGTCACAAGGCTTCGGTGTTAAAGCAGCTTCAACCCTTAGCGAGCTTCCCGTTTCTTGTCACCACCACCGAACCACCGAATCAAGACATCATGGCCAGACCCAACTCGAATCTTTGGCGAAGCAGACGGAGCGAAATCCTTGATCATGTTATTCAACTGTTTTTCATTTCGCTCATCTACATACTGGGCGAGTCAAACGTCATAGCGGTGAGTGTAGCGCTAGTACCGGCGCAACTGCAATACTTTGCCTCCATTCTCGGCATGGTTTTGGTCTTTGTCACCATGACGGCATTCGGCAGCGCGTTTCGGCGCTGCGATGACTTTTATTACCAATGGATCAAAGCCAGGGTAAGAGAAAAACAAAATCAGTGGATATGCCACAGGTCCCGTTTCGTTTCTTTTTCTCAGGCGAGGTACAGGTCGACTTCATCAATGCCAATCTCGGAGTAGGCTTCACCGTGCCCATCATTATGCTGAAGCACGTTCTCGGCATCAGAGATATCGGATACATTGCCGCCACTTCTGGTGAGTTGAAGGCTCTTGTTTTCTCAGAGGAAATTGTCCTCGGCGTTGAGTCATAAAGACCTAATTGGGCTTAGTTGTTACCAACATCACATCATGGGTTGCTGTGTTTCTCCTCAGCCTATCCGGATTATCACTGATTCGGAAGATTCGGCACCGTGGTTCAGAAGATGCGCAATGCAGCCCTCCTATCGTCGTGGTTGCTGGTTCATCGTCATTGGAGGCTCAGGAGAACGCATGCCTCGCCACTCTTGGGCCCTTTGAGAGGCAATGGCAGCATTCAGCGGCGGCGATGGCTGATGATCAATCATCTTCCTCCAAAGAAGACTTTGCAGACGACCAACCCATCAATGCACCCACTCCGGAACGACCAGACAAGAGCTTGTGGTACTTTCTCAAGACCAATGGCTATCCTTTGTTCTGCCTTGTCGGAATAGTCTCAGTAGGCGTTCCGCTAGAGGTCAAGTTCCGAGATAGTCGGGCCATGGATGGTTTCGCGCTCTGGATGTGCTGGATCATCTCGGTGCGCCTGCAGCGCATGATGAAGTCTGCGTACTTTCTTACAGCCAACATGCGGTACCGGCATACATTGTCCACCATGATCAACCCAGTATTAGCCACTACGATGCTCATGCTCGGATACACTCGTCTGAGGGGGGCAATACAGCAGTTTGAAGGAGGTATCAGCAAAGTTTTGGGGGGCTTCAGCAGCGGCACCCCTCTGTATTCCATCTGGGCAGCCCTCGTCATGCCGTCGACCATGCCAGACAACCCGAGCCGATGGTTTGGCGCCGGCGACTTTGCGCTTTCCCTGCTGGAGTGTGGTATCGTCACCTGGGGTTTCAAGCTCTACGAATGCCGCCGTCAACTCTTTAGTCATGCCGGGGTTTGCATCGCTCTCTTCTCCTCCATTGCCGCCGCCGGAAATGTCTTTCTTTCCGTGCTTCTCGCCGGCATCCTAGGGCTCGAAGCGCCAGAGGCGCTGTCTTTTGCCGCTCGAAGCACGACGCTGGCTCTGGCCAAACCGGCAGTGAAGACGCTAGGGGGAAATCTAGCCCTCAACGCGACACTGGTGGTCAGCAATGGCATACTCGGCCAGCTGCTGTACCCGTTCCTGCTGGACAAGCTGAACGTGCCAGTGTCCAGCCAAGACGGGCCAGACACGGACAAGCAGAAAGATGGCAAGGACGACGGCGACAGCTGCACGACAGTCGCGGCAGGGGCTGCGATTGGCATCAACGGGGCGGCCATGGGCGTGTCGTACCTGTACGAGGTGAAGAGCCGTGCCGCGCCCTATGCAGCGCTCTCGATGACGCTCTTTGGGGTCATGACGGTGGTGTTTACGACCTTGGAGCCGTTCAAGGGCCTGGTCCTGCGGCTGGCCGCGCGGTTACATGATGCAGAGCCTACACGTGTGACATACAATGGGTTCGCCAGTATATAGCAACGCTTGACAGTGAGCTACGAGCCACGAGATACGAGCTACAGGTTACGAGCTACGAGTTACGAGCAGCAAGCGTCGAGCAACGGGACGAGCAACGAAGCAGCTAGATGATTACCCCAAAGTACGCCTGATAAGATACGAGAAGACGAGATTATGGTTATGGACGGCATTCCGGCTTCGGTTTGACGCGAGTGCGCACCAAGTAGGTTTTGGGGAAATGGGATAATGAGGGGCACGGTTCTTGGCTGGGGGGTTTTTTCCATACACGCAAGCGCACAAGCGTTTTCTTCATCACCCTTGCTTGGTCAGTGTTTGTTGAAACGATTGATTTACTTTTGATTGCCAAATGTACTTTTCCCGTCAGTAAAATGGGTACATGGGTAAATGAAGCTCTTTTTGAAACTGCGCGTTCCGTATTGAAGCCTTTTTTTATTTTTCCCCTTTCTTTTTTGGTCCCTTGGTCCTTTGGTCCTTGTCCCTATAGCGGACACGTTGCCGGCGCACATGTTGCCGGCGCACACTGTGGGAAATGATGCGCTGCATTCCGAGTGACTTTTGTTTTACTCCAACCTGCAAGAGGACAATTGATTAGTTGCCCGCCGCGATGGCTCTCCATGGCCTACGTACACGGGTGCTTGGCCAGGGGCGGCGGAAGCTCACCTCTCAATCAAATGCAATCCGCTGGCCGTCTCGACGACGCCGCTCATCTCGCCAGGCTTCAGAGCGAAAGCAGCATCCTCAAACTCCTTTTGCATGTCCCCGCGGCCAAAGTAGCCCAAATCGCCTCGTTTGCGTGCGGATGAGCAATCCGACTCGGTAGGGGCGACGTCGCCCAGAGGGGTCCCCTTCTTGATTTGCTGCTCGTGCGCCTTGATGATGACCATGGCTTCGTCCTTTGTTCGCGTGATCTCGGACTAGACAACGTTAGCAAAAGTTTTTTTGCCACCCGACCAGCAGAGAAAAGCGCTGCGCCTTGGGGCGCTTTCATCTTTAAACTTTTTTTTTTTTTTTTTTTTTTTCAATTTTTTTGAATCTGATTTGAATGGGGTTTTCCCCGGCACGGATCGAGTTCGGGGCTGGTTCTACCTCTCGCCAGCTGCTAGGCCGTCTGCTATCCTTGTGCTTCACCAACAGGTGGGCGGCGCGAATCTTGCCCTCCGGCACGCTGGGGACGGCACCCTGGCGCGAGTTGGCGCTGTGATGCGCGGCCATGTAGCGCTTCAGTTTGTCGGTATCGGTGCCGTGCGGAGGTTCCCATCTGGAGACCTTTTCGAGGGAGTTGAAGTAGTAGGGCAGGTTCTTGGAGTTGGAGTGGCGCACTTCCCAGTTGGGGGGGAGACCGGTGTCAGCCTGTTTGGATTGCGATTCGCGCACGACGAGCGGTTAGGTTAGTTGAGTGGGCGAGGGGGCGCACAGAGGCCGGTAGTATAGCAAAGAGGCGGAGGCTGGAAGGGAAGAGGGAAGAGGGAAGAAGAGAAAAGAAAAGACGAGACGAGGCGAGACGAGGCGGGTTTTCTCCTCGTTCTGTTTTCTGTGCGTGCCATGACAATGTTGAGCGCGGCGAAGCGCAGGGCAGCCAGAGCTGCTTCGGAAACGAGCTGCGAGTTCCGCGGAGGGGAGGGGCAGTAGACGGGACATACCATGATGGAAAGAGGGGCAAGAAGGGGAAAAGGAAAAGGAAAGGGAAAAGAAAAAGAGGGGGATGTTCCAAAGGGACAGAGAGAATGGGGAGATTTGGCGGTTTGGAAAGGGAAGCAGCTGGACGAGGCGGAGGGGGCGGGCGGTAGGAGAGGCGGCGCGCGCAGAGCGGTCGGTATATATAGTATATATATGTATATATATATTATATATATATGCAAATGGGGGAGAGGGCGGACGAGACAATGGCGCTGGCGGTCACGTTTGCGCGAGGGGGCCGGTCGGGACGGGTGATGCTGGCTGGGGGGATGGGAGATGGGTGATGGGTGATGGGTGATGGGTGATGGGTGATGGGTGATATCAGAATTGGGGACGGGACGGGATGGTGCAGAGGGGTACGGGGTACATGGGGCCTGGTACATGGGGTCTGGTACATGGGGTCTGGTACATGGGACCTGGTACAGGTGGGATACGAATGGCGGGCGGCGCGCCGGGTGGGTGATGTGGGTGGGTGAGGGCTGGGAGTTGAGGGCTGGGAGGGCTGGGAGGACCCGAGGGAGGTGTGCAGCCACGGCGGCGCCAGGAACTGGACGTGGACGGAACAGCAGCTGGGCGGAACAGCAGAAGAGCAGAGCAGAGCAGAGCAGAGCAGAGCAGAGCAGAGCAGAGCAGAGCAGCAGAGGTCAAATCAATGCAAGCAACATGGATCCATGGCTTGCCCCGGAATGTCTGCAGCCGTGCATGCCTGCATGTGGCCCGGTGACCTCGGGAGCGACTACGGAAAGGGACTGGAGATGCTGCCTGTGCCTGTGCCTGTGCCTGTGCCTGTGCCTGGCCCAGGCCAGAGAAGAAGTCACCGATCAAATTGATGACCACGTCGGGGCGGCTGCCATCAGACGGCTGCCATCAGACAACGTTGGACGGTCAGGTCAATGCATGTACGCTTCGCACCAGACTGCGACTGCATCAGAGCTTGCGCTGCACCATCCATCATCACCGGACCACATAGGAATCCATGTCGTGATTTGGCGCGGCCAGTTGACCCCTCTCAGCACCAATGGCGCGCCCCCGCCCCCGCGGCTGCTCACCTCCGTTACCCGCCCGCACTAAAAGGGCCAGGCCAGTCCCTAAAACAGCACCAAGACAGTTGACACAAGACGTCTGGTGCATGCTCCAGACTGGACGTACCAGACGCCAGACAGTGCGCGCCCTGTAAGCGGGCCTACAGGGCCGGCTTACTACGTGCCTCGCGAATGACCCGGCGGGGGGGGGGGGGGGGGGGTCACGAGGAAAACGGCGAGCGCGGCACCGCAGGGCGCAGACGGGCTTTCATCCCCTGCATCGAGGTCACGCCTCGCTGCGGAAAACTGGGCCGCGTGGCTGCATTAGGCGGTGGTTTTAGATGCGAGTTTCTTTTTTTTTTTTGTTTGGTTTTGTCTGCATTGGGCCGGCACCATGGTGCGGTGCGAGGTGGGCCGACGGCGTCGGGGCAGTTGATGACTTGCAGATAGATACTGTAGGATGGGGCGCTCGGCCGTTTGGGGAGGGAAGCCTGCGATGCCGCGGTTTTGCCGCAGCCCGTTTGGATGCCAGGTGCCAGGCTGGGGGGTGGTTGATGCTGACTGTCGGCTCGGTTGCGTTGCGATGCGTGCGTTGCGTGCGTTGCGTGCGTTGCGTGTGTTGCGTGGCGAGCGGGAGGGGAGCGTGGGGGACCAAAGTCAGGTGTGAAGATGAGCAGGAGCGTAAAAGTAAAGGCAAAGAAAAAAAAGGAAAAAAAAGCAAAGGCAAAAGAAAGGGGGGGAAAAGGGAAAAGGAAGGGAAAAAAAAAAAGAAACTCGTCCAAGCCGGCCTGCCTTGAACCTACAGTACCTGCCTAAGGTACCTGGTAGCGATGCATGATACGGCGTATGTCGACGCACTTCTGCTCCCCCCGCGGCAGAAGTGATCAACAACGCAGGGACTTGCACTTGCAATAATAACGCATTGCATTGCATGTACGTACGTCGCATTTTATTTACGGATGCATTCCACGCCATGCTCTGCATCTAAAAGGGCATCATTTGTCTAGCCGAGCGCGCTTGGCCGGCTGCTCGTCGGAAAAAGCGACCTGTCCGGTGTTTTTTTTTTTTTTTTTTTTTTTTTTTTGTGGGTGGCGGGAAGCCTCCGCTTGCTTCTAAAAAGCCTTCTGTAGGAATCGAAGGTTTGAAGGCTTCAAGACTTGAAAAGTGAAAAGGAAAAGCTAAACAGCGAGGCAAACCCCCAGCAGAACTCGGTTAGTAAGCGTGGTGGCGGACTTCTCTTGCTCCTGCCCCACATGCTGGCCATCATCTTTTAACCTCTTTCCCTCCCAACGCGCGCATCCCTCTCCTTCACCACCAACTCACAAACTCACAAACTCACACACCCACAAACAGCGCACCCATTCACCGACTTCACGTGGCCGTATCTGCCTTTTCGACAGTTCTCTCACCTACGCTCTTCGTCACTCCCCTTTCACCATAATTGCCAAATTATCTTATCCCGTATCTAGCAAGACTTGGAACCCAGATACAGTGCTAGGCAGACGTGCCCATATCCCCGCTCGCAGTCCACCTCATTCATCGTCAAGACACACCTTTTCTACCGTTGCGGCAATGGCCACTCCGCAGTCGACAACGTCGTACGAGGGCTCCGGCTCCAAGAAGCTGGAGCAAATCACCTTCCGATTCTGCTCGGAATGCTCCAACATGCTGTACCCCAAGGAGGATGAAGACGCCCACAAGCTGCAGTTTACCTGCCGAACCTGCCAATACACCGAGGCAGCCCAGTCGACCTGTGTCTTCCGCAACGTCCTGAACAATTCGGCCGGCGAGACGGCCGGCGTGACCCAGGACGTTGGATCTGACCCGACGGTTAGTCATTCTCCACCTGTTCTTTGCTTGGCCTGTGGGTGCATTATTTTCTGCCTCGTCTGTGGAGACGTAGCGACAGACGCAAGCATGGAGAACATGGTGAGGAAGAAGCCAGCAAAGGACGGCCAAGACTCCACCGACCCGTGTCAACTCGACCTTGTCTGTTGCGGAATCGGCGATGCCTTTGCCGAGTATGACGAAGAAGAAGTCGACCACACCGACGATTGCGGCGGCCTGCCCAGTCCTCCCTTAACGGCTCCCTCGTCCGAGTCGACCTCCCACGCCGGGTTCGCGAAAGATGCTGCCCTTTTTGCTGCCTCTTGAAGCTTGATGCAAACCATGTCGCCGAGTGGCACCTCCTCCGACACGCTTCAATATCCGGTTGCGGGCTGGTATGATCGACTACCATCACCCGGATCCTATCTCGCCATGTCAGGACAGTTCCTACGATAGGAAAGGGGTTTCTAGACAAGTTGCGAGCAGCTGCAGCGGCTGCGTGTCTCTCCCTTATTTTTTTTTATTTTTATCTCTTTTTTTTTCGGGACTCGTCAACGTTTGCCTCTGAACCTGCTGGCTGACGCATGTTTCTTTCTTCTTCTTTTCTTCCTTGGCCACAGCTTCCTCGGTCGAACAAGACGTGCCCCAGATGCAACCACGAAGAAGCGGTGTTTTTTCAGTCTCAGGAGCGAAGTGCCGAAACTGGCATGGTAAGCAGCACCTTGATGCCGCCGTCTCTGCGAGACACGTTTACTTTATGCTGCAGTCAAGTACGGTATGCTGACACGGCCCGGATGGAAAGAAACTGTTTTACGTCTGCTGCGAATGCGGTTTTATTTTCGGCTAGTATCCCCCACGCGTTATGATACCCAGAGGGCGTGACCCAGTTCGCGATGCTGTTGGTGACTGTGATGATGATGTCACCCGACTTGCGAACGGGGTTGATTTGTTGGATTGGCGTTGGGTTAGCATACTGTATTGGCGTCGGCGTACGGTTGTATTTTTATACGTTTTAGATTATAATGCAGTGTGGATCAGCCAAGAGATGTGGATTTGCGAGTATGGGGGCTTGAACGGGCCTATCGTTTGTTTGAAGCACGGTTGTTTCTTCCGAACGCGAGATGTGATGAAGTTGGATACTGCAACGGAGCCATGGAGCCATGTAAAGGTCAAAAGTCGTGAGTTTGAGCGTTTGCGCTCCGGGTGATGAATGCCTCGAAAATGCCAGTATGTAATGTACAACAATCCCCGCCTCGCACCTTCATAGATGCCATGATGTTTATCTGCCATGCAGTGGCCCGACATGACGCTCGGTATACATTCCCATGCCTTGAGATCCCTGCCCGCCAGCCACAGCGCGCGCCAGCCGTTCTCCTCTCCGCTGTTCTTTCTTTTCTTTCCCTGCATTCTGTCGTTTTATTTTTATTCTTATTTTTATTTTTTTTTGCTTTCACTTTTTCATACGCGGCCCCCCCCCCCCCCCCCGCTAGGCCTGCATCGGGGCCATGGACAGGATCTTGCTCCACTTCTTCCTCTTGAGCTCGGCGCCGACGACGCCGTTGATTCGCGATCCGACCGGGTCGCCGGACTTGTTGAGCAGCACGCAGGCGTTGTCGTCGAAGCGGACGACGGAGCCGTCGCGTCTTTGCATGGGGTACCGGGTGCGCACGACGACGGCGTGGCGGATGTCGCCGCGCTTGACTTTGGCGGCGGCCGAGATGCCGGCCATGCCGGAGGAGGAGGCGCCTCGTTGTTCCTGGACGACGACGATGATGCGGTCACCTGTTGGGGGGGGGGGGGGGGGGGGGAGGGGGTTGGTCAATGGATGTGTCTGAGCGAGACGGAGAGAGGGAGACGGAAAGACGGAGAGGGAAAGACGGAAAGACAAAAGACGGCAAAGTCCAGAGCAACGGCGTACCGATTCGGGCGTGGCGCTTCTGGCCGACAATCAGGGCGCATTCGACAAGCGCAGCGCCAGAGTTGTCGATGCAGTTGAGCATCGTCTGAAGACTCGTTAGCGGCCAGACTGCGACGACCAGGCGTCATGGCTCGGTGGTGTCTACCTTGAGCTGAATCATGTTGGCGAGAGAGAGAGAGCCTGCGACGCCGCAGCTTCCTTTTTAGACCAGCTTTGCGCCTTGTGGCAGTTGGCTCATACCCATCCAGCCCTCTTTTGGCGTCGAGGCAGGTCGAGCGAGGTTCAACGATCCCATCAAAAGGTCTGTCCCGTCACGTGCGCGGTCACGACGAGCGGCGCCGTTGCGGTCGCCCGGCCAGCGAGCTTCAGGGGGGCTGGGTTGGGTTGATGGCTCCAGACCCCATGTTATCCACCCACACTGCAGGGGTCGAGGCCCTGAGAGAGCGCCAGCCAGGAGGTGCAGGCAGATGCAGGCCTCGGGCTTTTCCACCTCGACCCAGAGCCAACGCCGCCGCATGTCTGCAACTCGACACCCAAACTTGTCGACTTCCCCCCGCGGCACCGATCTTGCCTTGCCGCTCAACTTTTGCCTTGTTTCCCGGCTGCGTCGTCCGCTCCAAATCCGCACAACTTCCCGTAAGAAGGTTGCTTACAGGGTATGACGTCGTGAGAACAGGGACGAGACGACTGGTTGGCTGGCCGAGCAGGGACGCACACAACTCTTTCATACGGGCTCTCTCTCCCCTTTGGCACCTGGGCGCATGTTGACGACTCCTCCGGTGCGGGTTCTACAAAGGGACGTGATTGCTGACCAGTCGATTTTTTTTTTTTTTTTGGAGTTTCCTGCGCAGCGGAGAGAACGGCTCCTTCAAGGCAAAAATCTGGTCTCTGGGTTCCTGCAGTGGCCGGCGGACAGACACGAATCGAAACTTTGACGCTGTGCTGTCCTGGGGACTGAATGGCCGTTGGAGACTGAGGCGTGCAAAGAGACGCACTCGTGTGGAAAGTCCTACGAGATCATCTGCCGGGAAGAAATGCCTCTGCCCAAGGCTGCATCATCCTCGACGAAGCATCGCCTCACCCTCGCTCAATTGTCGGCGTACGATGACATCTTGACCGATGCTTTGGTCGATCACGTTAGTGGAGTCCCGGACCGCCGTGTCAACGGCGGGGAAAAAGGAAGAAAAACTGACGTTCGCCCCGATAGGTGTACTACTGGACAACCGTTCCAAAGAACAGGCCCTCGTACCACGCTTCGCGGGGCATTTTGGAGCATGCCATGTGCAAAATCATCCAGGATGAAGTCATCCTCAACAGAAACCTGGCCGCCGCCGAGGAGAGGCTGCTGGCCACGGACGGGCTGAAGCGGTTCGTGGGCGGGCTGAGGACGGGCAAGGAGCAGGACGACTTCAAGCGACACCTGAGGCGCTACGCGCAGATCTACATGCCAGACTGCTCCTGGGAGGTCAGCTCCACCAACCGGTACACGATTGTCTCGCACGAGGCCAGCATCACGGCGAGGCGGTACATCAAGCGCAACGAGTCCGTCAGGTACCTGACCGGGATCCAGGTGGTCATCACGCCCGACGAGGAGGAGGAGATTGCCGTCCGCAAGAAGGACTTTAGCATCGTCGTGAGCTCGCGAAGCAAGAGCACGAGCCTGTTCATGGGGCCCGCGCGCTTCGCCAACCACGACTGCGACGCAAACGCCAGGCTCATCACCACGAGCCACGCGGAGATCGAGATCGTCGCCGTCCGGCCCATTGAGCCTGGCGAGGAAATCACCGTTACGTACGGAGACAACTACTTTGGCGAGGGCAATCGCGAGTGCCTGTGCAGGACGTGCGAGAAGGGGCGGAGAAACGGCTGGCAGCCCGAGGAAGGTGCTGCTGCTGCTGCTGCTTCTGCTGCTTCTGCTTCTGCTGCCACGGCCGGGCGGGCGGGCACGGAAGAGGAGCCGGAGCCGAAGCAGGAAACGTACTCGCTGCGGAGAAGAAGGCGAGAGGGCAGTTCTGGCGGGTCTCGCACGCCTTCGGTCACTCCGGGCATGCGGCCGCGAGTGGCCAAGGCCAGGATCAAGGCCAGGGGCTCGCGACTGTCGGCCGCTCGCGACTCTGACGCCACGTCTCCTGCGCCCGGCTCCCCAGGCGGCCCAAGAAAGCGGTCGATGGACGACGACGCAATGGCCACACCTCCTCTGACGCCGGCCAAGAAGCTCAAGCATACCATGGAAGCTGCTGCCCCCGTCTACGCCGCCGCCGCCGCTGCCTCGAGGGACAGCTCAGTCAGCGGAAGCTCGGCCTCGGGCACTGATGAGGCCGCTTTGGAAACAGACGTCACCTGGCCGGAAAAGGAGGACAGTCCTGAGGCGCCTTTTGCAACGCCACTCAAGGGTAGGATGGGCGGGCATGACGACACCAAGCGATTGGATACTACCATGGCCGCCACGGCCATGTTGTCGCCGCCGTCGTCCCAGAGCGACATGGTCCAAGAGCTCCAGCCCATGCCCGTTTCGGCCTTGCCAAGCTCGCCCAGCAGCGGCAAGCCGCCAGCCATGGCTCCTCCCATCGCAGCCAGCATAGAGCGCGCGGACGACGACGAATGCGAAGCGGCAGCCTCGACGCCGCCGCTACCACCACCACCACCGCCGCCGCCGCCGCCGCCGCCCAAGCAGGGACGCGGACGCGCGAGGCAAAAGTCTCCTCCGCCGGCCAGAGTCCGCACCCCAGAGGACTACGTCCTCACCCCGCTGCTGCTCTCGGAGCCGGAGATGGCGTGGATCCAGTGCACAATCTGCAGCGAGTACTTTGTGCAGCAAAACGCCTACTTCACCCGCGCATCGTGCCCGCGGTGCGAGCGTCACTCCAAGCTGTACGGGTACATGTGGCCCAAGACGGACAAGGCGGGCCCCCTGGACAAGGAGGAGCGCATCCTCGACCACAGGATGGTGCACCGGTTCCTGACGTCGCACGACGAGCGCAAGGCCCGCGGCAGGAAGAGCTTGGCGGAGGGGGGGTGCGGCAGGGCGGCGGGGGAGGAGGCCGCGGAGCCGGAGAGGGGGCGACGGCGGCAGCGCAGGCGGCGGCGGGGGGGGGAGGCCCGCGACACCGTGGTGGTGAAGGCTTCGGAGGAGGAGGAGGCGGAGGAGGAGGAGGAGGCGGCGGAGTCGTCTGGCCCGCGGCGAAGCGGTCGCGCGCGGAGGGCGAGCAGCAAGCTGAGGAACGGGGCGTAGACGTCCGACGGGGCTGGAGAGGTGGCATAGCGGTTTGGTTTGCACGACGGACATGACGAGCTGGACATGACGAGTGTGCTTTTGTCAATGGCCATGTGGTACTCTGTACATGTATGAATATGCCCTGCGACGGGCCTTGTCGAGTGGTGCAGGGCCGCTGGGCCGGGTGATTGGTGACGGGAGCGGAGGATACGCACGCTCCCGAGCAGACAGCATGAGGCCTCGGGTGTCGCGCTGGGCCGTCGGTTGCCCTTGGGGCCAGCGCTGCCGGCGAGAGCAGGCGGGTTTGACGAGGCTCTCCGGGTCAACGCGTGCCACAGCAGTCGGGCAGCCGTCATGGGGACGCGTCCCGGCAGGCGATTCGCAGAAGCACGTTTACCGGGACTGCATGCTCGTGGGTCGGCAGTGACTCGACAAGCCCTGAATGGGCACACGTCGGCCAGTCAGCGCATCAGGGTCCAGCACTCACGGGGGCAGACAGACTCGTCCAACACGGCACAACCCAGGGCTGCGATGCAGCCACGATTGATTATCGGTCTGCACTCCACCTCCACCCTTGCGAGATGTCCCTGGGACAAGTCACGTGGATCCGCCGCGAGCAAAGCCCGATCCATTTACGCATGTCAAACTGTCAGAGGGCCGACGGACGTGTCGAGGATCGTCGGCTGCGGGCGTTCCTGTCACGCAAGGTGCGCGCTGGTAAAGTGCAAAGGATGGACGATGCGGCCGGGCAGGATACGAGGCGTGGACTCTCGTGCGGCACGAGGGCACGGGAGCCGGGAGTCCCGAGGATGAGACGCAACGTTGGACTGGGCTGGGCTGGGCTGGGCTGGGCTGGACTGGACTGGGACATGGCAGCTTGCATTGTATCGACCCTGCCCTGGCCCTCCCCCGTGATGTTTGCTGTTGCCAGGGAAGAACAGTGTCAAGGATTCCGAATACGAAACCCACGGACACGAGACGAAATCCAAAACGGCCGCGCAAGCTGACGGGACTAACTAACCCTTGCCTTTTTTTTTTTTTTTTTTGTGGCAACGGCGCCAGTTGACTGGCTGACTTACTCCGTACTTGTTCGCAGTGTCTTGGTGAAACAACCGTGCGGATGACGGACGACACGGTCCCCCGCCGCCCGCACCAGCCACATGGAGCTGACGCCAGCTCTTTTTGCTGCCGTGGCGGTCCTGCCGCCTGCGCCTGCGCCTGCGCCACAGATTGCCGCGTGAGCAAGGCAGGACAAAATCTAGGCGGTCAAAACACGACACGAGAAAAAAGAAAGAAAAAAAAAACACACAAAAAAAAAAAAAAAAAAAAAAAAAGGGGTCAAACTGGCTTGAAACTTTTTGTCCCTCTCGCTTGCTGCCTCGGACTCCCGCCCTCCGCTCTCCTGAGCAGAATTGTGTCCCGCCCGGCATGCTACATCGATCAAGCAGCCATCCCCGGCCGCCGGCATGCCCCTGCCAAGGTCCCCCCCTCCCCCACCCCCGTGTGCGGAATGGTGCGGGGTTCAAAGCGCGTTTCTTCTTTGCGCTTGTTGCTCCGCGCTCATTGGGGAGGGGATGGGATGGGATGGGACAGGCAGCGGGCCAAAACAGCCTTCAGAATCGGCAGAATCAACAGAATCAAGTCAAGCAAGTCAAGCAAGTCAAGCAAGTCAAGCAAGTCAAGCAAGTCCCCACGGCTCAGTGCTGGTCACGGCCGGGCCCCTGGCCAAGCAGATGACGCCAGCGAGCGCACGGTGGCCAGCCGGCCGGAATCAGGCTCGTTCTGCTCGTACCTACGGAGTACGTAGCTGTTGATCCGTGCTACCTGCTGGGCTGCTGCTGTACGGAATATCGTCGATACGAACTTGCACCTGGCCACTCTCTGACGCGTCCTGGTCAAGGCCCGAGGGAGGGCGACGGCGGCGACGGCGGCGACGGCGTCATTGGCGCCCTTTGGCCATTGGTACATTCACGTTTGATCCGTCGAACTGGCGACTTGCCGGAACCGCCGCCAGCTGGCTAGCATCTGCCAAGCTGCTGCTGGCTGCTGCTGGCTGCTGCTGGCTGCTGCTGGCTGCTGCTGGCTCCTGTTGCTTGCCAGTGCTGCTTTTGCTTGTCTGGGCCGTTTCACGTCGGCATGCGCCCGCATCTTCTCATTTGATGTTCTCTTGAAAACTTGAATCTGAATCTGCGTCCTTTCCAACACGGCGCCGTCGCCAGGTGTTTCCTCCTCCCGCCCATCGAATCGCCAACTCGTAGCGCCCTTACTCTTCACCTCGGCCTTTCTTTTCTCCCTCGGACGTCAACGTGATACGAGACTGAGACTGCCAGGCGTTGCCAACGGTCCCGGCAGCTGCTCGCACCTGTCGTCACCCCCCCCCCCCACAAGCCGCCTCCTAGCGCAATCGGTTGGCGCTGTTTTGCGGCAGGCTAACCCCAACACAGCCTCGTTTATAGCGCTGGACGCGCGTATTCAAGGCCTCAAACCACGGCTCGGGTCTCGTCCATCAAAACAGAAAAAGGACCAGCTCATCCCAGGGGGGGTTTCAGGGAGCTGATTCTTACTCCCCCCCTTTCGCGTGCATTCCCGGGTGGAGGGCCGGCTAGGAATATGATACAGGGCATTCTTCTTCACAACTTCTCACTTGCCTGAGGGTTTCGACGCAATGGCCGAACTCGGCGAACTCGGCGCTCTCGACGACGCTCCGCAGGGTGGATGGAAGGCTTCCAGCGGGATTCCCGTGCCCGACTTTGTCGAGCCAGTGGTGAGTGCACAACGATCCGGCTGGATGCAAGGCAACAGTTGGTTGCCTCTGTTCCTCTCTTCAGGCAAGAGTTGTGCCGAGGCTGCGCAAATCTGGTGTCTCCGTCATGGCTGGCCAATGTCTGACTTTGCGACCCCTTTCAGCTCACTGTTTCCGTCCTGCTCCTGGCAATCTTCTTCACCCGCAGAAGGGGTTACTCCTTGTCCAAGTCGGCGAATCCGTACCAACTGCTCCCCGACGAGGAGTCGCCGAGAAGCTCGGACGAGTATGGCGAGCTCCTGTACCGTCGGCAGAGCGACCGGCACCCCCCCAAATCCCGCTCTCTCGGCCCTTGCCTGCGCCTCACCACCCCAAACTCGAGCCGGTTTGCGCAAAACTGGCACTCCAGGGTCTTGCAAAAGTTTCCGTTTCTGATTGAAATGTTCTACTGGGGGGTCAGCTTCGGCGCGTACCGCTACACAAAGGTGCTCGCCCAGGCGGCGTATGGTGGTCGGCGAGGGCTGTGGGATTCGGCCCAACAGCGTGGGCTGGCCATTCTCAACCTCGAGGCTCTGCTGTGGGGAGGAGACGGACCGGCGCCCGGCAGGTGGCTCGAGTGGAGGATGCAACGTTGGTTCCTGCGCGGAGCCGAGCTGGGCGACTACCGAGCCTGGCTCTTGTCGTTGCTCAACCGCGGATACGCCCTGGTGCATTTGCCGGGCACCGTCTCGTTCCTGGCCTACTACTACACCGCCGCCTCGACGCACGCGCGCTTCTGCACCGTCCGTCGAACCATGACCATGACAAACTTTGTCGCCTTTGCCATCTTCGTCCTCGCGCCCACGATGCCACCGCGGCTGATGCCCAAAAAGTACGGCTTCGTCGATTCCGTCAGCCTCGAGGACGCCGAGTCCGTGTGGATGGGGGGCGACTTTGTCAACCTGCTGGCCGCCATGCCCAGCATGCACTTTGGCTACGCATTCTGCATCGGCTGCACATTCATTGCCGAAAGCGGCGTCCTCGACGGGGTGTCTTGCCGGCTCGGAAGTCTGGCCACGGGCCGGTCGGCAGCAAGCCTGGACGAGGACGGGGACGGGGACGGGGACGGGGACGGGGACGGTTGCGAAGCAGCGGTCGAGACCCGTCGCGGCGCGTTTGCGAGAGCCTGCATGTTTGCGTTTGGGGTTTGGTACCCGACGTGGATGCTCGTCACAATCGTCAGCACGGCCAACCACTATTTCCTGGACGCCTTTGCGGCCATGCTGGTCTGCCTGGCGGGCTACATGTCGAATCGAGTGCTCTGCGTCTTCCTACCGGTCGAGGACTACCTGCTGTGGGTCCTGAGACTGGAGAAGCCGGTCCCGACGACTGGGTGGAGGAAGAACCTGGCAGTCTTGTAACGATGGCATTTGCACAGGAAGATGACGATGTAGCTGACGAGACTTTTTTCTTTTTTCTTTTTTCCCCTGGCTTCTCTTCTTGTCGGTTGGGTTGCTGCAACCAGGTCTCGGCGCGTTTCGAACGCGACCGAGTCAGCCGCGCCAATGCTCGTTTCGAGACGGCCGCAGTGACGCGTTGATGAGGGTGGCATCTTGGGGGATTTCGACGAGCTCGCGATACCTGTGCATACCGTAGCGTAGCGATGGGGCGTGCGAGTAAATACGTGGTGGTGGCCACCTAAAACCGATACCGACTGCTCCCGTCGTTCGTGGTTGCAGCAGGCGTCTCACCGATGTGGTCCTCGAGTCGTAAATGTATGTTGCCCGCCTCAGGCCACGGTTCAAAAACCTTGCCGCAAGTTTATCCGGACTAGTCCACGAGGGGACATGAATTTATTCCACTGGTCAGGGCCAAAAATGTGGTTTGTAGGAGGGTTGGATTCTTGTCAGCTAATCTCGTCTGGGAACCCCACCATTCCATCCCTTTACAGACACCGACCCCTGCATGCCCCGCATACCCCGCATCTGGCGTTGCCGGTTTCGGCTGCCAAGCACAAGCACAAGCGCATGCGCATGCCCCCGGCGATCAAAGCCAGAACCGACAGGCAGAACTCGTCGTCTCTCGATTAACCCCCCCCCGGACGCGCTGCACGGCACGCTGGGGGGGCCCCGTCGGTCGCCCTCGGCCGGCGGACAACCTCCGCGCGCGGCTGTTGATGGACTGACTACGACCACGCTGGGTCTGCACTACACTGCCGTCGAGCCGGTCGCGCCAGGCGCAAGCAACCGCCCACCCGGAGTGGCGACACCGCGACGACTGCACGTGGACGGACTGCTGTTCGAGCGACCCGTCGAGCTCTACGCCCAGCGCTCGTTGATTCCAATCGATGCATGTGCTGTCCAAGGTCATGTCTTTGCATCCCCCGTGCCCCGGCTATCGAGTATCTATCTATCTACCGGCCTGATGACCTTGCCTGGGTTGCCCGTCGGCCCTGTTCCATGCGCTGCGGGGGCCAACACCCAAGGGCCCGATCGCTGGATGCGCAAAAGCCGGGGGGTTGGAAGGAGAAGGAGAGAGAAGCACGCACGCTTCAGAGGGTGAATATGTAAGCACGGGAAATTTAAAAAAAAATAATAATAAATAAGTAAGGAAGTAAGTGAGTAAAAATGCACGCAACAAACGCCGGCGGCACGCGCATGCTATGCTCGCCATCGCCTCGTCGGCTTCAGCCGGCGCACTCGCCACCTGCTGCCGGGCTTCTCGCGCGCCTCCGGCTCCGTTTCCACCGACGTGCGGCCGCTGTCGTTGCTGCTGCCCGTGGTGCTCGCGCTGCCTCGCGGCTCGAGCCCGGCGTGGCTGCGGCCCAGGATGACGCCCAGGCTGCGGCTGGTCCCCTGCCCGGCCTGGCTGCGCATCAGCTCGCTCAGCTCGCGGCTCACGCGGCGCGCGTACATGAACGTGTACAGCTCGTCCCCGTCGACCAGCTCGTCCGTCGTCACGGGCAGCGGGATCACCGACAGGGCGGGGATGTCGGCCAGCGTGCAGCCCGAAAAGGGGAGCGGCGCGCGCGCGCGTCCCCCGCGGGGGCTCTCGGGGTCTCGCGGCCTGCCGTCGTCCGGCTTCGTGGCGGCGGGGGCGGCGGGGTCGACGGCGACGGTCGCGCCGGCGGGGGAGGGGGTGGTCGCGCGCCGCCGCGCCGTCAGCCACTGCGCGCGCAGGTGCGGGCTGTAGTGAGGGAGGGTCTCGGCCCGGCGGCCGTCGATGACGTCCCCGAGCTGGCGCAGGCGGGCGGCCAGGCCCGAGTTTCCGCACAGCAGCCTGTTTGTCCGGCGTTCCAGCCCCAACCGGCTGTTTCGGGCGTCCGACTCGCCCGGACTGTTTTTGCCCGAGCAAAGACACGCGTTGGTAAGTAAGAGCGGAGGGAGAATAAAAACGGAACTCTTGGGGGTGTGCGCGCAGGCAAGCCGGTGGGCACTGGTGCGCACAAGAGCCGCACTATAGGCAGGGTTCAACCTTTTCATAAAGGCAAATAACCCCCGCGCCAGCCAACGAGGAGGAAGGGGAGGCGAGAACGGGGCGGAGGACGGGAGGACAAGTAAAAGAACTGACGTCGAAGCCAACGGCGGGGTCAAAAAAAAAAAAAAAAAAAAACCTACCACTTGAGAATCGTCATCATCATGGCCATGGACAGATTGTGCCACCGGATGCGCATGCACAACTCGTTCACCTTGGCCTCGCAGGCCTTGGCTGCGTCCGCCCGGGCGGCGGCATCGTCGGGCGGCGGCTCGGGCGGCGGCGTGGTCAGGCTCTGGCTCTCGGGCGTCAAGGTCTCGCATATGGCCTGCAAGTCGGACACGGCCAGCACCGTGTCGGTCAGCGTGGCGACGAGACAGTCGACCTCGACCCAGGTTCCGCGGTCGGGAAAGGGCAGCTGGGCCGACTCGACCTGCAGAAGGACCTTGAAGAGAACGTGGACCGTCGATCGGCACTGCTTGAGCTCCTGGAGAGCCCGGGCAAAGACCGGACACGGCTGGCCAGCCGGCGTGGGCGTGGGCGTCCTGAGGTCCCACAAGGCGTCGATTACCTTGCCTCCGACGGCCAGCAGGCCGATGATGGCTGTGGCCACGGACAGCCGCTCCCTGACGACCAGCGTGGGGGACGGCATATGCGCGACAGAGAATGCGAGTGTGCTGGGGGTGATGTCCTAGTACGTCGAAAACGTTGATTCGACGTTGCAACGGCGGAATCCCGAGCTAGGTCTGCGTGGAATGTGAAAGCCGCTGCAGAGGACTCGCAGGAGACGCGCCGCGCACGGTATCTCCGCCTGCTCCGTTGTTGTTGTTTTTTTTTTTCCTTTTTTTTTTCCCGCTTCCGAAAGCCGCAAGTCGGCCAATGCGATATCGAATCGTCGTCGGGATGCCAACCCTTCTCCTGGGCGAGCGGCCAGCAATTTGAGAAAGGGAGGTTGGGGGGGGGGGGGGGGGTTTCAATCCAGCAAAGCAAGATGTGGTGTGTTTATACGCCAGCAATACTCGGCACGAAGGGAGCAAAGGTAGGAAAGGAAAGACGAGGCCAGGGTTGACACGGCTGGTTGACACGGCTGGTTGACACGGCTGGCTGGCACGGCTTGCTGGCACCGACGCAGGTTTCTCCCTTGTCTGTCTTTTTGTCTTTTTTTTTGCTCCCGTTTAGGTGGCGACGTTGCTTTCTCAAAGTGCGTCGTGTCTCAATTCAATCATGATACATACGATACGCATGTTCCCGGAGGAGAAAAGAAAGGGGAGGGGGGGTCGTGATTAAGACACTTGCAGTTGCCGGGTGGGGTGTATCATGGATGGCTGCCAGCTGGTGCGGGGCGGCACCGGGGCAGCCGCTGGGTGCGCGAGAGGAGGATTGAGCGTCATTATAAAGCCGTGGGCACTGGGCACTGGGCACTGGGCACTGGGGCACAGGGCGCTTTGGGCATTCGGTTCCGGCATGTTGGAAGCAGACCAGACGCCAGCCAGCATCAAGTCGAGGCAGCATCGAGGCAGCAGTCGAGGCTCGAGACGAGCGAAGCCCGGGTAAACCGGCACACCGGCACAAGGGCAGGGGTGGCGAAGTGGCAGGCGGATAGTCGGCAGCTGGCCCACTTTTAGCCAGCTGGCCAGTGGCTGCTCCGCCCAAGCTGGCTGCGGCCTGTCAGTTGGAGTGAATGTGAGGGCCAGTCACGCCGGGCATCAGCCAGGACGGAAAACAGAATGAAAACAACAATGAAACCAAAAATAAAGGAAAGATAGCAAAAGGCCAGGCCTCTTCCGTGGCCCGTGCCGCCGACGCCTACGATGCACGCACGCACGCACGCACGGATCTGCAGCACCATATGTATCAATGTATGGCCGATGGGCCCACGGCCACGGAACTCGGCAAGCCTCGATGCCTGCCGCCTACCCATCCCAAGCCACGGCACAACCACATGGCCACAGTGACTTGAATTGGTGGTTCCTTTCAATGTTTGCTGGCTGGCGGTGACGGCACCGCCATCGCCATCGCCATCGCCATCGCCATCGCCATCGCCATCGCCATCACCATCGGCATGGGACTCCTGTATCTGGCCCAGACGGTGGAAACGGTCACGCAACGTTGGTGGGTAGGGAGACTGATGACGACCGACGTGCGGCAGCAACAGGACGAGGACGGGACGTTTCGTTGCTTGCGCAGCGCCACGTGAGCCCGCCTCTCCGCCCGAGTGCCAGCTCTTTTCCCGAAAACAACAGCGACGACAACCACGATGACGACGACGACAAAACGGCCGGGATGGATTTGCACGAGCCTGTCCAGGAGCAGCTAGACCACAAGTCGGCGACAATGGTTGCATGACTTGCAACTTACTTGGGGCTGCCGGCTGCCGCGCCCGCGCTGCGTTCCCCTGTGCCCCTGTCCCCTGTCCCCTTGTCCCCCTGTTCCCCCTTCTTCATTCTTCATTCGTGGCAGCTTCCCCCGTGGAGCGCGAGCCTTATCCCTGCCTTCCCTCCGTCCCAGCTGGCGGCGACAACACGGGAGCGGCGGAATCGGCAAAAGTATGGACTGGACGGCTCGCCCAGCAAACCGGGCCCCGTTGGGCAACCTGAAAGAAAAAAGAAAAAAAAAAAAGAAGAAAAAAAAAACACCCCGAGGTTCGAAAAGGGGGCAGGGCAGCAAAGCGTCAACCGCGCAGAGGAATGAAAAACATCCTTGAATGCTGCTGATGCTGCTGCTGATGCTGCTGCTGCTGGCTGACGCGAATGGCTGCTCCTGTGCCCTGTGCCGCCTTCCGAGTGGCGTTCCAGCGTCGGCAAGCCCTGGTATGTTGCCAGCCAGCACGTTGACGCGTGCCCCATGGCCATCCCATCCCATCCCATCCTATCCCATCAATTTCTGGGGCGTGCAGGACCTGGAGGTTGCCCCGGCCATCTTGCAGCCAGCCCGATGGTTTGCTTCGTGGGGGGGGGGGGGGGAAGAAGCCCGCCGGCCGGTGGGGCGTGAATCAAAAGCCGTCTTGACATGAACTGGGGGTTTTCGACCAGGCTGCCTCCCGGATTCTTCTGATTCGCACGCTGCACAAGGGACGGAAACAAAAGAAAAACAAGGCAGGGCTCGACGAGCATCCGACGCATCGTGTTGCTGCGATCCGGGAGCTGTCGAGTCAGTCGGCTCGGTCGGGAAAGGGAAAAAACGCAGCCGCCCGCCCGTCCTCTCTGTGCTCCCCCTCGAGTCGGCGGGCGGGTCGTCGTGGGCGCTCGCTGCCTGCTCCGCCAATCAGCCCACCATTGCCGTGAAAATGTTTCAGTGGGCTACATGTACATTCATACATACATGTGCCTACATGTACCTGTGTACCTGTGAGCCAGCGACCAACAGGCACGTCAGTACATACCAGTACCAGTCTGTGCCAGCATATGGAGTGACGCACCTGTGGCCCCTACTGGCTGCATGTGGACAGTGGACACCACGCCCCTCCTCGACTCGTGCGTGTGCCCGGGCCGCGCGGCATCGACCTCGTTGCCTATTGCCTATTGCCTGCTTGTTCCTTGTTCGTCGCACTGCTGTCGCACTGCTGTCGCACTGCTGCTGCTGGCCCGCCAGCCCGCCATGTGGCCGCGCCATCTCCATCTCCTCCCTTTTTTTTCTGGTCAAACACCAAACACCAAACACCAAATACCAAACACCGAGGATCCCTGGAGCAAATCAGCACATACCTGCGACTGCGACACAGGGGGCCCGTGTCAGCCCGGTGGCCTAGGGCGCTCTGGCCACATAAGCTCCCTCCCGCCTTGGGACATTGAATGCAACGCAACGCTGTTGGGCAAAGGAGCGCCAGCCAGCCAGCCAGCCAGCAGCTTGCCTCTGCCCCCATGCTGAACCAAAGGAAGGAAAAACAAGGAAATGCCAGACATCCCATCTGATACCTCCTCTGAGCGGTTTTCAAGCCCGCGGGAACGGGAAAACAAAAAAACAAGAAAAGAAAAGAAAAGACACACACAGGAATGAACATGGGTGCTTTTCCCCGTCCCGTCAAGTTTTCAAGCCCACCGACTAAAGCGTTCCATTAGAGAGTGCATGCATCCAACCCGTCCTGCCCGACCATGCCAAACTTCCCATACATGCTGGCGCCAACCATGTACACATCCAGATTGCATCTCGACAAAAGCAAGAGAGGCAGCAAGGCGACCAACGCCGTCCAGCCGAGGGACGATGCTCCATTCCCAATGTTTTGTCTTGCATACCAACCCGGCATTTCCCCGTCCCAAAGTACATTTCTGCCCCAATCCCCAGCCTCGCCTGCAGGCCCCTCTTATTTTATTTTTGGATCCGCAAGAACAAGATCAAGATCAAGACAAGAACAAGACAAGAACAAGCTTCGACTCGGACGAGACAAGAATGCGTACTTCATTTAAGCGATGGCGCCGGCCGCCATGGACCCAGCTGCGCTGCTCGACTGCCGCGCTCTCTTTCGGCCACTAGCCGTAGAAGGGTGCATCTTCTCGGTTCTCTCGCGCTTGAGCTTGTCATCCAACACCCGTGCTGCAAAGGCGTTAGCAAAACGGCCGAGGCAAGAACAAAGGAAAGCAAAACAAAGGGAAAAGGGGGAAAAAAGGGGGGGGCGCCTACTCAACACGTCGTAGCCAAACTGGGGGAATTCCAAGCACAGGCTCTTAAACTCCTCCTCCGCCTCTGCCCGCAGGGTGTGCGACCTCATGGCCCAGAAGCTCGCAATCGGCGCCCGCACCTTGACATCGTCGTTGGTGGTGTTGGCGTACACGTATCGGGCGTAGGCAATCTCGCCCTTGGCCGTCGAGTCTATGCAGTGAATCTTGGACGACGACAGCTTCTTGAGCTCCGGGACGCCGAACCTCTCGGCAAGCGTATACACCCGCGCATGCTTGAGCAGGTGCACGCCCGAGTCGTCCACGAGCGGCATCTCGGGGTCCTGCTCGAGGACTCGCTGGCCCGGGATTTTGCGCGGAAAGTATTCGCCCGTGTAGAGAAACTCGAGGAACGAGCCCACCGCGGGGGCGTCCTCCTGCAGAAGCTCAATCTGCCGGGGCTTTTTTTTTTTGTTTTTTTTTTGTTTTTCCCTCCCCCCCCTCCGTTAGCGAGCGTGAGACGACGACCGGCGGCGGCGGCGGCGGCGGGCGGCGGCAGCCCCCCCCAACCCGTCCGATGCATGGCTCCCCCCGGGGGGGAGTGGGAGCGGGGAGTGGCAGCGGGAAAAAAAAGCAGTTGGGCCGTTGCGGGCGCCAACGGGGGAGACTTACGCTGCCGTCGTCGACAAACTGGCGGCAAATGTCGGCAAAGTAGGGGCTCTTGCTCAGCAGGCTCTGGTGCGCGCTCAGCAGCGTCTGCGCCTCGTCCTCGCCCACGACGAGGGTGACAATCGGCGACGCCAGGTAGGCCATGAAGCTCATGCGCGGGGGCTCCGCCGCGCCGCCGTCCTGCGCCGCCTCGTCGTGCTGCGGCGCGCGCGTCACGTCGGCTTCCTCGGCCATTTCGACGTCGGCGGCGGCGGCGGCGGGCGGCTGGGAGGACAGCTCCTCGGGAGCGTGCTGCGCGTCGTCGTGGCCCAGGTTAGGCGACATTGCGGGAAAGGGATATGTCTGCGGCGGACAAGACGGGAGAGCGGCTGGGTCTCGAAACGAAGCGGGGGGGCGGCGGCGGACAAGGGCGCGGGCGCGGGCGCGGGCGCGGGACGGATCGGGGTTGGATTTCGGGGGTTGTGTTTTTAATTTTAATTTTAATTTTTTTTTTGGTTTACTTTTTTTTTTCCCTCTTTCCCCTTTGCGACGGTCGCGGTGGTGGTGAGGTGAGGTGAGGTGGAGGCGAGGTGTTGTGAAGCTTGCGATTCTAGGGCGGAGCGTTCTTTTTTGTTTACAACTTTGCTTGTTTGTTGGCTGGTTGGACTGGTGATGACGGGTCACGTGATGCGCGCCGGAGACTTCGGGGGGTTATGGCGAGACGAGCTTGCAGCTGGCTTGGCTGTTTGTCGGAGCTGCTCGTTTTGATGGATGCTCTACTCTGCGGCAATGTGCAAGCCTGTTTCAATGATTGAACAAGGATTGTTTCAATACTTAAAGATGTATTCTAGTATCCGCAAAGTATCTGTAGACAGCGCTTCCCTCCAAAGTCGTGCGGCGCCGCGTTTCACGATGCATGACCTTGGCGTCTTAATTCCTCAGCTCGCCCATCACCAGCGGCCCCAACGCCCATCTCATCCGTTGGGGATTCTGCCCCCTCGCAATCTCAGAGGTGACGGGACGCCTGGGTGGCCTCGCTCGACCGGCACTGCCTTCCACCACCTCAAGGTGAAGCAGATGCCGCCATGCCAGCAGAACAGGCCCTTTCAGGCAGAAAACATGGGCCATTGCGGGGAGGGGTCCCGACGCCGCTTGATGCAAAAGGCGCGGCGATCCAGCGGCAGCAACTGGCGTATCCCGAATCCGAATCTCTCAATGGCACGAGGCTGTCTGCAATATGTTGGGCGTGGTTGAGTAAACACGTCTTGCTTTGGTCCGCTTTGGTCCGGCTGGTTTTGACCCACGCTCCCTCCGCAGGCTGCCACTTTGACTCGAGAGTGCTTGCGCAACGCAGCGCCGTTCCCTTGTCTTGCCTGCCGCGTCGACGCAAACGAGGATGAAAAGTGCACCCTGGGCGACGATGGTCCACGGACGCCAAGCTCTGCTCGTCCGGCCGGAAACGGTGGCGCTGGGCTTCAACCTGACGACGGGGCCATGTTGGACCGTCGGACGTCCTCGACTGCCTCCAGGGCGAAAAAAAAAAAAATCTTGGGAGGGCGCGCCAAGAACGGCGGGCAAGTGAGAACCAGGGGCTTTTGGCAGAGGCCAAGCTCTCCGGGGGAGTTTGTCCACCAGCTGAGCTGGCCACGGTCGCCTCGATGCTACCCCGTTAGTCAAGTCATTGGCAAACACGAGGAGCGGCGGGCGAACCAATCGGCCAAGGGAGCTCGAAACGCGGTGCCCTCAGTGGACTGCGTGCGCCGATCGTGGGATGTCGCGGAAAGCTCGACGACAGCGTTGCACCGAGGAAATGGCCGTTGTCTCGTGTGCTCTCCCTCTGCCTCGCCGTCAACGACCACGGGGATAAGCCGGCCCACGGATCCGCGCGCAGGAAACTTGGCACACATACGAGAGCAATCCTGAGGGTGTGTAGCGCGCCTTGATGGGATTGGAAGTCGACATGTGGCTTGAGGAGCTTGGGTGGCACAATGACGCATCACGAGGGGGGAGGACGAGAGGTACGAGGTCTGAACGCGTCAAGAACGGCGCCAAACCCGTCCGCCGACCTTCTTTTCTTTCTTCTTTCTTTTCCCCCCCCGCATCGTCGGTTCTTCAGTTGATAGGAGAGGCAGGTTTGCCGAAGCTGGAGTGGCAAGTCGATGAAGCGATGAGGCAGAGGGCATCTTGAGCTGCGGGCTGAGCTGAGCTGCTTGGTGCGAAGCTCGGGAGGCAGGAGCGCCCGGGACGACTTGCCCACATGCACGCACGCAGCTGCGTCGGACGGACGGTCGGCCGGTCGGACACAGACGAGCCAGCAGGAGGTCGCCCCGCGCCAGCTGCCCCGCTGGCCCTGCGGCCCTCGATTTCTTGGCAGGTGTCCACCCCCGCATTCGAAAAAAGGCACCAGCTGCTCAGCACTCGGCGCTACTCCCCTTCAGGCCAGCACGCCCGAGCGCCCCCGGTTCACAAACCTGATGCAAAGCCAACGTCGGTCCTTCCAGCCCGACCCTCCTCATCCTCCTCGCGGCATCACCATAAACGGCTGCGTCGTGCATCGTGCATCGTGCATCGTGCGCCGTGCGCCGCACCCTCCTCTTCCTTCACATGGTGTGGGCTGAGCTGTCATTTGAGGGCAGCAAGAATCGCGCCCTGAGCTGGCATGCCCCCCGGGGTCGGGGTCCGCCTGCCCCAAGTACCCAGGCAAGCATGTATATAGCCCGCCTGCCCGTCGACCAGGCCTGCCCGAGGGTCCGGGCCTAGACGGCGGAACGATGACTCGCTTTCCGTCCCTGCTCTCGCCTGCGTCCGTTCGATTCCAGCAACATGAAGAAGAACTCTGCCATCCTGAGCCTTGCGGCTCTCGCCCTCGCGGCTGCTGACGATCCTTGCGTCGGCCTCACCTCTGCTTTCCCGGCCTGCCCGGTATGTAGGCCCGGAGGATGGCCTTTGTCCGCATCTGGTTTTTTGGGGTTTCTTTTTTTGCGATGGGAGCAGCTGATCATGGCGACCGCTTCGCTCGTAGTTTGCGTGTATATCTTCTGCCGCCAGTGCAGTAGGATGTACCAATACAGCAGACCTTGGCTGTGCGTTTACAATCCCCCGTCTCACCAGCATCCAACAGTTTCCTCGCTATAGTACATCAACCGTCGGGCTTTGCCCTGGAAAGAATCACAAGGAAAACTGACCGTCCGCGCTGCCCAGGCAATTGTATTCCGGCGAGCTCCTCCTCCATCATGAACCTTGCCATCGGATGCGCCGTCAAGTGTCCAGCTGGCGACATTGGTCCAGCCCTCTCTGCTGGATCGGCCCTGTGTGCTTGTGAAGCAACTCGGACCAGGGAACCCACCACTGCTGCCACAGCCTCTCCCACGGCCAGTGCTGCTTCCGAAAAGCCAAAGCCCGGATCGACCACCTCCACAGCCCCGGCTCCAGGGACGACAGCCGGAACCGCAACCGCCACCGCAACCGCCACCGCAGCCGCAACCGAGACAACCGCTCAGGCCACGGCTACGTCTGCTCCGCCGTGTGCTCCCTCGTCCCCGTGCGACGCTGTCAAGAGCAAGGTGCCTGCCTGCGCCAGCTCTTGCATCGGGTCTGCAGCAGAGGCTGTGGGTTGCGGCGCGGAGAACTTGTCCTGCCAGGTCAGTTGCCCCGAAAAGCTCTGGACTTTTTTATTTTTATTTTTTTTCCCCTCCAAATCATGACACAGACAAGCATGGACGTGACTGAAACGCTGGGGCGACCGTCTAGTGCGCTTCTTCTGCGGCTATCCAGCAATCCGCGTTTGGCTGCGTGTCGTCTGCGTGCGGCTTGCAGACCGGCGCCCAGGTGCTGCAATCCGTGTCCGCGGTCTGCAGCTGCGTCGCGGCGAACCCCCCGCGGCCCTGCTCGGGCGGGAGCGCGGCAGCGACGCCGTCACCCTCTTCCGCCGCGCAGAGCCCCCCCAGCCAGGGCTCCTCGCGTCCCGGCTCCGTCTCCGGCCCCGCCGCCCCGTCGCCCTCGCCGCCCTGCGCGTACGCCGCCCCCGCCCAAGCCGACTGCGGCGCCGTCGCCTCCTCGGCCATCCCGTCCTGCGCGCGGCAGTGCTTCGCCTCGGCGGCGCCCGGCGTCGGCTGCAAGGTCGCCGACTACCGGTGCCAGTGCCAGCCGCAGGCGCAGCAGAGCCTGTCGGCCGCCCTTCTCCCCTGCGTGCAGAAGCACTGCCCGGCGTCGTCTCTCGCGGCCGTTGTCGGCGGCGCCAGCTCCGTGTGCGCGTGCGCGACGGCGGCGCCACCACGCGCCGCGGCCTCGGGCGGCTGCGCGGCCGGCCCGACCGGAGCGGAGTCGCGGTCCGGCGCCGGAAGCACCGCCTCGGGATCCGAGACTGCGGCCCCGACCTGCGACGGCGGCGGGTGCAGCCAGCCGTCGTCGGGCGCCCAGACCGCAGGAGGAACGCAGACCGCGGCGGCCACCCCCGGAGGCGGGTCGTCGACCGCCGCGGGCCAGCCGCAGCCGACCTCGAGCGCTGGCCCCGTTCTCGGCGGCGCCGCCGTCCACGACGTTCCGCTCGTCGCTGGCCTCGTCTGTCTTTTCTGGGCGGCTGCCGTTGCCCTGTGAGGAGTAAACGGCAGGGCCGGTGTTTGCCGTGGTTGTCGTGGATGTCGCCGGCAGGGGTACGGTGCCCCGTGCCGCACAGCAGAGTCATGTATCTTACCGTACAGACGGAAAGGGGGACGCATCGACGACAACCAACTCCCAGCACCTTAGTTTGCATGGTCTGACGAAAAATGCACCGGGGTGCCATCCGCACAGCCCGCCGTGGCAAAGGGACCAGTGACTACGAGCATGATGAATTCCAGCGCGCGTGAATCCCAGTCCATGAGCCCGCCCCGAACACCAACACGGAGTTCGTCCCGTCCAAAGCCCAGCCCGGCACTCCCAACCCGGCACTCCCAGCCATCGTAGCTCCCCCTCGCCTGCAGCCCGCGCCTGCGTCACAAAGCACCGCCGTAGCATTCGTCCCAGCGCGCCTTGCCTTCACCCCGACCCAGCCGCATTCACCCCCATCGCCCCCCGCCCCACCCCGCCACCATCCACCCGCAAGCAGCCCGTCCCGGATGACGACCCGCGTGACGGGCCGAGTTCGCGGCTGCTGCTAGGGTCACCCAAGGTAGACTAGCTAGAGCACTACAATGATATTAATAATGAGCAGTAGTGCTTGTTAGCTACTGCCAAAGGAGCAAAGGTGAGTCTTGTTTATCTCATCCTTTATCGCTCCAGGCGATAGGGCCTGATGCTTCTCCATAGATATTCGAATTCAAATCATGAGTGAAATCCCGTAGTGGTGAAATTTGCATTTAGCTTCATCAGTGGAGGTTGTTAACCTGGACGTCATATTCCACGGGCCAGTAGGGTAAGCGGGTTCTTGATGCGCCGCGGACGTCGCCGCGGTGCAAACGACCAGACTGACTACTGCCCGGGAACCGAGGCCGCTCGAAGTTATGACTACATCCGTCCGCTACGGACGCGTCGCCGCCGCCATCCCCACCGCCCCCTAGTTGCGCGCCCAGCATGGCGCATGCGCACCGCTCGCGCCCACGCAGCCCAAGTCCTTCATCAACCCGGCATAGCCCGCCGCCCCGAAAATCTCCGCCGGCGCCGGCGCCAAGGGCCCAGCGCGCGCGTGCAAACCCGCCATTTCCGACGCAAACACCGGGGGTGGCTCGTCAAAGACGCCGCCTGCGGGAGCGCCAGCGACGGGGACGCCGATGGGGATGCCGATGGCGTAGGCGGGCGCGAACCAGGCCAGCTGGGCTCTCGGGCCGGGGGACAAGCTGCCCGAGGGCGCGGAAGCCGCCGGGAACGCAGCGTGGCCGGCGAGGGCTGCGAACGGCGACGTCGGGTGGCTGTCGACGGCGACATGCGTGTAGGGCGCGTCGTCCCCCGCGCAGCTGTAGGAATCGGATTGTGAGTCGGCTGCATGGTGTCGAGCCACCACCGGCAGCGGCAGCATGCACGTACCTGTCGATGGCGGGCCCGGGGCTGGGCACCGGGGACGGGCAAGAGCCCAGTCTGCGGGGCGCCTCTTTCGAGCCCCAAGAGCGCTCTCTCGAGCTCCTCTTGGACGGGTAGACGCACTTGATGTTTCGGGAGACGCATCGCTCGCACCGGGGCTGGTCTCTCGAGCACCGGTGCTTGGAGCCGCGACACGCGCGGCATGATCCTATCCGGCGCTTCTCCACGCCGGCTTCTCTGAATATCTTCTCCAGGGACGTGGTGATGTCCTTTTGCGACATGTACTTGCTGGCCGAGTCGTATCCGGGGCAAGTCACGCCGAGGCGTGCGCAATTCCGACAGCTGGGCAGGGCCTTGTCGCAGCGGACCTGGTAAACCATTCGTAAGCCCCAAGTCCAATGTCGAAGCCTACGTCCATGGAAGGTTTGCAAGGTGACGGACGTACTTTTCGAGACCGACAAATCAGGCAGGCTACAAGCCGGGCAATATCAGCAAGTCAAATGTTGTTGGTGTTTTGCTTTTTGCTTTTGCTTTTGCTTTTTCTTTTTCTTCTTCTTCTTCTTCTTCTTCTTCTTTTTCTTCTTCTTCAAAAAAAAATTGAAAAGGTAGACGACAAAAGTCAAGCGTTGGCAGAGTGGCTGTCCGTACCGATTTCTGCGTCTCCAACGTCCTTGTCAGCCAGATTTGGAGCCATCGTGTGGCATATTATGACATCACATCCAAAGTCGAGACCAGAGCACAGTTATCAGGTCAGGACCAGAGTCACCAGACACCGACCGGGATATATGGCCGCGCGGAACGTCTCGAGTCTGGCCGTCGCCGAAAGTTCGTTGTTGGTGGATGCTCAAGTAAACGCGTTCTCGATGGCGTCTTTCAAGACCCCTCGGGGGTTTGGAGGTGATGATGAACCCCTGCAGCAGACGAAGATGGGATAAAAGCTTCGATGGGCGACGGTCAAGAGATGAAGCAGAAGACCAGAGCAGTCATCCCAGGGCTGAAAACGTGCGGGGAAGCATCGAGACTTTGTGGCATTGCCTGTTGCGCAAGCCGGCGCGCTTGCGGGTTCAGTGCATGACGGCGTACAGCACGGCAGCATCAACATTCTACACACCCAGCGCGCGCAGCGCAGCAGGTTGGCCGACGGCAATGTGCCGCAGCGTGCCTTGTTGCTTCGACTCTGCCGGCGGCAGTAATTCCGAATGACGCAGAGGCTCTCCCGGCATCGCAATGGAGCATCTCCGAGTCTGGTCTAGGCGGGGAAGGTTTATTTATTGTTTCAGGCTAGGATGCTACCTGCCAGGCCGATATCCACAGGCAATGCAACCTCCTGTTGCTTGACGACTTGGTCATGGGTAGAACGCGTCCACGCCTTCGATGGGTGTTGTTGCGGGTGCTGGCTGACTGCCCGTCTCCTGGTCGATGGCAAGGGCAACTCCCACCCTCTCAGCAGCCGGAGATTCAAACAATCGTCGAGTCTTGCAAAAAGCTGAGCTGGACAGTCCGGAAGGTTGGGAACAGGCTTCTTTGCCACACCCCAACCGAAGTATGCCTGCAGCGTTGCGGAGGAGACGGCGGAGCCGGTGGAGATGACGGGACGCAATGTCACCCAAGCTCGTTCAAGAGTTGAGCCGGGCCCATCGAGGGGTTCAGGAATCAGTACAACCGTCTGCCGGGCCTTGGTGAAAGGAAACCGAAAGGGCAGGATGGGTGTGTGTGTGTGTGTGTGTGTCAGTTTGCCATCACGTTGCAGACTCCCCCCCCCCCAAGTGCGCGAGCTCGTGGGGGTGGTGAAGACGTCGAGAGTCTGCAGAGGAACAAGTTGGCGAAGAAGGGATGGAAGAAAAGGGGGGCGGTCCTAGGACACTCTGGGTGCCACGGGGATATTCGCGCGACTTGCGCCTTTCGCTGCAAAGAGAGAGAACTCCAGCTCATCACCCCCCCCCCTCCCGCCGCCTTGGTCGAGTACCTTTCGGTTCCCCGCCCTTTGGCACCGTGCCTCGCAACGTCAATAGTGCTGAGTCCTGACGAACGACTGGTCCATCTAGTAAAAGGGGAATCAGCGGCGGGCGATAAGGTGGCGAGCGACTGAAAACCTGTCACGGGGCCGAAAGAGGAGCGAGCGGTTGCCGCCCATGACGGCCACGAAATCTCGCCGTCCTTGTCTTCATACCGCGCGGCATTGACGCAAGCTTCCCACAGCCATGAGAGCTGGGGTTGTCGACTGTGTCGGCGCTGATCCGCCTCGATACTCTTGACTATCAAGGATCCAAAACGGTAAGCGGAAAGGCCGCTGCCCGCTGCCCGCTGCCCGCTGCGCAGTGCTGCTGAGCCCACCGGGCCGACGACTTGCCAAGTCACGAAATGCGGCCTCGTCCCGCGCGGCTGCAAAGTGCTGACGCCTTGCATCGCAGGATCCCGCAGCCCGCAGCGTGCAGCGAGCAGCGTGCAGCGAGCAGCGTGCAGCGGGCCGCCCATGCGGTATGCGGTCTGGTGGGCGGCAACCCTGCGGCATGGCGGCATATCGGGCACGGCGGCACTTGCTGCCGGCATTCGATCTGGCAAGGCCTCCCCACCGCCGCTGTGTCTGTTTGCCGAGCCATGGTCGGAGTTTCGCCTGCACGTACCAGGCTCTTGGCGGCGTCGTCGTCGTTGGAGTCGTCAGATTCGACCCAGCCAGTTGACACCAAGCAGCCAATTCCTGGTGGGAGGGGCGCCATTTGGGGGCGGAAACTGACGGCCTAACTGCTTCCGTAGTCTCCAAAGGCAGGCTAGGCTGGGCTGCTGCCTATCTGGTCAGCTGCCCCAGCTGCCTCGCAGCCGCCAGGTAGCCAGCCAAGCCGGATTGCCGATGCCATCCCGCCCGAACCGTCGAACCGTCGAGCCGTCGAACCGTCGAACGTCGAACCGTCAAACGTCGAATCTCGAGTCGTCGAGCCGTCGAGTTCGCTGCAGCCAAGACGTGTCCGCAGTTAGGCTCTGTCCCTCGGCTCTATTCTTGTCCTGTCACGTCTGTCCTCTGTCCTTGTCCTGTCGGCTCTGGCTCTGCATCGCGCCCCCTCCTGGGTACACGAGCCGACCGATAGCGGGCCCCCCCCCCACCCAGCTCATTGGCCACCCGTCCGACCTTGCCTGGCTTTTCCTACCCACTTGTTGACCTTTTTATACACTACCAGTGCAGCGTCGGCACAGGAGTTTGGTCGGAATTGCAACCCACCGCACGCAACGCAGTCTTCCCCCCATGGCATCCGCCAAGAACAGATAGGATAGTCAAACAAGAGGCGTGCTCTGAATTGCGGCACAGCAGTTGCTCGCCTCTCCCCCGGCCGTGCTTTCCCGCGCCCTCGTTTCTTCCCGTTTCTCACCCCCCCCCCCCCCCCCCCCCCCCCCCCGGCTCGGGGCAGACTACACACCACCATGCCTCTGACACCACCTTCAAGTCGGCGAGGATGTGCCTCTGAGCAATCGCCGCTTCTGCGGCATGACCGTGGCCGATGCTCCCTTCCCAGCCCGGCCGCGGACATGTCCGATGATGGGTTGGAAGACGGAATCCGCAAACCTCCCCGTACGGAGACGGCCCCCCCCCCTCCTCCTCCTCTGGGAAGAAGAAGGAGAACAAGAACAAGAAGCCCCTGCCAAAGGGGCAAATCGCCCTCTTGTGCTACGCACGCATGGTGGAGCCGATCGCCTTCTTCTCCGTGTTCCCCTTCATCGCGCAAATGGTGCAGCGCAACGGAAACCTGGCCGACTCGGACGTGGGCTTCTACAGCGGCCTCATCGAGTCCCTCTTTTCCGCGGCGCAGGCAGTCGTCTTCATCTTCTGGGGCCGCCTTGCCGACAGGCTGGGCCGCAAGCCGGTCCTCATCTGCAGCCTGTGCGGCATGGCCGTCGGCCCGGCTTTGTTTGGTGTGGCCACCAGCATCGGGCAAATGGTCGTCTTTAGGTGCTTGGCCGGCGCCTTCTCCGGCTGCGGCCTCATCATTCGCACCATGATCGGAGACCTCTGCACCGAGGACAGCCAGGCCCTCGCCTTCACCTGGTTCGCCTTTGCGGGCAACGTGGGCATCTTTCTTGGCCCGCTCATTGGGGGAGCCCTGGCCAATCCGGTGGAGCAGTATCCCGGGCTGTTTGCTGGCAACCGCTTCTTCCAAACCTACCCGTACGCGTTGCCGGGCCTGGTTGTGGGTTTCGTCTGCGCCACTGCCGCGTCGACCTCGATGCTCTTCCTGGAAGAAACCCTCGACAGAGCTGGCGCGGCTCATCCGCCGGGCACGGACAATGGCGCTTCGCCCGAGAGGGGCCCGCTTGAGGCTCCTCCCAACAACAGCATGACCCTGTGGCAGCTTGTCAAAGCACCCGGCGTCGCGGCCGTGCTGTGGGTCTACGGCCACGTCATGGTTCTCGCCTTCGCCTTCACGGCCATAATACCAGTAGCCCTCTTCACCCCGGCTGATATCGGGGGTCTTGGTTGCTCGGCAGCCGAGATATCCGTCTACATGGCGACCCAGGGTGCCAGCCAAGCCATGTGGTTGCTGCTTGCCTTCCCGTATCTGCACCGTCGGTTGGGTACCAACGGCGTGCTACGCCTGTGTGCAATCGCGTACCCGTTCTTCTTCGCAGGCTACGTTGTCATGAACGCGCTGCTTCGCCATGGCTCCGAAGCCGCCACGGCCTGGTTTTGGGTAGTCGGCTGCGTCGTGGTCTTCATCGGTCCTGGTGTTTCCATGGTATTCACCGGTGTCCAGCTAGCCTTGAACAGCGCTTCACCAACACCGCACTTGCTGGGCACTTTAAACGCCGTCGCTTTGACCTATTCCAGCGTCATTCGCTCCATTGTTCCAGCTGTGGCCACCGCCGTCTATGCCGTCGGAGTACGTCGCCAGATCCTGTGGGGCCACCTGGCCTGGATCATCCTCATATTTATATCCATGACCCTCCCACGCTGCTTGAAGTGGCTGCGAAACTGAAGTGACCAAGCTCACATGAGTGGAGGGTGGGGGGGGAGGTGAGGAAAAACTTTCGTATTTTTTATTTCCCTCCCAAAGTCTACAAGAAGACATGTGGTTCTGTCTTGTGGCATCAGCATACATACTCTGGCGTCAAAAATACGCGCTTCTTATTTCCAAACCTGTGTATAAAACTTGGTCTACCTGACATGACTCCTGCATCGGTCCACGTAATATCGAATTCCGCTTGATCAATCTCACTATAGAAAATCGCCCAGAATGACGACTTTTTTGCGCCTTGTATCAAGGAAACAACAGCGGGGGCGTTTCTGTCGTCTGCAAAGTCTCCTGCTTCATGTAGTGCCAACCTTGTCTCAAACATTGTCATCGCTGGGCCTGCCCCCCGGGTTCTTCGTTTGATGGAGTCGCTGCTTGCGCCATTCAAACGTGGTAGCCGGTTTGGCCTTGATGGTTTGCCTAAGCTTGTCCTCGCTTCGCTGCATCCAAGATGCTGCTGATGCTGTACTAACTGGGTAGAGAGGCATGTTCCGGTGGCTGAAGAGGAAGCCGTCCGGGTTCTGCATGTCGTACGAGGCGATGATATCCAACTCCGAGGCAATCTGTTCGCAGTAACCGTCCAGCGGCAAGTCGTTGACGTCTTGTCCAAAGGGATCCTCAATCTCGCGGCCAATAAACAGCAGCCCCAAGATAATGTAAGACGCTGCCACCGTGGCGGGAATTGTGATCCAGTTGAGCAGGCTGACCAGCTGAAACGGAAGCAGCATCACGTACACCCAGGTGATTTGGCTGATGGCGATGGTGTACGCGATGGGCAACGGAGTATTGAGCACTCGCTCGCAGCCCGTCATGACGTCGTTGAGGACGCTCAGGTTGTTGTAGGCCAAGGTCTGCTGCATCGGAACCTTGAGCTGCTCACTCCTCACCACGCAGTCAATGGTGACTGCAATGTGATTCAGGATCTCCAGCGGCAGGTTACCAAGAGGCCGGCTTGCTCGCTTCAACGTCTTTCGAGGATTGCTGGCAGCAAACGACACGCCTAGATACTCTCCAACCTCCTTGAAGAAGTTCTTCTTGGACGCGTTCAACGATGATGCGTCCTCGTCCGTGGCGGCCTTGGCAAAGGTGTTCAAGTGACCGACGAGGTTTTGCAGGTCGGGGTAAGCCGTGTATGGCTCGAAGCGGAGCGAGTGTTTCAGGGCGACAGCAAAAGCGACCAGCAAGTTCATGGAGCTGAGCTTCTGCAGGAGGGACTCTCGGGCATCCGCGCCCGGCTTGTCCAATGAGTGGATCCAAAATACCCGGCCGAGGACCTGTGATGCCAGCACCAGCATGGCCCAGTACTTGCGGCCCTCGGCATACCGTTCATAGGCTGTCGAGTTTCTGAAAGAAAGGCCCAAACCGACCACAAAACCCAGGATGGTCAAAAGGACCGACTGGACGCCCAGAGGGTGGACCTTGTTGCTGATGACGGTAATCGCGGTAGCCCACGCGGCGACAAAAGTCAGCGGCAAGATCATTTTGGGCACTATGCTGCCGTGCATTCGCAAGAAGATGGGCCATTTTGAATGCTTTGTGATGTCTCGCGGGCCGGTGAAATAGTCGTCAATGTCGAGCGATGTTCGCCGCTGGAAAGCAAACGGCGAGGCCTGCAGCCTTGGAGACGTTGGGGATTGGATGTTTTCGGGTGCTGCGTCGGAGTTGCGGTACTTTTTCTCGTCGTCGTGACCGGGAGGGAAGCCGGCCTTGGACGAGTCCAAGGTCGTCGTGGTCGCATCTGCGGCGGCGCCGTCCGACATGGTCTCTTGTTTTGCTGGGTAAGATGGGGAGAAGGGGAGCGAAGAGGCGACGAGAGCACTCTCAGTCGACGTCGCCGATGAAGGATGTCGCCGACGAGGGATGTCGCCGATGAACGGTAAGGATATTCCACAACGGGGGACTAGGAGGCTAAGGAAAGGAGAGCATCGAGAGAAAGACGGTGAACAACAGAACTGACTATTAGGTGGCTAGGTAGGTAGTAGGTAACGACAGCCAGAGCTGAGAACTTGAGGGCATAGTAAATAAAGGATCAAGGGGAATGTTGGCAATGCAAAACTAGCTGTAGGTGAGCATAGAGACTTTTTTTTTTTCTTCCTCCTGAACCCTTAATGTAGGCTAGCCGGCCCTTTCAGTGCCCTCTGAATTGCAAATGCTGACCAGACCCCTCTGACCAGACCCCTGACGGGTGCGCCTTCCTGGCCATAGCTTGGATCCTTGATTCCTTTTAACGCGTCTGGGGAACACCAGGTTCTATATGGATAAATCGGACCAACCAGGTGGGTGACGCTTTGGTCCCCCCTGAACGGACCCGCAATTTCAGGGGCAGGCTGCGTGGCACCTCCACCCAACAGCAAGTTTCAGCCTCGGAAAATCCGCCACATGTCCAACAATGGCCAGGCGTCTCACAACGGCCCGGCCAATGAGAGCTAGGCATTCGAGTGCGCTGTGCACTTGACATTTCCCGGTTTTGCCAGACCGCCATGTTGGCGCTGCAGAAATCCCGGCTGCAAGTCAGAGCAACGCGACGCTGTCCAAGTACGCTGAGCGATGCTGGATTCTCAATCCATTTGAGCGGTGCGGAGTGCGGAGTACGGAGTAGACTCGGTGACTCGATCGACTGCGATCGAGTGCCGAATACCCGAGTCGCAGCCTGAGGCAATGACACCGGCTTACTCCGCATCACCCCGTGGCGATAATTGACGGCTTGACAGCCAGAAGAAATATAAATAGATGCTCAATTTGCACTGCTCCGTACCTGGGTCTTGGCAGCCCCTGACGACTTGGGGGAAAACGACATGGATACGGAGCCTAGGTCGGATATGACAAATCCCTGGCAAGCTCAGACTTGTTACAGGTAGGTAAGATGCGTAGGGACGGACGGGTACCTACATAGGTACCTACCCATACTAAAGTACCCAAGGTAGGTACGTCCGTAGACAGGCAGTTTACGGCAAAAGAAGCTCAGCCATCGACTCGTATCCAGGCACAACCACCAGTCATCGGCTCCTTTAAATTGTCTAGGGTTAACCACCACATGCAACTTAGGCATTGTTGTCTCGTGGTGACGGTTGGGTCTTGGCGACTCTTGGCACGGGCGCCCAGCTCAGCTCCCTTGGTGCTCTGGCCCAGCGACGCAATTCACTTCGGCTTGTAGGCTTGTTAGCTGTGCATTCGCGCGTGAAGAAGTTGGCAAGAGATGACGCATCACAAGGCTGCATATTCACTTGGTGTCGGTGCTTTTCCGGTGCTTTTCCGGTGCTTTTCCGGTGCTTTTCACCCTCGGCCAGGGACTTTCGTTCAACAAAACTCAGCGCAAAAGAGCAGCAACGCCATATTCCAACCGCCGCCCCGTACCGGGACGGGTCCGGAGCACTCCGTGCCAGCTGTGGCAAAAAAAAAAAAACTCGACCGGATTTACTTCGCTGCCGAGTGGCGCAGAAACAGGCTGCCCGCCACCCCACTCACCGACCCGCCTGCGCCACCGCTCGCCTCTCACCCACTGGGAATGATTTCAACGTCATGCCAGCCAACCGCCTCAACCCGCGCGGCAAACACACAGCCCATCACGAACCACAGCCCCAGCCCCAATAATGGACCGGTCGCAGCCCTCGTCGTCCAATCTGATGGGTTAGTGCCAGCGTCGCTGCTCCCCCGCTGCTCCCGCATTCCCCCACCGTCGTCGCAGCATGTTGCCCTCGTTAGGCTGATGCGATGCCCCGGTAGACATCCACAACCGCCTGGTGGCCGAGATCCTCACGCGGTACAGGACCCTCATGATGCTGGCGACCGTCCAGGCCGAAGGCGAGCGCGCCAACGCCAACCCGGAGACCATGGCCGTGACGGGCATTTCCATCAAGATGGAGTTTGATGGATTGGTACACGCCCCCCCCCCCCCCCCCTTCCCCCTCACCACTGGCGTTTCCTGTCGGAGGAGAACCTCGTTAACGGGGGAGCTAGAACTCTTCCATCAAGGAGCTCCTCACGCTGTCGCGCAAAATCAAGGAGCTCTGGATATTCGGGCCGCTCGGACAGGGGGACCCGGGTCGGAAAGCGAAAGAGGCTCAGGTGGAGCAGCACGTCCAGGCCGTGGCGGGCCTGTTGAGCGAGCTTGAGGGCGGGAAGATGAGGGCGCTGGCGGAGCGCTCTGGCGGCACGTGGCAGGTTCTGAGGAAGGAGAGCGATGGGCCCGTGAAGAGGTAGTTGTCTTGTGCATGCTTTTTTGGAGTTTGGGGACAAGGCGGCATTTGTTCAACGGTGGCTGGGTGCGGCGTTGGGCCATGGGAACAAGGTTACTCGTCTGACAGCGTTGCCATTCCAGAACCAAGGAGTACGGTGGTCAGGTTCTCCTTGCTTTTTTTTTTTTTTCTACACAGAACAAGGGTCTTTTGACAGGAACAGGGTGTTTTAGCCCTCGCCACCCTCGGGATCCTCCTCATCCTCGTCACCGAGCGCCTTATCCACGTCCTGCTGCGTGGTGGCCGCATCGGCATCCTTGTTCAGCTCCGCAACCTTGAGGCCTCCGGCCGTCAACCACAGGAAATGATTCGACTTGAACTGATCAATCTGGTTGTAAAATCCGTGGAATCTATCTTCCATCAGTCTTCCTTATCAGGCAGGTTGCATTTAGGGCAAGGGTTAAAAAAGAAAAAAAAAAAAAAAAAAAGGGAAAAAAGGGGAAAAAAAAGGGAAAAAAGCGCCAACTTACGTATTCTCCTTTTCTTCCACCTCAAAGATCCGGCTGTAGATGTGCTTGTTCTTAAAGGCCAGCAACTTATCCTCGTACTTGCCAAAATCAATCTCCGGCTTCCCCAGCGTGTCCTTGGCCCGGCGGTTGTAATTCTCAAAGACAGGCCTCTCAAGAAGCAACCCCAACCCGGGGGCCTTGGGAATGGCCATCTTCTGCGCGCGGTAGCTGTCGGCCACTCGGTCGAGGGTGGTGCCGCACCGAACCATCAGGGAGGCCAAGCCAACCATCTTGCGGATCTGGTGCATCATGAACGACTGGCCGTGGACCTTGAGAGAGAGCCATTCCGTGCTGCCGATTATGACGGGGTTGGGGTTCACGGCAAAGGACTTGATGTGCCGGCGGGACGAGGGGTCGCCAAAGGTCTTTTGGACCGTGTAGTTGTGGAAGTTGTTGGTGCCGGTGAACTTGTCCAGGACGGCTTGGAGCTGCTCCAGGCGCTGGGGGCTGACGCGGTAGCGACGCTTGGCATCGATGTAGTGGGCTTTTATTTCGCGGAGGGCGTAGTCCATGGGGCCGAGGTCGCGGTTCTTGGGCTTGTGCGACTCGAGAGTCGGTTTGCTCTCCGGCTTGGCGTCGGGCGACGATTCCGCCTGCTGTTCGGCCGCCGCAGGGGCGCTGGCCTCCTTGCCCTTGTCCTTGTCCTTGTCCTTGTCCTCGTCGACGTCGGCGGCAGCGGCGGCAGCGGCGGCAGCCCTTGCGATTTCATACTCCTCCGCTTCCTGGGCATGCACCCTTTCCATGACGGCGGCCCTCAGCTCGGGGCTGAGCCCCTCGATGACGGGCTTGATGACGTTGCCCTCGACGTCGGCCCAAAAGCCCGCGACGTCGGCCATCCTCGCAGCCACCTCCTCCTCGGCTCCGTACTCCTTGTTCAGCTCGGCGAGCTTCTTGGCCAGATACGTCTGCGGATGCGGCGGCAGCAGGCAGTAGCTGGGCAGCAGGTACTCGTAGAAGCGCGAGTCGCAGTACTGGTAGCAGTTGAAGCTGTTGTTGGTCCGCTGGATCCCCCACACCCGAATCTGGTCCGGCAGCATGGCGTTGATCCTCTCGACCACGTCTCCATCCTCAATGATGAGCTTGAGGCTGATGACGTTGCCGGCCGCGTGGACGCCCTTGTCGGTCCGGGCGCACCGCGCGAGGCTCGACTTGCGCGGGTCGTCGGCGTTGGCCTTCGAGATGGCCTTGGCGTCGACAAAGGCCTTGAACAGGTCCCGCTCGATGGTCGGCTCGTCCCCGTTGACCTGCATGCCCTTGTACCCGGTGCCAGAGTAGCCGATCATGACGGCGACCTTGCGCTTCGGGCGGCGCTCCTCGGCGGCGATTTCCTCCTTGGAGAAGGGGTTCTTGCGGTCGGATTCGCCGGCCTTGTCGCCCGTCTTGCGGCGCTTGAGCTCGCGCCAGTCGTCGTTCTTTTGGCGCTTCCTGTCGTTCTTTTGCTGGCGGCTGTCGTCTGGGGGGTCAGCGTCAGGTCCTTTTCCTTTTGTTTCCTCGAGGAGCAGCCGTGGTTTTGGATTCTTCTCCTTCTTCTTCTTCTTCTTCTTCTTCTTCTTCATCACCATCACCATCTCCTTCTTCTTCTTCAGCTAACCCACCTCCATTCTGCTCGTCCCTTTTCGCCTCGCTTCTTCCCGCGGTCGTCAGACTTTGGGTCCTCGACGGGATTGCCGGCGTCAGGCTTGCTCGCGTCCGCAGAGTCGGCAGGGGCAGGGTCAGGGGCAGTGTGCTCCGGCGACGGAACCAGCGGCGTGGCATCCATGGCTGCATCGGGATTTTACCTGTAGATTCCTCGAGAAGGGCCCGGCCGAATTGATGCTGGAGCAACTGAAGTGAACTAGTGGCAATGGAGATTTTCAAAGGTGGAGCATTTCGCCCATTGACCGATAAGATTGATAGCAGCGATGGGGTGGGGCGAGGGGGTGGGTAACAAGTTGGTTGGTGGTTGAAGATGGTCCAACTCTCCTCGTGCCTTTTCATCGGTCGCTGGTCGCATCACTGGTCGCATCGCGCCATCCAAAGCCTGGAGCCGGGACGTGTCTAGTTTTTTTTTGCCCTTTTTTGCCTGCTTGATTTCCGGATGCGCCCCGGGTTGCATCTTGACCGAACCTGGACATCCCAGCCATTGAATTGCCAAAGGCCCAGCGCAGAGTCCAGCCAGGCTGGAGCAAGCACAGCACCCATTCTCCTAGCAGCATGAGAACTCTTGGTCAAAGTCCCCGGCCAAGAGGTAGACGGGCGGGCCTGCAGACGATAGCCCCGACGCTTGCGCGTATGGCCGTATGATGCTTTGCTCGCTGCGGCATTGCGGCCTTGATCGTCGTTGTATTCCCTTACTCCTTCCTGTAGGTGGTTGTTTCCTCCAAACTCGGCGGAAGAGGCCCGCCATGCTCATGGTGAGATGGGATCCAACAGATTCCACCATCGCGCCAGAACGGGCGACCTCGATGCCGCGATTCAAGCAGCAGCCGTGGTTGTTTGGGCCGTCCCAACGTCTCGCGGATGGCTCTTCCCCATCCTCTGCACTGGTCTCGGAGGAGACCGTGATTGCGCGACTTGTGCAGCAATTCACTTCCAGGTCAGGTCATGGGCAAAAGGATTCAAGTCTGACGCAGACAACGCAGGGCAGGGTTCGTCCAGACATGCCGCCACGGCCTAGCTGAGCCACGCCAAGCTCGACAGAAATACTCCGTACATGGTACAAGCCGCCAGGTCCGGGTCTTTGAGAACCCTGGGGGCAGAAATTCCCTGCATTCCAGCTGTCAGTCATGCGGCTACGCCGGCTGGTTGAAGCCCCGAAATGCCAGGGGCAGGCAGCCTCAGTCTCGTGGGGGCTCCTTGCATACGGAAGTACGGTACTCCGTACACACATGTCAAATAGTCCATGCAAGGCTTATGGCGCATCGAGCCGCCTCCCGGATTCGGATTCGCTCCCCGCAGGACGCGGGGCTGGGTTTCAAGTGCCAGCTGGATGGCGACTCGTCAAGATCGTCGTGCCATGCAGGGGCTGGGGGGGAAGGGGCTCCCTTTGCCAACAGGAACAACATCTCCGTGGAAGCGAAATGACGTGCTTCTGCTATTCACGAAGATTAAGTGACTTGAAGCCCAGAAGATAAAGAAAAAAAAAAAAAGGGGGTGAGCCATTCCTCCCATCCCACAATTACATGGGCAACTCCGTGCTCTGGACCTCTTCGGCTTGTTTGACCCGGTTCTTCGCTGACTGCTGCAATAGTGGAACCAAAGCAGGATAGAACGGCCAGCCCTCTTTGCGGGACCCAAGCAAGGACACAGTTATGCAGGGCGGCTGACGATGGCGGCTGACGATTACTTCCTGATGGAGACGTCCTCGTCCGCTAGCCTCGAGTCACCCGGACTCGCCTAGCCTAGCGGGATCCGCCTCGCCTGTCCTTCAACCTGCTATGTACCAGAGAGCAGGAAATGACGGAGCCCAACTCCCGTGGCCCGCCGCCGCAGTTTGCCGCACCACGGATGCGAGGGCTCATGACGTTGGTGCTAGCATCGTCGGCTGGATTCTATAGTCCCCTCCGATCGACCGACCCTCGTGATCCCTCGCCTCCAGGTTTGAACGGCCCAGCGTGCCCTGCCGTGCCGGCACCCAGTCCCAGCAGTTAAAATGGGCTTCGACGCCGCCTCTCCGAGCCTCTCCGAACTGCGTCACGGCTTTCCCTGCTTCGCCCCCTCCCATCCTGACCTGCAATCTGTGCTTGCGGAAAGCAGACGACCCGGTTGGCAACGGCAAAGCTCTCCCCTCCCCCCCCCCCCCCGGCCACCTGCATTGGACCTCCATCGCCCTGCATCGCGCCTGCATCGGCGCCATCGCCCGCATCCGACAACATCGGGTATAATACTCCCACGGATCTCCTCTCCACAGCCCAGCGTTCTGTCCCATCCGCCCGCCATGTCCAGGTCCAAGTTCAAGATGGACGCGATTGTCGCAGTGGCCGCCTGGGCCGTGACGTCTGCGTGCTACAGCCTGCCCCTGGCTCGAGGCCTGCTCCACGGCCTGTGCCCGCGAGACGTTGGCGAGGCGCGAGAGCTGCAGGCCCGGCTGTCGCCCGGGGCCAAGGTCTACTTTCCCGGGTCCCAGGGCTTCAACGATTCGTCGCGCCGCTGGTCTAGCTTGGACCCGCCCACGGTCAATGTCGTCGTGGTGCCCGCCACCGAGCAGGACGTCGCTGCAACGGTACGCGAAAAAAAAACCATGCTTTGCTCTTGTTCCAAGTTTTCCCTGCCAAGGGCCCCCCCCCTTTTCCATGCTGGCCAAAGCTGCTGCTGCGTGATTGATGCGGCGTGCTGACGCGAGCGCCAATTTCCCCCCCCGCGCAGGTCAAGTATGCCAACAAGAAGGGCCTGCCTTTTCTCGCCTACAACGGGGCCCACGGGGCCATTACGACGCTGGGCGGCATGAAGTCCGGCGTTGAGATTTACCTCGACCAGCTGGATTCCGTCCAGGTCGCCGCGGACGGGAAGACGGCCAAGATTGGAGGAGGCACGCTCTCCAAGGACGTGACTGACAAGTTGTGGGCGGCCGGCAAACAAACAGGCAAGTGGTTTTGCATCTTTCTGCAAATGTTATTTTATTCTATTCTTTTTTTTTCCCACTTACCTTTTCCCGCCCGCGAGTCTGCAGACACCCATGTCCACCTGCATGAGTGTCCGGGACGAAACCCCCCCCCCCCCCCCTTTCCCCCAGACAGCGTCTGTACGATGCCATCACGGCTAACATGGCTTTTCGCGCCTCAGTCACCGGGACTTGCGAATGCGTCAGCTATATGGGCCCGGCGCTGGGAGGCGGCCACGGCTGGCTCCAGGGCCACCACGGCCTCGTCGCAGACCAGCTCGTCTCGGTAAACATGGTCTTTGCCAGCGGACAGCTGCAGACCATCACGCCCTCGTGCGATCTCTGGTGGGCTCTCAATGGCGCCGGCCACAACTTCGGCATCGTCACGTCCGTCACCGCCAAGGTGTACGACATCCAAAAGGCCGACTGGGCTATCGAGACCATCATTTTCTCCGGCGACAAGGTGAGCGCCGTCTACGACGCCGCCAACAAGCATCTCCTCCAAAACGGCACGCAGCCCGTGGGCGTCATCAACTGGTCATACTGGCTTCGGGACCCTTCCACGGACGCCAACAACGTGAGTAGACCCCGGCTTCCTGAGGACATGCTCTTCGGCCGGCTGGAGAAAAGGAAAAAAAGAAAAAAGGAAAAGGAAAAAAAAAAACACCGTACTGACTTGCTTGTTTTACCGCAGCCCATCATCATCTTCTACATCATTCAGGAAGGCGTCAAGGCGGTCGACGCCCAGTTCACCAAGCCCTTCCACGACCTGGGACCCATCGCCGTGACGCCCCTCAGCGGCACATACAGGGATCTCGCAGGTTGGACCGGCATCTCGCTGTCGTCCCCGCCCTGCCAGAAGGCAGGCTTCGCCAATCCCCGGTTCCCCATCTACCTTCAGTCCTACAACGTCGCGGCCCAGCAGCAGGCCTACGCGATTTTCGCCGACGCCACAAAGGGACCGTCCGCCTTCAACGGCTCGCTCTTCATGTTTGAGGGATACTCGGTCCAGGGGGTGCAGGCCGTGGCCGGCGCATCGACGGCCTTTGCCTTTCGCGACGCCCACCTCCTGGCCGCCCCGTTGATCACGTACCGGCCGGACGGCCCCGCGCTCGACCAGCGAGCAAAGGACCTGGGCAACAAGCTTCGCGAGGTCCTCCGCCAGGCAAGCGGCATGTCGGACGTGCGAGCCTACGTCAACTATGCCTACGGAAACGAAGGGCCCAAGGGATGGTACGGCAGTGCTCAGTGGCGCCAGGATCGCCTCTCGGCCCTGAAGAAGAGGTATGATCCGTCGCGCAGGTTTAGCTTCTTCGGCCCCATAGCGTGAAACAAGTTTTGTTTGAAAAGTAAATTGAACATTTGTCGTACAATCCTGCCCCCCTTTTTTTCTTCCGCGACTTGCTGTACTGGTAACGCAACGCCCCGCTGCAGGGTCCCGTAGCAATGCTGCGTCGGCCTGGGGTGCAATACGTGTACAATGGCGGCATAGCCGCCTGTTGAGGTTCTGTGTGCCCGTCTGCTGCAGCAGTTCTAAAGGGGGTCCTCAAGGGGGTCCTCCGAAAGCTGGTCAAACAACGGTGTGTACCGCTAGATAGGGGTCTAGCAATCCGGGTAGCATGGCATTTTCCTCCAGCACAAAGCAAAAGTCACTGGTCCGACGTCTTGGCTAGCCCGGATATAAACGGGCCTCTATGTCCGGGCCTCAAAGGCGGCATCCACCACGGAACCCATGGGCGGCGGTGGCTTGTCGATAGCGCAGCTGCCATGTACGGAGGGCGGTCGTCCGCCACTGGTACCCAGGCCGTGGCTGCTGCACACACACATATTTGCGGAATATTTGGCAGCCAGTACTCCCGTAGACGTGATGATGAGGGTTGTCCTCCGGTGCAGGCCAGGCCTGTACGGGCCGGCTCTGTCCGCTGCACTCCGTGGCTCCGCAGTCGGGGCAGGTCGCCGTCGAGGACCTGGAAACGCTCCATTTCCGGTCCTTGCCAAAGCGTCGGGTTCGGCTTCGCTCGAGCTGTGCCCGCGAGGCGTGCTGTAGTGCCGGTGCCGGTGCCGGTGCAGACGTTCACATGCCCGGGAAGTCAAAGCATTGCCAAGACGTGATTGGGCAGACCAACAAGTAATCAGTAAAGAGTTCAAGCCATGCTGCCCATTTCGTGCACCAACTCGTCGACTCAACCGTCCCGGCACGTTGGTTCAAGGGCGCCAAGACGCCAGCAGTTGCGGGCGCCGGAAAGAGACACACCCGGATTCCGGTGCGCAGCAACAAGCAGCAACAACCATTTTGGCCCAAGGAGCCAATCGGTGTGGCGTTCGTGTCCCAGGCACCTATGCCTTGCCCTGCGAGGGAACGTGAACGTGAACCGCTGAACTAGCCAGCAGCCACTGGTTGTCCCATTCAGCTCTCCTTTCGCTCCTTGTCTTTGGTGGCAGCTGTGTTCCACGTCAACCAGACGGACTCCGGAGCAACAGCAGGCATGGCACCAGCCCAAAGGGCAGACGCTTGTTGTCGTGGGCGCGTCCGGCGGAAAACCAGGACTGTTTTCGTGCTGACGGGCCGAGGCAGAATGTCACAGCGGGGGCGGCTAGTGGACTGCGTCGGGACCGTCTGCGCAAGTTCGTGCTGTGAGCGAGCGAGCGACCGGCGAGCCTCCCTTGGGATGAAGCTGGCTGTGCAGCCAGGCATCACATGAATCGCCCCTTGCCTACCGAGCATCCAGCGTTGAAAGCCTTGGCGCCTCTCGTCAAACGTTGGCTTGGAGCGTCTTTTCAGCTGGGCGCAGGTGATTTCGCGGCGTGCAGGGTCCTGCGCAGCCGTGGGCTTGCTCTTGCTGGTTGCGTTGGGTATAGACTCTTGTTGGAGTCTGGAGTGTTCGTGCCTTTGGGCGGGTGGCTTTCATAGCTTCATGTTTGTTGGCAGGCCAGCGGGGAAAGCCACCTCAGACCTCTGCGCGCCCTGGGAGGCGCCTGGAAATTTCCACTTTGCCCTCGCCAAACTCGGTAGTGGCTGGCAATCTGAAGCCGATGCCCCCGGCTTGCCAAGAAGCAAATGGAAACGGCAGTCCCCCCGTATAGCATGGCACCCTGGTTTGCATTCTGCATTCCCTAGGGCCGCCAGAGGTGGGCCCTCGATCTCCTCTCATGTCCACCACCTAGTCAACGGCAGTCATGGTGGTGACGGGTCCTCTCCACAGAAGAATCCTCCGGACAGCTCCCCGATCGGTAATGATTGGCGTGCGAACGAAAAAGCTTTTCGCTCTAAGCCCAGTGCAGCAGGGTCGACCAGAGGATTGGAGCTATTGCAGCTCGCTCGAACCTGAGGAAATCTAGATCGCAGCTCCATCCCCCCCCAAACGCCCCAGACGAGGGCTGCCCAGGGAAGGAAGGGTGGCGGAAACCCGTCCTATCCCTATCCCCTTGAACCAAATATCCTTTGCCATGTATGCGGCGACGGGGCCAACTAAATAGACTGCCATGTCTTGTGCTTCATCATCATCATCATCATCATCAAACATCGACGCCTGCCACAAGCCGCCCTTTGCACTTGTAACAAGCGTTGCCAGTTCCTCGCCCTGGCCATGCCGGGCGATCCAGCTGCGCAGGCGGCCGCCGCAGCAGCCGCGCAAAAGGCGTTTCGCAACTTCACCATCGAGCTCTTCACGCTTTACGGCACGGGGGTGCTGTCGACCTTTCTCAGGACATATGCAAGGATCCGAGCCGTTGGTACCAAGGGCCTGCGTGCCGACGACGTCCTCGTTTGGTTTGGCATTGTACGAAGCGACACGCCCTCTGCATGATTTCTTGCCGTTTGAGCGGGTTGGCTAATCTCTTGGTGAAATAAGATCTTCTACTCAGCTCAAGCTGGCCTTGGGTACAGCATTGGGCATGTGGCCAAGGGGCTGGCAAACAACGCCATGACGGATGCCGAGCGCGCGGCGCTTTCGCCGAGTGATCCCGAGTATCGTCTGAGGTGAGTAGAAGATGTAAAGCTGACCTGGTTTCGGCTGCGCACATGGAGGAGGGGTCAGGCATGGCTAAGGGCAACGTCCTTCAGGGTGATTGGGTCGCAAATTCAAATTGCCGGCTGGACGACATACTCTCTCTTGATCGGGTTCCTCAAGCTGTCCGTGCTCGCTTTTTATCTCCGACTGACGGTACGAAATCCGCACATGGCCTCGATTCTCTGCCGTCCCAAAAAAACATCCACCTGTCCAATGAATGTGCATGCTGATTGAGTGTCTTTTAGGAGGGTCTTGGTCTGTCGTACCGCGTCAGAATCATCATCGGCTTCGGTCTCGTCATTGCGACCACGCTTGCGTCGATACTCACCAATTTCCTTGCCTGTCGACCCTTCACCAGATACTGGCAAATCAACCCGAATCCCGGCAGTGAGCTCTCCCCTGGGCCGAGTCGCCAGTCTCACGCCAACTCTATGTTCCGCGCGTACTGACGAGCCTCCAGACTCTTGCCAACCCGCTATATCCCTGCCCATTGTCTGGGTGTCGTTTGCCTCCAACATATGCACCGATCTCTACCTAATTCTGATTCCAATCCCCATGCTGTGGCGCTCTCGACTCAAGACCATCAAAAAGATTGCCTCTTCTGTCGTTCTTGGTGCAGGTATATTCGTTCTAGTCTGCGCCACCCTCAAGAGCATATTCGTACTGGTGGTGAGTGCCTCGACGACCCGTTGTCCCCGTGCTTTAATCGTATGAGGCTAAAGAGTTGGCCCTTATCCCGTCCAGGACCCCTTCCATGGAGCTCAACAGGCGGGCGAATGGGGCACCAGGGAGGCCTTTGTTGCCGTCATCACCACCAACCTGCCCATGCTGTTCCCCCTCTTCCGAGTATGGCTTACTCCATTCTGCGGCAATTTGCTGCGTTCATCCAAAAAGTCGTGCAAGACTCCCACCGGTTTCGTGAGCATTGGAGGAGGTGGTCCCGCATCCACACCGCGAAATCGCAGCGGACCAAGAACAGCCAATCCAATCACCGAAAACATGACGTTTAGCGAGAGCGAGGAGCGAATAGTCGACGATGTCAAGCTGGAGAATGTCCAAAAAGAATATAAGCCGCCCAACACCATTGTGGTCTCCAATCAGGTTGAGATCACGCACTCGAATAGAAACGGTCAACTCGATGCTCGAACCGCACCAGGACACGAGCAATGGTGAGCAAAAATGCTTGAATGAGTAGAGATGAAGGTAGAATCAGAATATCAGGTCATGGCAGTGCCGCGGTGCGGTGGGGCGGAGGGAGCGCAGCGGCGGCGGGATCTCGACACTTGGCAGGCAACTGGCAGGCAACTGGCAGGCACCTCAGGTGCTGATGCTGGCAGCTTCAGGTCTGGGCCCTGTACGATCTTTCAACCCCTGTCGACAGCAAGATGCGTCCACTGCGACTGCGATCAACGTTGACCAGTTGGGAATATTCTTCCCACCGGCGGTCTGAGACTGAATTATTCCCGTCGCGAATAGTGACCTGTGGGGCGAATATCAGTCCTCAATCCTCCATCCGCATTCTGACCGCGGGGGCTCCGGACCAAGCCGAGCTGCAACATCCTGGGAGAACGGGTTAATTCGCGATTCAACACCACGACGGGTACTTTGCGACGCCTCGAAACGCAATGTAAACAGCGACCTGAGTATATCAAGAGCCTGAAGCAAAGGGCGTAGAAGCGCCCCTTTCGTGCATGATTTCGCACATCGAATAATATATAACAAGTCGAGTCGTGAGCCTCAGTTGTAAAGTAAACATCTCAAACGCCGCCTCAATATATGCAAAAACAATCCAATTGCATCTGTCCCCATTTCCTAGAGCAGTGAGGCCTATTATATGATCCTGGTGTCTGTCATTCTCGCTTTCGCCTCGTTGGCATCGATCCCTTCTCCGTATGCTGTGCTCCCTCTTCACCGTGTGCTGCTGGCTGTCGCGGACTCGGTGACAAAGTTTCGCTTTTTGCTATTGGAGAGCCGCCAGAAACAGGGGTTTTCGACTCGCTCTTCGGGTCGCCTTTGAGTGTGTCCTTCGTAGCGGGTGTGTAATGCGTAGGGAACAGCAGGTTCAACCATGAGATGCGCGCCAGCCCTTTGAATTATCACCACACAGAAGTGTAAAGAAAGGCCGTTGGGGCATGGTCTTTTCTCTTTGATCAAAGGCATTTTATTCCAGGCTTCTTTACTCTGAATTCCGATTGCGCCGGAGGCTGTACGGGATGAAAGACTCGTTTGCGGAATCAAGACGAGTATAAACTGAGCTGCAAAGCCAATCTTTGATATTCTCTGGTACGTCTTTTCCCTGATTTCCTGGGGAAGGGCCTCGTCTCCTCTCGTTCGCCAAATCAAGCGTTTGGCCTTGTATCGGTATTCCGATTGTCTACGGAGCAGTTTGTGGTTTTGGGATTGATTTCTCACTGAAAAGAATGACAACGCACCACCACAGCCCCAACAACGGTCAGCACTCAGAGTGAGGCGCGAGTATTGAAGCAGGGGATGTATCACTGCATTAATTGATGGATACAATCTTGGGCATGTGGTCTAGTAGAAGCACGGCGGAGAACCCGAGGGTGGACGGGCCGGGCCGTAGGACTCGACGCTGGCCACACAAGCTCTTGCGACAAGCAGCAACGTTCATCGGCTCAAGTAGGTGCGGACAAGCAGTAGAGGCTTCGAGACTTGTGTGATACATTGAATCGTCTTCCCCAGTGGAGGAGCTATACTTTGACAGCCAGCAAGAACCTGAACCTCCTCGTAGCCAGGCTGCAATCAGATTCTGAACGACCCATGGCTCGGAACGCGATGACCCCTGACATACGAATTCTAATTCTGCGTGAGTGATTCCATGTGATGGTGAAAAGACCCCAGAGCTTCATATGTGTCGGTCTTGAGCTTGCATCATGAGTTTTCACTTGGCGAAAGGGACGGTAACGGACCGTCAACGGTGGGTTGGGCTGTTTGTTGGAGCTTTCCTCCAAACTGTTGCCTCCTATCACTGATTATGTTGGCATATTTTGCACTTGATGTATAATTCGCATGATTACGCGAGCAAATCATCTGTCACGGTTCATTTGCCTCCTTATTTTATCCAACGCAAAGTGGGAATGGCTCCATCTCATGCATTTGCATAAAGATGGGCAATTGGAGCCTTTGGTTCTTGATGCTGATGCTGCTACGGTTGAGCGGAGCATGGCGAATCAAGTACGAGGGCCGGCTCAGCAGCCTAATAGACCGGCTGCTCGTCAGCACGAGCGTCTCGGGGAAGGCGGGTTGCTTGCCTTGTGAGGCCAACTCCCATGTACAGGTCCCGGCGTGCGATATGCGTATGCATGGATTAGCAAAGGGTACCCGGTCCGACCGCAATAGATCCCGGCTTTCAATCTTTTACATGCAGGGCATCCCTTGCCATGGAGTCGACGTCTTCTGGATTGCGAAGCAAAGAGCAAAGGCCCGGAAATCTCATCACACCTGCAAGGTATAGGCCGGATTTTCCGGCGATCGAATGAGTATAGCCGGCATGTCGGGAGCATCCAAGGATGACTGACAGCTGCACACCATGTCGAGGGACAACCAACGAGCATAATGCATCCTGGGATGCGTGTTGGATACTTTGGTTTGGATTTTCTAGCAAAAGTGGCTGAATGAATTTGCTTTTCACGGGCAGTGACACCACGCCAACGAAAAAATCACAAGGGTTGCATATTGGTCCGTACAAGCCGGGCAGCAGGTCAGGAAGAGGATCACCTGCCGGAAGAACGACTCTTTCCGTGTCCTCCCAAAAAGGCGTAACCCCTGGGGGTGGGAGCATGCGAAACCACCCATGGAGGGCACTCGAGGGTCGGAGGACCGAGTAGTTTTCACCTTGAGCATCGCGTCTGTCGCCATGCGCGCCATCAGGAGAGTCGATTTGAGACCAGAAAGCCGCCGAATGCCACCATGACATGACGAATTGCAATGAACTGGCGAGGCGCAGCACGCCTTACAAGGCTTCGATAATGCTTCATCGGCCTCGGAGAGGAGACCTGTCCGTTCAGCTTGGGTGACAGTGAGAGACGTTTCAACTTTCAACAGCAGAAGCCAAGTCCAAAACATTTCGTCATTTTGAAGAAAAATTCTGAAAGCGAGTTGACGTCTCCCCAATGGGAAGGAGCGACAGACGGGGAAACGTCTGAGATGACAATTATGAGCCGTGGTTTGCGGCTTGATTGGCTCGGTTTGGTAGGATGCCCCACAGGGCAGGGCTTTCAAGGTAATTGCGCAATCGCAAAGCAACAGGGCGTCAAATCGCACGTCATTTCTTAGCTCGCTTCCGCCTCTCCTGGATTGACAGGTACGAGCCGGAGCCGGCTTGGTGCGCGTTGCTGCATCGAACCTGGGGGGGGGGCTATTTTCGGGCCCGGGGAGGTTAGTGACCTACATGTAGCCAGCAAGGCAAGTTCAAGTTCCAATGTTGTTTTCGAGGCTTGGTGCTGTTTGCCGTGCCCGGCCGGTTTGGCTTTGGCTCGGCAACTTGGCATCATGGACCCGGGTCGTCCCCGCTGTTGGGGCTGTGGGGGCTGTTGGGTGGGTTCCCACCTCCTACTCCGTACTCCGTACGGACGTACAGTACCATCATTATTCAGGGGACAGAGCCGCCGCCACTGGCCAGAGACGGCCAGTGACAGGTCAGAATCATTACGAATCATTACTGTACTCGTGACCCCATGACCCCATGTGCGGGATGCGCACGGCCCAGCGCATTGTCTGCTCAGTTTTTGCTTTGTTGTTTTGCGTGCCCAGTGCCCAGTGCCCAGTGCCCAGTGCCCAGTGCCCAGTGCCCAGTGCCCAGTCAAGCCTGGTTTCGAGTCTCGGGTCCCGACAGCGCGTTGGGTAACGGGTTGGTCCCATCATCTGTCGGTGAGGGCGGAGGAGGGACAGGGATACGCGCGCGCGCGCATCGGGCATGACAGGAATCACACAAAGACGGATAAAAGACGGCCGCGGCACGACAAAAGCGACGCCTCTCATAAGCCGTAAGCACATGAGCAAACAAAATTGAAGCAAAGAATCCTGCGAAAGACACGAGCGTTGTGGGTACGGTTTGGGTTGAGGGCAGTGTGGGCAGTTGGGCAGTGGGCAGTGGGCAGCTGGGCGGTGGGCACTGTGGGGATCCGACAGCCGGTCTGGTCTGGTCTGGTCTGGTACATTGGCACCGTACTGCCCGGCACAAGTCGTCCAACTAGTCTGGTTTAAGCCCACCCCCGCGTGCTTCTGACTCCTGGCGCTTTTGCGGCAAACCTTCACTCCATAGTAGGTCCAGTCTGTTCAAACTAAACTCCATACCATCCAGCAGTGCCGACCTGGTCCTGGCTCAACCATCGCCCTTTCGTACCCATGTCGACCAGCTGGTGAGCGATACTGCGAGAGCACGCCATATTTTTCATTACCTGACACGGACCAAATTTCCGGAACCACCCATGTTCATGTTCGCCCCAGCTGGCCGTACTACTACAAAACCTCACTCCCTGCTGCTGCGCCACTCGACCCGGAAGGCCCCTTCCCTTCCGCCGCCATGAGCCCAACAGATGTTGCTCACCTCAGCAGCCATGGCGAGCAACATGAATCTGCGGCCCTAACTTCCAACAATGAGCAAAACCCTCTCTTGTCGTCCAACACTCAGGATCACGAATGGTCGATACCCTCGCCCGACGGACTCGACGTCACCTCTTCACCAGACGACCCCGGTGGTGCTCAGCAACCATCCCGCGACAACTGCGATCGGAGGAGGCCCCAGGAAGAAGACAACAGCCGTCTCAAGAAGATGGCCTCTGAGCTCGTGGTCAAGACGGTCAGCCCGTTCTTGAAGGAGCATATCCCGGGCCTTTACGCACCCATAGGCAAGGACACGGTCAAGACGAGCGCCAAGAATCCCACCACGACTTGGGCTCGTGTCAAGGACCCCAACCCCAACACCAAATTCTGCTACCGGCACCGTCCCGACTCAAAGTGTCGGCGAGCAGCCGACGAGACAAAGATGGGGTTTATTCAAAGCGTAAGTGTGCACTGATGGAGCCGCTTGCCGACCCCATCCAACGTCCTCTTTACTAACGTGCTGTCCAGGAGCTCAACAGCTTGCCCACCGCCGATCAAGAAGCCATCACCCACGTCTGGTCGTTGTTCTCCGCCGCGCCTTCGAAGCAGCGAGAACTGATGCTGCAGGGCATCATAACACAATGCTGCTTCCCTCAGCTGTCCACGGTGTCTCGCGAAGTCCACGAACAACTCAAGATTGACTTCCTGGCCGCCTTACCGACGGAGCTATCCTACAAGATTCTTTGCCACCTGGACACGGTATCGCTGTGTAAAGCCGCTCAGGTCAGCAGGCGATGGCGCAGCCTGGCCGATGACGATGTTGTCTGGCACAGAATGTGTGAGCAACACATTGATAGAAAATGCACCAAGTGTGGCTGGGGTCTGCCGCTTCTCGAAAAGAAGAAGCTGATGGCTTGGAGCCGACATCAGTCTGCCCACCACCGCCAAGATCATGCCGAGAACGGCAAAAAGCCCCTCGAGTCCAACGAAACCGACCCAGGGTCCCCAAGCCAGTCCAGCAAGCGGTCCTGCTCCAGCGCCGAGGACCCCCCGTACAAGAGACCGCGGCTAAACGGCTCCAGCCACTCGCGATCGCATCTCGACACGGAACGCAAGTTCCGCCCTTGGAAGGATGTCTACCGCGACCGGTTCAAGGTTGGATTCAACTGGAAGACTGGCCGATGCACCATCAAGACGTTCAAGGGGCATGAGAACGGCATCACCTGCCTGCAGTTTGATCACAACATCCTGGCCACGGGCTCCTACGACACAACGATAAAGATTTGGGACATTGAGACTGGCGAGGTCATTCGAACGCTTCGCGGCCACACATCCACCGTCCGAACGCTGCAGTTTGACGACTCCAAGCTGATTAGTGGAAGCTTCGATAAGACCATCAAGATTTGGAACTGGCAGACGGGCGAGTGTCTCAACACGTTGCAGTGCCACACCGAAGGCGTCTTGTCGGTGCACTTTGACGGCTGCACCTTGGCGTCGGGGTCCATTGACAGAACCGTCAAGATTTTCAGCTTTGACAACAAGCAAACCTTTTGCTTGCGGGGCCACACGGACTGGGTCAACCATGTCCGGATCGACTCTCCGTCGCGGACCGTGTTTTCCGCCTCGGACGACATGACGGTGAAGCTGTGGGACCTGGACTCGAAGCAGTGCATCAAGACGTTTCGTGGCCACGTGGGCCAGGTGCAGCAGGTGCTGCTCATGCCGCCGGACTTTGAGCCCGACGAAATTCCGAGCGACGACAAAACGGACGGAGTATCCGTGCACAGCGACGAGAGCGCCACCCCCGCACAGGCGGACGAGCATCCCGCCGATGCGCGCGCCCTGTTCGGTTATGCCTTTACCCACGAGACAAGCCGACCTCTGCCTCCGCGGTACGTGCTGACGGGCGGTCTGGACAACACTCTTCGGCTCTGGGACACGGCCAGCGGCAAATGCATCAGGAGCATGTTTGGGCACGTGGAAGGTATATGGGGCCTCGTGGGCGATACTCTACGCGTCGTCACCGGTGCCAACGACTCGATGACCAAGATTTGGGAACCTCGGTCGGGCAAATGCGAGCGCAGCTTTACTGGCCACGCCGGGCCTGTCACCTGCGTCGGACTCAGCGACAGCAGGATGGCCAGCGGGAGCGAAGACGGCGAGGTTCGCCTATACAGTTTCGAAGGCGAAACGCTGGAAGAACGAGGGACACCGTCGTGACGCCTTGTGCTTTGTCAGACGGAGAAAGTTGCACCAGACTGGACGGAAACAAGAATGCGACAGGTCGCAGGCCGCCAACCAACCCAGCTCTTGTTCCGATTCCATCGTTTTCTCCTTCTTCTTGTCCATGACAGCCTAGCTTTGCCTGTTGCGTTTTCGCTCTCGTTTGCTGCTCTACGAAGCGGCTGAAAGGAAAACTGCAAAAGAAATAAGAAAAAAAAAAGAGACAGAGGGAGAGAGGGAGGGAGGGAGGGAGGGGGATGTTTGTGATACCATGCTGCATTGAGCGCAAAGCATCTGAAATTGAATGGAATTTGGCCACCCGGGATATGCGGTTTTGCGTCTATCAAGGCGATTGGCAAGGACCGGCGGCGTTAGGGGTTCGGGGGTCAGCACGGACATTTGGCTTCCTGCGGCGTTGATGTAGGAACAAGGTTCGGTAGATTTGCGGAAAATGGAACACGATGTGTGTAATAAATATACCAGGCGTGCTGGCGATTCGCGGCTGGTCCTCGCTTGCAGTCGAGTGCGTTGGCGCCATGCATGCAGCGGCTCCCTGCCAGCTTTACAAGGCGACGGCATCAACCATCGCCCGTAGACCAAGCAACGTAGCACAGCGCGCAGGGCCCTGCCGCCCGGTGCCTGCTGTGCCTCGGCAAACGGCGGCACAACGCGAGGGGGGGGGGGGGGGGGGGCACGCGACCGCCAGCCGCTTGCCCGGCAGTCCCAGGACCAGCTCCTCTGCCGCGGCCTGTACTCCCCAGCGCGGTTTCCTCTGCATCGTGTCGCTCGCCCGGCGCGCCCGTGCGTCGTCTTTGCCGTCTCGTTCCGTGTCTCGCTCCGTTCCTCCGTCTTCTGCGTCCCCCCTTGCCCCCCTCCCCTTGTCGCCTCTTCGGCCGCGCTGTCTCGTCTCGGTGATGTCAGCTTCGTCCGCTCCGCGGCAAGGAGCTTGCAGCTGCCACCCAGCTGCCACCCCGCGTTTTCACATGCAGCGGGGCTAGCCGAGCCAGGTTGCCAGTTGCCAGGTGCCAAGGTGACCGGACCCGCTCGGCAACCCGCCAAAACCGCTGCAAACAAAACACACACGCCCTTTTGGCTGGAACGAAAGGTTCGTTCGAAACCCGGATCCAAAAGCCGCGGCCAAAGCGAGCCAGCCCCAGCCCAGCCCAGCCCGGCCCAGCCATGGCTGCGCGGGCCCAAGCACCGCTCTCCCCGACTGCGCCCGAAATCATATGCCAAAAAGGCTAAGGGCTGCCCACCTCGCTCGCGGGCAGAAGCCGTCTCCAAAAGCAAAGCCTGCATCTCTCTCTCTCTCTCCCAACCCCGTTCGTTCAACCTGCTCCTCGTTCGTTCCCCCGTCACAGCTTGCCTGCTACGCAGAACCGCCGCGCGCCTCCTGCCCCCTCCCCCCCCCCCCCCCCCAAGCCCGGAAAACCCGAGACGCTCGCCAGCATCCCCCCGAGGCGGGCTCAACGGTCGAACATGCCCTCCAACGATGCTAGGAAGCCGCCCACCGCGGCCGTCAACCTGATCGGTTGGTGTCCTCCCCCGCTCCCTTCTTGGCCCTGCCGCCTGCGCGGGAATCCCGTTGCGCTAAGCCGGTCGATGCAGCCGGAGGTGGTGCCGGCATGATGGAGGCTCTCGCCTGCCATCCCCTGGGTGAGTTTCGTCCTTTTGCTGCAGCTGCAGAAGAGCAAAAGAAAAAGAAGCAAAATGAAATAAAAAAGAAAAAAACAGCAGTGGTCGGTGGTTAACCGCGTGCGATCAACCCGTCCCGAGCGGAATCCGCGAAAATAAAATTAAAAAAAAAACAGACACTATCAAGGTCCGCATGCAGCTGTCCAGACGGGCGCGGCAGCCCGGCGCCCCCAAGCGAGGCTTCGTCAAGACGGGCGCGGAAATCGTCCGCAAGGAGACCCCGCTGGGCCTGTACAAGGGCCTCGGCGCCGTGCTGACCGGCATCGTGCCCAAGATGGCCATCCGCTTCACCTCGTTCGAGGCCTACAAGCAGCTGCTGGCCGACGAGGGCGGCCGCGTGTCCGGCCGGGCCACCTTCGCCGCCGGCCTGGCCGCCGGCGTGACCGAGGCCGTCGCCGTCGTCACCCCCATGGAGGTCATCAAGATCCGGCTGCAGGCGCAGCACCACTCCATGGCCGACCCGCTCGACATCCCCAAGTACCGCAACGCCGCGCACGCCCTCTACACCGTCGTCCGCGAGGAGGGCTTCGGCGCCCTCTACCGCGGCGTCAGCCTGACCGCCCTGCGCCAGGGCACCAACCAGGCCGTCAACTTCACCGCCTACTCGTACTTCAAGGACTGGCTCAAGAAGTGGCAGCCGCAGTACGAGGCCACCAACCTTCCCAGCTGGCAGACCACCCTGATCGGCCTCGTGTCCGGCGCCATGGGCCCCCTGAGCAACGCCCCCATCGACACCATCAAGACGCGCTTGCAGAAGACGCCGGCCCAGCCTGGCGTTAGCGCCTGGGCGAGGATAACCCAGATTTCCGCCGACATGTTCAAGTGCGTTCTGGTTTTTTTTTTCATTTTTTTTTTTTTTTCATTCATGATTATTTCCACCCCCCCCCCCCCTTTCCCCCCTTTCTCCCGCCCCTTCTTCTCCATGCGTTTGTTGTCTCGGGCGGAAACGCGGGCCGGGAGAGGAATCAGCATCAGAATCGCTGGCTAACCCGTCTTGGTAGGCAAGAAGGCGTCCACGCCTTCTACAAGGGCATCACCCCTCGTATCATGCGTGTCGCTCCCGGCCAGGCCGTCACATTTACCGTCTACGAGTTTCTGAGACAAAAGCTCGAAAGGAGCAGGCCGTCTTTTGCGGGTGGCCAGTTTGAGGAGTAAGTGTGGCACGTGCTGGATAATTATCTACTTCTTGGGCACATTTTCCTCCTTTTTCTTTCTTATTGTTCTCGCCCTTGTCCTTCGTCGATGCATGAGAAAAAGAGCTCCGAGAGCGTCTTGCTAGGGAGAATGGGCCATCATGGGCGGACGCCAATGTTTAGTGGCCGGCCATATTGTATTTAAGTGAGGGCGCCAAAGACCGCTCTGCATTTGATGAGTCGCTGGGCACACGTGCTCTCTCTTTCCGTCATGGACTCGATTTTTTCGGTCTTGTACTCGATTCAACGTTCTTGTTAGGGGGGGTTGACATTGTCGTTTTAACTGGCATGAGAGATTTGCGCCATCAGGGGGTTCATCTGTCGACTTTTCTTGGTTTACGCACTCTTGGAATATTTCCAGATCCAGACATGATTTTTCATAGGCAAATCAAACACCTTGTACCATCAGCCGTATCCCACTCCTGGTTGCTCAAGGTCGAAGCTCTACTTGTTGCTTTCTGCTCATCGCCCCGGGCGCTTAGGCCGGCTGAATCCCGACCTCGTCGTCGTCTTGGGGTGCAAATCATCCATGACGGATTGCTCCGTGATTTCACCTGGCTCCTCCACCTCGAACCTCTTCTCCACCGTCAAGCCCGCTTCCTTTTCCGCCGTTTCCAGAACGGCCCGCTTCATCAACGGGTAGAGCATTCGGTTCTTGATGGACCTGCTGCCCTCCGTCACCGGGCACGTGTAGAAAAACAAGACCGGCGCTTGCTCCGCGCCGCCGTGGCTGTGCGCGAACCTGTAAAACGTGAACCGAGGCTCCGCAGTCGAGATAGCCTTGGACAGCTCGGCGATTGACCGTGGGCGCGGGGCCTCGGGAACCAGCTCGACAGACTCCTTCCCGGCGTCGATTTTCTGCCCCGCTGGGTAGTTAGCGAACAACAGCACAGGCGGCTTCCTTTTGGGTCCTCGGCCAACAGACCAGCATGACCACTACCCGTCCGCCATCCCGCCCCAGCTCCTTCAGAGCAGCCGTCGCGTCTTCAGCCACCCGCGCGGCGAAGCCTTTGCTCAGGTGAATCTCTCGTGTGCCTGTGCCGGACCCGGCCTCCTGCTCAGCCCGCCTCACCTCGCCCAGTGTTCGCTCTTCCGCTGTCAGAGGGGCCGCGATCTTCACGTGTGCGTCGTGCTTTTGGAACCCGCCCTCGGTCAACTCCTGCGCCAAAGTCACGAATAGTTTTTCCCTGAAATTCTCCGAGCCCAGCTCGCGCACCAAGGCCAGCCTTGTGGACGCAAACAGCATCTTCTGCCGGACAGGTGCCGCGTCTGGCACGTACGTAATGGCAATGAACTTGGGTTCATCGTCATACCGACGGAGCAGAACATAGAGTGCAACGTCGGGTTGCAGGTGCGTCTGGAGAATCGGCAAATTGTCGACAAACGACGGCGCTTTCGATGGAAGACTGGCCACGGGCACGAGCGACTCTTTGTGGATGCTCACCAACAGCCCAAAGGTCGATGGCGACGCTAGTAGCAAGTTGAAGGCGGCTTGAAGCTCTTCTGAGGCTGGAGTATGTAAAAGTCAGTCAGTCAGTGTGTCTCCTCGGACATCTGCCACGGGCGCTTCCTACCCGAAATTCCTGAGTGCATCCTGGACCTGTATCACCGGATCCCAATCTTGGAACTTTGCTCTGCAATGCTTGTGATGAATAAGAGCTTGACGAGTCACGGGTACCAGACGCTATTACCGCAATTACGTAGGGCGGGCGAGGAAACAGCCCCGCCGTTGCCCCACCAACTACCAGACGCCAGGAACTTTGTAAAGATGCGACGGAGCACTGACCAGTGAGTAAAGTTATTACTCCGTTAGGTTAGGTAGGTAGGTACCCTGAATGTCTATGCCGATTACTCTATGAGGCAGGGACTTAATTAGCTTTTGCTGCCTTCAACAAGCGATGCCTCTCACGGCTGCCCGACTCTGCGCAATCTGTTTTGAGGACACTAAAAGTATATTTCGTTGCTAGGTACACGCTTCGACATACATTACGTTGCAGTCCTCTAGAAATAACGGCGCCCGTCCAGTGGTGCTACGTGGCTCACAACTTTCACTACAGGTATCAAGTGACTTCCAAAACTGTGCCAAAAGTACTAAACGAGATGCTCCTGACTGTGACCTGCCTCTCGGAAGGCAGCAGCATCTTCTCCGTACGTTTACACGATGATTGCTGCAATCAGAGCCAACCCTCCAATGGTCGACAGCGGCGGAACCATACTGTGAGTTGAGTCTGACCCAGGAACCTGTGCCGGCACTGATGGCTGCCCACTCGGCTCAAAAATGTCGGACGGACGTGCCCATTGTGTGCTCGCGGAAGAGTAGCTTGGGATTGTTGTAGACAGGTTGGAGGTATTACTGGCAGGATCAGTTGGCCGCTGTTCAGATGTGTACGGCTGCGGTTGAGTCGGAGATGAGGCTGCAGACTGTGCCCCAGAGGTGTATATCGGAGGACTTGCAGTGGTTGAATCTTGACAAGTAGATTCTGGGAAGTTTGTGCTGCTGGCATTGTCTTCCAAGGGCCCCTCCTCACATGTGGTAGTAGTCTGTGATGCAACCGTCACGAGAGGTGACTCGGTGGTGCTCGAAGTGTCCTCCAATGGGCAGGGTGTAGTGAGCGCCATTGACGACAATGCCGGAGTGTTGGACTCTTCGCATGGGCCAGAGCTGGACGAAGTAATGACAAAGGTAAAAGTCGTTGGCACCTCTGGTGCCGAGCCAACTGGGGTGATCATTCCCTCAGCTTGAGCTGTAGTATAATCGACGGGTGCTGAGGAGGCACATGGAGCCGAGGTCCAAGTATCTTCATATGCGTCACTTGCAGAACTTGTAGGCAGTGTCTGGGTTTGAGGGTCCTGGGTAATCCCCTCGGTCTTGATGTAGACATTCGCGATTCCCCGTCCCTCGTCTGGACAGACGGTCCCACACATGCCATAGGACGAATCACCCATGCAGGCATAGTTGCAAACACTCTCATCCACTGATTTGATTACCCCAGAATCGTCTCCGCATCGGCATTCACTATACTGGGTCAGTCATCGACTTGAACTCTGGGAGTGAGCACCATAGGTACCTAGGAAAGAGGGCAGCGAATCGATGCCCTTGACAAGCCGTCTGACATGATTCCGGGGTCAGTGGACTACCATTGAGAGCCACAGGAGACGTAAAACAGGATAGATCGACAGAAGAACATCCTTGATACGCGAAAGAAGCGGTGGCGTGGCTGCTTTGACAAACTGCCAGGGCTATACCGTAGGCAACGACGAACAAGAGGGCAAGCATCGTAGAATCGCAAAAGAAAATCAATCTAGTGTTCCAGGGAATTCAATGAGCGTGTCGAGTGGTTCTCACGCGGATTGAAGGAAGGGGCGTGTATATAGAGCCTAAACGAAGGACAAGGGTCGGGAAGGGTGTAAGAGATATGAGAAGATGGAGGAGAACGGGAGCGTTGAATGCTTTTTAATCGAGGTGACAATACGCAACGGTACTGATTCGAATGCGGACTTGCTTGAAAACAAGAAAAAACTCTGCCGGCCTCAAGAAGGGAAGGAGCGTCGATTCATACTTTCGCGCATAATTTCATTGCAGCTGTCAGACTTGGCAGCCGGCTGGAACCCGTTGTCCGAGCAGTGCGCAGCTGCTACCTGGCGAGAGCAACATGGCACTGCATCAGTCGATTTTGCGGAAAGAATCCTGCACGTATTCATTGGATTTACCGGTGCCAGCTTCTGGAGTCATGATAAAAAGAAAAAGACCAGTTGACCCATCCGGGCGTGCAATCCAGAAGATCAAGAGTAAGACTTTTATATCTCTGCGTGGCTGCACCCGCACCGTGAGACCGCATACAAAATGAAAAACTTTCCTATGGCACAGAAACTGGAGCAAAAGAAACAGAAGGTGACGATAATGAGGTGTTCACAATTGCCAATGGTTGAGTACCTAAGGTACCTTAGTACCTGTGAAACTTGAAAGCCTCCAGTACACCTGAAACTGAAAGTTGATTCTAAAATAAATGTTGCGAAAATGCTGAACGGCAATGACCTTTCAAATCCCGCTCACGTGCAAGGTCATGCGGCTGCTAGCATGGTTCCGCTTCTTCACAGGCTGGAACCCCACAAAAAGTCAGGGCTTGGAAACCCCCGTTAGCGACCGCCATTGTCAATTGCGGTAGTAAAACTTCAACAGGTTGTGGAAACAGCTTTCATCACCGTCGTTCTCACCATCACCCTCGTGCAACCACAAGTCAAGATGAGCGCCCAGGCCTTGAACAAGATTGCTCACAACAGCCCTTCGCGGCAGAACCCCTCTGAGCTTGAGCAGCAAATTGCTCAGGCTCTGTACGATCTCGAGGCTAACACTGCCGACCTCAAGGTTGCCTTGCGACCTCTGCAGTTTGTCTCTGCCCGCGAGGTGAGAATCTGAAACTACAAAACACAGATCCCGGCCTAGCCACCTTTCGAAATCCTGTTTCCAAAAGAAATGCAGCTACAATGGCTACGATGAGCGTCTTCCCAAGATGAAAACCCGCGATGCGAGACCCTCGACGGTTGCCGAAAAAAAAATCGCAAAAAGAGAGTTTGACGTAATGACATTACGTGGCACTGTCCAAGAACAGACTCAGCTTCATCGCTTGGGAGACGCACGTTTGAGCCAGCGTACAATTGACTTCTGATTGGAACAGGACGGGAAGCGGTCCAAGGCGTCATGTCCTGGAGCTCGCATGCTGACTTTGGGTCTTGATTAGATCGAAGTTGGCCACGGCAAGAAGGCTGTTGTCATCTTTGTCCCCGTCCCTTCCCTGCAGGGCTTCCATCGTGTTCAGCAGCGGTAAGTCTGGTCAAGCAAAGAATATTACCTCCCAGTAACGAGAAACACCTCCGGAGGAATGCCGATGCTAACTCATCATAGCCTGACCCGTGAGCTCGAGAAGAAGTTCTCTGACCGCCATGTCTTGATCCTCGCCTCCCGCCGCATTCTGCCCCGCCCCAAGCGATCTGCCCGTTCGCGCAACACCCAGAAGCAGAAGCGTCCCCGTTCCCGCACTCTGACTGCTGTCCATGATGCCATCCTTGCCGATCTCTGCTTCCCCGTCGAGATTGTTGGCAAACGCATCCGTACCAAGGAGGACGGCAGCAAGCTTCTCAAGGTTGTCCTTGACGAGAAGGAGCGTGTCGGTGTTGACTACAGACTCGACACCTACGCCGAGGTTTACCGCCGCCTTACTGGCCGCAACGTCAACTTCGAGTTCCCCCAGAGCGGTAGCACCGAGTAAAATAAAACAAAACACAAGACTTTGTGTCATGGGCATGGTCATACAGGGGTTGGGAGTGCTTTGGAATTTTCAATTGTCACATTTGATGGTTGGTCAACAAAATGGGCTTGGCGTCTTATGAGTACAGGTAGCTTGATAATGATTACGGGCTACCCACATTATTCCTTCTTGAACTCGCTCGACCACCCCGTCGTGCTCATAAAAGAACTCTTGGTTTCCCTTCTTTACCAGTTGGTATTGGTTAATTTCCTTTTGTGTCCTACCATTTCAATCGTGACTGATGCGCCCTATGCCGAGAACACACCAATACGCCAATTCTCTCTTTTCTCGAGCCTCCTTGTCTTTACCAGACACACTGCCCATGTCGTGCTGAACATCAGTTTCCCATTCGATTCGCACAAACATGGGTATTTCCAGGATGTCCTCATCCTCCTTGAGAGGACTGTCATCAACATCTTGTTTGGCATCGCCAAAGAACCCTCGATGCGCTGTTCTAAGAGATGGCGGTATGACCTCGAGCACGATGCTAACCCAATTGCGACCCCTTTCCCAGATCTTGGCCGCATCTCCCTGGCCGACTCCCGCCCCATTCCGTCGTCCATCTCTGCCAGCGTCCTTCAGCGCGTCGTCCCACATGTCGACATTGGCGTCGACCTCGAATTCGGGACACAGCACGGTGACTTTGCTAGCGAATCGCCCCGGCGTGGTATTGGGCGTGGCAAGGGTTACCTTGATGCTGTCAAACAGCGGATTCTTGAACGTCAGGATGTATTGATATGGCTTCAGAGGCGTAAGGGGAGCTTCCTCGTTCTTGAGGGGTCGAGAGGTGACGGGCACCGGCTGTGCGGTTGGTTGCATCGGGCGGATGGTGATAGTGGGGATATAAGACTTTGCGACTAGGCGGATCTTGAATCTGGTAGATGTCACTTTGTTCTCGGGTTTCGAAATGATGTGACGACAAACAGGGCAGCGTTTGGATCGCTTGGTGCGGAGGAGGTAAGGAATCGGTCGCAGCTCATCTACAAACCTTAGTGGTAAAGGCTGGTTTTCTCGTTGCTCGGTAGATGCTGTGGCATGCCAGCCCTCGTGCACCAGCTTTTTGATCGAGGCAGATTCGTCAAGCTGCGCCAATTTCAACCCTTCTTCCGAGTTCAATGCTTCGCGCATGACGTTGGCCGGGCCGTGCGGTAGCCTCCGTGCGTGACTACCGCGACCTCCTGTATACAGGGACATTATCCTCGACAAGGCGGCAGGAGAGGCGAAGCCAACACCGTCGTGCAAGGGCGTGCCGGTGAGTGATGTGTTTGTCTCCGCCAGCTGCTCCTGGTAAAAGGCTTTCAAGCAAGCGAATTGCAAATCGTGATCGACCTGGCCATCTGGTAGTCGAGGTTCGTCAGGGTTTTCCTTCCGCCTTTCCTTGACATCCTTGACGGTAATCTTTGCCGTCCCACCATTATTCACCTTGCCGAGCTGCGAGTGTATCCCACTAGGCCTGTCGAACTCGATACCAATCTCGGTGGATGACCAGTTGCAATACTGGCAGAAAAGAGCATACGGTCCGCGGCTTGAGCCTGGCTGTCCATCTGGACCCAGCGCACTGGGATCGGACACAGGTTGAAGTGAGCCGGCTTGAAGGGGACCAACACATACTGGACATTGATAACAGCTTCGGGTGCACCTTGAAACCATGTCTCTGTTAGTCTATTTCTGTTCTTGCTCCTAGTTTTGAGGGCGCTTGCGCCGGGCCTGTGGGTGGTACCTGTTGCCCTCGCTGCGAAGGTTGCTGCTAGGAACCTCAAACAAGCAATTGGGACAGTAGTACGTGACTATCTCCTCTGTGACGCATCTCTGGCAACGGATTTGCTGGCAGTCTTCGCAGTATAGCAAATACTCCAGGGGGAACAGGCTATAGTTGGATCGCGGGGCACGGGGATCGAAGGTTCGCTCGTCATCGTGCTCCTGATCATGCCTTTGCTGGGTTACGTCGGGATCGACTACAGATTGATCTGAACATGGACATTGTATGTAGGTATACGGAGTGGTGCGTGCCATCGCTGACACTCAGTTCCGTATACTTGGTCGGCCCATGCGAATCACCTAGTTCTCGCCATTAATTTCAGAAACGGGCTGGACGGTTAGCTTGGCACCAAAGTCGCAAGTCGCTTAGTACGGACTGCGGGAGTGGAGTTTTGATGAGGCTGAATTTGACTGTCAGGTGACTCTCCCTCTCCACTCGGTACGGAGTACTTACTACTGAGGCTGTCTCTGCAGGCAGGCGCGACCCACAAGACAAGTAGCCATCGTCATCTCCACCATTGCATTGCATTGCCCCTTGCGGCTGGCCAAAAGAAACGTGAAATGCCAACGAGGGCCTATGCCTATCGACGATGATCCGGCTTCAGACAAAATCTGCCATCGACGAAGACCCATGCTTGCCATGTCTTTCTGGACCTGCAGCTCTTGGCACCCCCTCTGGCAACTCCCCGCTTACGGAGTACTATGTAGAGGGACCTACTTCCGACGCGTCTCAACGCACCAGCTCACAAAACGCCTGCATTTGGCTGAGCCTATTCGGTCTCATATCGCTGAAGAAAATATTGCAGAGTCACACCGCAACTCCTCTGCTATGAATGCGTTGACCGTGCAGATATATCTTCGGCCACTGTCTTGTTAGTTGGGCGGGCTTGGCTATGCATGTCGGTGAAGACCAGCGGAGCGCCGCCTTTGACACAAAGACATCCCCCACGCCCCCTTGGGAAGAGCAAAGAGCGATTGCGAACCCACCTTATCTGTGAGACTGTTCCCGATATCACCATGTCTATGATATCATCTCGCATGAGTTTTTCTGCTTCGAGCTGATGGGATTATCACCTGGCCCCTATTTCCCCGCCGACAAAGCACGATAATCCAATTCTAAAACTTCGCCCAGCGCCAGCCTGGTGTGGCAGGGAAATGAGGACCCGTCTGCCGCGTACTACCTTGTACACTTTTAGGCACAACGTTTGACAGAGTAAAGACTATCTCATCAGCCGCCCAGACTGGCCTCAATGTGGCTTCCGCTGCACCGAGTACTGCCCTGGTCGTCATGGGCCCCAGCCAGGTGTGTTGGCCACCCCTGTATCGGCGGAGTAGGTTGGGAGCTTTGCGAGGGGCTAAACCCCTTCTATCCTTACGGGGTAGTGCCATCAGCAATTATCCACGACAGTAGTGGACATGGTATCAAGGAGGTCAGAGAGGGGCATATTGAAGATGAATGAAGGGCATTCCGAGGCTTGACCAAATAGTCGAGGTAGGCGTGGGCCTTGCGCACCGCACCGTTGAGGATGCATCAGGCAAGCTGGAGGAGCCCTTATCAAAGTCCCGAGCTGCCTTTCTTACCCTGGTCTCAGGTGCAGACATAGGGTGAGGACAATTCTTGAAGCATACAAGCACACCATGTACTGATAATGCCTACAGAGTGCCCGGCGCTAGCTCGTCTTGCCTTCCGGTGGGAGAATTCCAACAAGACACGTCCTGTTCCTTTGTCGCATTTAAAGGGATGGCATCGGACCAAATCATACATGGCGAAAAAACTTGTTCTGCAATCTCGCAACCCGTACGGGGTACATGGAAATCAGCCGCCAGCCAGCCGTCTTTCGGTTCCTGTGGCTGGCGCCTTCATCTGCCCCTTGGAGCACTAAGACCATATGGGCCATTATTTCCAATAAACTTCGTGGGCTATCTCGATTGCCCTTGTCAGCGACGACGAAAGCATGATTGCGACCGTCCAGGTCCCAGCTTGGTCAAAACACCCTAATAAAGACGGCTGACCCAGCTACTACGTACCATTCCTTTTGTACGTCGTCTTGAATTTGACGGGCCTTTCTGCTTGTCCATTTAAGTGCGGGGAATTGCTTCGAATCTGCCAGTATTGTTTTCTCATTACCACCACATTGATTTACCGCGGTCGGGAAATTCGGCATTGATCCATCTTAATTGCTGCAGCGACGCTTGGCGAGTCCCGAGGCTCGGGTGTTTCTTAATTCCGGCAGAGCATCACGCAATAGCCATGACCGAAATCTGGGAGTTCTCTTCATCACAGGTCTTCAGTTGAGTTTGTGGCATTGGAATCGACGGTCTGCATTTTTAAGCCGAGGTCCGTCGTTGACGTCGAACCGGGCGCCGGGAAGCGGCAATGCATCGATTGGAACAATTGAATGGTCCCAAGACCGTGCCTTTGTCTCAATCGAAGGCAAAGACTGCCCACACCTCCACGACTCATCGTAGGAAGGGTTCAGCTACACACCAGGAACGAACGCTTTTGAGCCAAAAGTTGAAGCGATGGGATGGAAACAAGCGTCAAAGTTCCGGCTGGCATTATTTGGACAAGGTATAACCAAGACTCCCCCCGGTGCATGTCAACTGCTCTCGCCCTCGTCTGATACCATGTCCTTACAGGACCCTGAACTCTGGACGCGAAATGGCAACTGCCTCATTTATATTGGCGGCCGTAAAGACGGTTGTAGGCAGCGACAAGCTAAGCAGCCGCCGGCGTTCAGAGTACCATTCGAACACCTTTTAAACGGCAAATGTTATCCTCTGATTGAGAAGTCTCAGGTCAACTGGCCCGAGGGATCCGAGCCTGCTCGACCATGCGGCCCTAGCGAGATTGATGCTTGGCACCGTGCCAACCCCACGCGAACAGTCGAACTGTTCATCACAGCGCCGCAAGTTGCCGAGAAGCAGCAACTTCGCCGCCATCAACTGTTGATACGAAATTTTATCGCTTGGATTATGCGGAAGTCGCTAGTCGGGGAAACTCTCGGGGAAGCATTGGTGGGATTGCTGCACTGCATGCAAGAGTATAGGACTCATGACCATGTGGATAATGTGGCAGATCTCGTCCATTATCTCAACCGAGAAGGATATCTGTCCTTTGCAGGCCAAGCCGAGTATGCTCTGGCAGTACTGCGTCTGGCCGAGACGTTTTGTTTGAAAGACCTGTACTTTCAGGCTTTGGCTCACTGTGTGGGAATGAAAGAGATGCTGCCTAGCAAGAGAGAGTTCCAGGTATTGCCACCGCCCTTCCCCCCCCCCCCCCCCTGCTGTGCCCTTGACTTTTTGACCGAATCGCAATTCGACAAGAGTTACTAACAGACCTGCTACTGCAACCCAGTTTGTGAGTTTTGCGACGAGAAAGCTCATTGATGACGCCGAAAGTGAACTAAATTCACGCCTCAGACGGACCTGGGACATGCTGCGCAGCTTTCTCGACCAGGAACTTTCAGAAGCACACATAGGCATTCCGGCTGGCTTACGTGCGCATCTCGAGCGCTTCCGGAGTTTTCTGCTCTCGTTTTACAGTGCTAAACTGGGTTATTGGCCACCACGAGCGTTCGACGGGTCCGTTTGCCGGGTCTTGAAGCGTGATTTCCTGGCTTTATACAACCTTTTGGTTGACCAAGGCTACAACTCGAATGAAGCCATGCCATTTGTTGCTGTTGGAGGCATCTGCACCTTGCAACTCATTCAAACCTTTGACACGAACAACGGCTTTGAGCCTATGCCGCATCCTCTGCCCAAGCTTCCTCAACAGAGTGAACTGAGACGGTCTAGGCGCATCTTATGGATCCCACGAGGATCCAGGCAACGTGGCGAGGAGCATCAACTGAATCGCGTGTCCCTGGTGAATGCGTCAAACTGGAGAGAGGACTCGTTCCAAAATGGCCTTGTCAGGGCTTATAGGAAGTTTGAGGAGGACTGCGCAATTTCACCCAAAAAAATTGACCGGAACGAACGAGTATCGCTGGTGGATGGACGCAAGATACGGTGGATACTGATATATGCGGTGCATCAGACTCTGCAGTGCGCCACTCAGCGACCTGTTGAAATGCAAGACGACCCAGAAGCCGAGTATGTTGTCTCCATTGCCAAAAACACGCGAACGCCTTGGCAGGACGGCAAGCTTCATGCTGGATTGTCCCAGATCACGGCAAAGTCGGCGCTCAAGCACCATTTGGAGCGGACCGAGATGGAGCAGTCTCCATCGATCTCGGAGAAACTTGAGATTAAACCCGACATTGACTACTTTGCCTTGACGCACAAGACCGATGAGTCGCCCAAGCCGACGGGAAGACAAGCTTCTCTCCCAGATTCGACGGATGCGTCAGTGTCATTGTCGCGGACGAGCTCTTTTAGCTCTTTTAAGCAGGCTTTGAGCCGGAGCTCTACCATCCGCAGATCGACGCGAAGACTCAAGCTGAGCGTCCCCGCGTCCAATACATCCACAGCCGTTACGTCCATGCCACTCTACCACGAGATAGTGGTGCCTAGATACGGGAACGGCGCAAGCGATGTGCAATTGGAACCTACAGCTGATGCACCGGCAGCGAAACCCGCCGTGCAAGTCAGTCGAAGTGCGTCGACGGCTTCCGAGACTGGATCCAGCAACATCAGCACATTCGCAAGCTCCGTGAGCACGGGGTCAACTCTCGATTCATCTCTCAACTCACCCACTCAACTACCGGAATCGCCCTTGCACAAGTTGCCCGGCAAGGCACGTCGTTGGAGCAATCAAGACTGTGCCTACCCAATAGGCAGCAGCAGCTGTCCCAATGTCACGACGTGCATTTCCAAACGTAACTCGCTTAAGCGGCGGCCGATAAGCACCACACTGGAAGGATGCAACTATGCCGCCAGAGCATTCGGGCAGTTCGTGGACCAAGAACGCCGCGCCATGTTTGCTTCAAGTCGCCCGGTCGGCAGCGATCCAAAGAGGGGTGGAAACACTTCACACAGCCGGTCGATGCCGCTTCCGATACAGGAAGACGAAATCAAGGAGGAGCCTGGTGGTTTAATCCGAGACTCGGGTGACTGGACGGCCATGCAGGCGTTTCTTGACGGCAAGCTGTCTGGGGGGGGGAGCTCAAGCAGAGATGCTTGGGAGCAGTACGCCGATCTGGGAGGCTTGACAGAAGCTAGGTGAGACGTTGCAGCCAGAAAAAAGCCGGGCTTTGCTACTTTGACTGAAAATTCGGGGGTCGTTTATTGTTTGCGAGGCCTACGCGGCATGTTTCTTTTGCGTTTGCACTTTTTTTTTTTTTTTTTTTTTTTTTTTTTTTTTTTTTTTTTTCGTTTCTGCTGTTCTCCCTCATTCTCCCGTCTCTCTCGTTCTTTTTTTTTCTCTCTCTTTGTCGCTAGTTCGGTTGCGTCATTCCGTGCATTTCTAACGTCGGAAGCGTATCTTGGTCTGTTTTGGTTGTGGGACGAATGCACGTCATGGATGGATGATACCCCCCGTGCGGCGCTTGCTCATATATGACGCTGGGCTGCGCGGCACGTCTTGACGCATGGGCTTGTCGGTGGAGGGTCATTTGAATTTTCCGGACCTTGTCGCAGCAGGGATTTTGCACATGCGGGCGATGTGTGTGGAGATGCTCGGAGTGTGCAGGGGATGCCTTGTGTCGATGCAGTCCATCCGCGTATCGATACTTGTTTGCGTGGGTACTATTTACAAAACATGGAAATGCTCATGACTACCATGAAAATGCACTTTTCGCCAAGCAATCGCCCGCCCTGCCCGCCCTGCCCGGCTCGGCCGTCTCGGCCGTGGTTCCTCGTTTGACGTCCCGTGACGGGTTTCCGCCGCTCGACCTCTGATTCTTCGTGATGCTAGTCCTAGTCCTAGTCCTTCTTGACATGCACGCCTTCCAGGTTGTCGAGAATCTCCGAGCCCAAAGCATATATCATGTAGGACGGCCCGACGAGCCACGCGCCACTGCCACCCGTTAGCAGAGAAAGACCCCCTCCCGGCTAGCCGATCCAGGACGGGACGAGACAAACTTGGGAACGATCCACAGGAGGACCAGATCAGCGACGGCATTGTGGCCAATGTTGGCAAAGCCGGAGAAATACTCGTGCGCCCCTGTGCCGCCACGCCCACGTCGACGCAAAAAAAAACAAAAAAAAAAAAAAGGAAGTCGTTAGCAGCGTCCCCCGCGGCCCGAGCGCGCCAGCCCAAGCTAGCGTGGAGGACTCCGGGACTCACAGTACAGAACCGTCTTGCTCAGCGTCATGACGGCGGCGCTAAAGCCGAGCAGCAGGGCGAGAGCGCCGACGCGGCCGGCGACGGCCCCGGCGGGCTGGCGGCGCGAGCGCCACAGGCGCAGGTAGGCGAGGTACATGGCCGTCTCGACGAGGTTGAGGAGGGCCTGGGCGCCGGTGAAGCCGCTGCGGTCGCGGAAGGCCTTCCAGCCGTACACGTGGTCGATTTCCCCGTAGAGCTTGTAGGGCGACCAGGGCCAGTGGCAGCAGCCGCCGGGCATGGTGTGCGGGCGGCCGAGCACGTAGAGCGTGTCCCAGGCGACGAGGGGGAGGGAGACGGCCATCCAGACGAGGGCCCAGAAGGGGGGGGTGTGCGTGAATGCGCGGGCCATGGGGGAGGAGGCGGTAGGGCGATGCGGTGGCGTGTGCGTGTGTGTGCGTGTGTGTGTGTGTGTGTGTGTGTGTTTTTGGTGGTTCAGAGGGGTTCGGCGGTTGCAAAGGTCGAGAAACTGGACGGGGCTCGGATGTGTCGGTCGGAGGGAGGCGGCGCGGGTGGGGTTGCGTTGCGGGGTTCTGGCTTGGTGGCGGGGGCTTTGCCGCGATGCCGAGTTGCCGAGTTTCTTGGTAGATATGGTGTGGACGCGTGACCTTCTTTTCACAGCCAGCCTTGTTTCGTCTTCTCCTTGGCTCTCTCTTCCCTTCGCTTCTCTTCTCTGCCATTCTCGGCCTCCATTGCCCAGACTTTTGCTCGCCCTGGTCGGAAACATACCGGGTCCGACAGCCAATCCGTCCCCAGGCTGGCGCGACGTGGCTTGCATCAAAACAGGGGCGCGGCCCCTTGACCAGACAATGAGGTGGCGGCTTCAAGGCCGCGACAGCTTCGGCTGGCACTGCCGGGCGGCGCCCGGGGGCCTTACGCCGTAGCTCACCACTTTAAAGGGGCATGCCTGAGGAGCAGGCCACAGCACCTGGAGCCCGCATCGCCAGCCAGAACCTCTTTTGCGCCCTTTTCGCCGTCTTGACACGGCTCCCTTTTCGACCTCGACCGGCGACGTCCGTTGCTGCTACGTCTCTGGGCCTTTCGAAAGAAGCAGCCCTCCTCAACAGCGGGCTTGCATCGCCATGGGCGGCAACCTCTCCTCTCCCGTGGTCCAACATACCCACAAGTTTGTTCTGGGTGCCCCCGACGCGCGCAACGACCTTATTCTCGCCTCCATCTGGGCATCCGTCTTTTACGCCTGCGCAATGGTCTTCACGACGTGCGTGCTCGTCGATCGCTGGAAGGGCCCGGCGGATAAGGTGCGCGTGGGAGGGGGGTCTGTGCTGGTCGCGTTGCTGGTGTCGACGGCTTGGCCCGTTGTTATGGCCTATCTTGCGGCTACGGAGTGACTGGCGGGTATGAAGGCGATGGTTTCGTGTTGGAAGCAGAGACTCTTGGGGCGGGGGGGTGCCATGGTACCGGGAGATGGGCGTTGGGTCGGCAAATAACTGTACAAACATTCGAACAAAAGACCTTCTCTTTGGAAACGATCTGTATGCACGCAAGCAACCCTCGGTGCACCAGGCGCTGCAACATCCTCATCCGTCGTTTCCCCAGACGACCCCCATCAGCCCATCAGCCCATCAGCCCACCAGAGTGTTCCTGCGGCTCCTCTCGGCCCGAAGGTCCTGGCGTCCCACAATCGTCTCGAGGGTCTGCCTCAAAGCCGTGAAGTCGTATCTTGCTCCGCGGCCGTGGGCATCCTTGGGCCCGTACAGGCGCATTGTGTCGATTCCTAGCTCGGCGAAGCGCGCCTTGTCGACTTTGGGCGAAGTCGGGCCCTCGAGATGGATGAGGTGCGTGACGTAGAGCGAGTACTCGTCCTCCCGAGGCTTCTGCCACGCCCTGGAGTCGGCGCAAGCATTCGCGATGGCTGCCACGAAGTCGAGGGCTGACAAGGGTTGGTCCGAGGGACCAGTCTCGCGATCCGTCGTGCCGTTCAGGAGGAGGATCTTGTTCCGGACGGCGGGGTTGGCGACGGCCTCTCCCACGCCCCTGAGCACCAGGTTGGGTATCAGGGACGTGAACAGAGAGCCTATGCTGTAGATGACGGTGTGGGACGAGTGGACGGCATCCAGGACGCGAGGGTTGGCGGGGATGCGGATCTCCTGCCCGTACGGATTGATGTACCATATCCTGTCGATCCTGGAAGGGAGGTCCTCGTCGTCTTGCTTGGAGAAGGAAATGGCCGGTCTCCTCAGGGCGGGCAGCGACCCCGGCAGGTTCGCATCCTCAACCTGCTCGTGATGGTCTGCTTCGTGGCCCGCGGGCAGGGGTGCGGCGCGGGTGCTCACGCCGACGCCCGGCACGGCAGCGGTGGGGTAGCTCGGGTGAGATATGTCGTTCTGGCCCGTGATGACGGTGCCGTCGCGGAGGCCGGCGGCGATGTGGTGCGCAAAGTTGGTGTTGATGGCGGGCAGGACGGAGACGCCGTCGGGCACCGCGCAGACGGAGCTGAGCAGGTAGATGGCCGCCTCGAAGCTGCCCGTGAACAGGCGGGCGCCGGTGAGGAAGAGGTTCCCGACGCTGGCGTTGGAGAAGTCGAAGCGGCTGCTGGGCCGCATGCGCTTGACCACCTCGAGGTTGAAGCTGTTTAGGTACGAGCGGATGAGTTCGCGCTTGGGGGACGAGATGTCGACCCACAGCGGGTGCGTGGCCTCGAGCATCTCGAACCACTCGGCCCGGGCTGCGTGGTACGTCTTGGGCAGGCGGTGGTTGAACAGGTGCTTGATGGCCGCGGTTTCGCGCAGGTCGTTGTCGGGGATGAGCCTGACCAGGCGGGAGCGCACGTCGCCGATCCCTGGAGAGGGGGGGGGGGGGGGGTGGTGGTGGTTGGGCACCCGCGGTGTGAATCAAGGTGGCACGCGTTCAGGGGTCAGAAGAACAAGAGGTTACCTGGGCCGCCGAAGACGCGGATGATTTCGCTCGTGCTGCCGCCATTGTCCGAGATGGGGATCACGTAGCTGAGGGAGGCGTGGTTGGCGGCCCGCAGGCGCTCGAAGACGTCGACGAGGCTGTTGGCTGCGCTGCCGCCCGAGAAGACGACGATTCCTGTGCGGGGAGGTGCAGACGGGGGCTGGCGAGTGGAACGGGGTGTCATTGTGCCATGGGGGGTTGACGATGATGGACGATGATGGACGTGTTGCATGTGCAAGGAGCAGCATCAGCACCGGTCTTGCGGGGACGTGGCCTTGACTCACCCTTGACAAGTCGAGAACTCGCTGCTAGCAGCCTTAGGCGCCTCCATCCATGCCTAGAGATGGAGATGGCAGCCGCGCGGGTTGTTCCTGCCTGATTGCTGATTGCTGACTGCTGATTGGTGGCCGGGCTTGATTGGATGGGTCCAGGGCCACCTGCCGCACGTGCATCTCCTCATCAGTCATCCACACGTCTCGAGGAAGCAGGCACGTCACCACGTAGAAACACGCCATCGTGGAAAACAAAAAAACGACATTCAAAGAACAAGATGATACAGCACGAATCGAATCCACCCTGACACTCGAATCCCAGAAAATTAGTCCCGTAAAAGGGTTTCCCCCCACGACTCTATACATGTTATTTTGCGCCCTGCCCCGCAGCCTTGACCCAGAATTACCGTCCTCCATCTTGCGAAACCGACTAGCACACAACAAACATGACACCCCGTCATCTCGGCGCCGTCGCGGCATCGGAGGCCTAGAAAATCAGGGCCACCACGGCCAAGAGGCCGCCAAGGACACCCGACCCGCCCAGCCCATTCACCGCCGCGCCGGCAGTGACGGGCGCGGTCGTCGTCTCCGGCCCGGTCGGCCTGTACGTGTACGACGCCTCCGTCGAGTTGCTGATGGTCAAGGTGGTGATGGTGCCGATGCACGCAGCCGTGGTTTGGGGCGCCTCGGTCGTGGCGGTCAGCTCCTGGGTCGTGGACTCGGTGGACGAAGAAGCAACCTGGGTCGACGTCTCCGTGACCACGGGCACCGTGGAAGTCTCCGTGACCACGGGAACCGTGGAAGTCTCCGTGACCACGGGAACCGTGGAAGTCTCCGTGACCACGGGAACCGTAGAAGTCTCCGTGACCACGGGCACCGTAGAAGTCACCGTGACCACGGGCACCGACTCGGAGCCGGTTGGCGCCGTCCCGGAGGTTTCCTGGGCGAGCACAAGGGAGACGGCCGAAAGACCGAGGACGAGGAAGCTCTTCATCGTGGAACTTGGTCAAGGGAACCCGAGATTCGGTTTTTCCTTCTTTATCTGAACGAAGGTTGGTGGAAAAAAGAACGGGGCTAGTAGCTCTCTACACAGAAACGAATGGTATTTTGGAAGCGGACAGTGGTACGCACCACGGCTGGGGAGCAGATGCTTTCTTGACTTTATATCTGAGATGTGGCTCCGGCCCGTTGTCAGGGTCAGCGCCATGGCCACGGCGCCCATCATGGCGCTCCAAGGTATCCTCGTTCTTTCATTGCCGTGATTATGCTGGACCTGCCTGAACGCCTGCATGATGCGTGCGCAACACTGTTGCGGGGGATTAACCGAGGGAGGGCACACCAAAATACGAAGCTGCCGGGTCGTCATGGCCGCGGCAGACGGCACGTTGGATGACGCGGCCAGCTTCGGACCTGAGTGGACGCCGACGTTTTGCATCTGACGTTTGTTGTCGCCAGCATGCATGTTGCTACCTACGACCCGGCTGATTCAGCCTCGCCATTGGCAAGATGCACGCGCCTGCATTGCTGAAACGATGGAAATAAAACCATCCTCTGCTGATGGAGGAGAAGACAGGGCCATGGCCAACTTGTCGGATACTCGGTCAGATCGGGTCGCTGCCCACTCTAGCATGAACTTGCGCCTCCTTGCGGCCTACACCATCACATCTGTATACGAGGGGTCATGGCGAAAAATGCTCAGGTTCCGTCTATCATCTGCGTAATCCCCATGTCACTGCCGCAAGCCCCCTCCTCTATCATTGTTCGGAAACAAAGCCACTTCCCCGCCTCCCCCCCCCCCCCCCCCCCCCACCCCTTTGCCAGAATTACAGCCGCATTAAGAATCAAGGTTTGTTTCGTTCTATATTTGCTTCGATCTCGTCATTTGGAAACGACTCGGGAAATTTCACGTCTTTATTGACACGCCATGGACCACGCTTGCCAGCCCCCGGCGCTGCTGCAGCACTGGCCAGCGCGGCAGACCCTGCGCGTCGACGCAGCGCAGGCGGAGTCGGTATACAGCGACACTTGCATGACGTTGGGACGTTAGCAGAGGAAAGCTCACTGCTCCTCCAATCCTTTCGTTGCAGTTCTTCACGCCAGAGAGTGACATACAGGTGCAGCCTTTGTTGGTGTCAATGTTCCGAATGGACCTGGCGGGCAGGCCGTTGAGCGACTTGCACTCGTTGGCGCGAAAGTCGTCGTCAATCACTGTCCAGACGCCTTCGTTCTTTTGAGAGCAGCCCTGCTCGCCGTACAGCCGCATGTCGGCAACATGGACGTTTCTCGGAACGGCGACGGCGCCGACCGAGGTGATGATTGTGGCAGCGGCGAGAACCTGTATCGTGTGCATGATGAATGACAGATGGGTGTGAGTGGGGTGGGGACTAAAGCTCTTTCACGAGATGTCTGTCCCTGCGAGGTGAAGAATGAAGACAAAGCCAAAGATTGAAACGGGTCTTGGCGCAGCGGTCATGACATGGTAGATATATCGGGGGACAAGGTCTATCAGGCAGCGCGGTTCCGTCCGAAGCAAGCACCATGGCACACCACGAGGTGACAAGAGCGCTGGGCCAGGCTCCGTCGACGGCGACGGCTTTCTCTCGTATCCTGCGTGCCATGCGTTGACTCTGCTCCGGTGCACGGAGCCATCTAGAGGAAAACCAAAAGGACAAAAAAGACAAAAGGGCAGAGAGTTTGAGGGAGAAACTAGGCCGATGGCCACGAGATCAAGATGGTCGGGAATCGAGATGGCGGTGGGTGCTTGTCGCTTGTCGGAATACGAGCTGCGAAAAGGCAGAGACACGGCCCAGCTGCCATAATTTGAGACAGGAGCCTTGATCAGACGTAGACGCGGATGGCGTCATGCCAACCGAAGCACGCCGGGGCGAAGGCGAGGAACCCTTGCCACGGGGGGGGACAGGACAGACCCAAGCCGGTGGCGGGCTTGGGCTTGGCTCGCGCGATGGGCCACGGAACGAGACGAGCAACTTGGAAAGCCGTCAACATGCGATGGAACAACGCAGACGGGCTTCGCGTCGCAGAGGGGGGGGGGGGGGGGGGGTGCCGGGTGAGAAACGCCCTCTTTGTCTTGATTTACGAATTGTTTGCTAGGATGGTGCGACGCTTTGCGCTGGAGCAGAGATAGAGAAGAAGCCCGAGCCCGGCCACCCCGTCCGCGTGGGTAGTAGCTTGAGATTCGGCACCCCCTTCTGGGGAGGGCGCGCGCTGGGCTGTGCTTGGCCCTTTGGGGACGGCACGCCAATCCCACGGGGGAGCCGACGCTGTGCGAGCCCCAGGATTGCGCGCTGCCTTCGTAAACGTGCCATTGATGTGGTGTAGCGTGACGGGTCGGCTGCGGCTGCGGCTGCGCTGGGCAACTGCAACTGCACAGTAAGCCCGCAGGAGCTTTTGCATCGCCACGGGGGGGGGGGCTTCCCGCCGCGCTCGCTGGTGCTGCCGTGCCCCAGCCCGAGCCCTGCGGCAGCCGAAAGAAAGAGGCTGGGCGTGGCCGCGCGTCGCTGGTGACGGTGACGGTGACGGTGACGATGACGATGACGATGACGGGTGACGGGCTTGGCCGGCCCGGCGGGTGCCCTGCGTCGCGTTGGACGGCGAGATTTCGGGCGCAGAGCGTCGGGGATCCTGCTGCCGGGATACCGTGGAGGGTGTTTGGTTTTCCCCTTCCCCTCACCGGCAAATAGCAGCGTCTTTCTGATTGAAAAGGAGAGTGAATCCCGGCTGGGCCGGTAGCTCCCCGGCTCGGTCTGCTGATCCCCGTGCTGGGTGCCGCCCGGCCCTTCCCCCCCTCCCCCCGTGTGCGGCTGGCTTGGCGGAAACGGCCGCAAGTCCGTCGCTTTGCCGCAGCAGCGACGGACGGGGTGCCGGCGCATACCATAACACGTCCACGCCGTCGAGTTGGCTTGATTTGCATCCGCCGCGGGCCGGGGGTTCTAGGCGGAGGCAGGTTCTCCTCGGGTAGAAACCGTATGCGCGGCTTGATGTCCTGTTCTGTGGAATGCCTTTGCTGCCCACACATTTCGAGGCGATGATCCGTATATTCGTCGGAAACATACTGTATAAGCTGATACGGAGGGAAAGGGCAGCACAATGCGGCAGCCACCAGTCTTTTGGGCCGGATAGTTCGAAAGTCGTTGTACAGGCCAAGTCAAGTGATGATCCAAGACACCTAGCGGAATATGGCGGCTGCGATTTACTGCGACGAGATGAAAATCTTCGTCAGGTTTCGCGAAGAAGGCTAGGTTAGTCACCCTGGCTGCTTGCTTGCTTGCTACGATTCTTCTTTCGCAGGAGACGCAATAGCTGTGATTTCCAACAACGGCCTGCTATCTTCCAAATCAAGATACCTCTGTTTGTCCCTCTTGGATGCCAATGTCTCGTCGCTCCTTAATGTCCGATATGAGGCCATCCTTGGGTATTCACACAAACACACGATCCCAGATGTTACTTTGACAGATGCCCCGGTTTCCAGCTTTGACATACTTGATATCTCGGCCAATTGAGAAAAAAACAAGTCTTAGTCGCGCTCGTGCCCAGAGCTTCGGCAAAACAAATGACGGATTGGCCTGGAGCAATCTGTAGTTTTATAAGCTACTAGACCCGGGGGCCTACATGTTGAGATATAGGTCTCAATAGGCTCTGGATGAATATCCATTTTTGCCTTTAAACACTACAACCCGCTCCTTCTTCTTGCCTTTTTCCAAAGGCACCTTTTACTCTCGTCTTTGGTCTTACTTTCACGATTAGCTTAGTAGGACTGCAGCTAATTAGAGTGGATGTTGAGAATAGTGCGATCTCCCTATCCGACTGTGGCGGTGCAAAACCGCGCAGCTTCTGCGATCATCTACGGTCAGCTACGTAAGGGGTTGTACCTCATTTGCCCCTCTATACGGTGCTAGTAGTACGATGGTGTAGTGTGGCGTGGTGGATTGGCAACTAAGCTTGTATGCGTCAGCATGGCATGAGTCTGCACCATGTATGGTAATGCTGGGCGCCAAATACAGGCCGGCGGGGAGACCTCAAGCTACTATGGGAGGGCATTTTGACTGCTGCTACCTGGCAATGCTAGCCGCTTTTCCCCAGCGGAAATGCTTCTTTAGGAAGAAAGATCACGACAAGATAAGACGGAGAGCAGTATCAGCAATGCGCTTTTTCATTAAATTCATTCTTGAAATGAGCGCCTCCCTTCGTAAAGCGACACTATTGCTTATAGTATGTTGACCTTTGCCTTCACTTGCCGTCATTTGCGAGAAAAAAGTTGCTCCTCGTCTGCGAACGTGTGAAGTTGGGTCTGTGGCTCCGAATTCGCCAGTTACTCGACAGGACGAATGATCAATGCATATGGAGGTCGGCCGGCCGGGACAGACCTGATCCCCCCCTGTGATTTGAACCCACAAGCCACGGAAAGGGCATCTCTGAACCATTTTCGACGTTGGAGGGGCTATTTGTTGTTATTTATACATATTGCTGTTTACGTGTAGTGGGCTTTATCCACCTGTCTTGCAGCCTTGTGGCATCGGAATCCGACAGACAGCCCATGAACTTGCATCGTCGGCTGCCGAGAAATTGAGTGCTGCCTGACACTGTCTAGCGTCTGATTTGTCCATCAATATCTGAGCGCTCCGGCTGTCGCGTTAATTGGTGCGCTTGTCCCGAGGCAGACGTCCAGAGTCGGTTATATGCAGTCACGATGCGTCATGTGCCCCCAACCCGGGCTATCTCATTCCGTCCAGAGGCTGACTTGGGACTCCAGAGTCCGTACGAAGCAATCAAACATTGGCCTCTGCACTTGGACTCCTGGGCTGCAATGGAGCAAAGGTCAATCCACTGGTCGCCATGAAGCCTATTTAAGGTGTAAGGGTTTATAGATCCCTTATGGACCTAAAAGGATTTATCAAGTGCCCAACTACTTTTCACAAAAGGATGGCTCGTGTCATGCGTCGTTAGGCCCAGAAGGGAAGGAGCTATGCACAGATTATTCCTCACCGGCGCTTACGCTTACAGCATCACAGCATGTGATGGGTACAGTGGGTACCCGAGGGTACCAGACTATTCCTATGTACACCACAGCCTCTTTTATGCCGGGCGGTAACTCGACCTGCACTGGCCAGAATTTCTGACTCAAGCTCCTCCACACCGCTCTCACAATCTATCGACAAAGCAACATTCATCATGAATCCTTACATGGCGGACCAAGATTGCCTCCCCAAAGATGACCCGTTGCGGATGTCCCGTTCTATGGCCGGTATTTGCCAAAGGAGCATGACTTTCATGTTGATATGCGTCACGTCAACTCCAGCTCGCAGGCATCCTGAGAGTTCTGGGCTACAGTACTAGACCTCTGCACAGAATCAAACATGATTTACCCGGCCGACGAAGGCGAAGGCCAACATGTTTTTGCCGTCGGCAGCGTAATTGTCAAATCAAGGCACCGGCACCAGCACGTCAAGGTCGACTATTCATACGCCGACGCCAAAGAAACCCAAGCTGTTGCCATTGCCAAGAGCGTCCTCAAGGGAGTCAGGCAGGATATCTATTTCGCGGGCAAGGTACACTGCATGCACTAACTACCTATTTATGGATGGACTCACTTGACCCTGTTTAGATCAATGGTCGCGCGGTCCTAATCCAGGAGAGACTTCCCGGCATGGGTCTGACTGTCGCAGAGCCGTATCTATCGGATGCCCAGAAGCAATCGTTCAAAGAGCAAGCACGGGAGATTCTTAGACAGCTGCATACCGTCAAAGCACCCAGCGGCCGTCAAACTCGCCAGCATATTGTCCCGGATCCCGATAACTGACAAAAGGCCACCTGAATCCGCAAGAGCCACACGTCCTTTTCTCGGGTAGCATTGCCCAAGACATGAGCTTCATGCATAATGGTTTCAAGCCGGATAACTGCATGCATAGTTGATAACCACAGGATAGTAGGACTCATTGACTGAGAGATGGCGGGGTCTTTCGGCTGGAGGACAGCTGGGGAGATGCACCGGAAAATAAAATCTCCTCGGCGGGATCAGTTTGTCAAGGCCAACTTGAGCGAAGATCGGCTTCGAGAGATCGTGTGGTGGAAAGATCTTTACGACGTTTCACCGTCGGGGTCTTGGAAAGTCCTTGATGAGTCATTGTCGCCACACTGGGGACAAGTCCGATCTGGTCCCGGCTCCGGTAATTTGCGGTCTATTGCTGGAGCCTGGACGAGGTACAGTCGGCTTGGTTCTGCCGGTTCTGTCGGAACGAACCAATTTGAAGCACTAAAATACGGTACCTCTGCGATACTACAGTCGTCCACCCAGTTGAATTACTGCACTGTCTTGTGCCAATGACGACGGTGATCCCTCGAGCACCTGTTCTGGACCAGGGGAAGCATCGGGCCCCGGGGTTTTACAGGCAGGCATAGCGTCCAGACTCCGGAGAATGCACCGGGCTATTGCCCGATCGGGCAGATTTTGGCTGATGCAGCCAATCGACATGGCTCCATGCAGCCCAGCAGCCCCCGAGTCCCACTGGCGCCACCTTTTGCAGCGAAGCGGTTCGGTTCACCGCCAGCTTGCTTTCTCTGTCAACTCCATTCTTTCCGGTCTCCTTGCATGTCGCAGGCGACCAGAGGGTTGGACCGGGGATCGCCCGAGTGAAGGCATTGGTAGTTTCGCTTGCCACGGGATCCAACCACCCGGCGGCTCGCTCAGTGACTCTTCACATGCACGCAGACTCAATCGACTTGCTTCCTTCCAAAATCTAGTCCCGCAGGATTGCGACGAATGCTGCCGCTATGTATAACGCTCAATGTCAGGCGTACATGTACATGAAATGATGAGAAAGGAGAATCGTAATGATCCACAGCATAAGCGCACCAAGATCAGCACCCGGCTGACGACTGAGACACGCGCAGTCAGTGCATAAGACATAAGACCCGTACTCAGAAAACCACCCACACAAGACACGCACACAACAAGTAAGCACCCTCTTTCTACGAATACTTTGCCACACAACATGCCCATGTACACGAAGAACAAGAAGAAACAAACAAAAAAAAAAAACCCAAAAAAACGGGGGCACACCATCCCTTCAACTGTTCAGGTTTAGAGATTGTAAACCGAGCTGGTTGCGGAGAAACATCTGCAACCATGTGGGCCAGCCCCTGATTCCAGAAATGGCAGCCTGGTGCTGGGGGATAATGATTTGGGCACCCTTCTTGCGGAAGATTTGATCGGTAATAGCGCCGGCCACACCATCCGGGGTCAGCATCCTGACACCGCCCGCCTCGAGCTGCTGACCAAAGTCCTGTATGAGCGGCGTCCTCACAAAGTTGGGGTGCACGACCGACGTCAAGACGTTGTCGGCCTTGTAAATGTGCTGCAGCTCAATCGTCAGGGACTCGTGGAAGGAAAGCGCGGCAGCCTTGGTAGCCGAGTAGTCGGCCCCCCGGGGCAGGGCCACAAAGGAAGCGATGCTGGCCACGGTCACGATGTGGCCCTTGTTGACCTTGACCATGTGCGGGAGGAATTGCTGGACCAGGGTCCAGTGCGACATGCAGTTGACGGCAAAGATTTTCTGCAGAAAGTCGTGGGGCATCTCGAGGATGGGCATGGGACGGGTGATGCCGGCGTTGTTGATGAGGATGGAGGGATGGCCCACCTCGCTGCGGACGGCGTCGGCGACCTTGGCCACGGCGTCAGGGCTGGTGATGTCGCATCGGTAGAAGCGGACGAGCGGGCTGGAGGCAAAGTCGGCGGGGGGGTCCTGGATGTCGAGGACGACGACCCTGACTTTGCGGGCGACGAGGCGGTTGACGACGCAGTAGCCTATGCCGCTGCACCCTCCGGTGACGAGGGCGATCTCGCCGGGCCAGTCCCAGCCGGGCGAGGGGCCGATGCGCCAGGCGTTGGCGGCCATGGAGCTGAGCCCCTGGTTGACGAGCTTGAGGACGCCCAGGCCGAGCAGGACCTGGAGGCATTTTTCGGCGGCGTCGAGGCTCAAGGGCGAGGGGAGGAGGCTGGCGAGCTGCTGCCTGAGGTGGTCGGGGGCGTAGTGAAGGGCGGCGAGCAGAGGGCCGGAGAAGAGAGGCGACTGCACCAGGCTGCGGAGGGAATGCAAGCCGCGCACGGGCGCCGACTCCATGATGTTTATCAGCGACATGACGAACAATGGGATGGATGTTGCTGCGGCAGGACTTGGGGCGACTTGGGCGATTCCGAGGGGGGTTCCGAGAAATCCGGCGACGAGCAAGATGGGAAGCAGAGGCAACGTGCCAGGGTAGGTCGGAAGGGGGAAGGGCCAAAAAAAAAAAAAAAAAAGGGTCAAGTTTAATCAAAATCTGATGGGGGCATCGACTGCAGGCAATCTATATACAGTTGTCACCGGCTGCGGCTGCCGGCTGCCAGCTGCAGGTGCGGCCGAGGTACGCTGGGGGGCCCTCGCAAGCTTGGACGAACTTGGGCTGACGTTGGGGCCGGGGGCCCGCTCCTGGGCGGACCGTCGACCAATAGACCGCTGCGGGGTACGTGGGGGTGGAGACGGGGGAGAGGGTGGAGACAAGGCAGGCGCGGATGGGTGCACTCCAGCGGGTAGATGGGGCAATTCAGGAGTACCATCGGCGCCATCGGCCCAACCAGGCCATCCGTCGTCCCCCCCATACTCCGTACTGCCCCCCTTAACAACCCAGTTGGTTGATGACTGCATGCTGAGAAAGCCATTTTATCCAAACTCACCGACATCTGAGCACGCAGGTCGCACGGCATAGCATCGGAAAACACACGCTCAAGACACTCACGTACAAGATATACACGCACTAGACACGCACGCACAAGACACACACGCACAAGTGACGCAGCGGCCGCATTTCCACCCTGCTGCTCCCCCCCCCCTTTTCCCTTCCCCCCGAACCGCTGCGCGACCGCTGCGCGACCGCCATGGCAGCGACAACTGCCCGCCCCCAGCCCGCCGTCATCACCGCCGGCTCGCCGCTCCGCCCGCCGGATCCCATGAAATCCACCTGGCTGACGCAGGACCCCAGCACGTGGAACGTCTACCAGCGCTCCCTCGACTGGCTGGGCGCCCATGCCGCCCAACCCGGCCGGAGCGTCCCCAAGCACCCCAAGACGCACAAGGTGCCGCACCTGGGCCAGGCCACCCAGCACCTCTGGATCCTCGCCCACGGCTTCTTCCCACTCCTCCTCCACCAGCTCTTTGTCACCCTGACCGCACGGCCCGTCGGCGCGCCCGCCTCCTTCTTCCTGTACACGCTCTCCTTCAACTTCACCGTCGTCCGGCTCGTCAATACCCTCCGTCGCCTGGCCCACACGCACGGCTTCCTCGACGGCGACGTCGCCGACCGCAACGGCATCCCCGACCGCGGCGCCGACAAGGTCCTAAACGCCCTGTTCAAGGCCGTCGGCGGGCGCATGGGCTTCGTGATCTGCATCGCCTACGACCCCCGCCAGGCGCCCCTGCAGGCCCTGGGCGGCTGGAGAGCGCTCGCCCTGGCCGCCCTCAAGACGGGCCTCCACGGCATCATCCTCGACTTTTGGTTCTACCTGTACCACCGCGCCCTGCACGAGCTGCCCTCGCTGTGGCGCTTCCACCGCACGCACCATCTCGTCAAGCACCCCAGCGCGGCGCTGACGGCCTACGCCGACCACGGCCAGGAGTTCCTCGACATGGTGGGCGTGCCGCTGCTGACCTGGGCCACCTTTTACGCCGTCGGCTTGCCGCTGGGCTTCTACGACTTGTGGCTGTGCCTGCAGTACCTCGTCTACACCGAGGTCCTCGGCCACAGCGGTCTTCGCCTGCACCTGTCGGCGCCCTCGATGCTGAGCTGGCCTCTGTGGGCGCTGGGCATGGAGCTGTGCATCGAGGATCACGACCTGCACCATCGCCAGGGGTGGAGGAGGAGCCAAAACTACGGGAAGCAGACGCGGGTCTGGGACAGGATCTTTGGCACCTGCGGGGAAAGGGTGGAGCTGCGCGAGAAGAACATTGACTACGTGAACCAGGCGAGCATGCCCATCTGGTGACAAAGGACAAGTGAACTGGGGTGAAGACCGCGAGAAGGGGGGGGGGGAGGCTGCGAGCCTTGTTTCAACAAGGCGTACAAGGGGGACTTGCAGGTCTAATCCTTTGACACTGCTTCAAACGGATAAGTCACAGGCCCGGATGTAAAAAGGAGGGGGAAAAGGTAAAAAAAAAGGAAAGAAAAAAAAAACACACACAAGGCTGACTAGCTTGAATAAAAGCGGCCTTGCACCCGCGACACACACAAGCTCATCGCATTCCGTCACCAGATATAGGCAGCTGGGTCTATCCACTCAATGTTGGGCTGCTCCCCCTTCCAAGTCGTAAAGACGTGCTCGGGCGTGCGGTACGGGCCGACCTCGTCCGACGTCAAGACCCTGGTGACCCGGCCGGCCTGGCGGCCGCGCAAGTCGAAGCCCGGGCCCTTGCCGCCGTATTCGGCCATGAAGGTGCCGATGCCGTACCTGGAGCCGGGAGCCCCCGAAGGTGCGTTGTTCCAAGTCGAGTATCCCGCGGGGGCGATGCTTCCGTCCAGCCAGGTGTTGAAAAACACGCTTCTGTGCAGGTCGTTCCACGGCCGTCCCAGGTAGCAGGTGGCGGCGATGGCGGCGCCCACCGAGGCGTTGGCGGCGCCGACGCGCGAGTCCGACACGTAGACCCCGTACTTGTTGGCGGAGCTGGTGCTCTGCCCCTTCCAGGCGGTGATGCCGCCGCCGCAGCCCCTCAGCGTGATGTCGACGTTTTGCAGCCACGCCGTGCCGAAGCCTGCGTGGGCGTCAGCGAGACCGGGAGCCTTGCCTCGGACCGGGGTTAAGCTTCCCCCCCCCCGGCGGCCCCCTCCCTTCCCCCCACGGGGGTTTCAGCTCAGATCAGCATGCCACGTGGGCAAAAGCTCACCGTAGAGGAAATCCACCTGGCCCGCAATCTCGCTTCGGTAAAAGTAGGCGTTTGCTTGCATGCCCACGAAAACCTATCGACGTGAGCGGACAACAGAAAGCATAAGAGTGGGGGGGGGGGGGAAGGGGGCGGCGACCATCTTGCAAGGGGCAAGAGGCAAGGGCGAGACGACGGTGTGAAGGGCAGGCTCACCGTATCCTGGTACCCGTAGATGCCGCACCAGTAGAACCCGGCGTTGGCGTAGGTCAGGCTGACGACCAGCGACGGGCCGACCGCCGAGTGCGCGTAGTCGTTGGAGAAGTCGATGTTGTAGGCGCTGAAGCGCTTGCAGCCATAGAAGTCGTCTGCCGGGGCGGCGCGCCGGGCCCCGAGGACCGGCGCCACGGTCAGGACGGCCGTGGAGGCGGCGTCGGCGTGGCCGCCCTTGACGACGGCGGCGGCCCAGGCGATGCGGACGCGGTTTCGCTTGCGGTTCGTGGGGTGCGCCGTCTGGCCGAGCAGCGCCGTCGGGCCCGGCCGCTTGACATCGAGCTGCTCGGTGTAGTGGCCGGGCAGGATCAAGATGACCTGGGGGGAGGCGTCGCGCGGCAGGGCCGCGATGGCCGACTGCACCGACTCGGACGGCCGCACCAGGATGGTGCCGCGGGGGCAGCCCTCCAACGGGTCGCTGGTGGGCTGCTGGCACAGGACGTAGGCGGCCGGGCCGGCGGAGGCGAGTCCGAGGAGCAGCATGGCGGCCACGGCGATGCGAAGCCCCCTGCCGGTGGCGGTGAGGCAAGTCTGACGGGCCATCGGTGGGGGGGTTCGCGGAGCAGGGAGGAAAGGAAGACGAGGATGACGTGGAGGAGGCCTGGAGGCGTTCACGCGAAGAGCAAAGTGCGTCTTTTTTTGTATATATATATAAGGAAAAAAAAAGAAGAAGAAGGAAAAAACTTGACATCAAGATTGGGAGTCTGACAGGTCCTCCACCATGGGCTTGACGGGTCTCAGGTTCCCATTTACCCGGGCAGCAAGGAGCCGTTAATGACGCGCATGGTGATTAAGGGCGCAGCATGAAGCACAGCGCGCACATCAGACACGGAACGGGGACCAACCAGGGGCGGCGCTCGTCACGGACAAAGCTGGTTTCAGGCTAGATGTAATCTATTTCTAAGCGGCGGACCCCTACCGGCCGATACCAGGGCCACTTTATTCCCCCTCCACGCGTCGATGCAACCGTTGGCGAGGAGCAAAGCGTCAAGAGTTTGCGACAGTCAGGCCTAACCCCACGCGCCAGCGGTGCAGCCAACCCCCAGACTGGCCGGCGTGTTGGCGCACAGCACCTGGTTCTTCTTGTCGGGGGACGTGACGCCAAAGTTGCGCATCTTAATGCCGCAGGAGCCCCGGCGCGAGCAGTCGATATTGGCGACAGCCGAGGTGCCGTAGCCGCGCGACGTGAAGCCGGTAAAGTCGGCGACGGTGACGCCCTCGATGCGGCCGGTGGACGGGTGCTTGTCGCAGGCGGCCGGCCGGGAGTTGTAGCACGTGGCCACCTGGAAGGCGTAGTTGCAGTTCTGGACCTGGATGTTCTGCCAGGTGACGTTGGAGACGAGGCCGGTGCCGTGATGGGGGCCGCCCGGCCAGTACTTGATGCCGGCGGCCTTGAGCGAGTCGATCATGAGGGAGTCGCGGAAGATGCTGTTGGACACGAGCTCGTTGACGCCGGGCCCGTCGGCCAGGCTGCCGACCGAGAGGCCGTGGGAGCCGGTGCACGTCATGCCCTGCACGGTGATGTGGTCCGAGCCGGGCTTGAGCACGACGCAGTCGTCCGAGTTGGTGACGGTGCTGTGCTCGACCGTGACCCACGACGAGGCGCCAATGTCGAAGGCGTCCGTGTTCATCGCCTCGGCCTTGGACTTGCTGACCGAGTGGAGCGTCAGGTGCGAGTAGCGAATGTGGTGCGAGTTGCCGCTCGTCACGACGTGGAACATGGGCGCGTTGCGCAGCGTGATGCCGCTGACGACCACGTTGGCGCTGCCGTCCACCTGCACGAGGAAGGGGAGGTTGATCCCGCGGTTCTTGGCGTAGTAGTCCCCTGCCGCAGCACACACGCGTGTCAGTGGCAAAAAACACACACACACAAAAAAAGAAAAGAAAAGAAAAGCTCCCCCGTTGGATGCTACGGCGGGAGCAACCGCCAACTTACAGCTCGCCTGGCCGTTGCCGTCGATGGTGCCGGACCCCGTGATGGTGGCGCCGTTGACGCCGGAGATGTAGATGATGCGGCCCTTGTTGTTCCAGTAGCCCACGTCGGCCGAGACCTGCAGCGTCCCGTCCAGCTGGAGCGTGCACCCACGGCAGCCGGCAAGCGAGAGCTGCGAGTTGACGTGGTACGTGGTGCCCTTGGGGATGACGACGGTGCCCGAGGAGCAGGCCTTGATGGCGGCGTGGATCGCCGGCACGTCGTCCACCTTGGGCGAGCCGCCTGCCTTGGGCGTGCACGATTTGCCGGCCGCCACTCCGGCGGCTCCGGCCCCGGCCGACAGCGCGAGGATGGCTCCGCACGACAGCTTCATCTTCTGGGCAAGCGCTGCCACTATTTCAAACAAGCAGGTTAATCGGTTTTATCTGTCGACGGTGGATGTGTGTCCTTGGACTCGAGCTGTCTTGGGCGACGAGTCCCGGGGTCTTTATACCTGGTTTTGGACTCTGCGTTTGGCCGCCGCGTCGTCCGGCTGGTCCGACCTTGTCTGAAATCATGTTGTTGTTGTTTTGTCTTCCTTTTCCGCGGGCGATTGGCACCAGCATGCCCGCTTCTGGAAGCTCGTCCGCTCGCCAGCCCGCGGATTCGCACCATCGTTGCGTCTCTGCCCATCGCGGACGTCTACGGCCGGGGCGAGCAGAGCAGCTGGCCCAAATCAACCGGACGATCGGGGACCTGCCCGCAGTCACAGGCTCGTTGTCCTCGCACTTACTCTTCAGCCGTTTAGCATCAACATCCAGCATCAACATCCAGCATCAGCATCCAGCATCAGCATCCAGCATCCCTGGGGCCTTGTGGCGGGATGGGGCGTGGTTGGATTCGCGGGCATGGACGCCGGGCCTCGCGGCGACTCTGGCAAAAGGGGGACGGCAGGATGCGCAATACGAGCTACCTTGATGGGCTGCAGGCGTGTCTGCGCTGTGCCCGTCGCCGCGGAGCAAGGGATAATGATTTCCGACCCGTGCAGGAGATCGACCGTTTGTGCCACTATCCGGAGGGAGGACCCGGGCCGGGCCGGGCGGAGCGTCATGTTCCTGCTAGCTGGCCGGCTGGGCGAGTTGCAATTCCCGCAGCGCAGCTGGCGGCTGCTTCTACATCCCGGCCGATGGTTTTCATGCCAGGGCCTGCTGGGGAGGGTGTCTGCTCGCCGAGGAAGTTGCAGGCCCGTCGCATGCGCCATGTTGACAAAGTACGCGGGCTCAAGATGCTTGTCTTGATGACGTTGTGCGCATCTCCCCTCGGCCCGCCGGTACGGATACGCCGCCACGGATACGCCCGCCCCCCCCTGCTGCCGCGCGTTATCCCTGCGTCGTGGCTGCATTCGTCGATTGCTTTACCGTCCAGCTTCCAGCACTGGTTCATCCGATCATTTGTCCCCAGAAGCCCGCGCCCACCCCGGCCGCGACCGACGGAGACCAGAACCCTCCGCCGGATTTGCTCGCCAAACGCACGCCATCGGCCGCGCAATACCCGCCGATGCGGTCACTCGTGTGTGCGGACCTGTCTAAAAAGATTGTTCGAGGCGCGGAGTACTGCCCAGGTGGATGGATGCCGATGCTGCACGCCAAGGCTTTTTCGGGGTGCGGCGCATCCTTCAGAGTGTTGAGGGCTATGCTCATAGGCTCTGTTTGATGCTGTGTTTGAGCACGAGCAGCCTTTTCAGCCGTTTGCTGTGCGCTGTTTGCCTAGCCAAGCTGTTTGCTTAGCCGGCCCAATGAGTTGTCTAGCAGCCTCAGCCTCACATATATCTTCCCTCTTCTACATAGCTGAGATGGTCGGTATTATCACGTTCCTTTTGTAGCATCATTGTGCTGCTGCGTCTCACAAGGGGCATGCCTCGCTTGGCCAGGGCCCGGGAGGCTCTGAGCACGGGCTGACCCCTACGGCGGTGCTGTGCTGATGCTCCGGCAGGCAGGCAGGCAGGCAGGCAGGCATTCGGCCGGCGGGAAATGCCGATAGCTTTTTCCCTTGCTTCTGCCTTTTGTCAAGGCTGAATTGTCCCGGCTTGGCGAGCAAGGAGGGCGCGGAAGTGCCGCAATGAGCGGCTTACGGTCGGCCGAGCCAGCGAGCCCGCGGAACGTACGCTTCTTTCTTACGGCCTGGTCCCGCGTCGGCTGGGGACGGCTGGGTGCGGCAGATGGCTAACCAACCTGGCAGGGGTCTGCGGCGCCGACGGCCCGGGCCAGTAGGGGCCTGCCAGCGACCAGCACCGCGGTTTTCGTTCCGGTATGTACATGTACCTTGCGGGCTGGGCGTGGCACCTGGGCCGCTGAGCCACAGGGCATGCACTCGGCGGGAGGTGCAAGCATCGGATCGGCTACATCTTGGCCATCTCTCCCGCTTCGGGGAACGTACGGGGCTTGACCAGCTCCGGCGGCGGTGGCAGGGCCGCGCCCATGTCCGCGTCTCTCTCCTTGCTATATTTCCATTTTTTTCTTATCCACTGCACATTTTTCTGATTATCCGTAGCTATGTCTTTTTCAGATGAACACGACCATGGCCTTCGATTATCAATATACTTGCAAAGCGATATTTTTAAATCACTGTAGTGATTTTCTTGTTTATCTTTAGTAAGATAAAGCTGGAGATCTAGCAACCTTGATGAAAGCTACTGTGGAATAAGATGAATCTTTTTACATAATTCTTGGAAAACGACCAGGGGTACCCAATTATACGTAGGGCGCGCGCGGGGTACTGCAGTACCTGGAAATCACAGATAACACTCTGCTTGGCATTACTATGATTATGTCTACCTAAAACAGAGGAAAGGGCAGGCAGGGGTTGATGCCGACGATGTGGCATCTATATATATGCCGCGGCCACGTGTTGTGGTGCGGCTCTGCAACGATGTGCATGTGTCCAATACCGTTGCAGGGAAAAGCGGGGCCAGCACGGTGGGATGCCCCTGATCGACCGACGACTCCGATATGAATAACAGTCCTTTTTATTGTATTTAACCCAAGACCTCTGCTATAGCTGCTTTATTGATAGCCGCCAAAAAAACTGATGTACTAGTTGCAGCACCTCAGTGGATGCCCGCGCCCCTTTATCCGCCAAGAGGAGCCTGGCGCCGTGCAGCGCATTCTGCCGGGCGGCGCAGCTTCAACTTCCGCCGTGCTTTACCATGCTATGCGGCAATATGAAAAAGTTTCCACACCGCCAACGCAGCTCTTCCTTCTAGGCATTCCTTCCTTATCTGTGGCTTCCGCCGCACTGTACGAGTAGCGCGCGCCCGGCCCAGGCCTCCCCCTGACCCCCATTCACATTCACCGTATCTTCCTCCTGTCCACCGTCCGTCCCCAGCCAGCCGGCCAGCCATGCACCGCAACCGCCTAGGCGCCGTCCTGGTACGGGCGCTGACGCTGACGCTGACGCTGGTGCCGACCCTCGCAAGCGCGGGCGCCGGCTTCCAGCGCCCCGACCTCTGGCCGCACCCGTTCGGCCCCGGCAGTCCCCGTGGCGCCTCCCTTCCACGCGACCCGGCCAGGCGGTGCGTCGTGGTGCCCAGCCGCCCCGGCGAGGACGACGCGCCCGCCATCCTGGCGGCCTTCCGGCGCTGCAACCGCGGGGGCACCGTGGTGCTCGACGCCGCCTACACGCTCGCGTCGCCGCTTGACCTGACCTTTCTGGACGGCGTCGACGTGGCCCTCTCGGGGTCCGTCACCTTTAGCGACGACATCCCGTACTGGACGGCGCACGCGTTCCGCTACGCGTTCCAGGACCAGGCCGCCTTCTGGAGGTTCGGCGGCCGCGACGTCCACATCTTCGGCCGCGGCCGCGGCCTGCTCGACGGCAACGGCCAGGCCTGGTACGACGCCTTTGCCGCCGACCCCTTGCTCCGCCGACCCGTGCTGCTGGTCCTCGACGGCCTGCACGGCGGGTCCGTCTCGGGCATCCGCATGACGAACCCCCCCGGGGTAGGTACCAAAGCCCACGCCTTACGCTCGACCCCCGCTGACGCCCGGTGCCAGTGGTTCAACCTCGTGGCCAACAGCTCCGACATCCTCGTCAGCGACATGAAGCTAGACGCCCAGGCAAGCCCGTCGCCAACCTCGAGCCCTCCCTCCCCCCTCGCGTGCCTGCTGACAATGTGAAACCACCCACCCCGCTCTCCGTTTCCCCTTGCAGAGCGCCAGCAGCAACCCGGCCAAGAACACCGACGGCTGGGACACGTACCGCTCCGACGCCGTCGTCATCCAGGACTCGGTCGTCAGCAACGGCGACGACTGCGTCTCGTTCAAGCCCAACACGACCAACTGCGTCGTCCAGGGCCTGCGCTGCTCCGGCTCGCACGGCATCTCCGTCGGCTCGCTGGGCCAGTACGCCGGCCGCGTCGACGTCGTGCAAAACGTCTACGTGTACAACGTCACCATGCGGGACGCCAGCGCCGCCGCCCGCATCAAGGTCTGGCCCGGCGCCCCGACCGACTTCCAGCCCGCGCTGCGCGGCGGCGGCGGCTCCGGAACCGTCCGCAACGTCACCTACGACTCGGTGCGCAGCCGCAACGCCGACCTGGCCATCGAGCTCACCCAGTGCTACGGCACCAAAAACCTGACTGCCTGCATGGAACGTCCGGTACGTTGTCGTGGGGCGCCCGCGGGGCTGGCGGCTGACTGACTTTGACCCAGTCCGACGTGGCGATATCCGACGTTGTCTTCAAGAACATGTGGGGGCAGACGTCGGCGAAGCATGACCCGGTTATCGGCTCGCTCATCTGCAGCGACCCCTCTGTGAGTGCCCTCGCCCTAGGGCGCAGTGCCGATCAAGCTGCATCTTGGCTTGCCTGTTCGATTCTGACTGCCTGCAGAGGTGCTCCAACATCCAGGTTGACGGCGTCACCGTTCATCCTCCTTCTGGAAGGCCCGCCCGGATGACGTGCCTGAACATTGACGCCAAGCTTGTCGGTATCGACTGCGTTGCCGCCAAGTGACGCCTGTTGGGCCATGTGTTGGCGTCCCCGGGCGGCAAGTGGACAATGTAGGCTTCTTGCGAAACGGCATCAACATCCATGCCTGTGGAAACACAAACAGTAGGCCGAGTCCTGCAGGCAACGTACGCTGCGGACTATTCTGCATCACTCGTCAACGGCATAGCCCGTCTGTCCTGTCCTGTGCTGCGCTTCGTCACAAGAGATGCGCCGTGTTTCCATTCATGTTCTGTGTATATAAGCACAGGGGCAGTCAATCGCAAATCAGACCAGTTCAACGCCTTGTCAGTGGATGTACGCTGCGTTTTCATGTACTGCCAACTTTGTATTTTATTTGTATTGTCCATAACACCAATTGGGTGCAAACCCGCCAACTCATGCCCATCGTCTGTCCACTACCACCATGACGCGAGAGATGCTGGGCGAAGATGCCTATTTAGCCTTGGGAACCCTAATATAGCGGAATAGATAGTATAACAGAGATTTCCAGCTCCCAAAAATCGGAATAGCGGGCAAAAAGATGCGTGATCTGGGAATCGAACCCAGGGCTCCCCGACGTTGCGGATGGCAACGGAGAATTTTACCACTAAACCAATCACGCTGTGAACTTGTGGCAGACATGCCGCGTAATCTGTACATCAAGTTGAAACACGAGAGCCTACTGCATCCAACTCACGGCAATGCGGCCTTTAGCAGCCTAAACCTCGACAGAAAAGCGTTGATTATGCAAGCTTGAATCTGAGTCCGCTGTTACAATCCGAAGCATGCTGTAAAGCGTGCAAGTAGAAACGAACTCTGCGTTGCTCCGGCAATCCCCTTCATATGATATGTAGACTCAATTTAACAGAGACAACGTGATGAAAGGTGGTGGAGAGTTGAAAGCACCATGCCGAGCGCTACGTAGACCTGGGACTTGAAGAGACTGTGAGAACAAACTCAAGGGTGGTTTTAGCAGGCGCGATTTACTTCACCATTTCTTAAATGGCCATTTCAAAGCGCGCAAATCAGGTGGCATCAGAGTTGGATTAGACCGCATCGTATGTAGTTATTCCGCCGCTATTCACCCCCCAGCGCCACATCAAGCCGGCATCCGGGTGAGAAACACTACCTGGCATTATAATAGCCGGCGAGAAGTGCAGTTTCACTGGCCGTCTATAGTGAAAGCTTTTATGCTGTTTTGTGGCTGCTACAACCGAAGAGTATGCCGCTGTTCTCAGGCCTTTACAAGGAGCATAGTCTCGACATGGTTTCTGTACTTTTGCGACGAGAGCCATTCAAGATATTATTGCAATTAGAACATGGGCACGCGACCAACCAAGGCAAGGCATGGCACTTTGTAATTACAAAAGAAACCAACATCTTCTAGTTTCCATCAAGGTTGATTTCTTCTTGCGGAGGCGATGTTTTAGTCTACTTATAAGTCATGCATTGTCTTGAATGTCTCTCATTCTGCTCATTCAGAATCTATATGATTACCTTATTCAGATCAGTTAGCGCATTCTACCCAAAGGGCAATATTGCAGGGTTCGGACAACAATCATTATTGCTGAGCGTACAAGAATATGCTTCTACTTCTGGCGTGTGCGGCGAATCAATTCAGAGAGCGAAGTTCCAGCAACCCTTCACATTATGAGGCTTTTTAAGAACAAGTGGGATCAGACTACTGCAATGGCAGCTCACATCAAAGGCGAGAAGCACAATGGAGAGGATACTAACCTTGAATCGTGACAAGAGTAAATAGGGACAAAAGATGTAAATGTAATAGTGCAGAAGTGGGGACAGTCTTGCAAAAACATGCGCCCCGTTGGAAGAATCATCTCGGCGTGGCAAATGCAGAGACTAGGCGAGTGTCGAGCAATTATGCGGCAGCTCATCCTTCCCCGTCACCGCCTCGCTGGTATGATGCATATGGCCTAAATAGCTTCGAGATCGTCCATTTTTTCACGGCTTGTTGATGTAGCATCATTTGGTTCTGTAAATATTTGCTGCCCTTCCCTCCTGCAAGTGGTTGCAATGCCCTGTCCATCAACAACGCAACAAAGCGACCCGAGGTGAAGGCCAGCTTTCCTGCTTTGCATAAATCATCTATAAATTGTGTAGAATCGCAGCTTGCCCATCTTGGGAAACGGTGTTCTTGGCACTTTGGCGGCTGCCTGATCGGGCAATTTCCAGCCCCTCATTCGCTCGGCCGCAGTTTGCCTTGGCAAAGCGGCCGCCCCGCCTTTTTGCCCCGACCTCGGTGTTTGGCGGGGCGTTGGTGGCAGGTCCAAAAGGAATGCGACTCATCACGTGACGCGCCAACCAAGGTTTCTGGCTGACTCCATTGTGTTGCGTCTTTTTCCTTCACTCGACAACAACCTGCTTTCAAGCCAAAAACTATTGCAACATGACAATAACCGTCATTCTAGGCGCCCAATGGGGTACGAATCGTTCTTTTCCGCCCTTCTTTTCCTGTTGCTGTGCCCTGCCGATACCGGGCATCGGGCATGACGCCATCGACCTTTCTCTGTGCTGCGAGCTAACTCGTCGTGATTTTTGTAGGAGATGAGGGCGTATGTTGTCCCTTCCGGCTCTTGGCCACCCCCCTTCTTGCTGCACGCCTGTGGAGGCTTATTACTGACGACGTATTCCGGTGTAGAAAGGAAAGCTGACTGACATCCTTACTACGGATGCACAACTTTGCGCCCGAGCTGCTGTGAGCAACCGACACGATCCCCCATGGCGATTAGATGCGATTAGATGCGATTAGATGCTAATGGAAAATCAAGGGCGGCCACAACGCCGGCCACAGCATAGTGTGCGTTCAATGCCCCTTGCTTCCTGGTAATTGACCCGTGAGAGTGACAGGCTGACTCATTGTCTATAGCGCCAATGGAAAGTCGTATAGGTGGGCGCTGAACAGACACGGAGGTCCTTCGACAATTACTCACCTTTCCATAGCTTCCACTTGCTTCCCTCTGGCCTCATGAACCCAAAATGGTAATTTCCCCATCAAGGCGCCCGGAAGATGGGGGTATTGACCTTTTGACGCAGCATAAACTTTATCGGCTCTGGAGTTGTCTTCCACGTACCAAGCTTCTTCAAGGAGCTACAGGAGCTCGAGGAGAAGGGCCTCCCCTCGGTCCACGATCGAATTCTCGTTTCCGACCGAGTGCACATCGATTTGCAAATGCACGTGGCAGTTGATGGGCTAGAAGAGAGGGAGCTCGGAGGTGGGTCTGCAGGCTCTAGGCGATCGCACCATTGGCTGATATCTAACATTTTGCAGAAAAAAGTCTGGGAACAACACGTAGGGGAATTGGGCCCGCCTATAGCTCGAAAGCCGCGGTAAGAGAAGATCTGACGTTTATGGCTTGTCAGAAATCTCGCTGAACATAATACTGCATAGCGAAGTGGCATCAGATTAGCCGAGGTTTTCAACCCCAAGTTGTTCGAGACTAAGCTGCGGCAGTTAGCCGCTGGCTATCAAAAGCGCTACGGAGACCTGTTCGAGTACGACGTCGAGGAGGAGCTCGCTCGATTTAATGAATACCGGCCAAAGTTGGCCAAGTACGCCGTGGACGGTGTCTCGTTTATCCGCTCAGCCCAAGAGAGTAACATGAACATTGTGGTTGAAGGAGCGAATGTGAGAGCCCCATTCTGCGGTTAACGTTCTGCTGTTGACTTATTGGTGGGTCGAGCGACCATGCCCGCGGCCTCGCGCATCCCTTTCCTTTTCCTCAGAGGCTATCTCAGGCTGGGGCGGGACTCAGCAGTCGCAAAGGCATAATGTTACGTTGGGTCGAATTCCAACATTGTCTGGCTAACTGTGCTCTGCGGTTCCGCAACAGCCCGGGGGACTGGCTTGTACTTTGGTCTGCTGGGCTTGGCTGCTTGGTTGAGTGAGCCCTCCAAATGAATTCTAGGCCCTGGCATTATCCAGAGACGACCAATAGCCAGACATGCGGGGCATGCGCTGGCTTTGTCTCTAGGATAATACCAGGGCCTACTTCTCTCCACTATGAGGAAGCATTTCGCCCTCGACGCCTAGGCAAAAGACCAGTACAAGTTGAGTCCTCTTTAAAAAGGAAAGGGGTCCGAGGCCGGGGACTTGTGCTCGTCCTCTTTTTGGACAGGCACTGATGCTGGACATTGAATACGGATCGTACCCAGTAAGTTATCGCCAATTGTTCCTGAAACGTTGCAGCAATAGTGACGCATTGAATAGTATGTGACGTCGTCGAATACGACGCTGGCTGGTATTATAGGCGGGCTCGCCTTGAACCCGAAGAACATCACAGAGACGATCGGAGTGGTAAAGGCTTGTACGTTTTCTGCACCCGGAACGTGGCGCAACGCTGACCAGAGGTAGACACCACTCGCGTCGGGCATGGAGCTTTCAAGACGGAAGATACTGGAGAGTGCGTGTTTGGTTGCCTAGAGACGCGGATGAGGTCTAACTAGCTACGACAGGATTGGGACCAAACTCCAGGAGCTCGGCCGAGAATGGGTTAGACTCCGTGGGCAATGGGATTTTTGCATCCTCCAGGGCTAACCATGTCCCTAGGGAACATCGACTGGCCGAAGACGCAGATGCGGATGGTGAGTACCTGATGGAAGCGGAATTCTGCGGACAAGTGGCTAATTGTTTCCAGGCTTGGTAATCCGACAGCCTCGCTGCTATGATTTGCTGGTTGGTTCATGTTACTGACCCGTGCCATGCATGTACAGACCTGGTCGTTGTCAAGTATAGTGCTTCGATTAACTACTACTCGGCTTTAAATCTTACAAAGGTAGATACCGACCCCTAGGTGCCTGCCTGTCCCAGTCGCAGCAGCTTACTGATGCCTCTCAGCTTGATGTCCTGGATACGTTTGAAGCGATCAAGATTGCTATTGCCTACAAAGTAGACGGCGAGGTTGGTTATTTGGTCGGATGCATGTATACATTGGTGCTGAAAGCCTGCAGGAACTGGACTCGTACCCCGCGGATCTCGACGTCCTAGACCGAGCCGAGGTCATCTACCACGAGATGCCGGGATGGCAGAAGCCAACGACGGATGCAAAATCGTTTTACGACCTTCCTCTCCAAGCTAGAGACTATGTAGAGGTGAGGTACCCGCCAGGTGTCGGGGAGCGGCCAGTGCTGACAAGCTTTGCAGTATATCGAGAAGTTTGTGGGAGTAAAGGTAGGCTTCGGCTGGTTGGGGGAGTCCTTGCTGGGCAGGGGCTCTGGCTAACGTGAAGCAGATCAAATACATTGGCACGGGACCCAGCCGCGAGGCCATGATCAAGCGTGCTTGAGCGACCCCATGCACGGTGCAGCGCAGGAAACGGACGTGGCAAACGAGATGACGGGGTGGATTGTCCCGGGCGGCCGGAAGCTGGGGGAGGAACACGGGATGGATTACGCGGGATAGACGGCGGCTTTGTCATGGGAGTCTATGCAAGAATATACAATGGCTCACGCAGCAGCTCAAGTGGACAAGACGTGACCATGGGACGAGCACACCGTTTCCCCCTGGGCAAGCCCCAGACTCCCAGTTGGCCGTGGTGGCCTCCATCTGCCACGTCGGGACGTTGTCCCCAGCAGAAAGGAGCGGGCCCGGCGGATCGGGTTCTGGCGACTGGCGACTGGTGACTGGTGACTGGTGAGCCGGGGGATTGGCCAGGGTGTTTGAACCACAAAGCAAGGTCTGATTGGGCCATGTAGGGCGATGCGGCAGGATCCCGGAGAAACTCGACAAGGCGTATATGTGGCTAGATGTGGCTATATGTGGCTCCAACGTCGTCTGCTTTGCGTCGACTTCTGGAGTTCTCTACTCCGGACCCCACGGTCGATCCTTATCCCAGCGTCCTGGTTCAACGAGCCAAGTGCCACTTGCTCAAACACCAGCCCCACTAATCAAGGTTGGCAGTCGACCAGCTTTAGCAAGGCAGCCAGCTCTTGGCGAGCCGATCGATTCGTCGTGCCCCGGACGAAGCTCAGCAGCGCGACGCACCCATCGCCCGCTACCACCTACCTACCCTCCTGCCGTGGATGCTTCGACAGATGCCCTTGGATGCTGCCGCACGCCCCTCCGATGGCGTGCTGGCTTACTACTACCAGTCTGGTTGCACGGTGAACTTGAACTGCCACTGCCAGCTATCAGTAGATGAAGCCCAGGCTGATCTGGTGGGTGGGGGGGGGGGGGGTCCCTAGGCTTGGCCCCGACTCTAGTCGCAGCCCTCGGAGGTATTTTTTTTTTGTGGCCGCCGCCGTAGCTGTAGTTCTGCAAACGGCCAAGCGCCGCACGGCGTGGTGTGGGTAAGTTGGGTGATGGGTGATGGGTGATGGGGAGGGAGGCGTCGTGAGATGGGCCCCTCCAATGGGGTCGCAAAACGTGCAATCGATTCTCAACCCGGTAGTTTGGGTGCCGAGACCCTTGGGCTGGTCGTCGTGGTACGCGCGTCGAGTGTCGGCTGGGGGATGCGAGGTGCTGCGCAAGAGACAAGTCGGGAGGCGGGTGAAGAAGGATGGAAGGGTGGAAGGATGGAAAGGACGGAGAAAGAGAGACGAAATGAAAAGCACAGAGAAGTAAAGCAAAGCGCTGCGTCCGGCATCGGCACCGGCATCGGCTGCCGCCCCACGCGGTTTACTTGCAGTGTCCGGCCAGGTTTCTTCTGGGGAATCCCTGCTCATGGAACGCTGGGAGTTGTCGACGACGGGGGCCAGCTGCGTGCAATCCAATTCCGCTTCCGTCTGGGCAGAAGGCGACAAAACACCCCGCCTGCTCGACGGGGCTGCAGCATGCCAGTTGACATGCAGGATGCCAGGGCCGCATGTCGGCATTGGCCAGTTCAGCAGCTCAGTTGGGGGTCTCGAACCCTTGGCCAACGGCGGACAGCAGCAACAACACGTCGAGCCACACCACGGTTCTGCGCAGCCGTGCGGCAACACCGACCAACCACGTTGCCACTTGGCGCTGGTGGGGGCCACCTTGGCTGGCAGCCAGCTGGTGGCCACCCGGCGTCGGCGCCAAGGGCTCCACTTGCCGCCCATCACGGGGGGTGTCGTCGGAAAAGAGACACGTAGCCAACGAACGGACGGGCTCACCGCAAGCGGTCGTTTTTTTTCTTTTTTTTCCTTTTTTTCCTTTTTTTTTTTTTTTGCATCCGGATTCCGGACTCCGGATTCCGCACGGGCGCCACGGAGATGCTTGCGGACGGGGGGCTGCGCTGCCTGGCCGCGGTTTGCGTCCCGACGAACCCCCCCCCCCCCCCCCCCCCCCCCCCCCGTCTCAGCGAATCGGGGGACGCGCCAGACGCACCACACCGACGACGGCGACGACGACGACGACGACGCACCACGCACCGCGATGGCTTCATACAGCTCCTCGGCCAGAATCGAGATGCGCCCGCCCCCTCGCCATCTGCGTCGCCGAGTAATACATGGTGGCATGACGGCTCCATTTGATCGCCGACCGGAGGTTCCCAGCCAACCAACATATGACGATTCGCCTCTGATCCCCGAACCGGACCTGGGGCAGGGCCAGACCGAACCCAGTGGCTTGCGCCTTGCCTCGTCACCCACGTGCAGACCCCCCCCCCCCCCCCCTTTCCGGGCAGTCCGGCTAGCGAGCTTTCGCTAGCTCCAACCTAATCACCCCCACGTCCGGGGTTGCTGGATTAAAGGCCCGCCCGGATCTCTGGATGGTTTTCCCACGACGACGTGGCCTGGGCCAGTCTCGCCGGGTTTCGATATGGGCGAGCTGCCGCCCGGCACATATTAAAGCTCGGGGTGGCCTCGAGTCGAAGCTTTCCCCGCCCGCCTCCCCCTTCTCCCTCTCCCCCGGTTCCCCTGCCGGCTCGCTCGTTCTTCCTCGTCCACCCCCCCCCGAGGAGCCAGTCGCGCGGCCTTGCTTCCGACCCTGACGCTCTTGCCACGGACGACACGACGATACCCCAAGATCGCCACCTCGACGACCCGGCGGCAACTTACACGGCGGGCAAAACAGACGGACCGCCCTCCTCGCTTGCTTCTGCGCCTCGACCCGACGACGACGTTCTGCTCGATCAACCTCTCTCTTCTTTGCATTTTATTTCATTTCATCTTTTTTCTTTCAGCCCGGTTGCTGGACAGCATGGACAAGGCGGACATGGCGAACCAGCCGCGGCAGTCTATACAGATAGTCGGCCCGGGGCCGGGCGTCGACCTCTCCGCGGACCAGGGCCCCAACATCATCGCCACGGGCATGGTGCTGTGGGCGGTGGCCGTTGTCGTCGTCATGCTGCGCGTCTACTGCCGGAGATTGCAAAAGGCCAAGCTGTGGCTGGACGACTATCTGATCCTGGCGGCCGTGGTACGTCGATCGCCCTGCGCTGCCTGCCGTATCTTTTCGTTTTTCGTTTTTCTTGTTTTTTTTTTTCTTGGAGAAGAACTTGCTTCTTCGCTCTTCTTCATCCCAGCCAACACTAACACCCCAGACAGGTCATGACCACGATTGAAGTCTTTATCCTCAGCTTATACCGTACGTCACAAAAACAAGCCCGCAGCACGACACGGGTTTCATCTTTATTCCTTTTTTTTGTCTTGGGCTAACGTGTACGCTCCCCCGCTGCAGCTACCAGGCATGGGTTCGGAAAGCACATCTGGGTCGCGCCGCTCGACTCGGCCAGCGTCTTCCTCAAGTCCCTGTTCGTGTCGGAGCTCTTTTACTTTCTGGCCTTGTCCCTGGTGAAATGGTCCATCCTGGCCTTTTACTGGCGCACCTTTGGCATCCAAAAGTCTGCGCGGGTGCTCATCTGGATCATTGCTGCCATGGTTCTGTCGTGGTGCGTCGCCATGGTACGTGTCCCCCCCCCCCCAACCCCCCTTCGAAAGGCCAAGCTTGGCGAAATCATGGCTAACGCGAAAGGCCCCCCCCCCCCCTCAGACGCTCGTCACCATATTCCAGTGCAAGCCCATCTACGCCTACTGGCAGCGGTACGACCTCCTCAACCCCCTGGAGCGCAAGTCGTACAGCTGCCCCATCGACGACAAGCAGTTCTGGTACGGAAACGCCATCCCGACCATCATCACCGACGTCTTCATGCTCCTCATGCCCATCCCCTTCATCTCCAAGCTCCACCTTCGCATGGGGCAAAAGATCGGGCTGGTGGGGCTGTTTTCCCTGGGAATCTTGTAAGTGCACACAACCCCCCCCGATTAGTAAACCCCCCGTCGGTGCCGGGAACGAAACCTGCTGGCCACGCGCGCGAACAAAGCTGACCGTCGGGTTGCGTGGGCCCAGCGTCACCATCACCTCCGTCATCCGACTGGCGTACATCATCGGCGCGGACCTGACGAGCACGGACGTGACGTGGAATCTCGTCACCATTGTCGTGTGGTCGCTTGTCGAGCCCAACGTCATGATTGTCTGCGGTATGTTGTCCCGAGCTGCGTGAGCGAAAAAGCAGGCCGCTGACCCTCGGCCGCCGCAACAGCCTGCCTGCCGTTCCTGAGACCCCTCATGATGAAGTGCGCCTCGAGGAGTCGCACGCAGATCTCCAACACCAAGATCTCCAACCCCATCGGGACCAACTCGTCGGCGGCGGACCGCGTCCCGTCCTTGGCCTCGAAACCGGCCGGCCACCCCGAAAAGTACGCCCCCAAGGAGCGCGGCCTCTTCAAGCGGACCAGCGTTGTCGACATCAGGGCCGGCGCCAAGGGGCAGGAGGCGCAGGCGGGCGACGATCGCCAGTCGGCGGAGAACTCGTCCCTCGAGGAGGGCATCATCATCACCACGGACATTCGGCTGTCGCGCGAGCAGAGGGATCGTTACTGGGACGACGTGGCGTGATTTTCCCGCCGTACTTGTTGTTGCTGTTGTTGTTATTATTGTTATTGTTGTTGTTGTTTGTTGTTGTTGTTGTTGTTGTTGTTGTTGTTGTTGTTGTTGTTGTTGTTGTTGTTGTTGTTGTTGTTGCTGGTTGTTTTTCTTCCCCAGTCCCGTGATGTTGGTGTCGCTTGGCACGACACTTTTGGCATGGGGGGTCAGCTTGCACAGCCTGCTTCCCGTCTGTATATACCCGGGCGTTACTCCGTACTTAATCCTCCGTTCCCCCCTCCCCCGGCGGGCGCGCCGCCAATCAGGACTGGATTCTGGGCATGGATCGCGCGCGGGGGGGGGGGGGGGTGTTGTGTATATTCGCTCTACTGGATAGACTAGCAGTGCTGCCGCGATGCTGCCGCCGTTTTCTACGTGTAATTCACCTGACGTCTTGTGCCTCTTTCTCACGTCTTGGGCTATCGGCTCGGTATGCCGGGGTTTTATGCCTGCTCGTTGGGCCGCAGGGCGCAGGCATGTGATTCACCATGTCCTGTCACGACGCGCGAGCAAGCGCCTCGCGCAAAACAACCCACCCTCCAAGCATGTCATCCACGCCGGCCGCATTGAACACACGTCGCTGCTGCTGTGTTCGCAGCGTAACGCGCCGCATGAGACCGTCACGGCAGTGTCGACTTGGGCACCGGCCCTTGCGTCTTCTTCAATGATCGAGCTAAAAACTGCGGATTGCTGCCAACGTCTACACTTGTGACGAAATGTCCCGTGGTGAGAAGCCTCCCCCGCTCGTGCGACATGACCAGGCCCGGCCCCGCGACTGGGCAGACGCTCCGCGGAATCCCAGCTCCGGCGGTGCTCGCTCGGCTTCATCTCCTACCGTCTCCCCCCTCGTCCCCCCCCCCCCAACCCAGGCGACAAAGCCTTGAGAACCCGAGGCTTCCCTTAGGAGCACCAGACTTTTCCATCTACTATGGTGCAACTATGGCCGTTTTTCAAACAGCGGTGATTCTGCAAAAAAGATTAGAAGCCAGCTCAGCATTCGTTTTCCGCGCCAACGAGGCCCTGCTCCACGTACACGGTCGCAAGTGTGCACTCTATCTGGCAGGGGGCACGCTCCATATAAACCGCTGTTAGGATCGACCGGGACGAGACACTGTTGCAGCGACGTTAGTCCCGGAAGCGGAGTGTCGGCGCGACAGAAAGGGGGCAAAGGGGGGGGGGGGGTCATTGTACCCGACCATCGCCGGTAGGAATGAGCCCCGCGGCGGCGAGGGAGGCGGCGAGGACGGCGGCAAAGGCGGGCAGCTTCATGGTGGACGGTTCGGAGGGCAAGGTAGCTGGGATGCGGCGCGAGAGACTGGTGGCCAAGCGAGGATATATGGCGTGCAAAGTGCCGGGTGGGGTAGAGGGTTTGGCAAGGGCAGATGCGAAGGTTGTGTGTGGTTGGCGATGGGGTGGTGGGAGCGTTGGACGGACGATTGCGGGTGATTAAATACACGGACGGGCTGGGCTGCCTCGGGCGGTCGGATATGGTGCTGGCTGTCGTGAGGGGGATTGCCTCGTCAGCCGAGCGGTTGAAAACGACTCGGCGGTTCTTTTGCTGCAACGCCGACTGACGAGCACGAGCACGAGCGTGGAGCTCAACAGGGCAGCATCAGAGTTGTCGGCACCCGTCGATCAGCGGCATTTACAGGGAAATCACCATCAAGAGCGAAGCCGTATCAAAGTCCAGATCTGAAAAAGACCCAGGAAAACAGCTTCGTCTCTAGGCCGACTCATGCGCTCGTCTGCCAACAAATGATTCGATTGGTACACTTGGACAGACTCCGTCCAGGCTGCTGCGTGTTATGCATGGCCGGTCAGCTGGCGGGAGTGCAAAATGGATTCGTAAGTCCCGGGCTGGAATCTTTCGAGGGCTGCGGGGTTTATGCGAGCCCGGTTCTGGTATCTGCAGACACGGCTCGGAAATGTAAATGCTGTACTGGACGGCGCCCTCGGTCAGGGGTGGACGGGGTCGGAACGTTCCCCTGTCGCTTACAAGTAGTTCTCGGAGCTGAGCCGGAGACTAAAGGTCGTTGATAGCCGACCGAGATCCCATCGTTTATCGATTGCCGCATCCAGGCTGCCTGGCAGGTCGTCGGTGGTGATTGGTACATAGGCCGGCGGCAGCCCTGGGCCGGCCACAGTTACGGACCGGCCGCACGCCGCCTCTCGTGTCATTGGCCGACGGCTAAGCCAGGAAAAGCGGTGCTGTTGCATGCCATTGGCTGCCGCTGAGCTGCATGTTTCCCGATCGAGCAACCCTAGATACGCCGGTGCCGACCGACTGCCGACGGGAAGCCGCGCACCACGTCAGACGCACTACGCGGCGCCCGGGGATACCCTTCACCAGCACACGACTCAGGAGCCGGGCGCAACGTTGCAAGCCATCCGACGCTGCCGGGTTTCGGTTCGACGTTGCTCCCCGCCGCTTCGCTTGCGCTGCAACCTAGCCGAGTCCCCAGGGCCGCCCGCAGCGGCGGCTAGACGAAGCCGCATTATCAAACGATTCATGGTGGCCCGTGACGAAGCAGCAGGATCAGGGGTTTTTTTTTTTTTTTTATTCGCGCACGTTTGTCGTCGGAGTGCGGTAATGGAAGCGGATCGACTGTTCGCCTGCCTGGCGCAGTCACCGGGCCGGACAACGTCTGCCGGATGGTCTGTCAAAGCCTTGATTTGTAGCGGGTTTTCCCTTTGGAGTCCCCGAGGTCATGGCGCCGTCGGCAAACTCGTTCCGGAAGCTCGATTTGCAATGGTGTTCCTTGAAGACCCGTGTGTGCGGTGCAGCCGTGATTCCCAGCCCTCCTCGTACAACCCCGATTACGCCAATTCGACCCCGGCCGGTGCACTCGCAATCGGAGACATGTTCTCTTTACCATCTAGGGTGGGCGTCGCTGGACGCAAAGGAAACGCTAGAAGCAGATGGGAGGTAAGGTCGCGATACTGTCGGCTTGTTGAGGATCGCTCAGAGGAAGGGGAAGTGCTCCTGGCAAAGGGAAGCGGCTCAAACGATGCTTCAGCGAGGCTGAGGGAGCCCAGGGTGCTGATGCTGATGCTTGCAGAGGTGGGATAGAAGAGGAACCTGTCCTGTTCTCGGGGCTGCCGTCGCCGTCTGGAGCCTTCGCGATGCCAAGGCAGCTCGGGCGTCCCGGACGCGTCAGAACGAGCAGACAGGGTTCGTTCGTGGGCGTTGCAGTACGGGAGCAGAGAAGCCTCGGCCAAGCCGTGATGGAGCCCGCATGCCGGCTGCATTGCTGGCTCTTGCTCCCGAAGCCGTGCAGCGCTGGCCAGTCGGCGGCAGCTCATCTGCTGGCCGGCGCAGACGCCGCATGTTCCACGCATCGCGGAGCGTCAGCAGCAGCCCGTAGCAGGCGACCCTGTGGAACGAGGTCTTGGCCCCACTTCCTCGCAAGTCCCGCTCGAGGCTGTGGTTGCCGAAAAAAAATGGGCAAGTTGTGGCGATGCGGTGAACAAGGAAAATCCAGAGCTCGGTTTCCATCGGCGTCGACCGGGCCTCTGCGTGACGACCGTGGAAAACGCCCGAGTCTGCAAGGTAGCGGTTCCGGATCCAATGGGGAAAACGGGAGGGGGCGCGGGATGGTGCCGCGGGTGGGAAAGGAGGACGCGAAGCTTGACTGACGATGGCCAAGTTTGCGCCGGGGGCTGCGCATCACGTGCGGTGGAGCGAAGCGCAGCCAATCGCAGCGCGTTGCAAGTGCGCACCCGCCCCGGCGGCCCGCCAGGTGCCGCGGTTCCGAAAGGCCAACATCTCCGTGCAGTGCAGCCATTCGTCGCCCCCTTTCAGCCATGCCGCGGCCGGCTGCTATGTAGCGTCAAATGTCAAATGGACATGGATTTATCCATCGTCAATCACGGCTTGCGCCAGTGTCCCAGGGGCGGCGCCATCGCCCAGAAGCAGGTCCCCAGCCCGAGCGTATGCACCGTGCGCCAACACCCAAGCACCATAAATACATACATGCGACCCCGCCCAGGGACCGAACCGAACCAACATCAACCCATCAACCTCCAACCTCCAACCTCCAACCAACAACCAACAACCAACAACCAACAACCAACAACCAACGACACAGCTGACACGACGCGCACCTCGTCCATCCCGAAATGGCGCTTCCCGGCATCGACTTTTCCCAAAACCTCTCCCTGTTCACTGTCCGTCACCGCCACCGCCACCGCCGCCGCCGCGCCCGTCGGCAAGCCCTAACAGCCGCTAGGTCCCCGTCGCTTTCGCGCTATGCATCCTCCCGCACGTGTACGCCGTCTGGCTGGTCGGCATGAGCGCCTACGACAACGCCAACCCGCGGCAGTACCGCGACATGCTGGCCAGAGACACGAGCATTGACAAGGAGGTGCGTGGTGTGTGAGCTGTTGAAATCGTTGCTGTTGTGTTGCCGTCTGTTGCCGTCTGTTGCCGTCTGTCACCATGCGTTATCGCCTGTTGTCATCTGCTGTCGTCTGTTATCGTATGTCGTTGTCTGTTCTTGCCAGTTATCATCTGTCGTCTGTTATCATCTGTCGTCTGTTATCATCTGTTGCCGTCTGTTATCATCTGTTGCCGTCTGTTATCATCTGTTGCCGTCTGTTATCATCTGTTGCCGTCTGTTATCATCTGTTGCCGTCTGTTATCATCTGTTGCCGTCTGTTATCATCTGTTGCCGTCTGTTATTTTCTGTTGCCGTCTCTTGTCATCTGTCATCATCTATCGTCGTCTGTTATTTTCTGTCGTCGTCTCTTGTCATCTGTCATCATCCATCGTCGTCTGTTATTTTCTGTCGTCGTCTCTTGTCATCCGTCATCATCCGCTAGCTAACCCCCCCCCAGCGCAAGCTCCGCATCCTCCGCGCCGAAGCCGCCTCCCTCAACGGCCTCGAGACCATCGGCCTGTTCGCCGCCTCCGTCCTCGCCGGCAACTACGCCGCCCTCGACGCCGCCACCCTCAACCACCTGTCCTTCGGGTACCTGCTCCTGCGGGCCGCCTACACCCTGACCTACGTGCTCGTCCGCAACAGGCGCTACTCGGTGCTGCGCACGGCCATCTGGCAGCTCGCCAGCGTCTACATGGCCTGCTTCTGGGTCAAGGCGGGCTTAAAGCTCATGTGAGCGGGTGTGATTGAAGGTGAGTGGGCGCAAGTGGCGGCCATCAAGTGCACGTGCGGCAGTCACGAACCGGAGCCGTCACCAACCCAGGCGCTTGAGTCTAGATATTCTACGCGGCCGCTTCACTACCTGCTGCTCTCTCTTTTTTTTTAAAAAAAAATAAGATAAAATAAAATAAAAAAAGTTACAAAAAAAAACTATACGTACAGAATAAATGCTACTGAAAGTCTCATGTCCATGTCCATGTCCATGTCCATGTCCATTTTATACTTGCACCCAGTTCCATCGGTACACACACACACCGTGGACGTTTCTTTTTTCCCCTCGACACTTGGCTTTATTTCACAGTTTCCTTGTCATCATGCTCCGCCCACTCCTTATCTCAGCCCAGCGTGGCACTCAGTGGCAGGTTACGTGAGCTGCTGCCGACCCACACCGTCTTGGGAGCCTCGGTGACCACCCAGTTCTGGGAAACAGTGTCCCAGTTGCTGATTTCACGGCGCGTGAGCTCATGTCGAAAGGTGACGCTCTGCCCGGGAGCAATGCGCTCTATGCGGTCGAACCCGCGCAGAACACGGACAGGCTCCTTCTCGCCGCCGAGGCTGACGTACAGCTGGGCAACCTCGTCGCTCGTGGCATCGCCGGTATTGGTTATGGTGGCAGTAACCGTGTACATGACATCCCACAGCCCCGGGTGGCCGCCAGGCTCGCCGGATGAGGGGAGCTTGGGCTGCGGGGAGCCGTCTGTTGCGCCGGGTGGGAGGAATTGCTCGGCCGTCTGCCCGTAGTCGGCATCTCCCGAGGCTTGCTTGCCAGAAGTGGTGGGGTAAAGCCACGGATAGATAAATGTATCAATGTGGCGGATGAAGGAAGGGTACGCGTAGTCGCCCAGGTTCGTGCTAAAGTTGCCAAACGTAGGGGCGCGCGACGTCCTGCCTCGGGGCGGGGACATGAGGCCGACATTGTGCTTCACCACATTGAGGTTCGAGTACTTGAAAGTCGTCCAAGACAGACCGTGCCCAAACTCGTAGATGGGGGCTCCCGGGGACTTGCCGGGGGCAACCTTGTCAAAGTGCCGGTAGTCGATAAAGGGGCCCTCCTCAAAGTCCTGCTGAGGTGCGCCGTTGCCGTTGTTGGGCTGGTACATGACGTCGGTGCCGTAGCTCTCGACCGTCGGGCCCCAGGTGAAGGGCGTCCGGCCAGGGCTGGTCTTGCCGTAGAGGACGTCGGTGATGGAGTTGCCGGATTCCTGCCCAGGGAGGCCGGCCCAAACAATGGCGGTGACGTTGGGGTTCTGGTACCAGTCAGTCACCAGCACGGGACCGACGCTGTGGATGACGACAATGGTGTTGGCGCAGTAGGAAGAGACGTTCTTGATCAAATCGTCCCCGTTCCTCCACAGAGTAAGGTTGTTGCGGTCGCCTTGATTGCCGTCGACGCTGATGTAGCCCTCGCCGCTGTTGGCGTTGACAAAGACGACCGAGGTAACGTTGGCCTGGGAAACGACGGACCTGGCTGCGTCCCATTCGTAGTTGCTGAGAACACTCTCGTATCGGGAGCCATCTTGGACGGCCTGGCGCTGAAGGGCGCTGTCGGGAGTGATGAGGTACGGGAACTGTGACGTGCCGGAACCCCAGAGCATGGCCAGGGTGCCATTGTCGCAGCCACGGTCGGCGCAGCCGTTGGGGCCCTGGGGGTTCTGGCCAGCGTCCTCGCCAATGACTGCGAGGAACTTGGGTGTCTTGAGGGGCAACACCCCATCGTTCTTGAGAATCACGGTGCCTTTGGCGGCTGACTCTCGAATGTGCGCAGCGTGCTTGTCACGGACGTCTACTTGAAAGTTGATGTGCTCCCAGTTGTCCTTGGCCATGGCTTGGCGATATCCGTACGTGTCTCGGGTCCATGAGCTGAAGCTGGTCGGGACCTGCTTGCCAGGCGTGTTTCCGACCTTGAACCACGCGGCCATGACACGCATGGCCATGTCATCGATGCGGTAGGCGGGGACGGTTCCGTTGATGACGGCCAGAGTCAGGTTTCCTCCCCAGAAGCTGTGCCCGGACCCAAAGACGGTGTCTCCGGGCATGCTCATGTCGAGGCCGGCGACCGCAGTGGCGGCCCCCGCGTGCTGGGCCTGCCAGTCGCTCATGATGAAGCCCTGGAAGCCCATCTCATCCTTGAGAATGCCGTTGAGGAGTTTTGAGTTTTGGCAACCGTACGAATTATTGATCTGGTTGTAGGAACACATTATGGAGCCAACTCCAGCCCTGATGGCGTCGGCAAACGGCCAAGCGTACACTTCATGCAAGGTCTTGTCGTCAATGTTGGACGAGATGGATTCGGAGATGTTGAAGCCATACGACTGCGCTTCTCCAGCCTGTCTGAAGTGCTCTGCAATCGAATCTTGTCAGCTTCGGCTCCGAGGGGCAAGAATTGTTTCTTCCGGACTTTTGCTCTAGACTTGCCTTGCTCGTTGGCGATGAAATGCTTGGCGCAGGCGACAACTCCCGCCTCTTGGATGCCAATGACCGTGTTGGCCAGACCCCTGCCTTGGAGATAAGGGTCGGTGCCGAAGCCTTCAGGATTGCGCCCGCCGGTTGGGGCGCGGCCAAGAGGACCGCTGACAGGGCCCAGGGTGACATCAACGCCCTTGGCCTTGTTTTCGGCGCCCATGGCCTTTCCCCGATCTCTCCAGAGCGCTTCGGACCACGTCGCGCCGGCGGTGATTCCAGCAGGGAAGGCACTGTTGTAATCCGAGAGACGAATACCCAACGGCCCATCCTGCAAGCAGAGGGATCGAAGGCCAAGCCGAGGAACAGCTCCAACGTTGCCGAGGCAGTTATCGCCCATCCACCTAAGCAGAGATGTATAAGCTGGGCGCGCCCTTTCCATTCGCACACATCCAAGTCACTAACCCGATGCCAGTGGTCAAGTTGACCTTTTCAATGAGGGTCATTTGTGACACAAAGGCTCTCGCCTTGGCATATGCCTCTTGCCATCCAGGAGCATCGGGATTCATCCATGGTGATGGGTAATGAGGAGGGGAGTGTGACGAGTGGTTTCGGACTTGGAACTGCAGCGGAATCTGGGTGTCAGCAAGCTTGAAAGGGAAGCGATTGGGATCAATGGCCAAGGCCGTAGACGCAGCGCCCAAAGCTCCAGCCAACGCTCCAGAGAGCATCATGGCGACTCTCTGTTGCGACGCGGGTGGGGTTCGCCAGAAGCCAACACCTGCAACTTATTTTGGGCCGAGTGTGTAGAATCTCGGGATCTGACGGCAAGGCTTGCTGGCGCGGTGAGGCTTCCACGTTCCATCTGGAGCGAGGTCCCACCTAACATCCAGTCCAAGTCTGGGAAAAAAACTGACCCCACCCGGTCTCTCAGCCATTAAGGGGCGAAAAAGAAAGAAGGCGCAAACGGAAAGAGGAAACGCAAAAGAATCACAAACAACCAAAAAGAAGGAGAAAAAAAATAAATAAAATAAAAAGGAGCATCGAAAAGAAAAAACCAACGAATGCAACCAGGCGTGTTTGATGTTGCCTTTCATATAACTGGCACGAAATTGGCAAACAGCTTCCCCCCGTGTCCCTGGCACTCGCAATGCTGCCCTTGGGGGCCAATTGAGCATGACTGACCTTGTACGACTGACCAGGTGCCTCGGGAGAGGCATCGACGGCTGTCAGCAAAGCCGCCGCGAGAACCGACAACGGCTTCATGACGGACGCTTGTAAAAAGGCTTGCAATGTCCCAGTCGCTCCTTGGTCGATTCGATCCAAGTGACAGGATACCACAGTCGTGGAGAGGTTGAAAGGACGACGGACCAGCACCGGGTCGAACACAAAGCGTTGAGATGGATACTGGGAGCCAGTCGGCCGGCATGGCCTTATAAAGCGAAAGAAGAAAACCGAGACAAAAGTCTCACTCCTCGCCAGGATGCGGCGAATCTCACAAGCAAGGGCAAGGGGTGACGTGACGGACGGGTGCGTTTGTCATCGCGTCGAGGCAGCTCGAGCTTGCGGTAACGCGGTTGGGGGCGAAAGGGGGGGAGTGAAAGGGGGGGGGGGGGGGGGTGAGGGCAACAACGGTCCCTCGCCTCGCCTCTCTCTGGTTGGTGGCAGCATTTGCTTCTGCGTTTGCCTTTGCGTTGTGTCTCTGTCTGTGTGTGTGTCTGCGTTTGCGTTTGCGTTTGCGCTGGGCCCGTTCGCCGCGAGATACATCATCCCACGATAACTTGCGGCCTGCAGGCGTGGGGGAAGAGTGTGAGGAATGGAGCCATGAAAAACGGAGCCACGAAAATACATTAGCGCCCTCCGTTCTCCGTGCTCCGTACATACATACCAGGTAGGTAATAGGTAGTAGGTTAGGTAGTCGAGAGGCAGGTTGATTGATCAACAAAGGAAGGCTGGACTCGGCCGTGCTAGCCGTGCCCATCCACTCTTTTGACGCAGGGAAGGTGGTGCGGGTGGAGCCGTTTGCCCTGCTCTCGCTCAAGCCTCATGCTAGCTTACTCTGCCGAGTTACGTGGGTACCTACCTGGTAGGTACATAAGTACCTGTTGTACTCCGTAGCCTAGCCTGCTGTGGCGCTTGGGTGGCTCTGAGGGGAAGGTCACCTGCGTCTGTCATTGCGCGACAACTGGCATGCTGGCGGCTAACAATTAAAAGTCTGGGCTTGCTAGGGTCAATGTGCTCCGCTACTACAGACTTTAGGCTCCCCAAGCTTGTAGGCGTACCCCTAATATACCGCAAACCCGGGATTGAATAGTGTTTGTCGCAATACAGGCTCCTTTCCAGATGTATAGTGCCGAGTTCGGAGTATATTGCTCATTCTTCTATCCGTACATCCAGCGAGGGTACAGGTCAACCGACCTGTGTTCCCCCCTTGTCATCCGACCCCCCCATAATAACTTAACTGACCTGACCATTGCTGTGGGCTATACTCTTAATATAATTAGTTTATTAGGGAATAGTGGGTCAGGTCACTTTATATAGAAAGCTATATGGAGAAGTACTTTCTCTGATATTTTACTAGGTTCTTAGGTAGGGGTACCTAGTAAAAGAAATTAAAGAAGTCGCTTTCTTTAGAAAAATATAGGGAGAAGTACTTTCTCTGCTGTTTTATTAGGTTCTTACGTAAGGGTACCTAGTAAGAATATTAAAAGAAGTCACTTTCTATAGAAATATATATATAAAGGTACCTCTTTTTCTATCCCTAGTACCTAGATACTAGGTACCTAGGTACTTCGTAGAAATATAAGAAGTCACTTTATATAGAAAAATATATATAAAGGTACTTTTTCTACGTATAGTACCTAAGGACCTAGGTACCTACCTAATAAAAGAAAGGAAGTCACTTTCGATATAAAAGTCTATATAAAGGTACTTTATCTACTTTTAATATTAGGTTCTTAGGTAGGGATACCTAGTAAAAATATAAGGGAAGTCACTCACTATAGAAAAATATATATAAAGATACTTATAGTCTAGTGGCTACTATAGATTAAGGGATCTACTACTATTTATTAGCGTATCTCTATATTAGGAAAGAGCATTGGTCAGGTCTGTTAAGTTATTATGGGGGGGTCGAATGACTAGGGGGGGGCATAGGTCGGTTGATATGTAGTCTCACATCCAGCGGGACGATCAGGTGTGAGATGGTGGGGCTCTCGGGCTCTGGGGCTCCTTCGCAGCCAACCACACTGGCCAGAAGCCGCTTCTGGCAGCGCTGAGGCCTCAGGCTCGTCCCGGGCCCACTGACCAGTAGGTACCTCTAAATCTCCCCGCTAGCTTGGCCAGAACGCGTGACATGAGGAAGATTGCCTATTGAACGGCTCTCTTATGAAAAGAAGGAATTCTATCACTAGGAGATTTTCGTGGCTCGGCGGCTGACACAAGGAGCGTCCATGTGGTAAAAAAAAAAAAAAAAGTACCGCTTTATGTAAAGAAAATTGCTGGCACCTCTGATAGGGACATGGTCCTTGGACCCGACCATAATTATTCTAGCGTCTGCACCACTTCGCGGCTGATCCTATAGTAGCTGTAAGCGGGGTATAGTATCACATATCGAATGTCGTAGCTTGTATGGTTGCTAGAACCTCTATTAGAACAGAAGTTCACCTGTCCATCCCCCCTCCTCTTGTACATGGACATTGTCCTCGAGGGGATAATTCAACCATCCCCTATAGCTCACTTGCCTGCTGCCGGCCCTCCTGCGGCATTAACACTGCCAAAGGGGCTCCATAGCTGTGGCTTACCATTGAGTGCTCCATTGATGGCATTTCAATGTGTCAGCGCAGCTGCATGCCAAGAAGCGCCTCCGCCGTGGATCGCCCCGTGGATCGCCCCATGGATCGCCCCCGTGACAGCCACGGCAGTCAAGGCGGTCAAGGCAAGCTTTTATTGGATCAATAGCTACACGTGGAAACAATACAAGGCACCATGCAATCACGCCAATCCAGCGCGTTCTCGGAAAACGGGCACACCATCCGGCCGGTTGCTACTCTTGCTGCACCCGTTGGAACCGGACAGTTTCCGTCCCGTCCTGTACCTTGCCTGCGGTACGGAGTGCAATGTCTGGACTCGGGGGGGGCCATCGAAGCACCTGGCTAGGTACCTATCTTGGTGGGTACCTGACCTAGGTGGTGAAGCCGGTCGGGGTTCTCGGGCGGCCAATGAATCGCCGCCAATCGCCCAAGCAATCCCGCACGCGTGTCCGCTTAACGGCACCAGGACATCGCTTGGAACCAGTCGGGAGTTGCGTCGAGTAATCCCGTCGACTTGCTTTCAAGGAAACTTCCCCAGCTATCAAGTTTTAGCCGGGCTTGCATCCAAGCTTACCCACATGGGTCAACGTGCCCCGCGATCTGTCCTCCGGTGTGCAGGAAGGGAGGCGTCTCAACCCCCACTAGTCGAATCACGCCCCGCACGATGGACGCACCCAACGCGGATCGATTCCGAGTCTTCTTTGCGAGGCGGATGGCATCGGGACCAGCAGCTGCGCAGTGCCAGCGAGTCGTGACGCAGTTTGTTTTCCTCAAAAGCAGCAGGCTGGAGACATGGCGAGAAAAAGGTCCGGTCCGGTCCGGTCTGGTCCGGTCCGGTCTGGTCCGGTCTGGTCTGGTCTGGTCTGAGCGAGCAAGCCTTGGCGTTTCACAACAGCAATTACCGCCGGCCGGCCACCAGGGAAGGCGCGATCCCCCTCCCCCCGCCGCTGACGCCAACCACTGCACTACGGAGTACCCAGGCCGAGTCCCGACTAACAGAACGACAACCTTGATCCATGCATCACGGCCAATAGGCCATCCCCATTGTCCCCTTTGCCGTGCGCCTGCACCCTTCCCCTCAAGCTGTTTGCATAGACTGTTCGGGCCGTTTGCGAAGCCATCATCACTCGCCCAACTTTTTTTTTTTTTTTTTTTCGCCGGAACAAAAGTTCTGCGAGTCTCGCCCATGACCGAACCGCCCAGCCATGCAAAGGGACTGGAGCCATGCTTGTTTCCTGCGGATTTCAGCTCATGCCATTCCCTCCGGCGTTGCTCCTGCCCCATTTCCCTGCTCCAACCAAGCCAAGACTCCCAAGTGCTGCACCGCATGCTGCACCGCATGCTGCGGCAGACTGCCCCCGCCGGACCGCAAATCAAATGGCCTCAGGGACCCATCAGCCATGACCATCCCACCAGACGCTCTCTGCCAAGGGAACTGCAGAAAGAAAGGCCGCGTCTCGCCCGACGACATGTTTCTCTCCAGCCTGCACCTCGACAGCCCCCGCGATATGCGCATCATCCCTCCGACGTCTTCCGGCCCATCGCATTCCTCCGATCCCGACACCACCAAACTACCCTCGACTAGTCCATGTCGAAAAAAGCGCCGCAGAAGTCATCGTGATACGATGCTCCCGTCGGACAATTGCCTCAAAGCTTTGCGTGACCATGCCTGCATCGACTGTCTCTTGGAGGGCGCTTTCTCTCCGCTCTTCTCGTGGACATGGTGTCCTGTTCCATAGGCCCATCTTGGCATCGTGATTCGCACAGGCAGCAGCACCGTCTTCCGCTGCTCCTTGGATGAATGCAGAGTGATGTCATCTTCATTCCCAAGAATAGGGCGGACCGGCTGCCTCTGGCCTCCTCTCATAGTGTGCTATTCGGTTCACGTGTCAAACTGACGATTGCCACACACTTTGCATCATCGTTCAATAACTTGGAATGTGTGATTCCAGCTGCTGTTCGCCCTGATGCCACCATGGAATTAGCAGCCAAGGCTTGCCTCGCAGTGGAAAATTTACCATAGACTTTGCGGCATATGCGCCGGGTGAGAGCGCGAGTTCTATTCACCAAGGCAATTTCGGTATCCTGTGGTAAGGAGCACAACAGAGGTTACTGAGCTGGGGCTTGCGCAGACATTCAAGACTGCCTTGCCGAGTAGTGGCAAAGATTAGTAGTTAAGGAAAACGACAAGTCAGAGTCGTGCGTTTGTAGCACCGAGCTTCTAATGCTGGCATGGATAATTTCAGATTGGAAAGAGGGATACGTACTAGCTCTGTTCATTTCCCATCTCAACTCTCGAGACAGCGGCTCAGTCCTCGGCAGATGCAAATGGTTTGGTACGAAAAGAGCTTGCTGCATTACTTCCGGCCAGGGGCCTGTAGTTTAATGATGCCCAACTGCACCCTCCCTGTCTATCTAATGAGCTGAATTATTCCGTCTCTAAAGGATCAAATTACACGGTGCTGAGATTTCCGAGTCATGGAAGACCCAATTTCTCAGCTTACAGCTTTGGGGCTACCGGCGGATTTCCTTGATGATGCTGCAGCGCAGCCCTCCCCACCGGGCCCTTATTCACTTGACTGTATGGAGTAGCTGCCGGTCCTTTTCGCTGATTGTCTAGTAGATCCCTGGGATGATTCTCCATCGGACAATCCGCTTGTACTTTTCCCAGTCCTCACCATACTTTCGGTGGCACTTGTCGTCATCGCGTCGATCGCGGTGAATGAGAAGAATGGCAAAGTAGAGAATGTAAAAGTAGGTAATCAGCACGCCCCAGCCTCGAGCGTCGCCTTGGACGACTCGTCGCCCATCTTGCATCATGAAAGAGGCTTCGGTAGCTGCACTGGAGCCGGCAGCCAGGATCTGGTAGCCGGCAAGACCAGTAGGCAAACAATAAGCCCATGACTGAATCCAGTCACCGAAATAGTTGACATGTCGAGCAATGCCCCACCAACCTGTGACGAGAAGCTTGCTGCCAGTCTTGGTTTCCATGTACTTGAGGTGAGCTACCTTTGGGTCCTTTGGGTTGGTGCGGAACGTATTCTTTTGACTGTTGGCAGAACGGAAGATCCAGAAGCCCAGGACGATAAGAGCAACGTTACTGGCAAGTCCAAGGGGCCCGAGGGATACGGGGTGGACAGAGAGGTACCGAGTTTGCAGCGAGTACACGAACGGAACCCACACAAGGTCGCCAAACGCGAGCATCATGCCGAACCCGTCCGTGGTGATGTCCATGGTAGTAAGAATGGCGGGCTCATGCCACCACGAGTCAATAATATACAGGGCTTGAACGGCCGTGATACAGACAATGGTTTCGGTGAGGAAACCAAAGTTTCGGTACTGTTGTGCACACCATGCGCAGTTGAGAATAATCCAGCCCATCATACCAGGACGGAGCTCACACCATTCCTTGAGGTCGATTTCCCCGATCAAGGGAATAGTCACGCGAGGGTTTAGCTCACGTCCGATAAACCAGTCGTAGAGCAGGTTGCCGGAGTGGCCTCCGGCGGCAAGTTCTCGAAGCTCCTTGTTTCCAGGCCTTACGCTAAAGCTGCGGACATATACGAACGTGGCAATCGCGTATGAGATTCCAAGGTTGGCAGTGAGGATCTGGAGGTAGTTCTCGCTAATGAAAACCCATACCGGGAAATCCGCGCCCTGGGCGGCTGTTCCCGCCGCCAGAGCAGCCAATGTAGCAGTGTTGGAGTAAAACGCTGTGAGGCAGTTAGTTGAACCGCGGTGTTGCCGCCGTGATGGCCACAGTCAGTCCACATACTATTGAATTTGTAGGTCAGACGTCCCCCAGAACGAAGAACAGTCCCTTGCACTACGGTTGCGGGCATAATACGGTATAATATCAGATTAAGGAGGTAATATCCCAGCACCGCGCCGGTTACTTTCCAGCTAGCAAGTCCCCAGATTCCATCGCGGGGCCAACCAACCTCGAGCTTGAGCTGGTCGAGAGATAGAGAGCGTGGACTCAGTAGCGAAGGAGCGGGGCATCCCGAAATGTCGTTGCAAGCAAATGTGAAGACGTAGACGAGGAGAGGCATGAAGAACGAAATAAGAAATGCGCCAGGGCTATGTTTCCAGAGCAGGTCAGTACAAAGCTCTCGGTGTTGGCGCAGACTTTGTCAAATCGCAACGCGAGAGGACTCACGGTCCAAAGAACTCGTAACCATGCTCAGCTGGAGCGGTCAGCTTGGATTTGGCCGGCATCGCGAGAGATTGAAAGGATTCGGATGACGCGACTAGCAAAGCAAACCCGGCAAAATTCTCAGCAAGCCACTCCGTACAAGGCCAAAAAGAAGAAGGCGACCTGCTGTTTATGATTGCATTTGCCCATGTGATTCTTAAGCGTCACTTTGGCGAGAAGGAATGGTGACGGGTGGTTGCAATTTTGTCAGAATGCACAGGGAAAATGCGATAATGCTTGATTGAAGGAACCAAGTCCCCTCTAAGAGACTTGTGTTCCCAGCTATTTATAGTGGGATAGGGGGTACCCCTAAGGGCTTACTAATCCAGGGGGAACTCTACACATCCTACCTCGGATATGACAGATATCCACATTACAGACAGCCAATTTCCCTCCGATACACCCCCTCAGGATGTGCTTTCTCAAGGATATCCTGCCATATAGCTAAATTCAGTGCAAAGCAAGATTGTCGGAATCGCTGTCGCAAGGTGCCCAATTGGGCACATTGCGACGGATGTGCCGCGCACACCCGATGCGCACGATGTGGCCACTTTAGCCCCTTTTGCCCCTTTACCCCTGAGCCCGGTAGGGCACGCGGGCAGCCCGGCCCGACTGCGCCGATGCACGTGACAGCGGCACGCACAAAAAGGCCATATCGTATAATTACCCTCTTTTGCTTCCTTTCTTTCCTTTTAGATAGTCAGTCATTAGTAAAGTCAATAAATCCTTTACTTGGTGACCTTACAGTACATAATACCACGCGCGCGACCCTACGTACAACTGGGTACCCCGAGTTTATATCAATACTGATTAGTAGTGATAACCACCACTCATAGGATAATTATATCCCGTAAAGAATAGTGCATTATAGATCAGCAAGATACTAATTACGAAAAGGCAGTCGAGCAATCTCAGCTATACTAACTAGAGGGAGAACAATTTATAACCTCTCCTTCCCCTCATCTATCACGAGGAAGAATAAGATATACTAAATATCACGATCTTTAAAGATACCCTTAGCATCTAGGAAGAACGATTTATAACCCCTTCTTATTCTACCCCTTTCTTTCTTTTACCCTACTACTATAGGTAAAAGCCCTTTCGAATCTTATACTTTTTACAAGAGGGAATCTTACACTCCTTATAACACATCCCCCCCCCCCCCCCTTCAAACCCTCACCTTAATACTATAGCCTCATCATTATTATCATTATAATAACCACAAGAGCTACCTGAGAGGATATAACGGTTTGCCTCACTTTTTAACGACAATTAGATCAACGCGGTAGAGCCTATCGACCCTGATAATGCTACGGATATATAGCTATACAACCGTATTGCCTTCTTTATAGATACCTATAAGGAAAACACCTATCTAGATGATGACCTTTGGGAATAATTCCACGAGGATTATAATAAATGGAATGCAGCCCTATTCGGCCGTATTAATAATTAGGTTTTACGGCATTTCCGTTCAATATTACGGGAATGCGGCGTATATATTAGAGCATTAGGTTCCCTAATAATACCAAACCTCCTTAAATGCCTTCAATAACAATAAAACCTATAATAGCCTTAAGAGGAAATAACCCGGCAATTTGCTCGCAGTATATTCTTATCCCGGCTTAACCCTACTAGGGAAGCCTCACTACCTATTAGTAATACCGAGAAAGAGATATAAATGCTTTAAAATACGCCTTTATATACACGCATAAGGCCCTTATTATTATTATTACGAGCCCCCACAATAGTTGTGCGAATACCCTCACTAAGGCTTGCATTATGGCTCTCATAAGCCCCATTAACGCTAAAGAACTTCGTTATACTAATGGCATAACTATAGTTATAATAACCTATTATCCCCCCCTCTATATTAAAAAAGCCCTTTGACCCTACCCCTACCGATAAAGAAAGGGGCTAGTCCTAATAACTAAAAGGGAAGACACCTATTTATAATAAGCCGCTATTCGAAATAGGGGAAAGCTCCTATTATCAACAATATATAACGGCCGATAATTATAGCCTATAAGACCGACCCGATCAATTATATCTGTTGAAATCAGCGCCTTTTTAGCTGTATTTTGGTACTGGTCTCGCCACCATACGACGTCTCTGCGTTAAGATATCGCGGTGGCTATACCAGGCGCTATGGTGGGGCATAGCGCCCCACAACGCCGATTACAGTGGGCCACAGCGCCGGTCACGGCACCGGCACAGCGCCCCACAATCGGCCACAGTAGCCGGTCACAGTGGGCCACAGGGCCCACAACAGGCGGCGCATTTCTACAGGATTACCAAATGGGCAAAACAGCACCTTCGGCCTTCTACATACAGTCATCCGCTACACCGCGCCTTTACGGCACACCGGTATAGGGCTTCCGGCCCGTACGGCAGGCTGTTATAGGGCATCCGGCACACCGCTATAAGCCACTGGGCTTGGTTGGGTAGGCATTAGGTAGGATATTGGGCACAGACTAGGCACGGTTGGGCAGACCGACTTTTCGTCGGGTTTTTCGCTATTTTTGCGGTTTTTCATTATTTTCAACCACTTTTTCAAGATGGTAGAAATATACCCAAAATTCCCTCTTTCTAGCTAGAATAATCACCAACAATTAGAATCAGATTTCCCTGACATCTTTGCTCTGGTCAACCTCTTATGCGCTTTAAATCTTTAACCAGCTCTTTGTTTTATTCTGCAACGCTTTATACGCCACTGTCGGTACTTAGTATACTTTCCAATAGTGTTCTAAATCACCATTTTGCAACAGGTTATAAGCCCGATATCTCAAGGCTTCCAGCTTAAGACTTTTTACGCTAACTTAGAATTTTAATGCATTTAGCAGCTAACCTTCCAGGAATCTAACTAACGATATTACTAATCGGCAGTAAAGGACTAATCATCCTAGATTTAGGAACCTAGCTATTATACTAAGCTATAATATATCCTTTTTGCAATAGGATTTTCTAAGGTTATTCCTTAACGCAGCTTTCTTCTAGTTTTATCTAGATTTTCAGTCTTGATTTTCTTCGCATTTTTAAGACTTTCCGGCATCTTTTCTCTTCCTATAATGGCCAGTCAGAACGTTCCTACCGCCGATAACCTAAGCTATACAGCAAAGGTAGAAGAATCTAATAATAACTAGGAAATTGCCCAGCTTAGGGAAGACTAATAGGAAATAAGAAAAGAATTTAATTATAAATTTAATCGAATAAACTCAAAAATCGATTTTTTAGCTAATAAGGTAGGCACCTTAGTAGATAGACTAATCAAGCCTACTACTAGCCCACCATCCTAGGATATAATGGATATAGATACCTTCTAAACCCCTATAGGTAAAGGAAATAATCCACTATCACTACCCAAAGCCTAGCAACCCCTGCCGGTTCTATCCAGCATTAGCAGCCAAGTCAGCGCTATAGCTATTAAGGAACTAGCTAAAATAGCTAACGGATTCTAAGAATCCTAAAAGCTAAAGGGGGTATCTAACTTCGACTAATAGAAACAGGCCCTTATAATTCAACTTAGGGCACTTAATATCGCTAAATTCATCGAAAATCCTTCTATTACTAGTAGTTTCAACGATTTAGAGTAAGCACTTTTACTATTACTTATTAAGAATAGTTGCATAAAAGGACCAGCTGCCGCTATTAACTAGTGTACTAACCTAGAGTCAGCCTTTACGTTACTCACCAAATAGTATTCTCACTTATTAGACGTATAGCGGACCTACCTATACCCTGCCTTCTATTAACTAAATTTTATAGGCTACAAGGGTACCTTAGAATCTTTCAACGCCTCCTTTAATAGCTACCTATCTAGGCTGCAAATTTTAGGCTCCCACATACAACCTTTCTATTGATATAAACTCGGGGTACCCAGTTATACGTAGGGTCGCGCGCGTGGTATCAAGTACCGTGAGGTCACCGGTCAAAGGTATAATTACTTCTTTGATTATGACTGACTAACTAAAAGGAAAGAAAGGAAGCAAAAGAGGGTAATTACACGATGTGGCCTTTTTGTGCGTGTGCCGTTGTCACGTGCATCGGCGCAGTCGGGCCGGGCTGCCCGCGTGCCCTACCGGGCTTAGGGGTAAAGGGGCAAAAGGGGCCAAAGTGGCCATATCGTGCGCATCGGGTGTGCGCGGCACATCCGTCGCAATGTGCCCAATTGGGCACCTTGCGACAGCGATTCCGATACTGGCAGCTTCTCTTTTTATAGAAGCAAACATCGGAATCGTTAGGATGTAAGGCGCATATATAGAAAGAAAAGTGCGGCGCGGTCTCGGCAGGTTATGCCGCCGATAACGCTATCGCGCCGCGCGGCCGGTATCATACCGTATAGCCAAAACAAAGGGGCAAAAAGGGGCAGTAGTAAACGCAGTAAAAGCATCAAATGCATACAATATTAAATATAGGAAAATCCACATACTTGCCACCTATGATATCACCAATACCTTCTAAATGCAGTCAGATATTGACCGGCCTTTTTACCCACCCTTCCATACGTATAATAGCCTTATTTTAGTCGACAAAGGTCTTAAGGGCTTTATTGGGCGTTCCCTTAGTTATTGCATCGGCGAGGTTATTATTCCTATTGATCCAGCGAATCTTATAGATTTCCCGGCGCTCGTATGACTGTCGCAGGGCCATAATATCTATTATAAGCCTCTTTTCCTTGGTAGTACCTAGCTTGATAAGGCATTCGTATAGCGAAAACGAATCTATATATACAACCGTAGGGATCTTCGGCAATCCTAGCCTGCTAGTAATTATATTAAGGGTTATGCCTATCGCATATACGATATCGACCCCTTGCACTATACTATATAGCTCCGAAGCGAGTGCGCTGCGTATTACACGCTTACTTTTTGTAGAGCTATAAGTAACGATATTACCGGTCAGTAGGAAGGCGTTATCCGTAGGGTTATCCTCTTCTTCATTCCCTAGCACAATAATATATCCAATCTGGGAGCTCAAATCTTTATTATTGGCAAAGGATCCGTCAATAAATATAAAGAGCTTGGCTATAATAAGGGCCAGATTGATGTACCGTAAGCCACGATCCTAGTTATCACGCTGCTATTAAAGGCGCTTATTCAACCTCGCAATATCCTTAGGGTCAGGTTGCTAGTATTATACTGCGACAGATAGGTCAAAAGACGCCTTAGGCTGGCAGACCGTAGCCATATAAGCACCGCGAGCGCGTTGCTCGATATAATTACGCTAGGCCGTGGGCGCATTCTTATCGATGGTCGTGATCTTTATGCTTTGACCTTTCTGGCATAATGTCATTATACCATCGGTAGTGGCCGTCAGTATGCATCCGTTAAATATTAGGGGCATAGTTGGCGATAGCCTCGTCTTAGGCTTAGCGTTAAAGCCTGCCTTAGTAAGCTCTAATTCTTCCTATTGGAAGAAGGTATTATCACTTAGGCCGAGGGTATCATCAGTCTGCATACCTACGATACCGAAGCATATAGTAGTATTGCGGTCAGGAATATCAGTATGGTTAGTATCGCCAGTGCGGTCAGTATCGTCATTACCGGCAGATATCAGCAAATAGGGGTTATAGGTTGATATAGTCATGCCTAACTTTTCGCGATGGTGCCGGAAGTATATCGCCTACTAGTGGGTGCCTGCCTTAGCTATCCCGTATAGTGGCTTCACTACTTCCATAATAGTGTTATTAGGGTATTAGTGGGCTATTTGCTTGGGTAGTTTAGCGATGATCGACCGATTAAGGGTAGTTAATGACTATATATAAGCCTATGTAATATTATGTATCTAGAGAAATAAGCCGTGAGAGCGTTGTAGTGATGGTGCTAATGATATAAGTAACCGTTAACTAGCCCATTAGATTATGGGGGACTGAGTTAATATTAATTGCTTCTCGTTATTACTATAACCTTATATTATAAGCCTAGACTTCTCGTATGGTATATCCATGCCTTTACCCTTAATCTCTCGTACTATATATAAGTTAAAGAGGCGTTAGGCTCTATATTTACCGATATTAAAGGTAATAAATCGGAATATATCGCGGGCCTGTAATGCTTCTATTTCTATACGGTCAGACTATTCGAAAGGGGCTCTAGGGGTTATGATCTTCCCTTCCCGGCGTAATTAGCTAGTAAGCTATAGATCGGCTTGCTCTTTCGCGGTCAGGAAAGAGATATTAATGATGGTATTAGAAGCTATAGCGTTAACGAGAGCTTCTTCTTAGTCCTTATTGATTATAACGTCGGATACTACCCTTGCTGGTGATGGTGATAGTGGCCTGGCTTGATTAGAGCTAGTTGCTAGTGACGGATATGTTACGGCTGTAGGTATTATTGCGGCTGGAGGTGCGGCTGCAGCCGGAGCCGGTATCCTGACTTCTAGCCGGCCGGGGCGGGCTAGGCCTTTGGCATAGACGATATCTTCAGCATCGTTAGTAGCGGGATTATCAAGGTTGTGGTTATAAGGCTTGACGACCGTTGACCGGAATTTGACGGGGCTATATGGCATCTATACAATATAGGTCTCACCTTCGAGGCTGATTAGCCGGTACGGCCTATGCCATCCACCTTTCTCTCGCCATACCCATATATCGGATTATAGGGGTAGTCGGTAGATAGGCCGCGTGTCTGGGCTATTCCATTGGGCGAAGGCATTATAAACTTATCGCTTAGCGAGGCATTTCCTAGCTTTATTAGTGGCCTTTCGTAACATTAAGGCGCGTTATAATACTAATAAGCTAGGGGGTGAATCGTCCGTAAGTCGAGGATATACCCTAAAGACTAATAACATAGGCACTAGACTGTTAGGTCCAGTAGAATCGTTAATAGCCTTTACAGCAAGCTATAATTTCTATTCCTTTATTATTAGGTCGCCTATTTCGTTATTAATAATAGTATAGGCTCGGCGTAATAGGGCGTGATATCTTTCGACCTTGCCAATACTATTATAGGCTTCTATAGGAATTTCATCCATATTAATAGATAGAAGCCGGGCATTATAATAGAATTTAGCGGAGGCGAAATTAGGGCCAGCATCGTGAATAATCCAATCCGGCGGGCCGAGGTATGTATCTATCTAGCATTCCTTAAGGGCATTCTAAACATCGCAGGCCTTCTATCTTTATAGATTAAGAAATCTGGCTGCCTGGAAGCTTATCGCGGTATCTATAATGTATAATACCGGCCGATTATCAATATAAAGGATATCGACGATAATTTTATAGTTGAATTAGCTAGTATCGTCATCCTTAAGTATGAATTTAAATCGGCTAGGTGCCTTTACGTTCATTTGGCATTAATGGCATATATGGGTGATGCTTTCGATAATACTATAGTCAATATCATCATAACTAGCCCGCTAAAGCAATTTGGTAAGCCTATTAATAGAAAGGTGCCCGAATTAACGATATAGTTAACAGATCTCCTATGATGATAGATGGAAGGCTATAGTATCTATGGTATTGAGAGTCCACTATAGATGTCCCTATTTCCTAATAATAGGGACCTTAGTATTCCCTTAGATTAACAGGTTATCAATATTATCAAGCTTTATGCCTATCCTATCTATATCCGTGATAGAATATAGGAAAAGGATGCCGCTATTAAGGATATAGAAGGGGATATTGCCGAATATCATTAGAATATTCAATATGCCGGAAGATATAGCAGAGCTAGCGCCAAAGTTTACCGTATGCTTTTTATTAGTCGCCTCGATAGTTAGGGTCTTTATCAACCTCATTAGGGCCTTTGCTTAACCTAGGCCTACTATTAATAGGCTGGAAGCGCCGGTATCTAGTAGGATTCCGCGGAAGGTATGGTTACTATACCGTTCTTCTTCTAGAAAGGCAGAATTACGGTCTAGTGGTAAGGGCATTCGGAAGGGGTTAATCTATAGGAAGGCATATCGGTATAATTCATCCTATAGGGCTTGCAACATCTTGATAGATAAAGGTAACGGTTCTAATTGCATAGGGGCTAGGAAATATTGCGTGGCTGTAATTTATAGTATAGCAGCCTTCTCTACATCCTATTATATATCCCCTGCTATTATTGCCTCGATATTACCGATAATATTATTAAGGTCGGCCTCTGCTTCTTCTTTGAGGCCTTAGGGGCCGGGCTCTTCGTATTCCTATAAGAAAATATAGAATTTCTTATTATTAGGGGTAGTACAGTAGGATCGGTTCTTTATCTATCGGTCCTTTAATTCTTATTGCTCTTTAGCAGAGTGGTTAAATAATTAATACCCTAATTTATTACAAATGAAGCAATATTTTTAACAGGGCCTATCTAAAAGGGCACAATTCTATTATTGATACTATTGATATAGGCTAAATCGGCGTTAAGGGGGTCTGTATCGTTAGGGGCGTTAATACCGGTTGTAGGATTAACTGTATCTACAATCTGTAAATAACGCCATATTATTAGCGATATTAATATCTTTAATATCTTAATATTGCTAAGGCTATTATTAAAGGAAATAATACTATTGAGTTATATAGGTAGTCTCGTAGATAGAAAGGGATTGCTATAAGTCAGCAGCGAGGCCTTCGAATATAGGGGTATATCGATATAGCGCCTGGCTACACTTAGGGGTATCCCTTATAGCGTTAAGGACTTATTAGTGAAGCTCTATATTAGCTGTAAAAAGGGGAAAAAGACTATAATATAGGTATTGAAGTTCTTTTAATAGGATATTAAGGCATTCTAGCTTTAATTTATTAGGATATTTCGCGATAATTGATTAGAGTGTTATTCTATTCCAATAGTGCAAATAGAATTGCTCTATACTCTCATTTTCGAAATAGCTCTTAACTTTGCGGACTATATCGTTAAAAGTAAGGGTATCGCGAATGCATTCGATATTATTAAAGTAATATATCTCGATATTGCCGATGAGTATAATTTGAAAGGCTCTAGCGAATGTATTATTAGGTAATCCTAGTAGGCGGTACTTACTTTTAAAAGAGATAACTTTTAGTACAATAAAGTCATCCATTTTGCCGCTATATCTATCCTCTGTGCGATAGCTGCGTAAGAGGTCAGATATCTTCTTCGATATATTATCAAACCCGGCCTCTACATAGGCTCTTTGGGTATGATCTTCTTAGTGGTATTATTATTCCGGAGGGTATTCCGGAATGGCTTATCGGTAGCCTTACGGTAGGCTGGCGGGAGCTTTAGCTGGGTTATCCTATAACCCAGGTCGATCTAGGTTTACCGGTCCTCCCGTTAAGACGGTTTATTCATCGGCCTGAGTAGGCCGATATTAGCGGGAAGGGCCAGGTGCCGTGCCTATTTTTGGCATTATCGGATAAGGCGTTTGGGCCTACAGGCCGCAATACCGCGATTCGTAATATCTAGTATCAGGGGCGGCATTAGCGGTATTAGCTTAAAGGGTATTATTATCGGGGTCTTCTATTAAAGGAAGCATATCATCGGGGCCTATAACCCGAGCTCTATTGGGTATGCTATAACCTCGAGGGGCATTAGAATAGCCGCCTTAGCTAGCCCGGCTAGGGGTATAACCCCTAGGGTGTAATATTTGGTTGGTCGGGCTATAGTCTTCGTCGGCTGTTGCATATTATTATTAATAGTGCCGGGAGCTTTCCCCTATTTCGAATAGCGGCCTATTATAAATAGGCGTCTTCCCTTTTGGTTGTTAGGACCGGCCCCTTTCTTCTTCAATAGGGGCATAAGGCTTCTTCGATATAGAAGGGGGGATAATAGGTTATTATGACTGTAATTATGCCACCCTTAGTGTTATAAAGTCCTTTATTGTTGAGGCTTGTGAGGGCCTTTGTGATAATATTCTTATAACTATTGTGGGTGCTCGTGATAAATTCCGTAAGCCTATGACTTTCTTATCGAAATTGCCGATAGGTACTAATGCTTCCCTATAAGGGTTGAGGCGTAACCGGAATATCTTACGGCCTAGCTAACAGTCGATCTCTTCTTAAGGCCATTCAGGGTTCTGTTATTATTGAAGGCATTCTATTAAGGTAGGTATTGTGATGGAGCCTAATGCTCCAACATATACGCCGTAATCCCGTAGGTATATGCGGAATTCGCGTAGGAATAGGGGATTAACGCGGTTGAATAGTTGTTTATCCCATTCACTATAGTCTTCGTGGAATAGTTCCTATAGGTCGTCGTTAATGATATAATCCTTCTTATAGGTATAGATCAAAAAGGCCAGGCGGTTATATAATGCCATAATAGTAGCATTAGGGGTAATTGGCTCTATTATAGTAGCCTAATTATCATCGAGTAAGGGGGTAAATCGCTATAGCCTTTCGGGCAGTACCAGTCGTAATATTAATGATTATGATCGTGCTATAGTATTAAAAGGAGGGCTTAAGAAGGGGGGGGGGGTATATTGCAAGGAGTGCAATATTCACTCTTACAAGGAGTATAAGATTCGATCCTCTTATAAAAAGTATAAGATTCGTGCCTCATAAGGTTATTATAAGGAATGTAAAAGGGCTTTTACCAATAGGGATAAAAGAGAGAAAAGAAGGGGTTAGTTAGCAAGATAACCATTTAACGGAATAGGTTATTTGCCTCCTATAGTAAGCAGGTGACCGTTTAATAGAATAGGTCAGCCGCCTCCTATATATACTAAGGGTATCTTTAAAGATCGTAATAGTCAGTATGTTTTCTTCCTTCGTAATAGACGGAGGTAGAAGAGGTTTACATCGTTCTTCTAATTAGTTAGTAGCGTAACCGTTTAACGGAATAGGTTATCTGCCTTCCTAATTAGCACGATTTGCAATAGAAATCGTCTCTTCGAGAGTAATTTTGCTGATCTATAATGCACCATTCTTTATGGGATGTAATTATCTTATGAGTAGTGGTTATCACCACTAATCAGTGTTGATATAAACTCGGGGTACCCAGTTATACGTAGGGTCGCGCGCGTGGTATTAAGTACCGTAAGGTTACCGGTTAAAGGTATAATTACTTCTTTGATTATAACTGACTAACTAAAAGGAAAGAAAGGAAGCAAAAGAGGGTAATTATACGATGTGGCCTTTTTGTGCGTGTGCTGTTGTCACGTGCATCGGCGCAGTCGGGCCGGGCTGCCCGCGTGCCCTACCGGGCTCAGGGGTAAAGGGGCAAAAGGGGCCAAAGTGGCCACATCGTGCGCATCGGGTGTGCGCGGCACATCCGTCGCAATGTGCCCAATTGGGCACCTTGCGACAGCGATTCCGACACTTTCGACCAAATCAGCTAGTATTTATATACTATAGAAGGGGTCTTTTTTCAGTGGGCAGAACGGTACTGCATAATAATGAGAATCGCCTATACTTAGGGAAATATATCAAATATTAACCTGTAATTTTATATGGTTGATTTACTGGAAGAACAACGCATTAAAGGATCATCAGTAGCAAGGGCTACCACCCACCTCGTAAAGGTTAAGGGTGCCGCTACTAACGCTAACAATAGTAGCAAGCCGGCTAGTAATAATACTAGCAAGGGTAGTAAAAACACTACTACTAACGCTAACAAAAAGAAACAGGGGTCTTCTACCCAATAAGGGTCTTCTTCTGCTACATAAAGTAAGCCGGAAAATAAGAAGAAGAATAAAGAAAAGAAAGATTCAGCTAATAAAGCAGATACCCTATAAAAGACCGACAAAAAGACTATTGATTCCTTTATATTAGGGAATTATAATACTCTAAGTCTTACACCTAGTTAGACAGCCTATTCTTCCTTCTAGGACCGCAAATATATGCAATTTCTAGCTACCAGCTATAGTGCATAATCCGGTAGGAAAATGCTAATAGATTCCTTACTCTACGATACTAGTTCTACGGTGTATATTATCAACGATAAAAAGCATTTCACCTACTTCTAACACTATACCGGAAATAAACTAGTTATTAGTATAGGTGGTGGCCTAATTAAGCCTAGTAGGTGGGGCACAGCGCGTTTTACCGTACTATAGGCTACTAACCCACCTTAGTAGGGCACCTTAGAGCTAACTAACGCCCTCTTTATACCAGCTTTTGATATTAATATCTTTAGCGGCTTTAAACACTATCTGAATCGTGGTAGTATTTAGGGCTAAAGCCTAGTTAATAGCAACAATAAGTGCATTAGGCTTCTTAATTTTAAGAAGTATGGCTTCTTTTTATAATAAAAAGGGGTAGATTCGCCGTTTTTATACTATACTAGCCAACCGGCTTTATATAGTATCTCGGTCGAATTACCTGCCCTAGCCAACCTAGAAGAATACGAGGAATATCCCCTACCAGAGGATTTACCTACCCCACTAGCTGACTCGGACCTTCTACTTCCACCAGCTAATTCGCAAGCTAACCCACCAGCTAGTCCTGGTTTTTCGGTGGTACCAATAAAGGCTGCTATTCCTAATATAGCCTAACTACTATAGAGGGCCCCGGTCGCCCTTAACCCAGCCCCAGTCATAATACCAGCTGCTAATACAGAATATCAAAAGCTGCTATTATTAGCCGGACTTTAGCATATCCGGCTTAGGCATATCGGAATCCAACTTTTAAAGAAAACCTGTGCATCAACTATAGGGTTACCTGATCTCAGTAAGGTAAAAGATTCTAATTTCAACTGCATCGCCTGTAAAAAGGTAAAGTCAGTTCGGCATTTTATATTAGGGGCTATACCAGACCCTATATATTGTTTGGATATTATAGAGGGTGATATCTTCTAAATTAACCCTCTACTATACAATAAACGCCCCATTTGCCTTATCTTAGTTGACCGGAAATCACGCTTCCGTTGGGTATATCTACTACCTAATAAGGAGGGACCTATAGTATTCCCAGTATTACAGGGGTTCTTCCAAGGTCTTAGGAATCGCTACGGCAAATCAGCTATTAAATTCCACTATAATAATAGCAAGGAAATCAACGACATTATTATAGCCTGGCTAGCTCTTAAGGGCATAGATTTTTTAACCTCTTCCCCTTATATTTATAAGCAAAATGGGTTAGCAGAACGCTCTATACGGGTCATCGTTGACCGACTTAGAGCTACTATGCTTTAGTCTCGATTACCTTCTTACCTTTAGTCTGTAGTGATTCTTAGTATTATTACCTTAGTAAATCTAATAGCAGTCACAAACCGTTCCTTATCACCTTTCGAGGAATTAAAGAAGGACTTTCCGGAAATTACGCATTACTACCTACCCAACCTTACTAGCTTCAGGGCTATTAGTGCGGCTATAGAGGTGTTAATCCCTCCAGAAAAACGGGTCATCAGCCACAAGCTAGCCCCCCAGACCGAGTCAGATAGGTTATTAGCTACGCTAGGTAACGGCACCTACCTCGTCTATATCCTATATCGCCGGGTCGTCATTAAGACCTCTTTTATTACCTTTATCTACTAAAATAAAGGTATAGGCCCTATTTTAAGTGGCCTAAAGGGCACTTTTAATTTCCAACCGCCTTTTAATTTAGAGGGGGTAAATATCAACTAAATTGCTCTGGAAGAGCCTATTTAGAAGTCGCCTCGGTAAAATATGCCTATTTTAGGCGTAGCCGAAGGCACAGGCCTACTACAGGCCACGGGCCCACCACAACCAATGGGCCTGCCACAACCAGTGGGCCCACCACAACTAGTGGGCCTACCATAGCACTCTGCAATATTTCTTAGCAATTCGCCGTCTTTCGATTCTAAATCGCTTCAGCCTAACTCAGTTTTTCAGCTTAAATAAGACGGTCCTTTTTCACCGGCTAAGGAAAATGCAGCCTTTTCCTATATAAAAAGGCTGTAAATACTAGGAAATATAGAAAGCTCTCGTCACTAGGAATCTCAACCACCGAGATTTTCCGAATCCATTACAAAAGTAGGCATACCCCGTATATATAAAAATTCTAACTCGCCCTATATAGCAAATTTTTAATGGTCCGAATCTTAAAGCCCCATATATACTGATTTTCTACGACTTTCCGATATAATAGATTCTGCCTTTTCGCCCGGCTTCCTAGTAAATGCAGTATTTCACTATAGTAAAACGCTGCCTATACTAGAATATCTGAAATTCGAGAGTCTAGTTATCACCTTAAATGAGAAATTATGGGAGAAAATATTTCGAGTATTAGAAAAGGTGCCTATTCAGCTATACTAGGTTAGGGCTATTAGGGGTAGAATTCGAGGAAGAATGCAGCCATAGATATAAGATATATAAGGTATCCTAGGTTATAGATACTATAGGTCACTTTTGGACCTATAGACTAACGACTAACAGTCTGACCAATAGTCTAACCTACAGACTAACCAATGGGGTGCTTTCCCACCCACCCAGCCGAAAAACAATAGAATTTTCGGATACCTAGGCAGCCCCCCAGAGGCTCCTATATAAGATTTCCCCCCTTCTTATGCTTTCTACTAGTAAATGTACGATATATGCTATGCAGTTAAGATTAAGGCTGCAAAACGGGCCCTAGAAGGTATGCCTAATAGCTAGAAGGAAGTCTTATATAACCTATATAAGGATAGCTGGGTTAAGGCCTTATTTTCGGAATTTGAGTAATTAATCGACTTAAATGTCTTCCAATTTATACTAAAGGCTAGTATTCCTACTAGTAGGAAGATATTGCGTAATCGGCCTGTTTTTCGTGTAAAGAAAAATGCGAATAATAACCCGGTTAAATATAAGGCACGATTAGTTGTTAAAGGCTTTATGCAGGTATCTAGGCAAGACTTTATGGAGACCTATGCCTCTACTTCGATCCCACTAATATAGAGGATTATCTTTGCTCTTACTGCTGCAAATAATTAGGAAATAGAGCAGATCGACTTTATTAGTGCCTTTCTAAATAGTAAACTACTAGAGACGATTTATATGGAGATTCTAGTTAGTTTTCTAAAATTTGCAGAAAGCCTACTCTTACCTAATCTAGCCTTGTAGTCTGACCTGTAGTATTAACGACTTCTAGCCTTACTTACTAAGGTTGGATATAACCCCTCTGCATTATAGGTTATACTATTAAAGAAAGCCTTATATGGGCTAAAATAAGGCCCTCGCGAGTGGTAGTTACGGTTAAAAGACCTTCTAGTATAAGAGGGTTTTATGCTGCTACTTTTTGATGCTGCCGTCTTCTATAATAAAGGAATGCATATCTTTATTATAACCTATATAGATGACTGCTTGATTATCGGTCCGGACCTTAGCTATATTGACCAGCTTAAGGCTAAGTTCTATAAGGTATATACTATAGAAGACCGAGGACCTGCCTCTTTCTTTCTAAGAGTGTAAATTATTAGGGATAAAGAAAAGGGCCTATTATAGCTATATTAATCGCAATTTATTGCGGAAGTCTTTGAGAAATTCAACCTTAAGGATGCACAACCGCATCTAATCCTACTATAGCCCGGTATATTTGCTGAGTCTGAGGCTGGTAATATGCCGCTGGATGCTAGTAATTAATACTTATTCCAGCAGCTAGTAGGAATAGCGATATAGTTGATAATAATATTAAGACCTAACCTTGCCTTTCCGATATAGTACCTATCACGATATATGCAATAGGCTTCTACTATACAGCTTAATGCTGCTAAGGGCGCTTTTCGCTACTTAGCTGGTACGGCTAATACAGCCATTTATTACCGAGCCGCTAAAGCTACCGTAGTATTAGCTGCATTTTCTGATAGCGATTTTGCTAGATGCCGGCTGACTTCTAAATCCACTAGTGGTTATCTTACTACCTTAAATGGTGGGCCTATTAGCTGGAGGTTAAAACGGTCTTCGACTGTGGTTTTATTAACGCTTGAAGCCGAGTCTGATGTAATACTTAAGGTACTTTGCGAAGTAGAGTGGATATCTAATTTATTTAAAGAAATCTAGGTCGATATTTAACGTCCGATACCACTATATTGCGATAACTAAAGGTCTATTTCAAACGCAAATGACCTAAATCAGTATGCCCGCACTAAGCACACTTTGCTTAAATTCCGGTATATACGTAAGAAGGCCTATAGTGGCCTGGTAAAAATATCTTATTTACCCACGATAGATATGCCTGCGGATGGACTTACCAAACCACTCCTAAGCCCGAAATTCCCTATATTTTAGCAGCTATTAGGGTTGCAATCCCTATAGCTTAACTTTTTTTTCTTGTTTTTTACGGGACTTCTTTCTTTTATTCTAACGCTAGGATTAGCCATATTGCTAATCAGAGGGGGTGTTGAAATCAGCGCCTTTTTAGCTGTATTTTGGTACTGGTCTCGCCACTATACGACGTCTCTGCGTTGAGATATCGCGGTGGCTATACCAGGCGCTATAGTGGGGCATAGCGCCCCACAACGCCGATTACAGTGGGCCACAGCGCCGGTCACGGCACCGGCATAGCGCCCCACAACCGGCCACAGCGGCCGGTCACAGTGGGCTACAGGGCCTATAACAGGCGGCGCATTTCTACGGGATTACCAAATGGGCAAAACAGCACCTTCGGCCTTCTACATACAGTCACCCGCTACACCGCGCCTTTACGGCACACCGGTATAGGGCTTCCGGCCCGTACGGCAGGCTGTTATAGGGCATCCGGCATACCGCTATAAGCCACTGGGCTTGGTTGGGTAGGCATTAGGTAGGATATTGGGCACAGACTGGGCACGGTTGGGCAGACCGACTTTTCGTCGGGTTTTTCGCTATTTTTACGGTTTTTCATTATTTTCAACCACTTTTTCAAGATGGTAGAAATATGCCCAAAATTCCCTCTTTCTAGCTAGAATAATCAGCAACAATTAGAATCAGATTTCCCTGACATCTTTACTCTGGTTAACCTCTTGTGCGCTTTAAATCTTTAACCAGCTCTTTGTTTTATTCTGCAACGCTTTATACGCCACTGTCGGTACTTAGTATACTTTCCAACAGTGTTCTGAGTCACCATTTTGCAACAATATCAACCTAGGGATTATACCCCTAGCCGAGGCGGCTATCTTAATGCCCCTTAAGGTTATAATATGCCTAATAGAGGTCGAGTTATAAGCCCTAATAATGTGCTTCCTTTAATAGAGGACCCTAATGATAATACCCTCTAAGCTAATACCGCCCCTAATACTAGATATTACGAATCGCGGTATCGCGGCCTATAGGCCCTAACGCCTTATCCTCATCCGATAATACTAAAAATAGGCACGGCATCTAGCCCTTCCCGCCAATATTAGCCTACTTAGGCTAATAAACGGACGGTTTTAATAGGAGTACCAATAAACCTAGACCGACCTGGGTTATAGGATAACCCAGCTAGAGATCCCGTTAGCCTACCGCAAGGCTACCGATAAGCCATTCTAGAATACCCTCTAGAATAATAATACCACTAAGAAGATTATTCCCGAACCGGGTTTAATAATATATCGAAGAAGATATCTAACCTCCTACGCAGCTATCGTATAGAGGATAGATATAGCGGCAAAATGGATGACTTTATTGTATTAAAAGTTATCTCTTTTAAGAGTAAGTACTACCTATTAGGATTACCTAATAATATATTCGCTAGAGCCTTCCAAATTATGCTTATTAGCAATACTGAGATTTATTACTTTGATAATATTAAACGTATTTGCGATACCCTTACTTTTGACGATATAGTCTGTAAAGTTAAGAGCCATTTCGAAAATGAGAGTATAAAGCAATTCTATTTATACTATTAGAATAAAATAATGCTCCAATTAACTATTGCGAAATATCCCGATAAGTTAAAGCTAGAATGCCTTAATTGTTGGTGTCACATCAAGGGGTACCCAGTTGTACGTAGGGTTGCGCGCGTGGTATCAAGTACCGTGAGGTCACCGGTCAAAGGTATAATTACTTCTTTGATTATGACTGACTAACTAAGAGGAAAGAAAGGAAGCAAAAGAGTAATTACACGATATGGCCTTTTTATGCGTGCCGTAGTCACATGCTTCGGCGCGGTCGGGCCGGACTACCCGCATGCCCTACCAGGCTCAGGGGCATAGGGGCAAAAGTGGCCATATCGTGCGTAACAGGTATACGCGGCACATTCATCGCAATATGCCCAATTAGTGCCCAATTAGGCACCTTGCGATAGCGATTCCGACACTAGCAGCTTCTCTTTTTATAGAAGCAAACATCAGAATCGCTAGGATATAAGGCGCACATATAGAAAGAAAAGTGCGGCGCAGTCTTAATAGGTTATGCCGCCGATAACGCTATCGCGCCGTGCGGCCGGCATCATACCGTACAGCCGGTATATTGAATATCGCAGCTAAAACAAAGGGGCAAAAAGGGGCGGTAGTAAATATAGGAAAAACGGCCGCATTAAATACAACATTAAACATAGGAAAATCCACATACTTGCCACCCATTATATCACCAATACCTTCCAAATGCAGTCAGATATTGACCGGCCTCTTTACCTACCCTTCCACACATATAACAGCCTAATTTCAGTCGACAAAGATCTTAAGGGCTTTATTAGGCATTCCCTTAGTTATTGCGTCGGCGAGATTATTATTCCCATTAATCCAATAGATCTTATAAACCTCCTAGCGCTCGTATAACTATCGTAGGGCTATAATATCTATTATAAGCCTCTTTTCCTTAGTAGTGCCTAGCTTAACTAGGCATTCGTATAGCGAAAACGAATCCATATATACAACTATAGGGATCTTCGGCAATCCCAGCCTGCTAGTAATCATATTAAGGGTCGTGCCTATCGCATATGCGATATCGACCCCTTGCACCATACTATATAACTCCAAAGCGAGTGCGCTACATATTACCCGCTTGCTCTTTATAGAGCTATAAGTAATGATATTACCGGTCAGCTAGAAGGCGTTATTCGCAGTATCTACCTCATTTCTTAGCACAATCACGTAACCAATCTAGGAGCTTAAATCTTTATTATTAGCAAAGGATCCATCAACAAATACAAAGATCTTAGCTATAGTTGTCGGAATCGCTGTCGCAAGGTGCCCAATTGGGTATATTGCGACGGATGTGCCGCGCACACCCGTTGCGCACGATGTGGCCACTTTGGCCACTTTTGTCGGAATCGCTGTCGCAAGGTGCCCAATTGGGCACCAATTGGGCACATTGCGACGGATGTGCCGCGCACACCCGATGCGCACGATGTGGCCACTTTGGCCCCTTTTGCCCCTTTACCCCTGAGCCCGGTAGGGCACGCGGGCAGCCCGGCCCGACTGCGCCGATGCACGTGACAGCGGCACGCATAAAAAGGCCATATCGTGTAATTACTCTTTTGCTTCCTTTTTTTCCTCTTAGTTAGTCAGTTATAATCAAAGAAGTAATCATACCTTTGACCGGTGACCTTACAGTACTTGATACCACGCGCGCAACCCTACGTACAACTGGGTACCCCTTGATGCAACCAATACTGATCAGTGAAGTTGAAGTTCACTTTATAGATTAGCTAGGATAATAAGAAGAGGCGATTTAAAAAGATCGTGCTAATAAGGAACGTGATTTAGCCTAATTTAGTCGAAACGGCTTATATATTACAGACTAAGGAATAAATTGATTGTGTCTAACCTTCCCTACTCGTCTATTACGAGGAATAATCGCCAATATCATACTGATTGATTGTGTAAGTCAGTAACGATCGCTGAATATTACGATATCTTTGGTTGTGCCGGGAATTACGGAATGCTAAATCTATCGTGATACTATTAGTAGGCATAAATGCAGGTTCTTACGCAAGCGACTTAGAGCCTCACAACAGTAAAGGACCTATTTACCGATATATAGTCAAATAAGCAATTGGAACGCCTATAATATCCTGCCTGATAATTGCTTCCTTCTTCCTTCCTTCTTTTATCAATTTACTACCTTCCTTTATTAATTATTTCTCTTTTTTAATTACTTTCTTTTAATACCTACGCTAAATGCTCCTTATCTCTCTGCCTTTTCTACCTTATCTTTACCTCTATTAATATCATAATGGAGGTATTACTACCGGAAAAGCTTAACCCTTTCGCTAAGATTATTATAAAAGACTGGATCGATTCGATAGACCAAGTTGACCCTATAAATGCTACGGATGAATAGTTATATAATCGTATCGCCTACCTTATTAATAGTTACACAATAGGCGATAAGAAGGATGATGATTTATGGGAATAATTCCGTAAGGATTGTGATGAGTGGACCGAGGAACTATTCAGCCGTATTAATAAACGGCTCCTATAGGAATTCCGAACAACCCTATGGGAATGTAGGGTGTATGTTGGAAGTATAGGATTATCAATAATTAGGACCCTTCTCCACTGCATACAATAAGAGTATATGCCTGAATGGCCTTAAGAAGAAATAGACCTCTAACTTGTATGTAAGACCTTTATATCCCGGTTAAACCTAGATAGGGAATAATTAGTCCCTACTGCTTATACCGAATGGGAGATGCAAATGAACCAGGATGCCCCCTCTATTATAAGCTTGAGGAATTCACTCCCTGCTATAATTGTTTGAATACCCTTATGGATACCGTTACGAATACCCTCGCGATTGCCGTCATAAATACCCTCGCGATTACCCTTGCGAAGATCTTTATAAGCCCCTTCGACCCCCAGGGACTTTGTAATACCAACGGCACAACAACCCCTCATCCCTCTATCTACGTTAAAGAAAGCCCCTATTCCTATTAATACCGAAGAAGAAAGGGGCCGGCCGCTATAATAGAAAGGGAAAGCGCCTATTTACAGGCTGCTATTTGAGATAGGGGAAAGCTCCCGATAATAATAACAGCATATAACGGATGATGACTATAGCCCGACCGACCAAATATTTCATCCTAGGGGTTATACCCCTAGCCGAGCTAGCCGAGGCGGCTATCCCAATACCCCTCGGAATTATAGCATGCCCACAAGGACCAGAGGCCAGGTTATAGGCCCTGATGATGTGCTTCAATTAATAGAGAGCGCCGACAGTAATACCCTCGAAGTTGCTGGCGATACCCTCCAAGCCACTAATATCAATATTCCCCGATATACCGCTACTAGCGGCACCGGGCAAGCCCCTAATATTGATAAAATAGCTGCCCCTGATGCCAGATATCACGAATTATGGTATCGCAGCCACAACCTATAGGCCCGGATGCCTTAACTATAGGCTTAAATGCCTTAACTACCGGCCCTAATGCCTTACCCGATAATGCCAAAGATAGGTATGGCACTGGACCCCTCCCGGTACTATCGGCCTACCTAGGCCGATGAACGGACCGTCTTGACGGGAGGACCGGTAAACCTAGACCGACCCGGGTTATGGGATAACCCAGCCAGAGATCCCGCTAGCCTACCGTAAGGCTACCGATAAGCCGTTCTGGAATACCCTCCGGAATACTATTAAGAAGATTATATCCGAAGAGCCTATATAGAGGCCGGGTTTGATGATGTTTTAAAGAAGATATCTAACCTCTTACGCAGCTATCGTATAGAGGATAGATATAGCGGCAAAATGGATGACTTCTTTGTACTAAAGGTAGTATCTTTTAAGAGTAAGTGCTGCCTTCTAGGATTGCCCGATTATATACTTATAAGAGCCTTTTAAATCATGCTAATTAGCGATGCTGAGACGTATTACTTTGACAATATCGAATGCATTTGTGATACCCTTACTTTTGACGATATAGTCCGTAAAGTTAAGAGCCATTTCGAGAATGAGAGTATAGAGCAATTCTATTTGTACTATTGGAATAGAATAACGCTCTAATTAACTATTGCGAAATATCCCGATAAGTTAAAGCTAGAATGCCTTAATATCCTACTAGAGGAACTTTAGCGCCTATATTGTAGTCTTTTTCCCCCCTTTATAGCTGATATAGAGCTTTATCGGCAAGTGCTTAATGCTGTAAGGGATACCCCTAAGTGTAGCCAGGCCTTGTATCGTTATGCCCCTATATTCGAAGGCCTCGCCGCTGACCTATGGCGATCCCTTTCCATCTATAAGACTACCCATATGACTCAATAGCATTATTTCCTTTAATAGCAGCCCTAATTGTCGGAATCGCTGTCGCAAGGTGCCCAATTGGGCACATTACGACGGATATACCGCGCACACCCGATGCGCACGATGTGGCCACTTTAGCCCCTTTTGCCCCTTTACCCCTAAGCCCGGTAAGGCACGCGGGCAGCCCGGCCCAACTGCGCCGATGCACGTGACAACGGCACACGCACAAAAAGGCCATATTATGTAATTACCCTCTTTTGCTTCCTTTCTTTCCTTTTAGATATTTAGTTATTAGTAAAGTCAATAAATCCTTTACTTAGTGACCTCACGGTATATAATACCACGCGCGCGACCCTACGTATAACTGGGTACCCCGAGTTTATATCAATACTGATCAGTAGTAATAACCACCACTCACAGGATAATTATATCCCGTAAAGAACGGTGCATCACAGATTAGCAAGATATTGATTTCGAAGAGGCAGTTAAGCTTTCTCAGCTGTACTAACCAGAGGGAGAACAATTTATAATCTCTCCTTCCCCTCGTCTATTATGAGGAAGAATAAGATACGCTAAATATCACGATATTTGAAGATACCCTTAGCATTTAGGAAGAACGATTTATAACCTCTTCCTATTCTTTCTTTCTTTTACTACTATGGTAAAAGCCCTTTCGAATCTTACACTCCTTACAACACATCCCCCCCCCCCTTCAAACCCTCATCTCAACACTATAGCCTCATCATTATTAACATCACAACAACCACAAGAGCTACCTAAGAGGATATAACGATTTGCCTCACTCTTTAACGACAATTAGACTAACACTATAGAGCCCGTCGACCCTAATAATACTACGAATATACAGCTATACAACCGTATCGCGTTCCTTATAGATACCTATAAGGAAAACACCCACCTAGATGATGATCTCTAGGAATAATTCCACGAGGATTATAGCGAGTGGAATAAGGCCCTATTCCGCCGTATTAACGCTCAGGTTTTATAGCAATTCCGCTCAACATTATAAGAACGCGGCGTATATATTAGAGTATCGGGTTCCCTAATAACACCAACCCTACTTAAATGCCTTCAATAACAACAGAATCTATAATAGCCTCAAGAGGAAGTAACCCGGCAACTTACTCGCAGTATATTCCTATCCCGGCTCAACCCTACCAGGGAAACCTCACTACCCATCGGTAATACCGAGCAAGAGATGCAAAGACTTTAAAATACGCCCTCACACACACACACAAGGCCCTCATCATCATCATCACAAGCCCCCATAACAGTTATACGAATACCCTCACTAAGGCTCTCGCTACGGCACTCACAAGCCCTATCAACGCCAAGGGAATTCGCAACACCAATAGCACGATCACAGTCACAACAACCTATCGTCCCCCCCTCTATATCGAAGAAGCCTCACGCCCCTACCGAACAAGAAAAGGGCCGGTCCCTACAACCAAAAGGGAAGACGCCTATTTACAATAGGCCGCTATTCGAAACAGGGGAAAGCTCCCATCATCAACAACATGCAACGGCCGATAATTACAGCCCACAAGACCGACCCAATCAATTATATCAACCTAAGAATTATACCCCTAGCCGAGGCGGCTATCTCAATGCCCCTCGAGGTCATAGCATACCCAACAGAGGTCGAGTCATAGGCCCCAATAATATACTTCCTTCAACAGAAGGCCCCAATAATAATAATACCCTCCAAGCCAACGCCGCCAATACCGCCCGTAATACCAGATATCGGGCCCAAACGCCTCATCCGACAGTGCCAAAAATAGGCACGGCACCTGGCCCTTCCCGTCAATATCGGCCTACCCAGGCCGATAAACGGACCGTCTTAACGGGAGGACCGATAAACCTAGACCGACCCGGGTTATAGGATGACCCAGCCAGAGCTCCCGCCAGCCTACCGCAAGGCTACCGACAAGCCGTTCCGGAATACCCTCCGGAACAACAACACCACCAAAAAGATCATACCCGAAGAGCCTACGCAGAGGCCGGGTTTAATAATATATCGAAGAAGATATCTGACCTCTTGCGCAGCTATCGCACAGAGGATAGATATAGCGGCAAAATGGATGACTTTATTATACCAAAAGTCATCTCTTTCAAGAGCAAGTGCCGCCTACTAGGATTACCCGATAATACATTAGCCAGAGCCTTCCAAATCATGCTCATCGGCGATACTAAGACCTTTTACTTTAATAATATTGAACGCATTCGTGATACCCTCACTTTTAACGATATAATCCGCAAAGTTAAAAGCCATTTCGAAAATGAGAGCACAGAGCAATTCTATTTGCACCATTAGAATAGAATAACACTCCAATCAACTATCGCGAAACATCCCGACAAGTTAAAGCTAGAATGCCTCAATATCCTATTGGAAGAACTTCAACACCTATATCATAGTCTTTTTCCTCCTTTTACAGCTAATACAGAGCTTTATCGGCAAATGCTTAACGCTATAAGGGATACCCCTGAGTATAGCCAGGCCTTATATCGTCATGCCCCTATATTCGAAGGCCTCGCCACTAACCTACGGCGATCCCTTTCCATCTACAAGACTACCCATATGACTCAACAGCATTATTTCCTTTAACAGCAGCCCCAACAACATCAGGATATTGAAGATATTAATAGTAATATGGCGTTATTCACAGATCGTAGATATGGTCAATCCAACGATCGGCACCAACGCCCTCAACGCCGATTCGGCTCACAACAGCAGTATCAACGGCAACAACAGAATCGCGCCTTTCCAGCTAGGCCCCGTCAAAAAAGATGCTTCGTTTGCAATAAATCAGGATATTAGTCATCCAACCATACTAATAAAGAGCAACAAGAATCAAAGGCATAATAGCTAAAGAACCGCTCCAACCGGACCGCCCCTAATAACAAGAAATTCCGTATTTTCCTACAGGAATATAAGGGGCCCGCCGACCAAAGCCTCGAGGATGCCGATTTTAATGATATCGTTAAAGATATCAAAGTCATAATGGCCAATGTTACACAGTGGGATGCAGAGGACACTATCGCACCGCAAATTACAGCCACTCAGTATTTCCAAGCCCCCCTGCAAACAGAGGCATCACCAATTAAGACATTACAAGCCCTACAAGATAAATTATACTAACATACCTTCCTACAAATTGACCCCTTCCGAATGCCCTCACCAGACCGTAATTCTACCTTTCTAGAAGAAGAACGCTACGGTAACCACACCTTCCGCGGAATCCTACCAGATACCGGCGCTTCCGGCCTATCAACAACAGGCCTAGGTCAAGCAAAGGCCCTAATAAGATTAATAAGGACCCTAACTATCGAGGCGACTGACAAAAAGCACACAGTGAACTTCGGCGCTAGCTCTGCCACATCTTCCGGCATATTAAATGTTCCGACGATATTCGGCAATATCCCCTTCCACATCCTTAACAGCGGCACCCCCTTCCTATATTCTGTTAAAATCCTATAGTAGCCTACTAGGCTGCTGGCCTAATGCCCTACTGGCTTACTGACCTTCTAGTCCTTATACCGCCTCTTGGACTTATGGTAGTATTACCTTAGGCCTTTGCCTTTTACCTTAAGGATTTTCAGTGGATTATTTACTGTATATCAAGTAAGGTAGGCCTTGCTAAAAAGGTGTGGTATTGCTAAATTAGCGTGGTGGGCCTACTAGTGTGGTGGCGGCCTACTAGTGTGGTGGCTAGTCCACTAGTGTGGTGGGTAGTCACTAGCGTGGTGGCTAGTTACTAGTGTGGTGACTAGTTACTAGTGCGGTGGTTAGGGTGGTTGGAAAGGCTGGATATAGTGGGGCTGCTGACGTATTATATACGTGGCATAGCGAGTATTACGGGGAGCTTTCTTACTGGCTACCTTGGATGCCTGGGCCCACCCCTCCTTCGTGTATATATAGGATAGCTTTTCCCCTTCTTTCTAGATAGTAGAAGGGTAGCACAATCGAGTCTGTTAATGCACTATATGCCTCTTAACTTCTTACCTTCCCTGCGTTTTCTGGTTATCTTATATTTGCCTTGCCTTTACACTTGCCCTGCTTTATAGCACTTGTATAGTCTTAGGACTTGGTGAAAAATCTAGTATTATACTAAGATTAGTTCACAGGTCGCAGATAGTCTCGTGCCATCTAGCTAGCTAGTAAGGCTCTGCTTTTATAGTGACCTTGAGAATTGCAATAGGTTATGAGCCCGGGTTTTTACTTCTTTGTTTTACCCTACTTTTGTGTTCACCCCTTGGTCTCTTTTTGCTTATTAGTACTACTAATATAGCTTATCCTTTGGCACCTTTGGCTTACCCTTATTACCTTCGGCTTACCTATTATCACCTTTGGCTTACCCTCTATTACCTACGGTATTACCCTGCGGCAATCAACGGCATACCTGACGGCAATTTACGGCGTAACCTCACGGCACTTTTAGCGTAACCTTACGTTATTTTCGGCGTAACCTATAGTACCTACGGATTTTATAGTGTGATATCTACCACACTATACCACTGTATAACACCTTTACACCTAGTGCACGTTACCTACTGCACTGTATGGCACCTGTTATACTCTCCCACTTATAGCACTTTTGGTACGGTACTTACGGCACCTTTTATATTACGGCACCTACGGCACCCACGGCACCTACGGCACTTACGGCACTTACGGCACCTTTATATTACGGCACCATATAAGCACCTTGAACACCAACGCTATAGTACGGACTTGCACAACGCCTACGGCATCTGTGCTTTTATACTGAGACCTGCCGCTATACTCTGCGGTTACCTTTTATAGTAGGCTACTAGCCACTATATTTACTAGCTATCCAGCTAGTTACTCGACTATTTTGCTAGCTATTTAGCTGGTTATTCATCTGTTCTTACAGTTATTGGTACTATTTTTAACGACTTTTAACCACTATAATGGCACAGTCTAGGCCTTCCACTTATAAGGCCATTTTGGATTCCAATTCTAAAGCTAATCTTACTGTACGACTACAGCGAGATATGGACGATATAAAGTCCCAGATGAACACCCTAACTATCCTTATACAAGGCCTAGTTAGTAGACGAAATAGTAACGTTCCTACTATTATAACTAGTAAGGAACTGGTAGAGGCTACTAGCCCTACTATCCCCGTTCCTACTATTACAACTAGTAAGGAACTAGTAGAGGCTACTAGCCCTACTATCCCCGGTCCTACTATTACGACTAGTAAGGAACCTGTAGAGGCTACTAGCCCTACCACCCAACCTCTCGCTATTACGACTAGCGACGTTCCTACTACTGCAACTAGTAAGGAACCTGTAGAGGCTATTAGCCCTACTACCAACTCTCCCGCTATTACGACTAGCAAAGAGTCCGCTATTACAATTAGCGAAGTTCCTACTATTACGACTAGTAAGGAACCTGTAGAGGCTACTAGCCCTACTACCTAACCTTCCGCTATTACGATTAGCGAAAATCCTGTAGTGGCTACTAGCCCTACTTCTGCCCTTATAGCAGCTGATACAGAATATCAGAAGCTATTACAATTAGCCGGCATTTGGCATGTACGGCTAGGGCATATAGGTATTCAGCTACTTAAAAAGACCTATGCTAATACCTACCTTGTCTACCTTCTAAAGAAGAAGGTTGTTACTAAAACAACCTTTATTACCTTTATCCACCAAAATGAAGGTATAGGCCCTATTTCTAGTGGCCTAGAAGGAGACTTTCACAAAGGGCAAAATACAGGTTTAGAGGGGGTATTTAGCAGTAAAGAACCTGCTATTTTACTGGATGACCTAGAAAGCATTCCTGACCCTACTAACTCTGCTAACCTTACTAGCATTACTAGCACTAATGCTATACTGGATGACCTAGAAAGCATTCCTGACCCTACTAACTCTACTAACCTTACTAGCATTACTAACACTAATGCTATACCGGATGACCTGGAAAGCATACCGGACCCTACTAACCTCACTAACATTACCAATACTAATGTTATACCGGATGACCTGGAAAGCATACCGGACCCTACTAATTTTACTAGCATTACTAATGCTACCCCGGATGATATTACTAACACTAATGCCACTGTGGATTACCTTCCTAAGTCAGAAGGTACTATACTACAGTCCCCGGCTACTGCAAAGAATGACCTTATAAATATCCTTATTAGCCTTAATCCTACCGACCTTACCGGCCCTATTGGTCCTGTTGGCCCTGCTGACCCTACCAGCCCTACTGACTTATTCCCTAACCAGGATTTATACCACCTGATATGGGATTCCTGCTATGCAGCTAAGCGTAAGCTAGCTAAAAAGGCCCCTGGTGGGACGCCTAATAGCTGGAAGGATGTGCTACGAAGCCCTGAAAAAGACCTCTGGATAAAGGCTTTATTTAAGGAATTTGAGCAGCTATTGGATACTAAAGTCTTCCAATTTATTCCTAAGTCTAGCGTTCCTATTGATAGGAAAATTATACGCAATAGGCCTGTTTTTCGGGTTAAAAAGGATGCTAATAATCAGCCTATAAAATATAAGGCTAGATTAGTTGTCAAGGGCTTTATGCAAGTCGAAGGAAAGGACCTCCAGCATACCTATGCTTCTACCTCTATCCTACCTACCTGGAGGGTTATACTGGCTTTGGCTGCTAGTAATAACTGGGAAATAGAGCAAATTGATTTTATAGGCGCCTTCCTAAATAGCGAACTTTCTGAGACTATTTATATGGATATCCCTGATGGATTTCTTGAATTTACGGAAAGTCTACTAACTGATAGCAAGCTTTGGTCTAATATATAGCGCCAACGGTTACTAACTTTGCTTAAAGAAGCTGGCTTTGACCCTTCTATAAAGCAAGCTATTTTATTGAAGAAGGCCCTATACGGGCTAAAACAAGCACCCCGCGAATGGCAACACCGGCTAAAAGACCTGATTTCTAGTGAAGGTTTTTTACCTTTGGCTTCTAATGCTGCCGTCTTTTATAATAAGCAAACCAGCACCTTTATCGTCACTTATATTGACGATTGCCTATTAGTTGGTCCAAATATAACTTATATTAACCAGCTAAAAAGGAAATTTCATAAGGTCTATGCTATAGAAGACCGCGGTCTGGCTTCCTTCTTCTTAGGCGTATAAATTATACGGAATAGGAAGGAAGGTTTATTGTAGCTACACCAAGCCCAATTTATAGCAGAGGTCTTAGCTAAATTCGGCTTATAGGATACTAAACCTCAGCTAATTCCACTTTAACTAGGGATTCTAAATAAATCTAGTGGAAAAGATCTTAGCCCTACCGATCAGAGCCTTTATCAGAGCCTTACTGGCACTATAATGTGGCTTATGATGATGACTAGGCCCGACCTAGCATTTCCTACCTAATACTTCTCCCGGTTTATGTCCAAAGCAACTAATGTGCATCTAAATGCTGCAAAAGGCAGCTTTAGCTACCTTAAAGGCACTAAGAACCTAGCTATTTGCTTTAGTACTACTAAAAGCAATCAACAGCCTATTATAACCGCTTATTCTAATAGCGATTTTGCTGGCTGTAAAGAAACCTCTAAATCTACTGGAGGCTTCCTTACTACTATTAATAGTGGTCCTATTAGCTGGCGTTCTAAGCGAGCCTCTTTAGTAGTGCTATCTACTTTAGAAGCTGAATCTAATGCATTACTTGAGACTATCCGCGAGGTATAGTAGCTTTCTAACCTTTGTAAGGAGCTAGAAATTGATATTTTACGCCCTATACCGCTATACTGCGATAACCAGGGCTCCATTTCGAATTCTAACGACCCTAATCAGCACGCTCGCACTAAGCATACGCTATTAAAATTCCGGTATATTAGGGAGCAAGCCCAGCTAGGCTTGGTTAAAATTACCTATTTACCTACTAATAGTATGCCTGCTGACGGTCTTACGAAGCCACTGCCGGGCCCTAAATTTACTAGGTTCCGCGAGTTACTAGGTCTTAGGGCCTGCTAACTTATACTAACTTACTTTTACTAAGGTTTTTCTTATGTTTTTCCTTAGCATTTTTTTACTGCATTTTCTTTCCCTATCCTTTATACGATTAGCTTGCTACTACAGTAGCTAATCAGAGGGGGTGTTAAAATCCTATAGTAGCCTACTAGGCTGCTGGCCTAATGCCCTACTGGCTTACTGACCTTCTAGTCCTTATACCGCCTCTTGGACTTATGGTAGTATTACCTTAGGCCTTTGCCTTTTACCTTAAGGATTTTCAGTGGATTATTTACTGTATATCAAGTAAGGTAGGCCTTGCTAAAAAGGTGTGGCATTGCTAAATTAGCGTAGTGGGCCTACTAGTGTGGTGGCGGCCTACTAGTGTGGTGGCTAGTCCACTAGTGTGGTGGGTAGTCACTAGCGTGGTAGCTAGTTACTAGTGTGGTGACTAGTTACTAGTGCGGTGGTTAGGGTGGTTGGAAAGGCTGGATATAGTGGGGCTGCTGACGTATTATATACGTGGCATAGCGAGTATTACGGGGAGCTTTCTTACTGGCTACCTTGGATGCCTGGGCCCACCCCTCCTTCGTGTATATATAGGATAGCTTTTCCCCTTCTTTCTAGATAGTAGAAGGGTAGCACAATCGAGTCTGTTAATGCACTATATGCCTCTTAACTTCTTACCTTCCCTGCGTTTTCTGGTTATCTTATATTTGCCTTGCCTTTACACTTGCCCTGCTTTATAGCACTTATATAGTCTTAGGACTTGGTGAAAAATCTAGTATTATACTAAGATTAGTTCACAGGTCGCAGATAGTCTCGTGCCATCTAGCTAGCTAGTAAGGCTCTGCTTTTATAGTGACCTTGAGAATTGCAATATATTCTATCACGGATATAGATAGGATGGGCGTAAAGCTTAACAACATTAATAACCTATTAATCCAAGGGGATATCAAGGTCCCTATTATCAGGAAATAGGGACATCCATAGTGGACTCTCAATACCACAGATACTACTACCTTCCACCTCTCATCACAAGAAATCCGTCAGCTTCATCATCGATTCGGGCATCCCTCCATCAACAGGCTTACCAAATTGCTCCAGCAGGCTGGTTATAATAATATTAATCGCAATATCATCGAAAGCATCACCCACATATACCATCAATACCAGATGAACGCAAAAGCACCCAGCCGATTCAAATTCACGCTTAAAGATAACGATACTAGCCAATTCAACTACAAGATTATCGTTAACATCCTTTATATTAATAATCGGCCGGTATTACACGTTATGGATGCCGCGACAAGCTTCCAGGCAGCTAGATTTCTTAATCCATAAAGGCAGAAAGCCCACGATATTTAGAATGCCCTTAAGGAATACTGGATTAATACCTACCTTAGCCCACCGGATTAAATAGTCCATAATACCGGACCAAACTTTACTTCTACTGAATTCCATCACAATGCCCGGCTTTTATCTATCAATATGGATGAAATTCCTATAGAAGCCCACAACAGTATTGGCAAGGTCGAAAGATATCACGCCCCGTTACGCCAAGCCTATACCATTATTGACAATAAAGTAGGCGACCTAATAACAAAGGAACAGAAATTACAGCTTGCTGTAAAGGCTATCAACGATTCCGCTAGACCTAACGGTCTAATGCCTACATTATTAGTCTTTAGGGCATATCCTCGACTTACAGACGATTCACCCCCTAGCTTATCAGTATCATAACGCGCCTTAACGTTACGAAAGGCCACTAATAAAGCTAAGAAATGCCTCGCTAAGCAATAAGTTCATAATGCCCTTACCTAACGGAATGGCCTAGATACGTGGCCTATCCACCGACTACCCCTACAGTCCGACGTACAAGTATAAAGAGAAAAGGGTAGATAGCACAGGCTATACCGGCTAATCAGCCTCGAAGGTAAGACCTATATCGTGCAAATGCCACATAACCCCATTAAGTTCCGATTAACGGTCGTTAAGCCTTATAACCACGACCTTAATAGCAATCCTACTGCCGATAATGCCGAAGATATCGTCTATGCCAAAGGACCGGCCCGCCCCGGCCGGATAGAAGTCAGGATACCGGCTGCAGCCGCACCTCCAGCCGCGATAACACCTGCAGCCGTAACATATCCGCCACCAGCCACTAGCTCTAATCAAGCCAGGCCGCTATCACCATCACCAGCAAGGGTGGTATCCGACGTCATAATCAATAAGGACCAAGAAGAAGCTCTCATCAACGCTATAGCTTCTAATACCGTTATTAACATCTCTTTCCTAACCGCGAAAAAGTAAGCCGACCTACAGCTTGCTAGTTAATTACATCGGGAAGGAAAGATTATAACCCTAAAAGACCCCTTCGAACAGTCTGACCGTACAGAGGTAGAAGCATTATAGGCCCGCAATATATTCCGATTTGTTACCTTTGATATCGGCAAATATAGAGCCCAACATCTATTTAACTCACGTATGGTACGAGAGATTAAAGGTAAAGGCATAGATACGCCGTATGAGAAGTCACGACTCGTCATATAAGGTCATAGTGATAATAAAAAGCAATTAATATTGACTCAGTCCCCTACAATCCAATAGGCTAGTCAACGGTTACTTATATCATTAGCCCCATCACTACAACGTTCTTACGGCTTATTTCTCTAGATACATGATATCACATAGGCCTACGTATAGTTATCTACCACCCTCAACAGATCGATTATCGCCAAGCTACCTAAGCAGATAGCGCATTAATACCCCGATAATACGATCATGGAAGTAGTAAAGCCACTATACGGAATAGCTGAGGCAGGCACCCACTAGTGGGCGACATACTTCCGGCACCATCGCGAGAAGTTAGGCATAACCACTTCAACCTATAACCCCTGTTTGCTGATATCTACTAACGCTCCTAACCATACTGGCGATACTACCACATACTTCGGTATCGTAGGTATGCAGACTAACGATACCCTCGGCCTAAGTGATAATGCCTTCTTCCAACAGGAAGAATTAAAGCTCACCAAAGCAGGCTTCAACGCCAAGCCTAAGACGAAGCTATCGCCAACCGTGCCCTTAATATTCAACGGATGTATATTAACGGCCACTACCGACGGCACAATAACATTATGCCAGAAAGGTTAAAGCCAAAAGATCGCCACCATCGACAAAAATACACCCATAACCTAGCGTAATTATATCAAACAACGCGCTCGCAGTACTTACGTAGCTACAGTCTGCTAGCCCAAGGCGTCCTTTAACCTATTTATTGCAGCATAATACCAGCAACCTAACCCTAACGATATTGCGAGGTTAAACAAACGCCTTCAATGGCAATACGATAACCAGGATCGTGGTTTACAGTACATCAATCTGGCCCTTGCTACAGCTAAACTCTTTATATTTATTAACGGATCCTTTGCCAATAATAAAGATTTAAGCTCCCAGATTAGTTATATAATTATGCTAGGGAACGAGGCAGATACAGTAGATAATGCCTTTAACCTAATAGGTAATATTATTACTTACAGCTCTACAAAGAGTAAGCATGTGATACGCAGCGCACTCGCTTCGGAGCTATATAGTATGGTACAAGGGGTCGATATCGCATATGCGATAAGCACGACCCTCAACATGATTACCAGCAGATTGGGACTACCAAGGATTCCTACGGTAGTATACATAGATTCTTTTTCGTTATACGAATGCCTTATTAAGCTAGGCACCACGAAAGAGAAGAGGCTCATAATAGATATCATAGCCTTACGATAGTTATACGAGCGCCGGGAAATCTATAAAATTCGCTAGATCAACGGGAATAATAACCTCGCCGATATAATAACCAAAGGAACGCCAAATAAAGCCCTTAAGACCTTCGTCGACCAAAATAGGGCTGTTATACGTATAGAAGGGTGGGTAAAGAGGCCGGTCAATATCTGACTGCATTTGGAAGGTATTAGTGATGTCATATGTGGCAAGTGGGTGGATTTCCTTGTATTCAATGCTGCATTTGCTGTTTTTACTGCGTTTACTATTCCCCCTTTATTTTAGCTGCGATATTCAACATACCGGCTGTACGGTATGATCCTATACAAGCCGGCCGCGCGGCGCGACAGCATTATCGGCGGCACAACCTGCCGAGACCGCGCCGCACTTTCTTTTCTATATATGCGCCTTACATCCTGGCGATTCCGATGTTTGCTTCTATAAAAAGAGAAGCTGCCAGTGTCGGAATCGCTGTCGCAAGGTGCCCAATTGGGCACATTGCGACGGATGTGCCGCGCACACCCGATGCGCACGATGTGGCCACTTTAGCCCCTTTTGCCCCTTTACCCCTGAGCCCGGTAGGGCACGCGGGCAGCCCGGCCCGACTGCGCCGATGCACGTGACAACGGCACACGCACAAAAAGGCCACATCGTGTAATTACCCTCTTTTGCTTCCTTTCTTTCCTTTTAGATATTCAGTCATTAGTAAAGTCAATAAATCCTTTACTTGGTGACCTCACGGTACATGATACCACGCGCGCGACCCTACGTATAACTGGGTACCCCGAGTTTATATCAACACTAATAATATTAGGATGTTGAAGATATTGATGGTAATATGGCGTTATTTACAGATCGTAGATACGGCTAATCTTACAACCGGTATTAACGCCCCTAACGATATGGACCCCCTTAATGGCAATAATAGAATCGCGCCTTTCTAGCTAGGCCTCGTTAAAGAAGATGCTTCGTTTGCAATAAATCAGGATGTTGGTTATCTAACTATACTGATAAAGAGCAATAAGAATTAAAGGCATGATGGCTGAAGAACCGTTCCAATTGTACCGCTTTTGATGATAGGAAATTCTGTGTTTTCCTATAGGAATACGAAGGGACTGCCGACTAAAGCTACCTCGATGATGCCGATTTTGATGATATCGCTGAAGATATTAAAGTTATGATGGTAGGGGTTATATATTGGGAAATAGAAGATGCTGTCGCACCGCAAATTATAGCTACTTAGTACTTTTTAACCCTTATGCAAATAGAACCATCACCTTCTTCATCTATTGAGATATTGTAAGCCTTATAGGATGAATTGTGCCGATATACCTTCCTATAAATTGACCCTTTCTGAATGCCCTTACTGGACTGTAATTCTGCCTTCCTAGAAGAAGAACGGTATAGTGACTATACCTTCCGCGGAATCCTACCGGATATTAGCGCCTCCGGCCTATCTATAGCAGGTATAGGTCAAGTAAGAGCCTTGATGAGATTGATGAAATCTTTAACGATTGAGTCAATGGATACGCAGTATACCGTTAATTTCGGAGTAGGTTCTGCTATATTTTCTGGTATATTGAATGTCCTGATGATATTTGGTAATATCCCCTTCTACGTTCTTAATAGTGGTATCCCCTTTCTCTATTCTATTATGGATATGGATAGGATGGGCGTAAAGCTGGATAATATTGATAACTTGCTTATTAAAGGGGATATTAAGGTTCTAATTATTAGGAAATGGGGATATTTATGGTGGACTCTTAATGCCATGGATACTGCTGCCTTCCACCTCTTATTATAGGAAATCCGTTAGCTTTATCGTCGATTCGGGCACCCCTCTATTAATAGGCTCTCTAAATTGCTTTAATGGGCTGGTTATGACGATATTGACTGCAATATCATCGAGAGCATTACCTATATGTGCTATTAATGCTAGATGAATGTAAAGGCACCTAATCGGTTTAAATTCACCCTTAAGGATGATGATACTAGCTAATTTAATTATGAAATTATCGTCGATATCCTTTATATTGATAATCGGCCGGTATTATACATCGTGGATGCTATAATAAGCTTCTAGGCAGCTAGGTTCCTCGATCTATAAAGATAGAAGGCCTGAGACGTTTGGAATACCCTTAAGGAATGCTGGATCGATACTTACTTTGGCCCGCCGGATTGGATAGTTTATGATGCCGGACCTAACTTCGCCTCTACTGAATTCCGTTATAATGCCTGGCTTTTCTCTATTAATGTGGATGAAATCCCCGTCGAAGCCTACTATAGTATTGGTAAAGTCGAGAGATACTATGCCCTATTACGTAGAGCCTATACTATCGTTAATGAAGAAGTAGGCGACCTATTAATAAGGGAATAGAAACTTGTTAAAATCCTATAGTAGCCTATTAGGCTGCTGGCCTAATGCTCTGCTGGCTTACTGACCTTCTGTCCCTTATACCGCCTCTTTGACTTATAGTAGTCTTACCTTAGGCCTTTGCCTTTTACCTTAGGATTTTTAGTGGATTATTTACTGTATATTAAGTAAGGTAGGCCTTATTAAAAAAGGTGTGGCATTGCTAAATTAGCGTGGTGGGCCTACTAGTGTGGTGGCGGCTTATTAGTGTGGTGGTTAGTCCACTAGTATGGTGGGTAGTTACTAGCGTGGTGGTTAGTCACTAGCGTGGTGGCTAATTACTAGTGCGGTGGTTAGGGTGGTTGGAAAGGTTGGATATAATGGGGCTGCTGACGTATTATATACGTGGCATAGCGAGCATTACAGGGAGCTTTCTTACTGGCTACCTGGATGCCTGGGCCCACCCCTCCTTCATATATATATAGGATAGCTTTCCCCCTTCTTTCTAGATAGTAGAAGGGTAGCACAATCGAGTCTATTAATACACTATATGCCTCTTAACTTCTTACCTTCCCTGCGTTTTCTGGTTATCTTATATTTGCCTTGCCTTTACACTTGCCCTACTTTATAGCACTTGTATAGTCTTAGGACTTAGTGAAAAATCTAGTATTATACTAAGATTAGTTCATAGGTCGCAGACAGTCTCGTGCTATCTAGCTAGCTAGTAAGGCTCTGCTTTTATAGTAACCTTGAGAATTACAATAGGTTATAAGCCCGGGTTTTTACTTCTTTGTTTTTACCCTACCTCTTTTGTGTTCACCCCTTAGTCTCTCTTGCTTATTAGTACTACTAATATAGCTATCCTTTAGTACCCTCGGCTTACCCTTATCACCTTTAGCTTACCCTTTATTACCTACGGTATTACCCTGCGGCAATCAACGGCGTACCTAACGGCAACTTACGGTATAACCTTACGGCACATTTAGCGTAACCTTACGTTATTTTCGGAGTAACCTACGGCACCTACGGATTTTATAGTATAATATTCTTTACACTATACCACTATATAACACCTTTTCCCCTAGTGCACGACTCTTACTGCACTATACGGCACTTATTATACTCTCCCACTTATAGCACCTCTTGGTACGGTACTTACGGCACCTTTATATTACGGCACCTACGGCACTCACGGCACTTACGGCACCTTATATTACGGCACCTTATATTACGGCACCTATAAGCACCTTAAATACCAACGCTATAATACGGATTTGCATAACGTCTACGGCATCTATGCTTCTTATATTGAGACCTGCTGCTATATTCTGCGGTTACCTTTTATAGTAGGCTATTAGCCACTATATTTACTAGCTGTCTAGCTAGTTACTCGGCTATTTTACCAGTTATTCGACTATTTTACTAGCTATTTAGCTAGTTATTCCTCTATTTTTACAACTATCGACACCATTTTTCAACGGATTTTTAAACCCTTTTTGCCTACTATGGTAGAGTCAGGATCCTATAAGGTCCCTAAATCCGATACTAAAGCTAATATTAATGCATAACTATAGCTGGATATAGATAATATGAAGTCCCAGATGAATACCCTAACTACCCTTATATAAGGCTTAGTTAGTAGGTAAAATAGTAACATTCCTACTATTATTATTAGCAAGGAACTGGTAGAGGCTATTAGCCCTACTATTTCCGGTCCTACTAATACGACTAGCAAGGACCCTATAGAGGCTACTAGCCCTACTACTACTAATGCTGCTTCTACTAATAATAGGAAAAAGAAGCAGCAATAGAAGAAGAAACAGGACTCTAGTAGCAATTAGTAAGACGTTAAGGCCTTTATTATAGGTAACTATAATACCTAGGATACTAATATATCTTATTCTTCTTCTACTATATCTACTAATATAAGCTATAGTGCTAAATCAGGCGGTAGGACCCCTAAGGATGCCCTCCTTTATAATCCAAGCTCTATTTGTTATATTATTAATAATAAAAAGCATTTCACCACTTTTCACCATTTTAAGAAGGATGATAAGCCGGTAATTACTACTAGTAGTAGCCCTATTTCCCCTACTAGTTGGGGCACAGCACGATTTACTATACTACAGGGCGTTAATCCTACCAAATGGGGTATTATAGAGCTTAAGAATGCCCTATATATTCCTACCTTAGATATTAATATTATTAGCGGTGTAAAGCACTATGCCGCTAAAGGGGTACTAATTAAAAATCAGCTTTGGTCAGCTAGCCGCAAATATATCGGCATTTTTAACTTTAAAAAATACGGCTTTTTCCTTCCACAGAAAGGAATAGACATACTACTACTACATCAACCTTGCAGCCATTATACTACCAACAGTATAGTAGTAGAAGTCCCCAGCCCTACTAACCCTGCTGATTATAGTGATCCTGAGGATACTACTAATACCCCTATTCCCGCTACTACGACTAGCGACGTTCCTACTACTGTAATTAGTAAGGAACCTGTAGAGGCTATTAGCCCTACCACCCAACCTTCCGCTATTATAACTAGCGAAGACCCTATAGAGGTTACTAACCCTACTACCCCTACTCCTGCCCCTATAGCTACTAATATAGAATATCAAAAGCTATTATAATTAGCCGGCATTTAGCATATACGGCTAAGGCATATAGGTATTTAGCTACTTAAAAAGACCTGTGCTAATACCCCTGGTCTACCTAACCTTAATAAGGTTAAAGATGCTGAATTTCGCTGCCTAGCCTGTATATAGGCTAAAAAGGTTAGAAGACCTTCTAAAGATGCGATACCTAATCCAGCTAAATGCCTGGATATTATAGAAGGTGATACTTTTGCTATATCACCTATGCTATATAATAAACGACCTGTTGCCCTTATATTAGTAGACAGAAAATCCCGATTCCGTTGGCTTTACTTACTGCCTAATAGGGAAGGCACTATTGTTTTTAAAGCATTATAGAGCTTTATATAGAGCCTACAGGTCAGATATAGTAAAACGCCTGTTGAATTCCACTATAATGGTGGAAATGAAATTAATAAAATGCTTAGTGATTGGCTTGTCGAACAGGGTATAGCTTTTAATACCTCTTGCCCTTATATTCACGAATAAAACGGCCTAGCTAAGCGCTCTATTAGGGTTATAGCTAATAGGCTACGTGCTACTATAGCCTGGTCAAGGCTACTATCTAACCTCTGGTCCGCTATAATTACTAGCGTTGTTATGCTAGTAAATATAACAGTAGTTACTAATAGACCTTCTAGCCCCTATTAGGAGCTACTAAAGGATTACGACCAGATAATACTGGAGTACTACCCTAACCTTATTAACCTTAGGGCTATTGGAGCAGCTATTAAAGTGCTTATACCACATGAAAAGCGTATAAAAAGCTGCAAATTAGCGCTCTATACCGAGCCTAGTAGGCTCCTTACCACTCTAGGTAATAATACTTATTTAGTCTACCTTCTAAAGAAAAAGGTTATTACTAAAACAACTTTTATTACCTTTATTCATCAAAATGAAGGTATAGGCCCTATTTCTACTGGCCTAGAAGGAGACTTTTATAGAGGGCAAAATACAGGTTTAGAGGGGGTATCTAGTAGAGAACCTGCTATTTTACTAGATAACCTTAAAAGTATGCCGGACCCTACTAACCTTACTAATATTACTAATACTAATGTTATACCGGATGACCTAGAAAGTATGCCGGACCCTACTAATTTTACTAGCGTTACTAACACTAATGCTACCTTAGATAACCGTCCTATAATATAATCCCTGGCTATTGTAAAGGATAACCTTATAGATATCCTTACTAGCCTTAATCCTACTGACCTTGCTGGCCCTGCTGGCCTTACTAATCCTACCGACCTTACTGGCCCTATTGGCCTAGCTGGCCCTACCGACCCTACTGGCCCTACCGATTTATTCCCTTAGGAAGGTAATATCTTATACCACCTGATATAGGATTCCTACTATATAGCTAAGCATAAGCTAGCTAAAAAGGCCCCCGATGGTACGCCTAATAGCTAGAAGGATGTGCTACGAAGCCCTAAAAAAGACCTTTAGATAAAGGTATTATTTAAGGAATTTAAGCAGCTATTAGATACTAAAGTCTTCCAATTTATTCCTAAGTCTAGCATTCCTATTGATAGGAAAATTATACGCAATAGGCCTATTTTTCGGGTTAAAAAGGATGCTAATAATCAGCCTATAAAATATAAAGCTAGATTAGTTATTAAGGGCTTTATGCAAATCGAAGGAAAGGATTTTTAGTATACTTATGCTTCTACCTCTATCCCACCCACCTAGAGGGTTATACTAGCTTTAGCTATTAGTAATAACTAGGAGATAGAGCAAATCGACTTTATAGGCGCCTTCCTAAATAGCGAACTTTCTAAGACTATTTATATAGATATCCCTAACGGATTTCTTAAATTTACAGAAAGTCTACTAACTAATAGCAAGCTTTGGTCTAATATATAGCACTAACGGCTACTAACTTTGCTTAAAGAAGCTAGATTTAACCCTTCTATTAAGCAAGCTATCTTACTAAAGAAGGCCCTATACGGGCTAAAATAAGCACCCCGCGAATAGCAATACCGGCTAAAAGACCTAATTTCTAGTAAAGGTTTTCTACCTTTAGCTTCTAATGCTGCCGTCTTTTATAATAAGCAAACCAGCACCTTTATCGTCACCTATATTAACGATTGCCTATTAGTTGGTCCAAATATAACTTATATTAACCAGCTAAAAAGGAAATTCCATAAAGTTTATGCTATAGAAGACCGCGGTCCGGCTTCCTTCTTCCTAGGTGTATAGATTATACGAAATAGGAAGGAAGGTCTATTATGGCTACACTAAGCCCAATTTATAGTAGAGGTCTTAGCTAAATTCGGCTTATAGGATACTAAACCTCAGCTAATTCCACTTTAACTAGGGATTCTAAATGAATCTAGTGGAAAAGACCTTAGCCCTACTGATTAGAGCCTTTATTAGAGCCTTACTGGCACTATAATGTGGCTTATAATGATGACTAGGCCCGACCTAGCATTTCCTACCCAATACCTCTCTCGGTTTATATCTAAGGCAACTAATGTGCATTTAAATGCTGCGAAAGGCAGCTTTAGCTACCTTAAAGGCACTAAGAACCAAGCTATTTGCTTTAGTGCTACTAAAAGCAACCAACAGCCTATTATAACCGCTTATTCTGATAGCGATTTTGCTGGCTGTAAAGAAACCTCTAAATCTACTAGAGGCTTCCTGACTACTATTAATAGTAGTCCTATTAGCTGGCGTTCTAAGAGAGCCTCTTTAGTAGTGCTTTCTACTTTAGAAGCTAAATCTAATGCATTACTTAAGACTATTCGTGAGGTATAGTGGCTTTCTAACCTTTATAAGGAGCTGGAAATTGATATTATACACCCTATACCGCTATACTGCGATAACCAGGGCTCCATTTTAAATTCTAACGACCTTAATCAGCATACTCGCACTAAGCATACGCTATTAAAATTCCGGTATATTAGGGAGCAAGCCCAGCTGGGCTTAATTAAAATTACCTACTTACCTACTAATAGTATGCCTGCTAACGGTCTTACGAAGCCACTACCGGGCCCTAAATTTACTAGGTTCCGCGAGTTACTAGGTCTTAAGGCCTGCTAACTTATACTAACTCACTTTTACTAAGGTTTTTCTTATATTTTTCCTTAGCACTTTTAATGCATTTTCTTTCAATATCCTTTACACAATTAGCTTACTACTACAGTAGCTAATCAGAGGGGGTATTAAAATCCTATAGTAGCCTATTAGGCTGCTAGCCTAATGCTCTGCTGGCTTACTAACCTTCTATCCCTTATACCGCCTCTTTGACTTATAGTAGTCTTACCTTAGGCCTTTGCCTTTTACCTTAGGATTTTCAGTAGATTATTTACTGTATATCAAGTAAGGTAGGCCTTATTAAAAAAGGTGTGGCATTGCTAAATTAGCGTGGTGGGCCTACTAGTGTGGTGGCGGCCTACTAGTATGGTGGCTAGTCCACTAGTGTGGTGGGTAGTCACTAGCGTGGTGGTTAGTCACTAGCGTGGTGGCTAATTACTAGTGCGGTGGTTAGGGTGGTTAGAAAGGCTGGATATAGTGGGGCTGCTGACGTATTATATACGTAGCATAGCGAGCATTACGGGGAGCTTTCTTACTGGCTACCTGGATGCCTGGGCCCACCCCTCCTTCGTATATATATAGGATAGCTTTCCCCCTTCTTTCTAAATAGTAAAAGGGTAGCACAATCGAGTCTGTTAATGTACTATATGCCTCTTAACTTCTTACCTTCCCTGCGTTTTCTGGTTATCTTATATTTGCCTTGCCTTTACACTTGCCCTGCTTTATAGCACTTATATAGTCTTAGGACTTAGTGAAAAATCTAGTATTATACTAAGATTAGTTCACAGGTTGCAGACAGTCTCGTGCCATCTAGCTAGCTAGTAAGGCTCTGCTTTTATAGTAACCTTAAGAATTGCAATAGGTTATAAGCCTAGGTTTTTACTTCTTTGTTTTTACCCTACCTCTTTTGTATTCACCCCTTAGTCTCTCTTGCTTATTAGTACTACTAATATAGCTATCCTTTAGTACCCTCGGCTTACCCTTATTACCCTTAGCTTACCCTTTATTACCTACGGCATTACCCTGCGGCAATTAACGGCATACCTAACGGCAACTTACGGTATAACCTCACGGCACATTTAGCGTAACCTTACGTTATTTTCGGAGTAACCTACGGCACCTATGGATTTTATAGTGTAATATTCTTTACACTATACTATTGTATAACACCTTTTCCCCTAGTGCACGACTCTTACTGCACTATACGGCACTTGTTATACTCTCCCACTTATAGCACCTCTTGGTACGGTACTTACGGCACCTTTATATTACGGCACCTACAGCACTCACGGCACTTACGGCACCTTATATTACGGCACCTTATATTACGGCACCTATAAGCACCTTGAATACCAACGCTATAATATGGATTTGCACAACGTCTACGGCATCTATGCTTTTTATATTGAGACCTGCCGCTATATTCTGCGGTTACCTTTTATAGTAGGCTACTAGCCACTATATTTACTAGCTGTCTAGCTAGTTACTCGGCTATTTTACCAGTTATTCGACTATTTTGCTAGCTATTCAGCTAGTTATTCCTCTATTTTTATAACTATCGATACCATTTTTTAATGGATTTTTAAACCCTTTTTGCCCACTATAGTAGAGTCAGGATCCTATAAGGTCCCTAAATCCGATACTAAAGTTAATATTAATGCATAACTACAGCTGGATATAGACAATATGAAGTCCCAGATGAATACCCTAACTACCCTTATATAAGGCTTAGTTAGTAGGCAAAATAGTAACGTTCCTACTATTATTATTAGCAAAGAACTAGTAGAGGCTACTAGCCCTACTATTTCCGGTCCTACTAATACGACTAGCAAAGACCCTATAGAGGCTATTAGCCCTACTACTACTAATGCCGCTTCTACTAATAATAGGAAAAAAAAGCAGTAATAGAAGAAGAAACAGGACTCTAGCAGCAATCAGTAAGATGTTGAGGCCTTTATTATAGGTAATTATAATACCTAGGATACTAATATATCTTATTCTTCTTCCACTATATCCACTAATATAAGCTATAGTGCTAAATCAGGCGGTAGGACCCCTAAGGATGCCCTCCTTTATAATCTAGGCTCCACTTGTCATATTATTAATAATAAGAAGTATTTTACTACTTTTCACTATTTTAAGAAGGATGATAAGCCGGTAATTACTATTAGTAGTGGCCCTATTTCCCCTACTAGTTGGGGCACAGCACGATTTACTATACTATAGGGCGTTAATCCTACCAAATGGGGTATTATAGAGCTTAAGAATGCCCTATATATTCCTACCTTAGATATTAATATTATTAGCGGTGTAAAGCACTATGCCGCTAAAGGGGTACTAATTAAAAATCAGCTTTAGTCAGCTAGCCGCAAATATATCGGCATTTTTAACTTTGAAAAATACAGCTTTTTCCTTCCACAGAAAGGAATAGATATACCACTACTATATCAACCTTGCAGCTATTATACTACTAATAGTATAGTAGTAGAAGTCCCCAGCCCTACTAACCCTGCTGATTATAGTGATCCTGAGGATACTACTAATACCCCTATTCCTACTATTACAACTAGCGACGTTCCTACTACTGCAACTAGTAAGGAACCTGTAGAGGCTATTAGCCCTACCACCCAACCTTCCGCTATTACAATTAGCGAAGACCCTATAGAGGTTACTAACCCTACTACCCCTACTCCTGCCCCTATAGCTGCTAATATAGAATATCAAAAGCTATTACAATTAGCCGGCATTTGGCATATACGGCTAAGGCATATAGGTATTCAGCTACTTAAAAAGACCTGTGCTAATACCCCTAGTCTACCTAACCTTAATAAGGTTAAAGATGCTGAATTTCGCTGCCTAGCCTGTATATAGGCTAAAAAGGTTAGAAGACCTTCTAAAGATGCAATACCTAATCCAGCTAAATGCCTAGATATTATAGAAGGTGATACTTTTGCTATATCACCTATGCCATATAATAAACGACCTGTTGCCCTTATATTAGTGGACAGAAAATCCCGATTCCGTTGGCTTTACTTACTGCCTAATAGGGAAGGCACTATTGTTTTTAAAGCATTATAGAGCTTTATATAGAGCCTACAGGTCAGATATAGTAAAACGCCTATTGAATTCCACTATAATGGTGGAAATGAAATCAATAAAATGTTTAGTGATTGGCTTATCGAACAGGGTATAGCTTTTAATACCTCTTGCCCTTATATTCACGAACAAAACGGCCTAGCTAAGCGCTCTATTAGGGTTATAGCTGATAGGCTACGTGCTACTATAGCCTGGTCAAGGCTACTATCTAACCTCTGGTCCGCTATAATTACTGGCGTTATTATGCTAGTAAATATAACAGTAGTTACTAATAGACCTTCTAGCCCCTATTAGGAGCTACTAAAGGATTACAACCAGATAATACTAGAGTACTACCCTAACCTTATTAACCTTAGGGCTATTGGAGCAGCTATTAAAGTGCTTATACCACATGAAAAGCGTATAAAAAGCTGCAAATTAGCGCTCTGTACCGAGCCTAGTAGGCTCCTTGCTACTCTAGGTAATAATACTTACTTAGTCTACCTTCTAAAGAAAAAGGTTATTACTAAAACAACTTTTATTACCTTTATTTATTAAAATGAAGGTATAGGCCCTATTTTTACTGGCCTAGAAGGAGACTTTTATAGAGGGCAAAATATAGGTTTAGAGGGGGTATCTAGTAGAGAACCTGCTATTTTACTAGATAACCTTGAAAGCATGCCGGACCCTACTAACCTTACTAACATTACTAATACTAATGTTATATCGGATGACCTAGAAAGCATGCCGGACCCTACTAATTTTACTAGCATTACTAACACTAATGCTACCTTAGATAACCGTCCTATAATACAATCCCCGGCTACTGTAAAGGATAACCTTATAGATATCCTTATTAGCCTTAATCCTACCGACCTTGCTGGCCCTGCTGGCCCTACTAATCCTACCGACCTTACTAGCCCTATTGGCCTAGCTGGCCCTACCGATCCTACTGGCCCTATCGATTTATTCCCTTAGGAAGGTAATATCTTACACCACCTGATATAGGATTCCTGCTATGCAGCTAAGCGTAAGCTAGCTAAAAAGGCCCCCGATGGTATGCCTAATAGCTAGAAGGATGTGCTACGAAGCCCTAAAAAAGACCTTTAGATAAAGGTATTATTTAAGGAATTTGAGCAGCTATTGGATACTAAAGTCTTCCAATTTATTCCTAAGTCTAGCATTCCTATTGATAGGAAAATTATACGCAATAGGCCTATTTTTCGGGTTAAAAAGGATGCTAATAATCAGCCTATAAAATATAAAGCTAGATTAGTTGTTAAGGGCTTTATGTAAGTCGAAGGAAAGGATTTTCAGTATACTTATGCTTCTACCTCTATCCCACCCACCTAGAGGGTTATACTAGCTTTAGCTGTTAGTAATAACTAGGAGATAGAGCAAATCGACTTTATAGGCGCCTTCCTAAATAGCGAACTTTCTAAGACTATTTATATAGATATCCCTGATGGATTTCTTAAATTTACAGAAAGTCTACTAACTAATAGCAAGCTTTGGTCTAATATATAGCACTAATAGCTACTAACTTTACTTAAAGAAGCTAGATTTAACCCTTCTATTAAGCAAGCTATCTTACTAAAGAAGGCCCTATACGGGCTAAAACAAGCACCCCGCAAATAGCAACACCGGCTAAAAGACCTAATTTCTAGTAAAGGTTTTCTACCTTTAGCTTCTAATGCTGCCGTCTTTTATAATAAGCAAACCAGCACCTTTATCGTCACCTATATTAACGATTGCCTATTAGTTGGTCTAAATATAACTTATATTAACCAGCTAAAAAGGAAATTCCATAAAGTCTATGCTATAGAAGACCGCGGTCCGGCTTCCTTCTTCCTAGGTATACAGATTATACGAAATAGGAAGGAAGGTCTATTATAGCTACACCAAACCCAATTTATAATAGAGGTCTTAGCTAAATTCGGCTTACAGGATACTAAACCTCAGCTAATTCTACTTTAACTAGGGATTCTAAATGAATCTAGTGGAAAAGACCTCAGCCCTACTGATTAGAGCCTTTATCAGAGCCTTACTAGCACTATAATGTGGCTTATAATGATGACTAGGCCCGACCTAGCATTTCCTACCCAATACCTCTCTCGGTTTATATCTAAGGCAACTAATGTGCATTTAAATGCTGCGAAAGGCAGCTTTAGCTACCTTAAAGGCACTGAGAACCAAGCTATTTGCTTTAGTGCTACTAAAAGCAACCAACAGCCTATTATAACCGCTTATTCTAATAGCGATTTTGCTGGCTGTAAAGAAACCTCTAAATCTACTAGAGGCTTCCTGACTACTATTAATAGTAGTCCTATTAGCTGGCGTTCTAAGAGAGCCTCTTTAGTAGTGCTTTCTACTTTAGAAGCTAAATCTAATGCATTACTTAAGACTATCCGTGAGGTACAGTAGCTTTCTAACCTTTATAAGGAGCTGGAAATTAATATTATACGCCCTATACCGCTATACTGCGATAACCAGGGCTCCATTTCAAATTCTAACGACCCTAATCAGCATACTCGCACTAAGCATACGCTATTAAAATTCCGGTATATTAGGGAGCAAGCCCAGCTGGGCTTAGTTAAAATTACCTACTTACCTACTAATAGTATGCCTGCTAACGGTCTTACGAAGCCACTACCGGGCCCTAAATTTACTAGGTTCCGCGAGTTACTAGGTCTTAGGGCCTACTAACTTATACTAACTCACTTTTACTAAGGTTTTTCTTATATTTTTCCTTAGCACTTTTAATGCATTTTCTTTCAATATCCTTTACACGATTAGCTTGCTACTACAGTAGCTAATCAGAGGGGGTGTTAAAATCCTATAGTAGCCTATTAGGCTGCTGGCCTAATGCTCTACTGGCTTACTAACCTTCTGTCCCTTATACCGCCTCTTTGACTTATAGTAGTCTTACCTTAGGCCTTTGCCTTTTACCTTAGGATTTTCAGTGGATTATTTACTGTATATCAAATAAGGTAGGCCTTATTAAAAAAGGTGTGGCATTGCTAAATTAGCGTGGTGGGCCTACTAGTGTGGTGGCGGCCTACTAGTATGGTGGCTAGTCCACTAGTGTGGTGGGTAGTCACTAGCGTGGTGGTTAGTCACTAGCGTGGTGGCTAATTACTAGTGCGGTAGTTAGGGTGGTTAGAAAGGCTGGATATAGTGGGGCTGCTGACGTATTATATACGTGGCATAGCGAGCATTACGGGGAGCTTTCTTACTGGCTACCTGGATGCCTGGGCCCACCCCTCCTTCGTGTATATATAGGATAGCTTTCCCCCTTCTTTCTAGATAGTAGAAGGGTAGCACAATCGAGTCTATTAATGCACTATATGCCTCTTAACTTCTTACCTTCCCTGCGTTTTCTGGTTATCTTATATTTGCCTTGCCTTTACACTTGCCCTGCTTTATAGCACTTGTATAGTCTTAGGACTTAGTGAAAAATCTAGTATTATACTAAGATTAGTTCACAGGTTGCAGACAGTCTCGTGCCATCTAGCTAGCTAGTAAGGCTCTGCTTTTATAGTAACCTTGAGAATTGCAATAAAACTATAGCTAGCTATTAAAGCCGTTAATGATTCTGCTGGGCCTAACGGCCTTATACCTATGTTACTAGTCTTTAGAGTGTATCCCCGACTTATGGATGATTTACCCCTTAGCTTATTAGTATTATAATGTGCCTTGATATTACGAAAGGCTACTAATGAAGCTAGGAAATGCCTCGCTAAGCGACAGGTCCGCGATACCCTTGCCTAATGGAACGGCCCGGATACCCGGCCCCTCTACCGACTATCCCTATAGTTAGATGTATGGGTATGGAGAGAAAAGGGTGGATGGCATAGGCCGTACCGGCTAATCAGCCTCGATGGTGAGACCTATATCGTATAGATGCCATATGGCCTGGTTAAGTTCCGGTTAACGGTTGTTAAACTGTATAACTACGACCCTGATATGGACGATCCCGAAGATATTATTTATGCCGAAGGACCGGCCCGCCCCGGTAGGCTAGAGGTTAGGATACTGGCTGCAGCCGCACCTCTAGCCACGATGATACCTATAGTCGCGATATTATCGCCGACCCCTGATAGACTATCTGTAGCTATAGCATTATTGTCGCCAACCCCTGACCTAGCTAGGATACCGGCATTACGGCTAATATTACTATCACTAGTATATGTGATATCTGATGTTATGATTAATGAGGACTAAGAAGAAGCTCTCGTTAATGCTATAGCTTCTGATACTGTTATTAATGTCTCCTTCCTTACCGCGAAAGAGTAAGCCGACCTGCAGCTTGCTAGCTAATTACGCCGGGAAGGGAAGATTACGACCCCTGGAGCCCCTTTTGAGTAGTCGGACCGTATAGAGATTGAAGCGTTATAGGCCCGCGATGTATTCCGATTTGTTACCTTTGATATCGGTAAATATGGAGCCTAATGTCTATTTAACTTATGTATGGTACGAGAGATTAAGAGTAAAGGTATGGATATGCCGTATAAGAAATCACGACTCGTTATATAAGGTTATAATGATGATAAAAAGCAATTGATATTGATTTAGTCCCCTATAATCTAATGGGCTAATTAACGGCTACTTATATTATTGGCCCTATCACTATAACGCTTTTACGGCCTATTCCTTTGGATATATGACATTATATAGGCTTACGTGTAATCTTCTATAACCTTTAATCGTTCAATTATCGCTAAGCTACCTAAGCAAATAGCGCATTAATACCCCGATAATACGATTATGGAAGTGGTTAAGCTACTGTACGGAATAGCTGAGGCAGGCACCCACTGGTGGGCAATATACTTCCGGCACTATCGCGAGAAGTTGGGCATGACCATATTAACCTATGACCCCTGTTTGCTGATATCTGCCGGTAATGACGATACTGACCGTATTGGCAATACTGACTATACTAATGTTCCTGACCGCGATACTACTATATGCTTCGGTATCGTGGGTATATAGACTGACGATACCCTCGGACTTAGTGATGATGCCTTCTTCTAATAAAAGGAATTAGAGCTTACTAAGGTAGGCTTTAACGCCAAGCTTAAGACGAAGCTATTACTAACCGTGCCCCTAATATTTAATGGGTGTGTACTAATGGCCAATGCTGACGGTATGATATTATGCTAGAAATGTTAAAGTAAGAAGATCGCGACTATTGATAAGAATGCGCCTACGGCCTAGTATAATTATATCGAATAATGTGCTTACGGTGCTTATGTGGCTACGGTCTGCTAGCCTGAGGCGTCTTTCGATCTGTCCGTCGCGGCATAATATCAATAGCCTAACCCTAAGGATATCGCGAGGTTAAATAAGCGCCTTTAATAGTAGCGCGATAATTAGGATTATGGCTTACGGTATATCAATTTGGCCCTTACTATAGCTAAGATCTTTGTATTTATTAACGGATCCTTTGCTAACAATAAAGATTTAAGCTCCTAGATTGGTTATGTGATTGTGCTAGGGAATGAGGCAGATACTATAGATAATGCCTTCTAGCTAACCGGTAATATTATTACTTATAGCTCTATAAAGAGTAAGCGGGTAATATGTAGTGTACTCGCTTTGGAGCTGTATAGTATGGTGCAAGGGGTCGATATCGTATATGCGATAGGCACGACCCTTAATATAATTACTAGTAGGCTGGGATTGCCGAAGATCCCTACGGTTATATATATGGATTCGTTTTCGCTGTACGAATGCCTTATTAAGCTGGGTACTACTAAGGAAAAGAGGCTTATGATAGATATTATAGCCTTACGATAGTTATATGAGCGCTAGGAGATTTATAAGATCTGTTGGATTAATGGGAATGATAATCTCGCCGATGTAATGACTAAGGGAATGCCTAATAAAGCCCTTGAGACCTTTATCGACCGAAATCAGGCTGTTATATGTGTGGAAGGGTGGGTAAAGAGGCCGGTTAATGTCTGACTGCGTTTGGAAGGTATTGGTGATATAATGAGTGGCAAGTGTGTGGATTTTCCTATGTTTAATGTTGTGTTCAATGCGGCCGTTTTTCCTATGTTTACTGCTGCCCCTTTTCTGCGATATTTAATATACCGGCTGTACGGTATAAGCCTATATAAGCCGGCCGCGCGGCGCGATGGCGTTATCGGCGGCACAACCTGCCGAGACCGCGCCGCACTTTTCTTTCTATATGTGCGCCTTATATTATAGCGATTCCGATGTTTGCTTCTATAAAGAGAGAAGCTGCCAGTGTCGGAATCGCTGTCGCAAGGTGCCTAATTGGGCACCAATTGGGCATATTGCGACGGATGTGCCGCGCATACCCGATGCGCACGATGTGGCCACTTTGGCCCCTTTTGCCCCTTTACCCCTGAGCCCGGTAGGGCACGCGGGCAGCCCGGCCCGACTGCGCCGATGCACGTAACAGCGGCACGCACAAAAAGGCCATATCGTGTAATTACTCTTTTGCTTCCTTTCTTTCCTCTTAGTTAGTCAGTCATAATCAAAGAAGTAATCATACCTTTAACCGGTGACCTCACGGTACTTAATACCACGCGCGCAACCCTACGTACAACTGGGTACCCCTTGATGCAACCAACAACTTTAGCCACTTTTGCCCCTTTGCCCCTATGCCCCTGAGCCCGGTAGGGCACGCGGGCAGTCCGGCCCGACCGCGCCGATACACGTGACTACGGCACGCACAAAAAGGCCACATCGTGTAATTACTCTTTTGCTTCTTTTCTTTCCTCTTAGTTAGTCAGTCATAATTAAAGAAGTAATCATACCTTTAACCGGTGACCTCACGGTACTTAATACCACGCGCGCGACCCTACGTATAACTAGGTACCCCGAGTTTATATCAACACTGATCAGTGGTGATAACCACCACTTATAGGATAATTATATCCCGCAAAGAATAGTGCATTATAGATCAGCAAGATTACTCTCGAAGAGACGATTTCCGTTGCAAATCGTACTAATTAAGAAGTCAGATAACTTATTCTATTAAACGGTTATACTGCTAACTAATTAGAAGAATGATATAGACCTCTTCTACTTCTGTCTATTACGAAGGAAGAAAACATACTAACTATTACGATCTTTAAAGATACCCTTAGTATATATAAGAGGCAGCTGACCTATTCCATTAAACGGTCACCTGCTTACTATAGGAGGCAAATAACCTATTCCATTAAATGGTTATCTTGCTAATTAACCCCTTCTTTTCTCTCTTTTACCCCTACTAATAAAAGCCCTCTTATATTCCTTATAACAACCTTATAAGGCACGAATCTTACACTCCTTATAAGAGGACCGAATCTTACACTCCTTGCAAGAGTGAATATTGCACTCCTTGCAACACACCCCCCCCCCCCCTCTTAAGCCCTCCTCTTAACACTATAGTACAATCACGATTATTAACATTACAACCGGTATTGCCCGAAAGGCTATAGCGATTTACCCCTTTACTCGATAATAATTAGGCCACTACAATAGAGCCAATTACCCCTGATGCCACTACTGTGGCATTATACAACCGCCTGGCCTTCTTAATCTATACCTATAAGAAGGATTATATTATTAACAACGACCTATGGGAACTATTCCACGAAGATTATAGTGAATAGGATAAATAACTATTCAACTGCGTTAATCCTCTATTCCTATGCGAATTCCGCATATACCTATAGGATTACGGTATGTATATTGGAGCATTAGGCTCTATTATAATACCTACCTTAATGGAATGCCTTCAATAACAATAGAACCCTAAATAGCCTCAAAAAGAGATCGACCGTCAGCTAGGCCGTAAGATATTCCGGTCACGACTCAACCCTTATAGGGAAGCATTAGTACCTATCGGCAATTTCGACGAGGAAGTCACAGGCTTACGGAATTTATCACGAGCACCTACTATAGTAAGGCCCTCAAGAAAATCATCACAAGCCTTAATAAGGGACTTCATAATACTAATAGTGGCCCAATCACAGTTATAATAACCTATTATTCCCCCCTCTATATCGAAAAAGCCTCTTGCCCCTGCCCCTACCGAAGAAGAAAGGGGCCGGTCCTAACAACCCAAAGGGAAAACGCCTATTTACAATAGGCCGCTATTCGAAACAAGGGAAAGCTCCCGGCACCATCAATAATAACATACAACAGCCGACAAAGACTATAGCCCGACCGACTAAATATTACACCCTAGGGGTTATACCCCTAGCCGGGCTAGCTAAGGCGGCTATCTCAATACCCCTCGAGGTCATAGCATACCTAATAGAGGTCGGGTCATAGGCCCCGATAATATGCTTCCTTCAACAGAGGACCCCAATAATAATACCCTCTAAGCCAATGCCGCCCCTAATGCCAGATATCACGAATCGCGGTATCGCGGCCTATAGGCCCAAACGCCTCATCCGACAATACTAAAAATAGGCATGGCACCTGGCCCTTCCCGCTAATATTGGCCTACTTAGGCCGATAAACGGACTGTTTTAACGGGGGGACCGGTAAACCTAGATTGACCTAGGTTATAGGATAACCCAGCCAGAGCTCCCGCCAGCCTACCGTAAGGCTACCGATAAGCCGTTCCGGAATACCCTCCGGAATAAAATACCACTAAGAAGATTATACCCAAAGAGCCTATGTAGAGGCCGGGTTTGATGATATATCGAAGAAGATATCTAACCTCTTACGCAGCTATCGCATAGAGGATAGATATAGCGGCAAAATGGATGACTTTATTATACCAAAAGTCATCTCTTTTAAAAGTAAGTGCCGCCTACTAGGATTACCCGATAATACATTCGCTAGAGCCTTTTAAATCATGCTTATCGGTAATACCAAGATATATTACTTTAATAATATTAAATGCATTCGCGATATCCTTACTTTTAACGATATAGTCTATAAAGTCAAAAGCCATTTCGAAAATGAGAGTATAGAGCAATTCTATTTATACCATTAGAATAAAATAATACTTTAATTAACTATCGCGAAATATCCCGATAAGTTAAAGCTAGAATGCCTTAATATCCTATTAGAAGAACTTTAACGCCTATATCGTGGTCTTTTTCCCCCCTTTACAGCTGATATAGAGCTTTACCGATAAATCCTTAACGCTATAAGGGATACCCCTAAGTATAGCTAGGTGCTATATCGATATGCCCCTATATTCGAAGGCCTCGCTGCTAACCTATAGCGATCCTTTTCTATCTATGAGACTACCTATATAACTTAATAGCATTATTTCTTTTAATAATAGCCTCAGCAATATCAAGATGTTGAAGATATTAATATCGCTGATAATATGGCGTTATTTATAGATTGTAGATACGGTTAATCCTATAACCGGTATTAATGCCCCTAATAATATAGACCCCCTTAACGCCGATTTGGCCCATATTAATAGTATTAATAATAGAATCATGCCCTTTTAGATAGGCCCCATTAAAAACGTTACTTCGTTTGCAATAAATTAGGGTATTAGTCATTTAATTACTCTACTAAAGAGCAATAAGAATTAAAGGACTAATGGATGAAGAACCGATCCTACCGTACTGCCCCTAATAATAAGAAATTCCGTATTTTCTTATAGGAATACGAAGAGCCCAGCCCCTAAGGCCTCGAAGAAGAAATAAAGGCCGACCTTAACGATATTATCGGTAATATCGAGGTAATAATAGCAGGGGATATACAATAGGATGCAGAGAAGGCTGCCACACCACAAATTACAACCACACAATATTTCCTAGCCCTTACTGTTGGTTTCACCAAGGGGTACCCAGTTGTACGTAGGGTTGCGCGCGTGGTATCAAGTACCGTGAGGTCACCGGTTAAAGGTATGATTACTTCTTTGATTATGACTATGACTAACTAAGAGGAAAGAAAGGAAGCAAAAGAGTAATTACACAATGTGGCCTTTTTGTGCGTGCCGTAGTCACATGCTTCGGCGCGGTCGGGCCGGACTGCCCGCGTGCCCTACCGGGCTCAGGGGTAAAGGGGCAAAAGGGGCCAAAGTGGCCATATCGTGCGCATCGGGTATGCGCGGCACATCCGTCGCAATGTGCCCAATTGGGCACCTTATGATAGCGATTCCGACACTGGCAGCTTCTCTTTTTATAGAAGCAAATATCGGAATCGCTAGGATATAAGGCGCACATATAGAAAGAAAAGTGCGGCGCGGTCTCAGCAGGTTGTGCCGTGGATAACGCTGTCGCGCCGCGCGGCCGGCATCATACCATACAGCCGGTATGTTAAATATCGCAGCCAAATAAAGGGGCAAAAAGGGGCAGCAGTAAACGCAGTAAAAGCAGCAAATGCAGTAAAAATAACACAAAGAAATCCACCCACTTATCACACATGACATCACTAATACCTTCTAAACGCAGTCAGACATTAACCGGCCTCTTTACCCACCCTTCCATACATATAACAGCCTGATTTTGGTCGATAAAGGTCTTAAGGGCTTTATTAGGCGTTCCCTTAATCATTACGTCGGCGAGATTATCATTCCTATTGATCCAACAGATCTCATAAATCTCCCGGCGCTCGTATAACTATCGTAGGGCCATAATATCTATTATGAGCCTCTTTTCCTTAGTAGTGCCTAGCTTAACTAGGCATTCATACAGCGAAAACGAATCCGTACACACAACTATAGGGATCTTCGGCAATCCCAGCCTACTAGTAATTATGTTAAGGGTCGTGCCTATCGCATATGCGATATCGACCCCTTGCACTATACTATACAGCTCCGAAGCGAGTGCGCTGCGCATTACCCGCTTGCTCTTTATAGAGCTGTAAGTAATAATATTACCGGTCAGCTGGAAGGCGTTATTCGCAGTATCTGCCTCATTCCCTAGCATAATTACGTAACCAATCTAGGAGCTTAAATCTTTATTATTGGCAAAGGATCCGTCAACAAATACAAAGATCTTAGCTATATTAAGGGCCAAATTGATGTACCGTAGGCCGCGATTCTGGTTATTAAGCTGCCATTAAAGGCGCTTATTTAACCTCGCGATATCTTCAGGGTTAGGTTGCTGGTATTATACTGCGACAGACAGGTCAAAAGACGCCTCGGGCTAGCAGACCGTAGCCATATAAGCACCGCAAGCGCGTTGCTCGATATAATTACGCTATACTATAGGCGCATTCTTATCGATGGTGGTAATCTTTTTGCTTTGGCCTTTCTAGCACAATATCATTATGCCATCGGTAGTGACTATTAGCATACATCCGTTAAATATTAGGGGCACGGTTAGTAATAGCCTCGTCTTAGGCTTGGCATTAAAGCCTGCTTTAGTAAGCTCCAATTCTTCCCGTTGGAAGAAGGCGTCGTCACTTAGGCCAAGGGTATCGTCAGTCTGCATACCTACGATACCGAAGCATGTGCTAGTATCGCCAGCCTGGTCAGGAGCGTTAGTACGGTTAATATCGTTATTACCGGCGGATATCAGCAAATAGGGGTCGTAGGTTGATGTAGTCATGCCTAATTTCTCTCGATGGTGCCGGAAGTATATCGCCCACCAGTAGGTGCCTGCCTCAGCTATTCCGTATAGTAGCTTCACCACTTCTATAATAGTGTTATTAGGGTATTAGTGTGCTATTTGCTTAGGTAGCTTGGCAATAATCGACCGATTGAGGGTAGTTAATAACTGCACGTAGGCCTGCGTGATATCCCGTATCCAAAGGAATAGACCGTGAGAGCGTTATAGTAATAGGGCCAATAATATAAGTAGCCGTTAATTAGCCCGTTGGATTGTAGGGGACTGAATCAATATCAATTGCTTTTCATCATTATTATAACCTTATATGACGAGTCGTGATTTCTCATACGGCGTATCCATGCCTTTACCTTTGATTTCCCGTACCATACGTGAGTTAAATAAGCGTTAGGCTCTATATTGACTAATATCAAAGGTGACAAATCTAAACACATTACGGGCCTATAATGCTTCAATCTCTGTACGGTCCGACTGCTCAAAAGGGTCTCCAGGGGTCGTGATCTTGCCTTCCTGGCGTAATTAGCTAGCAAGCTGCAGGTCGGCTTGCTTTTTAGCGGTTAGGAAAGAGGCGTTAATAACGGTATTAGAAGCGATAATATTGACGAGAGCCTCTTCTTGGTCCTTATTAATTATGACGTCGGATATTATACGTGCTGGCGGTGGTAATGGTAATACTAGTCGGGTCTGATCCGAGCTAATGGCCGGCGACGGATATGTCGCGGCTGCAGGCGTCGATGATGTCTCGGCTGCAGGTATCATCGCGGTTAGAGGTGCGGCTGTAGCTGGAGCCGGTATCCTGACTTTTAGCCGGCCGGGGCGGGCCGGGCCTTCGGCATAGACGATATCTTCGGCATCATCGGTAGTGGGATTATCAAGGTCGTGGTTATAAGGCTTAACGACCGTAGACTGGAACTTGACCGGGCTATATGGCATTTATATAATATAGGTCTTACTATCGAGGCTGATTAGCCGGTACGGCCCGTGCCAGCCACCTTTCTCTCGCCATACCTATATATCGGATTATAGGGGTAGTCGGTAGATAGGCCGCGTGTCCGGGCCGTTCTATTGGGCGAGGGCATTATAAACTTATCGCTTAGCGAGGCATTTCCTAGCTTCATCAGTGGCCTTTCGTAACGTCAAAGCGCATTGTAATACTAATAAGCTAGGGGGTAAATCGTCCGTAAGTCGAAGATATGCCCCAAAGACCAATAACATAGGCACTAGACCGTTAGGTCTAGCGGAATCGTTAACAGCCTTTATAGCAAGCTATAATTTCTATTCCTTTATTATTAGGTCGCCTACTTCGTTATCAACAATAGTATAGGCTCGGCGTAACGGGGCGTAATATCTTTCGACCTTGCCAATACTATTGTGGGCTTCTACAGGAATTTCATCCACATTGATAGATAGAAGCCGGGCATTATGACGGAATTCAGCGGAGGCGAAATTGGGGCCAGCATCATAAACAATCCAATCCAGCGGGCCGAGGTACGTATCTATCTAGTATTCCTTGAGGGCATTCTAAACGTCTCGGGCCTTCTGTCTTTATAGATCAAGGAATCTGGCTGCCTAGAAGCTTATCGCGGCATCCATAATATATAATACCAGCCGATTATCAATATGAAGGATATCGACGATAATTTCGTAATTAAATTAGCTGGTATCGTCATCTTTAAGTGTGAATTTGAATCGGCTAGGTGCCTTTACGTTCATCTAGCATTAATGGCATATATAGGTGATCCTCTCGATAATATTGCGGTCAATATCATTATCATATCTAGCCTGCTGAAGCAATTTGGTAAGCCTATTGATAGAGGGGTGCCCGAATCGACGATAAAGCTGACGGATTTCTTATAACGATAAATAGAAGGCTGCAGTATCCATAGTATTAAGAGTCCACTATAGGTGTCCCTATTTCCTAATAATTGGAACCTTAATATCCCCTTTAATAAGCAAGTTATCAATATTATCCAGTTTTACGCCTATCCTATCTATATCCGTAATAGAATAAAGAAAGGGAATACTACTATCGAGAATGTGGAAGGGGATATTGCCGAATATCATCGGGATATTTAATATACTAGAAGATATAGCAGAACCTGCTCCAAAATTAATGGTATGCTGCTTATCCATTAACTCAATTGTCAAAGATTTCATCACTCTTATTAGGGCTTTTGCTTGCCCTATACCTGCTATAGATAGGCCGGAGGCGCTAGTATCCGGGAGGATTCCGCGGAAGGTATGGTCACTATAATGTTCTTCTTCTAGAAAGGCAGAACTCGGTAAGGGCATTCGGAAGGGGTCAATTTGCAGAAAGGCATATCGGCATAATTCATCCTGCAGGGCTTATAATATCTCAATAGATAAAGAAGGTGATAGTTCTATTTATATAGGGGCTAAGAAATACTGAGTGGCTATAAATTGTGGTGCGACAGCGTCCTCTATATCCTAATGTGTAACCCCTGCCATCATGACTTTAACATCTTCAACAATATCATCAAAATCGGCATCTTTAAGGGCTTAATCGGCGGTCCCTTTATATTCCTATAGGAAAACGCAGAATTTCTTGTCATCAAAAGTGGTCCGGTTAGAGCGGTTCTTTAGCCATCGTGCCTTTGATTCTTATTGCTCTTTATTAGTATGGTTAGATAACCAATATCCTAATTTATTGCAAACGAAGCATCTTCTTTAACGGGGCCTAGCTGGAAAGGCGCGATTCTATTATTGCCATTAAGGGGGTCTGTATCGTTAGGGGCATTAATACCGGTTATAGGATTAACTATATCTACGATCTGTAAATAACGCTATATTATCATTAATATCAGCATCTTCAATATCCTGATGTTGCTAAGGCTGCTATTGTTATTGAAGGAATTGATGCTGTTGAGTTATATAGGTAGTCTTATAGATAGAAAGGGATCGCCATAGGTCAGCGGCAAGGCCTTCGAATATAGAGGCATGACGATACATAGCCTGGCTACACTCAAGGGTATCCCTGACAGCGTTAAGTACTTATCGATAAAGCTCTATATCAGCTATAAAGGGGGGAAAAAGACCATAATATAGGCGTTGAAGTTCCTTTAGTAGGATATTAAGGCATTCAAGCTTTGACTTATTAGGATGTTTTGCGATAGTTAATTAAAGCATTATTCTATTCCAACAGTGCAAATAGAATTGCTTTATACTCTCATTCTCGAAATAGCTCTTAACTTTACACACTATATCGTCGAAAGTGAGGGTATTACGAATGCGTTCGATATTATTAAAGTAATACGTCTCAATATCGCCGATTAGTATGATTTGAAAGGCTTTTATGAGTGTATAATCGGGCAATCCTAGAAGGCGGCACTTACTCTTAAAGGATACTACCTTTGGTATAAGGAAGTTATCTATTTTGCCACTATATCTATCCTCTGTGCGATAGCTGCATAAGAGGTCAGATATCTTCTTCGAAATATTATTAAACCTGGCCTCTGCGTAGGCTCTTCGGGTATAATCTTTTTGGTAGTATTATTATTCTGGAGGGTATTCTAGAACGGCTTATCGGTAGCCTTACGGTAGGCTAGCGGGATCTCTAGCTGGGTTATCCTATAACCCGGGTCGGTCTAGGTTTACCGGTCCTCCCATTAAAACGGTCCATTCATCGGCCTAGGTAGGCCGATAATGCCGGGAGGGGTCTGGTGCCGTGCCTATCTTTGGTATTATCGGGTGAGGTATTGGAGCCGGTGGTTGAGGCATTTGAGCCTATGGTTGAGGCATCTGGGCCTATAGGTTGTGGCTGCGATACCATAATTCGTGATATCTGGCATTAGGGGCAGCTGTTTTATTAATATTAGGGGCTTGCCTGGTGCCGCTGGTAGCGGTATATTAGGGAATATTGATATTGGTGACTTCGAGCGTATCACCGTCGGGTCCCTCTATTAAGGGAAGCACATCATCGGGGCGTATAACCTGACTTCTGGCTCTTATGGGCATACTATGATTCTAAGGGGCATTGGGATAGCCGCCTCGGCTAGCCCAGCTAGGGGTATAACCCTTAGGATGAAGTATTTGGTCGGTCGGGCTATAGTTATCGTCTGTTGTGTGCTGTTGTTGCTGTCGGGAGCTTTCCCCTATCTTAAATAGCGGCCTGTAAATAGGCGCTTTCCCTTTCTGTTATAGCGGCCGGCCCCTTTCTTCTTCGGTAGGAATAGGGGCCTTCTTTAATATAGATAGAGGGATGAGGGGTTGTTATGCTATTAGTATTGCAAAGTCCCTAGGGGTCGAAGGGGCTTATAAAGGTCTTCGCGAGGGTAATCGCGAGGGTGTTCGTAAGGGTATTTATGATAGTATCCGTAAGGGTATTCGAACAATTGTGGCAGGAAGTAAATTCCTTGAGCTTGTGATAGAGGGGGCATCCTAGTTCATTTATATCTCCCGTTCGGTATAAGCAGTAGGGACTGATTGTTCCCTATCTGGGTTTAACCGGGATATAAAGGTTTTGTATGCAAGTTGGAGGTCTATTTCTTCTTGAGGCCATTCAGGCATATGCTCTTATTGTATGCAGTGGAGAAGGGTCCTAATTATTGATGATCCTGTGCTTCCAACATATACCCCACGTTCCTATAGGGTTGTTCGGAATTCCTATAGGAGCCGTTTATTGATACGGCTAAATAGTTCCTCGGTCCACTTATCATAATCCTTACGGAATTATTCCTATAGATCATCATCCTTCTCATCGCCTATTGTATAACTATTGATGAGGTAGGCGATACGATTATGTAACTGTTCGTCCGTAGCATTTATAAGGTCAATTTGGTCTATCGAATCGATCCAGTCTTTTATAATAATCTTAGCGAAAGGGTTAAGCTTTTCCGGTAGTGGTGCCTCCATTATGATATTAATAGAGGTAAGGATAAGGTGGAAAAGGCAGAGAGATAGGGAGCATTTGGCGTAGGTATTAAAAGGAAGTAATTAAAAAAGAAGGTAGAAAAAAGAAAGCAATTGATAAAAAGAAGGTTATAAGTAGTAAAAAAAGGAAAGAAGGAAGGAAGTAATAATCAGGCAGGATATTATAGGCGTTCCGATTGCTTATTTGACTATATATCGGTAAATAGGTTTTTTACCGTTATGAGGCTCTGAGTCGCTTGCGTAAGAACCTGCGTTTATGCCTGCTAATGGTATCTACTGGCTGTTACACTATTAGTGTGATATTTAGCGATTATTCCTCGTGATAGACGAGTAGGGAAGGTTAGACACAATTAATTTATCCCTTGGTCTGTAACATATAAGCCGTTTCGACTGAATTAGGCTAAATCACGTTCCTTATTAGCACGATCTTTTTAAATCGCCTCTTCTTGTTATCCTAGCTAATCTATGAAGTGAACTTCAACTTCACTGATCAGTGTTGGTTTCACCAAGGGGTACCCAGTTGTACGTAGGGTTGCGCGCGTGGTATCAAGTACCGTGAGGTCACCGGTCAAAGGTATGATTACTTCTTTGATTATAACTATGACTAACTAAGAGGAAAGAAAGGAAGCAAAAGAGTAATTACACGATGTGGCCTTTTTGTGCGTGCCGTAGTCACGTGCTTCGGCGCGGTCGGGCCGGACTGCCCGCGTGCCCTACCGGGCTCAGGGGTAAAGGGGCAAAAGGGGCCAAAGTGGCCACATCGTGCGCATCGGGTGTGCGCGGCACATCCGTCGCAATGTGCCCAATTGGGCACCTTGCGACAGCGATTCCGACACTTACGCAATTAGAACCGTTACCTTTATCTATCGAGACATTATAAGCTCTATAGGATGAATTATGCCGATATACCTTCTTATAGATTAACCCCTTCCGAATGCCCTTACTACTAGACCGTAATTCTGCCTTTCTAGAAAAAGAACGGTATAGTAACTATACCTTCCGCGGAATCCTACCGGATACTAGCGCTTCCGGCTTATTAATAGCAGGCCTAGGTCAAGTAAAGGCCCTAATGAGGTTAATAAAGACCTTAACTATCGAGGCGATTAATAAAAAGCATACGGTAAACTTTAGCGCTAGCTCTGCTATATCTTTTGGTATATTGAATGTTCTAATAATATTCGGCAATATCCCCTTTTATATCCTTAATAGCAGCACCCCCTTCCTATATTCTATTATGGATATAGATAGGATAGGCGTAAAGCTTAATAATATTGATAACCTGTTAATCTAAGGGGATACTAAGGTCCCTATTATCAGGAAATGGGGACATCTATAGTGGACTCTTAATGCCACGGATACTATAGCCTTCTATCTATCGTTATAGGAGATCCGTCAACTATATCGTCGATTCGGGCACCCTTCTATTAATAGGCTTACCAAATTACTTTAGCGGGCTGGTTATAATGATATTAACCGCAGTATTATCGAAAGCATTACCTATATGTGCCATTAATGCTAAATAAACGTAAAGGCACCTAGCCGATTTAAATTCACACTTAAAGATAACGATATTAGCTAATTTAACTACGAAATTATCATCGATATCCTTTATATTAATAATCGGCCAGTATTATATATCGTGGATGCTGCAATAAGCTTCTAGGCAGCTAGGTTCCTTGATCCATAAAGATAGAAGGCCTGAGATGTTTGGAATGCCCTTAAGGAATGCTGGATTAATACCTATTTTAGCCTGCTGGATTGGATAGTTTACGATGCCGGACCCAACTTCGCTTCTGCTAAATTCTATTATAATGCCCGGCTTTTATCTATTAATGTGGATAAAATTCCCGTAGAAGCCTATAATAGCATCGGTAAAGTCGAGAGATATTACGCCCTGTTACGCAGAGCCTATACCATTGTTAATAAAGAAGTATGCGACCTATTAACAAGGGAACAGAAACTATAGCTAGCTATTAAAGCCGTTAATAATTCTGCTGGGCCTAACGGCCTAGTACCTATGTTACTAGTCTTTGGAGCGTATCTCCGACTTACGGATGACTTACCTCCTAGTTTATTAGTATTATAACGCGCTTTAACGTTACGAAAGGCCACTGATGAAGTTAGGAAATGCCTCGCTAAGCGATAAGTTTATGATGCCCTTAACTAATGGAACGGCCTAAATATGCAGCCTATTTACCGACTACCCCTATAATCCGACGTATGGGTATGGCAAGAGAAAGGTGGCTGGCACGGGCTGTACCGGCTAATCAGCCTGGATGGTAAGACCTATATCGTGCAAATGCTATATAGCCCGGTTAAGTTCCGGTCAACGGTCGTCAAGCCATATAACTATAATCCCGATGATACCGAAGATATCGTCTATACCGAAGGCCCGGCCCGCTTTGGCAGGTTGGAAGTTAGAATACCGGCTGCAGCCGCACCTCCAGCCGCGATAATACCTGCAGCCGAGATATCATCGACGATACCTGCAGTCGCGATATATCCATCGCTAGCTACTGGCCCTGATCAAGTCAGGCCAGTATCACCATCACCACCGCTAGTATGTATAATATCCGATATTATGATTAATGAGGATTAAGAAGAGGCTTTCGTCAATACTATCGCTTCCAATACCGTTATTAATGCCTCTTTCCTGACCGCAAAAGAGTAAGCCGATCTGCAGCTTGCTAGTTAATTACGCTGGGAAGGGAAGATAATAACCCTAGGAGCCCCCTTCAAATAGTCTGACTGTATAGAGATAGAAGCATTATAGGCCCGCGATATATTCTGATTTATTACCTTTGATATCGGTAAATATAGAGCCTAACGTCTCTTTAACTTACGTATGGTATGAGAAATTAAGGGTAAAGGCACGGACACCCCGTACGAGAAGTCTAGGCTTGTGATATAAAGCTATAGTGATGATGAGAAGTAATTGATATTGACTCAGTCCCCTATAATCCAACGGGCTAGTCAACGGTTACTTATATCATTAGCCCCATTACTATAACGTTCTTATAATCTATTCCTTTAGATATATGATATTACGCAGGCTTATATGCAATCTTTTATTACCTTCAATAGATCGATTATCGCCAAGCTACCTAAGCAGATAGCATATTAATACCCCGATAATACTATTATAGAAGTGGTCAAGCCGCTGTACGGAATAGCTGAGGCAGGCACCCACTAGTGGGCGATATACTTCCGGCACCATCGCGAGAAGTTGGGCATAACCATATCTACCTATAACCCCTGTTTGCTGATATCTACTAGCACTGACGATACTGACGTTCCTGACCGTACTGGCGATATAAGCGATACCGTATGCTTCGGTATTATAGGTATGCAGACTGATGATACCCTCGGACTTAGTGACGATGCCTTCTTCTAATGGGAGGAATTGGAGCTTACTAAGGCAGGCTTTAATGCCAAGCCTAAGACGAGGCTATCGCTAACTATGCCCCTGATATTCAATAGATGCATATTGACAGCCAGTAGTGACGGCATGACCTTGTGCCAGAAAGGTTAAAGTAAGAAGATCACGACCATCGATAAGAATGCGCCTACAGCCTAGCGTAATTATGTCGAATAACGCGCTCGTGGCGCTTATATGGCTACGGTCTGCCAGCCCGAGGCCTCTTTTGACCTGTCTATCGCGGCATAATACTAGTAACCTGACCCTGACGATATCGCGAGGTTGAATAAGCGCCTTCAATAGCAATGCGATAACCAGGATCGTGGCTTACGGTATATTAATCTGGCCCTTGCTACAGCTAAACTCTTTGTATTTGTTGATGGATCCTTTGCCAATAATAAAGATTTGAGCTCCCAGATTGGCTATATTATTATGCTAGGGAATGAAGAAGAGGATAACCCTATAGATAACGCCTTCCTGCTGACCGGTAATATTGTTACTTATAGCTCTATAAAAAGTAAGCGTGTAATACGTAGCGCACTCGCTTCGGAGCTGTATAATATGGTGCAAGGGGTCGATATCGCATATGCGATAGGTATGACCCTTAATATGATTACCAGCAGGCTGGGATTGCCGAAGATCCCTATAGTTATGTGTATGGATTTGTTTTCGTTGTACGAATGCCTTGTTAAGCTAGGTACTATTAAGGAAAAGAGGCTTATAATAGATATTATGGCCCTGCGACAGTCATACGAGTGCTGGGAAATCTATGAGATTTGCTGGATTAATGGGAATGATAACCTTGCTGATGTAATGACTAAGGGAACGCCTAATAAAGCCCTTGAGACCTTTATCGACCAAAATAGGGCTGTTATACGTGTGGAAGGGTGGGTAAAGAGGCCGGTCAATATCTGACTGCGTTTGGAAGATATTGGTGATATTATATGTGGCAAGTGTACGGATTTTCCTATGTTTAATATTATGAGCATTTGATGCTTTTACTGCTTTTACTGCTGCCCCTTTTTGCCCCTTTGTTTTGGCTGTACGGTATGATGCCGGCCGCGCGGCGCGATAGCATTATCGGCGGCACAACCTGCCGAGACCGCGCCGCACTTTTCTTTCTATGTGTGCGCCTTATATCCTAGCGATTCCGATGTTTGCTTCTATAAAAAGAGAAGCTGCTAGTATCGGAATCGCTGTCGCAAGGTGCCCAATTGGGCACATTGCGACGGATGTGCCGCGCACACCCGTTGCGCACGATATGGCCACTTTGGCCACTTTGGCCACTTTTGCCCCTTTGCCCCTGTGCCCCTGAGCCCGGTAGGGCACGCGGGCAGTCCGGCCCGACCGCGCCGATGCACGTGACTACGGCACGCACAAAAAGGCCACATCGTGTAATTACTCTTTTGCTTCTTTTCTTTCCTCTTAGTTAGTCAGTTATAATCAAAGAAGTAATCATACCTTTGACCGGTGACCTCACGGTACTTGATACCACGCGCGCGACCCTACGTATAACTGGGTACCCCGAGTTTATATCAACAATAGTAAAGGCCAAATTGATGTACCGTAAGCTACGATCTTAGTTATCGCGCTACTATTAAAGGCGCTTATTCAACCTCGCGATATCCTTAGGGTCAGGCTATTGATATTATGCCGCAACAGATAGGTCGAAAGACGCCTCAGGCTAGCAGACCGTAGCCATATAAGCACCGCAAGCGCATTATTCGATATAATTACGCTAGGCTATAGGCGTATTCTTATCGATAGTCGCGATCTTCTTACTTTAACCTTTCTAGCATAATATTATACCATTAGTATTGGCCGTCAGCATACACCTATTAAATATTAGGGGCATAGTTAATAATAGCTTCGTCTTAGGCTTGGCGTTAAAGCCTGCCTTAGTAAGCTCTAATTCTTCCTATTAGAAGAAGGCATTATCACTCAGGCCGAGGGTATTATCAATCTATATTCCTACAATACCAAAGCATATAGTATCGCCAGTACGGTTAGTATCATTAGTGCGGTCATTACTGTTAAAATCCTATAGTAGCCTACTAGGCTGCTGGCCTTATGCCCTACTGGCCTACTAACCTTCTGGCCCTTATACCGCCTCTTGGACTTATGATAGTATTTCCTTAGGCCTTTGCCTTTTACCTTAAGGATTTTCAGTGGATTATTTACTGTATATCAAGTAAGGTAGGCCTTGTTGAAAAGGTGTGGCATTGCTAAATTAGCGTGGTTGCCTACTAGCGTGGTGGCGGCCTACTAGCGTGGTATGGCATTGCTAAATTAGCGTGGTGGCCTACTAGCGTGGTGGCTAGTCTACTAGTGTAGTGGTTAGTCACTAGCGTGGTGGCTAGTTACTAGTGCGGTGACTAATTACTAGTGCGGTGGTTAGAGTGGTTAGAAAGGTCGGATATAGCGGGGTTGCTGATGTATCATAGCGAGCATTACGGGGAGCCCTCTTACTGGCTTCCCTGGATGCCTGGGCCCACCCCTCCTTCGTGTATATATAGAATAGCTTTCCCCCTTCTTTCTAGATAGTAGAAGGGTAGCATAATCGAGTCTGTTAATGCACTATATGCCTCTTAACTCCCACCTTCCCTGCGTTTCTGGTTATCTTATATTTGCCTTGCCTTTACACTTGCCCTACTTTATAGCACTTGTATAGTCTTAGGACTTGGTGAAAAATCTAGTATTTATACTAAGATTAGTTCACAGGTCGTAGACAGTCTTATGCCATCTAGCTAGCTAGTAAGGCTCTGCTTTTATAGTGACCTTGAGAATTGCAATAGGTTATAAGCCCGGGTTTTACTTCTTTGTTTTAACCCTACCTTTTTGTGTTCACCCCTTAGTCTCTTTTGCTTATTAGTACTACTAATATAGCTATCCTTTGGTATCTTCGGCTTACCCTTATTAACTTCAGCTTACCTATTATCACCTTTGGCTTACCCTTATTACCTATGGTATTACCCTGCGGCAATTAATGGCGTACTTAATGGCAACTTACGGCGTAACTTTACGGCACTTTTAGCGTAACCTTATGTTATTTTCGGCGTAACCTACGGCACCTACGGATTTTATAGTGTAATATCTACCATACTATACCACTATATAACACCTTTGCACCTAGTGTACGATACCTACTGCACTGTACGGCACCTGTTATACTCTTCCACTTATAGCACTTTTGGTACGGCATTTACGGCACCTTTTATATTACGGCACCTATAGCACCTACGGCACCTACGGCACCTACGGCACTTACGGCACCTTGATATTACAGCACCATATAAGCACCTTGAATACCAACGCTATAATACGGACTTGCATAACGCTTACGGCATCCGTGCTTTTTTATATTAAGACCTGCCGCTACATTCTGCGGTTACCTTTTATAGTAGGCTACTAGCCACTATATTTACTAACTTTCCAGCTTATTACTCGACTATTTTGCTAGCTATTCAGCTAGTTATTCCTCTATTTTACAACTATCGGCACCATTTTTCAATAGATTTTTAAACCCTTTTTGCCCACTATGGCAGAGTCAGGATCCTATAAGGTCCCTGAATCCGATACTAAAGTTGATACTAATGCATAGCTATAGCTAGATATGGATGATATGAAATCCCAGATGAATATATTAACTGACCTTATATAGGGCCTAGTTAGTAGGCAAAATAACGATTCCTAGGCTACCTAGGCTATCTAGGCTACTAATAAGAAGTCTACTAAAGCCACTGAAGCTGGACCTTCCACTAAGACTACCACTAAAAATAATGATAGTAAAGCTAACGTTATAGAAATCGACCAACCTTCTATGCCTATAAAATATAAGGGTAAAGAGCCTATTTATACAATGCCACTAATAACTATTACTAACCAAATTAGTAATAGGGCTATTAAGGAATTAGCTAAGACTGCTAACCGCTTTAAGGAGTCCTAAAAGCTAAAAAGCCCCTATAATTTCGACCAGTGGAAGCAGGCCCTTATAATACAACTTAGGGCCTTTAAAATAGCTAACTTTATTAACGACCCCTCTATAGCAAGGCATTTTGATGAGTCTGAGCAGGCACTTCTACTACTAATGCTAAAGAATAGCTATAGTAAAGAAGCTGCAGAGGCTATAGACTAGTGTAATGACCCAGAGGAAGCTTACCTTCTACTAGTAGCCCAGTACTGCTACTCACCAGAAGTATAGCGGGCACACTTATACCCTACCTTTCACACCCTTACACTTACCGGTTATAAAGGCACTTTAGAGGCTTTTAATAGCGAATTTAATAGCTATATTTCTCGCCTTAGAATTCTAGGTTCTAAAATCGACTCTTTCGACTAAATTAACCAGTATCTTTAGGCTGTAGAGGGGGTATTTACCTGCTGGATGGAATGCTAACGCTCTATGATTAGGGCTTATAGCGCCCAAGGTATTATTAACAGCAGCAAATTTAACCTCTAGTATTTTATGGTTGACCTACTAGAAGAATAGCATTCTAAAGGGTCTTCTAAGGTAGCTGCTAATAACCCTAAGCAGCTTAAGGCTTCCAAAGACCCTAAGAAAGGGTCTACTAATGCCGCTTCTACTAATAATAGCAAGAATAATTCTACTAATAATAGGAAAAAAAAACAGCAACAGAAGAAGAAATAAGACTCTAATAATAGCAGCAAATAGCAAGATGTTGAGGCCTTTATTATAGGCAACTATAATACCTAGGATACTAATATATCTTATTCTTCTTCTACTATATCCACTAATAACCAGCCCTTAGCTATAAGCTATAGTGCTAAATTAGGCGGTAGGACCCTGAAGGATGCCCTCCTTTACGATATAGGCTCCACTTGTTATATTGTTAATGATAAGAAGTATTTTACTACTTTTCACCATTTTGAGAAGAATGATAAGCCTGTAATTACTACTGGTGGCGGCCTTATTTCCCCTACTGGTTGGGGCACAGTACGATTTACTGTGCTATAGGGCGTTAATCCTACGAAATGGGGTATTATAGAGCTCAAAAATGCCCTATATATTCCTACCTTAGATATTAATATTATTAGTAGTGTAAAGTATTATGCCGCTAAAGGGGTACTAATTAAAAATCAGCTTTAGTTAGCAAGCTGTAAATGCATCGGCATTTTTAACTTTGAAAAATACGGCTTTTTCCTTCCATAGAAAGGAATAGACACACCACTGCTACATCAACCTTGTAGTCATTATACTACTACTAATAGTATAGTAGTAGAGGTCCCCAGTCCTACTAACCCTGCTGATTATAGTGATCCTAAGGATACTACTATTACCCCCGTTCCTACTACTGCGATTAGTAAGGAACCTGTAGAGGCTACTAGCCCTACTACTAACTCTCCCGCTATTACGACTAGCGAAGAGCCCGCTATTACGACTAGCGAAAATCCCATAGTAGCTACTTATCGGAATCGCTGTCGCAAGGTGCCCAATTGGGCACATTGCGACGGATGTGCCGCGCACACCCGATGCGCACGATGTGGCCACTTTGGCCCCTTTTGCCCCTTTACCCCTGAGCCCGGTAGGGCACGCGGGCAGTCCGGCCCGACCGCGCCGAAGCACGTGACTACAGCACGCACAAAAAGGCCACATCGTGTAATTACTCTTTTGCTTCCTTTCTTTCCTCTTAGTTAGTTATAGTCATAATCAAAGAAGTAATTATACCTTTGACCGGTGACCTCACGGTACTTAATACTATGCGCGCAACCCTACGTATAACTGGGTACCCCTTGATGCAACCAACACTAATTAGTGAAGTTGAAGTTCACTTCATAGATTAGCTAGGACTAGCAAGAAGAGACGATTTAAAAAGATCGTGCTAATAAGGAACGTGATTTAGCCTAATTCAGTCGAAACGGCTTATATATTACGGACTAAGGGATAAATTGATTGTGTCTAACCTTCCCTACTCGTCTATCACGAGGAATAATCGCCAATATCATACTGATTGATTGTATTAGTCAGTAACGATCGCTAAATATCACAATATCTTTGGTTATGCCGGGAACTACAAAATGCTAAATCTATCGTAATACTATTAGTAGGCATAAATGCAGGTTTTTACGCAAGCGACTTAGAGCCTCACAACGGTAAAGGACCTATTTACCGATATATAGTCAAATAAGCAATCGGAACGCCTATAATATCCCGCCCGATTATTGCTTCCTTCCTTCTTTTCTTCCTTTACTAATTATAACCTTCTTTTTATTAATTACTTCCTTCCTTCCTTTATTAATTTACTACCTTCCTTTATTAATTACTTCTTTTTCAATTACTTCCTTTTAATACCTATGCGAAACGCTCCCTATCTCTCTGCCTTTTCCACCTCATCCTTACCCCTATTAATATCATAATGGAGGCACTACTACCGGAAAAGCTTAACCCTTTCGCTAAGATTATCATAAAAGACTAGATCGATTCGATAGACCAAGTTGACCCTATAAATGCTACAGATAAATAGTTATATAATTATATCGCCTACTTTATTAATAGTTACACAATAGGCGATGAGAAGGATGATGATCTATAGGAATAATTCCGTGAGGATTATAATAAGTGGACCGAGGAATTATTCAGCCGTATTAATAAACGGCTCCTATAGGAATTCCAAATAACCCTACGGGAACGTGGGGTATATGTTGGAAGCATAGGATCATTAACAATTAGGACCCTTCTTTATTGCATACAATAAGAGCATATGCCTGAATGGCCTTAAGAAGAAATAGACCTCTAACTTGTACGTAAGACCTTTATATCCCGGTTAAACCTAGATAGGGAATAATTAGTCCCTACTGCTTATACCGAACGGGAGATGCAAATAAACCAGGATGCCCCCTCCATTATAAGCTTAAGGAATTCACTTCCTGCTATAATTGTTCGAATACCCTTATAGATACCGTTACGAATACCTTTATAAATATCCTTGCGATTACCCTCGCGAAAACCTTTACAAGCCCCTTCGACCCCTAAGGACTTTGCAATATTAACGGCACAATAACCCCTTATCCCTCTATCTATATTAAAGAAGGCCCCTATTCCTACCGAAGAAAAAAGGGGCCGGCCGCTATAATAGAAAGGAAAAGCGCCTATTTATAATAGGCTGCTATTTGAGATAGGGGAAAGCTCCCGATAGTAATAATAATATTCAACGGATGATGACTATAGCCCGACCGACTAAATACTTCATCCTAGGGGTTATACCCCTAGCCGAGCTAGCCGAAGCGGCTATCCTAATGCCCCTCGGAATTATAGTATGCCTATAAGGACTAGAGGTCAGGTTATAGGCCCTGATGATGTATTTCAATCAATAGAGAGCGCCGACGGCAATACCCTTAAGGTTACTAGCGATACCCTCTAAGTCACCAATATTAATATCCCCCGATATACCACTACTAGCGGCACCGGGCAAGCCCCTAATATTGATAAAATAGCTGCCCCTGATACTAGATATCACGAATTATGGTATCGCAGCCACAACCTATAGGCATAAATGCCCTAACCACCGGCTCAAATGCCTATAATGCCAAGGATAGGCACGGCACTAGACCCCTCCCAGTACTATCGGCCTACCTAAGCTGATGAACGGACCGTTTTAATAGGAGGACCAGTAAACCTAGACCGACCCGGGTTATAGGATAACCTAGCTAGAGACCCCGCCAGCCTACCGTAAGGCTACCGATAAGCCGTTCTGGAATACTCTCTAGAATAATAATACCACTAAGAAGATTATACCCGAAGAGCCTATATAGAGGCCGGGTTTAATAATATTTCGAAGAAGATATCTGACCTCTTATGCAGCTATCGTATAGAGGATAGATATAGCGGCAAAATAGATGACTTTTTTATACTAAAAGTAGTATCCTTTAAGAGTAAGTGCCGCCTTCTAGGATTGCCCGATTATACACTCATAAGAGCCTTTTAAATCATACTAATTGGCGATATTGAGATATATTATTTTGATAATATCGAATGCATTCGTAATACCCTTACTTTCGACGATATAGTGCGTAAAGTTAAAAGCTATTTTGAGAATGAAAGCATAGAGCAATTCTATTTGTACTATTAGAATAGAATAACGCGTTAATTAAATATCGCGAAATATCTTAATAAGTTAAAGCTTGAATGCCTCAATATCCTACTAGAGGAACTTTAATGCCTATATCGTGGTCTTTTTCCCCCCTTTACAGCTGATATAGAGCTTTATCGGCAAGTGCTTAATGCTATAAGGGATACCCCTAAGTATAGCCAGGCTATATATCGATATGCCTTTATATTCGAAGGCCTTACTGCTGACTTACAGCAATCCCTTTTAATCTACGAGACTACCTATAGAACCTAATAGCATTATTTCCTTTAATAACAGCCTTAGTAATATTAGGATATTAAAGATATTGATACTGATGATAATATAGCGTTATTTACAGATCGTAGATACGGTCAATCCTACAATTAGTATTAATGCCCCTAACGATACGGACCCCTTTAATGCCGCTTTAAATAATAGAATCGCATACTTTTAGCTAGGCCCCATTAAAGATATTGCTTCGTTTATAATAAATTAGGATATTGGTTATCCAACTATACTGCCTAAGAATAATAAGAATTAAAGATATAATAACTGAAGAACCGTTCTAATCGTACCGCCCTTAATGATAAAAAATTCCGCGTTTTCCTATAAGAATACGAAGGGACTGCCAATTAAGCCCTCGAAGATGCTGATTTTAATAATATTATTAAAGATATTAAAGTTATAATAGCAGGGATTATATATTGGGATATAGAGGATACTATCGCACCATAATTTACAGCCACTCAGTATTTCTTAGCCCCTGCATAAATAGAACCGTTACCTTCTTTATCTATCGAGATATTGTAAGCCCTATAGGATGAATTATGCCGATATACCTTCCTGTAAATTGACCCCTTCCGAATACCTTTACTAAGTTCTGCCTTTCTAGAGGAAGAACATTATAGTGATTATACCTTCCGCGGAATCCTCTTGGATACTGGCGCCTCTGGCCTATTAATAGTAGGCATAGGGTAAGTAAAAGCCCTAATGAGAGTAATAAAATCTTTAACAATCGAGTTAATAAATAAGCAGTATACTATTAATTTTAGAGCAGGCTCTGCCATATCTTCTAGTATACTAAATATTCCGATAATATTCGGCAATATCCCCTTCTACGTTTTTAATAGTAGCACCCCTTTTCTTTATTTTATTACGGATATAGATAGGATAGGCATAAAGCTGGATAATATCGATAACCTATTAATCTAAGGGAATATTAAGGTTCTAATTATCAGGAAATGGGGATATTTATAGTGGATTCTTAATGCTATAGATACTACTGCCTTCTACCTCTTATTATAGGAAATCCGTTAGCTTTATCGTCGATTTGGGCACCTCTCTATTAATAGGCTCTCTAAATTGCTTTAACAGGCTAGTTATAATGATATTGACCGCAATATTATCGAGAGTATTACCTATATATGCTATTAATGCCAGATGAATGCTAAGGCACCTAACCGGTTTAAATTCACCCTTAAGGATAACGATACTAGCCAATTTAACTACGAAATTATTATCGATATCCTTCATATTGATAATTGGCCGGTATTATATATCGTAGATACTGCAATAAGCTTCTAGGTAGCTAGGTTCCTCGATCTATAAAGATAGAAGGCCCGAGACGTCTGGAATACCCTTAAGGAATGCTAGATCGATATTTACCTTAGCCCGCCGGATTAGATAGTTTATAATGCCAGACCTAACTTCACCTCTACTAAATTCCGTCATAATGCCCGGCTTTTCTCTATTAATATAGATAAAATCCCCATCGAAGCCTACTATAGTATTAGTAAAGTCGAGAGATACCACGCCCTATTATACAGAGCCTATACTATCGTTAATAAAGAAGTAGGCAACCTATTAATAAGGGAATAGAAACTATAGCTAGCTATTAAAGCCGTTAATAATTCTGCTAGGCCTAATGGCCTTATACTTAAATTATTAGTCTTTAAAGCGTATTTCCGACTTATAGATGATTTACCCCTTAGCCTATTAGTATTATAATATGCCTTAATATTACGAAAGGCTACTAACGAAGCTAGGAAATGCCTCGCTAAGCGATAGGTTCGCGATGCCCTCGCCTAATAGAATGGCCCAAATATATAGCCTATCTACCGACTACCCCTATAGTCCGATGTATAGGTATAGAGAGAAAAGGGTGGATGGTATAGGCTGTACCGGCTAATTAGCCTCGAAGGTAAGACCTATATCATGCAAATGCCATATGGCCCCGTTAAGTTCCGGTCAATAGTTGTTAAGCTATATAACTACGACCCCGATTGTGATACCGATCCCGAAGATATCGTCTATCCCGAAGGCCCGGCCCGCCCCGGCAGGCTAGAAGTTAGGATACCGGCTGCAGCCGCACCTCCAGCCGCGATAATACCTGCAGCCGCGATATATCTATCGCCAGCCATTGGCCCTAATCAAGCCAGGCTAATATCACCAGTAAGGGTGGTATCTGACGTTATGATTAATGAGGACTAAAAAGAGGCTCTCGTTAATGCTATCGCTTCTAATACCATTATTAATGCCTCTTTCCTGACCGCTAAAAAGTAAGCCGACCTATAGCTTGCTAGCTAATTACGCCGGGAAGGCAAAATTACGACCTTTAGAGACCCTTTTGAGCAGTCGGACCGTATAGAGATTAAAGCATTATAGGCCCGTAATATATTTAGATTTATTACTTTTAATATCAGTCAATATGGAGCCTAACGCCTATTTAACTCATATATAGTACGGGAAATCAAAGGTAAAGGCACAGATACGCCGTATGAGAAATTACGACTCGTTATATAAGGTTATAGTGATGATAAAAAGCAATTGATATTGACTCAGTCCCTTATAATCTAACGGGCTAGTCAACGGCTACTTATATTATTAGCCCCATTACTATAACGCTCTTACGGCCTATTCCTTTGGATATAGGATATTATGTAGGCCTATATATAGTTATTAACTACCCTCAATCGGTCGATTATTGCTAAGCTACCTAAGTAAATAGCATACTAATACCCTGATAATACTATTATGGAAGTGGTGAAGCTACTGTACGGAATAGCTAAGGCAGGCATCTACTGGTGGGCGATATACTTCTGGCACTATCGTGAGAAGTTAGGTATAACTACTTTAACCTATGACCCCTATTTGCTAATATCTGCCGGTAATGACCGTACTAATGATATTGACCGTACTAGCGATATTAGCATATGCTTCGGTATCGTAGGTATATAGACTGATGATACCCTTAGCCTAAGTAATAATGCCTTCTTCTAACGGGAAGAATTGGAGCTTACTAAGGCAGGCTTTAATGCCAAGCCTAAGACGAGGCTATTACTAACCGTGCCCCTGATATTTAACGGATGTTGTTAAAATCCTATAGTAGCCTACTAGGCTGCTGGCCTTATGCCCTACTGGCCTACTAACCTTCTGACCATTATACCGCCTCTTGGACTTACGGTAGTCTTACCAACCTTAGGCCTTTGCCTTTTACCTTAGGATTTTCAGTGGATTATTTACTGTATATCAAGTAAGGTAGGCCTTATTAAAAAAGGTGTGGCATTGCTAAATTAGCGTGGTGGGCCTACTAGTGTGGTGGCTAGTCCACTAGTGTGGTGGGTAGTCACTAGCGTGGTGGTTAGTCACTAGCGTGGTGGCTAATTACTAGTGCGGTAGTTAGGGTGGTTGGAAAGGCTGGATATAGTGGGGCTGCTGACGTATTATATACGTGGCATAGCAAGCATTACGGGGAGCTTTCTTACTGGCTACCTTGGATGCCTGGGCCCACCCCTCCTTCGTGTATATATAGGATAGCTTTTCCCCTTCTTTCTAGATAGTAGAAGGGCAGCACAATCGAACCTATTAATACACTACATGCCTCTTAACTTCCACCTTCCCTGCGTTTTTGGTTATCTTATATTTGCCTTGCCTTTACACTTGCCCTGCTTTATAGCACTTGTATAGTCTTAGGACTTAGTGAAAAATCTAGTATTTATACTAAGATTAGTTCACAGGTCGCAGACAGTCTTGTGCCATCTAGCTAGCTAGTAAGGCTCTGCTTTTATAGTGACCTTGAGAATTGCAATAGGTTATGAGCCCGGTTTTTTACTTCTTTGTTTTTACCCTACCTTTTTGTGTTCACCCCTTGGTCTCTTTTGCTTATTAGTACTACTAATATAGCTATCCTTTGGTATCTTCGGCTTACCTTTATTAACTTTGGCTTACCTATTATTACCTTTGGCTTACCCTCTATTACCTACGGTATTACCCTGCGGCAATCAACGGCGTACCTAACGGCAACTTACGGCGTAACCTCACGGCACCTTTAGCGTAACCTTACGTTATTTTTGGAGTAACCTACGGCACCTACGGACTTTATAGTGTGATATCTATCACACTATACTACTGTATAACACTTTTTCCCCTAGTGCACGACTTGTACTGCACTATACGGCACCTGTTATACTCTCCCACTTATAGCACCTTTGGTACGGTACTTACGGCACCTTTTTATATTACGGCACCTACGGCTTCTACAGCACTTACGGCACCTTTATATTACGGCACCATATAAGCACCTTGAACACTAACGCTATAATACGGACTTGCACAACGCCTACGGCATCTGTGCTTTTATACTGAGACCGGCCGCTATAATCTGCGGCTATTTTTATAGTAGGCTACTAGCCACTATATATACTGGCAATCCGACTAGTTATTCAACTATTTTGCTAGCTATTTAGCTAGTTATTCCTCTGTTTTTACAACTATCGGCATCATTTTTCAACGGATTTTTAAACCCTTTTTGCCCACTATGGCAGAGTCAGGATCCTATAAGGTCCCTGAATCCGATACTGAAGTTGATACTAATGCACAACTACAGCTAGATATGGACGATATGAAATCCCAGATGAATATACTAACTGACCTTATACAGGGCCTAGTTAGTAGGCAAAATAACGACACCCAGGCTACCCAGGCTACTAATAAGAAGCCTACTAAAGCCACTGAAGCTGGACCTTCCACTAGGACGACTACTACTAAAGATAATGATGATAGTGAAGCTGACGTTATGGAAATCGACCAACCTTCTACCCCTATAAAATATAAGGGTAAAGAGCCTATTTATACAACGCCACCAACAACAACTATCACCAACCAAATTAGTGATGGGGCTATTAAGGAATTAGCTAAGACTGCCAACCGCTTTAAAGAGTCCCAGAAGCTAAAAAGCCCTTATAATTTCGACCAGTGGAAGCAGGCCCTTACTATACAACTTCGGGCCTTTAAAATAGCTAATTTTGTCAACGACCCTTCTATAGCAAGGCACTTTGATGAGTCTGAGCAGGCACTTCTACTACTAATGCTAAAGAATAGCTGTGGTGAAGAAGCTGCGGAGGCTATAGACTGGTGTAACGACCCAGAGGAAGCCTACCTTTTACTGGTGGCCCAGTACTGCCACTCACCAGAAGTACAGCGGGCACACTTATACCCTACCTTTCACACCCTTACCTTTACCGGTTATAAAGGCACTTTGGAGGCTTTTAACAGCGAATTTAACAGCTATATTTCTCGCCTCAGAATCTTAGGTTCTAAGATCGACTCTTTCGACCAAGTTAACCAGTATCTATGGGCTGTAGAGGGGGTATTTACCCGCTGGACGGAACGTCAACGCTCTATGATTAGGGCTTATAGCGCCCAGGGTGTTATTAACAGCAGCAAATTTAACCTCCAGTATTTTATGGTTGACCTACTAGAAGAACAGCGTTCTAAAGGGTCTAATAAGGTGGCTGCTAATAATAACCCCAAGCAGCTTAAGGCTTCCAAGGACTCTAAGAATAAAGGGTCTACTAATGCCGCTTCTACTAATAATAGCAAGAATAATTCTACTAATAATAGGAAAAAGAAGCAGCAACAGAAGAAGAAACAGGACTCTAGCAACAATCAGCAAGATGTCGAGGCCTTTATTATAGGCAATTATAATACCCAGGATACTAATATATCCTATTCCTCTTCTTCTACCACTATATCCACTGATAACCAGCCCTTAGCTATAAGCTATAGTGCTAAATCAGGCGGTAGGACCCCTAAGGATGCCCTCCTTTATGATACAGGCTCCACTTGTCATATTGTTAATGATAAGAAGCATTTCACCACTTTTCACCATTTTGAGAAGGATGATAAGCCGGTAATTACTACTGGTGGTGGCCCTATTTCCCCTACTGGTTGGGGCACGGCACGATTTACTGTGCTACAGGGCGTTAATCCCACCAAATGGGGTATTATAGAGCTCAAGAATGCCCTATATATTCCTACCTTGGATATTAATATTATTAGCGGTGTAAAGCACTATGCCGCTAAAGGGGTATTAATTAAAAATCAGCTTTGGTCAGCAAGCCGTAAATGCATCGGCATTTTTAATTTTGAAAAATACGGCTTTTTCCTTCCACAGAAAGGAATAGACACACCACTACTGCATCAACCTTGCAGCCATTATACTGTTACTAATAGTATAACAGTAGAGGTCCCCAGCCCTACTAACCCTGCTGATTATAGTGATCCTGAGGATACCACTATTACCCCTGTTCCTACTACTGCAACTAGTAAGAAACCTGTAGAGGCTACTAGCCCTACTACCAACTCTCCCGCTATTACGACTAGCGAAGAGCCCGCTATTACGACTAGCGAAAATCCCGTAGTGGCTACTAGCCCTACTCCTGCCCCTATAACTGCTGATACAGAATATCAGAAGCTATTACAGTTAGCCGGCATTTGGCATATACGGCTAGGGCATATAGGTATTCAGCTACTTAAAAAGACCTGTGCTAATACCCCTGGTCTGCCTAACCTTAATAAGGTTAAAGATGCTGATTTTCGCTGCCTAGCCTGTATCCAGGCTAAAAAGGTTAGAAGACCTTCTAAAGATGCGATACCTAATCCAGCTAAATGCCTGGATATTATAGAAGGTGATACTTTTGCTATATCACCTATGCCATATAACAAACGACCTGTTGCCCTTATATTAGTGGACAGAAAATCCCGATTCCGCTGGCTTTACTTGCTGCCTAATAGGGAAGGCACTATTGTTTTTAAAGCATTACAGAGCTTTATACAGAGCCTACAGGTCAGATATGGTAAAACGCCTGTTGAATTCCACTATGATGGTGGAAATGAAATCAACAAAATGCTTAGTGATTGGCTTGTTGAACAGGGTATAGCTTTTAATACCTCTTGCCCTTATATTCACGAACAAAATGGCCTAGCTGAGCGCTCCATTAGGGTTATAGCTGATAGGCTACGTGCTACTATGGCCTGGTCAAGGCTACCATCTAACCTCTGGTCCGCTGTAATTACTGGCGTTGTTATGCTAGTAAATATAACAGCTGTTACTAATAGACCTTCTAGCCCCTATCAGGAGCTATTAAAGGATTATGACTATATTACGCCGGAGCACTACCCTGATCTTATTAACCTTAGGGCCATTGGAGCAGCTATTGAAGTGCTTATACCACACGAAAAGCGTGTAAAAAGCCGCAAATTAGCGCCCCGTACCGAGCCTGGTAGGCTCCTTGCCACTCTAGGTAATAATACTTACCTAGTCTACCTTCTAAAGAAGAAGGTTGTTACCAAAACAACTTTTATTACCTTTATTTATCAAAATGAAGGTATAGGCCCTATTTCTAGTGGCCTAGAAGGAGACTTTCACAGAGGGCAAAATATAGGTTCAGAGGGGGTATCTAGCAGTAAAGAACCTGCTATTTTACTGGATAACCTAGAAAGCATTCCTGACCCTACTAACTCTACTAACCTTACTAGCATTACTAACACTAATGCTATACCGGATGACCTGGAAAGCATGCCGGACCCTACTAATACTAGCGTTATTAATACTAATGCTACCTTGGATAACCGTCCTACCTTGGATAACCGTCCTATATTACAGTCCCCGGCTACTGCAAAGGATGACCTTATAGATATCCTTACTAGCCTTACTCCTGCCGACCTTACTAGCCCTACTGGCCCTGTTGGCCCTGCTGGCCCTGTTGGCCCTACTGGCCCTGTTGGCCCTGTTGGCCCTGCTAGCCCTGCTAACCCTACTAGCCCTACCGACTTATTCCCTAATTATGATTTATATCACCTAATATGGGATTCCTGCTATACAGCTAAGCGTAAGCTAGCTAAAAAGGCCCCTGATGGTACGCCTAATAGCTGGAAGGATGTGCTACGATGCCCTGAAAAAGAAAAAGACCTTTGGATAAAGGCACTATTTAAGGAATTCGAGCAGCTTTTAGATACTAAAGTCTTCCAATTCATTCCTAAGTCTAGCGTTCCTATTGATAGGAAAATTATACGCAATAAGCCTGTTTTTCGGGTTAAAAAGGATGCCAATAATCAGCCTATAAAATATAAGGCTAGATTAGTGGTTAAGGGTTTTATGCAAATCGAAGGAAAGGATTTTCAGCATACTTATGCCTCTACCTCTATCCCACCTACCTGGAGGGTTATACTGGCTTTAGCTGCTAGGAATAACTGGGAAATAGAGCAGATCGACTTTATAGGCGCCTTCCTAAATAGCGAACTTTCTGAAACTATTTATATAGATATCCCTAACGGATTTCTTGAATTTACGGAAAGTCTACTAACTAATAGCAAGCTTTGGTCTAATATACAGCGTCAACGGCTACTAACTCTGCTTAAAGAAGCCGGTTTTGATCCCTCTATTAAGCAAGCTATTTTACTAAAGAAGGCCCTATACGGGCTAAAACAAGCACCCCGCGAATGGCAACACCGGCTAAAAGACCTGATTTCTAATGAAGGCTTCTTACCTTTAGCTTCTGATGCTGCCGTCTTTTATAATAAGCAAACCAGCACCTTTATCGTTACTTATATTGACGATTGCCTATTAGTTGGTCCAAATATAACTTATATTAACCAGCTAAAAAGGAAATTTCATAAGGTCTATGCTATTGAAGACCGCAGTCCGGCTTCCTTCTTTCTAGGCGTACAAATTATACGAAATAAGAAGGAAGGTCTATTGTGGCTACACTAAGCCCAATTTATAGCAGAGGTCCTAGCTAAATTCGGTCTACAGGATACTAAACCTCAGCTAATTCCACTTCAACCAGGGATTCTAAATGAATCTAGTGGAAAAGACCTTAGCCCTACTAATCAGAGCCTTTATCAGAGCCTTACTGGCACTATAATGTGGCTTATGATGATGACTAGGCCCGACCTAGCATTTCCTATCCAATACCTTTCTCGGTTTATATCGAAAGCAACTAATGTGCATCTAAATGCTGCAAAAGGCAGCTTTAGTTACCTTAAAGGCACTGAGAACCTAGCTATTTGCTTTAGTGCTACTAAAAGTAATTAACAGCCTATTATAGCCGCTTATTCTGATAGCGACTTTGCTAGCTATAAAGAAACCTCTAAATCTACTAGAGGCTTCCTGACTACTATTAATAGTGGTCCTATTAGCTGGCGTTCTAAGCGAGCCTCTTTAGTAGTGCTATCTACTTTAGAAGCTGAATCTGATGCATTACTTGAGACTATCCGCAAGGTACAGTAGCTTTCTAACCTTTGTAAGGAGCTAGAAATTGATATTTTACGCCTTATACCGCTATACTGCGATAACTAGGGCTCCATTTCAAATTCTAACGACCCTAATCAGCACGCTCGCACTAAGCATACGCTATTAAAATTCCGGTATATTAGGGAGCAAGCCCAGCTGGGCTTGGTTAAAATTACCTATTTACCTACTAATAGTATGCCTGCTGACGGTCTTACGAAGCCACTGCCGGGCCCTAAATTTACTAGGTTCCGCGAGTTACTAGGTCTTAGGGCCTGCTAACTTATACTAACTTACTTTTACTAAGGTTTTTCTTATGTTTTTCCTTAGCACTTTTTACTGCATTTTCTTTCCCTATCCTTTATACGATTAGCTTGCTACTACAGTAGCTAATCAGAGGGGGTGTTAAAATCCTATAGTAGCCTACTAGGCTGCTGGCCTTATGCCCTACTGGCCTACTAACCTTCTGACCATTATACCGCCTCTTGGACTTACGGTAGTCTTACCAACCTTAGGCCTTTGCCTTTTACCTTAGGATTTTCAGTGGATTATTTACTGTATATCAAGTAAGGTAGGCCTTATTAAAAAAGGTGTGGCATTGCTAAATTAGCGTGGTGGGCCTACTAGTGTGGTGGCTAGTCCACTAGTGTGGTGGGTAGTCACTAGCGTGGTGGTTAGTCACTAGCGTGGTGGCTAATTACTAGTGCGGTGGTTAGGGTGGTTGGAAAGGCTGGATATAGTGGGGCTGCTGACGTATTATATACGTGGCATAGCAAGCATTACGGGGAGCTTTCTTACTGGCTACCTTGGATGCCTGGGCCCACCCCTCCTTCGTGTATATATAGGATAGCTTTTCCCCTTCTTTCTAGATAGTAGAAGGGCAGCACAATCGAACCTGTTAATGCACTACATGCCTCTTAACTTCCACCTTCCCTGCGTTTTTGGTTATCTTATATTTGCCTTGCCTTTACACTTGCCCTGCTTTATAGCACTTGTATAGTCTTAGGACTTAGTGAAAAATCTAGTATTTATACTAAGATTAGTTCACAGGTCGCAGACAGTCTTGTGCCATCTAGCTAGCTAGTAAGGCTCTGCTTTTATAGTGACCTTGAGAATTGCAATAGATGTATGCTGACGGTCACTACCGACGGCATAATAATATTATGCCAGAAAGGCTAAAGCAAAAAGATTGCTACTATCGATAAGAATGCGCCTACAGTATAGCGTAATTATATCGAGTAATGCGCTTACGGTGCTTATATGGCTACGGTCTACTAGCCTGAGGCGTCCTTTAACCTATCTATCGCAGCATAATACTAGCAACCTGACCCTAAAGATATCGCGAGGTTGAATAAGCGCCTTTAATAGCAGCTTAATAACTAGGATTGCGGCCTACGGTACATTAATGTGGCCCTTGATATAGCTAAGATCTTTATATTTATTGACGGATCCTTTGCCAATAATAAAGATTTAAGCTCCTAGATTGGTTACGTGATTGTGCTAGGGAATAAGGCAGATACTATGGATAATGCCTTTTAGCTGACCGGTAATATCATTACTTATAGCTCTATAAAGAGCAAGCGGGTAATACGTAGCGCACTCGCTTCGGAGCTGTATAGTATGGTACAAGGGGTCGATATCGCATACGCGATAGGCACGACCCTCAATATGATTACTAGTAGGCTGGGATTGCCGAAGATCCCTACGGTTGTGTGTATGGATTCGTTTTTGCTGTACGAATGCCTTATTAAGCTAGGTACTACTAAGGAAAAGAGGCTTATGATAGATATTATGGCCTTATGATAGTTATACGAGCGCCGGGAGATTTATAAGATCTGTTGGATTAATGGGAATGATAATCTCGCCGATGTAATGACTAAGGGAACGCCTAATAAAGCCCTTGAGACCTTTATCGACCGAAATCAGGCTGTTATATGTGTGGAAGGGTGGGTAAAGAGGCCGGTTAATGTCTGATTGCGTTTGGAAGGTATTGGTAATATGATGGGTGGCAAGTGTGTGGATTTTCCTATGTTTAATGTTGTGTTTAATGCGGCCGTTTTTCCTATGTTTACTGCTGCCCCTTTTTGCCCCTTTATTTTGGCTGGGATATTCAATATACCGGCTGTACGGTATAATGCCGGCCGCGCGGCGCGATAGCGTTATCGGCGGCACAACCTACTGAGACCGTGCCGCACTTTTCTTTCTATATGTGCGCCTTATATCCTAGCGATTCCGATGTTTGCTTCTATAAAAAGAGAAGCTGCCAGTATCGGAATCGCTGTCGCAAGGTGCCCAATTGGGCATATTGCGACGGATGTGCCGCGCATACCCGATGCGCACGATGTGGCCACTTTAGCCCCTTTTGCCCCTTTACCCCTGAGCCCGGTAGGGCACGCGGGCAGTCCGGCCCGACCGCGCCGAAGCACGTGACTACGGCACGCACAAAAAGGCCATATCGTGTAATTACTCTTTTGCTTCCTTTCTTTCCTCTTAGTTAGTCATAGTCATAATCAAAGAAGTAATCATACCTTTGACCGGTGACCTCACGGTACTTGATACCACGCGCGCAACCCTACGTACAACTGGGTACCCCTTGATGCAACCAACACTACTAGCCCTACTCCTGCCCCTATAGCAGCTGATGAATATCAGAAGCTATTACAATTAGCCGGCATTTAGTATGTACGGCTAGGGCATATAGGTATTCAGCTACTTAAAAAGACCTGTGCTAATACCCCTGGTCTTCCTAACCTTAATAAGGTTAAAGATACTGATTTTCGCTGCCTAGCCTATATCCAGGCTAAGAAGGTTAGAAGACCTTCTAAGGATGCGATACCTAATCCAGCTAAATGCCTGGATATTATAGAAGGTGATATTTTTGCTATATCACCTATGCTATATAATAAATGACCTATTGCCCTTATATTAGTAGATAGAAAATCCCGATTTCGTTGGCTATACTTACTGCCTAATAGGGAAGGCACTATTGTATTTAAAGCATTACAGAGCTTTATACAGAGCCTATAGGTCAGATATGGTAAAACGCCTATTGAATTCCACTATAATGGTAGAAATAAAATCAACAAAATGCTTAGTGATTGGCTTATCGAATAGGGTATAACTTTTAATACATCTTGCCCTTATATTTACAAATAAAACGGCCTAGCTAAGCGGTCTATTAGGGTTATAGCTGATAGGCTACGTGCTACTATGGCTTGGTTAAGACTACTATCTAACCTCTAGTCTGCTGTTATTACCGGCGTTGTTATGCTAGTAAATATAACAGCTATTACTAATAGACCTTCTAGCCCTTATTAGGAGCTACTAAAGGATTATGACCATATTACGCCGGAGCACTACCCTGATCTTATTAACCTTAGGGCTATTGGAGCAGCTATTGAAGTGCTTATACCATACGAAAAGCGTGTAAAAAGCCGCAAATTAGCGCCCCATACCGAGCCTGGTAGGCTCCTTACCACTCTAGGTAATAATACTTACCTAGTCTACCTTCTAAAGAAGAAGGTTGTTACTAAAACAACTTTTATTACCTTTATTCATTAAAATGAAGGTATAGGCCCTATTTCTAATGGCCTAGAAGGAGACTTTCACAGAAGGCAAAATACAGGTTTAGAGGGGGTATTTAGCAGAGAACCTGCTATTTTACTGGATGACCTAGAAAGCATTCCTGACCCTACTAACTCTACTAACCTTACTAGTATTACTAACACTAATGCTATACCGGATGACCTGGAAAGCATACCGGACCCTACTAATACTAGCGTTATTAATACTAATGCTACCTTAGATAACCGTCCTATATTATAGTCCCCGGCTACTGCAAAGGATGACCTTATAGATATCCTTACTAGCTTTACTCCTACCGACCTTACTGGCCCTACTGGCCCTACTAGCCCTACTATACCTACTAGCCCTACCGACCCTACTAGCCCTACCGACTTATTCCCTAATCAGGATTTATACCACCTAATATAGGATTCCTGCTATGCAGCTAAGCGTAAGCTAGCTAAAAAGGCCCCTAATGGTACGCCTAATAGCTGGAAGGATGTGCTACAATACCCTAAAAAAGAAAAAGACCTTTGGATAAAGGCACTATTTAAGGAATTCGAGCAGCTTTTAGATATTAAAGTTTTCCAGTTTATTCCTAAGTCTAGCGTTCCTATTGATAGGAAAATTATACGCAATAGGCCTGTTTTTCGGGTTAAAAAGGATGCTAATAATCAGCCTATAAAATATAAGGCTAGATTAGTTATTAAGGGCTTTATGCAAGTCGAAAGAAAGAACTTTCAGCATACCTATACTTCTACCTCTATCCTACCCACCTAGAGGGTTATACTAGCTTTGGCTGCTAGCAATAACTAGGAGATAGAGCAAATCGACTTTATAAGCGCCTTCCTAAATAGCGAACTTTCTGAGACTATTTATATAGATATCCCTAATGGATTCCTTGAATTTACAGAGAGCTTATTACTAACTAATAGCAAGCTTTAGTCTAATATACAGCGCCAACGGCTACTAACCTTACTTAAAGAAGCTGGATTTAACCCTTTTATTAAGCAAGCTATCTTGCTAAAGAAGGCCCTATACGGGCTAAAACAAGCACCCCGCGAATAGCAACACCGGCTAAAAGACCTGATTTTTAGTAAAGGTTTTTTACCTTTAGCTTCTAATGCTGCCGTCTTTTATAATAAGCAAACCAGCACCTTTATCGTCACCTATATTGACGATTGCCTATTAGTTGGTCTAAATATAACTTATATTAACCAGCTAAAAAGGAAATTTCATAAGGTCTATACTATAGAAGACCGCAGTCCGGCTTCCTTTTTCCTAGGCGTACAAATTATACGAAATAGGAAGGAAGGTTTATTATGGCTACACCAAGCCCAATTTATAGCAGAGGTCTTAGCTAAATTCGGCTTATAGGATACTAAACCTCAGCTTATTCTACTTCAACTAGGGATTCTAAATGAATCTAGTGGAAAAGACTTTAGCCCTACTGATCAGAGCCTTTATTAGAGCCTTACTGGCACTATAATGTGGCTTATGATGATGACTAGGCCCGACCTAGCATTTCCTACTTAATACCTCTCCCGGTTTATATCTAAGGCAACTAATGTACATCTAAATGCTGCGAAAGGCAGCTTTAGCTACTTTAAAGGCACTGAGAACCTAGCTATTTGCTTTAGTACTACTAAAAGCAATTAATAGCCTATTATAACCGCTTATTCTGATAGCGACTTTACTAGCTGTAAAGAAACCTCTAAATCCACTGGAGGCTTCTTGACTACTATTAATAGTGGTCCTATTAGCTGGCGTTCTAAGCGAGCCTCTTTAGTAGTGCTATCTACTTTAGAAGCTGAATCTGATGTATTACTTGAGACTATCCGTGAGGTATAGTGGCTTTCTAACCTTTATAAAGAGCTGGAAATTGATATTTTACGCCTTATACCGCTATATTGCGATAATTAGGGCTCTATTTCAAATTCTAACGACCCTAATCAGCATGCTCGCACTAAGTATATACTATTAAAATTCCGGTATATTAGGGAGCAAGCCCAGCTGGGCTTGGTTAAAATTACCTACTTACCTACTAATAGTATGCCTGCTGACGGCCTTACTAAGCCACTGCCGGGCCCTAAATTTACTAGGTTCCGCGAGTTACTAGGTCTTAGGGCCTGCTAACTTATACTAACTTATATTAACTTACTAAGGTTTTTCCTATGTTTTTCCTTAGCACTTTTATTGCATTTTCTTTCACTATCCTTTATACGACGATTAGCTTGCTATTATAGTAGCTAATCAGAGGGGGTGTTAAAATCCTATAGTAGCCTACTAGGCTGCTGGCCTTATGCCCTACTGGCCTACTAACCTTCTGGCCCTTATACCGCCTCTTAGACTTATAATAGTATTTCCTTAGGCCTTTGCCTTTTACCTTAAGGATTTTTAGTGGATTATTTACTGTATATTAAGTAAGGTAGGCCTTATTGAAAAGGTGTGGTATTGCTAAATTAGCGTGGTTGCCTACTAGCGTGGTGGCGGCCTACTAGCGTGGTATGGCATTGCTAAATTAGTGTGGTGGCCTACTAGCGTGGTGGCTAGTCCACTAGTATGGTGGTTAGTCACTAGCGTGGTGGCTAGTTACTAGTGCGGTGACTAATTACTAGTGCGGTGGTTAGAGTGGTTGGAAAGGTCGGATATAGCGGGGTTGCTAACGTATTATAGCGAGTATTACGGGGAGCCCTCTTACTGGCTTCCCTAGATGCCTGGGCCCACCCCTCCTTCGTATATATATAGGATAGCTTTCCCCCTTCTTTCTAGATAGTAGAAGGGTAGCACAATCGAGTCTGTTAATGCACTATATGCCTCTTAACTCCCACCTTCCCTGCGTTTCTGGTTATCTTATATTTGCCTTGCCTTTACACTTGCCCTACTTTATAGCACTTATATAGTCTTAGGACTTGGTGAAAAATCTAGTATTTATACTAAGATTAGTTCACAGGTCGCAGACAGTCTTGTGCCATCTAGCTAGCTAGTAAGGCTCTGCTTTTATAGTGACCTTGAGAATTGCAATAATTACCAGCAGATATCAGCAAACAGGGGTTATAGGTTAAAGTAGTTATGCCCAACTTCTCACAATAGTGCCAGAAATATATCGCCCACCAGTAGGTGCCTGCCTTAGCTATTCCGTATAGTAGCTTCACCACTTCTATGATAATATTATCAGGGTATTAGTAGGCTATTTGCTTAGGTAGCTTAGCAATAATCGACCGATTGAGGGTAATTAATAACTACACGTAAGCCTATATAATGTCCTATATCTAAAGAAATAGGCCGTGGGAGCATTACAATAAAGGGGCTATTAATATAAGTAACCATTAATTAGCCCATTGGATTATAGGGGACTAAGTTAATATCAATCGCTTTTTATTATCACTATGCCTTTAAATAATAAGCCTAGACTTCTTGTATAGCGTATCTATACCTTTACCTTTAATTTCTCGTATTATACGTAAGTTAAATAAGCGTTAGGCTCCGTATTGATCGATATTAAAGGTAATAAATCGGAATATATTATAGGCTTATAATGCTTCAATCTCTATACGGTTTGACTGCTTAAAAGGGTCTCTAGGGGTCGTAATCTTGCCTTCCCGGTGTAATTAGCTAGTAAGCTGCAGATCGGCTTACTCTTTAGCGGTCAGGAAAGAGGCATTAATAACGGTATTAGAAGCGATAGTATTAACGAGAGCCTCTTCTTAGTCCTTATTAATTATAACATCGGATACTACCCTTACTAATAATACTGGCCTGACTTAATTAGGGCTAGTGGCTAGCGATAGATATATCGCGGCTGCAGGTGTCATCGCGGCTAGAGGTGCGGCTACAGCCGGTATCCTAACTTCTATCCTGCTAGGACGGGCCAGGCCTTCGGCATAGACGATATCTTTAGGATCGTCTATATCGGGATTATAGTTATAGGGTTTAACGACCGTTAACCGGAACTTAACGGGGCTATATAGCATCTGCACGATATAGGTCTCACCTTTAAGGCTGATTAGCCGGTACGGCCTATACTATCCACCCTTTTCTCTTTATACCTATATATCGGACTATAGGGGTAGTCGGTAGATAGGCTATATATTCAGGCCGTTCTATTAGGCGAAAGCATTACGAACCTATCGCTTAGCGAGGTATTTCCTAGCTTCGTCAGTAGCCTTTCGTAATATTAAGGCATATTATAATACTAATAGGCTAGGGGGTAAGTTATCTATAAGTCGGGGATACGCTCTAAAGACTAATAACGTAGGTACGAGGCCATTAGGCCCAGCAGAATTATTAACGGCTTTAATAGCTAGCTATAGTTTCTATTCCCTTATTAATAAGTCGCCTACTTCTTTATTAACGATGGTATAGGCTCTACATAACAGGGCGTGGTATCTCTCGACTTTACTAATGCTATAGTGGGCTTCGATAGGGATTTCATCTACATTAATAAAGAAAAGCCGGGCATTATAATAGAATTTAGCAGAGGCGAAGTTTAGACTAGCATCGTAAACTATCCAATCCGGCGGGCCAAAGTATATATCGATTTAGTATTCCTTAAGGGCATTCTAAATATTTCAGGACTTCTATCTTTATAAATTAAAGAATCTAGCTGCCTAGAAGCTTATCACGGCATCTATAATATATAATACCGGCCGATTATCAATATAAAGGATATTAACGATAATCTTATAATTAAATTAGCTAGTATTATTATCCTTAAGTGTGAATTTAAATCGGCTAGATGCCTTTACATTTATTTAGCATTAATGATATATATAGGTGATCCTCTCGATAATATTACAGTCAATATCATCATCATACCCGGCCTATTAAAGCAATTTAGTAAGCCTATTAATAGAGGGGTGCCCGAATCGACGATAAAGCTAACGGATTTCCTATAATAAAAGGTAGAAGGCAGTAGTATCCGTGGCATTAAGAGTCCACTATGGATATCCCTATTTCCTAATAATTAGAACCTTAATATCCCCTTAGATTAATAGGTTATTAATATTATTAAGCTTTATACCTATCCGATCTATATCTATGATAGAATAAAGGAAGGGGGTACTACTATTAAGGACGTAAAAGGGGATATTACTGAATATCATTAGGACATTCAGTATACCGGAAGATATAGCAGAGCTAGCGCTAAAGTTCACTATATACTTTTTATCAGTCGCCTCGATAGTTAGGGTCTTCATCAATCTCATTAAGGCCTTTACTTAACCTAGGCCTGCTATAAATAGGCCGGAAGCGCCGGTATCCGGTAGGATTCTGCGGAAGGTATAATCACTATAGCATTCTTCTTCTAGAAAGGCAGAATTACAGTCTAGTAAAGGCATTCGGAAGGGGTCAATTTGTAGGAAGGTATATCGGCACGATTCATCCTGCAAGGCTTACAATATCTCGATAGATAAAGAAAGTAGCGGTTCTGTTTGCATAGGGGCTAAGAAATACTGAGTGGCCATAAATTATAGTGCGATAGCATCCTTTGTATCCTAATATATAACCCCTGCCATTATGACTTCAATATCTTTAGCGATATCATCAAAATCGGTATCATCGAGGTGGCTTTAGTCGGCAGTCCCTTTATATTCCTATAGGAAAACACGGAATTTCCTATTATTAGGGGCGGTATAATTGGAATAGTTCTTCAGCTATCGTGCCTTTAATTCTTATTATTCTTAGGCAGTATAGTTGGATGACCAACATCCTGATTTATTACAAACGAAGCATTTTCTTTAACGGGGCCTAGCTAGAAGGGCGCGATTCTATTATTAATACTATTGATTTAGGCTAAATCGGCGTTAAGAGGGTCCGTATCATTAGGGGCGTTGATACCGGTTATAGGATTAACCATATCTACGATCTGTGAATAACGCCATATTATTATTAATATTGTTAGTATCTTAATATTATTATTGAAGGAAATAATACTATTGATTTATATAAATTGACTCGTAGATAAAGAGGGATCGCCATAGGTTAGCAGCGAGGCCTTCGAATATAGAGGCATGACGATATATGGCTTGGCTATACTTAGGGGTATCCCTAATAGCATTAAGTACTTATCGATAAAGCTCTATATCTGCTATAAAGGGGGGAAAAAGACTATAATATAGGCGTTAAAGTTCCTCTAGTAGGATATTAAGGCATTTAAGCTTTGACTTATTAGGATGTTTCGCAATAATTAATTAAAGCATTATTCTATTCTAATAGTGCAAATAGAATTACTCTATACTCTCATTCTCGAAATAGCTCTTAACTTTACGCACTATATCGTCGAAAGTAAGGGTATTATAAATACGTTCGATATTATCAAAGTAATATATCTTAGTATCGCCGATTAGTATAATTTAAAAGGCTCTTATAAGTATATAATCAGGTAATCCTAAAAGGCGGCACTTACTCTTAAAGGATACTACCTTTAGTATAAAGAAGTCATCTATTTTACCGCTATATCTATCCTCTGTACGATAACTGCATAAGAGGTCAGATATCTTCTTCGAAATATCGTCAAACCCAGCCTTTATATAGGCTCTTTAGGTATAATCTTCTTAGTAGTATTCTAAAGGGTATTCTAGAACGGCTTATCGGTAGCCTTACGGTAGGCTAGCGGGATTTCTAGCTAGGTTATCCTATAACCCAGATCGGTTTAGGTTTACCAGTCCTCCCGTTAAAACGGTCCGTTTATCGGCCTAGGTAGGCCGATAGTACCGGGAGGGGTCTAGTGCCGTGCCTATCTTTAGTATTATCGGGTGAGGTATTAGAGCCGGTAGTTAAGGCATCCGGGCCTATAGGTTATAGCTACAATACCATAATTCGTGATATCTAGCATTAGGGGCAGCTGTTTTATCAATATTAGGGGCTTACCCGGTACCGCTAATAGCGGTATATCGGGGAATATTAATATTAGTGGCTTAAAGGGTATCGCTAGCAACTTCGAGGGTATTGCCGTCGGCACTCTCTATTGATTAAAGCACATCATCAGGGCCTATAACCTGACCTCTAGTCCTTATGGGCATACTATAATTCCGAGGGGCATTAGGATAGCCGCTTCGGCTAGTTCGGCTAGGGGTATAACCCTTAGGATAAAGTATTTAGTCGGTCGGGCTATAGTTATCGTCCGTTGTATGCTGTTATTACTATCGGGAGCTTTCCCCTGTCTTAAATAGCGGCCTATTGTAAATAGGCGCTTTCCCTTTCTATTATAGCGGCCAGCCCCTTTCTTTTTCGGTAGGAATAGGGGCCTTTTTTAATATAGATAGAGGGATAAGGGGTTGTTATACCGTTAGTATTGTAAAGTCCCTGGGGGTCGAAAGGGCTTATAAAGGTCTTCGCAAGGGTAATCGCGAGTATATTTATAATAGCAATCGCGAGGGTATCCGTAAGGGCATTTATAAGGGTATTTATAAGGGTATTCAAATAATTATAGTAGGGAGTAAATTCCTCAAGCTTATAATAGAGGGGGTATTCTAGTTTATTTGCATCTCCCATTCGGTATAAGCAGTAGGGACTAATTGTTCCCTATCTAGATTTAACTGGGATATAAAGGTTTTACGTGCAAATTAGAGATCTATTTCCTCTTAAGGCCACTTAAGCATATACTCTTATTAGAGATAGTAGGTAAGGGTCTTAACTGCTGATAATCCTATGCTTCTAATGTATACCCTATATTCCCATAGGGTTATTCGGAATTCCCATAGAAGCCGTTTATTGATACAGTTAAATAGCTCCTCGGTCTATTCCTTATAATTATTACGGAATTGTTCCTATAGATCATTATCCATCTTATCGCCTATTATATAGTTATTAATGAGGTAGGCAATACGATTATATAACTGTTTGTCTATAGCATTAGTAGGGTCAATCTGCCCTTTTAAATTAGCCTAGTCCTCTATGATGGTATTAGCGTGAGGCCTAAGCCTTTCGGGTAGTGATCCCTCTATTATGATATTAATAGGGGTAGGCGTGTGTATTAGAAGGAAGTAATTAATAAAAAGAAGAAAGAAGTAATTAATGAAAAGGAGGAAGGAAGGAAATAAGGAAGAAGGTCAGGAAGGAAGTAAGGAAGGAAGCAATAGTTAGGCAGGATATTATAGGCGTTCCGGTTGCTTATTTAACTATTAAATATAACGGTAAATAGGCTCTTTACCGTAAATATTATTGCGGTTCAGGGTCGCTTGCGTAAGAACCTGCGTTTTAGCCTGCTAATTATATTCACTGGCTATTACACTATCAGTGTGATATTTAGCGATTATTCTTCGTGATAGATAAGTAGGGAAGATTAGACACAATCAGTTTATCCCTTAGTTTATAATATCTATAGCCGTTCCTCTGAATAGGCTAGATCACATTCCTTATTAGCACGATTTAATCAAACCGTCTCTTCTTGCTGGTCCTAGCTAATCTATAAAGTAAACTTCAACTTCACTAATCAGTATTAGTGTCACATCAAGGGGTACCCAATTATACGTAGGGTTGCGCGCGTGGTATCAAGTACCGTGAGGTCACCGGTTAAAGGTATAATTACTTCTTTGATTATGACTGACTAACTAAGAGGAAAGAAAGGAAGCAAAAGAGTAATTATATAATGTGGCCTTTTTATGCGTGCCGTAGTCACGTGCTTCGGCGCGGTCGGGCCGGACTGCCCGCGTGCCCTACCGGGCTCAGGGGCATAGGGGCAAAAGTGGCCATATCGTGCGTAACGGGTGTGCGCGGCACATTCGTTACAATATGCCTAATTGGTGCCCAATTGGGCACCTTGCGACAGCGATTCCGACATTAATATCCTATTAGAAGAACTTTAATGCCTATATCGTGGTCTTTTTCCCCCTTTTATAGCTGATATAAAGCTTTATCGGCAAGTGCTTAATGCTATAAGGAATACCCCTAAGTATAGCTAGGCCTTATATCGTTATGCCCCTATATTTAAAGGCCTTACCGCTAATTTATAGCGATCCCTTTCTATCTATGAGACTACCTATATAACTTAATAGCATTATTTCCTTTAATAGCAGCCCTAATAATATTAGGATGTTGAAGATATTGATGGTAATATAGCGTTATTTATAGATCGTAGATACGGTCAATCTCATAACTGGTATTAACGCCCCTAATAATACGGACCCCCTTAATGGCAATAATAGAATCGCGCCTTTCTAGCTAGGCCTTATTAAAGAAGATGCTTCGTTTGCAATAAATTAGGATATTAGTCATCCAACCATACTGATAAAGAGCAATAAGAATTAAAGGCATAATGGCTAAAAAACCGTTCTAATTATACCGCCCCCGATGATAAGAAATTCCGCATTTTCCTATAGGAATACAAGGGGCCCGCATAAGGCCTCGAAGATGCCGATTTTAATAATATCATTAAAGATATTGAAGTTATAATAGCAGGGGATATATAATAGGATGCAGAGAATGCTATTATACCATAAATTATAGCCACTTAGTACTTCCTAGCCCCTATGCAAATAGAACCGTTACCTTCTTTATCTATCGAAATGTTATAAGCCCTATAGGATGAATTATGCCGATATGCCTTCTTATAGATTGACCCCTTCCGAATGCCCTTACTACTACTAGACTATAATTCTACCTTTTTAGAAGAAGAACGCTATAGTGACTATACCTTCCGCGGAATCCTACCGGATACCGGCGCCTCTAGCCTATCAATAGCAGGCCTAGGTTAAGTAAAGGCCCTAATGCGATTAATAAAGACCCTAACTATTAAGATAACTAATAAGAAGTATATAGTGAATTTCGGAGTAGGCTCTGCTATATCCTCTAGTATACTAAATATTCCGACGATATTCGGTAATATCCCCTTCTACATCTTTAATAATAATACCCCCTTCCTTTATTCTATTATAGATATAGATAGGATGGGCATAAAGCTTAATAATATTAATAACCTGCTAATCCAAGGGGATACTAAAGTTCCAATTATTAGGAAATAAGGATATCTATAGTGGACTCTTAATGCCATAGATACTACTGCCTTCTACCTCTTATTATAGGAAATCTATTAGCTTTATCGTCGATTCGGGCACCCCTCTATTAATAGGCTTACTAAATTGCTTTAATGGGCTGGATATGATGATGATATTGACTATATTATTATTATTATTAAATTACTCTAGGGGGCTATTCTAAGCTAGAATTGCCTATCTAGTACTCCGGCAAATAATCCGGAAGGGAAAAACCCGAGGTCCGGGGGGAAAACCCTTCCTACTAGTATAATTATAACGACTGGGGAGTCAGGCCCCCAGGGGGGCTAATAGGTTTCCGGCATATAGGGAAGGTAGGTGCGCTATCGCTTAGGATCGTACCTAGCGGTAGTGCTAGGAAGGGTGCGAGAGCGATCTAAAGAAAGTAGGTCCGGAAAAAGGTAGGTCTAGTATCTATAGAGGAGGGGTGGTCCCGGGTCGGTACACTATAAATCGAAAGTGAAATGGAGGTTATATAAGCGGGGCAGCGCCGGCTGTATAGCATGCGCGCCGGTTGTGCGGCGTGTATATCGCGTAGGGGCATTAGAGCAAGAGTGAGGGAATTTTCTATTATTAGGGCTATATCGGCGGTAAATCGGCTGCAGGGGGGGTGCTTAGTAGAAGGCAAATAGTATTAGGTTAGGGTTAAGGTGAGCCGAGTGTAAAGAAAAGGCGTAAGGGCCTTTAATCGGGCGAAAATATAAAGGTATAGGTACCCCCCGATTTTTTAATCCCTTTTTTCTTCTTTTCTATATAGCCGTTATTTTTCTATATATAATCCCCTTAAGCCCCATTCTCTAGCGCTATAGGGATAACGCTAACCTATATAATAGGGCGGTAATAATAGCAGTAGTATTAGTATTAGCGATAGCGGCAGTAATAGCATCAGTAGTAGTAATAGTAGTAGCAGCAATAGCTATAGCAATAGCAATAATAATAATAGTAATAGTATGCCGAAAAAGTCGGCATTTTTAGATAGGGGGGTAGGTGCTATCTACTCCCGCCGTACTAGCATTACTAACCTATTATTATTAGCCTAGCGAGCTATAAGGCTAGCCCTATAACCCTTACCTAATATAAGCTGAAGACCCTAAATATTATTATTACTCTTAATAAGGTAGGACCTAATTAACTAAACCCTAATCTAATTAACATTTAAACGATAGTAATACAGTATAGTGCTATATAAGGCCTAGGGTAGCATATTTTGCGTATACTATAGTAGGGAAGACCTACCGACCTTTTAAATAGACTCCTAAAAACCAGGAGTCTATTTACGCCCTCTTAAGTGCCTAAAAGGTACTAGCCGCAGGGGGAAAGTATATACGAGGTATAGGGACTATATAGGATAGGTGCTAATATAAATAGGTCGATAATTATTATACCCTCTAATTAAGGGTATAGTAGGCGTCGACTGCCTACAGTAGGAGGAAGGTGGCGGTAACGGTAGTAGTAGTAGGGGGGAGTATTACTCCTAAGGTGACTTAAGAGGTACTAGACTTTAAGGAGCATAAAGTAGAAGTATTAAAGGGTATCTAGGCTATATTAAAGCTATTTATCTCTTAGGGGCAGAAGAGGGCGGTAGAGGGGGAGGGGGAGAGGGGGGAGAAGGAGGGGGGCTACTATAGGGGCTAACGGGGGAGGGGGAGGGGGGGGGAGGGGGGCTCTAATATTAATATTATAGCTTTAAAGTAGCTGAAAATTAATTATATTTATCCGCCTATTATATCTCCTCTCTCTTGCGTTAAGATATTATTATTAGATATTAGGGGCGGTATTAGGCGGTCGGGGTCGGCCTAATGCCTCTATAGGGGTAAATCGCTAGAGCGATTAAGCAAGCTAGAATTAGTTAAAGCAGTTAAAGCTAAAGATTTAGTATATAAATTAGTAGGCGAGGCTTAACTTATTAAGGGTAATAGAGATCCCTTAGCGGTCTTAAAAGAGGCTTAGGCTAGTCCTATATAGCTATTAGCGCTATCGTCTATATTTTAAGTAAGAGAGGATTAGGTAATAATAGTCTTTAAGGGCCTCCCTATATTAGCAGAAAGGCAAAGGTATAGTAGGGACTTAGCACTAATAGAGGAAGGAGTTTAGTCTGATCTTTTTTATATAAAGCTAGGTAAATACAGCCGATTTATATTTAAGAAGGCTATTATAGAGCTGAATTATTATAGCTATAGATTAGAAGTCTAGGGCCCTTTTTGCCGCTATAGGCCTATACCGCTGCTATTTTACTTTTACGGCAGCTTAATATTTAGACTATTTAATAAGCTACTCTTTTACTAGGTATTCCTCGGCTATTAGCTACTATAAGTTAAGTTCTAAAAATAGGATATATATCTAAAGTCCTTTATAGTCGCTCTACTAATAATATTAAAGTATCGCTACTACTATAGTAGAGGTATAGTTAATTCGCTTAGCTATCCTAATCTTTACTATCCTTTCTAAGAATCGCTAATAGATATAATTTAGGTATAAATCGATAGGTAGTATAGCCGCTTTAATCTTAAGGATATCTATCGGTATAGCCTTAAAGGCCTTAGTAATAGTTTAAAGGCAAGATAATTATTCTATAATTAGTAATTTTACGATACCTTTTACTATCCTACTAAGGGCAGTAGGGATATACTAAACTCCCGTACTAAAAGCGATAGTAGTGCAAATAACCTATATATAGACTAATTAGGCCTCCCTATATTAATATCCTTATATAGAGGCTACTATCGCTATAAGGGCGAGTCGCTACCGCTCGAGCTTTTTAGCTATTTTTATACGGTATTTATGCTACTAAAGTTTTCGGTAGATTTTAACCCCTAGGAAATAGGCATACTACTTTAGCTAAATTATTATAGTCCCGAGTCAGACCGGTATTTTATCTACCTTATAGGCGTATATAAAATAGATAAGCTTATTTTTCTTTAGGTTGAAATTAAGCTTAGCTTATTTAGACTACTCTTTATAGATTATTTATACTTTTTCGAGTAGGGTCTAAATCTCCTTTATACTCCTCCTATATACTATAATATTAGTATTATTTATAAACCCTAAGGTAATAATAGAGGCTACTTCTTTAAGCCTTTCGTAGAGTAATATAATATAGATTAAAAAAAGGATAGGGGAAAAAGGGGACCTTTATAAGACCCTAGCGGTAATAGGTAGGTTATCGGTTAATTTGCCCTTAAAGTAAATTCGCGCTATATAAGAGTCGGTAAAGCTATAGATTTATACCGTAATCTATAATAATAATCCTTTTTCTAAGAGTAGATAGGTAAGTCAAATATAGTTTATTATATTAAAAGCTATAGATATATTAAGCTAAAGGAGCGAGGCGATCCTACTATAATGCTATACTATACGAACTATTTCTATAAGAGTACTAAAGGCTATATCTATAGAACGATTAGCTTTATTTCCTATCTAAAGGTCTAGGAGTAAATTGCCCTCCTTAAGGGCGGTAGTAAGCCAGCATACTATTATAGCTTTTAGGACTTTACTAATTAGGTTAAATAAAGATATTAGTTTTTAGCCTCCCGCTTTAGAATATTCCTTTAGTTTTTTTCCTAACTTTCTTAGTATGACTATATAGGCCTCCCGGAATTAAGCCAGGTAGTGCCTAGTGCAGTAGGACTCGTTAAAAAGGTAAATAAAAGCTATAATTAAAAGGGGGCTATATGCCTTAAGGAATCCTATAGGTAGCCCGTCCGGTCTAGGGGCCTTTTAGCTGGCTATATAGTAAAGGGTAGTATAGACCTCTTTATATATAAATCTCTTATACGGCGGGAACTTTACGTTAGCGAGTTAGGGGAAGGTTAGGTCTGGTATATCCTTAAATATTGTATAGGATTAAGGGAAGAAATATTAAGTAAGGACCTATGCTTTTTCGCTATATATAGTTGCTAAAGGGTAGTTAAGGCTAGCGCATTTAAGTAGTAGGATCTCCCTAGACTCGGAGGGGAGGCCGCTATATAGTCTAGCCTATCGTTCTAAAGACTAAAGGTTTATATTCTATACTATAGCTTTCCTTAATGCCTTTCTCTAGGAGTATTATTACTTTTTTTATATAACCTAGGTTTAGGTAGCTCTTACGTTTTAGGCGGCCCTATAGTTTTTAGGGGTATAGCATACTACCTACTTCTAGTATGCTTTCTTTGTAGCGATAGCAGCTATTTTTATACGGTTATTCTACTACGGTTCTATAGTAGGGGCTCTAGGAGTTTTTTTTAGGGCCGCAATATCTATAATCTTTTAGAGTTAGTGTTGCAAAATGGTGATTCAGAACACTGTTGGAAATGTACTGGATACCGACAGTGGCGTACAAGGCGTTGCAAAATAAAACAAAGAGCTGGTTAAAGATTTAAAGCACACAAGAGGTTGACCAGAGCAAAGATGTCAGGGAAATCTGATTCTAATTGTTGGTGACTATTCTAGCTAGAAAGAGGGAATTTTGGGCATATTTCTACCATCTTGAAAAAGTGGTTGAAAATAATGAAAAACCGCAAAAATAGCGAAAAAACCCGACGAAAAGTCGGTCTGCCTAATATCCTACCCAGTGCATACCCAACCAAGCCCAGTGGCTTATAGCGGTGTGCCGGATGCCCTATAACAGCCTGCCGTACGGGCCGGAAGCCCTATATCGGTCTGCCGTAAATGACTGGTGTAGCGGGTGACTGTATGTAGAAGGCCGAAAGTGCTGGTTTGCCCATTTGGTAATCCCGTAGAAATGCGCCGCCTGTTGTGGGCCCTGTGGCCCGCTGTGACCGGCCGCTGTGGCCGGCTGTGGGGCGCTGTGCCGGTGCCGTGACCGGCGCTGTGGCCCACTGTAATCGGCGTTGTGGGGCGCTGTGCCCTACTATAGCGCCTGGTATAGCCACCGCGATATCTCAACGTAAAGACGTCGTACGGTAGCGAGACTAGTACCAAAATACAGCTAAAAAGGCGCTGATTTCAACACCCCCTCTGATTAGCAACATGGCTAATCCTAGCGTTAGAATGAAAGAAAGAAACCCTATAAAAAATCAGAAAAAAAAGATGATGATGCTATAGGGATTGCAGCCCTAATAGCTGCCGAAATATGGGGAATTTCGGGCTTGGAAGTGGTTTGGTAAGTCTATCCGCAGGCATATCTGTCGTGGGTAAATAAGATATTTTTACTAGGCCACCGTGGGCCTTCTTACGTATATACCGGAATTTAAGCAAGGTATGCTTAGTGCGGGCATGCTGATTTAGGTCATTTGCATTAGAAATAGACCCTTGGTTATCGCAATATAGTGGTATCGGGCATTGAATATCGACCTGGATTTCTTTAAATAAATTAGATATCCACTCCACTTCGCGAATTGCCTTAAGTATTGCATCAGACTCGGCTTTAAGTGTTGATAAAACCACAGTCGAAGACCGTTTTAACCTCCAGCTAATAGGCCCACCATTCAAAGTAGTAAGATAACCACTAGTGGACTTCGAAGTCAGCCGGCACCCAGCAAAATCACTATCAGAAAATGCAGCTAATACTACGGTAGCTTTAGCGGCTCGGTAATAAATGGCTGTATTTGCCGTACCAGCTAAGTAGCGGAAAGTGCCCTTAGCAGCATTAAGCTGTATAGTGGAAGCCTGTTGCATATATCGTAATAGGTATTGCGTTAGAAAGGCAAGGTTAGGTCTTAACATCATCATCAACCACATCGATGTCCCTACTAGCTGCTGGAATAAGTGTTGATTACTAGCATCTAGCGGCGTATCTTCAGCCTTAGTAAGTATACCGGGCTATAGCGGGATTAGATGCGGTCGTGCGTCCTTAAGGTTGAATTTCTCAAGGACTTCTGTAATAAATTGCGATTAGTGCAGCTATAATAGGCCTTTTTCTCTATCCCTAATAATCTGCACTCTAAGAAAGAAGGAGGCAGGTCTTCGGTCTTCTATAGCATAAACCTTATAGAACTTGGTCTTAAGCTGGTCAATATAGCTAAGATCCGGACCAATAATTAAGCAGTCATCCATATAGGTCACAATAAAGGTATACGTTCTTTTATTATAGAAGACGGCAGCATTAGAAAGTAATGGCTTAAAACCCTCTTGCACTAGAAGGTCTTTTAACCGTAACTGCCACTCGCGAGGGCCTTATTTTAGCCCATATAAGGCTTTCTTCAATAGTATAACCTGTGATGCAGAGGGGTTATATCCAACCTTAGTAAGTAAGGCTAGAAGTCGACGACGCTACTAGTCAGACCATAAGGCTGGGTTAGGTGAGAGTAGGCTTTCTGTAAATTCTAGAAAACCAGCTAGAATCTCTATATAAATCGTCTCTAGCAGTTCGCTATTTAGAAAGGCACCAATAAAGTCTATTTGCTCTATTTCCCAGTTATTTACAGCAGCAAGAGCAAAGATAATCCTCTATATTAGTGGGATCGACGTAGAGGCATAGGTCTCTATAAAGTCTTGCCTAGATACCTGCATAAAGCCTTTGATAACTAATCGTGCCTTATATTTAACCGGGTTATTATTCGCATCTTTCTTAATGCGAAAAACAGGCCGGTTACACAATATTTTCCTATTAGTAGGAATACTAATCTTAGGAATAAATTAGAAGATATTTAAATCGATTAATTACTCGAATTCCGAAAATAAGGCTTTTACCCAGCTATCCTTATGTAGGCTGTGTAAGACTTCCTTCCAGCTATTAGGCACACCTTCTAGGGCCCGTTTTGCAGCCTTAATCTTTACTGCATAATAAATATCGTAAAAAGTATAGGAAGGGGGGAAATCCTATATGGAAGCCTCTAGGGGGCTGCCTAGGTATTTAAAAATCTGGTCGTTTTTTGGCTGGGTGGGTGGGAAAGCACCCTATTGGTCAGTCTATAGGTCAGACTATTGGTCAGACTATTGGTTATTAGTCTGTAGGTCTAAAAGTGACCTATAGTATCCATAACCTAGGATACCTTATACGTCTCGTATCTGTAGCTATATTCTTCCTCGAATTCTACCTTTAGTAGCCCTAACCTGGTATAGCTGAATAGGCACCTTTTCTGATATTCGAAATATTTTCTCCTACGGTCTCTTATTTAAGGCGATATCTGGACTCTTGAATTTTAGATATTCTAGTATAGGCAGCGTTTTACTATAGCGAAATGCTGCATTTACTAGGAAGCTGGGCGAAAAGGCAGAATCTATTATATCGGAAAATCGCAGAAAATTAGTGTGTGTGGGGCTTTAAGATTCGGACCATTAAAAATTTGTTATGTGGGGCAAGTTAGAATTTTTACTTATATAGGTTATACCTACTTTTATAACGGATTCGGAAAATCTCTATGGTTGAGATTCCTAGTGACAAGAGCTTTCTATATTTCTTAGTATTTGCAGCCTTTTTATATAGGAAAAAGGCGCATTTTCCTTAGCCGGTAAAAGCAGACCATCTTGCTTAAGCTAAAAAGCTAAGTTAGGCTGAAGCGATTTAGAATCGAAAGACGGCGAATTGCTGGGAAATATTGCAGAGTGCTATGGCGGGCTAATTGGTAGGCCTACTAGTTGTGGCAGGCCTATTGGTTGTGGTAGGCCCGCTGGTTGTGGTGGATCCGTGTGCTGTATTAGGCCTATTTGTGGTGGGCTTGTGGGCTGTGTTGGATCCGTGGCCTGTGGTAGGCCTATGCCTTCGATTAGGCCTATACCGTCGGTCTTAGACGAAATAGGTATATTTAGGCGAGGCGACTTCTAGATAGGCTTTTCTAGAGCAATTTGGTCGATGTTTACCCCCTCTAAATTAGAAGGCGGTTGGAAATCAAAAGTGCCCTTTAGGCCACTTGAAATAGGGCCTATACCTTTATTTTAGTAGGTAAAGGTAATAAAAGAGGTCTTAGTGACGACCCGGCGATATAGGATGTAGACGAGGTAGGTGCCGTTACCTAGCGTAGCTAGTAACCTACCTGACTCGGTCCGGGGGGCTAGCTTGTGGCTGATGACCCGTTTTTCTAGAGGGATTAATACCTCTACAGCCGCACTAATAGCCCTAAAGCTAGTAAGGTCGGGTAGGTAGTAGTGCGTAATTTCCGGAAAGTCCTTCTTTAATTCCTCGAAAGGTGACGAAGAATAGTTTATAACTACTATTAGATTTACTAAGGTAGTAATACTAAGAATCACTATAGACTAAAGGTAAGAAGGTAACCGAGACTAAAGTATAGTAGCTCTAAGTCGGTTAATAATAACCCGTATAAAGCGTTCTGCTAACCTATTTTGCTTATGAATATAAAGGGAAGAGGTTAAAAAATCTATACCCTTAAGAGCTAGCTAGGCTGTGATAACATTATTGATTTCCTTGCTACTATTATAGTGGAATTCAATAGCTGATTTGCCGTAGCGATTCCTAAGACCTTGGAAGAACCCCTGTAATACTGGAAATACCGTAGGTCCCTCCTTATTAGGTAGTAAATATACCTAATGGAAGCGTGATTTCCGATTAACTAAGATGAGGCAAATAGGGCGTTTGTTGTATAGTAGAGGGTTAATTTGGAAGATATCACCCTCTATAATATCCAAATAATGCATAGGGTCTGGTATAGCCCCTGATGTAAAACGCCGAACTGACTTTGCCCTTTTATAGGCGATGCAGTTGAAATTAGAATCCTTTACCTTACTGAGATTAGGTAACCCTATGGTTGATGCACAGGTTTTCTTTAAAAGTTAGATTCTGATATGCCTAAGCCGGATATGCTAAAGTCCGGCTAATAATAGCAGCTTTTGATATTCTGTATTAGTAGCTGGTATTGTGATTGGGGCTGGGTTAAGGGCGACCGGGGCCCTCTGTGGTGGTTAGGCTGTATTGGGAATAGTAGCCTCTATTGGTACTACCGAAAAACTAGGACTAGCTGGTGGGTTAGCTTGCGAATTAGCTGGTGGAAGTGGAAGGTCCGAGTCAGCTGGTGGGGTAGGTAAATCCTCTGGCAGGGGATATTCCTCGTATTCTTCTAGGTTAGCTAGGGCAGGTATTTCGACCGAGATATTATATATAGCCAGGTAATTTTGGCTGGTATGGTGTAAAAACGGCGAATCTACCCCTTTCTATTATAAAAAGAAGCCATACTTCTTAAAATTAAAAAGCCTAATACACTTATTGTTGCTATTAACTAGGCTTTAGCCCTAAATACTGCCACGATTTAGATAGTATTTAACGCCGCTAAAGATGTTGATATCAAAAGCTGGTATGAAGAGGGCGTTGGTTAGCTCTAAGGTGCCCTATTAAGGTGGGTTGGTGGCCTATAGTATGGTAAAACGCGCTATGCCCCACCCACTGGGCTTGATTGGGCCACTACTTGTGCTGATGACTGGTCTATTTCCGGTATAGTGTTGGAAGTAGGTGAAATGCTTTTTATTATTGATGATATACACCGTAGAACCAGTATCGTAGAGCAAAGAATCTGTTGGCGTTTTCCCACCGGATTATACACTATAGCTAGTAGCTAAAAATTGCATATATTCGCGGTCCTGGAAGGAAGAATAGGCTATCTCACTAGGTATAAGACTTAGAGTGTTATAATTTCCTAATATAAAGGAATTAATAGTCTTTTCCTTTTTATCGGTCTTTTATAGGGTATCTGCTTTATTAGCTGAATCTTTCTATTCTTTATTCTTCTTCTTATTTTCCGGCTTACTTTATGTAGCTGAAGAAGACCCTTATTGGGTAGAAGACCCCTATTTGTTCTTTTTATTGGCGTTAGTGGTAGTGTTTCTACCACCCTTACTAGTGTTATTACTAGCTGGCTTGCTACTGTTGCTATTAGTAGCGGCACCCTTAACCTTTGCGAGGTAGGTGGTAGCCCTTACTACTAATGACCTTTTAATGCATTATTCTTCCAGTAAATCAACTATATAAAATTGCAGGTTAATATTTGATGTATTTCCCTAAGTATAGGCGATTCTTATTATTGTGCGGTGCCATTCTACCTACTGAAAAAAGACCCCTTCTACAGCATGTAAATACTGGCTGATTTGGTCGAAAGGTTGTATATAGGAGCCTAAAATTTGCAGCCTGGATAGGTAGCTATTAAAGGAGGCGTTGAAAGATTCTAAGGTACCCTTATAGCCTATAAAATTTAGTTGATGGAAGGCAGGGTATAGGTGGGTCTGCTATACGTCTGATGAGTGAGAATACTGTTTGGTGAGTAACATAAAGGCTGACTCTGGGTTAGTGCACCAGTTGATAGCGGCAGCTGGTCCTTCTGTATAACTATTCTTGATAAGTAATAGTAAAAGTGCTTACTCTGAATCGTTAAACTTGCTAGCAATAGAAGGTTCTTCGATAAATTTGGCGATATTAAGTGCCCTAAGTTGAATTATAAGGGCCTGTTTCTATTGGTCGAAGTTAGATGCCCCCCTTAGCTTTTAGGATTTTTGGAATCCGTTGGCTGTTTTAGCTAGTTCCTTGATAGCTATAGCGCTGACTTGGCTGCTAATGCTAGATGGAACCGGCAGGGGTTGCTGCTGGGCTTTGGATAGTAATGGTGGGTTATTTCCTTTACCTATAGGGGTTTGGAAGGTATCTATATCCATTATATCCTAGGATAGTGGGCTAGCAGCAGGCTTGATTAGTCTGTCTACTAAGGTGCCCACCTTATTAGCCAAAAAATCGATTTTAGAATTAATTCGATTAAATTTATAGTTGAATTCTTTTCTCATTTCCTATTAGTCTTCCCTAAGCTGGGCAATTTCCTAGTCATTATCAGATTCTTCTACCTCTGCCGTATTAGGGATTTGGTAGCCTGGGTTATTGTGGCCTGGGTTATTATGGCCTAGGTTATTAGTAGGAACGTTCTGACTAGCCATTATAGGAAGAGAAAAGGTGCCGGAAAGTCTTTAAAAATGCAAAGAAAATTAAGACTGAAAATCTAGATAAAACTAGAAGAAAGCTGCGTTAAGGAATAACCTTAGAAAATCCTATTGCAAAAAGGATGTATTGCAGCTTGATGTGGTAGTTAGGTTCCTAAATCTAGGATGATTAGTCCCTTATTAGTAGATTTCTAGAAGGTTAGCTGCTAAATGCGTTAAAATCCTAAGTTAGCGTAAAAAAAAGTCTTAAGCTGGAAGCCTTAAGACACCGGGCTTATAACCTATTGCAAAATGGTGATTCAGAATACTGTTGGAAATGTACTAGATACCGATAGTGGCGTACAAGGCGTTGCAGAATAAAATAAAGAGCTGGTTAAAGATTTAAAGCGCACAAGAGGTTGACCAGAGTAAAGATGTCAGGGAAATCTAATTCTAATTGTTGGTGACTATTCTAGCTAGAAAAAGGGAATTTTAGGTATATTTCTACCATCTTGAAAAAGTAGTTGAAAATAATGAAAAACCGCAAAAATAGCGAAAAAACCCGACGAAAAGTCGGTCTGCCCAATATCCTACCCAGTGCATACCCAACCAAGCCCAGTGGCTTATAGCGGTGTGCCGGATGCCCTATAATAGCCTGCCGTATGGGCCGGAAGCCCTTTATCGGTCTGCCGTAAATGACCGGTGTAGCGGGTGACTGTATGTAGAAGGCCGAAAGTGCTGGTTTGCCCATTTGGTAATCCCGTAGAAATGCGCCGCCTGTTGTGGGCCCTGTGGCCCGCTGTGACCGGCCGCTGTGGCCGGCTGTGGGGCGCTGTGCCGGTGCCGTGACCGGCGCTGTGGCCCACTGTAATCGGCGTTGTGGGGCGCTGTGCCCCACTATAGCGCCTGGTATAGCCACCGCGATATCTCAACGTAAAGACGTCGTACGGTAGCGAGACCAGTACCAAAATACAGCTAAAAAGGCGCTGATTTCAACAGTTAGTAAGTAAGCCATTTAGTATATATATCTATTTCTTCGGGAGAGCTAAGTAGGGCTATAATAGCGGTAGGCGTAAGGCGGTTTTTAGCTTCTGCCTAAGCGAGGTATTAGTTAAGGGATTTCTAGCTATTTTTCGGGTGGGCTTTAGCGGCTTATAGGTTGCTAGTATCGATATAGATAAGCTATAGGATATAGTCAAACCCGGCGAGGTCTATATTACTAAGGTATTTAATAGTGAGGTCTTATATAACTTAGGTATAGTTTATAGTGCTATTTTTTTTACTTAGCGCTTACTATATAATTTTGCTATAGGGGGTCGCTAGGCTGAGTCTCTATTGCATTATAAAGTCGAAAAGGGTATTAATATTAGGTAAGGTTCTATCTAGGCTATCCTATAAGGGATAATATATATTAAAGTCCCCGATAAATATACTTTAGGGTTAGGGCAAGAGCCTTATAAGGTCCATAAAGGGGATAGTCTAATTATATTTATAGCCTAGGGAATAAATAGAGTAAATATCGGTTTTAAGGAGGCAGACCTTATACTAATTAGGTCCTTTCTTAGTGATCTATATACCGGGACTATACCACTTATAGATATATATCGCCGCTCGTCCGCTATAGGCTGCTAATATATACTTACTAAGGCTTAGGCTCGGCAGGGCGCAATTAGGCGCGGCAGGTTTTTAGATTACTATAATATTAGGTTCGCTTCGGTAGTAAAATACTATTCGTATAAAAGAGGTTTTCTTTTATATATTCTAATAGAAGACTAATATTATGCAGATAGGTATATAGGGGTCGGTAGCAGCAGTATATCGATAATTATAGTAGAGGTAGAGGTCGGGGCCAGAGTAAGTATAGATTCTAAGGCCGATAGGGTCTTAGTCTATCCTAATATTAGGACCGGTTATAAGAACGCGGTAAAGGTATAGTTTAATCTGGCGTTAAATATTCCTCTAGAGATAAAGCCCCTTCGGCTAAGGCGGCGGCTATATTTATATAAGAAGGATCTTCTTAAGATAATACGCTCGATTAGTTCCCTTAGGGGCGAGGCGCTAGCTGCTTTATATCGGTTCTATTCTGCAATAAGAGTAATATTTATAGATATTATAAGAGGCGCTATAAAGAGCCTAGGTCGGCTAGTATAAGAATTCTTAGCTAAATCCTATTACTTATTCGAGGTTCTATAGAGGCAGGATTATACTAAGTACGGGCCTTTATAATTAAGGTATAACTCCCTTTATCCGTAAAAGACTATTAGGTAGGCCTACTCCCCTTTTAGATGCCTTTCCGCGCTATATCGGCTGCACCGCGGGGCCGCTATATAGTAGGCCGCGATATATCCAAACTTAAAGCAGTTATAGTACTATTTAAGGTATAAGGCATTATTATAAGGTTCAGCTTCGAATATCTCTGCCTAGTAGATAATACTAGACTTATAGAACTTATTAGTCAAGTCAATAGAGTTTATGCCTATAATTAGGGGCGTACGTATAGCAGTCCTATATAGGTAGTAGGGGGAGGTTCTAATAAAGCTTTCTTTATTCGCTTTAGTAAGGTTTCGGTAGATTTCTTTAGTTACGATATTCGCTATATAGCTAGTAGGGAAATTCTTAATAATAAGACTAAATAAGCATTAGTTTAGTTCTATCTCCTGCTTAAAGGCGGGTCGGACCTAGGTTATATCGGCGATAAGACTTTTTATTACTTTTTCTGTAAAGGTGATAATAGTATCGCCACTATATAGCCTATATACTGCAATCGCGGTATTCCTAGTAGTAGCTCTATTAATGGTATCTATAATTTCGACTGGTATTCGGTTATATAAGACCTCGCTAATACTATTGCCTTTAATTAAAATTTCCCTATAGATATATGGCAGGACCGGAAGGGGAGCGATAGTATATTAAGGTGGTATAATAATGGCGGCGTGTCCTCGTGCCGCGATATTTGCCTAGGTGGTAGCCGGCGCCTATTTCGGGATATCCTAAAGGGCTAATTTAATAGCTTTTTTAATAGTCTTCAAAATTGTATTAGTAAGGGTGCCGATAGGGTCCGAGGTGGCCTTACTGCGGGCCATATCGGCTATAGTTTCTATAATTTCTCGCATTTATCCTAGCACCGCTAGGGGGATATAATCTTAGAGCTCTTTCATCGATTCTTTAATTATAATAGTAGCGGGTCGCTTCTGCTTTTAGGCAGGCTCGGTTTCGGTCTGGTTATACTGCATGCTATTCGCGATCGTGGTGGTAGGGTTATAGTAGCTATATATAATGCCGCCCCTATTCCCTCTATCGATATCTATTACTTTATTCGCGCCTGCTATGCCTACTCTTTGGATGCGATGCGCTATAGGCAAGGGGGGTAAACAGACGAGAGGAAGCGATTAGGATTATTAGAATTGATTTTAGAGGCGGTTCCGTGCCGCTACCTAGGTGCGGGCGAAATCGCGAAGAGTTTTTTTTTCTAAGTCAGCGCTATGATATTGACTATAATATTATCGAGAAGATCACCTATATATGCTATTAATGCCAGATAAACGTAAAGGCACCTAGCCGATTTAAATTCACGCTTAAGGATGACGATACTAGCTAATTTAATTACGAAATTATCGTCGATATCCTTTATATTGATAATCGGCCGGTATTATATATTGTGGATACCGCGATAAGCTTTTAGGCAGCTAGATTCCTTAATCTATAAAGGCAGAAAGCCTATAATATTTAGAATGCCCTTAAGGAATATTGGATCGATATATACCTCAGCCTGCCGGATTAGATAGTATACGATACTAGACCTAATTTTGCTTCTGCCGAATTCCGCTATAATGCCCGGCTTCTATCTATTAATATAGATGAAATTCCTATAGAAGCCTATAATAGCATTAGCAAAGTCGAGAGATACTACGCCCTATTACGTAAAGCCTACACTATTGTTAATAATAAAGTAGGTGACCTAATAACAAAAGAACAGAAATTATAGCTTACTATAAAGACTGTTAACGACTCAGCTGGACCTAATAGTCTGGTGCCTATATTATTAGTCTTTAGAGCATATCCTCGACTTACGGATAATTTACCCCTTAGCTTATTAGTATTATAATATGCTATAACGTTACGAAAGGCCACTAATGAAGCTAGGAAATGCCTCGCTAAGCGACAAGTTTATAATGCCCTTGCCTAATAGAACGGCCCGAATATACAGCCTATCTACCGACTACCCCTATAGTTAGATATATAGGTATAAAGAGAAAAGGGTGGATAGTATAGGCCGTACCGGCTAATCAGCCTTAATAGTAAGACCTATATCGTATAGATACCATATAGCCTGGTTAAATTCCAGTTAACGGTCGTTAAGCTATATAACTACAACCCTAATAATGCCGAAGATATCGTCTATACTAAAGGCCCGGCCCGCCCCGGCAGGCTAGAAGTCAGGATACCAGCTACACCCGCACCTCCAGCCGCGATAATACCTACAGCCGAGATATTATTAACGATACCTACAGCCGCGATATTATCGATAATACCTATAGCCGCGATATACCTATCGCCAGCCACTAGGTCTGATTAAGTCAGGCTGGTATTATTATCCCTACCGCCAGCATATATGATATCCGACGTTATAATTAATAAGGACTAAGAAGAAGCTCTTATTAATGCTATAGCTTTTGACACTATTATTAATGCCTTTTTCCTAACCGCAAAAGAGCAAGCCGACCTACAGCTTATTAGTTAATTATACTAAGAAGGAAAGATTATAACCCTAAGAGACCCCTTCGAATAGTCTAACTATATAGAGGTGGAGGCGTTATAGGCCCGTAATATATTCCGATTTATTACCTTTAATATCGGTAAATATAGAGCCTAACGTCTATTTAACTTACGTATAGTACGAGAAATTAAGGGTAAAGGCATAGATATACCGTATAAGAAGTTACGACTCGTCATATAAAGTTATAGTGATAATAAAAAGCAATTGATATTAACTCAGTCCCCTACAATCTAATAGGCTAGTTAACGGTTACTTATATTATTGGCCCTATCACTATAACGTTTTTACGGCTTATTTCTCTAGATACGTGATATCATATAGGCCTATATGCAGTTATCTACTACCCTTAATAGATCGATTATCGCTAAACTACCTAAGCAGATAGCGTATTAATACCCCGATAATACGATTATGGAAGTGGTAAAGCCACTATACGGAATAGCTGAGGCAGGCACCTACTAATAGGCGATATACTTCTAGCACTATCGCAAGAAATTAGGTATAACTATATCAACCTACGACCCCTGTTTGCTAATATCCGCCGGTAATAACGATACTAACCGTACTAACGCTCCTAACTATACTGGCGATACTAATATATGCTTCGGTATCGTAGGTATATAGACTAATAATATCTTTAGCCTAAGTGATAATACCTTCTTCTAATAGGAAGAATTAGAGCTTACTAAGGCAGGCTTTAACGCCAAGCCTAAAACGAAGCTATTACCAACTATACCCCTAATATTTAATAGGTATATACTGACGGCTAATGCTGACGGTATAATATTACGCTAGAAAGGTTAAAGTAAAAAGATCGCGACCATCGATAAGAATACGCCTACGGCCTAGTGTAATTATATCGAATAACGCGCTTGCGGTGCTTATATGGCTATAGTCTGCCAGCTTGAGGCGTCTTTCGACCTGTCTATCGCGGTATAATATTAATAGCCTGACCTTAAGGATATCGCGAGGTTAAATAAGCGCCTTTAATAGCAGCGCGATAACCAGGATCGTAGCTTACGGTACATCAATTTGGCCTTTACCACAGCTAAGATCTTTATATTTATTGACGGATCCTTTGCTAACAATAAAGATTTAAGCTCCCAGATTGGTTACATAATTGTGCTAGGGAATAAGATAGATACTGTAAATAATACCTTCCAGCTGACCGGTAATATTATTACTTATAGCTCTATAAAGAGTAAGCGTATAATGCATAGCACACTCGCTTCGGAGCTGTACAGTATAGTGCAAGGGGTCGATATCGTATATATAATAGGCACGACCCTTAATATAATTACTAGCAGGCTAGGATTACCGAAGATCCCTACTGTTGTATGTATAGATTCTTTTTCGTTATATGAATGCCTTATTAAGCTAGGCATTACGAAAGAGAAGAGACTCATAATAGATATTATAGCCTTGCGATAGTTATACGAGCGCCGGGAAATCTATAAGATTCGCTGGATTAACGGGAATAATAACCTTACTAATATAATAACCAAAAGAATGCCGAATAAAGCCCTTAAGACCTTTATCGACCGTAATCAGGCTATTATACATATAGAAGGGTGGGTAAAGAGGCCGGTTAATATCTGACTGCGTTTAGAAGGTATTGGTGATATCATAGGTAGCAAGTGAATGGATTTTCCTATATTCAATATTGTATTGTTTTACTGCGTTTACTACTGCCCCTTTTTGCCCCTTTATTTTGGCTGCGATATTTAATATACCGACTGTACGGTATAATGCCGGCCGCGCGGCGCGACAATATTATCGCCGGTACAACCTGCCGAGACCGCGCCGCACTTTTCTTTCTATATGTGCGCCTTACATCCTAGCGATTCCGATATTTACTTCTATAAAGAGAGAAGCTGCTAGTGTCGGAATCGCTATCGCAAGGTGCCCAATTGGGCACTAATTGGGCATATTGCGACGGATGTGCCGCGCATACCCGATGCGCACGATATGGCCACTTTGGCCCCTTTTGCCCCTTTACCCCTAAGCCCGGTAGGGCACGCGGGCAGCCCGGCCCGACTGCGCCGATGCACGTGACAGCGGCACGCACAAAAAGGCCATATCGTGTAATTACCCTCTTTTGCTTTCTTTCTTTCCTTTTAGATAGTTAGTTATTAGTAAAGTCAATAAATCCTTTACTTAGTAACCTCACGGTATATAATACCACGCGCGCGACCCTACGTACAACTAGGTACCCCGAGTTTATATCAATAAAGATAACAAGTAGAAATATCTGTTGATATAAACTCGGGGTACCTAGTTATACGTAGGGTCGCGCGCGTGGTATCAAGTACCGTGAGGTCACCGGTCAAAGGTATAATTACTTCTTTGATTATGACTAACTAACTAAGAGGAAAGAAAGGAAGCAAAAGAGTAATTACACGATATAGCCTTTTTGTGCATGCCATAGTCACATGCATCGGCGCGGTCGGGCCGGACTGCCCGCGTGCCCTACCGGGCTCAGGGGCATAGGGGCAAAAGTGGCCACATTGTGCGTAACGGGTGTGCGCGGCACATTCGTCGCAATATGCCCAATTGGGCACCTTGCGATAGCGATTCCGATACTGGCAGCTTCTCTTTTTATAGAAGCAAATATTAGAATCGCTAGGATGTAAGGCGCACACATAGAAAAAAAAGTGCGGCGCGGTCTCGGCAGGTTGTGCCGCCGATAACGCTATCGCGTCGCGCGGCCGGCATCATACCGTATAGCCAAAATAAAGGGGCAAAAAGGGGCAGCAGTAAAAGCAGTAAAAGCATCAAATGCTTATAATATTAAACATAGAAAAATCCGCACACTTGCTATATATGATATCACTAATACCTCCCAAATGCAGTCAGATATTGACTGGCCTTTTTACCCACCCTTCCATACGTATAGCAGCCCTATTTTAGTCGATGAAGGTCTTAAGGGCTTTGTTGGGCGTTCCCTTAGTTATTGCATTAGCGAGATTATCATTCCCGTTGATCTAGCGAATCTTATAGATTTCCCGGCGCTTATATGACTGTCATAAGGCCATAATATCTATTATAAGCCTCTTCTCTTTCGTAGTGCCTAGCTTGATAAGGCATTCGTATAACGAAAAAGAATCTATGCATACCACCGTAGGAATCTTTAGTAGTCCCAGCCTGCTGGTAATCATATTAAGGGTCGTGCCTATCGCGTATGCGATATCGACCCTTTATACCATACTATATAGCTCCGAAGCGAGTGTGCTATATATTATACGCTTACTCTTTATAGAGCTATAAGTAATGATATTACCTATCAGGTTAAAGGCATTATCCGCTATATCTACCTCGTTCCCTAGCATAATCACGTAACTAATCTAGGAGCTTAAATCTTTATTATTAGCAAAGGATCTATCAATAAATATAAAGAGTTTGGCTATAGTAAAGGCTAGATTGATGTACCGTAAGCTACGATCCTGGTTATCGCGCTGCTATTAAAGGCGCTTGTTCAACCTCGCGATATCGTTATAGTCAGGTTGCTATTATTGTACTGCGACGGATAGGTTAAAAGAGGCCTCAGGCTGGCAAACCGTAGCTATATAAGCGCCATAAGCGCGTTATTCGATATAATTACGCTAGGCCGTAGGCGTATTTTTATCGATAGTCGTGATTTTCTTACTTTGCCCTTTCTGGCATAAGGTCATACCGTTATTATTAGCCGTTAGTATGCATCCATTGAATATTAGGGGTATAGTTAGCGATAGCCTCGTTTTGGGCTTAGCGTTAAAGCCTACCTTAGTAAGCTCTAATTCCTCCTGTTAGAAGAAGGCATCGTTACTCAAGCCGAGGGTATTATTAGTCTATATACCCACAATACCGAAGTATATAGTAGTATTACGGTCAGGAGCGTTAGTACGGTCAGTATTATTATTACCGGCGGATATCAGCAAATAGGGGTTATAGGTTGATATAGTTATGCCTAACTTCTCGCGATAGTGCCGGAAGTATATCGCCCACCAGTAGGTGCCTGCCTTAGCCATTCCGTATAGTGGCTTTACTACTTCCATGATCGTATTATTGGGGTATTAATGCGTTATCTACTTAGGTAGCTTAGCGATAATCGATCTATTGAGGGTGGTAGATAACTATATATAAGCCTGTGTGATATCACGTATCTAGAGGAATAAGCCGTGAGAGCGTTATAGTAATAGGGCCAATAATATAAGTAACCGTTGATTAGCCCATTAGATTATAGGGGACTGAGTCAATATCAATTGCTTTTTATTATCACTATGACCTTATATAACGAGTCGTAACTTCTTATATAGTATATCTATACCTTTGCCCTTAATCTCTCGTACTATATATAAGTTAAAGAGACGTTAGGCTCTATATTTACCGATATCAAAGGTAATAAATCGGAATATACTGTAGGCCTATAACGCTTCTATCTCTATATAGTCAGACTATTCGAAGGGGGCTCTTAGGGTTATTATCTTCCCTTCCCGGTGTAATTAACTAGTAAGCTATAGGTCGGCTTGCTCTTTTGCGGTTAAGAAAAAGGCATTAATAACAGTATTAGAAGCGATAGCATTAACGAAAGCCTCTTTTTAGTCCTCATTAATCATAATATCGGATATTACACGTACTGGCGGTAGTAATAGTAATACTAGCCCGACTTAATCAGGGCCAGTAGCTGGCGATAGATATATCGCGACTATAGGTATCGTCGATAATATCTCGGCTATAGGTATTATCGCGGCTGGAGGTACGGCTGCAGCCGGTATCCTAACTTCTAACCTGCTAGGGCAGGCCGGGCCTTTGGTATAGACGATATCTTTAGTATCATTAGGGTCGTGGTTATATAGCTTAACGACCATTAACCGGAACTTAACCGGGCCATATAGCATTTATACAATATAGGTCTCACCATCGAGGCTGATTAGCCGGTACGGCCTGTGCCAGCCACCTTTCTCTCGCTATACCTATATATCGGATTATAGGTGTTGGTGTCATATCAAGGGGTACCCAGTTGTACGTAGGGTTGCGCGCGTGGTATCAAGTACTATAAGGTCACCGGTCAAAGGTATAATTACTTCTTTAATTATAACTGACTATCTAAGAGGAAAGAAAGGAAGCAAAAGAGTAATTATACGATATGGCCTTTTTGTGCGTGCTGTAGTCACATGCTTCGGCGCGGTCGGGCCGGACTGCCCGCGTGCCCTACCAGGCTTAGGGGCATAGGGGCAAAAGTGGCCACATCGTGCGTAACAGGTATGCGCGGCATATTCGTCGCAATATGCCCAATTGGTGCCCAATTGGGCACCTTGCGATAGCGATTCCGACACTAGCAGCTTCTCTTTTTATAGAAGCAAATATCGGAATCGCTAGGATATAAGGCGCACATATAGAAAGAAAAGTGCGGCGCGGTCTCGGTAGGTTGTGCCGCCGATAATACTATTGCGCCGCGCGGCCGGCATCATACCGTATAGCCGGTATATTGAATATCGTAGCTAAAACAAAGGGGCAAAAAGGGGCGGCAGTAAACATAGGAAAAACGGCCGCATTGAACACAATATTAAATATAGGAAAATCCACACACTTGCCACCTATTATATCACTAATACCTTCCAAACGCAGTCAGATATTAACCGGCCTCTTTACCCACCCTTCCACACGTATAATAGCTTGATTTCAGTCGATAAAGGTCTTAAGGGCTTTATTAGGCGTTCCCTTAGTCATTACGTCGGTAAGATTATCATTCCTATTGATCTAACGGATCTTATAAATCTCCCGGCGCTCGTATAACTATCGCAGGGCTATAATATCTATTATAAGCCTCTTTTCCTTAGTAGTACCCAGCTTAATAAGGCATTCGTATAGCGAAAACGAATCCGTACATATAATTGTAGGGATCTTCGGCAATCCTAGCCTACTGGTAATTATATTAAGGGTCGTGCCTATCGTATATACGATATCGACCCCTTACACCATACTATACAGCTCCGAAGCGAGTGCACTATACATTACCCGCTTGCTCTTTATAGAGCTGTAAGTAATAATATTACCGGTTAGCTGGAAGGCGTTATTCGCAGTATCTGCCTTATTCCCTAGCACAATTATATAACCAATCTGGGAGCTTAAATCTTTATTATTGGCAAAGGATCCGTCAATAAATATAAAGATCTTAGCTGTGGTAAGGGCCAAATTGATATACTATAAGCCACGATTTTGGTTATCGCGCTGCTATTAAAGGCGCTTATTTAACCTTGCGATATCCTTAGGGTCAGGCTATTAATGCTATGCCGCGATAGATAGGTCGAAAGACACTTTAGGCTAGCAGACCGTAGCTACATAAGCACCGCAAGCGCATTATTCGATATAATTACGCTAGGCCGTAGGCGTATTTTTATCGATAGTCGCGATCTTCTTACTTTAACCTTTCTAGCGCAATATTATACCGTTAGTATTAGCCGTCAGTATACACCCATTGAATATCAGGGGCATGGTTAGTAATAGCTTCGTTTTAGGCTTAGCATTAAAGCCTGCCTTAGTAAGCTTTAATTCTTCCCATTAGAAAAAGGTATCGTTACTCAGGCTAAGGGTATTATCAGTCTGTATACCTACGATACTAAAGCATATAGTATCGCTAGTACGGTCGGTAATATTAGTAGATATCAGCAAATAGGGGTCATAGGTTAATATAGTCATACCTAACTTCTCGCGATAGTGCCGGAAGTATATCGCCCACTAGTGGGTGCCTGCCTCAGCTATTCCGTATAGTGGCTTCACCACTTCCATAATAGTATTATTAGGGTACTAGTGAGCTATTTGCTTAGGTAATTTAGCGATAATCGACCGATTAAGGGTAGTTAATAACTGCATATAAGCCTATATGATATCATATATCTAAAGGAATAAGCCGTGAGAGCGTTATAGTAATAGGGCTAATAATATAAGTAACCGTTAATTAGCCCGTTGGATTATAGGGGACTAAGTCAATATCAATTGCTTTTTATTATTACTATAACCTTGTATGATGAGTCGTAATTTCTTATACGGTATATCTATACCTTTACCCTTAATCTCTCGTACTATATGTAAGTTAAATAGACGCTGGGCTCTATATTTACCGATATCAAAGGTAATAAGTCGGAATATATTGCAGGCCTATAACGCTTCTACCTCTGTATAGTTAGACTATTCGAAGGGGTCTCCTAGGGTTATAATCTTTCCTTCCCAGCGTAATTAACTAGTAAGCTACAGGTTGGCTTGCTCTTTCGCGGTAAGGAAAGAGGCATTAATAATGGTACTAAAAGCGATAGTATTAACAAGAGCCTCTTCTTAGTCCTTATTGATTATAATGTCGGATACCACCCTTGCTAGTAATAGTAATACTAGCTATAACGCCGGTACCCTGGCTGGGTTAGGGGTTGGCGATAATAATATCGCGGCTATAGGTATCGTCGCGGCTAGAGGTGCGGCTATAGCCGGTATCCTGACTTCTATCCTACCGGGACAGGCCGGGCCTTTAGTATAGACGATATCTTCAGGATTATCTATATTGGGGTCGTAATTATAGGGTTTGACGACCGTTAACTAGAACTTAACGGGGCTATATAGCATCTACACGATATAGGTCTTACCTTTAAGGCTGATTAGCCGGTATAGCCCGTACTATCCACCCTTTTCTCTCTATACCCATACATCGGACTATAGGGGTAGTCGGTAGATAGGCTATATATTCGGGCCATTCTATTAGGCAAGGGTATTGCGAACTTATCGCTTAGCGAGGCATTTCCTAGCTTCGTTAGTAGCCTTTCGTAATATTAAGGCATATTATAATACTAATAGGCTAAGGGGTGAGTTATCTATAAGTCGAGGATACGCTCTAAAGACTAATAACATAGGCACTAGACCGTTAGGTCTAGCGGAATTATTAATAGCTTTTATAGCGAGCTATAATTTCTATTCCTTTATTATTAGGTCGCCTACTTCGTTATTAATAATAGTATAGGCTCGGCGTAATGGGGCATAATATCTTTCGACTTTACTAATACTATTATGGGCTTCTATAGGAATTTTATCTATATTGATAGATAGAAGCCGGGCATTATAGCGGAATTCGGCAGAGGCAAAGTTAGGTCTAGCATCGTGAATTATCTAATCCGGCGGGCTAAGGTAAGTATCGATCTAGTATTCCTTAAGGGTATTCTAAATATCTTGGGCCTTTTATCTTTATAGATCGAGGAACCTAACTGCCTAAAAGCTTATTATAGTATCTATAATATATAATACCGGCCGATTGTTAATATAAAGGATATCGACGATAATTTCGTAGTTGAATTAGCTAATATCGTTATCCTTAAGGGTGAATTTAAACCGGTTAGGTGCCTTTATATTTATCTAGTATTAATAGTATATATAGGTGATGCTTTCGATGATATTATAGTCAATATTATTATAACTAGCCTATTAAAGCAATTTGGAGAGCCTATTGATGGAGGGGTACCCGAATCGACAATAAAGCTAATAGATTTCCTATAATAAGAGGTAGAAGGCAGCAGTATCTATAGTATTAAGAGTCCACTATAGATATCCCTATTTCCTAATAATTGGAACCTTAATATCCCCTTTAATAAGCAAGTTATTAATATTATCCAGCTTTACGCCTATCCTATCTATATCTATAATAGAATAGAGAAAGGGGGTGCTACTATTAAGAACGTGGAAGGGGATATTACCGAATATCATCGGGATATTTAATATACTAGAAGATATGGCAGAACCTGCTCCGAAATTAATGGTATGCTGTATATCTATTAACTCAATCGTTAAAGATTTCATTAATCTTATTAGGGCTCTTGCTTAACCTATGCTTGCTGTGGATAGGCTAGAGGCGCTAGTATCCGGTAGGATTCCGCGGAAGGTATAGTTACTATAGTATTCTTCTTCTAGAAAGGCAGAATTACAGTCTAGTAAGGGTATTCGGAAGGGGTCAATTTATAAGAAGGCATATCGGCATAATTTATCTTATAAGGCTTATAATATCTCGATAGATGAAGAAGGTGGCGGTTCTATTTGCATAAGGGCTAAGAAATACTAAGTGGCTATAAATTGTAGTGCAATAGCATCCTCTATATCCTAATATATAACCCCTGCCATTATGACTTTAATATCTTCAATAATATTATTAAAATCAGCATCTTTAAGGGCTTAGTCGGCGGTCCTTTTATATTCCTATAGGAAAATGCGGAATTTCTTATTATTAAGAGCGGTCCGGTTGGAGCGGTTCTTTAGCCATTGTGCCTTTAATTCTTATTGCTCTTTATTAGTATAGTTAGATAACTAATATCCTAATTTATTGCAAATAAAGCATTTTCTTTAATAGGGCCTAGCTAGAAAGGCGCGATTCTATTATTGCCATTAAGGGGGTCTATATCGTTAGGGGCGTTAATACCGGTTATTGTAACGATATGGCCCAATTGGGCCCTAAGCGGGTGTCTGCGCACATCGCTAGGTAAAAACCTACTCTCTTGACCATACGGCCAAAAGAGTACGTATTGTACCAAGTTACCATACTTGGTACAATTGACACCTATATCCCCTTGGCACTATGCTGCGCGCATACTCGAGCTTGCCCTTAGCATGATACGGGCGTAGCCCGAATCCTTGATATAGCTCCCCTCTCCGCAGCCGGCCATATGATACCACGCACCCCCCAGAGGCTAGTAGCACGTCCTCTGTAAGCCCAGATGAAGAGCCCGCGCACCGTATGCGGGATTCGAACCTGTGACCTTGGGTAACTTGGTACAAATGTAACGATGTGGCCCAATTGGGCCCTAAGCGGGTGTCTGCGCACATCGCTAGGTAAAAACCTACTCTCTTAACCATACGGCCAAAAGAGTACGTATTGTACCAAGTTACCATACTTGGTACAATTGATACCTATATCCCCTTGGCACTATGCTGCGCGCATACTCGAGCTTGCCCTTAGCATAATACGGGCGTAGCCCGAATCCTTGACAGTTATAGGATTAACTATATCTACAATCTGTAAATAACGCTATATTATCATCAATGTCAGCATCTTTAATATCCTGATGTTACTAAGGCTGCTATTATTATTAAAGGAATTGATGCTGTTAAGTCATATAGGTAGTCTTATAGATAGAAAGGGATCGCTATAGATCAGCGGCGAGACCTTCGAATATAGAGGCATAATAATATATGGCCTGGCTATACTTAGGGGTATCCCTGATAGCGTTAAGTACTTATCGATGAAGCTCTATATTAGCTATAAAGGGGGGAAAAAGACTATAATATAGGCATTGAAGTTCCTCTAGTAGGATATTAAGGCATTTAAGCTTTAACTTATTAGGATATTTCGCGATAGTTAATTAAAGCGTTATTCTATTCCAATAGTGTAAATAGAATTGCTCTATGCTCTTATTCTTAAAATGGCTTTTGACTTTGCGTATTATATCGTCGAAAGTGAGGGTATTACAAATGCGTTTAATATTATTAAAGTAATACGTCTTAGCATTGCCGATTAGTATGATTTGAAAGGCTTTTATAAGTATATAATCGGGCAATCCTAGAAGGCGGCACTTACTCTTAAAGGATACTACCTTTAGTATAAAGAAGTTATCTATTTTACCGCTATATCTATCCTCTATACGATAGCTACATAAGAGGTTAGATATCTTCTTCGAAATATTATTAAACCCAGCCTCTATATAGGCTCTTTAGGTATAATCTTCTTAGTAGTATTCTAAAGGGTATTCCGGAACGGCTTATCGGTAGCCTTATGGTAGGCTGGCGGGATCTCTAGCTAGGTTATCCTATAACCCGGGTTAGTCTAGGTTTACCGGTCCTCCTATTAAGACGGTCCGTTCATCAGCCTAGGTAGGCCGATAGTGCCGGGAGGGGTCTGGTGCCGTGCCTATCTTTAGTATTATTAGGTAAGGCATTAGAGCCGGTGGTTAAGGCATCCGGGCCTATAGGTTGTAGCTGCGATACTATGATTCGTGATATCTGGCATTAGGGGCAGCTGTTTTATCAATATTAGGGGCTTGCCCGGTGCCGCTAGTAGCGGTATATCGGGGAATATTGATATTGGTGGCTTGGAGGGTATCGCTAGCAACTTTAAGGGTATTACTGTCGGCGCTCTCTATTAATTAAAGCACATTATTAGGGCCTATAACCTGACCTCTGGTCCTTATAGGCATATTATAATTCCGAGGGGTATTAGGATAGCCGCTTCGGCTAGCTCGGCTAGGGGTATAACCCCTAGGATGAAGTATTTAGTCGGTCGGGCTATAGTCATCGTCCGTTGAATATTACTATTATCGGGAGCTTTCCCCTATCTTAAATAGCGGCCTATAAATAGGCGCTTTCCCTTTCTATTATAGCGGCCGGCCCCTTTCTTCTTTAGTATTAATAGGAATAGGGGCTTTCTTTAATATAGATAGAGGGATAAGGGGTTATTGTGCCGTTGGTATTATAAAGTCCCTAGGGGTCGAAGGGGCTTATAAAGGTCTTCGCAAGGGTAATCGCGAGGGTATTCATAAGGGTATTTATAATAGTATCTATAAGGGTATTCGAACAATTATAGCAGGAAGTGAATTCCTTAAGCTTATAATAGAGGGGGTATCCTAGTTCATTTGCATCTCCCGTTCAGTAAAAGCAGTAGGGACTAATTATTCCCTATCTAGGTTTAACCGAGAGATAAAGGTCTTATATACAAATTAGAGATCTATTTCTTCTTAAGGCTATTTAGGCATATTCTCTTATTGGAGGCAGTAGGTAAGGGTCTTAACTGTTGATGACCCTATGCTTCTAACGTATACCCCTCGTTCCTATAGTATTATTCGGAATTCCCGTAGGAGCCGTTTATTGATATAGCTAAATAGCTCCTCGGTCTACTTATCACAATCTTTGTCGGAATCGCTGTCGCAAGGTGCCCAATTGGGCACATTGCGACGGATGTGCCGCGCATACCCGTTGCGCACGATATGGCCACTTTGGCCACTTTTGCCCCTTTACCCCTGAGCCCGGTAGGGCACGCGGGCAGCCCGGCCCGACTGCGCCGATGCACGTGACCACGGCACGCACAAAAGGCCACATCGTGTAATTACCCTCTTTTGCTTCCTTTCTTTCCTTTTTAGATATTCAGTCATTAGTAAAGCAATCAAATCCTTTACTTAGTGACCTCACGGTACATAATACCACACGCGCAACCCTACATATAACTGGGTACCCCGAGTTTATATCAACACTAATCAGTGGTGATAACCACCACTCATAGGATTATATCCCGCAAAGAACGGTGCATCACAGATCAGCAAGATTACTCTCGAAGAGACGATTTCTATTGCAAATCGTGCTAATCAGAAAGGCAAATAACCCATTCCATTAAACGGTTACGCTACCAACTAATTAGAAGAACGATATAGACCTCTTCCACCTTCATCTATCACGAAGGAAGAAAACATACTGACTATCACAATCTTTAAAGATACCCTCAGTATATATAGGAGGCGGCTAACCCATTCCGTTAAACGGTCACCCTACTAACTATAGGAAGCAATATAACCCATTCCGTTAAACGGTTATTTTACTAATTAACCCCTTCTTTTCTTTCCTTTACCTTTACCGGTAAAGGCCGATCTTGCACTCCTTACAAGAGTGAATATTGCGCTCCTTATAATACATCCCCCCCCCTCTCAAACCCTCCTCTCAACACTATAGCATAATTACGATCATTAATATCACAACCGGCACTACCCAAAAGGTTACAGCGATTTGCCCCCTTACTTAATAACAATTAGGCTACTGCGATAGAGCTAATTACCCCTAATGCCACTACTATGGCATTACATAACCGCCTAGCCTTCTTGATCTATACCTATAAGAAGGATTATATCATTAACGACGACCTATAGGAACTATTCCACGAAGACTATAGTGAATAGGATAAATAACTATTCAACCATATTAATCCTCCATTCCTACGCGAATTCCGCACATACCTACAAGATCACGGCGTATATATCGGAGCATTAGGCTCTATCACAATACCTACCTTAATAGAATGCCTTCAATAACAACAGAACCCTAAATGGCCTTAAGAAGAGATCGACCGTCAGCTAGGCCGTAAGATATTCCGGTTACGACTTAACCCTCATAGGAAAGCATTAATATCTATCGGCAATTTCGACGAGGAAGTTACAAGCTCACGGAATTCATTACAAGCACCTACCACAATAAGGCCCTCAAGAAGATCTTTACGAGCTTCAATAATAAAGGACTTCACAATACTAAGGGTAGCACGATCACAATCATAATAACCCATTATCCCCCCTTCTATATCGAAAAAGCCTCACGCCCCTATTAAAGAAGAAAAGGGCCGGTCCTAACAACTAAAAGGGAAGACGCCTATTTACAATAGGCCGCTATTCGAAACAGGGGAAAGCTCCCGCCATCAACAACATACAACAACCGAAGATTATAGCCCGACCGATCAAATACTATACCCTAGGGGTTATACCCCTAGCCGGGCTAGCCGAGGCGGCTATATCAATACCCCTTAAGGTCATAGCATACCCAATAGAGCTCGGGTTACAGGCCCCGATAATATGCTTCCTTCCATAGAGGACCCCGATAATAATACCTTCCGAGCTAACGCCGCTAATACCGCCCGTAATACTAGATATTAGGCCTAAACGCCTTATCCAATAATGCTAAAAATAGGCACGGCACCTAGCCCTTCCCGTTAATATCGGCCTACTTAGGCCGATAAATAGACCGTCTTAACAGGAGGACCGGTAAACCCAGACCGACCTAGGTTATAGGATAACCTAGCCAGAGCTCCCGCCAGCCTACCGCAAGGCTACCGACAAGCTATTCTAAAATACCCTTTAGAATACCCTCAAAAAGACTATACCCAGAAAGCCTATATAGAGGCCGGGTTTAGCTAAGAAGATCATTCCCAAACCAGGTTTAATAATATATCAAAGAAGATATCTAACCTCTTATATAGCTATTGTATAGAGGATAGATATAGCAGCAAAATAGATGACTTTATTATACCAAAAGTCATCTCTTTCAAGAGTAAATACCGCCTACTAGGATTACCCGATAATACATTCGCCAAAGCCTTCCAAATTATACTCATCGGCGATACTAAGATATATTACTTTAATAATATCGAATGCATTCGTAATACCCTTACTTTTAACGATATAATCTATAAAGTCAAAAGCTATTTCAAAAATAAGAGCACAGAGCAATTCTATTTGCACCATTAGAACAGAACAACGCTCTAGTCAACTATCGCGAAACATCCCGATAAATCAAAACTAAAATGCCTTAATATCCTATTAGAGGAACTTCAACGCCTATATCGTAGTCTTTTTCCCCCCTTTATAGCTAATACAGAGCTTCACCGATAAGTGCTTAATGCTGTAAGGGATACCCCTAAGTATAGCCAGGCCCTATATCGTCATACCCCTATATTTAAAGGTCTCGCCGCTAACCTACAGCGATCCCTTTCTATCTACAAGTCAATTCATACAAATCAATAGCATTATTTCCTTTAATAACAATATTACGATACTGATAATATTATTGATAATAATATGGTATTATTCATAGACTATAGATATAGTCAATCCAACGATCGGCACTAATGCCCTTAACGCCGATTCAGCTCATAATAGTAGTATCAACGGCAACAATAGAATCGCGCCTTTCCAACTAGGCCCCGTTAAAGAAGATGCTTTATTTGCAATAAATCAGGATATTAGTTATCTAACCACTCTACCAAAGAGCAATAAGAATCAAAGGACCAATAGATAAAGAACCGATCCCACCATACTACCCCTAATAATAAGAAATTCCATATTTTCTTACAAGAATACAAAGAGCCCGGGCCCTAAGGCCTCAAAGAAGAAGACACAAAGGCTAACCTTAACGATATTATCGGTAATATCGAAGTAATAATAGCAGGGGATACATAATAGGATGCAGAGAATGCTACCACACCGCAAATTACAGCCACTTAGTATTTCCTAGCCCCTGGTAACGACCCGTCACTAATGTTATCTATCGAGATATTATAAGCCCTATAAGATAAATCGTGCCGATACGCCTTTTTATAGATTAACCCCTTCCGAATGCCCTCACTACTACCGGACTATAATTCTGCCTTTCTAGAAGAAGAATACTATAATAACCATACCTTCTGCGGAATCCTACCGGATATTAGCGCTTTAGGCCTATTAATAGCAGGCCTAGGTCAAGCAAAGGCCCTAATGCGATTAATAAAGACCCTAACTATCGAAACGACTAATAAGAAGCACACAGTAAACTTTAGCGTAGGCTCTACTATATCTTCTGGTATACTAAATATCCTAACGATATTTGGCAATATCCCCTTTCATATCTTTAATAGTGGTACCCCCTTCCTTTATTCTATTACAGATATAAATAGGATAGGTATAAAGCTTAATAATATTAATAACCTATTAATCCAAGGGGATACTAAGGTTCCAATTATCAGGAAATAGGGACATCCATAGTAGACTCTTAATGCCATAGATACTGCAGCCTTCTATCTATCGTTATAAGAGATCCATTAACTATATTATCGATTCGGGCACCCTTCTATTAATAGGCTTACCAAATTGCTTCAGCGGGCTAGTTATAATAATATTAACCGTAGTATTATCGAAAGCATCACCCATATATACTATTAATGCCAAATAAACGCAAAAGCACCTAGCCGATTTAAATTCACACTTAAGGATAATAATACTAGCCAATTCAACTACGAAATTATCGTCGATATCCTTTATATTGATAATCGGCCGATATTATATATTATAGATGCCGCGATAAGCTTCCAGGCAGCTAGATTCCTTGATCCATAAAAATAGAAAGCCCAAGACGTTTAGAATGCCCTCAAAAAATACTGGATTAATACTTACCTTAGCCTACCGGATTGGATAGTCTATAATACCAGTCTAAATTTCGCTTCCGCTAAATTCCATTATAATGCCCGGCTTTTATCTATCAATATAGATAAAATTCCTATAGAAGCCCATAATAGTATTGGCAAGGTCGAGAGATATTATGCCCCCTTACGTAGAGCCTATACAATTATTAATAACGAAGTAGGCGACCTAATAATAAAGGAACAGAAATTATAGCTTGCTGTAAAGGCTGTTAATAATTCCGCTAGACCTAACGGTCTAGTGCCTATATTATTGGTCTTTAGAGCATATCCTCGACTTACAGATGATTCACCCCCCAGCTTATTAGTATTATAACGCGCCTTAATATTACAAAAGGCTACTAACGAAGCTAGGAAATATCTCGTAAGGCGTCAGGTCCATAATACCCTTAACTAATAGAACGGCCCCGATATATAGCCTATCCACCGACTACCCCTATAATCCGATGTATAGGTATAGCGAGAGAAAGGTGGCTGGCATAGGCTATACCGGCTAATCAGCCTTAATAGTGAGACCTGCATTATATAAATGCTATATAGCCCCATTAAGTTCCGGTTAACAGTCATCAAACCTTATAACCACGACCTTAATAGTAATCCTACTACCGACGATCCCGAAAATATCGTTTATGACGAAGGCCCGGCCCGCCCCGGCAGGCTAAAAGTCAGGATCCCAGCTGCAGCCGCACCTCTAGCCGCAATATCGTCGCTAACCCCTAACCCAGCCAGGATACCGGCGTTACGGCCAATATCACTATCACTAGCAAGGGTGGCATCTGACGTTATAATCAATAAAGACCAAGAAGAGGCTTTCGTCAATGCTATCGCTTCCAATACCGTTATTAATATCTCTTTCCTAACCGTAAAAGAGCAAGCTAACCTATAGCTTACTAGTTAATTACGCTAGGAAGGGAAGATAACAACCCTAGGAGCCCCCTTCGAATAGTCTAACCATATAAAGGTAGAAGTATTACAGGCCCGCGATATATTCCGATTTATTACCTTTAATATCGGCAAATATAGCGCCTAATACCTCTTTAACTCATATATAGTACGAGAGATTAAGGGCAAAGGCATAGATATACTATATGAGAAGTCTAGGCTTATAATACAAGGTTATAGTGATAATAAGAAGCAATTAATATTAACTCAATCCCCTATAATTCAACAGGCGAGTCAAAAGCTACTAATATTAATAGCTCTATCACTATAACATTCTTACGGCCTATTCCTTTAGATATATAACATCATATAGGCTTACGTGCAGTCATCCACTACCCTCAACAGATCGATTATCGCCAAGCTACCTAAGCAGATAGCGCATTAATACCCCGATAATACAATTATAGAAGTAGTAAAGCCACTATACAGAATAGCTAAAGCAGGCACCCACTAGTAGGCGACGTACTTCCGGCACCATCGTGAGAAGTTAGGCATAACTACTTTAACCTATAACCCCTATTTGTTAATATCCGCCGCTAATGACGATACTGACGTTCCTAACTATACTAGCGATACTAACCATACTGACGTTCCTAACCATACTAGCGATACTAACTATACTAACGTTCCTGACCGCACTAGCGATACCAACAATACTAGCACATGCTTCGGTATCGTAGGTATGCAGACTGATAATACCCTCGGACTAAATAATAATACCTTCTTCTAACTAGAGGAATTAGAGCTTACTAAGGCAGGCTTCAACGCCAAGCCTAAGACGAGGCTATCGCCAACCGTGCCCCTAATATTCAACGGGTGTATACTAATAGCCACTACCGATGGCACAATAACATTATGCCAGAAAGGTCAAAATAAGAAGATCACAACCATCGATAAGAATGCGCCTACAGCCCAGCATAATTATATCGAATAATATGCTTGTAGCGCTTATATAGCTACAGTCTATCAACCCGAAGCGTCTTTTAACCTATCTATCGCAGTATAGCACCAACAGCCTGACCCTAACGATATCGCGAGGTTAAATAAGCGCCTTTAATGGCAACGCGATAACCAGGATTGTAGCTTGCGGTACATCAATCTAGCCCTTACTACAACCAAACTCTTTATATTTATTGACGGATCCTTTGCCAACAATAAAGATTTAAGCTCCCAGATTGGCTATATCATTATGCTAGGGAATGAGGCAGATACTGCAAATAACGCCTTCCAGCTAACTAGTAACATTATTACTTACAGCTCTACAAAGAGTAAGCGTATAACGCACAGCGCACTCGCTTCGGAACTATATAGTATAGTGCAAGGGGTCGATATTACATACGCGATAGGCACGACCCTTAATATAATTACCAATAGGCTGGGATTACCGAAGATCCTTACTATTATATATACGGATTCGTTTTCATTATACGAATGCCTTATCAAGCTAGGTACTACTAAGGAAAAGAGGCTTATAATAGATATTATAGCCCTACGACAGTCATACGAGCGCTAGGAGATATATAAGATCCGTTAGATTAATAGGAATAACAATCTCGCCAACATAATAACTAAGGGAACGCCTAACAAAGCCCTTAAGACCTTCGTCGACCAAAATAGGGCTATTATACGTATGGAAGAATAGGTAAAGAGGCCGGTTAATATCTAACTGCGTTTGGGAGGTATTAGTAATATCATGGGTGGCAAGTGTGTGGATTTTCCTATATTCAATATTATATGCAATGCTGCTTTTACTGCGTTTACTACTGCCCCTTTTTGCCCCTTTATTTTAGCTGCGATATTCAACATACCGGCTATACGGTATAAGGCCGCGCGGCACGACAGCGTTATCGGCGGCACAACCTGCCGAGACCGCGCCACACTTTTCTTTCTATATATACGCCTTACATCCTAGCGATTCCGATATTTACTTCTATAAAAAGAAAAGCTGCCAGTATCGGAATCGCTGTCGCAAGGTGCCCAATTGGGCACATTGCGACGGATATGCCGCGCACACCCGTTACGCACGATATAGCCACTTTGGCCACTTTTGCCCCTTTACCCCTAAGCCCGGTAGGGCACGCAGGCAGCCCGGCCCAACTGCGCCGATGCACGTGACCACGGCACGCACAAAAGGCCACATCGTGTAATTACCCTCTTTTGCTTCCTTTCTTTCCTTTTTAGATATTCAGTCATTAGTAAAGCAATCAAATCCTTTACTTAGTGACCTCACGGTACATAATACCACGCGCGCAACCCTACGTATAACTGGGTACCCCGAGTTTATATCAACAATCTTCACGGAATTATTCCTATAAATCATCATTCTTCTCATCACCTATTGCGTAGTTATTGATGAGGTAGACGATCTAATTATATAACTATTCATCCGTGATATTAGTAGGGTCAATTTATTCTATTGCATCGGCCTAGTCCTCTATGATAACCTTAGCGTGAGACTTGAGCTTTTCGGGTAGTAATGCATCTATCGTGATGTTGATAGGGGTAGGCGTATGTAATAGAGAGCGAGGTGTGGGTATTATAAGAAAATAACTGATGAAGGAAAGTAGTAATTAATAGAGGAAAGAAGGAAGTAATTAATGAAAAAAAGGTTATAATTAGTAAAGGAAGAAAAGAAGGAAGGAAGCAATAGTCGGGCAGGATATTATAGGCATTCCGATTGCTTATTTGACTATATATCGGCAAATAGGTCCTTTACCGTTAAGGTTCTGAGTCGCTTGCGTAAGAACTTACGTTTGTGCCTGCTAATGGTATTACGATAGATCTTTAGCGCTACGTATATCCTAGCACAACCAAAGATATCGTGGTATTTAGCGATCGTTACTGACTGACACCATTAATCAATATAATATTTGTCGGAATCGCTGTCGCAAGGTGCCCAATTGGGCACCAATTGGGCACATTGCGACGGATATGCCGCGCACACCCGATGCGCACGATGTAGCCACTTTGGCCCCTTTTGCCCCTTTACCCCTGAGCCCGGTAGGGCACGCGGGCAGCCCGGCCCGACTGCGCCGATGCACGTGACAGCGGCACGCACAAAAAGGCCATATTGTGTAATTACCCTCTTTTGCTTCCTTTCTTTCCTTTTAGATAGTCAGTTATTAGTAAAGTCAATAAATCCTTTACTTAGTGACCTCACGGTATATAATACCACGCGCGCAACCCTACGTACAACTGGGTACCCCGGGTTTATATCAACAATATTAGCGGTTGTTCCTCGTGATAGACGAGTAGGGAAGGTTAGACACAATTAATTTATCCCTTAGTTCGTAATATCCGTAGCCGTTCTTCGGAATAGGCTAGATCACGTTCCTTATTAGCACGACCTGTTTAAATCGTCTCTTCTTACTGTTCCTAGCTAATCTGTGAAGTGAACTTCAACTTTACTAATTAGTATTGGTATTACATCAAGGGGTACCCAGTTGTACGTAGGGTTGCGCGCGTAGTATCAAGTACCGTGAGGTCACCAGTCAAAGGTATAATTACTTCTTTGATTATGACTAACTATCTAAGAGGAAAGAAAGGAAGCAAAAGAGTAATTACACGATGTGGCCTTTTTGTGCGTGCCGTAGTCACATGCTTCGGCGCGGTCGGGCCGGACTGCCCGCGTGCCCTACCGGGCTCAGGGGCATAGGGGCAAAAGTGGCCACATCGTGCGTAACGGGTGTGCGCGGCACATTCGTCGCAATGTGCCCAATTAGTGCCCAATTAGGCACCTTGCAACAGCGATTCCGACAATAGGGGTAGTCGGTAGATAGGCTGCGTATCTAGGCTATTCCGTTAGGCGAGGGTATTATAAACCTGGCGCTTAGCGAGGCATTTCCTAGCTTCATTAATGGCCTTTCGTAATATTAAAGCATATTATAATACTGATAAGCTAGGGGGTGAATCATCTGTAAGTCGAGGATATACTCTAAAGACTAGTAACGTAGGCACTAGACCGTTAGGTCCAGCAGAATTATTAATAGCTTTTATAGCGAGCTGTAATTTCTATTCCTTTATTATTAGGTCGCCTACTTCGTTATCAACGATAGTATAGGCTTGGCGTAATAAGGCGTAATATCTCTCGACTTTGCCAATGCTATTATAGGCTTCTATAGGAATTTCATCCACATTAATAGATAGAAGCCGGGCATTATAGCGGAATTCGGCAGAAGCGAAGTTAGATCTAGCATCGTAAACTATCCAATCCGGCAGGCTAAGGTAAGTATCAATCTAGTATTCCTTAAGGGCATTCTAAACGTCTTAAGCCTTCTATCTTTATAGATTAAGGAACCTAGCTGCCTAGAAGCTTATTACGGCATCCACAATATGTAATACCGGCCGATTATCAATATAAAGGATATCTACAATTATCTTGTAGTTAAATTAGCAGTCATCCTTTAATTTAAATTTAAATCGGCTAGGTGCCTTTACATTTATCTGGCATTAATAGTATATATAGGTGATACTTTCGATGATATTACAGTCAATATCATTATAACTAGCCTATTAAAGTAATTTAGTAAGCCTATTAATAGAGGGGTGCCTAAATCGATAATATAGCTAATAGATTTCCTGCGACGATAGATAGAAGGCTGCAATATCTATAGCATTAAGAGTCTACTATAGATGTCCCTATTTCCTAATAATAGGGACCTTAGTATCCCCTTGGATTAATAGGTTATTAATATTATTAAGCTTTACGCCTATCCTATCTATATCCGTGATAGAATAAAGAAAGGGGGTACTGCTATTAAGAACGTGGAAAAGGATATTACCGAATATCGTCAGGATATTTAGTATGCCGGAAGAGGTGGCGGAGCCTGCGCCGAAGTTTACTATATGCTTTTTATTAGTTGTCTCGATAGTTAGGGTCTTCATCAATCTTATTAGTGCCTTTGCTTAACCCAGGCCTGCTATTAATAGGCCGGAAGCGCTGGTATCCAGTAAGATTCCGCGGAAGGTATAATCGCTATAGCGTTCTTCTTCTAGAAAGGCAGAATTACAGTTCGGTAAGGGCATTTAGAAGGGGTTAACTTATAAAAAGGCGTATCGGCATAATTTATCTTGTAGGGCCTATAATATCTTAATAGATGATGACGGTTCTACTTACGTAGGGGCTTAGAAATACTAAGTGGCTGTGATTTATGGTATAGCAGTATTCTCTGCATCCCATTATATATCCCCTGCTATTATTACTTCGATATTACCGATAATATCGTTAAAGTTAGCCTCTATATCTTTTTCTTTAAGGCCTTAAGGCCCAGGCTCTTTATATTCCTATAAGAAAATACGGAATTTCTTATCATTAGGGGCAGTACAGTAGGATCGGTTCTTCATCTATCAATCCTTTAATTCTTATTGCTCTTTAGCAGAGTAGTTAAATAACTAATACCCTATTTTATTGCAAACGAAATAACATCTTTAATGGGGCCTATCTAAAAGGGCACGATTCTATTATTAATACTATTAATATGGGCCAAATCGGCGTTAAGGGGGTCCGTATCGTTAGGGGCGTTGATACCGGCTATAGGATTAACCATATCTACGATCTGTGAATAACGCTATATTATTAGCGATATCAATATCTTTAACATCCTAATATTGCTAAGGCTATTATTAAAGGAAATAATATTATTAAGTCATATAGGTAGTCTCGTAAATAGAAAGGGATCGCCATAGGTTAGTAGCGAGGCCTTCAAATATAGGGGCATATCGATACAGCACCTAGCTACACTCAGGGGTATCCCTTATAGCGTTAAGGACTTATCGGTAAAGCTCTATATCAGCTATAAAGGGGGAAAAAAGACTACGATATAGGCATTAAAGTTCTTCCAATAGGATATTAAGGCATTCTAGCTTTAACTTATCGGGATATTTCGCGATAGTTAATTAGAGCGTTATTCTATTCTAATAGTGCAAATAGAATTGCTTTATACTCTTATTTTCGAAATAGCTCTTAACTTTATAGACTATATCGTCAAAAGTGAGGGTATTGCGAATGCGTTTAATATTATCAAAGTAATAGGTCTTAGTATTGCCGATTAGTATAATTTAAAAAGCTCTAGCGAATGCATAGTCGGGTAATCCTAATAGGCAGCATTTACTCTTAAAAAAGATAACTTTTAGTATAATAAAATCATCCATTTTGCCGCTATATCTATCCTCTATACGATAGCTTTATAAGAGGTCGGATATCTTTTTAGATATATTATTAAACCCGGTTCGGGAATAATCTTCTTAGTTAAACCCGGCCTCTATATAGGCTTTCCGGGTATAATCTTCCGGAGGGTATTCCGGAATAGCTTATCGATAGCCTTACGGTAGGCTGGCGGGATCTCTAGCGGGGTTATCCTATAACCCAGGTCGGGCCAGGTTTACCGGTCCTCCCATCAAGACGGTCTGTTTATCGGCCTAAGTAGGCCGATATTAGCGGGAAGGGCCAGATGCCATACCTATTCTTAGTATTATTAGATAAGGCGTTAGAGCTAGTAGTTGAGGCATTTGAGCCTATAGGCCGCGATACCGCGATTCGTAATATCTGGTATTAGGGGCGGTATTGGCTTAGAGGGTATAATTGTCAGGAAGCAGGGAGAGAAAGCGGTATATTGTAAAGGGTTGACCTGACCTATCTCAACAGTACTCAGGTCACCAGCTATTTATAGTGGGCACGGGGGTAACCCTAAGGGGCTACTGTTCCCTCGGTTATATGTGCCACATTCGTATCCGGACATTCCCGACATATATAATGATCCACCGGTATCCCCGCCGACACACCCCCCCAGGATGTGCTTTATCGAGCATATCCTGCTACATAGCCAATTCCCATAGAAAATAAGATAGCAAATAGAACTATAGAAGTCATCATACCGTAGCAAGAAGAGCGGTGGAGGCACTATTATTGAAAACAACCCTCAGGGGTAAAAAATGCCCCTATTCACATATATTATTGTGAGGAACGTAAAAGACAACAGAAAATAATAATAAACCACAAAATTCAGGTCTATACAGGAAAATATATGCGGCTGTTGAAACGCATCTTTCAATCTGTTTAATGAGTATCCTTATTATCCTCTTTATAAGGCATTTCCTTAATATCACGACGAATATCGTGAGACTGCCTAGTATCGCGGGAGCCTTTCAATACTACCAGCCCTAGCTGACGGCGGAAGGTTTCGAATTTCTGGCCTATTAGGGGCTTAGTAAAACCGTTAGCGATCATATTACCTGTGGGAACCCACGTAATATCAATAGAGCCTTTCTAGACTTCCTGCCGCAACTAGTAATAATGAATATCAATATGACGGAGCCAGGTTACTAGTTTGAAAAACTCTTCCTTTAATAGGCGAATAGTCTGGATGTTATCGCACTAAATAGTAGGGATATCTTATACCAAATGAAGCCTAACTTCCTCATAGAGCCTGCGGAATATGATAACCTCTTTCGCGGTATATAAAATCGCTAGCAATTCAGCCTCTGTAGATGATGTTATTACTATATCCTGTTGACCAGCTTTATATACAATCGGGCCAATAAATAGCTTGATTATATATCCTTATGAGCTGCGTCGGGAGGTAATATCGTCAGCAAAGGATGTATCTAAATATGCCTGCATTTCCGGGTTATCGGCACTAAATTTAATAGCAGTATTCTTCTATGCATAGCCATAGTCAAGGGCCTTTCTTGCTACGCGTAAATAGTCTAGACTAGGATTTTAAAGGAAGCGGGAAAGCTGCGATCCGATATAGCCTAGTTTAGGCCTGGTAATCATGATCGGATACACCAATGATCCTACTATTAACTAGTATCGCTAGGTATCATTAGGTTTAGCCGTTCTATTATACTTCTTAAGTCTCGCGGCATTTAACGGGTGTTTAGGGGGTTCCTTTCCGTCAAAAGAGGTGAGATTATATTTAATCGCGAGCTTGTCGAAATATGCCCTCTAGGTAAGCTATAGCTTCCCTTCTGTACGGTCGCGAATAACCTTAATAGCTAGGAACCAATATAGCTCGCTAAGGTCCTTAATCTTAAAAGCGCCTATTAGTGTAGTATAAAATGACTTAAATGCCTCTGCCTATGACTTATAATATAGGACGACTAGGTCATCCACATAGAAGAACACGATAAGGGCATCGTTAATAAAGATACAGGGGTCCTTGCAGACCTATATAAAGCCCCTTTCTATTAGGAATCGTGATAGCTCCTTAAACCATAGCAATAGCGACCTTTGAAGCCTGTAGAGGGCACGCAACAGCTTAATATATAAATAACTATCGTGAAATCTATTACGCTGCTTGCAATAGATAGTCTCGTCAAGTGGCGCATTTAGGAAGGCTATAATGAAGTCGTATTGGTGCGTATTTAGGTTAAAGTAACTTGTTAGGGCCATTAGGAGGCGAAAAGTGCATACTGCGAGCGCGGCAGCCCGGGTATTATAAAGGTCGAAAGGTTATTAATCATTATGAATATATAATCGGGCCTTATAACCGGTAAGGAAGCTATCTTAGTCCTATTTGTAGGCGAATACCTACTTTAGGTCTAATGGCTTGATCTTAGGGTCTATAGATAAATTATTCCGACGAATAATACACTTAATCTCCCTATTAGTAACCTTATCGTATTCTTCCTTAGCGGTAGCGATAAATTCCTCGCGCTTAGGATGCTTTCGAAGCTCTCTCCATATCGCCGGCTCTTTAGGTATATTCGTGATATAAGGGGCTTCCATTATAGCTAACAGCTTCATTATAGCTGCTGTAAAAACCTTATAATCCTTCCTTTTAATATTGTTAACCTTAATATAGAATATATTATCGAGGGGAGGTATCGGCTCGGTCTAATCGTCTAGCTCGGGCGAAAATAGCGGTGATAAAAGTAATGCTTAAGCGATCGACTCTTCGGGGTAGTCTATAACCTTTAAATTAATAGCGGTAGGTTAAGGGGCATTATTAATAGCCTTAATCGTATTAATTAGTATAGTGCCCTAATCGATAGCCTTATCCGTATCCTATTTAGGGGCAACCTCATTAGTAAAGGGGTTCTTAATTAGATTCCCTAATGCAATAAGCTCGAAGTTATCAATAATAGGGGTTTCCTTAATGTCACTAATAAAGGTATTAAGGTCCTCCCTCTATTTGGCTAGTATCGGCAACTAGTCCTCATCCTTATAGAAGATCATCTTATCAAATATAATATAGCTTGAGTTAAACTAATAGCTTCTCTTTAATAAAGGTACCTAAATCAGGTATTAGGTAGTAGAGATATATCCTGCTAAGTAGCCAATATAAGCCCTCTGATTAAGCTTTGGACCGGCATATAATATCCTATCCCTCGTTATTATATAGGCCTTATATCTGTAAGCGCGAAGGTGGTGAATTTAAGGGCGTATATCTTCCGGTAGATATCCTTAGGCAGGCCGATTCTATTAAAGCCAAAATTGAAGGATTTAGAGTGGTGATTTCTAACTATTATAAGGTCTCCCCGACTTCTTAGGCATACGATTCAATAGGTAAACCGCTGCTTCTACTGTGATAGGCTATAATTCCTCGGGAAATCCTACTTAAGTGCTTAAAAGTAATATCTTTATCTTTAATACCCCCCTAGAACGTTTAGTATAACTATTCTAATATTAGTGATTGGGGCTTAATAACCGAAGCACGATGCCTTTCTATTTAGCTTCTTCCCGACTTCATAATATCTAGAGTGCTATTTCGTTATTAAAGATGACTATCGCGATTTTCACGTCATATAGGCGTAGAACCTAATGCTCGAAGGTTAGCTAATAACCCGGAAGGTCTGATTTCCTAGGTATTGTGAATATTGACCTTATTCCTATGAATCGATAGGTGAATAACGCGATGTATTTATTACCGTTAAAAGTAGGTGACTATACGAAAAGGTTAAAAGATATGACCTTAAAGGGTTCCTAAGGCATTAATGCCTCTTGCGGGTATTATAAAATCTACTGCGTAATTTTCATGCTGCTATAAACCTAATAATCAGATTTTGCCTACTTAGGAGGCATATTTAATATATCTTTGAAGATATAATCTATTAGATCCCTTCCCAGGTGCCTAAATCAGGCGTGCTATATAGTATAAGGTGTTTTTATTAAAATCTTCAGCTAGCGACTGTCTCCTCAAGCTAAATAGGCATATTAAGGCTTTTCTTCTTTGAAATTCCGAGCCCTTATAAGAAATTCGCTTGCAGGCATATCGTTTCCGCCTGCCTAATATAGAATATAAGGTTTCTCTTTAATTCGGCGGATCTAAAAGATATTTTCTTATATTCTTCCTTTCCTAAGGTAAATTCTATCTATCTTAGTATTCTAATATAATCCTTTCTTCTTTATTAATAATTCGGAAAGAATATTAACAAATATCCTTAGAATATATAGAATATTAGTAAAGGTGACGATTCGTCTATCTTTTAGCACGATTTAAACGGTTCCAATATTTTAGACCCTAGTAGTGCCTAATATACCTCGAATGTACTGATCGATAGCCTTATTAATATATAGAAACCACTTTTCGTCGTTAAATATATATGCCATTGCACTAGTATTAACGATAATATAGGCGCGTAAATTAGGAGACTCATTAGAAAAGGACTTAATAGAAACACCCTCTATGGCAAAGGCCTGCTTCTCCTTTTCTTTTCCCTTCGATTTAGTCGAGTTATTCTTATCATTATTATTATCGTTATTATGTATATCTTAGAAGGCCTTAAACGCAGCTTACACTTCTTTGCTTTCCTACTTTATCTTTACTATCGCGGCCTTTTTAGTTTCCTTCTGAATCTTTGAGCGGAACTTATTAGGCGCTAAAGAAGGAATAAGAGCCTAATAGCTCTTATAATGCAGTCCCTTCTTCTTGATATACGGTTGCTTATAGTATTTGCAAGGTATTAATTCTAATAATGGTTCCTTTAAAGCTAAAGCTAAAGCTATACCGGTAGTATTCCCAGGGGCGGTGGCGGCCTTTAATAAAGGCTTTCCTTTAATAGCAAATATAGTATGCTTCCCTTTAGTAATATTCCTTTTCTTTTAAAGCTCTACCCGCTGCCTTATATCTTTAATAATCTTACGAAAGTCAATATATTGCTTTCGCTTTTCGGCTTTAGTAATTTCCCGGTCGATATTATTTTAGATGCTAGGATACTTCTGAGAGAGGGCTTTCGCTAATATATTAGTAGGCTCATTCCCTGATAGGAGGACTAAGCCATTTTATTCCAGTCGGTCGTAAATAGTCAATACTTCACTAAGCCATTCTAAAACGTTATATTTATTGAGATTCCATTCTATAACCTAAACGAAGCACTATATAACGTGCTTAGTAATGGCAGTCTTTACCGGCTATATACGCTCAATAAGAATGCGTAATTTATCCCTTATTATCGACCTTATCGCCGTCATTTGCTTAAATTCCGGGCCAAGGGTTATATTAAACCACTCTGCATATTTAGAAAGGGCCCGTTCTAGCTCGGTATAATCGTGCCGGTCGTTTCTTAATATAATATTAACAAAAGTAGCCCATTCGTTAGGGCCTAGGCTATCCAGGATTTATCTCCATTTAAAATAATTATTTGGGTCTTTTAGCTATTAGTCTGGCTGCGAATAGCTTCGCGTTATAGCTGCCTTTGACGCCGAGGCTGCCCTTATATTCCCAGAAGGACCACTTTCTATTGGTGTTTCTCCTAATATCGATACTGATAATTATACCGGAATAGGTCGATATAGTTAGAGCGTAACGTCCTTAGGTTTGTTAAGGATTACTACTTAATCAGGATTAATAAGATCCTATACCTTCCTTGCCTAAGCCTCGCTCCGAATATAATTATACTAAATATCCCACTCGTATCGGGATGTCAGAATGTATGCAGGTTTATTGTAATCAACCGTATCGGCACCCATCTTTACTATCTGCAACGTTCTGGGCACGAAAGGCTGATTATCTGACTAAATAGGTTAATTACAGATGAAGTTAAACCACGAAAAAGTATTGCGATCTTCCGAATAGCTTCCTTTTTATTGTGGGAGGCCACACGAGTATAACAGCAATACGAGGTTTTAATAGATCTAGCAGGAATCTACTGTTACACCTTAATAGATATCCGAAGAGAGCGGTAACCGTAGCATAATCTTAGATATCGAACGATATAGTGCTATGGCACCTAACAAAAGGATGAGAATGATGAGGTTGTTGTGTTATTTTCATAATTGCTACCATGTTAGGAAGTAGGGAGAGAAAGCGGTATATTGTAAAGGGTTGACCTGACCTGTCTCAATAGTACTCAGGTCACCAGCTATTTATAGTGGGCACGGGGGTAACCCTAAGGGGCTACTATTCCCTCGGTTATATGTGCCATATTCGTATCCGGATATTCCCGACATATATGATGATCCACCGGTATCCCCGCCGACAATAATCCTTGGGGTCCTCTATTGAAGGAAGCATATTATCAGGGCCTATAACCCGAGCTCTATTGGGTATGCTATAACCTCGAGGGGCATTAGAATAGCCGCCTCTGCTAGCCCGGCTAGGGGTATAACCTCTAGGGTGTAATATTTGATTAGTCGGGCTATAGTCTTCATCGGCTATTGCATATTATTATTGATGATGCCGGGAGCTTTCCCCTATTTCGAATAGCGGCCTATTATAAATAGGCGTCTTCCCTTTAGGTTATTAGGACCGGCCTTTTTCTTCTTTGGTAGGGGCAAGGGCAAGAGGCTTTTTCGATATAGAGGGGGGAATAATGGGTTATTATAATTATAATCGGGCCACTATTAGTATTGTGAAGTCCCTTATTGAGGCTTATGATGATTTTCTTAAGGGCCTTACTATAGTAGGTGCTCGTAATGAATTCCGTAAGCTTATAACTTCCTCGTTGAAATTGCCGATAGGTATTAATGCTTCCCTATAAGGGTTGAGTCGTAACCGGAATATCTTATGCCTTAATTGACGGTCGATCTCTTCTTAAGGCCATTCAGGGTTCTATTGTTATTAAAGGCATTCCATTAAAGTAGGTATTATGATGGAGCCTAATACTCCGATATATACGCCGTAATCCCGTAGGTATATGCGGAATTCGCGTAGGAATAGTAGATTAACGCGGTTGAATAGTTGTTCATCCTATTCACTACAGTCGTTATAGAATAGTTCCCATAGGTCATCGTCAATTATACAGTCTTTCTCATAGGTATAGATTAGGAAGGCTAGGCGGTTATATAATGCCACAGTGGTGGCATTAGGGGTAATTAGCTCTATCGCAGTAGCCCAATTATTATCGAGTAAGGGGGCAAATCGTTATAGCCTTTCGGGTAGTGCTAGTTATAATGTTAATAATCGTGATCGTGCTATAATGTTGAGAGGAGGGTTTAAGAGGGGGGGGGGGTGTGTTGCAAGGAGTGCAATATTCACTCTTGCAAGGAGTGTAAGATTCGATCCTCTTGCAAAGAGTGCAAGAGTGCTTTTATCCGTAGGGGTATCTATAGGGATAAAAGAAAGAAATAAAGGGGTTAGTTAGCAAGATAACCGTTCAACGGAATGGGTTATTTGCCTCCTATAATAAGCAGGTAACCGTTCAATAGAATAGGTTAGCCGCCTCCTATATATACTAAGGGTATCTTCAAAGATCGTAATAGTTAGTATATTTTCTTCCTTCGTGATAAACGGAGGTAGAAGAGGTCTATATCGTTCTTCCAATTAGTTGGCAGCGTAACCGTTCAACGGAATAGGTTATCTGCCTTCCTAATTAGCACGATTTGCAACAGAAATCGTCTCTTCGAGAGTAATCTTACTAATCTATAATGTACCGTTCTTTGCGGGATGTAATTATCCTATAAGTAGTGGTTATCACCACTGATCAGTGTTGATATAAACTCGGGGTACCTAGTTATACGTAGGGTCGCGCGCGTGGTATCAAATACCGTGAGGTTACCGGTTAAAGGTATGATTACTTCTTTGATTATAACTGACTAATTAAGAGGAAAGAAAGGAAGCAAAAGAGTAATTATACGATGTGGCCTTTTTGTGCGTGCCGTAGTCACGTGCATCGGCGCGGTCGGGCCGGACTGCCCGCGTGCCCTACCGGGCTCAGGGGCATAGGGGCAAAAGTGGCCATATTGTGCGTAACGGGTGTGCGCGGCACATTTGTCGCAATGTGCCCAATTGGGCACCTTGCGACAGCGATTCCGACAATATCAATCTACTCAAAATAATATACGCAAAATGATAGTGCCGTTATTAAACAGGCTACCTATATAGGGGTAAATAGGCCTAATAGCACATATATAAAGTACGAAAACAGCAATAAACCGTAGATTCTAATTTTCTATAGGAAACAAGTGCAGCTATTAAAAAGCCCCTTTTAATCTGATTTTTCAGGGCATCATTTAGTCCTTCTAAGGCTCTGCCTTACCACTAAGGTCAACATCGTGAGACTGCGGTCTAGCGTTATAGGATCCATTCAAAATAATAAGCCTAAGCTAGCGGCGGAAGATTTCAAATTTCTGGCCTATTAGGGGCTTTATAAAACCATTAGTAACTATATCGCCCGTTAGAACCTATATAATATCGATTGTTCCTTTCTAAACCTCCTATCGCAACTAATAATAATAAATATCTATATGATAAAGCCGCATTACGAGCTTAAAGAATTCCTCCTTTAATAGGCAAATAGTCTAGATATTATCGCATTAAATTATAGGGATATCGGCATATAATTAAAGCCTAACTTCCTCGCATAATCTCTTAAAGGCGACGACCTCCTTTACCGTATAAGATATCGCTAGAAGCTCTACCTCTATTAACGATATTATAATAGTATCCTATTAACCCGATTTATATACAATCGGGCCGCTAAAGAGCTTAATTATATAGCCCTAACTACTTTATCGCGTCATAATATTATCGGCATAGGATGCATTAGAAAATGCCTCTATTTCTACTATATTAGCCTGGAATTCTATCGCAGTATTCTTTTACGTATAGCTGTAGTCGAGTGCCTTCCTTATGGCTCGTAAATAGTCTAGACCTAGATTTTAAAGGAATCTTAATAGCTACGATCCAATATAGCCTAGTTTAGGCTTTATAATTATGATCGGATATACTAACGAGCCTACCATCGATTGGTATCGCTTTATATCGTGTGGTTTAGCTATCCCATCGAATGCCTTAAGTCTTATAGTATATAGCAGGTGCTCTAGAAGGCGGTCCTTAGTATCGTCAAACGCAATAAGGTTATATTTTATCGCCAGCTTATCGAAATAAGCCCTCTATATAAGCTATAACTTTCTGGCCGTACGGTTGCGAATAACCTTAATTGCTAAGAACTACTATAGCTTGCCGAGATCCTTGATCTTAAATGCTGCTATTAATACCGTATAGAACGATTTAAATACCTCTATTCGTGACTTATAATTGTTGAAATCAGCGCCTTTTTAGCTATATTTTGGTACTAGTCTCGCTACCGTACGACGTCTTCACGTTGAGATATCGCGGTGGCTATACCAGGCGCTATGGTGGGGCACAGCGCCCCACAAACGCCGATTACAGTGGGCCACAGCGCCGGTCACGGCACCGGCACAGCGCCCCACAGCCGGCCACAGCGGCCGGTCACAGCGGGCCACAGGGCCCACAACAGGCGGCGCATTTCTACGGGATTACCAAATGGGCAAATCAGCACTTTCGGCCTTCTACATACAGTCACCCGCTATACCGCGCCTTTACGGCACACCGGTATAGGGCTTCCGGCCCGTACGGCAGACCGATATAGGGCTTCCGGCCCGTACGGCAGGCTGTTATAGGGCATCCGGCACACCGCTACAAGCCACTGGGCTTGGTTGGGTAGGCATTGGGTAGGCACTGGGTAGGATATTGGGCACAGACTGGGCACGGTTGGGCAGACCGACTTTTCGTCGGGTTTTTTCGCTATTTCTGCGGTTTTTCATTATTTTCAACCACTTCTTCAAGATGGTAGAAATATGCCCAAAATTCCCTCTTTCTAGCTAGAATAGTCACCAACAATTAGAATCAGATTTCCCTGATATCTTTGCTCTGGTCAACCTCTCGTGCGCTTTAAATCTTTAACCAGCTCTTTGTTTTATTTTGCAACGCCTTGTACGCCACTGTCGGTATCCAGTACATTTCTAACAGTGTTCTGAATCACCATTTTGCAACAATAATAAAGTACGACCAGGTTATCAATATAGAAGAACACAATAAGGAAGCTATTAATAAAAACATAGGGGTCCTCGCAGACCTATTTAAAGCCTTATTGCAATAGGAACCGTAATAATTCTTTAAACTATAGTAGCGGAGACCTTTAAAGCCCGTATAGGGCACGCAACAACCTAATAAATATAAAGCTATTATGGAATCCATTAGGTTATTTGCAATAGATAGTCTCATCAAGTGGTATATTAAGAAAAGCCATAATGAAGTCATATTAGTGCATTTCTAGGTTAAAGAAGCATATCAATACCATAAGAAGCCGAAATATATATACCGCAAGCGCCACTGCCTAGGTATTATAAAGATTATAGGGTTATTAATCACTACGAACGCATAATTATACCTTATAACCGGTAAGATACCTATTTTAGTCCTATTTATAGGCAAACACCTACTTTAGGTCTAATAGCTTAATCTAAAGGTCGATAGATAAATCATTACGTTAAATAATATACCTAATCTCCCCGTTCGTAACCTTCGAATATTCTTCTTTTATAGCAGTAATAAATTCCTTACGCTTAAGGTATTTTCTAAGCTCCCTCTATATCGCCGGCTCTTTAGGTATATTCGTAATATATAATGCCTCTATTATAGCTAAAGGCTTCGCAATAAAGGCTGCAAATATATCGTAAGTTTTTCCTTCAAGCTTTATAAAGAATATATTATTAAAGGGAATAATCGGCTTAAGTTAATCGTTAGGCTTAGGCGAAAATAGCAGGGATAGTAGTATCGCTTAAGCGATAGCTTTTTTAGGGTAGTCTATAACCTTAAGATTAATTTCTATTGGTTAAGGGGCATTATTAGTAGCTTTATTTTATACCTTTAGTGCTTATTCAATAATAGGATCGTCAGTAAAGATATTTTTAATTAAATTCCCAAATAATATAAGTTTAAAGTCGTTAATAATTAGTGTTTCTTTAATATTACCGATAAGGCTATTTAGGGCCTCCTTCTATTGCTTAGAAATCAGTAAATAGTATTTATCTTAATAAAAAACGGTCTTATTAAATATAATATGGCTAGAATTAAACTAATAGCTTCTTTTCAATAAAAGCACCTAAATTAGGTACTAAATAGTCGAGATATAGCCTGCTAAATACCTAATGTAAGCTCTTTAATTGAGCTTTAGACCTTTTTATAATATCCTATTGTAAGTCATTACGAAAGCCTTATATCTATAAGCGCGGAGGTAGTAAATTTTTAGATGAATATCTGCCGGTAGGTATTTCTAGGCGGGCTTATTATTATAGAGCCAAAATTAAAGCATTTAAAGAGGTGACTTTTAATTATCGTAAGGTCTTTCCGACTTCCTAAGGCTTCGATTTAGCAAATATACTACTATTTTAGCTATAATAGGCTATAACTCCTTAGGAAAACCTACTTCTATATTAAGAAGGGCTATCTTCGTCTTTAATACCCCCCTAGAACATTCAATATAACCATTCTAATATTAGTATTGCAAAATGGTAATTCAGAACACTGTTGGAAATGTACTGGATACCGACAGTGGCGTATAAGGCGTTGCAAAATAAAACAAAGAGCTGGTTAAAGATTTAAAGCGCACGAGAGGTTGACCAGAGCAAAGATGTCAGGGAAATCTGATTCTAATTGTTGGTGACTATTCTAGCTAGAAAGAGGGAATTTTGGGCATATTTCTACCATCTTGAAAAAGTGGTTGAAAATAATGAAAAACCGTAAAAATAGCGAAAAACCCGACGAAAAGTCGGTCTGCCTAACCGTGCCCAGTCTGTGCCCAATATCCTACCCAATGCCTACCCAACCAAGCCCAGTGGCTTGTAGCGGTGTGCCGGATGCCCTATAACAGCCTGCCGTACGGGCCGGAAGCCCTATATCGGTGTGCCGTAAAGGCGCGGTATAGCGGGTGACTATATATAGAAGGCCGAAGGTGCTGTTTTGCCCATTTGGTAATCCCGTAGAAATGCGCCGCCTGTTGTGGGCCCTGTGGCCCACTGTGACCGGCCGCTGTGGCCGGCTATGGGGCGCTATGCCGGTGCCGTGACCGGCGCTGTGGCCCACTGTAATCGGCGTTGTGGGGCGCTATGCCCCATCATAGCGCCTGGTATAGCCACCGTGATATCTCAACGTAGAGACGTCGTATGGTGGCGAGACCAGTACCAAAATACAGCTAAAAAGGCGCTAATTTCAACACCCCCTCTGATTAGCAACATGGCTAATCCTAGCGTTAGAATAAAAGAAAGAAGTCCTGTAAAAAAAAGAAGAAAAAATTATAGGGATTGCAGCCCTAATAATTGCCGAAATATAGGGAATTTCGGGCTTGGGAGTGGTTTAGTAAGTCCATCCGCAGGCATATCTATCGTAGGTAAATAAGATATTTTTACCAGGCCACCGTAGGCCTTCTCACGTATATACCGGAATTTAAGCAAGGTATGCTTAGTGCGGGCATGCTGATTTGGGTCATTTGCGTTAGAAATAGACCCTTAGTTATCGCAGTATAGTGGTATCGGACGTTGAATATCGACCTAGATTTCTTTAAATAAATTAGATATCCACTCCACTTCGCGAAGCGCCTTAAGTATTGCATCAGACTCGGCTTCAAGGGTTGATAAAACCACAATCGAAGACCGTTTTAACCTCTAGCTAATAGGTCTACCATTTAAAGTAGTAAGATAACCACTAGTAGACTTCGAAGTCAGCCGATATCCAGCAAAATCGCTATCAGAAAATGCAGCTAATACTACGGTAGCTTTAGCGGCTCGGTAATAAATGGCTATATTTGCCGTACCAGCTAAATAGCGAAAAGCGCCCTTAGCAGCATTAAGCTGTATAGTGGAAGCCTATTATATATATCGTGATAGGTATTGCGTTAGAAAGGCAAGGTCAGGTCTTAATATCATTATCAATTATATCGATGTCCCTACTAGCTACTAGAATAAATATTGATTACTAATATCTAGCGGTGTATCATCAGCCTCAGTAAGTATACCGGGCTATAGCGGGATTAAATGCGGTCGTGCGTCCTTAAGGTTGAACTTCTTAAGGACTTCTATAATAAATTGCGATTAGTACAGCTATAATAGGCCCTTTTCTCTATCCCTAATAATCTATACTCCTAGAAAGAAAGAGGCAGGTCCTCGGTCTTCTATAGCATAAACCTTATAGAACTTAGTCTTAAGCTGGTCAATATAGCTAAAATCCGGACCGATAATTAAGCAGTCATCCATATAGATTACAATAAAAATATACGTTCCTTTATTATAGAAGACAGCAATATTAGAAAGTAACGGCTTAAAACCCTCTTGCATTAGTAGGTCTTTTAACCGTAACTGCCACTCGCGAGGGCCTTATTTTAGCCTATATAAGGCTTTCTTTAACAGTATGACCTATAATACAGAGGGGTTATATCCAACCTTAGTAAGTAAGGCTAGAAGTCAACGATGCTGCTAGTCAGACTATAAGGCTAGGTTAGGTAAGAGTAGGCTTTCTGCAAATTCTAGAAAACCAGCTGGAATCTCTATATAAATCGTCTCCAGTAGTTCACTATTTAGAAAGGCACCAATAAAGTCGATCTGCTCTATTTCCTAGTTGTTTGCAGCAGCAAGAGTAAGGATAATCCTCCATATTGGTGGGATCGAAGTAGAGGTATAGGTCTCCGTAAAGTCTTGCCTAAATACCTGCATAAAGCCTTTAACAACTAATCGTGCCTTATATTTAACCGGGTTATTATTCGTATCTTTCTTAACGCAAAAAACAGGCCGGTTACGTAATATTTTCCTACTAGTAGGAACATTAGTCTTAGGAATAAATTAGAAGATATTTAAATCGATTAATTGCTCGAATTCAGAAAATAAGGCTTTAACCTAGCTATCTTTTTATAGGTTGTATAAGACTTCCTTCCAGCTATTAGGCACACCTTCTAGGGCCCGTTTTGCAGCCTTTACCTTACAGCAGATATCGTGTATTTATTAGTAAAAGGCATAGGAAGGGTGGAAATCCTATATGGAAACCTCTGGGGGGCTGTCTGGGTATCCGAAAATCTAGTCGTTTTTCGGCTGGGTGGGTAGGAAAGCACCCTATTGGTCAGTCTATAGGTCAGACTATTGGTCAGACTATTGGTCAGTCTGTGGGTTAGGCTGTTGGTCAGCCTATAGGTCTAAAAGTGACCTATAGTATCTATAACCTAGGATACCTTACACGTCTCGTATCTGTAGCTATATTCTTCCTCGAATTCTACCCCTAGTAGCCCTAACCTAGTATAGCTAAATAGGCACCTTTTCTGATACTCGAAATATTTTCTCCTACGGTCTCTCATTTAAGGCAATATTTGGACTCTCGAATTTCAGATATTCTAGTATAGGCAGCGTTTTACTATAGCGAAATGCTGTATTTACTAGGAAGCCGGGCGAAAAGGCAGAATCTATTATATCGGAAAGTCGCAGAAAATCAGTATGTGTGGGGCTTTGAGATTCGGACTATTGAAAATATTGCAATTCTCAAGGTCACTATAAAAGCAGAGCCTTACTAGCTAGCTAGATGGCACGAGACTGTCTGCGACCTGTGAACTAATCTTAGTATAAATACTAGATTTTTCACTAAGTCCTAAGACTATACAAGTGCTATAAAGCAGGGCAAGTGTAAAGGCAAGGCAAATATAAGATAACCAGAAAACGCAGGGAAGGTAAGAAGTTAAGAGGCATATAGTGCATTAACAGACTCAATTGTGCTACCCTTCTACTATCTAGAAAGAAGGGGGAAAGCTATCCTATATATACACGAAGGAGGGGTGGGCCCAGGCATCCAGGGAAGCCAGTAAGAGGGCTCCCCGTAATGCTCGCTATAATACGTCAGCAACCCCGCTATATCCGACCTTTCTAACCACCCTAACCACCGCACTAGTAATTAGTCACCGCACTAGTAACTAGCTACCACGCTAGTGACTAACCACCACACTAGTGGACTAGCCACCACGCTAGTAGGCCACCACGCTAATTTAGCAATGCCACACCACACTAGTAGGCCGCCACCACGCTAGTAGGCAACCACGCTAATTTAGCAATGCCACACCTTTTCAACAAGGCCTACCTTACTTGATATACAGTAAATAATCCACTGAAAATCCTTAAGGTAAAAGGCAAAGGCCTAAGGTAATACTACCATAAGTCCAAGAGGCGGTATAAGGGCCAGAAGGTTAGTAGGCCAGTAGGGCATAAGGCCAGCAGCCTAATAGGCTACTATAGGATTTTAACAGAAAATTTACTATATGGGGCGAGTTAGAATTTTCATATGTGCGGGGTATGCCCACTTTTGTGACGGATTCGGAAAATCTTAGTGGTTAAGATTCCTAGTGACGAGAGCTTTCTGCATTTCCTAGTATTTGCAGCCTTTTTGTATAGGAAAAGACTGTATTTTCCTTAGCTGGTAAAAAAGGACCGTCTTACTTAAGCTGAAAAGCTGAGTTAGGCTGAAGCGATTTGGAATTAAAAGACAGCGAATTACTGGGAAATGTTGCAGAGTGCTGTAGCAGGCTAATTAGTAGGCCCACTGGTTGTGGCAGGCCTATTGGTTATAGTAGGCCTATTGGTTGTGGTAGGCCCGCTGATTGTGGTGGATCCGTATGCTGTATTAGGCCTATTGGTTGTGGTGGGCCCGTAGGCTATGTTGGATCTATGGCCTATGGTAGGCCTATGCCCTCGGCTAAGCCTGAAATAGGCATATTTAGGCGAGGCGACTTCTAAATAGGCTCTTCTAGAGCAATTTAGTCGATATTTACCCCCTTTAAATTAGAAAGCGGTTAGAAATCAAAAATACCCTCTAGGCCACTTAAAATAGGGCCTATACCTTTATTTTAGTAGGTGAAAGTAATAAAAGAGGTCTTAGTGACGACCCGGCGATATAGGATATAGACGAGGTAGGTGCCATTACCTAGTGTAGCTAGTAACCTACCTGACTTAGTCCGGGGGGCCAGCTTATAGCTAATAACCCGTTTTTCTAAAGGGATTAGCACCTCTATAGCCGCACCAATAGCCCTAAAGCTAGTAAGGTCGGGTAGGTAGTAGTGCGTAATTTCCGGAAAATCCTTCTTTAATTCTTCAAAAGGTAACGAGGAATAGTTTGTAACTGCTATTAGATTTACCAAAGTAGTAATACTAAGAATAACTACAGACTAAAGGTAAGAAGGTAACCGAGACCAAAGTATAGTAGCTCTAAGTCGGTTAATAATAACCTATATAGAGCATTCTACTAACCCATTTTGCTTATAAATATAAAGGGAAGAGGTTAAGAAATCTATGCCCTTAAGAGCTAGCCAGGCTATAATAACATCGTTAATTTCCTTATTACCATTATAGTAGAATTTAATAGCTGATTTGCCGTAGCGATTCCTAAGACCTTAAAAGAACCCCTATAATATTAGGAATACCGTAGGTCCTTCCTTATTGGGTAGTAAATACACCTAATGGAAGCGTGATTTCCAGTCAACTAAAATAAGGCAAATAGGGCGTTTATTATATAATAGAGGGTTGATTTAGAAGATATCGCCCTCTATAATATCCAAATAATACATAGGGTCTAGTATAGCCCCTAATATAAAACGCCGAACTGACTTTGCCTTTTTACAGGCAATACAGTTGAAATTAGAATCCTTTACCTTACTAAGATTAGGTAACCCTGTAGTTGATGCATAGGTTTTCTTTAAAAGTTGGATTCCGATATGCCCAAGCCGGATATACTAAAGTCCGGCTAGTAATAGCAGCTTTTAATACTCGGTATCAGCTGCTGGTACTATGACTGGGGCTGGGTTGAGGGTGACCGGGGCCCTCTGTGGTGGTTGGGCTATATTGGGAATAGCAGCCTCTATTAGTACTACCGAAAAACTAGGACTAGCTAGTAGGGTAGCTTGCGAATTAGCTAGTAGATAGTCCGAGTCAGCTAGTAGGGTAGGTAAATCCTCTGATAGGGGATATTCCTTATATTCTTCTGGGTTAGCTAGGGCAGGTATTTCGACCGAGATATTATATAAAGCCGGGTGATTTTGGCTGGTATAATATAAAAACGGCGAATCTACCCCTTTTTATTGTAAAAAGAAGCCATATTTCTTAAAGTTAAGAAGCCTAATGCACTTATTATTGCTATTAATAAGGCTTTAGCCCTAAATACTGCCACGATTTAGATAGTATTTAACGCCGCTAAAGATATTAATATTAAAAGCTAATATAAAGAGGGCGTTAGTAAGCTCTAAGGTGCCCTATTGAGGTAGGTTAGTGCCCTATAGCATGGTAAAACGCGCTATGCCCTACCTACTGGGCTTGATTGGGCCACCACCTGTACTAATAACTAGTCTGTTTCCAGTATAGTATTAGAAGTAGGTAAAATGCTTTTTATCATTGATAATATATATTATAGAACTAGTATCGTAGAGTAAAGAATCTGTTAGCATTTTCCCACCGGATTATGCACTATAGCTAGTAGCTAGAAATTATATATATTCGCGGTCCTAAAAGGAAGAATAGGCTATCTTACTAGGTATAAGACTTAGAGTATTATAATTTCCTAATATAAAGGAATTAATAGTCTTTTCCTTTTCGTCAGTCTTTTATAAGGTATCTGCTTTATTAGCTAAATCTTTCTTTTCTTTCTTCTTCTTATTTTCCGGCTTGCCTTATATAGCTAAAGAAGACCCTTATTAGGTAGAAGACCCCTATTTCTTTTTATTAGCGTTAGTAGTAGTATTTTTACCACCCTTACTAGTGTTATTACTAGCTGGCTTACTACTATTATTAGTAGCGGCACCTTTAACTTTTGCAAGGTAGGTGGTAGCCTTTGCTACTAATGATCCTTTAATGCGTTATTCTTCTAGTAAATCAACTATATAAAATTGCAGGTTAATATTTGATGTATTTCCCTAAGTATAGGCGATTCTCATTATTATGCGGTATCGTTCTGCCTACTAAAAAAAGACCCCTTCTATAGCATATAAATACTAGCTGATTTAGTCGAAAGGTTATATATAGGAGCCTAAAATTTGCAGCCTAGATAGGTAGCTATTAAAGGAGGCGTTAAAAGATTCCAAGGTACCCTTATAGCCTATAAAATTTAGTTGATGGAAGGCAGGGTATAGGTGGGTCCGCTGTACATCTGATGAGTAAGAATACTATTTAGTAAGTAATATAAAGGCTAACTCTAGGTTAGTGCACTAGTTAATAGCGGCAGCTGGTCCTTCTATGCAACTATTCTTAATAAGTAATAGTAAAAGTGCTTGCTCTGAATCGTTAAAACTACTGGCAATAGAAGTGTTAAAATCCTATAGTAGCCTACTAGGCTGCTGGCCTTATGCCCTACTGGCCTACTAACCTTCTGGCCCTTATACCGCCTCTTGGACTTACGGTAGTCTTACCAACCTTAGGCCTTTGCCTTTTACCTTAGGATTTTCAGTAGATTATTTACTGTATATTAAGTAAGGTAGGCCTTATTAAAAAAGGTGTGGCATTGCTAAATTAGCGTGGTTGCCTACTAGCGTGGTGGCGGCCTACTAGCGTGGTGTGGCATTGCTAAATTAGCGTGGTGGCCTACTAGCGTGGTGGCTAGTCCACTAGTGTGGTGGTTAGTTACTAGTGCGGTGACTAATTACTAGTGCGGTGGTTAGGGTGGTTGGAAAGGTCGGATATAGCGGGGTTGCTGACGTATCATAGCGAGCATTACGGGGAGCTTTCTTACTGGCTACCTTGGATGCCTGGGCCCACCCCTCCTTCGTGTATATATAGGATAGCTTTCCCCCTTCTTTCTAGATAGTAGAAGGGTAGCACAATCGAGTTTGTTAATGCACTATATGCCTCTTAACTTCTTACCTTCCCTGCGTTTTCTGGTTATCTTATATTTGCCTTGCCTTTACACTTGCCTTGCTTTATAGCACTTGTATAGTCTTAGGACTTGGTGAAAAATCTAGTATTTATACTAAGATTAGTTCACAGGTCGCAGACAGTCTTGTGCCATCTAGCTAGCTAGTAAGGCTTTGCTTTATAGTAACCTTAAGAATTGCAATAGGTTATGAGCCCGGGTTTTACTTCTTTGTTTTTACCCTACCTCTTTTGTGTTCACCCCTTGGTCTCTCTTGCTTATTAGTACTACTAATATAGCTATCCTTTGGTATCCTTGGCTTACTCTTATCACCTTTGGCTTACCCTTTGTTACCTACGGCATTACCCTGCGGCAATCAACGGCGTACCCCTACGGCAACTTACGGCGTAACCTTACGGCACTTTTAGCGTAACCTTACGTTATTTTCGGAGTAACCTACGGCACCTACGGATTTTATAGTGTGATATCTACCACACTATACCACTGTATAACACCTTTGCACCTAGTGCACGACACCTACTGCACTATACGGCACCTGTTATACTCTTCCACTTATAGCACTTTTGGTACGGCACTTACGGCACCTTTTATATTACGGCACCTATAGCACCTACGGCACCTACGGCACCTACGGCACTTACGGCACCTTTATATTACGGCACCACATAAGCACCTTAAATACTAACGCTATATTCTGGACTTGCACAACGCCTACGGCATCTGTGCTTTTATACTGAGACCTACCGCTATATTCTGCGGTTACCTTTTATAGTAGGCTACTAGCCACTATATTTACTAGCTGTCCAGCTAGTTACTCGACTATTTTGCCAGCTATTTACCTAGTTATTCATCTGTTCCTACAGCTATTGGCACCATTTTTAACGACTTTTAACCACTATAATGGCACAGTCTAGGCCTTCCACTTATAAGGCCACTTTGGATTCCAACTCTAAAGCTGATCTTACTGCACGACTACAGCTAGATATGGACTATATAAAGTCCCAGATGAATACCCTAACTACCCTTATACAAGGCTTAGTTAGTAGGCAAAATAGTAACGTTCCTACTATTGCAATTAGCAAGGAACTAGTAGAGGCTACTAGCCCTACTATCTCCGGTTCTGCTATTACGACTAGCAAGGACCCTGTAGAGGCTACTAGCCCTACTACTACTAATGCCGCTTCTACTAATAATAGCAAGAATAATTCTACTAATAATAGGAAAAAGAAGCAGCAACAAAAGAAGAAACAAGACTCTAGCAGCAATCAGCAAGATGTCGAGGCCTTTATTATAGGCAATTATAATACCCAGGATACTAATATATCCTATTCCTCTTCTTCTTCCACTATATCCACTGATATAAGCTATAGTGCTAAATCAGGCGGTAGGACCCCGAAGGATGCCCTCCTTTACGATACCGGCTCTACTTATCATATTGTTAATGATAAGAAGCATTTCACCACTTTTCACCATTTTGAGAAGGATGATAAGCCTGTAATTACTACTGGTGGTGGCCCTATTTCCCCTACTGGTTGGGGCACAGCACGATTTACTGTGCTACAGGGCGTTAATCCCACCAAATGGGGTATTATAGAGCTCAAGAATGCACTATATATTCCTGCCTTGGATATTAACATCATTAGCGGTGTAAAGCACTATGCCGCTAAAGGGGTACTAATTAAAAATCAGCTTTGGTCAGCAAGCCGTAAATGCATCGGCATTTTTAACTTTGATAAATACGGCTTTTTCCTTCCACAGAAAGGAATAGACACACCACTACTACATCAACCTTGTAGCCATTATACTATTACTAATAGTATATCAGTAGAGGTCCCCAGCCCTACTAACCCTGCTGATTATAGTAATCCTGAGGATATTACTATTACCCCCGTTTCTACTACTGCGACTAGTAAGGAACCTGTAGAGGCTACTAGCCCTACTACTAACCAGCCCGCTACCACAACTAGCGAAGACCCTGTAGAGGCTACCAGCCCTACTACTAACTCTCCCGCTATTACGACTAGCGAAAATCCCGCTATTACGACTAGCGAAAATCCCGCTATTACGACTAGCGAAAATCCCGCTATTACGACTAGCGAAAATCCTGTAGTGGCTACTAGCCCTACTCCTGCCCTTATAGCTGCTGATACAGAATATCAGAAGCTATTACAATTAGCCGGCATTTGGCATGTACGGCTAGGGCATATAGGTATTCAGCTACTTAAAAAGACCTATGCTAATACCTACCTTATCTACCTTCTAAAGAAGAAGGTTGTTACTAAAAAACAACCTTTATTACCTTTATCCACCAAAATGAAGGTATAGGCCCTATTTCTAGTGGCCTAGAAGGAGACTTTCACAAAGGGCAAAATACAGGTTCAGAGGGGGTATTTAGCAGTAAAGAACCTACTATTTTACTGGATGACCTAGAAAGCATTCCTGACCCTACTAACTCTGCTAACCTTACTAGCATTACTAGCACTAATGCTATACCGGATGACCTAGAAAGCATGCCGGACCCTACTAATTTTACTAGCATTACTAATGCTACCCCGGATGATATTACTAATACTAATGCCACCGTGGATTACCTTCCTAAGTCAGAAGACTTTATAGGCGCCTTTCTAAATAGCGAACTTTCTGAGACTATTTATATGGATATTCCTGATGGATTCCTTGAATTTACGGAAAGTTTACTAACTGATAGCAAGCTTTGGTCTAATATACAGCGCCAACGGCTACTAACTTTGCTTAAAGAAGCTGGATTTAACCCTTCTATTAAGCAAGCTATCTTGCTAAAGAAGGCCCTATACGGGCTAAAACAAGCACCCCGCGAATGGCAATATTGGCTAAAAGACCTGATTTCTAGTGAAGGTTTTTTACCTTTAGCTTCTGATGCTGCCGTCTTTTATAATAAGCAAACCAGCACTTTTATCGTCACCTATGTTGACGATTGCCTATTAGTTGGTCCAAATATAACTTATATTAACCAGCTAAAAAGGAAATTCCATAAGGTCTATGCTATAGAAGACCGCGGTCTGGCTTCCTTCTTCCTAGGCGTACAGATTATACGAAATAGGAAGGAAGGTCTATTGTGGCTATACCAAGCCCAATTTATAGCAGAGGTCTTAGCTAAATTCGGCTTACAGGATACTAAACCTCAGCTAATTCCACTTCAACCAGGGATTCTAAATGAATCTAGTGGAAAAGACCTCAGCCCTACTGATCAGAGCCTTTATCAGAGCCTTACTGGCACTATAATGTGGCTTATGATGATGACTAGGCCCGACCTAGCATTTCCTACCCAATACCTCTCTCGGTTTATGTCTAAGGCAACTAATGTGCATTTAAATGCTGCGAAAGGCAGCTTTAGCTACCTTAAAGGCACTGAGAACCTAGCTATTTGCTTTACTAAAAGCAATCAACAGCCTATTATAACCGCTTATTCTGATAGCGATTTTGCTGGCTGTAAAGAAACCTCTAAATCTACTGGAGGCTTCCTTACTACTATTAATAGTGGTCCTATTAGCTGGCGTTCTAAGCGAGCCTCTTTAGTAGTACTATCTACTTTAGAAGCTGAATCCGATGTATTACTTGAGACTATCCGTGAAGTACAGTGGCTTTTTAACCTTTGTAAGGAGCTGGAAATTGATATTGTACGCCCTATACCGCTATACTGCGATAACTAGGGCTCTATTTCGAATTCTAACGACCCTAATCAGCATGCTCGCACTAAGCATACGCTATTAAAATTCCGGTATATTAGGGAGCAAGCCCAGCTAGGCTTGGTTAAAATTACCTACTTACCTACTAATAGTATGCCTGCTGACGGCCTTACTAAGCCACTGCCGGGCCCTAAATTTACTAGGTTCCGCGAGTTACTAGGTCTTAGGGCCTGCTAACTTATACTAACATACTTTTACTAAGGTTTTTCTTATGTTTTTCCTTAGCACTTTTTACTGCATTTTCTTTCCCTATCCTTTACACGATTAGCTTGCTACTACAGTAGCTAATCAGAGGGGGTGTTAAAATCCTATAGTAGCCTATTAGGCTGCTGGCCTAATGCCCTACTGGCTTACTGACCTTCTAGTCCTTATACCGCCTCTTGGACTTACGGTAGTCTTACCAACCTTAGGCCTTTGCCTTTTACCTTAGGATTTTCAGTGGATTATTTACTGTATATGTAACGATGTGGCCCAATTGGGCCCTAAGCGGGTGTCTGCGCACATCGCCAGGTAAAAACCTAATCTTCTGTCTGACCGTTAGGCCAGACAAAAGAGTACGTATTGTACCAAGTTACCACACTTGGTACAATTGACACCTATATCCCCTTGGCACTATGCTGCGCGCAAGCTTGTCCTTAGCATGATACGGGCGTAGCCCGAATCCTTGACATAGCTCCCCTCTCCGCAGCCGGCCATCTGATACCACGCACCCCCCAGAGGCCAGTCCCATCCTCTGTAAGCCCAGGTAAGGAGCCCGCTGCACGCACCACATACGGGACTCGAACCTGTGACCTTGGGTAACTTGGTACAAATGTAACGATGTGGCCCAATTGGGCCCTAAGCGGGTGTCTGCGCACATCGCCAGGTAAAAACCTAATCTTCTGTCTGACCGTTAGGCCAGACAAAAGAGTACGTATTGTACCAAGTTACCACACTTGGTACAATTGACACCTATATCCCCTTGGCACTATGCTGCGCGCAAGCTTGTCCTTAGCATGATACGGGCGTAGCCCGAATCCTTGACAGTATATCAAGTAAGGTAGGCCTTATTAAAAAAAGGTGTGGCATTGCTAAATTAGCGTGGTGGGCCTACTAGTGTGGTGGCGGCCTACTAGTGTGGTGGCTAGTCCACTAGTGTGGTGGGTAGTTACTAGCGTGGTAGTTAGTCACTAGCGTGGTGGCTAATTACTAGTGTGGTGGTTAGGGTGGTTGGAAAGGCTGGATATAGTGGGGCTGCTGACGTATTATATACGTGGCATAGCGAGCATTACGGGGAGCTTTCTTACTGGCTACCTTGGATGCCTGGGCCCACCCCTCCTTCATGTATATATAGGATAGCTTTTCCCCTTCTTTCTAGATAGTAGAAGGGCAGCACAATCGAGTCTGTTAATGCACTATATGCCTCTTAACTTCTTACCTTCCCTGCGTTTTCTGGTTATTTTATATTTGCCTTGCCTTTACACTTGCCTTACTTTATAGCACTTATATAGTCTTAGGACTTCGTGAAAAATCTAGTATTATACTAAGATTAGTTCACAGGTCGCAGACAGTCTCGTGCTATCTAGCTAGCTAGTAAGGCTCTGCTTTTATAGTAACCTTGAGAATTGCAATAAGAATCAGATTTCCCTGACATCTTTGCTCTGGTCAACCCCGTGTGTGCGTTTTTAATCTTTAACCAGCTTATTTTATTCTGCAACGTCTTGTACGCCACTATCGGTACTTAGTATACTTTCCAACAGTGTTCTAAGTCACCATTTTGCAACAGGTTATAAGCCCGGTGTCTCAAGGCTTCCAGCTTAAGACTTTTTTACGCTAACTTAGGATTTTAACGCACTTAGCAGCTAACCTTCCAGAAATCTAACTAACGATATTACTATCTGCAGTAAGGGACTAATCATCCCAGATTTAGGAACCCAGCTACCACACCAAGCTGCAACACATCCTTTTTGCAACAGGATTTTCTAAGGTTATTCCTTAACGCAGCTTTCTTCTAGTTTTATCTAGATTTTCAGTCTTGATTTTCTTCGCATTTTTAAGACTTTCCGGCACCTTTTCTCTTCCTACAATGGCCAGTCAGAACGTTCCTGCCAATAACCCAGGCTACCAAGTCCCTAATACGGCAGAGGTAAAAGAATCTGATAATAACCAGGAAATTACCCAGCTCAGGGAAGACCAACAGGAAATGAGAAAAGAATTCAGTCATAAATTTAATCGAATGAACTCAAAAATCGATTTTTTGGCTGATAAGGTGGGCACCTTAGTAGACAGACTAATCAAGCCTGCTGCCAGCCTACTATTATAGGATATGATGGATGTAGATACCTTCCAAACTCCTATAGGTAAGGGAAATACCTCTCTACCCAAAGCCCAGCAACAACCCCTGCCGGTTCCATCCAGCATTAGCAGCCAAGTCAGCGCTATAGCTATCAAGGAACTAGCCAAGACAGCCAACGGATTCCAGGAATCCCAAAAGCTAAGGGGGGCATCTAACTTCGACCAATGGAAACAGGCCCTTATAATTCAACTTAGGGCACTTAACATCGCTAAATTTATCGAAGAACCTTCTATTACTAGCAAATTCAACGATTCAGAGCAAGCACTTTTACTATTACTTATTAAGAATAGTTGCACAGAAGGACCAGCTGCCGCTATCAACTAGTACACTAACCCAGAGTCAGCCTTTACGTTACTCACCAAACAGTATTCTCACTCATCAGACGTACAGCGGACCCACCTATACCCTGTCTTCTATCAACTAAATTTTACAGGCTACAAGGGTACCTTGGAATCTTTCAACGCCTCCTTTAATAGCTACCTATCCAGGCTGCAAATTTTAGGCTCCCACATACAACCTTTCGACCAAATCAGCCAGTATTTACATGCTGTAGAAGGGGTCTTTTTTTAGTGGGCAGAACGGCACCGCATAATAATGAGAATCGCCTATACTTAGGGAAATACATCAAATATTAACCTGCAATTTTATATAGTTGATTTACTAGAAGAATAACGCATTAAAGGATCATCAGTAGTAAGGGCTACTACCTACCTCGCAAAGGTCAAGGGTGCCGCTACTAACGCTAACAATAGTAGCAAGCCGGCTAGTAACAATACTAGCAAGGGTGGTAAAAACACTACCACTAATGCCAACAAAAAGAAACAGGGGTCTTCTTCTACCCAACAATAAGGGTCTTCTTCAGCCACACAGGGCAAGCCGGAAAATAAGAAGAAGAAAGAAAAGAAAGATTCAGCTAATAAAGCAGATACCCCACAAAAGACCGACGAAAAGGAAAAGACTATTAATTCCTTCGTACTAGGGAATTATAACACTCTAAGTCTTACACCCAGTAAGACAGCCTATTCTTCCTTCCAGGACCGCAAATGTATGCAATTTCTAGCTACCAGCTATAGTGCACAATCCGGTAGGAAAACGCCAACAGATTCTTTACTCTATAATACTAGTTCTACGGTGCATATCATCAACGATAAAAAGCACTTCACCTACTTCTAATACTATACCGGAAACAGACCAGTCATCAGCACAGGTGGTGGCCCAATCAAGCCCAGTGGGTAGGGCACAGCGCGTTTTACCGTACTATAGGCCACCAACCCACCTCAGTAGGGCACCTTAGAGCTAACCAACGCCCTCTTCATACCAGCTTTTAACATTAACATCTTTAGCAGCATTAAACACTATCTGAATCGTAGCAGTATTCAGGGCCAAAGCCTAGTTAATAGCAACAACAAGTGCATTAGGCTTCTTAATTTTAAGAAATCTAGCTTCTTTTTACAATAAAAAGGGGTAGATTCGCCGTTTTTACACCATACCAGCCAACTGGCTTTATACAGTATCTCGGTCGAATTACCTGCCCTAGCTAACCCAGAAGAATACGAGGAATATCCCCTGCCAGAGGATTTACCTACCCTACTAGCTGACTCGGACCTTCCACTTCCACCAGCTAATTCGCAAGAAATCCTACTAGCTGACCCACCAGTTAGTCCTAGTTTTTCGGTGGTACCAATAGAGGCTGCTATTCCCAATACAGCCTAACCACCATAGAGGGCCCCGGTCGCCCTCAACCCAGCCCCAGTCACAATACCAGCTGCTAATACAGAATATTAAAAGCTGCTATTATTAGCCGGACTTTGGCATATCTAGCTTGGGCATATCGGAATCCAACTTTTAAAGAAAACCTGTGTATTAACCACAGGGTTACCTGATCTTAGTAAGGTAAAGGATTCTGACTTTAACTGCATCGCCTGTAAAAAGGCAAAATTAGTACGGCGTTTTATATCAGGGGCTATACCAGACCCTATGTATTGTTTGGATATCATAGAGGGCGATATCTTCCAAATCAACCCTCTACTATATAACAAACGCCCTATTTACCTTATCTTAGTTGACCGGAAATCACGCTTCCGTTAGGTGTATTTACTACCCAATAAGGAAGGGCCCACGGTATTCCCAGTATTACAGGGGTTCTTCCAAGGTCTTAGGAATCGCTATAGCAAATCAGCTATTGAATTCCACTATAATAGTGGCAAGGAAATCAACGATGTTATTACAGCCTGGCTAGCTCTTAAGGGCATAGATTTTTTAACCTCTTCCCTTTATATTTATAAGCAAAATGGGTTAGCAGAATGCTCTATACGGGTTATTATTGACCGACTTAGAGCTATTATACTTTAGTCTCGGTTACCTTTTTACCTTTAGTCTGCAGTAATTCTTAGTATTACTACCTTGGTAAATCTAATAGTAGTTATAAACTGTTCCTCGTCACCTTTTAAGGAATTAAAAAAGGATTTTCCGGAAATTACGCACTACTACCTACCCGACCTTACTAGCTTCAGGGCTATTAGTGCGGCTGTAGAGGTACTAATCCCTCCAGAAAAACGGGTCATTAGCTATAAGCTAGCCCCCCAGACCGAGTCAGATAGGTTACTAGCTACGCTAGGTAATGGCACCTACCTTATCTATATCCCACATCGCCGGGTCATCACCAAGACCTCTTTTATTACTTTTACCTACTAAAATGAAGGTATAGGCCCTATTTCAAGTAGCCTAAAGGGCAAATTCGACTTCCTACCGTCTTCTATTTTAGAGGGGGTAAATATCGACTAAATTGCTCTAGAAGAGCCTATCTGGAAGTCGCCTCGCCTAGATATGCCTATTTCGTCTAAGACCGACAGTATAGGCCTAATCGAAGGCATAGGCCTACTATAGGCCACGGATCCAACACAGCCCACAGGCCCACCACAACCAATAGGCCTAATACAGCATACAGATCCACCACAACTAGTAGGCCTACCAATTGGCCCGCCACAGCACTCTGTAATATTTCCTAGCAATTCGCCATCTTTCGATTCCAAATCGCTTCAGCCTAACTCAGCTTTTCAGCTTAGGCAAGACGGTCCTTTTTCACCGGCTAAGGAATTTACGCCTTTTTCCCATACAAAAAGGCTGCAAATGCTAGGAAATGCAGAAAGCTCTCGTCACCAGGAATCTCAAATATAGAGATTTTCTAAATCCGTCACAAAAGTAGGCATGACCCACACAAGTGAAAATTCTGACCTGCCCTACACAACAAATTTTCAATAGTCCGAATCTCAAAGCCCCATACATACTGATTTTCTACGACTTTCTAATACAATAGATTCTGCCTTTTCGCCCGGCTTCCTAGTAAATACAGCATTTCGCCATAGTAAAACGCTGCCTACACTAGAATATCTGAAATTCGAGAGTCCAGATATTGCCTCAAATGAGAGACTATAGGAGAAAATATTTCGAGTATCAGAAAAGGTGCCTATTCAGCTATACCAGGTTAGGGCTACTAAGGGTAAAATTAGAGGAAGAATACAGCCACGGATACGAGACGTACAAGGTATCCTAAGCTACGGATACTATAGGTCACTTGACCTACAGACTAACCAACAGTCTGACCCACAGACTAACCAACAGTCTGACCCACAGACTAACCAATGGGGTGCTTTCCCACCCACCCAGCCGAAAAACGACCAGATTTTCGGATACCCAGGCAGCCCCCCAGAGGCTCCCACACAGGATTTCCCCCCTTCCTATGCTTTTTACCAGCAAATGTACGATATTTACTATGCAGTAAAGATTAAGGCTGCAAAACGGGCCCCAGAAGGTGTGCCTAATAGCTGGAAGGAAGTCTTACACAGCCCACAAAAAGATAGCTGGGTTAAAGCCTTATTTTCGGAATTCGAGCAATTAATCGACTTAAATATCTTCCAATTTATACCAAAGGCTAGTATTCCTACTAGTAGGAAGATATTGCGTAACCGGCCTGTTTTTCGTATAAAGAAAGATGCGAATAATAACCCGGTTAAATATAAGGCACGATTAATTATCAAAGGCTTTATGCAGGTATCTAGGCAAGACTTTACGGAGACCTATACCTCGACTTCAATCCCACCAACATAGAGGATTATCCTTACTCTTACTGCTGCAAATAACTGGGAAATAGAGCAGATCGACTTTATTGGTGCCTTTCTAAATAGTGAACTACTGGAGACGATTTATATAGAGATTCTAGCTGGTTTTCTAGAATTTGCAGAAAGCCTACTCTCACCTAACCTAGCCTTATGGTCTGACCAGCAGCATCGTCGACTTCTAGCCTTGCTTACTAAGGTTGGATATAACCCCTCTGCATCACAGGTCATACTATTGAAGAAAGCCTTATATGGGCTAAAATAAGGCCCTCGCGAATGGCAGTTACGGTTAAAAGACCTTCTAGTGCAAGAGGGTTTTAAGCCGTTACTTTCTGATGCTGCCGTCTTCTATAATAAAGGAATGTATACCTTTATTGTGACCTATGTGGATGACTGCTTAATTGTCGGTCTAGACCTTAGCTATATTGACCAGCTTAAGGCCAAATTCCATAAGGTTTATGCTATAGAAGACCGAGGACCTGTCTCCTTCTTTCTAGGAGTGCAAATTATTAGGGATAGAGAAAAGGGCCTGTTATGGCTGCACCAATCGCAATTTATTGCAGAAGTCCTTAAGAAATTCAACCTTAAGGACGCACGACCGCATCTAATCCCGCTACAGCCCGGTATACTTGCTGAGGCTAAAGATACGCCGCTGGATGCTAATAATCAACACTTATTCTAGCAGCTGGTAGGGATATCGATATGGTTGATGATGATGTCAAGACCTGACCTTGCCTTTCCAATGTAATACCTGTCACGATATATGCAATAGGCTTCCACTACACAGCTTAATGCTGCTAAGGGCGCTTTTCGCTACTTAGCTGGTACGGCAAATACAGCCATTTGTTACCGTCACCAAGCCGCTAAAGCTACCGTAGTATTAGCTGCATTTTCTGATAGCGATTTTGCTGGATGCCGGCTGACTTCTAAGTCTACTGGTGGTTATCTTACTACCTTGAATGGTGGGCCTATTAGCTAGAGGTTAAAACGGTCTTCGACTGTGGTTTTGTTAACGCTTGAAGCCGAGTCTAATGTAATGCTTAAGGCGATTCGCGAAGTGGAGTGGATATCTAATTTATTTAAAGAAATCCAGGTCGATATTTAACGCCCGATACCACTATACTGCGATAACCAAGGGTCTATTTCTAACGCAAATGACCCAAATCAGCATGCCCGCACTAAGCATACCTTGCTTAAATTCCGGTATATACGTGAGAAGGCCCACAGTGGCCTAGTAAAAATATCTTATTTACCCACGATAGATATGCCTGCGGATGGACTCACCAAACCACTTCCAAGCCCGAAATTCCCTATATTTCGGCAGCTATTAGGGCTGCAATCCCTATAGCATCATCATCTTTTTTTCTGATTTTTTATAGGGTTTCTTTCTTTTATTCTAACGCTAGGATTAGCTATGTTGCTAATCAGAGGGGGTGTTGAAATCAGCGCCTTTTTAGCTATATTTTGGTACTGGTCTCGCTACCGTACGACGTCTTCACGTTGAGATATCGCGGTGGCTATACTAGGCGCTATGGTGGGGCACAGCGCCCCACAAACGCCGATTACAGTGGGCCACAGCGCCGGTCACGGCACCGGCACAGCGCCCCACAGCCGGCCACAGCGGCCGGTCACAGCGGGCCACAGGGCCCACAACAGGCGGCGTATTTCTACGGGATTACCAAATGGGCAAATCAGCACTTTCGGCCTTTTACATACAGTCACCCGCTATACCGCGCCTTTACGGCACACCGGTATAGGGCTTCCGGCCCGTACGGCAGACCGATATAGGGCTTCCGGCCCGTACGGCAGGCTGTTATAGGGCATCCGGCACACCGCTACAAGCCACTGGGCTTGGTTGGGTAGGCATTGGGTAGGCACTGGGTAGGATATTGGGCACAGACTGGGCACGGTTGGGCAGACCGACTTTTCGTCGGGTTTTTTCGCTATTTCTGCGGTTTTTCATTATTTTCAACCACTTCTTCAAGATGGTAGAAATATGCCCAAAATTCCCTCTTTCTAGCTAGAATAGTCACCAACAATTAGAATCAGATTTCCCTAACATCTTTGCTCTGGTTAACCCTGTGTGTGCGTTTTTAATCTTTAACCAGCTTGTTTTATTCTGCAACGTCTTGTACGCCACTGTCGGTACTTAGTATACTTTCCAACAGTGTTCTGAGTCACCATTTTGCAACAGTAACAATACTAGCAAAGGTGGTAAAAACACTACTACCAACGCCAACAAAAAGAAATAGGGGTCTTCTACCTAATAAGGGTCTTTTTCAGCCATACAAGGCAAGCCGGAAAATAAGAAGAAGAATAAAGAAAAGAAAGATTTAGCTAATAAAGCAGATACCCTATAAAAGACCGATGAAAAAGAAAAGACTATTGATTCCTTCGTACTAGGGAATTATAATACTCTAAGTCTTATACCTAGTAAGATAGCCTATTCTTCCTTTTAGGACCGCGAATATATGCAATTTCTAGCTACCAGCTATAGTGCACAATCCGGTGGGAAAACGCTAATAGATTCTTTGCTCTACGATACTGGTTCTACGGTGTATATCATTAACAATAAAAAGCACTTTACCTACTTCTAACACTATACCGGAAATAGACCAGTCATCAGCATAGGTAGTAGCCCAATTAAGCCCAGTGAGTGGGGCACAGCGCGTTTTACCGTGCTATAGGCCACTAACCCACCTCAGTAGGGCACCTTAGAGCTTACTAACGCCCTCTTTATACCAGCTTTTGATATTAATATCTTTAGCGGCATTAAACACTATCTGAATCGTGGCAGTATTTAGGGCCAAAGCCTAGTTAATAGTAATAATAAGTGCATTAGGCTTCTTGATTTTAAGAAGTATGGCTTCTTTTTATAATAAAAAGGGGTAGATTCGCCGTTTTTACACCATACCAGCCAACTGGCTTTATATAGTATCTCGGTCGAATTACCTGCCCTAGCCAACCTAGAAGAATACGAGGAATATCCCCTACTAGAGGATTTACCTACCTTACTAGCTGACCCACTAGCTGACTCGCAAGCTAACCGATAAGCTAGTCTTGGTTTTTCGGTGGTACCAATAGAGGCTGCTATTCCTAATATAGCTCAACCACTATAGAGGGCCCCGGTCGCCCTCAACCCTGCCCCAATACCAGCTGCTGATATAGAATATCAAAAGCTGCTATTACTAGCCGGACTTTAGTATATCCGGCTTAGGCATATCGGAATCCAACTTTTAAAGAAAACCTGTGTATTAACTATAGGGTTACCTGATCTCAGTAAGGTAAAGGATTCTGATTTCAACTGCATTGCCTATAAAAGGGCAAAGTCAGTTCGGCGTTTTACATTAGGGGCTATACCAGACCCTATGTATTGTTTGGATATTATAGAGGGCGATATCTTCCAAATCAACCCTCTACTATACAACAAACGCCCTATCTGCCTCATCTTAGTTGACCGGAAATCACGCTTCTGTTGGGTATATTTACTACCTAATAAGGAGGGACCCACAGTATTCCTAGTATTATAGGGGTTCTTCTAAGGTCTTCGGAATCGCTATGGCAAATCAGCTATTGAATTCTATTATGATAGTGGCAAGGAAATTAATGACGTTATTATAGCCTGGCTAGCTCTTAAGGGCATAGATTTCTTAACCTCTTCCCTTTATATTTATAAGCAAAATGGGTTAGTAGAACGCTCTATATGGGTTATCGTTGACCGACTTAAAGCTATTATACTTTAGTCTCGGTTACCTTTTTACCTTTAGTCTGTAGTAATTCTTAGTATTACTACCTTGGTAAATCTAATAGTAGTCTTAAACCGTTCCTCGTCACCTTTTGAGGAATTAAAGAAGGACTTTCCGGAAATTATATACTACTACCTACCCGACCTTACTAGCTTTAGGGCTATTAGTGCGGCTGTAGAGGTGCTAATCCCTCTAGAAAAACGGGTCATTAGCCATAAGCTGGCCCCCCGGACCGAGTCAGGTAGGTTACTAGCTACGCTAGGTAATAGCACCTACCTCGTCTATATCCTATATCGCCGGGTCGTCACTAAGACCTCTTTTATTACTTTCACCTACCAAAATAAAGGTATAGGCCCTATTTTAAATGGCCTAAAGGGCAAATTCGACTTCCTACCGTCTTCTATTTTAGAGGGGGTAAATGCCGACTAAATTACCTTAGAAGAGCCTATTTGGAAATCGCCTTGCTTAAATATGCCTATTTCAGGCTTAGCCGAGGGCATAGGCCTACCATAGGCCACGGATCTAATACAGCCTACGGGCCCACTACAACCAATAGGCCTAATATAGCACACGGATCTACTACAACTAGTGGGCCTACCACCAATTGGCCCGCCATAGCACTCTGTAATATTTCCTAGCAATTCGCCGTCTTTTAATTCTAAATCGCTTCAGCCTAACTTAGCTTTTCAGCTTAGGCAAGACGGTCTTTTTTTACCGGCTAAGGAATTTGCGCCTTTTTCCCATATAAAAAGGCTATAAATGCTAGGAAATGCAGAAAGTTCTCGTCACTAGGAATCTCAATCTTAGAGATTTTCCGAATCCGTCACAAAAGTAGGCATGACCCACACAAGTGAAAATTCTGACTTGCCCCACACAATAAATTTTCAATGGTCCGAATCTTAAAGCCCCACACATACTGATTTTCTGCGACTTTCTAATACAATAGATTCTGCCTTTTCGCCCGGCTTCCTAGTAAATGCAGCATTTCGCTATAGTAAAACGCTGCCTACACTAGAATATTTGAAATTCAAGAGTCTAGATATCGCCTTAAATGAGAGACTATGGGAGAAAATGTTTCGAGTATTAGAAAAGGTGCCTATTCAGCTATACTAGGTTAGGGCTACTAGGGGTAGAATTCGAGGAAGAATACTACAGATACGAGACGTATAAGGTATCCTAGGTTATAGATACTATAGGTTACTTTTGGACCTATAGACTAACGACCAACAGTCTGACCAATAGTCTGACCCATAGACTGACTAATAAAGTGCTTTCCTACCCACCCAGCCGAAAAACAACCAGATTTTCGGATACCTAGGCAGCCCCCTAGAGGCTTCTATATAGGATTTCCACCCTTCCTATGCTTTTTACTAATAAATGCACGATATCTACTGCAAGGTAAAGGCTGCAAAACGGGCCCTAGAAGGTGTGCCTAATAGTTGGAAGGAAGTCTTATATAACCTACATAAAGATAGCTAGGTTAAGGCCTTATTTTTGGAATTCGAATAATTAATCGATTTAAATGTCTTCTAATTTATTCCTAAGACTAGTGTTCCTACTAATAGGAAAATATTGCGTAACCGGCCTATTTTTTGCGTTAAGAAAGATGCGAATAATAACCCGGTTAAATATAAGGCACGATTAGTTGTCAAAGGCTTTATACAGGTATCTGGGCAAGACTTTATAAAGACCTATGCCTCTACTTCGATCCTACCAATATAGAGGATTATCCTTACTCTTACTGCTGCAAATAACTGGGAAATAGAGTAAATCGACTTTATTAGTGCCTTTCTAAATAGTGAACTGCTGGAGACGATTTATATAGAGATTCCAGCTAGTTATCTAGAATTTGCAGAAAGCCTACTCTTACCTAATCCAGCCTTATGGTCTGACCAGTAGCGTCGTCGACTTTTAGCCTTGCTTACTAAGGTTAGATATGACCCCTCTGTATTACAGGTCATACTATTAAAGAAAGCCTTATATAGGCTTAAATAAGGCCCTCGCGAGTGGTAATTACGGTTAAAAGACCTTCTAGTGCAAGAGGGTTTTAAGCCGTTACTTTCTGATGCTGCCGTCTTTTATAATAAAAGAATGCATACCTTTATTGTGACCTATATGGATGACTGCTTGATTATTAGTCCGGATCTTAGCTATATTGACCAGCTTAAGACCAAGTTCTATAAGGTTTACGCTATAGAAGACCGAGGACCTGCCTCCTTCTTTCTTAGAGTGCAGATTATTAGGGATAGAGAAAAGGGCCTATTATGGCTGCACCAATCGCAATTTATTGCGGAAGTCCTTAAGAAATTTAACCTTAAGGACGCACGACCGCATCTAATCCCGCTACAGCCCGGTATACTTGCTGAGTCTGAGACTGGTAATATACCGCTGGATGCTAGTAATTAATACTTATTCCAGCAGCTGGTAGGGATATCGATGTAGTTGATGATGATGTTAAGACCTGACCTTGCCTTTCTAATGCAATACCTGTTACGATATATGCAACAGGCTTCTACTATATAGCTTAATGCTGCTAAGGGCGCTTTTCGCTACTTAGCTAGTACGGCAAATACAGCCATTTGTTACCGTTACCGAGCCGCTAAAGCTACCATAGTATTAGCTGCATTTTCTGACAGCGATTTTGCTAGGTGCCGGCTGACTTCGAAGTCTACTAGTGGTTATCTTACTACTTTGAATGGTAGACCTATTAGCTGGAGGTTAAAACGGTCTTCGACTGTGGTTTTATTAACGCTTAAAGCCGAGTCTGATGCAATGCTTAAGGCAATTCGCGAAGTAGAGTAGATATCTAATTTATTTAAAGAAATCTAGGTCAATATTTAACGCCCGATACCACTATACTGCGATAACCAAGGGTCTATTTCTAATGCAAATGACCCAAATCAGCATGCCTGCACTAAGCATACCTTACTTAAATTCCGGTATATACGTGAGAAGGCCCACGGTGGTCTGGTAAAAATATCTTATTTACCCACGATAGATATGCCTGCGGATGGACTCACCAAACCACTTCCAAGCCCGAAATTCCCCATATTTCGGCAGCTATTAGGGCTGCAATCCCTATAGCATCATCATCTTTTTTTTTTTTTCTGATTTTTTACAGGGTTTCTTTCTTTTATTCTAACGCTAGGATTAGCCATGTTGCTAATCAGAGGGGGTGTTGAAATCAGCGCCTTTTTAGCTGTATTTTGGTACTGGTCTCGCTACCGTACGATGTCTCTACGTTGAGATATCGCGGTGGCTATACCAGGCGCTATGGTGGGGCACAGCGCCCCACAACGCCGATTACAGTGGGCCACAGCGCCGGTCACGGCACCGGCACAGCGCCCCACAGCCGGCCACAGCGGCCGGTCACAGCGGGCCACAGGGCCCACAACAGGCGGCGCATTTCTACGGGATTACCAAATGGGCAAACCTTGCTAATACCAGCACTTTCGGCCTTCTACATACAGTCACCCGCTACACCGGTCATTTACGGCAGACCGATATAGGGCTTCCGGCCCGTACGGCAGGCTGTTATAGGGCATCCGGCACACCGCTATAAGCCACTGGGCTTGGTTGGGTAGGCATTGGGTAGGATATTGGGCACGGTTGGGCAGACCGACTTTTCGTCGGGTTTTTCGCTATTTTTGCGGTTTTTCATTATTTTCAACCACTTTTTCAAGATGGTAGAAATATGCCCAAAATTCCCTCTTTCTAGCTAGAATAGTCACCAACAATTAGAATCAGATTTCCCTGACATCTTTGCTCTGGTCAACCTCTTGTGCGCTTTAAATCTTTAACCAGCTCTTTGTTTTATTCTGCAACGCCTTGTACGCCACTGTCGGTATCCAGTACATTTCCAACAGTGTTCTGAATCACCATTTTGCAACAACTAGCGTTATTAATACTAATGCTACCTTGGATAACCGTCCTATATTACAGTCCCCGGCTACTGCAAAGGATGACCTTATAGATATCCTTACCAGCCTTACTCCTGCCGACCTTGCTGGCCCTACTGGCCCTGCTGGCCCTGCTATACCTGCGGGCCCTACTAACCCTACTAGCCCTACCGACTTATTCCCTAATCAGGATTTATACCACCTGATATGGGATTCCTGCTATAAAGCGAAGCGTAAGCTTGCTAAAAATGCTGACGGCACGCCAAATAGCTGGAAGGATGTGCTACAAAGCCCTGAAAAAGACCTTTGGATAAAGGCCTTATTTAAGGAATTTGAGCAGTTATTGGATACTAAAGTCTTCCAATTTATTCCTAAGTCTAGCGTTCCTATTGATAGGAAAATTATACGCAATAGGCCTGTTTTTCGGGTTAAAAAGGATGCTAATAATCAGCCTATAAAATATAAGGCTAGATTAGTTGTCAAGGGTTTTATGCAAGTCGAAGGAAAGGACTTTCAGCATACCTATGCTTCTACCTCTATCCCACCTACCTGGAGGGTTATACTGGCTTTGGCTGCTAGTAATAACTGGGAAATAGAGCAAATTGACTTTATAGGCGCTTTTCTAAATAGCGAACTTTCTGAGACTATTTATATGGATATTCCTGATGGATTCCTTGAATTTACGGAAAGTTTACTAACTGATAGCAAGCTTTGGTCTAATATACAGCGCCAACGGCTACTAACTTTGCTTAAAGAAGCTGGCTTTGACCCTTCTATAAAGCAAGCTATTTTATTAAAGAAGGCCCTATACGGACTAAAACAAGCACCCCGCGAATGGCAACACCGGCTAAAAGACCTGATTTCTAGTGAAGGCTTCTTACCTTTAGCCTCTGATGCTGCCGTCTTTTATAATAAGCAAACCAGCACCTTTATCGTTACTTATGTTGACGATTGCCTATTAGTTGGTCCAAATATAACTTATATTAACCAGCTAAAAAGGAAATTTTATAAGGTCTATGCTATAGAAGACCGCGGTCCGGCTTCCTTCTTCCTAGGTGTATAGATTATACGAAATAGGAAGGAAGGTCTATTATGGCTACACCAAGCCCAATTTATAGCAGAGGTTCTAGCTAAATTCGGCTTACAGGATACTAAACCTCAGCTTATTCCACTTCAACCAGGGATTTTAAATGAATTTAGTGGAAAAGATCTTAGCCCCACTGATCAAAGCTTTTATCAGAGCCTTACTGGCACTATAATGTGGCTTATGATGATGACTAGACCCGACCTAGCATTCCCTACCTAATACCTTTCTCGGTTTATGTCCAAGGCAACTAATGTGCATCTAAATGCTGCGAAAGGAAGCTTTAGCTACCTTAAAGGCACTAAGAACCTAGCTATTTGCTTTAGTACTACTAAAAGCAACCAACAGCCTATTATAACCGCTTATTCTGATAGCGATTTTGCTGGCTGTAAAGAAACCTCTAAATCTACTGGAGGCTTCTTAACTACTATTAATAGTGGTCCTATTAGCTGGCGTTCTAAGCGAGCCTCTTTAGTAGTGCTATCTACTTTAGAAGCTGAATCTGATGCATTACTTGAGACTATCCGTGAAGTACAGTGGCTTTCTAACCTTTGTAAGAAGCTGGAAATTGATATTATACGCCCTATACCGCTATACTGCGATAACCAGGGCTCCATTTCGAATTCTAACGACCCTAATCAGCATGCTCGCACTAAGCATACGCTATTAAAATTCCGGTATATTAGGGAGCAAGCCCAGCTGGGCTTGGTTAAAATTACCTACTTACCTACTAATAGTATGCCTGCTGACGGTCTTACGAAGCCACTGCCGGGCCCTAAATTTACTAGGTTCCGCGAGTTACTAGGTCTTAGGGCCTGCTAACTTATACTAACATATTTTTACTAAGGTTTTTCCTATGTTTTTCCTTAGCACTTTTACTGCATTTTCTTTCCCTATCCTTTACACGATTAGCTTGCTACTACAGTAGCTAATCAGAGGGGGTGTTAAAATCCTATAGTAGCCTATTAGGCTGCTGGCCTTATGCCCTACTGGCCTACTAACCTTCTGGCCCTTATACCGCCTCTTGGACTTACGGTAGTCTTACCAACCTTAGGCCTTTGCCTTTTACCTTAGGATTTTCAGTAGATTATTTACTGTATATCAAGTAAGGTAGGCCTTATTAAAAAAGGTGTGGCATTGCTAAATTAGCGTGGTTGCCTACTAGCGTGGTGGCGGCCTACTAGCGTGGTGTGGCATTGCTAAATTAGCGTGGTGGCCTACTAGCGTGGTGGCTAGTCCACTAGTGTGGTGGTTAGTTACTAGTGCGGTGACTAATTACTAGTGCGGTGGTTAGGGTGGTTGGAAAGGTCGGATATAGCGGGGTTGCTGACGTATCATAGCGAGCATTACGGGGAGCTTTCTTACTGGCTACCTTGGATGCCTGGGCCCACCCCTCCTTCGTGTATATATAGGATAGCTTTCCCCCTTCTTTCTAGATAGTAGAAGGGTAGCACAATCGAGTCTGTTAATGCACTATATGCCTCTTAACTTCTTACCTTCCCTGCGTTTTCTGGTTATCTTATATTTGCCTTGCCTTTACACTTGCCTTGCTTTATAGCACTTGTATAGTCTTAGGACTTGGTGAAAAATCTAGTATTTATACTAAGATTAGTTCACAGGTCGCAGACAGTCTTGTGCCATCTAGCTAGCTAGTAAGGCTTTGCTTTATAGTAACCTTAAGAATTGCAATAAGAAGGATTTTCAATGAATTTAGCGATATTGAGTGCCCTAAGTTGAATCATAAGGGCTTATTTCCATTAGTCGAAGTTAGATGCCCCCCTTAGCTTTTGGGATTCCTAGAATCCATTAGCTATTTTAGCTAGTTCTTTAATAGCTATAGCGCTGATTTGGCTGCTAATGCTAGATAGAACCGGTAGGGGTTGCTGCTAGGCTTTAGGTAGTGATGGTGGATTATTTCCTTTACCCACAGGGGTTTGGAAGGTATCCACATCCATTATATCCTAGGATAGTAGGCTAGTAGCAGGCTTGATTAGTCTGTCTACTAAGGTGCCCACCTTATTAGCCAAAAAATCGATTTTAGAATTAATTCGATTAAATTTATAGTTGAATTCTTTTCTTATTTCCTATTGGTCTTCCCTAAGCTGGGCAATTTCTTGGTTATTATTAGATTCTTTTACCTCTGCCGTATAGCTTGGGTTATCGGTAGGAACGTTCTGACTGGCTATTATAGGAAGAGAAAAGGTGCCGGAAAGTCTTAAAAATGCGAAGAAAATTAAGACTGAAAATCTAGATAAAACTAAAAGAAAGCTGCGTTAAGGAATAACCTTAGAAAATCCTATTGCAAGAATATATTGCAGCTTAGTGTGGTAGCTGGGTTCCTAAATCTAGGATGATCAGTCCCTTACTGCAGATTAGTAATATCGTTAGTTAGATTTCTGGGAGTTAGCTGCCAAATGCGTTAAAATCCTAAGTTAGCGTAAAAAAGTCTTAAGCTGGAAGCCTTGAGACACCGGGCTCATAACCTATTGCAAAATGGTAATTCAGAACACTATTGGAAATATACTGGATACCGATAGTGGCGTACAAGGCGTTGCAAAATAAAATAAAGAGCTGGTTAAAGATTTAAAGCGCACGAGAGGTTGACCAGAGTAAAGATATTAGGGAAATCTAATTCTAATTGTTGGTGACTATTCTAGCTAGAAAGAGGGAATTTTAGGCATATTTCTACCATCTTGAAAAAGTGGTTGAAAATAATAAAAAACCGTAAAAATAGCGAAAAACCCGACGAAAAGTCGGTCTGCCTAACCGTGCCCAATCTGTGCCCAATATCCTACCCAATGCCTACCCAACTAAGCCCAGTGGCTTATAGCGGTATGCTGGATGCCCTATAACAGCCTGCCGTACGGGCCGGAAGCCCTATATCGGTGTGCCGTAAAGGCGCGGTGTAGCGGGTAACTGTATATAAAAGGCCGAAGGTGCTGTTTTGCCTATTTGGTAATCCCGTAGAAATGCGCCGCCTGTTGTGGGCCCTATGGCCCACTGTGACCGGCCGCTATGGCCGGCTGTGGGGCGCTGTGCCGGTGCCGTGACCGGCGCTGTGGCCCACTGTAATCGGCGTTATGGGGCGCTATGCCCCACCATAGCGCCTGGTATAGCCACCGTAATATCTCAACGTAGAGACGTCGTATAGTGGCAAGACCAGTACCAAAATACAGCTAAAAAGGCGCTGATTTCAACAATTAGTAACTAAGGCTTGAATTTCGAATTATAATGCCTTTCCGCTTAGCTTCTTCCCGACTATTATTAGTCTAAAGCGCCATTTCGTTATTAGAGATAACTATCGCGATCGCTATATTATATAGGCGTAAAACCTAATTCTCAAAGATTAGCTAGTATCTAAATAGATCGGTCTTTTTAGGTATTATAAAAATACACTTCATTCCTATGAATCGGTAGGTAAATAATGCTATATATTTATCACTATTAAAAGTAGTAGCTTATAGAAATAGATCGAAAGAGACTACTTTAAAGGGTTCTTAAGGCATCGAGAGCTTATAAGATAACCGTAATATCTACTTTATAATTTTTATACTGCTATAAACCTTATAATTCGAAGCTTTTTTTTTCTTAGGTATCTATAAACCTCCTTAAAGATATAATCTATCGAATCCTAACCTAAGTGCCTAAAACGCGTATACTAGATAGTATAAGGCGTTTTCATCGAAGTTTTAGGCTGGCGGCTATCTCCTTAAGCTAAATAGGCTTCATCAATAATTAAGGCTTTATTTTAAGCCCTTATAATAAATTTATCTATAGGTATATTATTTCCGCCACTTTAGTAGAGGATGCAAGGCTTTTCTTCTACCTAAAAAACTTAAAAGATAACTTCTTATTGACTATTTTTCTATAGGTAAATCTTATCGATTTTATTATTCTAAAATAATCCTTTATTTCTTATCCTTTTTATAGTAAAAAGATTTACTATAATCGTCAGATTATATAGAATATCGGTAAAGGTAATAGCCCTTCTATCCTATAATATAATTCAAATAGAGCTAATACTAAAGACTTTTAAAATACTATTATAAGTATTACAAATAAGGTGCTTATCGATATTATACTCGATATTAGTAAACTACTTTATATCGTTAAAGATATATATTAAAGCGCAACAATATAAAGTGGTTTACTAAAAACTTTTCGCGATTTCGCCCGCACCTCGGTACCGGCGCGAATATACCCCTAAAACAGTCAAAAAGTTGCTAAATTAATCCCTTACCTCGTCTTACCCCATCCGCCGATAGCGCATCGGCACTAGGAGGAAGGCGCGGTCGAGGCGGCGGAAATTATAGACTTAGACGGAGGAAATAGGGGTAAACTCGAGTCGAGCTACCATAACCACTATATCACTATCGCTAACGATAATCATAGACGAATTAGCGGCAATATCGCATAAACTAATATAAGAACCCGAGAAGAAACCGAATTGCTTAAATAGTATTACTAAAAGATCGCAGATTATATCCCGGCAGCCACGCTAGGAAATATATGGAATACTATCACCAGCCTAATCGATAGTATTAAATATATCAACCGAACTAATCCCGCCCTAAACCCAAACTCGAACCTTATTACAACTAATAATCTAGAAAAAGTAGTAAAGAGCGCTATAAATAAAGCTTTTGCCTTAAAGACCCCCTTTAGAACGACCTGGGCTAGTATCGCTGCTAAAGGCGTACTAATAACTGCACTACTTAGACCGACCACTTTACCTATACCGCCGAGAATCCACTATAAAATAATAATTAAAGAAGATAGTATTACTAAGAACCTACGATAGAGAACCCCTATCGAGATTATAAAAGCGGTAAATACTATTATTAGAGGTATTAATGCCGTTGCCGCTTGCCGACTCTATAGTAGAGATATAGTCGTCACCTTCGCAAAAGCTATATCCCGTTTTACTATAGAAACCACTTAGATCCCCCTTGCATTTAGTATAGGAGCTGCACCGAATATCTATACTTTTAGTATTATTATTAAAGGATTTCCTACCCGATTCTCTAAGAATATCCCTATTAAAGATATTAAACTAAACCTAGCCTAAGCTAATAGCCCCGGTATTAGTAGAGTCGCTATAAGGAAACCCCGAAAAGAAGCAATAAGAGCCCCCCTAATTATTAAAGTAACTAACGTAAAAGCAGCAAACCAACTCTATAAGACTAAAGTTATCTACTAAGTAAAAATCTTTGAGGCTAAACCATACGACGAAACTATCCACTTAAGATAATACTACTAATACTTTAAATTCAGATATATTGCGAATTACTATATAGAGACCCTTCGATGCAGATAGTATAGCGCAAAGAGATACCCTAATAGAGATAAAGACTGCCCTAGTATTATTAGTAATAAAAGAGAGTACTGCCTTAACTGCTAGGGACCCTATCCGGCCTAGTCTCGACTTTGCCTTATAGCGAATAGGTAATAGGATATCGTAAGACAGGCTTATAGCACTAGACTAATATAGTTCGTAATTACCGGCATCTTATTAATGCCTCCCTCCTTTATCCTAGAGGATAAGGGCTGTAAATGCCTCGCTAGTAACTCCCTAAAGGAGGACTCTTTAAGAAAACAAATCGGCAGATTATATAAAGAAAGCTTTATCGCCCCCGAGAGGACTAATAGCAGTAGTAATATCGCCGCGTTCTTCTAACCTGATTTATCTAAGCCTACCGCTATTAATATACCGAGAGCCCCAACCCCCTAGCCCTAATACTAATAATAGAGGTACTATATTAGAATATATAAAAGAAATCACTGCTAGCGCACCTTGCCTTTAACTATAAATCTAAACCAGATATTATTACCCTCTAGGAATTCGCAGCCTTAGATAGACTCCCCCTATACTCTAGCCTTAGTAGATACTAAATAGCTGCCTATAGTAGATGCGTAGCGATCTATATCTATAAAAGACACACTCCTGGCTCCTAGGCAATAGACTTAGGTCTAAATTAGTACTGTATTATACTCTAAAATACCGATATCTACTCTATTTATTCCTTAATCCCTTCCCCGAATTAATCTACCCCCCTCTAGGAATTCGCCTAAACTACCCCTCGCCCCTATAGTATCTTTACTAGTGACTTTAATATCTACCACCCTATATAGGACCGCTTTTATAAAACCTCCCTAGGCTATAATACCCTCTTTAAACTTATATTAAAATAGAAGCTAACCCTTATAATATTATAAGGAGAGATAACCAGATAAGCCCTAGGCAAACGTAATAGCACTATCGACTACATATAGAGTATAAGAGACCTTAACGTAGAGTTTATAGGGGCGGTAGATATTACCGGATCTAACTATATCCCTTAGGTAATCCGGGTAGAAATAGGATTAAATAAGTTTTATAAACTACCGCCGATATACTAATAGAAGAAACTTAATAAAATCCTCGCTCGAGCTAAAGCTAAAGTTAAAATAGCTATCCTATATGCCTCGCACCCACCCTAATCCCCTATAGAGATCGATACTTTTGCCTAATAGCTTACAACCTAACTATAGGCTATTACTAATATTACTGCGCCTAAGAGAGGAACTAAACCGCTAGGAAGGGCCTTATAGTAGACCTAGGAAGTATAATCGGCTATAATAGCAGCCCGTAAAGCTATAAGGAATTAGAGAAAAGACCATATTAGCCTCAACTAATTAATAGCATAAAGAGCAGAGACAAACCAAACTAAGGTTATCCAATAGGAAAGGCGCTAGATATAAAGAGAAGCCGTTAATAAGGCTATAATAAAAAACGCAGACTTATAGTCCTTAGAGAAATAGGCCTAGATATATAGCAGACTCCCCCTAGAATTAAGAGAAATCCCTATACTTCTCTAAGGCGAAAGAGCCTAAATATAAAAAGCAAAAATATATTCCTCTAAAGTAGAAGTATTAGCAGAAAGATTCTTCCTAATATTAATAGCCACCCTTAATAATATCCTAGACCTGCGATTCCCCTACCTTACTAACGCAATATTCGCCCCTAAAGACGAATTCTCTAAAGTAGATATCTATAATGCCCTCTAATATATAGCCAGCTAGAAAACACTAGGCCCCAATAGTATACCAGCGGGATTCCTTAAAGCCTATAGAGAACCGGTTCTTCAAGCCTTAATAATACTCCTTAACGCTATATATAGAACTAATTACTACCTAATATAGTTCTAAGAAGCTAAAGTTATAGTATTAAGAAAACCTAGTAAAATACCTAAGGAATACTAAAGAGTAGGAGCCTAGCGCCTAATATCCCTTTTAAACCTCTTTAGTAAAATCTTTAAAGCTATAATAGCAAAGAGATTAATAATAATCGCAAAAGAATAGAAATTACTACTAGATATACAAATAGGCAATAGAGCAAATAGATCAATAGATATAGCGCTATATACCCTAGTAGAAGTAGTTAAGGCCACCTAATAGCATAAAGGAATAGTATCGCTACTATAATTAGATATCTCTATAGCATTCGATATTATTAACTATACTAAACTTACGCACCTCCTCCTTTAAAGTAGCGCCCCCTAATAGATAATAGCCTAGGTCTAAGGCTTTACTATATTGCATTTAGCTAAAATCTTCTTTAAAGGCTAACCTACCTAAAGATTCCTAATTATAGCAGGAGTGCCTTAAGGCTCCCCGATCTCTCTAATCCTTTTCCTCTTTTATATCGCACCCCTATACTATAGACTCAAAGTAGTAGATAACTTACTAACCTTAGGATTTGCAGATAATACTAATATAATCGCATACGGCAAAATAATACGGGATATAGTCGTAACCCTCTCGAAAGTATAAAAGATCTACGAAAAATAATCGGCAGAGGCCAGACTAAAATTCAACCTAGCAAAAAGCAAGCTAATATACTTTACTAAATAGTACTAACCAGATACTATAATAATACAACTCAGCAATACAACTATCTAGCCTATATAATACGCCTGATTCCTTAGAGTAGAGATCAATTGTAAACTTAGCTAGACTAACTATAGGGCCCAAATAGTAAAGAAGCTAAAAAGGCAGAAGCTCGCCTTTATCGCTCTAGCGGCCTCTATATAGGGATATTAGTTCTATAAAGCCTAATTACTATATATATAGGTTATTAGAACTATAATCGCCTTTAGCGCTAGAATCTAGCATACTCCTATTAAGCCGGGAGAAGTAGCAAGAGGTATTATATATAATCTAGCCGCTAAATAGTCGAAGTGCCTCTATATAGTTATAAGAGCCTACCGAGTAATACCTAATGTAATTATAGAAACCGAAGCAATAGTCCCCCTACTCGACCTCTACCTTAACCTAGCCCGATAATGATTCCTTATTAAAACCTAAGAAAGTAGTATAACCGATCTTATCTCTAATATATATACTATTATCTAGACTTAGCTACAATAAAGACCTACCTATAGATAAGGGCGACCGACTAAGAATAAAATACTAAATTATATAGCCTTTAAAGATTCGATTCTACTCTAAGATAATAAACTATCCCCTATTTACTCCCTAACTCTTAAATAGATAAAGAGATAGTAATTAAAGTAATAACTCGCCTAAGTATAATACCCGCTAAAGAACCGCCCTACTGCTAAATATACCCCTAACTTTACCTCTGCAAAGAAGATACTAGATTTCTATAAAAACCTCTATAAATATAAGTCCTCCCTCTTTACCTAACTTAGAACGGAAAAAATAGGCCTCAATAAGTTCCTATATAAGATAAAGGTCCTATCTATCCGCTACCTATATTACTAATATAATCCCGATATAGAAAATATCGAATATATAATCCTAGAATATAGTAACTATTTTAGAAACCCTCCCCTCTATATCTAAAACTGCCCCATACTAAATAAGTATAATATTACCTAAGCATTCGAAAATAAAGACTTAGCTAAGCAGGTTATTAAATAGGTCCTTAATACCCACCGGCTCAAATAATTCACCCTAGCTATTATACTTACTGCCTATATAGACTTCGGCTCTAATAATAACCCGATACGATTACACCCCAACCCCAGACTATATATATATATATAAATAATTATAGATAAAGATATGATTAATTATATAAATAGGGGAAGAACGTTCTTTTTATATAAGCTATCTATACGGTCGATAGACTTAGACCCCTAATCTTCCTAGTATCCTTAACCCCTTAGACCCCTATTTACTCTATACTACCTTCTTTATTACTATAGCTATTATTAGGGGCCACCTTTATTTTCCCTTTTCCCTTCCCCTTCCCCCCTAGGGAAGGGGAGACTATAGATCTTAAACGCGTCTTTCATTTAACCTTAACGGCTAAACCTAGCGTTCCTTTTATAGGCGACTTTATCGTCTTTAACCCCTCCCTCTTCCTCTTAAAGGGGGAGGGGGCAAGGGTATTAGTATAGGGACGAGGAAAGGATAGCAATAGAACTATTAACTTAGCTTGCTTAGGCTATACTAACTAAATAGTAGGCAGGGGAGGCTTCAATAGTAGTATAGCTGGCGCTCTAGAGGCAGATACTATTAACTAAGACTCCGCTTAGGACTTTATAAACTTTAAAAATGCAACCGCTTACTATAATTTATTAGAAGATAGTATTATAGGAGTCTCAGACTATATTGGCGAGACCCCCTTGCTGCGAGGTGGTTCCTTTATAGCAGTAGGCCTAAAAGCAGGCTTATTATCGATATCTAATGTAATAATAGAACTAATAGGGCTTCTATCGCCGGCAGTAGTAGTAGGAGGCTAAGTTCCTTTGACCGACGAGAGAGGCTAAGGCTTGCCACTATAGGCGCGCTCTAAAGCTAAAACCCCTTTCTTAATAAGCCTAAGGAAGTCGGCTAATAATAAGATTAAGACTATAGGCACTATTACTTATATTATAATAGTAGAGTCGTTTTAACCCTTTTAAGGCACTAAGGTAACTAGCGCAATAGACCGATATATAGCCTGCTAAGCCTTATGGTAATCGTCTTCGTCTACCTACTAAAATTAACTATAAAGTTAAGGGATACCGGCAAACTAATATACTTACTTCCTACTTGTAAGTATAGGCCTTCTATAATATAAGCATACTCTCTACTGGTTTGCGGTTTATAGTATTACGCACTAGGATATAATAAGGCTTCCGCTTCGAAGTATAAGCGAAATAGGCACCCCCGAGCCTTACCTACTATTAGAAAAAGATAGATAACGATTAAAGAGAACCTTTTACCTTATTAGTTATAATAACGAGCGGCTATATTAGCACCGCGGCATACGCAGGGATAATATAGCTATTTTCAAGCTAGGCTAGGACCTAACTTTAAAATAGTAGGCATATCGAAGAACAAAAGATATATAAAAACTACTATAGCGTAATTAAAGCAGAGAAGTAAAGGAAAATTCTTAGTAATTTTCAATAAGGAATAAAAAGGGAAGAGGAAAGGAATTAAAAAGATAGGGCAGGTAAGGGAGACTTTATACTACTATATGCCTATACTAGATCACTCGACCGTCCGCTAGCTACCCCAACCTATATCAGACAAAGCTAATAACAATAAAACGCACGACTTACTGCGATACCGCCGCCCACCCAATACTAACGTTACTGCCGCCTCCTATACCCAATAATATTGACTATATCGGTTCCGATTTATACCCACCCTAGAGCCTAACTAATGCCCAAAAACCAATAACTAATAACCACTAAGGCAAATCACCGCGCCTATCGAGGCGCGCCTACTATCCACACTTTCCCAGCCCTACAGCCAGACCTAGTCTCGCGCGACAGGACACCTCCTCGCAACGCATAGTAAACCCCCTTCAATTCCGAAGGGATACTATTGACTACAAACAGTATATAGGTTTTCCTTCCGGCACTCAGGTTTCCTATATAGATTAGGCATAGAGGTACTAGCACTAGGCTAGATGGGGGCTTATCCCCCCCCTAGATAGCTTAGCTAGTGTAATATATATATATATATATATATTAAAGCACTACTATCGAGCATAATATAAAACTTCAAAAGACCTAAATTATCTAGGTAAGTTCCTATAGAAAGGATAGATATTATAAATACCTTATCTTCCTTTTCTTTTTCTATTAATCTATTTTCTTCTTTATTATTATTATTATTACTTTTGCTTTTGCCTTTACCTTTATATTTATCTTAAAAGGCCTTAAATGCATCTTATACCTCTTTAGATTCCTTTTTTATCTTTTTATATATAGCTTCCTAGCTTTTCTTATTAATCCTATCTTTTAAGTGGTTTAGAGCTATCGATAGAGTCAATATCTAATAATTCTTATAATAAGGCCCCTTTACTATATAGGGCTTACTATAGTATTTATAGGTCTTTTTCTCTACCGAAAATAAAGCCGAAGCATTACTAAAAGCGGCTTATAATAAAAGTTTAGTATCATTAATTACAAATGCTATATAACTACTGCTAACCTTCTCCTTTTCTTCTAGCTCCTATTTCTACTATATATTTTTAATAGTTATTAGAAAATCGAGATATTTATTCTATTCCTATGCCTTTACTATTCGATTAAGGATTTTATCCTTAAAGGCAGGATACTTTTAATAAAGAGCTTCTACTAGCTATTTAGTAGGCGTATTCCTATTAATAAGGATCGAGTCTATTCATACTAGTTGCTTATACAATATAGAGATTTCGTTAAACTATTCCTCTATATTATATCTTCCGAGGTTATATCGCATTGCCTGCTTAAATTTTTCTTTAAGGTATTCCTAAATAATAAGCTAAACTAGTCGCATACGTTTTATTAGGCATTAAATTTTTCCTCGAATGCTCCAATCGCCTGCCACTAATATCTTATAGCTAAGGCTTAACGTTAATTCAAACTACGCCATATATACTTAAAGATTTCGACTAAATATTATATAATAGTCATTTTGAAAGTTATACTAAATATTAGCTTATTTCATCCATTCTGCAGTAGTAATACCACCAGGGTATTATATCGGCTTAAAGTAGTAGTTTTCTTTAATATTTTCGACTTACTATGGCCGGATTATTCTTATTCTCACTATTAGTGCTACCGATAATACCTTAGCTGCCGATACAGCTCTAGTATTTACAGAAGGGGCACGATCTATAGCTTCTATTAATAAATCGGCTATTACTGCCGATATAGGTATTAATGCTAATGCCTATATGGAATAGATAGATTCATCTAATTCCTACACCGGCAGAAGAGGCATATTTAGTATCGTCGAACCCTTAAGATCAATAAATATCTAAATATCATCCTCTAAAGCATGCTTTTAAATATAATTATACCAGATATCCCAATTATATTGGGACATTAGCTTGACTGCTAGTTTAGAGCTATTATTAGTAATAATACCCATTTTTGCTAATAACGATATTCAGGGCACGAATTAATCTAACGAAAATAGCGGTTAAGATATCGGTTGGTTAATTTTAAAGGAAATATCGCTATTTTCCTCCTAAATAGCCTCCTTTTTAATTAACGAGGCTATATAAGTATATTAGCAATAAGGCTTTTGACGGATTCAATAGGGAACCCAGAGCTTGCTTAAATAGGATCCGGAAAATAGTAGCTTTTACAGCAAAATAAAAATAACAGTTAATCTTAAGGCTAGGCCATAAGGTAAGGGATAAGAATAAGGTTTTTTATTATGATATTTACGCAATTGCTACCATATCAGAATGCATAGGGAAAATGCGATAATGCTTGATTGAAGGAACCAAGTCCCCTCTAAGAGACTTATATTCCCAGCTATTTATAGTGGGATAGGGGGTACCCCTAAGGGCTTACTGATCCAGGGGGAACTCTGCACATCCTACCTCGGACATGATAGATATCCATATTACAGACAGCCAATTTCCCTCCGACAAATTTCCATTAGATCGGATCTTCCGGAAATCGAAGACGTCAATCGAAGACATCCTCCAGGGGCTTGAGACTTGCCGGGGATCCGGATGAACTAATTTGCCGATGCGCATTTAGCTTTTTGCCCCCGCTGACGCAGCCCGGAGTCAAGAGGCCAATTGGCCCGTCCCACCAGTTGTACCAGGTACCTGCGGACTGAGGCAAAACGTGGTCAGTTCAGTTGTCGCATTGAAGGTGTTGGAACAGGTGCTTAGCTTCCGATACCGACGCTTGCAGCAACGTCTAGCTTTATTATCTTGTTGAACTTTGCACCTCCAACGGTCTATTCGAGACGAACACTCTACTTCCCCGGTATTCCCATCCGCTGATGACTGCTTGATGACAGACGCTCCTGTTCAAAAGCAAAACCCTGCGTTCATTGCGCCTTGAGCGCTGGTCCATCAAGCCTCCCAGCTTCAACCCCTCTGCCAAACTGACACAGCTTCACAATGCGACAAGGCATCTTGAGCACCGTTTTCGTCGCTGCCGCTGCCGCTGCCGCTGCCGCCACTGTCGAAAAGCAGTCCACTTCGACGACTTCGCAGGCGCCAGCATGTACCGCAACGGCGTCCTCTGGCACCGGGGGCTTCTTCGACTTGCGACCTGACATGGCGCATCCGGCAGAGAAGGGGAAGCCGCTCAAGTCCGGCCTCTCGAAGGACTACCGAGCCAGAGGCTACGACTATGGCAAGAATTTTACTCTCAACATTTGCGGAGCGGTCGTGGATCCAGTGACGGATGTGATGGGAGTTCCAAAGAGCTCCTGGGCCAACGTCAGCGCTTACTATATATCGCGTGGAAGCATTTATTCAATAGGGTTTGTTGATTCTCAGCCCCGACTCCACAGCCTTTTTGAGCGCTTACCAATGTTCGCCTATAGCTCGGAATCCATGGATCTGGTCAGTCGCGGCAACGTAAGGATGCTACAGTACACAGACGGGTCCCCATGCGGAGGAGGTACCAAATCCTCAAAGAGCAGCCGAGAAGCGTCATCTCTTACTTCCAGGCACGACGACGGAGGTAAGGAGTTGGCTTTGAGCAGCCGCGGCCCTACGGTAGAGAATCTGGAAAGAGCCGACAACGGCAAGGAGAACACCACGAAACGCAAGTCGACCACGATTTCTTTTCTTTGCGATCGAGACCCGGGCAACTCCCGCGCGACAATATCATTCGTAGGCGTATCGCCGGACGAGTGCTCATACTTCTTCGAGGCACGGTCCATTCATGCTTGCGCTCACGCGGAGCCACACAAACCGGGCAGTGTTGGGCCCGGAACCGTCTTTAGCATCATTCTCCTGGTCGCCATCCTCGTGTATGTGCTTGGCGGTGTCTTTTACAACCGAACCGTGGCCAATGCTCGTGGCTGGCGACAGCTGCCAAATTATAGTTTGTGGGCAGGCATCTGGCGTTTTTTCAGCGTGAGTGCTCCATTGACCCAGCGGGAAAACCAGAAGAAAAAGAAGGAAGAAAGAAATAGAAAAACCCGGCACGAGCGTTCGTCTGACCATCAATAGGAAACGTTTGTTGCTCTGGCTTCCTCTTGCCTGAGATGTCTTCCGGGCAGACGAGGCTACAGCCATTTAAATGCAAATCCGAGACATAGGAATTCCGACGCTGAAAATCGCCTCATCGACCAGCTTGACGAGGAGTGGGACGACTGAACCTGTCACGCTGCGGACGGGGCTGCGTCGTCTTTCGTGGCGCTTTGCCAACCTAATTTTTGTATTTTTCTCTCTTCCTTTTCTTTTTCCTTCTTATTCTGGTAAAAGGCCTACCGCGACGGAGCATTTTTGGCGTTTTGGAACGGGACAAAAGCCCAACTTGGGGGTTGCAGACTTGGGGACTGTGGACTGGGGCGATGCGAAAACCGCGCCCGTACTAACGAATCATTATCCACTGGGCGAAATACAGCATTTGATATTGGGCAATATGGCTTGCATGACAATCTGAACTAACCCGGAAAGTATGGAGGCATGCTTTCCTACATCACAGCTTTATGCCGAGCCAAGGGTCTCTCTCATTCAGGCTGGATGGAAGGGTAAATCGTGGCAGCATTCGCAATTTCGCCGGTATATGACTAACCCCAACAAAATCGGAGCATACATCTCTTGGCCTCCAAATCAGGAATCTTGCATCTGCTCTTTCTACACAACATGATGGGTGCGTCCATTCTTTGGGGCAGACCCAGGCGGGTCGACCGGGGGGGGCTATGCAGCAGGCTGCTGAGAGCTTCGACCAGCTCCTGAATCGGGCGATTCACAGCATCGCGCTGCCGTTTTCTGGAGAGTGCGGGTACGTGGCAAACAACAACATGCCGGGTTCTCTTGCGTGCATGAAAAAGTCGGATGGCAGTCCTGTCTCGTCCGTCTCCGGGGCCAAATCGGCAATAACATGTGGCCCTGGAGAGGCTGCTCACCACGACTAGTCAGATGAAAAATACGACATCAGGACCCCGTTTGAGCCCGCGATGGACTGGGCGCCGCATCAGATTTGCCCGGCATGTCCTTGTACCACAAACACATGACTTGCATGGCACCAAAACGTCGAAGCCGTCCCCGAAACGGGACGTTGACGACCTGCAATTCCTAATGAGACGTCGATATGAACAGACTTGGGAGTCTATCCGTGCACTGTATTTGGCCGTCGACCCGTCAGTCCGGTACTGGAGACACACCATATGCTGCGTAACCGGCAGTGCCGGATCACCCAACCCTGCCCCTTGTTTTCTGCAGTTTCATCAGACGCTGCCTTCTACGCCGCAACAAGCGTTTGCTCTGGCTCTCTTTTGCTCTTTTGGTCACATAAAGAACTTGTGGGCACTGCCAGGGGATGGATGGTCCGGGCCCCTACCTCCCCTGACTCTTTACCTGCCGCGCGAAGTCGACCGAAAGCTCCCTGGGCGAACCTGTTGATTGATAGCTTGGCGCGTATAGTTGGTTACCGAGACGCTGGTCCGGAATCGATCTCCTGCAGGCGATATGTGACTAGATCTTGCCGTCTGATGTGAGACTTGGGTGTGCAGCGGTGCATGGGGCAAGTGGCTTGGTCCAGTCCACGTCTGTGTTCTGCGGACCGCTTCTTTGGGTAAAAGTGCTTTCCAAAACAGCAATTCCTGAGTCTCTAACTTTTTTCTCCCGAGAGGCCGTCAGGCATGCTTAGAGGTTGTCACAGGGTTGACATGTTCCGCGCCGTCAGTGAACCTTGTCTCAACTCCAGCTTGACAAGACAGCTTCAGCGTACAAACCTCCGTCTTGAACAGCACGAACGTTTCCCCCCGATTCTCAGAACAGCTCTTGACAGATATATATACGCCGCGGATCAAAGCTCACCCCCCACAGGAAACAGGGCACCCCTGCACCCATTTCCCGAATTGGGTGTCATCCCTACCCGCATCGACACACGTAGGGACTCTCTGCCGACCACCACCTCTCAACGGCCACCGGCGAGACGCACAGTTCCCACAATCACACTACGTTCTGAGAATCCCCCGCCTCTGAGGCTTGCCCTGCTGTCTCGGACATGATGTGGTGACGACTGGTTCGGCCTGAGGAGTGTCAGAATAGGGCCAATTGACAATAGCTGGCTGGGGCCAAAACAATGATGGAGCGGACGTATTATCAGAGAAAGGGATGCTCTTTGACCCTTTGCCGGGCATTTACTTTCCATCTTCTTCACGACCGCCTGCACAGGACATGAATAGGGACAAGCGTGGCGGCCAACTTCAGATTCACTTCACCCTGCCGGAGCAGCCAAGCGATGCCGGTTTTGACAGTGTCGAATCCATTTTTAGGGCTTGACGGTCCGGCGACCTTGATATCCAGGTGGCCGTATCTAAAGATGCAATTGATTTTTAAATCAGGAATTGCTATTTTAGAAATACCTTCCCGTGCGGATGCTTGTTTACTTGGAACCCTGGCAGACACCAGGCCACGGATCAACACGCCCCCCCTTCTCTCTCTCCCTTCCCCTACAATCTATCTTTTACTTCCAGCTCCTGCATTGACCAGCTATTTCCATTCCTTTTTGCTTCTTGGTGATCCGCAATGGCTCCTTGGGCGGCGTCTTTATAAAGTCTACCTCTTTGTCTTTATCAGTTTTGCCAGATTTGATACAATCTTTCCAACCGGTGTCGTACCCACACACCCTCCGTTCAAGCTTCGTACTGCCAACAGGCCACCTGATAGTCTTTTCGCTATTCGAGCTACAGGGCGCAAAGCTCAAGAAGGAGGGCTTTTCTGTGCTCTTTCTTCTTGCTGTCCATATCATAATGAACCCATATATCCCGTATATCGCTACGTCTGATGAGCCATGCCGGTCGATGTATACCCAGCTGCATCAAGTCGGGTCCATGGACTGCTTCTTTGACTCAAATTCTCTAATGGTATGAGAAAGTGCACGACGGCCATGCGCAAGTCACTGCTGACATTGTGGTCAAAGACAGGAAGTGACTTGGACACGGCATATCAGCCCGACCCGGGATGTTCGCTCCTACCGATGTTCAACGCATCCGCCCTGGAAGAATGCATGTGGTACCATGATTCGCCTTCCAGTGCGTCAAGTTTCAGTGAACTCGTCTACTCGGGAGCAGACTTTTACGGATTCGAGGGCGACGGCGATATCCCTGCAACCGGCCCTCAACTGCTTGCTGGGGAAGCAAGCCATGCATCCGATTTCGAGACTCCCCTGGACTCTCAGCATTTTGACATGTTTACTCCGCCGGACTTGGCCATTGAGCCCCGCAAGCTAGAGCTCGATAGCGGCTTTGGCGCGACGGAGTGCCTCGAACCGGACCTGCTGTCCGGCGTCAACTCGCCCCCGGCACCAGAGGCCTACTGCACGCAAGCACGGAGCGCCGAGGACCAAGCCTGGCAAGAGGTCGGGCCCAACGAGGAGGAAGCCCCGCCCCGCGAAGGAGGCGAGCCCGACCAACGGCTCTGCAAAAGGCGGCTGAGGCTCGTCCCCACGGAGAGCCGTGCGAAAAGACGGGCGGCAAAGCCACGCAAAGGCTACCACCGCTCCCTCACGGCCACGGACGGCCCCGACAGCCGCAAACTCGAAGACAGGATCCTGCTGGAAGCCCGGGCGCAGAACATGACGTACAAAGAGATCCTGGACAAGTACAACTTTGCGGTGACGGAGTCGACCCTGCGCGGGCGCTACCGCGCCATCACCAAGGACAGCGCCGAGCGGCCCCGGAGCCCGCAGTGGACCGAGAGTGACGTATGGCCCCCAATGTCCTGTCCCACCAAGCGGCTGTGTCGGCTGTGTGTGTTTGCTGACGGGGTTTCTGCATCGGACAGGTCGGCTTGCTCCTGCAGGCGGTGCCGCTCTTCCGCCGACGGTCGGGAAGGTCGCGCGTGTACTGGAAGGGCGTGTCGGACTACATCTCCACCAACGGGGGGTCGCGGAGCTTTGGCTTCTCGACTTGCCATCGGAAGTATCTCGAGGTGACGGGCGGGTTGGGGACAGCCGTGAGCCGATGCGAATAGGAGGGGTTTTTTCGGGAATTGAGTTTTAACAGGCGCGTATTTCTATTCCATCCATCCATGGTGCCGTGTATAAAAGGGAAACAGCAAGGCGAACATTGACAAGGGGGGGGATGTCGGAGCGGGATGTCGGAGCGGGATATGGGAGCGCCGGGAAAAACAACCGTTGGATGGGAGCAAGGGACAAAACAAACCAAAAGCAGAGGCACGATTGCCAGATCCTGGGTACTTGATAATGAGGACAAAGGGAGGCGGGGGCCAAGGAGTTGCAAAGAGAAGAAAAAGAAAAAAGAAAAAAAAAAAAAAAAAACACACACACACACACACACACATGGGCTTACAGGTAGACCAAATCAACTCAGCCGTTTCCACTGTCGCGCGCTACGCCAACCCCCCTCAACACGCGGCCCAGCCTCGCCGGCTCGTGCCTCAGAGCGTCCCACTCCAGCTCATTCTTCACCAGCGCCGTGCCGGCCAGCAGGGTGCCGTTCAGGGCCAGCCTGCCGGCCTCGCTCCCGTCGTCCGCCAGCACGGCGCCGCCGTCCGCCAGCCTGGGACACAGCGCCAGCGTCTTGCTCGTCATGGCCAAGTTGTAGCTGATGCGCGAGGGCCCGCGGGCCGGCGCCTCCGCCTCCGCCTCCGCCTCCGCCGCGCCCTCGACCTGGACCTGCCCCCTCTGCTGCGCCTCGACGGCCCCGCACGCCCTGCGATACAGGCGCACGTAGGCGTCGTGCAGCTCCGCCGCCGGCATGCCCAGACGGATCGGCTCCGAGAAGACGGCAAACGGGGCGGCGCGCAGGTCCGGCCGGTCGGCGAGGACGGTCCACGCGTCGTCGTCGTCGCCGCCGCCGCCCAGGCCGTGCCGCATGGCGGCCACGGGCAGCAGCTGGATATGCCGGTGGGGCTGGCTGGCGCCCGAGTGCTCGCCGCAGTTGAAGAAGGCGAAGAGGCCGCCGGCGTCGTCGTCGTTGTCGTGGTGCGCGTAGGCCTCGACGCAGGCGAGGGCGCACTCGAGGTCCGCGGGCTCCAGGACGTGCGTCTGCGGCTCGAAGCGCGTGGTGGCGAGGATGAAGTGCTCCGGCACGATGGCGAACTTGTTCAGCACGAGGTAGTGCGACGGGCCGAGGGCGGCCAGGTACAGCGACGGCGGGGGGCGGGCAAACGGGTCGTCGGCGCGGGCTGCGGCATCGGACGTGGGGGCGGCCTTGGGCTTGGCGGCGAGGGACGGCGCGAAGCGAAGCTGGAACTTTGGGGGGGGGGGGGGGGGGGGCAACATGTGAGCAAAGACTGGAAACTTGGGCGCTGTCGCGAGGACGGCCCCGGGGGGTCGGGGAGGGTTGAGGGCGTTACGGGGATGGATCCGACGGGGACGAGGGCGACGCGGCTCGGGAAGTAGTGCAGGGACCCAGCCGCGCGGGCTTGGGCAAACGCGCGTTTGACGAGGTCGGGGAGATGGGCCGGGGGCTGGATTGCGCGAGCCATGGCGGGCTCTGGTCGCGTGGCCGCGGACGTCTGTTGACTTTGTTGTCTTTTGAGTGTGACATGATTTGCTGGTGGGAAGACGGTTGGCTGTTCTTGGCAGAGGTGCCTGTCTGTCTCCACACCGAAACAGCTGCCATATCCATGTTGCAACAACGAATGGCGAGTTTGGCACAGAGATTTTTCGATTATTCTCTTTTTATTTTGAAAAAAAAAAATAAATTGTTGCGAGGAAAAGAATTTACTACTGCCTGCCGGGCAGTCATGGTCTGTCATGGCAACGTCCCGGCATCGGCTGACTGCCAGCAGCTCCTCCTCCGGAAGTCAAATCAACATGCTTTCTACTGTACAGTCACCCCAGCTTCGTCACCCCGTTCGCAGGACTATATCCCAGGCATCCCCAGTATGCTCCTTACGGCAGGCACAAAGCGAGGGACAATGTAGACAATGTACACCCCCAGGAGAGCAGTCAGCAGTCCCGTCAGCTGTAGATTCGTTAGCCATCTCTCACGCCGCCCCCCCTCCCCGGCTTGTTTGCCCGGCACACCACCGACGTACCTTTTCAAACCACGTGTGGAAGTAAATGCCCGTCATCAACAGCATCCACAGGTTCAACCCGGCAACAGCCGACGCAGTCTTGCCGCCAACGCCCAGCGAGTGCTGACCCCGGCTGTGGCCGGCACCCGGGTCGGCCTCGACATTGGCGCTCTTCACGGCTCCGTCGGCCATGACGACGCATCTCTCCTCGACCGACGCCGCGTGCCACCGGCCGACCGCCCAGCCCAGTTCCTGCATCAGAAATGCCGTTCCGAGAACAAGCAGGAACACGTGCCCCGAGATGTCGTGCCCGCCTCTCCACTTGCCGCCAGCTGCCTTACAGGCCACAGCCGTCAAGACATCCGCGACATCAGCGTCGTCAGGGCCGCCCGCGCCGAGCTTTTGCTCCACCAGGTCGCACTTTCCCCCGGTCCACTGGAACCCGCGGTCGATCACGGGCGGGCCGAAGCACCATTGCGTGACGAGGAACCACCAGCCCGTCACGGCCGCCCAACGCAGGATACCTCGAAGTCGCCTTGGGTTGACGTCCAGCCAGCTGACGCCGCCGCTGGGGTGGGTCAGGAGGAAGAAGTAGAACGCAAACGTGGTCCACCCCCAGCCGCGCTTGACGAAGAAGACGTTGAAGACGTTGGACTTGCGAGCAAAGTAGCTCGGGGCCGCGTCGGCATCCTGCGGGTGCGACTGGGTGATTGGATCGTAGGGAGCGGAGCGGGTTTGTGGAGAAACGACGGAAAAAATGGTCCCAAAGAGGAGGATGGCGGGGAACAGCAAGAGAACGAGTCTCTCCATCGGGGTCGGCAGGTACGGCGGGTTGCGCGGTCGCGACGGGCTTTCTGCTGGATCGTCGGTGTCCTCCATTGCGTTGGAATGCCTGGCGCCCAGATTGGCGCTGCGCCGGGTCGTGATCATGAGCGCGATGAGGGTGAGGAACAAGGGCGAGTCGGAGGTGGCTTTCTTATGGCGAGCTCATGGAATGTGGAGCAGGATCAAGTCGCGAAAGTGAGCAGCGGCGCGTGCAGGGAAGACGAGGGTTTTTCCTCTGTCATCCGCGACTTGACAAGTGGGAAGTGGATATTGGGAAGTTGGAGGTTGGAGGTTGAAAGTTGGAAGTTGAAAGTCAGTGACGTATGTCGGCGCGAGGATGGACAGCAAGGCCGTGCTCTGTTCTGTGCCCTGTGGCTAGGGCGGCGAACGCCACACCGACCTGTTGACGGCCTGCAAGGTGGCGCCGCTCATGGAACGTTCTAGTCTTTCCATATCATCATCATCATCACCATCACCATCACCATCATCATCATCAAGCCTTTCGTGTTTCCGCCCCGCCTCATCAGGATATCTGATGCTGCCGATTGCGAATAGCTACTACTTTTCCCTGAGGAATCTACAACGACAGATAATATGCAGAGCCGCATCACAATCAGCACACCTCGGCCACCGTCCACGCGGAAAGAAAAGACGATTAAAAAAACAAAAAAAAGAGCAAAAAAAAAAAAAAGCTCAGTCGAGCGGTAGAGTCCCCCTTTGCCCGCAGAGTCTCGGCTGGGCTTCGGTGCCAACTGCTAGCAGTTTGTTTGGTTAAGTAGACCGAGTTGCCACGGCAGAGTGTTGTAGTTGCCGAAATCTTTGCTGTGAGGCAGGCCCTGGTACAGGTACTGCATCCCGCAAGGGTCAATGCTCAGAGTCTCGTCAACGCGGCTGCGGACAACCTCTCCATGGCTGACGCTCAAGCTCCACGGCGGCTTGGTCGGATACTGGACGTTGCTGTGGCGGGCAAACGGGTTCGCTTCCGTGTCCGCCAGCCGCTTCCACGGCGAGGACAGCGTCTCGGCCGTCCACGACCTGAAGTAGCGGTTGCCGTCTCTGCCAACAGCCTCGACGATGAGCAAGTAGGATCCCCCAACGTTGTACACGTTGCATGCCTCGAACAGGGCCATTTTCTCGTCCCTGAGCACAATCACGGGCTCGCTCATGCCGCTGGGGAAGTCGGAGATGGACGTCTTGGCGCAGTACAGGTGGCCGTTGTCGTCGCACGAGAACAGGTAGCAGTACTCGCCGTCGCAAATCACCCAAAAGTCCAGCCACGACCCGTTGCCCTTGTTGCTCCGGACGGTGGCTGGCGTGCCTGCGTAGAAGGAGCGCGGGGCAGACCATCCGCTAGGGTCGCCGATGTCCGCGTTGGTAGAGAAGGTCGGGCCCGCGCTCTGGTAGACGAGGTACCAGAGCTTGTGAGGCCGGTGGTACAAGACTTCCGGGGCGGCCCGGTATCCTCGCCCGATGCGGGTCCGCTCCAGGTAGTGGAACTTTGCGTTCTTGGCGCTCGCAAAGTCGGTGAAGCTGAGGTACACGAGGTTGAAGTTTGACGACGTCGGCGCGCTGGCGAAGACGTGATAGCGGCCCTGGTAGTACACGATGGAGGGATCTTTGATGGCGCGAACGCCGTGGCCGTCGTCGCGCGGGCCGATGATTGGACCGCTGGATGTCCAGGAGAAGGAGCTTGGCAGGGAGGCTTGGGAGCCCGAGTCGACGGGGGAAAGAGCAATGACATGGGCGGCGACTGCGCCGAGCCAGGCCAGCGAGAGCAGCATGGCTATGGCTGATGCTCCAAGTTGGTGCCCCAAGCTGGTGCTCCAAGTTGGTGCTCCAAGTTGGTGCTCCGAGCCTGGTTGAGGAAGCGTGCAAAGGCGACGCGTGCGAGTGCCACGGCAGAAACAAGCAAGCCCCGGTTCTGTTTGCTCGCCAGACCAGACCAGACCGGACCGGACCGGACCAGACCAAGACGGGGGCGTGCCTTTTAAACGTTTTGTCGAGACGACCGCACTGCTGATGAGACGGCCCAACACTTGCCGGGTCTATAATGCCTTGCTGCGGGAATAACCACGGCCATTGCTCTCCGTGATGCGATTCATCAAGCTCCAGAATGCGCCTTCCAGAGGCCGCGGCATAGTCATGGGCAGGGCTATGCCAGGCTGCGATGTTTCGTTTTGGGGAACCCAGTGTCAGCCCGAAACGGGGACGGCGTGCATAGTACAAGCCGAACCAGCCGCAGGGGGAGGAACTGTCAAACGGCAGCAGGCCGAATTAGTAAACCTCTCGGCTGGCTGTTGGCCGGTTTGCTTGTTTGCATGTTTGTCGGATGGTTGCGTTCTTGACGCCGGCCCAGAAACACTGCGCCTCGAGGGTCTAATCAACCCTAAACAGAACCGCCGCATGACGACAGGTTATTTACCCTTGACCTCCTTCAGCGGTAGAGCCCCATTGCTTCGAGACGAGTGCGCCCCCCCCGGGCTCTGCTTCCATGGTCACCTGCCACGGCATATAGCCGGGTTTCAACGCACTCGCGTCGTTGTCATCAAAAGGGTGATGAATGATGCCAAAGTACGAGACGAGTTGGCTGGCCACCGACGCAAACCTCGTCCCGGCACTGGGGATCCAGCGCCCGAGGTTCATCTTTCGAACAAGACGTTTACATGGTCCTTGGGGGCGGGGAAACTACTTTGGCATCGTCGTGTCGATCGAGTGCCAGGGTGGTCGATCTGGCGAGAGGTTTGACATTTTTGAGAGCTGAGAGTGCCCCGAGTTGCTGCCGGCTTGGCTGTGATTGTGATGCATGTGGGCGGTGGATTCGACAAGCGGCTGCCCTGCCGGCCCTTTTTGACTGCCTTGTCTGAAAATGCCATGGCTCGGTCAAGATTGCCCAGGGCTCGGGAACATGGGCACGTCAACACGCGCCCCCCCCCCCCTTGGCTTATGTTTGAAACGCCGCCGGTTGTCATGCGCGCGACGACGACGACGAAACCGACATAGCCAACGTTTGCCACTCGACTCATGCGTGGGGCAGGCAAGGAGAACGGCGCAGGTTCGGCAAGCCAGAGCCTTCCCCTTGGGGAGCCCGTCCCGTCCACTTCGGCGTCGACGTCGACGCCCGCCTCGGCACAGGCGAGCAGCAGCCCGTTCCCAGCGGCACGCTTCCGGCCCGCCGCCGGGTTTCACGCCCGGCTTCATGGGAGCAAAACCCCCCCCGCCCTGCCATGCCAAGGCCGACTCCCATCTAGTGGTCCAGGAATGCCCAGCTTCATCAGCCTGTCCCCCCTTCCCCGATGCTGAAACGTGCAGGCCAGCCTAGCCCGCCTTTGTCCAAAACTAACCGAGGCTCCTCGCGTTCAAACTGAGTTTGCTCGTCGGCGCTCCGTCAGTAATCGGCGCGGTGCGTATTCCCAAAACTTTCGAAAAAAAAATTCCGCGCGTTCAAACTGAGTTTGTTTCCGCCTCTGTTGGTAATCGGCCGCGGCAGCGTATTCCCAGTCTCTTTGCAACGAAGAGGAAAAGGGGTGGCGGCGTGAGAGCAAAATCTCCATTGCCCCCTTTGCTGGGATCGGGATGCTGGCCCCCTATGGTGGCGGCGTGCGTGCCCACCGCGACGTCGAGGTGACTGCTCGGGCCTTTCCGCAAGCACCCGGACCCCCAATGGCTGCATCCCGTCGTCGGCAGATTGCTGTCTCGGGACGAGGCCCTAGCCCCCCTCGGAGTTGTCTCCTTGAAGAGTTGGCCGCTGGCATTTGCGCCCGAGTCGGAAGCGGAGGCCCTCGACCCGGCCGTTGCGTTTTCCGTCAAACTGTTCCCTTTCCCCCCAGCAAGCAAGGTCCTTCTTTTTTTGTTTTTTTGTTTTTTTTTCCTCTTTTCTTCTTGGGCGTCGCGTGCCAAACGTGGACGGGCAGCCGTTGAGCGGCACAGAGCGCACGCTCGTCTATTACGGTTTATCGCTCGTGTTGAGATTTGCCAGGGTGCAGCTGAGGCGCCTGCCGAGGCACGAAGCGCAATCCCTGCCCAGCTGAGCACAGCCTAGTCCTCGACATTAGCCGGAGTTTGCTCTTACTGTGCGAGCTGCCCTGCCTGGCGCAGGATGCATTTATGCGGCAACCTGTCCCTTCGGGGGGCAAGATGCCGCTTCGAGGGCGGCTTTCCATCTTTTGCAGACGTTCTGCTGAGACCCCGTTGTTGTTGTTGTTGTTGTTGTAGGTGCAGTCTCGGGCACCTTGTGAGATGGACTGCCCACACGTTTTGCTTTCAACAAGGCAATACCTGCGACGGCACGGCAGCTGGTCTGGTCGTGCAGGTTGTCTTTGGAATTCAGACGCCGCTCAGCTGTGGCAGCACCGTCGACACGGGACTTCCCGAAGCCCAAAATACCGCGCATGGTTCTTGGCCATCAAAGGACAAGATTCAAGGCACGGCATGGCGATGCCAGTCCGGCGCCGAGGTTACTCCAAGAACGCCCCAAGATGGCCAACAGGTGCGAGTCTTTTGCGCAGACAACTCGGGTCTCGTCCGCACGGCCCGGTAGCCGCGCTGCGGTCGTCCACAGACGTGGCCGGCCGTGTCTGTCTGGACAGCGTGGCAAGCCGGGACGGGACACCCAGCTATTCCGCGCGGCGCTGCTCACATACAGAGGCAAAAGTACATCTCCAAGGAGGAATCGCTGCCGGCCTGCCTTTGCTGTTACGCACCCAGGACTCCTGCTAATCGTTGCCACGGCCAGATCGCGAATCGCAAGGGGCTTCTTGCCCGACTCGACCTGCGTTCGGCCCTGCCGCACACCGGCGCAGATAGATGCTCTAGATCGCTTTGCCACGCACTGTTTCCGAACCATGTCCCTGGGGTGCTCTAGAACTCGGACCGCGTACAAGACACAGTCAGCAGCAGCATGACCGAGGATTCTGCAGGCCAATCAATCTTGACGCAGGCTCTGCCTGGGTGTTGGGCCGGCAGTCTGCCGTGGCGCTTTGAAAACGGTTCGACAAGGGCCAAAGAATAAAAAAAAAGGGACAAACAGATGGATTTCGCGCGAACGAGTGTTCAACTGGGCGCAGGCACTATAAGGCTGTGATCCAAGTAAGTGCGCCTGGTGCACTCGAGTACGCCTCGAGATACATGACTTATGAATTAAGTGGTGACAAGAGCTTATACAATCGATAGATACCCTTTCTATCAGCGCAATACTACTTTTGTTAATAAGGCTCTATTTATTATGCAGAGAGTACGGAGTACGGAGCACGCCAAATTCGAAAGACTGCGCTAAACACTGGCTGGCGTCCTGCCGATGCGCGCCAATTTGGCGCACTTTCTTGGCAACTATTCCTTTTACAGGGCATATAAGCGGCCCCTGCTAGCGCGATAGATCGTGAACAGGGCTGGGTTTAACAGGATTTATAGTCTTCTGGGACGCTTCTATAAGATTGTGCTGTAAGCCCTTACTAATTCTGGTAAAGCGCCAGGAATTATGCCGAGTGCGCCGATTTTGCGCGCCAGGCGCACTTACTTGGATCACGGCCTAAAGCCTGAGACGTTTACTAAGTAAGTGGCTAGCATGGTGCGACAAGCGTTAGTAAAAACTGGAATAGCCGACGCCAAATGATTACGCTGCATCACGCTGCATCACGCTGCATCACGCTGCATCCAAGCGAAGCGTCCAAGCTGCCACGACAACCAAAGGCATCGATACACTATATATGGCTAACCCACTTCAACCATGCTCCCCCGAGGCCTATATCCGCTCCAATCACCATTGTCTATCTAGTCCAGTCTTCCGCCTCTGCCAAGATGAAGGCCGATATTCTTGTCGCCGCAGCCCTTGCGAGCCTCGCTGTCGCCGCGCCTGCTTCCACTCTATTTCGGCGTGACCCTCTGTTGGAATTATCCGCCAATTCTTTGCCTGACAAGGCAGCCAGGGAGGTGTACAAGAGCAACGTGTGGACCTTTTGGCGAGCCTTTTTGCCCGGAGCCCGCCGGCTTCCCGTCATGGTCCACGAGTACGCCGCGAGGTTGCAGGACATAATAAATCGAGGAGAAGACGAACTGGCCTCGGACATTATACTTGACCTGGCCAACTCTGCCAACAGCAAGGAGTATCCGGTCTCCAAGGAGCAACTGGATTTATTTCTGGAGACGCTCTCTCAGCAGATGGATTGGAGGTGAGAGAGAAGGCGGGGGGGGGGGGGGGGGGGGGGGGTTTAACGGGGGAAACTCGAGGGCTGTTGCGATTGGTTCCTACAAGGGGCGTTTGCGGTTCGGTTCGGAGCGGCGTCTGTATGGATTCACCGGGGGGGGGGGGGGGGGGGCATGCGCAAAGCCAGTCATAGTAACAAAGGTTATTTGGGAACAATGGCGTTCGCCACGAAGCGAGCTGCGCCGGCGACGTGTTGGGCGGGCAAGGCCCAGCCATGTCGGCACAGGGGACCGAAGCGGAAGCGGCGACGGCGAGGTGCTGGCCGGGCACCCACGGCTGGCCTGGCCGGGGACCGGTGCTTTGGCTGGACGGCACGAAACACGGCTTTCCACTCGAGCGTGACGGGCATCGTAGGATCAGGCGCGGTGTTTGGACGTGAGAGCATCAGGCGACGCTGCAGTTTACTTGTTGCCAACCGAAAGGCGCGGGAACCGCGACATGTCGCATAGCGCAGCTTGTACAGCTTTACGCTTCGGAATCGCGCCGTCGTGGCATGGACGTCGTCGCCGCCAAAAACGGCCAAGCTAATGCGAGCTCTGACACACCCGAGGGTCGTATTGGTGCGCGTAAATGACCTCTCCGCCGCCAAAGGCTATCCATCCAAGGGCGAGCTTAATTCGCCCCCGAGGCCCTCCTATTCGTGCGCGCAACTAACTCCCCGCCGCGAATTCCAATTCCTCTCACAGAACGCGCATCGGAGACCCCCAGAGCGAAAGGTTCATGTCCCGCCGGAGCCCCCCCCCCCCCTCTCTCCCCGGAGCAAAGGGCATATATAGCCATCCCAATCCAACCGTGACCGTGACCACGGCTACGGTCCGCGCCTACCTTGGCCTCCAACAGACTCCTTTGTCCAGTCTCCCCAAACCAAAGATGAAGCCCATGATTCTCATCGCCGCAGCCTTTGGCCTCGCCACAGCAGCGCCCGTCTCCACCCTGTATAAGCGAATGCCGGTCGACAACCTTTTACGTTTATCCATGGCTTCTTTTCCCGACCAGGCAGTCAGGGACACGTACGCGAGCGACGTATCGTCCAAGTGGCGATTGTATCCTTTGGCTCGGCTTGAGTGGATGGCTCTCCTGTATGGCATCAAGTTGCTGGACTACGTAAATAAAGGGCAAGACGAAACGGCCTCGAACATTGTGCTTACTCTTTCCGAATCTGGCAACGACGAGAAGTATCCCGTCACAAAGGACGACATGAACTCGTTTCTGGACAAGGTTTCCGACATGATAGCGCAGGAGCAAGCAAAGTCTTTGCCGTAGGGAAAGACGGGGGGAAAGGGGGCTCTGTTGTGTGTTACGATGCCATGCCAGGCGATTTGCGAAGGGGCGGTTTGCTACGGAGCAGGTGTTTTGGGTACCCGCGGGGGAAAAAAACAAAAAAAAAACGAAAAAAAAGAAAAAAAAAAAAAAAAAAAAGAGGACATGGCACCAAGTGCATGGGTAGTAAAATGGATGGGTTGAGAACCGTGACGTTTTCATCTTTGACCGCGCTGCGACGTGACGTGTTGACGCAAGCCCAGCCGTGTCGGCGCAGGGGCCGAACGGGGAGACGGCCGAGTGCGGGCCTCGGACCGGGACCAACGAGAGGGCCGCGGTGACAGCGAGGAATTCTGCACGGTAGAGCGGTGGCACTGCATGGCTGCCTATGTCCTTGTAGCTTTTCGTGCGCTCGCCGCCACCCGTCTCACCCAACACATACGCTCAGTGTGGGTGTCACGTGAGAGACAGTCACGTGACACACGGCCTGGCTCTGAGCTCCACCGGAGGTCCCCGCGGCAGCCAATGGCAGTGGCGCCACCAAAGCCCAGCAGCAAGTCTCATCCGCTTTGATCATCTTGCTCTGCTTCCTCTGCTTCACCTCCTTAACGTCACCTACTTCAACTTGAATGCGGCTCGGCCCGGCTCCCTTCCCGTCACTACCACCCGACGATACTCGGGGCTTCCAGGCTCGCCAGCTTGTGGCTGTCCGTCGCCCGCCCAACCACACCGTCTCGCTCGACAGAATCCCCCCCCCAAAGGTGGTTGGTGCTCTCGCGCTCGACCGCTCCTCCTCGCCACCGTCTTGTCTTGCCCCCCCGCTCCCCGCCCTGCTGTCGCGCCAACACGTCGAGTCGGTGTCGTAGACATGGCATACTGCGCCGTCTCACTGGACGCTCGGCCGAAGCCCCTTCCTTTCCTCACCCGCGCTGGCAAACTGAGGAACCCGGCCGAGGGTCGCGCGTGGTCGAAAATGACCCCAACATGATGTTAAAAAACCACGCGAGACGGCCCCCCCAACACACGGTCCCTGTCCTGCGTCTTGCCCAGCATCGCCCCTGGCGTATATATTCGTGCCGGCGGTTGCTTGCGCCAGCTCTGACCCCTCTGCAAACTGTCTTCCCATCCCCGCGTTTGCGTCGACTCGGCTCCGTTCCTCGCCAAACACCAGTCCCTACAAGCCAAGGGCTCCCGTCGCACCAAGCCATGAAGCTCGCGTTGGCGCTGTGTCTGGCCTCGGCGGCCGTGGCCTCGGCCATGTCCTGCGAGGATATGACGGTCCCCGTGTCCATCAGCGCTCGCAACGGCGTCTTCAACCTGCCGCCTCCCGCGTCCGAAATTGACGTCACCAACCTCTTCCTCGGCCTCAGCCGGCCGGGCAACAACCAGACTGCCGACCTCCTCCAGGGTGTACGTCTGCCAAGCGCTGCCTCCCCCACCCCCATCGCAGCAGGCTCATCTCCCATCACAGATAAACCCATCCTGACCGTTGACCTCGCGCGTCCAACAGTACGAGACCGTATCGGGCAGCTACCGACTCGCCGCCACCTACTGCCAGCCCGACGACGGCCCCGGCCACACGCTGCAGATCCTCACGCACGGCGTCGGCTTCGACCGGAGCTACTGGCACTTCCCCTTCAACGACTACAACTACAGCTACGTCGCCGAGGCCGTCGCCGCGGGCTACTCGACGCTCTCGTGGGACCGTCTCGGCATCGGCCGCTCGTCCCACGGCGGCCCCGTCAACGAGATCCAGCTCTTCCTCGAGGTGGCCGCCCTCGAGGCCCTCACCCGGCTGGCCCGCAACGGGTCCCTCTGGGACGAGCCGCGCCGCTTCAACAGGACCGTCCACCTGGGCCACTCGTTTGGCTCCGCCATGACCTACAGCCTGTCGGCCATGCGTCCCGACGTGACCGACGCCATCGTCCTCACCGGCTTCAGCCAGGTTCCCCAGTTCATGCCCTACTTTGCGCTGGGGGGGCACTTCTCACCCGTAAAGAACATTGACCTGCTGGCCCGCCACTACGCCGAGGGGTACATTGCGCCCAAGGACAGCATCGGCGTCCACATCAACTTCTTCGGGCCCGGCGACTTTGACCCCGAGATTCTCGACGCCGCCACCAAGACTGGCCAGCCCGCCGCCGTGGGCGAGCTGCTGACCGTCGGCTCTACCCCTGCGACGAGCAATTTTGCCGGCCCCGTCATGATCATCACAGGAGGTACGTCCTCTCCTCTCCCTCTTTTTCACCTTTTTTACTTATTTCCTTTTTTTTTTCTCTTTCTTTCTTTCTTTCTTTCTTTCTTTCTTTCTTTCTTTCCTTCGCTTCAAGTACCCCCATGTTGACGCCCCTCAGACGGCGACGTCCCCTTTTGCGGCGGCAACTGCATGAACACGGCGGCCATTCACGGCTCCTCGCCCAACCTGATCGACTACTCGCGGAAGAGCTTCAAGAGTGCCTCCGTCTTCAAAGCCACCATTGTCCCCGGCGCCGGCCACAACCTCAACTACGCCTACTCCGCCCACCAGACGTACCGCTCCATCCTTGACTTTATCGACGCGAATACCCGTCGCTGAGGCGAGGGGGGCATCACGCATCACGGGGGGCTTGGGGTTATTCTGTTTGTGTGTACATACAGGGAGCAAGGGCACGTGTGGCACAGTTGTGAAACTGGTGGGGATGGAGATAAGGCTCTTATGAGGGATCCCGGGTTTCTACTTTATTACATGTCGTATGACCATCATTACATGTCGTATTATTACATGTCGTATCCATTATGTTGGGGCGTTTTAAATCGCTCTCTTGGGGTCGCATACCACGTAGCTATAAAGCTTTTGCCTACAAATCTTGTTTCGTTCTTTTATTTATTCTGGGTGTTTTTTTTTTTTTTTTTGCTAAAAATTTCAAAAAGTCCCTACAGGGTCACGCGAAAAAAAAAAAAAAAGAAAAACCAAATCACAAGGGTGAAACTACGCACGCCTCAGTCCAAAAGCCCTCAGTCCAAAAGCTCCAACGGCCGCACGGAAACGCGCCCGGCCTCTTGGTTCAGCGCGTCAATCTCCGCCTGGGCCAGCGGAATGCCCGAGCGCATCCTCTCCCGCTCGGCAATCTGCTCCAACTCGCCCGGGAAGTAGATGCGGTCGACGCCGGGGGCCCTGTCGGCGCCGACGACCCGCTCGTACAGGTACTCCATGCGGCCGCGGAAGTCGTCGAGGCTCATGAACAGGTCCGGCTTGATGGCCACGACGAAGTGGCCGGCGTCGGCGGGGGCGGAGGCGTCGTACGGCCCGGTGACGTGCCCCGCGAAGGCGGAGCCGGACAGCACGCCCGAGAAGACGTCCATCATGATGGCGAGGGCGGAGCCCTTGGGCCCGCCGACGGGGAGCATGACGCCGCCCAGCGCGGCGGCCGGGTCGTCGGTCGGGCGGCCGTCGGCGTCGAGCGCCCACCCCAGCGGGATGCGGTCGCCGCGGCGGCGGGCGCGGTGGATCTTGCCGCGGGCGGCCACCGAGGGCGCCATGTCGAGGATGAAGTTGGCCATGCGGCCGCGGCCGGGGGCGCCGCAGGCGAGCGGGGAGGTGCCCAGCAGCGCGGCGCGGCCGCCGTGCGGGGCCAGCGCCGGGCTCGAGTTGGTGAAGACGAGGCTCATCATGCCGGCGTCGAGGGCCTGCTGCACCACCCAGGCCGCCATGCCGAGGTGGTTGGAGCGCGTGACCGAGGCCATGCCGATGCCGTAGACGCGGGCCGCCGCCACGGCCGCCTGCACGGCCAGCCGGGTCGCCGGGAAGCTGAAGCCGTTGCGGGCGTCGACCAGCGCCGCCGCCGGCGTGACCTGCGTGACGGCCGGCGCGGCCGCCGGGTCCAGCACGCCCCGCCGGATGCGCTCCACGTACGAGGGGATCCGGCTGATGCCGTGCGAGTCGACGCCGCGCAGGTCCGCCGCCACCAGGCACGCGGCAATCGTGGCCGCGTCGGCCGCCGGCACCCCGTTGCCCTGCAGGATGTCGCTGGCGAGGCGGCGGGCCTCGGCGGCCGACACGCGCGGCTGCTGCGCCGCTTCTGGCCCGGCCGGCTCCATGGCGAGGGTCGGTCAAAAAATCTCAAGCTGGCCGTGGGTGAAAGGGGCCCGAGAGGGATTTTGCTGTGTGCGTGCAAAATGTCACTTGGGCGAGGAACTTGCGCCGCCTACGAATCCGAAATCAATGCTTTGAATGGAAACTCTCCAAGACAAGCGCGCGCGGGGGGAAACAAGTCGGGGCCCCGCAAACCCGGTCGACGGACTTGACTTTCTCCGGCGCTTACGACCTTTCTTTTTCGAGGGCGGCAAGGTCAATCCGCTCGTCCCGCAGGCAGCACGCTGCCCAAGGGGAGCGACGACAACACGACGTTGTCTCTCTGCGTTTTGTATATGCAAACCCCCCCCCCAACGTCCCTCGTTCTGCTCCCGCTCCGTCCGTGCCTTGCCGCGCCGCTCAGCTTCAGCTCGGCTCGGCTGCGCCCGCCGTCCCCCTCACATACTTGGTGTGCTGCGCCAGCGTAACCACCTTCTCGGCCGCCCCCTCCCCCTTGCTGATGCGCACCGTCACAAAGGCCAGGTTGGCGCCGACCCGCTCCGCCGTGCTGCGAATCGCCACCGTCTCGCCCGCCCGCGCCGTCGACAAGAAGCTCAGGTGCATGTCGACCGAGGCGCCCGTCGCGTCGCGCAGGTCGTGGCTGCAGATGGCCAGGCCGGTGACCAGGTCGACAATGGTGGCGCTGACGGCTCCGTGCAGACCGCCCTTGCTGTTGAGGTGAGCCTGGCCGAGGGTGAGGCGCAGCGTCACCGTGCCGCGGGCGACCGTCTCGAGGGCAATGTCGGGCAGGATGAGGCTGTAGATGGGAGACCTGGCCAGCAGGGTGGCCAGGAGCGACTCGACCTGGCGGGTGCGCTGGGCGTCTGCCTCGTGCGCTGCCGAGATGGTCATGACGGGGAGGGCTGGGCTGGGCTTGCTGGCTGGTCGTGTGCGGCGGTCGGCGACGCTCGATTGATGATCGGCTCTGTCGGTGTCTCTCAGCGGGCCGTCTGTCGCAGCAGACAGCTCCTGTAGCGGGCCGAGCAGGTCGAGACGGGGTGTTGATGGAGCAAAGTTTGCCAGCGAGGCAAAGATGTGGTTGCAAAAAGCTGCGATTGAGTGATGAGCGTGCCGACGACGAACGCAGTTGGCCCCTCCCCCCCCCTCCCGTTTCCCCTAACTGCCAGCTGTTGGCTGTAGCCTGCCAGCTGTCCGCTGTCCGCTGTAGCCTGCCCGCTGTTGGCTGTAGCCTGCCAGCTGTCCGCTGTCCGCTGCCCCCCCACAGCGGGTCACTGTGCTGCAGCCCGTCCGCCCATCAGCTCCTTGAATCAATCCTAATCTTCCTCGACATCATCATCACAAAACACCTCGAGACAGTACGGTCCCTAGAGACAGCGTCATCGACACCGGTAGCGCTGATGCAACGCCATCGCGTCCAGTCTCAGCCCGATACTGATCCTGCCAGTATCCGCCAAGCCGTCTCTTTCTTCTCGTTGGGCTTTGCACCAAGTGCTCGGCGCCCGCCTGCTTTTGCTACTCCGGCGGCCCCCCGGGTCGATGCCGTGAGTAAACCACACGATTCAATGCCTCGAGGACCAGACGAGCAGTCAAGACTTGACGCATAAACACGTGCAGAAAACACAACCACTACAGTTCAAGTCTACGCTGAATTTTGGGGGAAAAAAAAAAAAAAAACACGTCAAGCAAGTCGACGGCCGAGAACCAGCTCAGCCCTGAAAATACTTGCAGCGCTCAAGAGACCTGCTCCACGCCGGCTTCTCTGCTGCCCGTCCTGCAAACAGCTTGCAGAACACGCTCCTGCAGCAGCAAGCGCACTTCCTCTGCAGCATAGCCTGGCCCTGCATTCTCGTCAAAGGTGGCGATACGCCCATGCGTCGCAACGCACCATCCACATCGTCCCGGTGCTCGCACTGGCCGCACAACCACACGCCTGGGCCTTGTTTGCCCTGTCTTTTCCACGGTCGACTCCATTCCGGCACACGCCCTGCCGGGGCTTGGCCCGCGCTGGACGCTCCGGAGCCACCCGCGTCGGAACTGCACAGGGAACTATACAGGGAGGCAGTGTCAAAATGGGACCCCTGGGACGACGACAGTGCCAGCAGGTGCCTGGCCATTCTCGCCTCCAAGGCGCTCTTGTCGGACATGATGGACGCAATCGACTCTTGCCGGGCATGAGATTGACTGGCCTCCATGTCCAGAACACTCGCAGGGTCAAAAGTGTACGATGAGCACGACTCGTCCCGGTTCTCGTCTTGCGCGGGCTTACTTGGGCCTGCCTCGCTCCTTGCGTTCGAAAGCGTTACGGACGGAACCACGGGCAAGGCCAATTCGGAAGTCAAGACTGGCCTACCAAGGCGAGGCGCATGATGCTCGCTCAACCTCCCCTCGAAAAAGCCCGCCCGCGGTGGCGGTCGTTCCCGTGGCTCGCGTGGATCGCGTGGATCGGAGATGTTTGATGTCCCCTGAAAACCCGGCAACGCGGCACTTCTCCATCCCTCGCTGACATTGGCGTTCTGTGAGGGATTGCCGAGGGTCGGCGGGGTAAAAAACTCTGCGGGCGACTTCCCTCGAGTCAGTCTCATCAACTCGTCGTCGCCCTCGTCGAAACCCAGGTCGGTGCTTATGACTCTGGGAACATCAGGCCGTGGCCCTGAATGGTTGGCGACAATGTGGTGGTCCAGATCCATCTGTCGTGGCAAGATTTCGTGGCAGAAAGGACACTGCGCTTGGAAAGCTAGCTGAGCCTGAGCCTCCACCGTCGACAACTCGGCTGTTTCGTCCAGAGACTCATCGATGGATTCCAGCCTAGTATGCCGGTGCGGAACGAAACGGCCTCGTGATATCCGACCAAGGCGAGGCCGCTTCCCCCCATCGCTGGCGACCGCCCAAGCCTGGGGCATGGGCCGAGGGCCACGTGGCGGCCCCGAAAGGCGTTTGGGGATGTTTAGCCTTTTGAAAAGGATCGCCGCGGGTCTTATGTTTGCTGAAGCTGCCATCTCATCAAACGCGGGCGGTCGTTCTGGTAGAGCTAGGCGCGGGACCGCAGATTGGCCACTCCCCGACGCGGCGTCTGCTTCCACAGTCCCGGACATTTCCATTTCATCTTCATCTTGGGTCGTCGTTACTCTGCGGCGTATGGACTTGAGCAATGGCTTGAGCTCGGAGAGCGGCATCGTTGCGTCAGAGGGGCGACGACGACGACGGCGACAAGACCAATGACAAGTTGCCGGCTTTCGACAAGGTGCAATAGAACTACCTGTACAGAAGGGAAAGAAGGAAAGAGGGCAAGATTAATGATGAGGCATGCTGATACGAATTCTGACTGGAAAACCGACGGGTGACGAATGTTGTTGCGTCGGGAGGAGGGGGGGGGGAAAGGCCACCAGCAGTTCAGAGAACCAGGACGATGTTTGCTCGCTTGGTCGAGCCATCGTGGAGGGCAAGCGCTTCCCGGCAGGCCTCATGCTGGGCAAGACCTGTCTTTGGATGCAGGTTGAGTCGAGAAGGAATCCAGGGCTCGATTGGAAGAATGAGCAGGCGTGAAGAATGTGCAGGCATGTACTGTAGGCATGTGACGATGGGGGCTCTGCTCTTGCAGGTTGGTACATACTCCGTACAGTACATGGTTTGGTGGTTGATGAGTTGGACGGCGGTGTCCACATGCAGTCTGGTGCGAAGATGGGAGCCCTGAGGCCGACCAGATTGACATCAGCCAACCAGGCTGGGGCGCATCACGCCAGGCTCGAGGCGCTAGACTACGGAGTAGTACATAGGGATTACTTTAGGCCAGAGTTTGACCGTGCAGACTTGAAAGTTGACAGCAAAGTTGACAGACAGCAGCACTTGAGCTTACCGCGGCATGACCCCGGCCGGCTCAGCAGGCATCAATCTCCACTGACGCCTCCACTGAGCCTCCACTGACGCCGTAAAAACCAGCCTGCCCCGGACCCCCGTCCAGCAGCCCAGGTGCCTGCATGTGGCCGTGCCTTTTGTCAAAACTGCTTCCACTGACTGCATCGTTCATTTGTTTGAGCTTCTACTCGCATCCACCCCATCCATCCATCCCGTCTCATCCCCTCCCATCCATCCCATCCCCTCCCATCCATCCCATCCCATCCCATCCATTCATTCATCTATTCATTCATCCATCCTGCCCGTCGAATGACTCCGCCGGCCGCATAGCGTTCCGCCGGCCTCGCCCGCTTCCAACCATTCGGAATCATCGCCTGCATCGTCGAAACAAGGCCATCATGTAGTGCCATTCCTTCTTTCCACTGCATCAATCTTGGTTCGAATGTTCCCCCCCGCTGCCTCGCATCATTTGTCTGCTACCCATCAACCGCCAGTGACCTCGCCGTCGTCATCCACCCACGGCACGGCGCCATGGCCGCCTCTCCAGCCGCCTCGTCTCGCCGCAGCGCTGCTTCGTCCTCGGCCTCGCTCAAGCGCTCGCACGACCATCAGGACCAATCCCCCGTCATCTCCAACGATACTCTGGTCAACCATTTGCTCGTCGCCAAACGGTCCCTGTCTTCCGTGAACCTGGTGCTGCGCGCCAACGAGCTTGCGACGTCGGCCCGCCAATCCCACCAAGAAACCCTGCTGCTGGCCGCCCAAACCGCCTTTGTCCGCAACTCCATCCTCGACGAGACCGCCATCCTAGTGCGCCTCTGGACAAGTCTCCAAGCCACTTACGAATGGGCCAAGCGGGATTTCAAGAAGCTCGTCGAGGCAATGGACGACGTCGACACCGAGCTGACTCGTACCATGGACCTGCTCCGAACCACCCCAGTGCAAACCGTTCTACAGCCGGCCGACAGGGATAGCCCGAACCTGCTCGACTTTGTTGACGAGACCAGCGTGGATGGCATGCGCGAAGCGATGAAGCACAGCATACAAGACTTGCAGGTAGGTAAGCCACACCATGAACCAATTCTTTTTGCCAAATCCATAAACTGGGCCGTGCAGGCGGATTGCTCACCAGGGGTTTTCATTTTTTTTCATTTTTCATCTTTCGTGTTATCTCTTCTTTTTCTCTAGAGAATACAGCAGTCGTTTGATGGCGACTTGCTTCGATTCAAGACGGATATTCGAGACCTGAGGAAAGTTGCGACCCTGTCGGCGCGCACGCCCAGCGGGCAAGACGACGGTAAAGACTCGGCCGCCATCTCGCTGCTCCTCAGCATGGATCATCACTCGACCACCATGGCATCTCTGCTCGCATCGCTGACCAAACATTTCGACATGTGCGTCACCGCCATTCGCACGACTGAAGGTGCGGCGGCCCTCGCGCGTCGCAAAGTGGCCGAGGTGAAGCAGTCGCAGGAAAGCGACGGCGTATCAATATCCGGCGTCATTGCCGAGCAGGAGTCGCACATGTCCGACCTGGAGCCCAAGACGGCCCAGGACCGCGCAGAGATGCTCAAGGTCGTCGTCCAGGACGCCGAGGAGGTCGACGACGTCGTACAAGAGATACAGGAGCGCCTGACGGCCATGGAGCAGGAACACGTCGCACTGCAAGAGCACGTGGAGCAAACCAAGGCGGCGTACGCGGGCATCCTCGAGTCCTTTTCGCTGCTGGGGCAAATCGGGCACCGGCTCGGCGATTACATTGCCGCCGAAGAAGACTTTGCCCAGCGCTGGGACCTGGAGAAGGAGGGTGTCTTTGGCAAGCTGAGGGAGATGAAGGAGATGCGCGAGTTCTACGAGCGATATGCAAGCGCGTACCACGGCCTGGTTCTCGAGGTGGAACGACGGCGTGCCGTCGATGAGCGAGTGCAAGGCATTTGGCGCAAGGCCCAGGAGTCGGTCGACAAGCTTCTCGGCGCCGACCGAGCCTCGAGAGAGACGTTCCGCCAAGACGTTGGCGAGTACCTGCCTACGGACCTGTGGGCAGGCATGCAGGGGCCGGGGAAGAAGTGGGCGGTGGTGCAAGTCAACGACGATGAGGCCGAGGCGGCCGCAGCTGGCGTGGAGGACAGGACATGAGCGCGGGCATCACCAGCTCAGGCGTCGGCAGCGGCGGACAGTGCGCCAAGAAGCGGTACTGGTTGACAAGGTTGTATTACAAGCAGATAGAATGTAAGCTCTGGCGTCTGGGCGTGTTTGTTTACCCTCGAAGGTCTTGTACAGGAGCATCACAGGAGCATCACAGGAGCATCGATAGACGTGGGATGGGGACGGATGGAATAACCGCCCGGGATGGGTGCAATCATTCTCGAATCTCTGGCTCCCCAAACCAGGACCTTGTCTTGCTCCAAAGGGAAATGGACAAGGCCAGTGGACGAGGCCAGTGGACGAGGCAAATGTAACGTACCAGGTCCAGGTCCTCATGCAATGCCCTGCGGGGCAACACATTATTGTCTTGCATTGTCTCACCGCATACGAGCAAGCAACTTGGACTGGACCCCTTTTGCCCCTTTCCCCCTCGGGGCCTTGTTCCGCCGGCGGAAACAAAGTTTCAAGGTTGATCAAGTTAGTCTGATGACTGTGGCCATCCGACGTCGGTGCCGAGCGCAAAAACGCCTCGCGGTGGACATTTGCCCAGAGCGCCGACAAACTCTACTAGAAAAAAACATAAAAAGGAGGAAAATAAAAAATAAAAGGACGAGCGCGCGCCCGGAGGCTCCGCATGCGTACGGCGACCTTTCTGACAAAAGCCATGCGGTTACGCAGCCCGCTTCTCCTGTGTCCCGAGCTGCTGCTGCGGCTGCTGCTGCCGGCCGCCGCCGCCGCCGCCGCCGCCGCCGCCAACGCCAGCGCGGGCTTCGAGTGGGATTCCATCACGCCCAGCCCGCGCCTCGAGTACCACGCCTGCTACGCGTCGTTCCGGTGCGCCCGCCTCTCCGTCCCGCTCGACTGGAGGAACGCGTCGGACGGGCGCGCCGCCGCCATCGCCGTCATCTCGCTGCCCGCCAGGGTGCCCGACACCGACGCCGCGTTCGCGGGCCCCGTGCTGGCCAACCCCGGCGGGCCGGGCGACTCGGGCGTCGAGCTGCTGCGCGCCAGGGGCCGCTTCCTGCAGGACTACGTCGACATCCCCGGCAGGAGGCACTACGAGCTGGTGTCGTTTGACCCGCGCGGCGTGGCGAACAGCCGGCCGCTGGCGGACTGCTTCCCGGGCGGCACGCTCGCCAGGGCCGCGCTGAAGCTGGAGCTGAGGGGGGCGCAGGGCGAGCGGGAGCGCGGCAGGTACGCCGTGGCGCACGGCCTGGCGCTCGTGGACGGCTTCGCCAAGAGGTGCGAGGGGGCGGATCGGGACGACGGGCGGGCCATCTTCAGCTACCTGAACACGCCGAGCGTCGCGCGGGACATGGTGGAGATGGTGGACAGGATGGACGAGCTGAGGCGTCGGGAGCCGGGGGGGGGGGGAGGACGGAGCTGAAGAGGAGCGAGGATGACGTCGCGAGGTTGCAGTAGTGAGTCTTCTCTTCCACCCTCCCCCCTCCCAAATGGCCCCCCCCCTGGAACTAACATGAACACTTGTCAGCATTGGTTTCTCGTATGGCACGGTTCTGGGAAACTACTTTGCGTCCATGTTTCCCGAGAGGATTGGGCGCATGGTCCTCGACGGAGTGTGCAACGCTGTCGACTATTCAACGGGTCCAGGCTGGCTGACCAACACGGTCGACGCGGACAAAGTCGTCGGCAAGCTCTTCGAGGGCTGCTTCGGCGCCGGGCCCCAGAGCTGCGCCCTCGCCCGGCCCGACGACCGGTCCGCCTCCGACATAAGCACGCGCTTCTGGAGCTGGGTCGGCGGGCTCGACGAGGCGCCCGTGTCCGGCCTCGCCCCGTCGGGCAACTACGTCGTCCTGACCGGCGTCGACGTCCGCCTGCTCGTCGCGCGGGCGGCCTACCGGCCCCTGTCCACGTACAAGGCCCTCGCGCAGGACCTCGACGCGGCCATGCGCGGCGCCAACCTGTCGGCCGTCTTGGCCAAGGTGGAAGCCGGCCTCGGGGAGCCGCTCCAGACGGCCTGTCCCGTCGCCAACGCCACCCTGGCGCCCGACCAAGGCGCAGACGCCCACCACGGCATCGTGTGCTGCGACGGCGGGGACGTCACCGGCACCGGCGCCGCGTGGTGGCAGGCCTACCTCGACAGGCAGCTGCGGCAGTCGTCCGTGTTTGGCTACATGTGGACGAGCATCCGGTTCCCCTGCGCGCGGTGGCGGTTCAAGCCGAGCTGGGCCTTTCGGGGGCCCTTCACCACGCCCGAAGCGAGCAGCGGCAGCGGCAGCGGCAGCGGCGGCGGGGCCGGGGGCGGGGCCGGGGGCGAGCGGGAGGAAAGGGGCAAGCCCGCGGCGCCGCTGCTGTTCCTGACCAACCGGCTGGATCCCGTGACGCCGCTGTCCGCGGCCAGGGCCATGGCTGGCGCGCATCCCGGGGCGCGCGTGGTTGTGCAGGAGGCCATCGGCCACTGCGCCATGCTGTCGGCGTACAGCGAGTGCACCAGGCGGCTTGTGCGGGAGTACCTGGACAGCGGCAAGGTGCCGGACGGCGAGGCTTCCTGCGAGGCGGAGTGCGGCCCGTGGGATGCGGACTGCCGGGTGGAAGTCCGGGAAAGCAGGCCCTGGCACGAGAGGCGCTTTCCCTTGGGGGCGTGATGTTTTGCAAACTGGCCTGGGTCCCAGAGGCTGCGTGATTCCTTTCGAGTCAATTTGTTTTGGGGCCTCGATCTGCCAAAAGAGGCGGCTTCAATTGACCTTTCTTTTTTTTTTTTTTCCCCTTGTCGTCCGGGTCGATTTGAGGCATGGGCGTTGGGGGACCCGGGGGAATGTACAGATTCGACGCCCAATGAAAAGTGGCGGTTCGCCGGTGCGACATTCCGGCTAAATTAGTAAGAATTATACAAGAACCCAGAACCCACTGAACCAGCCCGCGCGTGCCAAAGCGGCTTATGTCGGCATCTGTCACAATGACAAGCCCATGATGATTGGTGGCTGCCCAAAGTTGCCCAAGCGCGGGCCAACGCGGGGTCAAGGGACCACACGCATGCATGATTCGTGGAGCGGGGGGTCGGGAGGGGTTGCTCGCTTGTTTGCTGCCTCTAGCAATGCTAGGCTAGGCTGGCGCACAAACTCCACGCCTGCATCGGCAAGCAGCACGGGGCTGCGCACAAACACGCAAAAGCAAGGTCAAACTCGCTCGGCGTTGTGCAGCCGCAAAAGTACCCGAGGCATCGCATCTGCGCCGCGTCGCCATGGCGCACAAGCCCCAGCCTGCAGACGGATCGGATAGGATAGCTTGGCCGGCTCCACTGCTTCACTGCGCGGACAAATCCCAGGTCCGTATGTCTCGACCCAGACGGGCCACTGCCAGCTGCCAGATGCCAGACCCAGCTGCCAGACCCAGCTGCCAGACCAGACCCTCTCGGCAATCCCATCGCTGCTAAAATCTTTTCCATCAAAAGAAACCTCCCAGCCAGAGCCCCGACGGGCTCGCCAGAAGAAGAAGAAGAAGAAGAAGAAGAAAAGAAACAGCACATCTTCGTTTCCATGACTCGGTGTTTCAAGGCGAGGCAGTCATGGAGGTCATCTTGAAAAATATTCCCTCCACTCTGACCGACGACAACTTCAAGAGGGAGCTCATTCCCTTCATGAACGCCCTCGGCATCGTCGATTGGACCGTCGACAAACCCAGGCGCAAGCCCCACGCCTGGATCTCCTTCCTCCAGGCAGCCGATGGAGTCAAGTTTCTCAAAAAGCACGGCCAGATAGGGGCCCTCAAAGCCCCGTCCATCTCAACCTCAGCACCCAGGAAAAGCCGCGGCGAGGTCGGCTCTGGATACATTGCCCGCCTGCACATTCTCTCCAACGCCGTCTACGCGTTCAAGAGCCACAGCGAGCCCAAGGATCTGGTCCTCCAAAGTCTCCGCCACGAACGTGATGAGCGGTTGAAAGCCCCCGACCAGCAGGGCCGTCGAGCCCCCGCCATCGCCTGCACCCTCAAGAACGTCTCGTGCGGCAGAATCATCCTTGAGCCGCCCCATATGGGGCTCAAATTCATACAGCAGGCCTCTTCCGACCAACTGTACAACGCAAAGTTCGGCAGGCAGTGCCTGACGGTGACGCTGCTCGAGGCCGTGCGCTTGGATATACCGTACGATATGGTGCAAGAAGTCATCGCAGACGACCGGGCCGGGACCATAACCCTGGTGCTCGAGGAATCACCCAGGTTCTACTCCAAGCTCCCCGTCCGCCGGCCTGGCGATGCCGGCAAATGGGAGCGCCTCACGGCATGCCCCCTGTGGGTAGACAGGGAGCCTCTTCATTGCCTGGTGTACCAACTTGTGCCTGCCATGGACTACCACGGCGTCATCCGGAGCCTGAAGAACCAGGACATCCTGTCGTTGAGTCAGCAGGCGATGCCGGCGCTATACCCGCCGCTGTCTGCCGACGAGGACAGTGTGGCGGCCATGAAGGTCTTTGAAGGGAGGATCGTCGGAGCTGCCACCTTGCGAGAAGCCCCGGTTCCGTTCCCCATACTGTTCCAGACCCAGGCACTCGTATGGAACAACTACCTGCACCCCCGCGGCGGGCTGCTCGTGCTTGACGAGGTCCAGCGTCTAGTCAGAAAGAGCACCCAGCAAGGGACCGAGTTGCCCTTGTCGGCCGACGTGATGAAGCGGCTGTTCCAGAGCATCCCCTATCCCGTTCCAGGCGCGGATCTCACTCTGGCCGACCCCTCGAGCTTGCTGCCGCAATGGCAGGAAGGGACGTTGGAAATGCGCAGCCAAGATCCCACCAGGACGGGGCTCTACGGCCCGAGCCTGCCGCAGCATCAAGCCTGGGTATTCAAGGCGCTGGTGACGCCCACGAGAATCCTGCTGCAGGGTCCCGACGCCGAGAGCAAGAACAGAGTCCTCAGAATGTTCAAGCACCACACCGACTACTTCCTGCGCGTCTCCTTCTGCGACGAGAACGGCCAGGACCTGGCCTACAGCCCGAGGGTGGTCAACGACAACGTGTACGAGCGATACCGCAGGGTCGTCATGGACGGCATCCGCGTCGCCGGCCGGCAGTTTTCGTTTCTGGGCTTCTCGCATTCCTCCCTCCGCTCCCACTCGACCTGGTTCCTCGCCCCGTTCGTCGACAGCAACCTGCAGCGGCAGGACCGCGACACCATCCTCGCCGCCCTGGGCGACTTTAGGGACATCCGCGTCCCCGCAAAGTGCGCCGCGCGCATCGGCCAGGCCTTTTCGGAAACCCCCTACGCGGTGGACCTGTTCAAGGCCGGGATCAAGGTGCGCTACATCCCCGAAGTCAAGTCGGCCGACGGCGGGCGCGTCTTCAGCGACGGCGTGGGCACGATATCCCCGGAAGCCATGCACGAGCTCTGGAAGGCGCTGCCCATGTCGCCCACCTGTTTCCAGATCCGCTGGGGCGGGGCCAAGGGCATGCTGGCGCTCGACCCCAGGCTGCAGGGCAAGCTCATCTGCGTGCGCAAGGAGTCCATGATGAAGTTTCCCAGCCGGGACGTGCAGGAGCTGGGCATCTGCGACGCCGCCACGAAGCCGCTGCGGCTGTATCTGAACCGCCAGATCATAAAGATCCTCGAGGACATGGGCACCCGCCCCAGGTGGTTCATGAGCCTGCAGGAGAAGGCGCTCAACATTCTCCGAGGCGTCACCGCCACCGCCACCAACACGAGCAAGTTTCTGCGCGCGCAGGACATTGGCAGGCCGTTGAGCCTCCCCTCCCTAATCAAGCAGCTCGACAGCATGAACATTGACTATCGCCGCGACAGCTTCCTCCAGTCCGTCGTCGAGCACACCGTGCTGCGCGAGCTGCGGCTGCTCAAGTACAAGGCCCGCATCCCCGTCGAGAGAGGGGTGACCCTGTTCGGCATCATGGACGAGACGGGCCTTCTGCAAGAGGGCGAGGTCTACATCACCTACGACAAGAGCATCCACGCCAACCAAAAGCACGCCGTCGCCGACGGGCGCGTCCTCGTCACCCGGTCCCCAGCCCTGCACCCGGGCGACATCCAGCCCGTCAAGATGGTGACGCCCCCCGAGGCACACCCCCTCAGGGCTCTGCGGAACTGCATCGTCTTCAGCCAAAAGGGTTCTCGCGACCTCCCCAGCCAGCTGAGCGGCGGCGATCTCGACGGGGACCTGTACAACATCATCTGGGACGATGCGGCCCTGCCCAAGAAACGATTCTCCCCTGCCGACTACCCGCGTGTTGTTCCCGTGCCGCTTGACAGAGATGTCTCGCGTGTAGACATTGCAGACTTTTTCATCAACTTTATGAAATCCGACATCTTGGGCCTGATTGCGAACCGGCACCAGATCATTGCTGACGTGCAGCCGGATGGGACGTATGACGCAACTTGCGTCAAGCTTGCCGAGATGCACTCGACGGCGGTCGACTATTCCAAGACTGGCATTCCCGTCAACGCCACCGACATGCCCAAGGCGCCGCGTTCGCGTCCAGACTTGTTAGCCACCTCTCTTCTTCTCCTTGTCCTTTTCTTTTTCTCTTCGCGCGCGCCCCTTCCCCCCTGGGGCTTATGTTTGCTAACTAAAACTCCGCCTGAAGCCTTGCGCCCGCGCCCCCGCTCAAGGTCTACGAACTAGGCCAGATCGAGCATATTGTAGAGGAGGAGGCAAGCGACAATGAAGACGGGATGGGTGTCGCAAAGCCCCGATACCACCGATCCGAGAAAATCCTGGGCCGTCTCTACCGCGACATTGACGAAAAGAGAATCTGGAGCGAGGACATTCACCGAACCATATCCAGAGCTGGGCCCAGCGTCTGGGAGCAACTGCTGGGGAGAATCGAAGGGGAGCTCAGTCTATACGGAATCGAGGTGAACTACATCCATTATGTACAGGATGCTTGGAGAATCCGGAATATGTGAGTGTTGACGCCCCCCCCCCCCCTGTTTTTTTTTTTTCCTTCCCCCAAAGAAAATGTTATATCGGCTTAGCCACGTGACAACTTTGTTCCTGACAGGGGCTGCAGCTACGAGGAATCAATGTACGACAACATGTGGCACTTTTCCGACAACCCGCGAAAGTCGCTCAGCGAGGCCGACGTGTTTTGCGGCTCGGTGCTGAACCTAAGGGGGCGGCAGACCCGGCAGCAGCGCGACACGTCCAAGAAGCTCAAGGATGAAGCAGACCGGCTCATGACGTGGGTTTCCAAGCTCATCCGTAATCAGAACAGCGGGGATGAACCCGACACTGGGAAGGAGGAGGCGGTCCAGCTGTGCATGACGTGCGTGGTGGTTGGGTGTGCGACCGAGGAGAGGAACTCGAAGCAAGATCAGCTGCACAGCTTCCGTGTCGTGGCGGCGGCCTGCCTGCTCAAGGAGATGGCTGATCTGAGAAGCAGAAAACGGATGGTGGCTTCTTGAGGCGGATGAGGCTGCGCAGCCGGTCCGACGGCTGGCCCAGGGTTGGCTGTGCCGTCGAGAGCGGCCGGGTTGTTGCGACAGCTTTTCGCTTGGCAGCATGGCTGCGGCGGGGGGGGGGGGCAGGGCTCGTCGCGGAATATGCCTGGGCAAAGGGAAGGAGAGGGGGGGGGGGGGCTCCCGGCCGATCAAGAAGGCCCTCGCCCCCATCTCTCATGGCCAGATGGCGTCTGCCACCCACTCGGAGGACCAGACATGATTCCAGCCAGGGCTGGGAGATTGCCTTGCCAACTTGCAGGACATCGGAGTCAGTCAACGGGGAAGCGCCCCGCACGGCAGTCTTTCGCATCGACGATGCATTCACAGCATGGCCGCTGCGTCGATGCGCGATTTCGGGAGGCACGGGCGCAGCTATTTGCTAGGATGGGGGCTCTTTATCAGCGCGCCCGGCCGGGATCGACGAGCACAGAGGTTCGCGGCAGCCTGGGGCACGACGAAATCCTCTCTGGCTCTGGTTGGAGGAACAGTCAGAGGCGGGTCCTGTCTACCTGGCTTCTTGAAGGACACGCGGGAGGGATGGCCTCAGCTTTGGGTTGCCCTTCAGCCGGCGCTGGTGCTTGTTTCTGCGATTGAAGAAGCACGTATTGGTCCATGTGTATGTGTGCGTGTGTGTGTGTGGTACTTTTACGAGTCGGGCAAGTGATGTTGGATTCAACGTGCAACGGCCAGTTTTTGCATACACATTCTAGTCAGCCTCCCACCGATGGACGATGCCCTGCGTGAAAACAGCAACCGTGCCGCAACCAGATGACGCGCAGGGCCCGCGCCAACTCGCCCTGTTCCCGCTGCTCTCGGACACAACCCCCCTCCCCGGCGACTCCTCACGGCCGGCCACGGAACGGCACCTTGCCGGCCTTTTCGGCGTCCTGGCCCGCCGCGGCGCCAGAGGCCCCGGAGCCGATCTTGGTGCGCCGCGACGACGCCAGCGAGGAAAAGATCCTCGACAGCAGACGCGACTCCCGGACGGCCATGGGTATGCCGGGCATGTTGTAGACCAGCAGGATGCACGTCATTTCCGCGATGCAGCTCATGGACAGGCTGGCCACGTGGTACAGCCAGTCCGGGTCGGTCATGTAGCTGACCGTCATGCCCAGGCGCAGGGCGGCGGCAGCACAGGCCCTGCTCCAGCGTCAGCAGGGCGCGGTCTCTTTCCCCCCGTGGGCTCGAAGCCAGGCGGGAAGAGAGAAAAAGGGGGCGGAGGGGGGAGACTCACAGCAGGCCGACGGCAAAGGTCAACGCTATACCGAGCTTCTTCCTAAACGACATGTTGAGGCGCCAGATGACGCGCTGCGGGAGCAGCAGGATGCAGATGTCGGAGGCGAGGTTGAACGCCCCGATGGTCATGTTGAGCGTCCTGCCGTTGTAGCACACGCCCGGGACGGTCTTGTCCCATATCCGCTGGAAGGGGACGCAGATGAGGTTGCCGGCGACGGTGGTGGACAGGTAGAAGAGGAGGTTGGTCCACAGGATCGCGTGGCACGTCCACTGCGTCGCGAAGCGTCTCAGCCGGTTTGTCAAGGGGGGGGGGTTCATGATCAGCGGGCGTGTTTTTTTTTCCGGATCAATCTTACGAAAAAGGCCCCGCGAGTGGCGCGGGGGGCGAATATGCGAATCCACTGCAGGAGAATGGCGGCCTTGACGAGGGCCAGCGTGATGGTGTAGCAGGTGGCAGCTATCTGGAGCGTCTGGAAGCAGTGAGAAGGGGGGTAAGGGGATGGGTTGGCAAAAGAAGAGAGTTCGTCGGGAGAAAGGGGGAATGGGTGCGGAGAATAGGGGGGGGGGGGGGGGGGGGGGGGGGGGGGGGCACCTTTTGCACGTTTTGCGCGCTGCGGAGCGTAATGTTCCATTGGTGTACGAAGAAGCCCACCGTGTGAGTGACGTGGTAGACGCTGTAGACGTAGAAGATGTAGGTGCCCTAGGATGGATTCATCAGTGGCTTCTAAAAAGCAAGGAGCACTGCGGCATGCAGGGCTCACGAAGCCTAGTAGGCTGAGGACTGTCCAAGGTTAGACGGATGGCAGGCCGGGTAGGAGATGTAGAAGCGAAGAGAGGGAAAACGCAGGGAAAGCAAAAAGAAGAAGAAGAAGAAGAAGAAGAAGAAATGAGAGAGACAGAGAGAGAGACAGAGAGACACAGAGAGGCGCAGAGAGAGACAGAGAGACACAGAGAAGCGCAGAGAGACACAGAGAGACACGGAAGCTGGGGTCGCTCACCATCGTCCACGTCTACCTTCTTGGCGATAAAGGCTCTCGCATAGTTCCGCAGGAGGATGGCGAGTGCGACGAGAACCAGGCAGATGGGGATGACGGCCTCCGGGATGGCGTTGTGGTTGGGAGCATGCTGCAAGTTGGGCTGGACGCCCGGAGGAGCCTGCAGCGCCGGTCCGTCGAGGACGGCCTGCTGCTGCTCCGGCGGAAGGGTCGACAGGTCGGCGGGCATCTTGCCAGGCGAGCAGAGCAGCGTCCAGTCTGCTGTCGCAACGAGGGGCGTCGATGGGCACGGGCACGGGCGCGGGCACGGCACGGGTCGACGAGGCGGAGGCAAGAGCGCCGTCCTGTTTCCATGTCTGGGGCCCTGCGTGGGCAAGTCGGACGGGCCAGCGGAAGCAAAGTTTGCTCGAGACGTATATAAACTCTCCTGGGCTTGCGTGCAGCCTCGGGTCGTGACACAGCTGTCAAACACACCGGTTGCCTGCTTGCCTGCTTGCCTGCTGGCCTGCTTGCTTGCTTGCTGCTGCTGCTGCTGCTGCTGCTGTTTCGGGTGCGCACATCATGTGCTCCCACATTCCGGGGGCTTCCAACGATAAGCCAGAGGCCGGACAGCCAGGGCAAGGCAGCACCGACGAATGGACGGGGCTCTTGGCGTCGCGCGTCGCGCGTTGCCCTGTCGTGCGAGCCATCCTCCGCCGATTAGGGGGGGGGGGGGGGTGTTGGTCAGAGAAGGGTGGCCGTCTGCGGTGCGCTGGGTGACACAATAAGCTTACCTGCCCGATTGAGCAGCGGAAACAGAAACCCGTCAGACATGCATCCATGATCCCGAGGCCCCGAGGCCCCCGTCGTTGACAGCGCGGCCGGCCATGCAGGGCTGGCTGGCTGGCTGCTTTGGACCGCCGCTGGTCTCGCCTACCCATAACTTGAGCAAGCTGGCGCGTCTTATCCTTCCCCTTTGCGAAGCTCCAACTTTGCCCGCCGTCGTCGTCTGAAACAGACGCAAAAGAAGAGAAAAAGAATCAACTCAAGGTTTTAGGCCTCTCCCTCTCTGGCACCCCAGCCACCCCTCATGTTGGTCGTCGTCGCTTGCGTCTCGCTCTTGTCTTTGCTCCTCCTCTTCCGCGCTCTGTCGCCCGGCCGAGCCGGCAAGTCCGGGTGCGCGATTCCCAAAGGCCCAAGGGGCTTCCCCGTAGTCGGTAAGACACGCACAAAACACAGCCCCCCCCCTGCGCTTTCTGTCTGTTTTGCCCCCCCCCTCCGCCCCAAAACGCCCACGGCTAACAGGCTGCCGCGCGGGATGCTTCCCCTTCCTGACGCGCTATCCGGAGCTCACGCTCGACAGATGGGCCAGGCGGTTCGGGGCCCTGTACTCGGTCTGGCTGGGCCGGCAGCTCGTCGTGGTGATTTCCAGCCCGGACGTGGCCAAAGACCTCTTGGTGACCCGGGGGGCCGTCTGCTCCTCCCGCAAGGACATGTACATCAAGAGCCGGTGCGTTTTTGCCGGCCGGGGCGTCACTGCGACCCCGTACAACGACATGTGGTATGCCTGCGTGATTCCGTCGCTGGAACGGATGGAGAAGAACGACAAGTGAAGAAAAAAGAAAAAAAGCAAAAAAAAAAAAAAATAAGCCGGGTGAGGGGATGAAAGGAAAGCAAAGGGGGAGAGATACAAGCTAAAACGGCGTCTCGCATCGCAGGCGGAAGCATCGGCGCATCGCAAACGCCTGGCTGCACCAGAAAGCCGTCGACAGGTTCAGCTCCGTCTTCGACAAAGAGGCCACCGACATGGTCCGCTGCCTGCTGGAAGCAAGCCGCGACGGTTCCGCGCTGGTCAACCCTCAGCCGTTCGCCGGCCGGTGCTCGCTGAACAACATGTTGACCGTTGTGTTTGGGATCAGGACGGCCTCGGTGCAGGACCCCCTCGTGTCCACGGCCCTGCGACTCGGGCGCGAGTTCATGCAAGTGTTGACAGCCATGCCCCCCCCCCCCCCGGCCTCGAGCCCTCCCTGAAGACGAAGAAAACGCCGTTTGTTTTTTGAATCTTTTCTCATACTTTTTCCCGCAGGAATGTTACCGGCCCGGTGTCCAATCTGATCGACTTCCTGCCCCTGCTGGAATGGTTCCCGTCCAGGCTTCGCTCGCGTGGTCAGAAGCTGCACAGGGACTTGGTCGAGACGTTTGGGGGCATGATTGAAGACATTCGTCAGCGCTCGATGCGCGGGCAGCCCGTTCCGGACTGTCTCGCGGCGACTCTTCTCGCCATCCGCCAGGAAGAGGAGCTGGATGATCTGGACATGGCCATGATGGCCTCGGCTTTCTTGATTGGAGGCGTAGAGACTGTAAGCCCCGTTTGAGCACCTGGTTTTTTTTTTTTTTTTTTTTTTTTTTTTTTTTTGCGTCCTTCTGTTCCCGTCTTCCCCCTTTCTTGCCCCCGAGCTAACACGGGCATCGGTTCCAGACTGCGTCCATCATGCAGTGGTTTCAGGCTCTGATCCCGTCATACCCGGACATTCAGCGTCGCGCGCAAGACGAGCTGGACCGCGTTGTCGGGCAGCACCGCCTCCCCGGCGTCGAGGACGAAAAGAACCTCCCGTACTGCCGGGCCATCATCAAGGAAGTCGAGCGGTGCTACAATCCGTTCTGGCTGGGCACGCCGCACGCCGCGTCCGAGGATTTCGTCTACAACCGCCACTTCATACCCAAGGACACCGTCCTCCTCCTCAACACGTGGACCATGCACCACGACGAGACCCGGTTCCGCGAGCCGCAAAAGTTCAACGTAAGGAACCCGGCCAGCCCCCCCCCCCTTCTTTCTGCCCGCTCACAAGGCCGTGCCGACAGCCCAGTCACTTCGTCGACGACACCCTCTCGTCCGCGCAGAGCTCCAACCTGGCCGATGCCGGGCGGCGCGACCACTGGATGTTTGGCGCCGGGCGGCGCATCTGCCCTGCCATTTGCGTCGCCGAGCGCGAGATCTGGCTGGCCCTCTCGCGCCTGCTGTGGTCCTTCACCATGGAGGCGGCGCCAGGCCACGCCATCGATTTGAAGCAGTACGACGGCCTGTCGGGCCGGTCCCCCGTGCCCTTCAAGATTCGCTTGCGGCCGCGACACGACAACGTGGTTGGGGTGGTCGAGGCGGCGGCTGCGGCTGCGGCGGCGCTTTGAGCGGCGCTTTGAGCGGCGAAATGCGCGGGTGTGATTGGTTGGGTCAGCAACGGGTGGGTGGTGGTGAAGGTGGGGGTTGGGTAGGACGAGCGGCAGCGGAGCAGCTCGGAGAGGGCTGTCATGTGTGTTGCGAGGACGTACGTGTCCGCGTGATGGTGTGCCAGGCAACCATGTACAGCAGCCCGAGGGGTTGACTCGAGGATGGCGGAAGATCTGTCGCTGCGCAGAGGTGATGTGATTAATGGGAATGTCAAGTTTCTCACCTTCTGGACGGTCTTGCCTTTTCCGTTAGGTGGTCAGCTTACATAAGCCGACGCGATGCAACCCCCCCCCCCCCTTCCCCCACCAACAACCAGCTTCAAGTCGGGCCTTGAAACTCCATCCAGCCTCTGCGGTTTGGGTTACGCAAGTCCGCAGCGGCATGGCATCTTGTTGCTGACCGCTTGGCGTGGCGAGTCGGTGCGACCTGCAGCGTGCCCGAGCAAAGAAACCACCCAAGGCCGTACGTAACTCACTCACTACCTATAGAACCCCCCCCCCCCCCTCCTCTTTGCCTACAGCGCCAGTCAAGCTGCCACCAGAACGGTGCGTGCGTCTCCCGGCCCAGCACAACCCGCCCGGCATCTCCCAATGGACGCCCTCGTGCAAAAGGCCATCCGGCTGGCCGACGCGCTCAAGAAGCCGCCGCCGCCCGTGCCGTGGACCCCCGACGAGCCGTGGCCGCAGCCCTACCACCGCTGGGACCCCGACGCCGAAGTCTGGCTCCCCGTCCCGCCGTCGCCGCCCACGGGCCCCGGCGCCGACACCGACACCGACACCGACGCCGACGCCGACGCCGACGCCGACGCCATCACCGCCATCGCCCTCTACAGCTGGAACATTGACTTCATGCTGCCCTTTGCCGAGACCCGCATGACGGCCGCGCTCGCCCACCTCGAGCGCCTCGCCGCCAGCCTGCCCCCGTCCACCGCCGTCGTCGTCCACCTCCAGGAGTGCACGCCCTCGGACCTCATCACCATCAGCCAGCGCCCCTGGGTCCGCGCCGCCCTCCTCATGACCGACCTCGACAGCTCCGCCTGGGCGTCCGGCCTCTACGGCACCACCGCCCTCGTCGACCGCCGCCTCCCCGTCGCCGCCTGCTTCCGCGTCCACTACGCCGCCTCCCGCATGCAGCGCGACGCCCTCTTCGTCGACGTCGACCTCGCCCGCCAGCGCCTCCGCCTCGCCAACACCCACCTCGAGTCCCTGGCCGCGGACCCGCCCCTGCGCCCGGCGCAGATGCGCCTCGCCGCGTCGTACCTGCGCGGCGCCGAGGGCGTCGCCGGCGCCCTCGTCGCCGGCGACTTCAACGCCATCCAGCCCTTCGACGACGCCCTGCACGCCGCCAACGGCCTCCGCGACGCCTTCCTCGAGCCGGGCCCCCGCGGCGCCCGGGACGCCGGCTTCACCTGGGGCCAGCAGGCCCTGCCGGCGCTGCGCGACCGCTTCGGCTGCTCGCGCATGGACAAGGCCTTCTACTGCGGCGCCGTCAGGGTGCAGTCTTTCGAGACGTTTGGCGCCGACGTCGAGGTCGATCCGCGCTGCCAACGGCAGAGGGACGCGCTGCTCGCGCTTGGCTTCGAGAAGGCTTGGGTCACGGATCACCTGGGCATCGTGACCACGTTTAGCCTTGCCAACGACACTCGCTTGTAGGGGTCCACGTGTCTTTGCGGGAAATTGGGAAAAAAACGAACAAAAACGCAAGGAAGAAAAGGGTGGGCTGCGGTAAGAGCGGTCGTCAGTTTTTTGGGCTGCGTCTTCGTCGTGATGGCTGTCTCGGCTGGAGCTTGTTTCAACCGCAGTAATGACACCCCCAAGTTGGGTCCAAAAAAGTAGTCCGTTCGTCGCCAGAACCCAGCGTGTCGTAGCAGGAATGGCACGATGGAGTGAGTAGAGGCGCCGACCTGTGCGTGGCCGGCCATCGGGGGAAACTGGCGTCCGTCAGTGATGAGCATGCCTGCTTCTCCCGAGTGAATGTATGCTTGCGGGCGTTGGCATCGCGAGCGGCAGCCTGCTTCTCAGGAGTGAGCCTATGCTTCGCCACGGCAATAGCATAGCACACATTCCGCATGCAAAGGACGCTTCCCGCCGTGGTAACGCAATGCCTTCTATCCCTGATGGCTGTCCTATCATGGGGAAGCGGCCTTTGCCCGCAAACGTATGCTACCATGACCATGGGCGGTCTTTCGGCGCTTTTGAAAGAAAATACCGGCAAATCATTTTAAAATATGCTTCGTAAAGACCCGAGCATGTAAATGTGTACATCAAAGACTACGCGCCCCCGTTGCACATGTCGTTACTCGTGCAACTTGAAGATCTCTGTCTCATCGCTCACGAACACATGCGGAAAGAGAATTAAAAAAAGCGAGCCATTTTTTCCAATATTCATATTGAGTTACGCTGTAAATTATCTACCAGTAAAAGAGGCAGCCGGCGCGCCAGCACTGTCGGTGCAGTCTGCAGCAAAAGAAAGCCAGAGCACAGTTGCAACACATTGCCGGTATCAAACCTTTCGTACTTGCAACCAAACTCCCCGGCACAGGAGGATCCCCTGGCGGACCGGACCCGCTACGAGTCGTCCCCCAGTATGACCCAGGCATCGGCGGGCGCGTTGTTTGCATGTTCTTGCACCTCCCGTTGGGAAGGGGTGTCGTCTAGCTCGGAATCCGAAAAACAGTCATAGTCAGAAAGCACATCGGTGACCAAATCAGGCGGTTGACAAGCATCCACGTCAAACGAAGGCTGAGAGCTAATGAGCTCGTAAATGACGCGCAGGGGAGTGTGCAGCCCAGCCGACCCGCGATGCTGAACAGTCTCGTCTTGGCCATTCTCGGAGTCCGGACGAGCAGCGGCCATGAAATACTGGGCAAGAGCCTCGTCGTCGCCCAGGTCCGAGAAGGACAGGTCAAGATGCAAGGGTTGGTTGACGCCGCCCTTGCCGGCTCTATGCTTTTGCGCCCGCCTGGCGGGGCGGATGGGGAAGAGCGGCTCAGCGTGCTGGATGCTGTTTAGGTTGAAGCTGTCGCTTGCACTGTCCTGCTCGTCGTCGTAGAGCAGTCCCACCTGGTAGAGGTGGGCAACCTGTTCGTCGTCATTGCCGGATTCTAGGCGGCGGCGAATGTGTATCTTGCCCTTGACGGTCGATGCGTCGTGGAAAGCGTCTTCTCTTTCCAAGGTCGGTTGCCGAACGAGGCGGCATCTATCCGAGGGGAGCTCGATGTCGCTGTATGCGAGATCGGTACCGTCTTCCTGGCGATCGGGCCTGCGCGGACGATTATGATTGTTTTCTGCCTTGGCCAGGTTGTGGTGCACGCTGCGGAGATCCTGCTCGATGTGGTTTCGTATGCTGGCCTTGTCGAAAGCTCCGTGGTCGTGCTTGCAGTCGGGAAAAATGTCGACTTGTCCGGATTCAACCAGCTGTTTGGCATGGGAACGGATAAGACGATTGAGGGAACGATGCTGGGGCCTGAGCAGACGACGTTGGTAGTCTCTTTGATGTGCTGCTTTGAACGCGTCCCTTGATACAAGGCTGTTGTGGAGCGGAGCCATCATGTCAAAACCAGGACAGTGTTTGATCTCTTTAGGTGGGTTGGTGCGGCAGGTAGGCTAGATGGTTGAAAAGGGTGGCGATGCCGGCGTGTGTATGTTTGCTGATATAATATCTCCGAGAGGCAGAAAATCGAGTCTGGCTCGTCGGGAAGAATTAGGGTGAAAATGTCAAATGTTATCAAGGACGACTGCCGAAATGGACGGTTTCGGAAACTTGCGTCTGCTCATCCGCATCCGCATCGTGTCAGTGACAAGATCTAGCACCAGGCGATGAGCGGGAGACTCTAAACTCACCTCAAGCCGTCAGAAGAAACAGAAGAAAAAAAAATAGAAAAAAAAAAAAACAAAAAAAGAAACAAAAAAAAAACAAAGAAAGGTCAAGGTACTGAGATGCAGATAGAAAGAACAGCAGCTGCTAGCTGATGAAAGGAGGAGAACCGCAGGTGCCCTGGAAAAGGTGGTAGGACCAAGATCTGGCCATCTCCAACAAAGAGGCGAAGGCGATTGCGACTTATATCGTCATGCCGGGGAGTCGGCCTCTGATTGGTGGTTGGTCGAGTCATGAGGCGATGACGTGTGACTCAACCTGAACAGGCGTAGTCATGACATGCAAAGTTCGAAATTCCTCGGATCGGAGGAGAGGGAGGAGAGGGAGGGGGGGGCGTGGCTGCCGCTATGATCTATGCAGTCCGTCCTATCCTGGTTGCCTTGTGACTCGTGAGTCTATGACAGACCCGTTGGGATTTTAGTGCGGCAAGATAAGAGGCAAGTACTCCGTACAGAGCACATTCCTGGGGTAATCGGTAATCGGGGCTAGAAGGTCGGCCCAGCGCGTTCAGCCCCCTTTTGGAAGACGGCACTAGTTCATCATCATCTTCGTGTCTGGTCTGGTGCGACCTGGGTCGGGGTCGGTGTCGGTCTCGACCGCAGTGGCGTCTTTGCTGCCTGCTTTGTTTTTGTTCGGCTCGTCACAAGCACAAGCCGGGCCTGGGGCTTCTTGGGTGCTGAGCATGCATCCATGTCGCAAGGCTGACAGCCCGAGAAGGCCCGATGAGGGCTGTTCAATCTCGGCGGGTTCTGGGCGGGCAACATGCCATGCCAGTGGTCCTTTGAAGGATCTTTGTTGTTGTTGCTGTTGTTGTCGTTGCTGTTGTTGCACGGCCTTGTCTTGGCCAGAGTCAATAGGCCTGCAAGAGGCACAAGGCCGGGTGGGCGGGCGGCTGGATCTCTCTGGAACCTGATGGAAGCCCTGGAAGAACAACAACAACAATGGCATTATGTACACATTTGAAATGTATGGCACTTGTTCATGGCCACATGCACCCACCCGCTCGCTGCTTTTGTGCCGGAAACATCGGAAAACATGCGAGGAACAAACAACGGAGAAGAAGAGTCCGTCGATTTGCTTCCCTGCCCCGTTGTCCTTGTTCACCAAAGAAAAAGGCGTAGCCAGTCGACTGACCCCTTGATTGGAGTTCACAATACAGCCCGAGACGAATGCCACCAGCCAGCCCACGGATCCAGTTCTTTGCAAAACCCAACTGGAACATGGCCATGAACATCGCACAATTTTCCCGAGGTGAAAACATACGGAAAGCGGCAGGCCGCATCGCAACGTACACGTGCTGAGGGAATGCCCGCTCCCGACGCTGAATCGACGCGCGTCGAGGAGGCTGCGCTTGCATCCAAATTTGGCACTGCAGTGAATGTCCCGACGTAAAAACAGATGCCTGTTTCCCGCCTGTTCCTGCCTGTTTCCTGCCGGTTTCCTGCCGGTGTCCCGCCGACCTATCCCGGGTGCCCAGACGTGCACAAACGTCGTGCACCAGGACAACACCTTCGGTCACGGAGTCATGGTTGACTGGGAAGAAGTCATCGTGATTCGCATCGGCAGCGTAAGTGGGCCGAGCAATGTACCTTGCCCGCAAATTTTCAAAGGAGGGACCTTTTCAGTGGCCGCACAAAAGCCCGGAATCCGCCCAGAGGCACGAATTTCTTAGCGCTGCTTCCGCCGACGTCGATTTTTCTGCCCCTCCGTGAGTCACCCACCGCTGGGTTGAAACCCAGATTTTTGCCGTGAGGGGGCGACTCCAACAACGGTGGGGTCAACCGCCCGCTCGAGCCTGACTTTTGAGCCATCGAGATTGGCAGAAGAGGCACAGAAAAAAAAAAAGAAGAAGAGAAAAAAAAAAAAAAAAGGACACCAGTGCTGCCTACCATACGGGCGAGGTTTATGGATGCAGTCGCAAGCGGTGCATGACTCCTCGCTCTATAAAGCTTTGCATTTTCCGCATTCTTCTCGGCGCAGTGGCGAGCAAGGAACCCGCCGCCTCTTCATATCTCACCACCGGGAATCGCCTGCTTGATTGCTGAGAAGCATTGGACAACACCGCAACCGCACAAAGACAAGCAGAAACGCGGAGACAAAAAGCCCAGCATGCCGCAAGACACCACCGCAGCCGCAGCCGCAGCCGCAGCCGCAGCCGCGCCCCACGAACCTCCCTTCACATACACCGCCAACCAGGGCTACGTTGAGCCCGTCCAACAAGCGCCGCCAGAGGTGCGCAAGCCCCGCGGCGCCCTGGACCCCGGAGACGACGCCGACGGAGACGACCTCGACGACATCTTCCACGATGACGACGACGACGCCGACGACGACGTGGACGACGAGGAATTCGCAGGCGATGCCAGAGACCTCGCAAAGACGTACAATCGCCAGCGCCAGCTCCAAAACACCAACGGCGGGGCCCCCCTCCCCCGCTCGAACCAGCAGCACAGGCCGACGGCAAACACGTTTGCCAGCGTGGACGACCAGGTGGCCATGCTCGCCCGGCACGCCGCCAAGATCCGCCTAGACTCGGTCAAGCAGGGCGGCGAGAGGGAGAGGGACAAGGACAAGGCCGACCGCGCCACGAGCGAGCAGGTCCTCGACCAGCGCACCCGCATGATCCTGCTGCAGATGATCAACCGCGGGCTCGTGAGCGAGGTGCACGGCGCCATCAGCACCGGCAAGGAGGCCAACGTCTACGGCGCCATCCTGGCCGACGACAGGACGGGAGGCGTCGCCCAGAGGGCCGTCAAGGTGTACAAGACGGCCATCCTCGTCTTCAAGGACCGGGAGCGCTACATTGCCGGCGAGCACAGGTTCAAGGCCGGCTTCGACAAGGGCAACAGCCGCAAGATGGTCAAGCTGTGGGCGGAGAAGGAGTTCCGCAACCTGCGGCGCATCCACAACGCCGGCATCCCCTGCCCGGAGCCCATCAGCCTCAAGCTGCACGTCCTGCTGATGGGCTTCCTCGGCGACGCCAAGGGCTGGGCGTACCCCCGGCTGCGGGACGCCGTCCTGCCGGCCGAGGGCGACCGTGCCGAGCGGCTGTGGCGCGCGCTGTACCTGCAGCTGCTGGCCATCATGCGCAAGATGTACCAGGTCTGCAGGCTCGTGCACGCCGACCTGAGCGAGTACAACATCCTCTACCACGACGGCACCCTGTACATCATCGACGTGTCGCAGAGCGTGGAGCCCGACCACCCCCGCTCGCTCGAGTTCCTTCGCATGGACATCAAGAACGTGGGCGACTTCTTCAGGCGCAAAGGCGTCGACACGCTCCCCGACCGCGCCATCTTCAACTTCATCACGGCAAGCGAGGGCGCCGTGGAGGAGCCGGCCACGAGCCAGGCGCTGGAGAAGCTGTACGAGACGCGCCAGGAGAGCGGCGCCGACGACGACGACGAAGCAGCCGCCGAGCTCGAGGTCGACAACCAAGTCTTCCGCAACCAGTACATTCCCCAGACGCTCGAGCAGGTCTACAGCATCGAGACGGACGCCCAAAAGCTCAGCAAGGGCCAGGGCGGCGATCTAGTCTACAGCAACCTCCTGGCAGACCAGGTCGTTCAGCCAAACGGTCAAGACGAACAAGACCAGGGCTCGCAAGACGAGTCTGACGACGGCGCCACCTTGTCTAGCGGGGATGAATCCGGCGACGAGAGCCGCTTCGAAAAGGGGCCGCCTAGAGGGCGCAAGTTTGAGGACAAGGATGAGAAGAAGGTGAGGGTCCCCGAAATCGTTTTTCCATCAATCATGGTCTGGTATCTCCGATCGAGGCGCTGACTTGGCACAGCAACATAAACAAGCCGTAAAGGAAGCTAAGCGCGAAAAGCGGAAAGACAAAATGCCAAAACATTTGAAGAAAAAGATTGTGTCGACTACTTCCCGGAGAAAGAAGTAGGTGCACTCAATCATGGGAATTCGTAAGGAAAAAAAAAAAAAAACAAAAACAAAAAAGAAGAAAAAAAAGGATAGAAATGCAAAGCAAATAGACACCCCCAATTGTGGTGTCACGGCATAATCCATCCTGTGTCCGTCCGTTCAAAAATAAATCCATCAATGGTGCCGTGAACCTGTCGGATGATGAGCCTTGATTGTCGACGATGTGTTTATCGCTCACAAGCGTGTAACCTCGTGCGATCCGACGCTTTGGAAGCGAAAGATGATCAAAGAGAGCACTGACGACACCTTTTGATGCAATGCATGTAAATTGCATCGCCCACACTCTGTAACATACAAACAACGCCGTCCCAATGTCTCACCGCCCACTCGCATCGCTAGTTGGAAGAAGAAGAAGACGAAGACGAAGAAGAAAGAAAAAAAGACATATCATCGAGAGATCCTAAAAGTAGAACTGCTGCTGAGGTTGTCCGGGTGGCGGCTGGGCAATAAAGTCGTAATTTAGTGCGTCTACGTTGGCATTCCAGGGATCGAGAGATTCTATCATTATTGTCTTAAGTATGTGATGTGCTTGACCAGGAGAAGCCACCAACTTACCACCCCAGATGGAATTGTATAAGTCCATGGGCGCCATTAACTGCGTTTGATCGACTGTAAGTGGCAGACCGTCGAGACCAAGAACTGGTAGGCTCTGCCCGTATGCAGGCCTACACTTCATGAGAAACTGTAAAGCGTACATGACTTTGTCCATGTGTGAGGGGGGAAAAAAAACGTACCCCGGAAACTCCAACGACACACCGTTTTGCATCTCGGCCATAGCCAGGGCTGCATCTTTATGAGGATCGGTGGCGCCGTGCTGCTGCTGATTCGGGCCCGATGCGCTCGCGTGGCCCAGCATGAACGGAGGCAGTAGAGGGGCTCGAGTAGCGCTCCCAGAGACCGCGCCGTTATAACCGTCACTTTTGGCAGACGTGCCTGTCACGGTGCCGTGCTCGTAGATATTTTTCAGGGCGGTAAGCGCGCGCCAAAGGGGCCCGGAAAGCTCAATGTCCCTGGCGCTCACTGCAATGTGCGGCCCGGGGGAGCTGGCGTCCTTTGCAGCCGTAGCAGATAAGGCGGCAATCAGGTCTCCTTGGAGTCGGCGGATTTCCGGGTCGGTCTTGGTTTCGCACAGGATGCCCAGAAGGAGGGCCGACGAGAGACCGTGGTAAGTAAAGGCCCAGCTTCGGGTCGGAATCACGGACAACTGGTGCATGGCCAAGAACATGCGGACCGTCTCGGTCAGGTTGTCCTTGCATCTTCCCGCCAGCTCCCTTTTCTTCTCGGGATCAAAGTCGCATGTTCGTCTGAGCGCCGGGCGGCAGGCAACCGAAATCACAAACGACGTATGAAGTCGGATGGCGTAATACTGTAGACGATGCAGCGCCGTTCTGCATTGGTCCTTGTTCTGCATGTGAGGAAGGGAACGTCGCCTGAGGCTTTCCACAGCCTCGCAGTTGTCCACTGTTTGTTGATAGGAGGATGTGGCCATGGCATCGGGATTGAGACGGCGGGAGATGACCTCGATGAGATGATACATCATTTCGAGGTATGTGTACTTGCCAGATGGTGCCTCGGAGCTGACGGGAATGTCGCAGCTAGGGAAACCTGTCATTGGGCAACTTGTAGTCGCGTTGTGAATAAAGGGCTCGGATAACGGGAATCGATGAGAGACTTACCGATCAAACGATAGTGAAGTTAGGGTATCATGCCATACGCATGTCCACCACAACTTCCTTCGAGTCATTTCTTTCGCCTTGGCATCCGCCGGAACACCGTCCCGGCCCTCGAGTCTGACAGCCGGTCGATGCAAACCCAGCGACTGTGCCAGTCGGCATGTCAGTCCTGTCAGCGCCCACGAGGCCTCTGCTTTCATGTCGTTCAAAAGGACGAAACTGGTGAGCAGCAGCGCTTGGATCGAGTCGAAGGAGGGTCTGGACCTGTTAAAAAAATCTGCTTACACCATCCGAGCTAAGCAAAAGGCAATATACCTTGACAGGAAATTCCCAAGCCGTAAGAAGTGAAAGGAGATTTGAATATATTTCTGAGAATCTCGTGTGCGAATGTGGTAGGGAGACTCATGGTATTGAGAACCCACCGCCAGCACTGCAAAGAGAATCGCGAGCCAAGACGCGGCAACTGGTCTGGTGGATCTCATGGAGCTAGAGGCGTTGCGAGATCGATCCTCGAGATAGACCATGAGCCTGGATTCGAATTCGTCAATGTCGCATACGAATCCCCAAAACGGCTGAGGAATCTGCTTATATGTGCGAAACAGACTGCACAGGCACGACACTAGTCAGCAACACACCGGCCAAGAGATGGGCATGTACAAGGGCATGTTACGTACTTCAACACCTCTCTGTCAGATGGCAGCTCGGCCGAGATATCGTGAGCTAGTCGTTGTAAATGGTGCGACGACATGAGAGGGAAAGGTGCCGAGGTGTCCAAACCCAGTATGGACCGCAAGTCGCGCCGAATATCGACGCTGTCATTCTCCTCGTTTGGAGATGACTGCTCTCGGAGCAATGCCGGGATGCTATTCTGGCCCAAGTAACGATCCCCGACCGATTCGACGGATTCGGAGTCGTCAACGCTGGTTGGTAGTTCTGCACGCAGAGCGTTAGACCAGGGGACGAGGGCGTAAATGAATAGTCGAAAGCCGAGTGTATTTACAATCAACGAAAACGTACCCATCGTCCTCGGCCAACCATCGCCGTGCTCGGATTCTCGGGCCAGCTCCTCGGGTGCATCGGGTGATGAGCGCGTCCGCTTTCGAGACTGACCAGCGTCGACGGAAGAGGCATTTTTGGTCGCCAAGCAGCGATCGGGTCTGTAGGAGCATAGCTGAGCGTGTTCCCTTTTGACGCAGTTCTCACACGGCTGCTTGTTGTTACACTTTACTTTCCGCCGCCGACACGGCCAGCATGCGGTCCCTGGAGGTGGATTAACCCCACGCACATGGTGGAATGAAACAAGAAGCTTGGAACGGACTGGCCCAGACACAGGTTTGTGTGTGCTGAAAAGCGAATCAACAGGTTGCGCAGTGGCTTGGCCACTTACCATAGCGGACTTTTCGACGAGACTGGATGATGCGGCTGGCCTCCTCTGGCGTGAGCTCATCAATGGGAGTGGACTGGTCTGGCTGGGTCGCAGTCTCGGCCATGAGGGTCATGATGGTCGTGTCATGACGGCAGATGCGTGAATGGGTGGTAACGAGGAAACGACGGCAGATTGCGATTGCAATCCCGCCCAAGTACTCTGCAGCACTAAGACGCAGTATTGCCCAATCTTAGTACCAAACACGAGCCCGAGCTCGGCGATATCCGTGATGCGACGTGACCTGACTTTCCCTTGACTTCGACCTGAGGCGGACCTGAGGCGGACCTGAGGCGGACCGGAGGAGGGAGGGGGAAATTAGAGCAGCTGGGCGAAACCCCACTGTGTGCCAAGACTGAAGCACGCCTAGCTACACAGTACATTTACAGTGCAAAGTCCAGGTGAGCGGGGCGGACGGCCGCCGTTTACGCCGTGCAGCTGGCAAGTGACGTTGCCCCGCACTACGCCACGGCGCCACTGTAGAAAACTGTTGATCCCCAGGGGCCGTGATATTCATCTTCTTCAGCCGTCAACAAGCTGGTAGGAATGCCCACAGCCTAGGGACACCTCCGTGTCTGGTTGGGTGCTGAAAAAAAGAGCCGACGTCGACGCTACGTGGATCCAAAGGACCTAAACTTGGGGGTCCAAGTCTCGTTAGCGCCGGGTAGAGCCGTTACCCTCGCCAATCAGTCATCTCCAAGGTCCTTCTATCCGCAACCGCAAACAAAGTCAACGCATCTGCTTCTTACGGACGGTGTCGCTCACAGGAATGACATCCTGATGACCCGGAAAAGAGAGCCCGGTGACGATGGCTCACATTCGCCTAAACGTGCGAGAAATCCACTGGACCAATCCCCATTCTTTGCTCGTCAGGCCAAGTCCCTCCCAACAAGGCCAAGCACTACACAGACAGTCCCGCTAGTTGGCTCCGAAAAGAGCCGAGCAGGCATTGCTAACTCTACTCTGCCTCGTCTGTCATCGCTGTCTGGGACTGCTTCGTCATCATTTTCGTCGATACATTCAGCAACGGATGTTTCCCCACACACATCCTTCACCTCGTCAAAGAACACCTCGTTCTCCGCAATTCTCGAATCGGACTCAGACTTTGAAGAAGAGGCCTGTTTCACGGATTATTACAGCTGTCCTAGTTACACGGCTGGATCTGACGGTGAGCCTGGTGCAACGACCTACGGACCACCACCGGCCTTGAAAAGAAGATTAGCAGATGTTTTCCGTAAGCGAAATTTCCAAAGAGAAAAGAGACAAGACAGACTGTGAGATGGACGGAGAGGAAGCGGTACCACTGACTCTGGATGGCGTTTTTCGAGCACAGCAAGGTTTTCCAATGGGATTTCTAACAAGGCCAAGTTCCCTATTCTTTGGGAAACGGCACGAACTGCCCTACACTGCGGCGTGAAGCTCGCAGATTTGGATTTGGAATACACAAATCAGTGGGAAAAGCAGGCGGTGCTAAGTTCGAGCCTTGGCCAGCTGCCAGAGTTCAGAGGCAAGCTGCTACCGCAGCCAAACTGCGAGAAGGCGTGGCAACTTGGGCTGGAGACGTTCCAGTCTGGGCACGATGCAGTCGTGCTGTCCGGGGAGCTGACGTTGAATCCCGATGCCAACGGGCCGTTGTTCCTTCTGAATCTGGATCCGTTAAAGGTTGGCGGCAATAACCGAGTAGTGCGACGCTTTGGAGCCGACAGAGTTTTGCAGCTTCTAATCCCTACGTTGGATCATGTCAAAAAGACGACGAATTGCTCTGATGCCGATGTTGAAGAAATTTCTCGCTGGCTGAATGACAAGGAGCACTACTTCTTGGGACGCCGATGGGGCGTCTTTTATTTCAAAAAAGCAGAGCCGAAACGAGTAAACAAGGGCAATAACGGCTCCCAGACGGTGCAGCGGAGAAGGATATGGCTTTTTGCTGGCAATGGCGACAGTTTCCGAGCTGCCGATGGGGGTCTCCCGCCGGGGGAAGACGCCCATAATCCATCAAAGAGGCAGCCAATCACTAGATTCCAGTTGCTCGACTATTTGATAGGCTTCGGCAACTCCAACCAACAGCTTCCCAAGCTGTTTTCGAGAATTGGCCTGAGTGAGAGTCAAACCACCACATTGTAGCCCCAGCCAGCTGCTAACCCATACTCGCAGGTCTAACAGACACACGCGCCACGGTTGTGCTAAAGACGGGTCAAATACACCACTGCTCCGAGGACATTGTGGCGCCCGGCACCGGGAATGTGATGAATGACGGCATCGGTCGGATGTCGCCGTCTATGGGGGCCAACGTCTTCGCCAAGATCGGTGGAAAGGGACCCGTGCCATGCGCGTTTCAAGCCCGTTTCGGGAGCGCCAAGGGGATCTGGATCATCCACGACGACCCCGAGCTCGGAGACGGAGACTGGATAGTGACGTACCCGTCCCAGAGAAAATGGAACTGCAGTTTCGAGGACGAGCACCATCGCACGTTTGAAGTCAAAGACTACTCGAAGCCACCTCGGCAGGCGTATTTGAATCAACAGTTCATACCGCTGCTCGAGGCGCAGGCTCACTCCCGCCTGCGCATGCGCGAGGCGCTGGCTGCTAATCTCCGCAAAGGCCTGCAGGAGAAAATCGACGGGCTAACTCTGGCGATGAAGGATGCACTCGATCTCCGACTCGAGGTGTGGCAGCATGGCAGGTCAACCACGGCCAGCCGCCTGAATGGCCACGCGCCCTTTTTGGGCGGGCTTCCTCGAGACAAGGAGGAGTCGATAGCATACCTGTTGGACATGGGCATCGATGCGAACCACTGCAAGTATCTGCAGAATCTCTGCAAGGGGCTTGCGCTGCAGAGGGCAGAGACGCTCAAGGAAAAGATGAACATTCCTGTCAAGTCGACCTATCTCTTCATGGTGGTGGACTTTGACGGTATCTTGGAGGAGGATGAAGTCTCCATCATCTTCTCGGAGAACTTCAGCACCGACGACTTTTGCGACATGATGCTGGATGGCATGGAACTTCTGGTGGCAAGAGCACCTGCCCACCTGCCAAGCGATATCCAAAAGGTCAAGGTCGTGTTCCGGCCGCAGCTACGCCACCTGAAAGACGTCATTGTCTTCCCCATCAAGGGTGCCTTGTCCCTGGCCGCCAAGCTCAACGGGGGAGACTACGACGGCGACAGAGCCATCAGCATCTGGGACCGGGAAATCGTGCAGAACTTCAGGAACTTCACGGACCTCTCCTTGCTAGGAAACGACTCCGACCTGGTCGAGTGGGGCGTCATACGGAAAGTGGACATGCCGTTGTCGCAAATCCGCCAGCAGCAACCCACCCCAGAGGGCGCCTCCGATTTGTTTCTCCGCGAGGCTTTCAAGTTCAGCATGAACGACAACCTGCTCGGCATCTGCACCGACTACAAAGAGCGGTACTGCCACTACACCGGAAATGTCATCAACCGAGACGTCGTTGTCCTCAGCCGGCTGCTCAGCTGTCTGGTCGACCAGGAAAAGCAGGGATTCGTGTTCACCAAGCAACAGTGGAACGACTTTCTGAAGGGCCGCAAGCTTCCCCGGCCGGGGTCTCTCAAGGAAGGGCCGGACCGCCTCGTGGCCAAACCCGGCGTCCACATCCTAGACTACCTGCAGGGCGAGCTCAAGGCGACCGTTGACAAGAGGCTCGACGCGTTCGCCAAGGCGCTGACGGCGTCCGAAGCGAGTTACTACGACGCGGACCTGACGGCCATGTTCAACAGGATCGACGAAGAGCACGCCTCGGACGACGAGTGGCTCGTGATCAAGAGGACGCTGCGGGGCGACATTGACCGCGTGGCGGACGAGTGGTCCAGGCGCATGAGCTCCCGCCTCAGCGAGGACAGCTACGAGGTCAAGGTGGGCGCGCTGTACCGGGCGTGGCAGGCAATCCAGCCGCCGCCGGCGCTCCGATCCTCCCCGCTGGTCCGGACGATGCTGGAGTTTTGGAACAAGGACCGCGGAACCAACGTCTGGGAGCTCCTGAAGGCCTCCTTCGCCTTCAAGCGGCACTACAAGAAGAGCGAGGGCAATTTCGTATGGACCCTCGCGGCACCCCAGCTGGGCATCCTGAAGCAAAAGGAGAAGGGGGGGCCAGCCGGGGCCGCTGGGCCGGTGATGGTGCAGCCTGGAATGTGGGCTGGCTTGCGTCCGGACCAGAAGCACATCATGGCGAGGCATCTGCATCGGCTGGGCACGGGCGTGGGCGAAACAGCGCGCGCGATGGTGGATGAGGATGCTTCCGAGTACGATGCGTCCGAGTGCGATGCGTCCGAGTGCGATGCGTCCGAGTGCGATGCGTCCGAGTACGATGCTATGGGGGATGCCACGGACGGGGATGACTAGACGTGCTGCCTTGGCGGGGAGCGTGAGGGTTATTGCCCTTTTGGTGTGTCCAGGTTACTGCTCTTTTGGTACAACCACGTCATTGCCCTCTTGGTCTATCCGGGCTATTTCCCTTTTGGAATCCCCTTTTGTTGGATTTTTGTGCGCATTTTCTTCTTCCCTTTTTTTCGCCCGTATCGCAGGCATATCTGTTGGTGCCATGCGCATTGTAGAGTAGATGCCGTGAGTTTCCGACTGCAGGACGGAAACCAAACAAAGAATTCGCACAGAGTTGTCAACTTTGTCAGTGATGATGATGATGATGATGATGATGGGGCACGGAAAAGTCTCACTGGCGTTTGGGCCCTACATGGTTACCGTTTAGTTTAGTTTTGTCTCCATTCTCACCTACGCCACCACTGCCGGCTTATCTCTTGGTTCTCATACATGGTCACATGCAGTCTTGCCTCCATTCTCACCTACGCCACCACGGCCGGCTTATCTCTTGGTTCTCATACATGGTCACATGCAGTCTTGCCTCCATTCTCACCTACGCCACCACTGCCGGCTCGTCTCTTGGCTCCACCAGAATCTCATTCACAGCCACGTGCTCCGGCTGCGTGACGGCATACAACACAGCCTCGGCCACGTCCCCCGCGTCCAGGACCTTGGCCCCCGTCGGCTCCCCGTACCGCTTCAGCGCCTCCGCGTCCGTCGACATGCTCAGCAGCCCCGTGTCCACGTTCCCCGGCTGCACGGACGTGACGCGCAGCCCCGTCCCGACCGTCTCCATCCGCAGGCTGCGCAGCGTGGCGTCCACGAAGAACTTGCTGGCGGAGTAGACGCCCAGCCCGGGGAAGACGACGCGCCCGGCGTCCGACGACACGGCGACGATGTGGCCGGACCGGCGGGCCAGGAAGCCCGGCAGCGTGGACGACAGGCAGTGCAGCAGGCCCTTGCAGTTGACGTCGACGGTGCGCTCCCACTCGTCCGCCCGGCAGTTGGCCATGAGGGTGAAGTACATGACGCCCGCGCAGCTGACGAGGATGTCGACGGGGCCCAGCCTCGCCGTGGCGGTCTCGATGAGGGACTCGACCTGCGCCCTGTCGCTCACGTCCGTCTGGTGGGCCAGGACCTTGACGCCGGTGGGGGAGAGCGCGGCCCTTACTTTCTCGAGCTCGTCGGCCCGGCGGGCGGCGAGGGCGACGTGGGCGCCTTCTGCGGCGAGCTTGGCCGCGACGGCGGCTCCGATGCCGGACGACGCGCCGGTTACGACGGCCACGCGCCCGGCAAGACGGCCCCTTCTGTTGGCGCCGTGGACGCCGTTGCGTTGGAGGCGGAGAGGGGGCCGCGGAAGCCAGCCGCGGGCAAAAAAGTGTCGGGCGTACGTCTCCCACAGGCTCCTGTCAATCCTTGGTCGCGAGACGCCGTAAAGGTCCAGTTCGGGTTGGGTGGCCCCGTCGTGGAGGATGGTTACCAGCTCCAAGGTGTCGACTGTGGGCATGCCGCCGCGTAGAATGTCCACGGTAAAGGGATCGTCACCGCCGCGGCCGCCTGGCCCGCGCTTCTCTTTCCACAGGGCCACCCATTCGTTCCACGGGAGTCGCTTCGTGGGGTAGCCCAGGGCTTCGAGATCCCGGAACACGGTCTCGGCAGCCACGGGCTGGGGATCCCCCAGGTGGTACAGCTTCTGCTTCGTGCATGGATGGTTGGCCAGAGTGACGATGGCCTGACTGACAAAGTCCACTGGCGTCATTTCTGCCAGCCAGCCGTCCACTTTCGGCGCGTATCCCAGGTGAAGAGACTCGACAATCAAGGCGTTCAACAGGTCATACGTGTTGGTTGCGCCCGTGACGCTGTGACCGCTGATGGTACCTGGCCGATAGACCTTGACATGCATGCCTCGTCGGCCAGCCTCGTTCACAAGCGCCTCTGCCACCCATTTGGTTTGGCCGTAGCCATCGGGGAGTCTTGTCGGCACATCTTTGATGTCAAGCACGGCTTCCTCTGGCCAGGCGGTCTCGGAGGGTGGCAAGACACCGTTGGTAGAGACGTGGTGCACCGTGGCGCCCCCCCGCGAAGCCAGTCGCAAGATCTCGCGAGTGCCACCAACGTTGGCATTTCGCAGCGCCGCGTAAGGGTAGACGAGGTTGACCGTGGCGGCGGCATGCACGATGACGTCTACGCGCGAGGCCAGCTCGGCAAAAGCCTCGGGAGAGAGACCAAGGCGGTTGCGCGCCAAGTTGCCGGGGACGACTTCCATCCTCTCGAGCATGGTATCGTTCCAGATGCCCTGATCTATCAAGTTCTTCCGGATTCGCGCAATGCCGGCGGGTCTGCAGTCCACGTTGGGGTCCGTGAAACGAATCAGGCAAAGAATCTGGGCTGACGTGTTGTCCAAGAGGGACTTGAGCAGGAAAGCTCCCAGATAACCCGTCGCACCAGTGAGAAGGATAGTCTCGGCATCGTTGAGGCGGCACATTGGTCGCCCTGTCCCCTTGATGTCTTGTGGCAGAGCGGAGTCGGCCTCCAAAACAGCCGGAAGGTCAGCTTGCACGGCGGCAGTGTGGCCATCTCGAGCGGCTTTTACCGCCCTCAAATGGCCCTCCAACGTTGGGGTGCCGGCCAGAGGTGCAAGGGGAACCGGGAAGCCAAACGTCCTCGTCAGCCGACCAGCCAAATCAGCCAATGTCAAGGAGTGACCGCCCAAGTCGAAGAAGCTGTGGCTATGAGAAATGGCACTGGCTGGGATGTTGAGAGAGGCAGCCCACATCTTGACAATGGTGTCCATCTTGATTCGGGTATCCTTTTCCTTGATGGCATTGAGATTAGGTGTCCTTGGAGAGGGCGGAGGTGGGAGGGCCTTGAGATCGGTCTTTCCGGAAACACCGTGGGTGGGCAATGTCTCCAGCTCAACCCAGATGGTAGGAATCATGTAGTGTGCGAGGTGGTCCGAAAGGGCTCTTCGCGCGACGGGGCTGTACCCCGACTCGTCAATAACCAGGACGGTACGGTTTCGTGCTTCGCCCTTGTCGGGGACAAGGTAGGCCACCAGTTGCTTATCCAAGCCCTCTCCGCGAGCCACAACCGCGCAATCCCGGACCGCGAGGTGCTTGACGATTGTTGCCTCCACTGCTCCGGGCTGAACGGTGTATCCTCGAGTCTTGATCATCCCACCCACTCTTCCCGTGATTTCAAGCAATCCCGAAGGCAGGATGCGCGCCATATCGCCGGTTCGGTACATTCGCGCATCTAGAGCGGAAGAGAAGGGGTCCATCTGGAAAGATTTGGCAGTGGTTTCGGGGAGATTGAGATAGCCGCGAGCGAGCATCTGGCCACCCACGTAGAGCTCGCCGCTCACCCCTACATCGACCCGGTTACCTGCCTCGTCGAGGATGTAGATGGTTGTGGGATCCATCGGGGGACCTACGGGGCACACGGGAGCCTCGTAGTCGATAAAGGTTCTGATGTCACCCGCCGCGACCTCGTGGGTCTCGCTGGCGCTATACACGTTGAGCAATCGAACGTCGGGCAGCGCTTTGGAAGCTCTTCTGCAGAGATCGGTGGTGACAACCTCGCCATTGAGCCATAAGGACTTGAGGTGAGGAAGGGTATCGGCGAGTGTTGAGTGACGGGTGAGGACTGTGGCAAGGAGAGTTGGCGTCATCAAGGTTTCGGTGATTCTGCGAGCGGCAAGGAACTCGACCAGAGCTTGGGGATCGTAGCTTGCGCTGTCAGGAACAGCGACCGTGGTCGCCCCGCGGAGGAGCGGCCGCAGCATCTCCCACGTGAAGAAGACATTGCAGGCCACGCGATCGCCTGGCTGCAGATTGCTGAGCGCAAATCTCAGATCATATGAGCAAACACAGGCCCTGTGAGGATTGGCGATGCCCTTGGGCTTGCCTGTGGTGCCGGAGGAATAAGACACAAAGGCCAGTCTGTCCAAATCATCGTCGGCAGGCAGGGGAGGCTTGTGTTCTACCAGGACCGGCTCGTTTGCGCCAGCCGTCATGTCGGGCTGATCAATGACAATGACGGGGATGTTGACGTGGGTTAGGTTGGCGACGTGTGCCTTTTGCGTCAGAATGACGGTCGGTTTTGCATCGTCAATGACATCGCGCAGCAAAGCGGCAGGGTATGCGAGCTCAAGAACCAGGTATGCTCCTCCGGCGCGAAGAGCTGCTAGGGACGCAACCACATAATCAGCACTTCGATTCATCAGCACGCCCACGAGGCAGTCACGGCCCACGCCGTACTGGGATAGCCGGTCAGCCAGTGCCCATGATTCGCTGTCGAGTTGGGCATATGTGAGGGTTCGCTTCTCGTCTTCGAGGGCGACGGCTTGAGGGGAGGCTTGGGCCTGTTTCTCAAAGAGAGCGGCCAGGTCCTTGGTCGTGTCTATGACCATGGCGATGATGGCGATGATGGCGATGACTCTGTTTACCGACGACACAGGATGAGCAGCAGCGAGAGCGTAGCCGGGATCTGTGGGCGCTGGGTGAATTGGATGAGGACGGCAACAATTGGGCCGTCGCGCTATTTCTGTCGCTGCCAACGGCAAGCCGATTGCGCAGAGACCTGTCCCAGACCTGGCGAGGGTTTGGCAAGTTGGTGAAGATGGTTTTCGTATGTTCGCAGTTCACATGACGTAGCAGCGGAGAGAGCTCTTTCGGACGCGCGACTCGCGCTGATGGCCAGAGAATTGAGCCAGAGAATGGAACCAGAACGAGCATGTGATTGCCATGGCGATGACGGACGGACGGACCTTGGTGGGCTGGCGGAGAGGTCAAGGCCCAAGGGCAAGGCTGGAGCCAGGCAGGGGGGGGGATATGGGGATATGGGGATATCAATGAGCGGTGACTGCGTGATTCGGCCAGTAAGAATGCAGCACGCCACCGCCTTGGCCGGACTGTGCCTGAGGCTGCAGAGGGTGGCGTCCCGCCATCGACAATGTTCGTGTGACCACTTTCTTGTTTTGGGTGTTTTGGGGTCGTTTTGGGGTCGTTTTGGGGTCGTTTTTGAAAGGGAGGCTTTTGCTTTGAAACCGCTGCGATTGGATTGCTTCAGGCTCGACGCGGCCGTCTCTCCTCTAATGCCTTTCGATACACTCCATGGTCTTTTATGAGCAGTTTGCGATTCCGGCCACTGATTGGCCTACGGATTGATTTTCTTCTTCTCCCATGTTCTTTAGGTTTCTATTTGGGTGGCTGGCCGGCCCCGCGCTAGAAAGGGTTAGCTAGCGTGTGCTCGCCCCAAGACAACGTGACCGATTGCCGTAAACGGACCGGGGCTTTGTCCTGCTACAATGCCACCGGCCGATAGAATATTGATTTTTTTTTTTTTTTTCACGGCAAATCTCAAAAACTACCCCATCCCAACAAGCCTCAGGGTTCCGACCCGAACTGCTGTGTCTGGCTGGCCTCTGCAATTCTACATGCGAAGAGCAGATTCTACGCTGGGATCAAAGCTTTGGCCAAGACGTGAGTGCGTCTGCCTACCAGTCAGAAAACCGTTACGGAAACAGGAAAACAAGGCGGGGACAATGTCTGAGGAGAGCGGCAGGGTTTCTTTTTTCCTGTTTCTTTTTTTCCCCGCAATTTAATAGGCAAAAGGAAACACCAAAATAGCCGCCGAGTTGCTTATCAGGCATGCCTATTCTAACCGAAAGAATCGATGCCATACAGTGCATCAAGTGCATCCACACGAGCGGCATCACAGCCGCACTTAGTGCCCGGGGGCGCACCCCCGGTACCTGCAGCCGCCTGGCCGATTTCGGCATTCACCTCCTCGCTGCCGGCAAGGTGGAAGTACCAGCATATGAAATCTCCGATTCAATGCGACAACCAGAGACTCGGACAAGTTTGGTGGGGTATCGATTCGCTACCGTGGCGCAAAAAATAACATGAAAAGCTCACAGCGCAGCGCGTCCATGCAAAAAAAAAAATAAATAAATAAATAAAAAAAAACTTGCCATCATCCATGCACGCACGCACGCACGCACGCAGACACGGGGGCGAGAATGCAAAAAAAAAAACAAAATTTCCCCAAAATCATCATGAAATCTTTCTACATCTCACGCCGTCCCATGGACAGGTCCATGTCCTCAATCTTGACAAGCTTGGTGCGGAAGACGAGCTTGTGGCCGACGTAGAGCGCGACAAACAGGAGGATGCTGACGTAGGCGGCAAAGAAGTCGCTCGTGCTCCACTGGATCAGGGACGTGAAGCCGCTGGTGAGGAGGATCAAGAGGTTGAAAAACAGCCCGAACCAGGACAGGTACGGCTGCAAGGGCGCGGCGTAGGGGAGCGAGGCGCGCGGGATGCCCCGAAACGCAAGCGCCTTCATGAAGCGCAGGTGGCAGAGGTTGATGAGCCCCCAGACGATGAAGCCGGCGACGCCGGTGATGTTGAGCAGCCACTTGAAGACGGTGCCGCCGCTCTGCGACAGGTTGAGGAAGCCCAGCAGGCCCGGCAGCGAGCAGAAGGCGACGGACCAGACCGGGGTGCCGTGGCGGTTCGTCCGGGTGAAGAGGGCCGGGGCGAGACCCTCGGCCGCGAGGGCGTACAGGATCCGCGTGCTCGAGTAGACGTCCGAGGCCGCGGCCGACAGCACGGCCGTCAGCAGCACGCCGTTGATGATGTCCGGCAGCACCTGCACGCCGGCCAGCTTGGCGACGATGACGAGCGGCGAGGCCGAGGCGTTGGTCGCCGTGCTCTGCAGGTCGGCGTTGTCGTGGGGGATGTCGATGCCGAGGAAGAAGACGACGGCGACGAACAGGACAAAGTTGCCCCAGAAGGTCCAGCGGATCGCCTGCGGGATGGCCTTGCGCGGGTTGCGCGTCTCGCCGGCGCCGATGCCCACCAGCTCCGAGCCCTGGTAGCTGAAGCCGGCGGTGACCATGACGCTCCAGAGGCCGACGAACCTGCCCACGCCGCCCTCCACCAGGTACGCGCGGAAGGCGCCCGGGTAGGTCCAGTACCGGAAGCCGAGGTAGCCCTGGTCGCCCGCCCCGGCGTTGACGCAGGCGGCGAAGACGACGAAGCCGACGACGGTGACGACCTTGATGCTGGAGAACCACATCTCCAGCTCGCCAAAGTACCGGACGGGGAAGAAGTTGACGGCCGTGAAGACGACCCAGAAGACGGCGACCCAGACCCCGATGCTGACCGACTCGGTCCAGAGCTCGATGATGAGGCCGGCGGCCGTGAGCTCCAGGCCAAACGTGATGGACCAGCTGAACCAGTAGATCCAGCCCATGGCGAAGCCCAGCGTCGGGTCGACGAACCGGCTCGCGTAGACGGTGAAGGCGCCCGCGACGGGCATGTAGGCCGCCATCTCGCCCAGGGCAACCATGACGGTGTAGACGACCAGGCCCATGAAGACGAAGCCGAGGAGGAGAGAGGCCGGCCCGGCGTTTGACAAGGCGCCTCCGGTGCCCAGGAAGAGGCCGGTTCCAAAGGTGGCCCCGATGGCGATGAACTGCAAGTGCCGGCCCTGCAGGGCTCGGGCCAGGCCGTTCTGGCCGGCCTCCTCGACATCATCAGCAGCAGCAGCAGCAGCAGCAGCAGCAGCAGCAGCAGCAGCAGCATCCTTTGCACCGCCGGCCTGGTCAGCGACGGCCCGCGGCGGCGTGTGCTTCTCCGCCTCCATCTGTGATTGATCAGTTTGGAAAGAGTTGGTACGGCGACAAAGGCTCTGCAATCTGACGACGCGAGGGGATGTGTACTGCTGGGAAAGAGTTTTCTTCGCTTGGAAAAGGCATGCAGGTCGAGTCTCATCTCCGCCTTTCAAGCTTCAGGGGAAACTCGGTTGGGGAAAAAAAAAATAGACAAACAAACAACAGGTCCGCAACGGCGGTCGACCAGTGAGCAGCATTGCCAAGCACCTTGGCATTTGCTGCGGGGGGACGCGTCGAGGAGAGCAACATGGGCCCATGACTCTTGGACGGGGCGCAAATAAACAGGATCGCCTGCCATGTATGTAGTAAGTCTTGTGGGAGAGACGCAAAAGCCGCGACGCCAACACGCCAACATCCGAAGCCCAAGATGCGCCGGAAGCCCGTTGTCGGGAATTGGCCCCATCATGGTCCCCATCATGGTCCCCATTCGAGGACCAGGAGGGGTTAAAAAAAAAAAAAAAAAAAAAAAAAAACCCAAACACACAAGGCGACTGACTTGACGATGTTGCTGGGCACGAGGTCTGCCCGGTGAGCAAATAGGGTCAATTCCAAGGCGATTATACCCGCGCCGATGAGCCTGGATGCGATGGCAGCCCAGCCGCATTCGCTTCGCTTCGTGTACGAGGGGCCCACGCATGCTCGTCCAATTGTTTGCGCTCAAACCCAGGCTGCGGGGCCCAGAAGGAATTTTCCCTTTCTTCCGACAGCTGCTGCCAGCTGCAACGCCCCCCCCCCCCACCCTCCCCCCCAGGAGGAACCACAGCACGCCATTGTGATGCTCGGCTGATGATGATGTTGACGCGGATTGCGGAGTAGATGGGCATCGCACACTCACACACACAAAGGAAAATAAAGAAAAAAAAAAAAAAAACAGAAAGAAGCAGCAGCAGCAGCAGCAGCAGCAGCAGCAGCAGCAACAGAATTCCATTAAACGCAGAACCGTTCCTCCTTGCGCATGGCTCCCTTCCAAAGTGGATAACTCCCCGAGTCCCGAGTCCAAGAATTTTGCGGCTCGGCAACCGAGCGAGTCATACGACGTTTGCACCGGGCATCGCCGTCGCGCGGAACGAGATGAACGCTTTTGCCGTCTGGCGTCCTACGCGGCTGCACCTGCCAAGTACGTGAAGTCGTGGGCTGTCTGGGAAGGCTTGGCGGCCTCAAAAGGCCGGGTACCATCGGGCCTTGTCGTCTGCGGTAAATCTTTGGATTTTGTTCCCGCGACCCCCGTCTGGACGGAGCCACCATCATGACGGATGGCTCATGGCAAACAGACGGCGAGGTGTAGAGGCCGGTACGCGGTTACAAGGTCTATTGTAGCTCTTGGAGTCATTCCGCCAGCGGCAGAGCGAAGGATAAATCCCTGCATTTTCTCGGCGGCACAACCTCCTTTGTCAGAAAGGCGGTGCCGACGAGATTGTGATTCCCATCATCGCTATCGGCTGTTCTCACTCGACACAATCCGTGGAGCAAAGTGGCTGGTAGACATGGGTATTGCTCATGACCGCGTGGTGCTTCATCCCCAAATGCTACATCAAACACGCCCGCTATCGAAATGACAAGTCTTGCCCAAAAATTCCCACCCCTCCTTGACACGCAGACGCGACGCAACATCTCCTGAGATGTCGAGACTCTGGCCCATCTGCATCATCATGCGCGCCATGCAGCTCAACTGTCTAGACTCGCTTTCGACATGCCAAAGCCGCAGCTCCTCTGTCCGTCCTTGTCAACGCCTATCAGAGCGAGGCTGGAGAAGATTCCCCGGCAACAGAGACCGGATCGCTACGTCTTTCCAGACCTCGTCGGCACCCGTGCGTCGGGGAACCCGCAGCTTCTGCTGCGACCCCGGGTCCCCCTTCCCCATCAATTCTTGGGCGAGGCCTCTTCCTCCGCCTGGGGCTTCCTTGCGCTGATGGCAACATATCTCCAGTACTTTTGCGCATAGTACCCCCTCGCGCCGCCGATGGTGTTGACAAAGTACTTCTCGAGGCGGAGAAGCACAACAAAGTAGTACGGGATGGCAGCCAGAAGCCAGAACAAGCGCAGCATCGGACGCACGTTTTCGGAATAGTCGTGCTCCGTGATGTCGACGAACCCGGCATCCTCGAGGAGCTGCCTGTAGTACCCTCGCCTGGCTCGCTGCCAGGTGGGCATGGCGCCGTAGTCGCTGACCTCCCGCATGAGCTTGGCGAGCGTCTTGCCGATGGCTTCGTCGGATTCGTAGTCGTGGTCGTATTCGTGCATGGCGAGGCGGCCTCCGGGCTGGAGGACGCGGTAGTAGCCCCTGAGAGCCGCCGCCGGATCCGTGGCGTGGACAAACGTCTCCATGGTGTAGAGGCCCTGGAAGCTGTTGGACTCTAGGGTCTCGAGGTGGTGGAAATCCATCTTCTGGACGTCCACCAACGATCCGACGTCGCCGGCGCGAGCCGCGTTGCGCCTGGCCTTGGCCAGGTGATGGTCCATGACGTCGATGGCGGTCACGCGTAGTCCACGGCCGGCCACGTAGAGGGCAACATGGCCCACGCCGCAGCCGGCGTCCAAGACCTTTGAGCCGGCGGGGACGTTGAGGAGGTTGTGCATCTTCTCCTCCATCCTGCGCAGGGGGCGACCGAGGGGGAGCATCCAGTAGGTGTCCTTTTCCCAGTAGCCAAAGTGGCGCGTGTTGCCCAGAAGAAGCTTGTAGCCGACTCGTGATTCGAATGACCTGTAGAGGCCCTGGAGTTGCGGGTTGTCATTGATTACCGGTTTGGAGTCGTCGGCCAGGACCGTCGTGGAAGTCGTGGCAGCCATTGTCTGGGAAACCGAAAGCTTTACCAAACTTGCTCGCCAATCGTCTCTGATCCCATGCGGTAAAGAGGATTTTTTCTTTTTTTTTTCCGAGTTTGAATGACTGCGAGATAGTATTCATGGGGCAGAGTAAGCCTTTGATGGGTAGCCGCTCTCGCTGTTCACACTGTCATGCTGTAACTGGTTATTCCCTTGAGCTCGCATCTTTTGCGACGAGGCCATGACGATTCTTTTCTCGACAGTAGCGAGGAAGGCAATACAAGCCAGGCTCGCACGGTTTCAGTCTTTGCTTTATTTGAGTACTTGAAAGGGTATTTACGAAATAAAATGCATGTTCAAACCCCATTCGGGCGTAACTTTATCCCCAGCCGGGAGTCGGGAGTTTGCGACTCCCGACGAGCCCCAGCAAGTTTGTTTTTCTCAGACAGGAGCCGTGATTGGCCAGGATGCCCCCCCCCATCCCATCGCGCTAGCGCCCAGGCCCCACCCAGCCATCTCTCGGTAAACGCAGGCTCCTGCCTCCTGGGCTCCTCGAAAAGCCTTTGTACATATTCCGTCATCGATGCCAAGACCCCAAGGCCAAAGCCAATTGCCCCATCCTGAGCGGTTGCAGATAAGCACCTCGCTCAAGTATTTTGCTTTGAGTATTTTGCTCAATCGCGCAAGGCAGCTCTGCCCTTTCGGGCTTGGTGCATGTGCAGATGCTTGGTACGTTGTACCCAGACATTGCAAACCGAGCTTGGCTTCGTTGCCGCGTCTGGCTGGTCACTTGGCGTCACCAGCCAGCCATGCGTGACATGACGTGTGTGTGCTTGGCGTGCCAAGTCTTGTTTGTCTTGCTCTTGTGTTCCTCTCCCCACTCGGCAGTCGCCTGACCTTGCTGCTGGGCACAGTTGCCGTCGTCCAACTCCTTTTCGATCAATTCGGGTTGAGCTTTGCCGTCATCAGCCTCCCGACGCTACCGCTCTGCGACAGCTCAGCTTGGACAGCTCAGCTTGGACAGCTCAGCTCTGACTGACAGCTGACAGCTCCCGAGTCTCCGACAGTCGGCGGTTCGTTCACGCACGCGTCGGCTCACCATGGGCGCCGCCGACAGCTACGCCAACAGTGGCAACGAGCGAGCATGGGGGGGACAGCAGCAGTACGGACAGCAGCAGTACGGACAGCAGCAGTACGGTCAACCGCAGTACGGGCAGCAACAATACGGGCAGCAGCAGCATCACCAGCAGCATCACCAGCAGCAGCCTCCTCAAGGATATTACGACAGCCAGGGCCAGGATCCAAGCAACTACGGTCCGCCTCCCCCCTACAGCTACAACCCTCCCAAGGGGAACGAGGCCGACTACACCTTTGACCAGGCCTTCAAGATTGAGAAACCAAAGTACAATGATCTCTGGGCCGGGATTCTGGTAACTGGCCGACAATGCCCCCCCCCCCCCCCCCCCACAGTCCAAGTCCAGCAAGCTAACTCGTCGGCAGCTCCTCCTCGTCTTTGCGGGCTTCGTCGTCGTCTCCGCCATTTCCATCAGGGGCTACGTTACGGGCGCTCGGGGCCATGGCATCTACGGCGGCAACAACTCCTTCTCCCTCAACAACAATACCATCATTCTCTTCGCCTTTGGCCTCGTCGTCGCCTTTGTCCTTTCCTGGGCCTACATCTCCGTGGCCCGCCTCTTCCCCAAGCAGTTCATCTGGATCAGCGGCCTCCTCAACATCGTCCTGGGCCTAGGCACGGCCATCTACTACCTCTACAAAAAGTACTGGTCCGCCGGCATCGTCTTCCTCGTCTTTTCGCTCCTCACGGCTTTCGCCTTTTACACGTGGATCAGTCGCATCCCCTTTTCGGCTTTGATGCTCAAGACCAGCGTCAACGTGAGCAAACGATACGGCCATGTGTACCTCGTGTCGCTGGTCGGAGGGCTCTTGGCCACGGCGTTTGCGGCCTGGTTCTCCGTCACTCTGACGGCAGTGTACGTGACCTACGAGCCGTCGCCCAACAATCCAAAGTGCGGAGCCAACGGGGCCGGCTGCAGCAAAGGAAAAGTCATTGGCTTGACCGTCTTCATCACGTTTGCCATGTACTGGATCTCCGAGTGGCTCAAGAACACCATCCACACCACCATCTCCGGAGTCTACGGCACGTGGTACTTTTGCGTCAACAACTTCCCCAAGGGCGCGACGCGCGGATCCGCCAAACGAGCGCTCACGTACTCGTTTGGGTCCATCAGCCTGGGCAGCTTGCTCGTCGCTATTATCCAGTTCCTGCGCCAGCTGTGTTCTGTCGCCCGGCAGCAGTCGGTCGAGGACGGCGGTGTTGGCGGAGCCATCGGCTACGTCATCTTTTGCATCCTTGGCTGCCTCGTCTCGCTGCTCGAGTGGGCGCTCGAGTTCCTAAACAGATATGCCTTTTGCCACATTGCCTTGTACGGAAAGCCGTACATTCCTGCGGCCAAGGACACATGGAACATGATCAAAGATCGGGGAATCTCTGCGCTGATCAATGTACGTTACGCACCCCGCCTCCCCCCCCCAACCCCCCCCTTCTGACCAAGCTGGTCTTTTCTTTTCTTTTTTTTTTTCCGCAACTCGCTACAGACGGCGCCCTTCTTCTAAAGCATTTTTTTTTCTTTTCATTAGGAATGCCTCATCGGCCCCGTGCTGTCCTTTGGCTCCATCTTTGTCGGCTTCGCCACCGCTCTCTTCGCCTACCTGTACCTCATCTTCACCCACCCAGCCTACAACAAGGACGGCGGTTTCACTCCCGTCATCGTGGCGTTTGCCTTTTTGATGGGATTCCAGATATGCCTCATCTTCACGACGCCCATCTCCAGCGGCATAGACACCATCTTCGTGGCCGCCGGCTGGGATCCCCAGGTCATGGTGCAGGAGCATCGCCAGCTGTATGACGAAATGGTCCGGCTGTACCCGCAGGTCCAGCAGGCCATTCAGGTGCGGTGAAGCCGTGTGGGCAGACGGAACGGGGGCATGCATCAACCCGGCTTGAAGTTTGGGGGGGTTATCAGTAATGGCGGGTCGTAGACGAGGACTTGTAAGCACGGCAGTAAGGCGAAAACGGGCCATGTGACATGCTTAAGAATAGAAATAAACAAAACCGACTGTATTGAATCTGGAAATAAAATGCAGCCATTGCCGGGGTCGTCGGTAACAGTGGTTTTACCCTCTGCGCCGAGGAAAATGCTGTCAGGCTACGAAGTCCTCAAGGGAAGCCACACATACATTACCCAGCAGCCGCTACTAAAAACACTCAATCAAGTGCACCCTCAAACCAGGTGTACACGCAAACCAGTGCATATTTAACCGAATCCTACCAGCAAAAAGCACATTCTCTCCCAAAAAGTCCCGTTCCCACGAGCAACGGGACCAGGGTAAAAAGCAGGCAAAAAGACCAGGAAACAGACAGACAGAGCAAGGCAAAAGTTCAGGCCCATACCAGATTCGAACTGGTGTCTTTGGAAGATTCCGAAGCTTAGTCAAAATCCAACGTCCTAACCCCTAGACTAATGGGCCGCACGGGCGCCGAGCCAATAACCGCATCCGGTCGCTGGGGGGTTTCCCGCCTAGCGTGCGTTATAAGCCCAGCGCGCAATTATTTGCCGCGGCAGACAGAACCCGGCGCAGTCGGGCGGCGCGGCGCCGTGATGGACGAGCGAACGGTACGGCGTGCATGGACGGTTGCAGGCGCTGGCTGCTACGGGCACAAGTGGGCAAAAGGCGCGCGGGGGGGTGTGGTAAAATCTGATGGATATTATATGCAATGTAATGAGTATCGATGAAAAACTGATATATGTACCTCCGCAATGCGTCAAATGATCATGGTATCTTGTGCTCCCGACTACTGTGCGCAACAAAGACCGAAAAAAGAAAAGAAGAGAAAATCAGAATGCCCCGTGTGTGCGGGCATTCCAAGGGTGGGCGACATGACACATGGTCTGCTCGCCGAGAACTGTGCGCGACGGGCAGCCAGCACCCATAAAGGCCCCGTTCACCTGTCTGTTCCCTGGTGTTTTTTTTTTGGCATTCCGAAACGGCCGTGTGTCGGAAGCGTGCCCTTCCAACAGCGCGGAAATCGGCCAGAGGGCATGGCATAATCCCGCCTACTCAGCCAGACCATCCCAGCATCTCCAGCGTCCCTCGCGCTTCCGATGGCGCCATGCCGGCCACGCCCAGCTGCCGGACTTGCGTGCCGCCTCGCAGCCGCTGCAGCCCGACCGCCAGCTTCCAGCTCTCCGTCTCGTTCATGACAAACAAGTACCTCTTGCCTTCTTGGTCCCGTACGGTGGCGCGGAGTATGTGCAGGCCCTTGGCCTTCCACGCGCCCGTGTGCCCGTTGGGGGACTGTATGTTTGTGTTTCCGAACCTCCGCTCGCACAGGCCGAGGCGGCAGCAGTCCTTGCAGGCGTGCAGCATGTCGGCGAGGAACGCGTCGGCCTCGTCGCCGTTGAGGACCTTGCAGCTGTCGCGGTCGGCGTGTCTCCGCGCCGTGGCCATCTTGTAGAGCAGGTGGGGGGCGCTCTTGGCTCCCGCCAGAGGGCTCGGCGCGGCCGTGGCGGCGGACGCGCTCAGGCAGTGCGGCGGGCACCACACCTCGACGAGCTTGAGCGTCCACGCCTTGACGTCCCATTCACGCTGGGGCACGCCGCGGACGTCGTCGTCGATGAAGAGGCCCGCCGTCGTGACGCGCAGGATGAGGCCGTCCGTGACGGATCCCACGCCGGAGACGAGCTGGCTGGCCGGCGTCTTGGCGTACTGGTTCATGAACAGGTACACGGCCTGGATGACAATCTTGTCGGGGTCCTTGGTCGTGTACGGACCGCGGCCGCGTACGGAGGGCGGGGGCGACGTTCGAGACGTGGTGTGGGACTGCGCCCACGATGCGTCGGAAGCGGTAAAGGAAGAGGCAGAGGGCCTGCGACGCGTGCTCCGTGGTTGATCGTACGGCCGGAATGAGTGCGCGTCCCCGTTCGGCGTGCTGACATGTGTTTTTGCCGTCGGGGCGGGCGGTTTCTTTCCCGGTGACGACCCCGCGGAAGACGGCGGCGGCTGCGGTGGACGGCCGTTGGGCCACATGCTCATCCTCTCGCCAACTCCTGAGAAAGCATACGAGCTCCCTGTCCGAGGGGATCCTACACCGGCTGCTGATGTCGGGGAAGCAGCTGCGTCTGCGGCTGCGGCTGCGGCCTCGGCCTCGGCCTCTTTCTTCTTTTGCTCCTCCTTTTCTTTCTCCTCCTTCTCTCGCCTTAGTCTCTCGACGAGCTCTTTACGTCGCTGCTCGGCTTCCTCTTTTAGCTTCTTTTCTTTGGCCTCCTTTTCCTTTTGCTCTCTCTCGTGCTCCCTCTTTTGCCGCTCCTTTGCCTCCTTGGCTCGCAGCTCTGCCAGTCGTTTTGCCGCCTCTTCACGTCGCTTTTGCTCCGCTTCTTTGGCTTTTCGCTCCTCCTCCTTCTTTCTCGTCGCTTCACGAGCCTTTTCCCATGTTCCCTTGGGCGTTTGAGATTTTGGCGAATTGGGCGCTGGTGCTGGCCGTTGCCACGACGTCTTTGGCTTTTCTGGCTGTGGTGGTTGTGGCGCTGGTTGAGGTGCTGGTTGCGGTGGTGGTTGCGGTGCTGGCTGCGGTGGTGGTTGCGGTGCTGGCTGCGGTGGTGGTTGCGATTCTGGCTGTGGTGTTGGTTGAGGAGCTTGCTGAGGTACCGGCTGTGGTGGTGGTTGAGGAGCTTGCTGAGGGGCCGGCTGTGGTGCTTGAGGAGCTTGTTGAGGTGGCGGTGCCGGCTGAGGTGCCGGTCCAGGGGCCGGCTGTGGCGGTGGTTGAGGAGCTTGTTGCGATGCTGGCTCAGGTGCTGACTGAGGTGCTGGTTGCGGTTGTGGTCGTGGCGGTGGTCGTGGCGATGGCTGCCGTGATGGCTGCGGTGGTGGTCGTGGTGGTGGTCGTGGTGATGGCTGCCGCGATGGAGGCGGTGATGGTTCTGGCGGCGACTGCGGCCGACGATGCGGCGGCGGTCCTCCTCCTCTTCCACGGGGTGGAGGCGGCGGTGAACTGCCGTGAGGAGGTGGTGGCGGACTACCATGAGGAGGCGGTGGTGGGCTACCGTGAGGAGGCGGAGGTGGTGGTGCTTCTCCCGCTCCTCCACCAGGAGATGCCCTAGGACCCGAGTTTCCGAATCCGCCTGAAGAGTATCCTCCGTTACCACCGCTGCTGTGCCAGCTTTGATAATGGCGAGAACTCGACGACGTGCCGTCTTTCTGCGTCCTGCCCAGCGCCCACGCACCAAATCCGACGCCGATGATGAGCAGCGTCATCCCCATGTTCCCCAGACCCTGGAAGCTCTCCCACCACACGCGAAAAGCCGGCGCCATGCTCTGGAACAGGGCGACCAGTATCAGGGCCGACGCAAACCCCGCGAAGAAGCTGTTGACGTTGGGCCGCAGCGACGGCAGGTAGAGGAACCCCGACCCGGCCGAATGCTCCGGTATGACGAAAATGTCGTACTTGCCGGGCGGCAACCCCGACGATCGGGGCACCTCGCCGTGCGGCGGGGGCGGAGGAGGTGTGCTCATGTCCTCCTGCGTCGGGTGGGCGGGTTGCTCGCTCTTTTCCGTCCCCCCCCCCCCTTCCTCCCCGAGGGTTTTTACTTTTCTCGCGTATCTATCGACAGGGGGGCAATGAAACGCGCGAGATGGAGTCGGCTCGGTCGAGGGGTTATCGGGGTCTCGAAACAGCCATCAGGATGCCAAGTGTCGTGAAGCAAAAGGAGAGAGAGAGTGCTGCGAGTCATTCAGCACCGTCGGTTGGGCTCGACGCACGCGGGCCGGATTTCCCGTCGTCGCTCACTCACCCGGCGAGAAAGGCAGGCTGGGCTGGCCGGCAACGCTCCGGGGCAAAAGCAGGCAACAACGCCGGGGCTCCAGGGCAAGGGGGCAAAAAAACTGCGCAACGCATGGAACGAGGAAATGCGGCAGAGGAAAAAAGAAAACGCCGAGGCTGCTCGCTAATGCTGGGACGGAACACTGAAACGAACAAGGGCAAGGAAGAATGAAAAGGGACCAAGGTATCACGGCGCCGCGGGTGGCTGGTATGAAACGAGGTGCTGGTGCGAGAGACGAGAGACGAGAGCGGCAGGGGCCAGCAAGCGAAGCAGACGCACATTCACGGCTCTGAAAGTCTCTGGGTCTCTGAGCCGCCAGGCCAGGCGAGGTCGGTATAGTTTAGATGTGGGAGAGGGGGTGGATATCCATGCCTTCCTCGCTTGACCCTGTTTACTTGGCGTCGGGGCCCGAGTCGAATCCCAGCGAAGCGAGCACAGAGGCCTTGGGCACGAAAAAAAAAAAAAAAAAAAAGTCTGGTCTGGTCTGGTGCGCTGAAGTTGAAGGGGCCAACCAGTGGGGCGGGGTCCCAGCGAAAAGTGGCCCCTGGTGGGGCAGCAATTTCTGTCTCGGCTTTGGCAGTGGGTTGGGCGGTGGGTTGGGCGGTGGGTTTGGCGGCTGGCTAGTGGGCTTGGCCAGGTGGCTGCCAGGGGGCCCCACGCCGCGGCGGTTGGTCCCGCCAGTTTCCAAGCCCCACGCCGCCGCCAATCAAGCTGAACCACTGAATCAATCAACATCAACGGCGTTCCCCTCAATCCCCTCAATCGACGATTCGACGCAGAGCAAAAAACGCTCTCTGCAGACAGACAGGCACGCACGCACGCACGCAGACCGGCAGTCACGACATCAGACAGAGCCCCGTCGTCACGGGCCTTTGCCACGCCCCAATCTGTTGTCTCGGCAAAGCAAATCGCCCTCAGGGCTGGGGTGGCACCGTGGCACCAATGGCACCAATGCCCTCATCCGTGACGCTGCTCCCATTTCCTCCCTTTCCTCGTCATCACGACGACGGGGTAGAAACATCCGCCACTCCCTCCCAGGCTGTACAATGGCCAAAGAAACAAAAGAAAACAAAAGAATCAAAAAAATATGCTGCCCGCCTACTGAATTCTCTGCAGCCCACTGGCCCCATCCATGCAGACCACCAGCCTGTCGACGTGGTCGCTGGCGGCTCGGATATTTTTGCCCCCGATGAGACGACACATGCAAAGTCGACGGACGGTGGCTTGCGCCAAATGCAACCGGGCCTCTCTCCAACCAACCCGCCCAATCAGCACCGTCGTCATCTGCAGTACGTCCGTACGGAGTATGCAATGCTGGACCGACCGCTCTTGAGTCCCGGCCAAGTACGAAGTAATGCGCCGCTGTACTTATGCGCCAAGCGTAGTACTGTATTTCTCCTTTTCTCCGCTGCGTCTTGTCTCCAATGTCCATAACACCTATGGCCTTATGAGCAGCGTTGACGGTCGAACGATGAACCCCCGACCCCCCCCACAACAACCAGGCCAACCGCCACGCGGACCATCTCCCAAATTCAGGGTGCTTGTTCCAAACACCAGCGGGCCGAGCAAAAAAAGCTCACGTCGCGCCGGCAAGTCTGCGCGCCGAAATGGCCGTCTTTGACCCATACGTGACGGGTTTTGCCGTTAGCTTTTTTTGGCGCTTGATTTGGGCTACGGTACACCCAAAAGGCAGCACTGGTTTTAAAACCAGCTAGCTGCAGGGACTCAGGTCAGGTGCATGCATGCAATGAATGCGTCAGAAGTAATGTAGCGGAGCACTTGCCCAGTATATCTCGAGATTTGTTTATTCCTCGCCAAGACTCCATCTATACCCTGTTGCCATGGCAACACCGCCGCTCCGCATCATGCAGATGACGTCGGGGTGGGTTGGGGCCCAATAGTCCGTCCTCCTTGCGAAAGCTTGAGCCAAGTACCGATGGGTTCGCGGTGGCAGAGCGATCGCCAGGCATGACAACCGGCATGGGTGCCACGCCATGTTGAGCAGCGCGCTTGACCGCTTCGTTTTCCAGTCTGTCTGTCAGCATGCCCACCAGGTTGGTGAATCACACACAATAGGTCACTGCAGCGTCTGACATGGCCGCACTGCGGCATTGCGGCGCCAAGGCAGACATGGCGCCGGTTTCGGTCGTGAGAGTAGGAGTCCGGAAATGCTCACTGGTCTTGGTTCCGCTCGCTGGGCTTTGTTCCTGCCCATCCTTGGCGATGATGCTATACATCGACGGTTATAAACAGCTTGTACCATGGTTTGTTGTCTGTATCTCGTCGCTGGCATGTCATGTTAATCCCTCATCTTACGCCAGAACTACTAGCCTGTAATCACACGAGTCAATGACCCCAACCAAGCCTCGCCCGAAATAGAAATATCAAGACTGCTACCCGAGACCCAACCAGCCTCGCCTGAAATGGAAATATCAAGACTGCTCCGTGAGACCCAACCAAGCCTCGCCTGAAATAACAACATCAGACCGGACTACTCCGTAGATTTGTCCACGACGCCCACCCATCCAAGAATATTGATCATGATTTTCCTCACTGCCCCAGACCAACAATGTGCAGCACCACATCCACAACCCACGTCAGGCCTGCTGTGAACTTGGTCGCCATCCACACCAGCCAAACCACCAGCTCGAGGGCGAGGAGAATACTCTGGACGATGAGCATCGCGAATGCTAGTCACAGCTTCTTGATGCGCGTGTTGGCCACGTCCAGCTTCTTGTTGACGCGGTCCACATCCTCGTCCAGCTGCTGGAGCATCTCCGTCTGCGCATCAACCTCGTCCTTGATCTGGAGCCCCATTTCCTTCTGACGACGGATAATGGCCGTCAGCTGGTCGAGGTTGAGGTCCTGCTCGGCAATCTCCCTCTTTTGCAGGAGCAGGATGCCCTCGTTGTCGAGCTCCCTAGTCTTGGCGGTTTCGAGGAGCGGCGCGCCGAGCACGCGGCCTGCCGGACGGCCGCCCTTGAGGAGAGCTGCTTTCTCCGACGCAGTGGCCAGCCGGTTGGAGTCGCTGGAGGCGGTGCCTCCGTGGCCGGCGGCGCTGTTTGGGCCGGACACGCTGTTGGAAAGCTTTTCCAGGGCGTCGCGCTCCATCCTCGCCGCTGAAGCCAAGTCGCGCCTTCGTCGGAGCTCCCCTTCGCCAAGCCGGCTCGACTCCTGCATCCTCCGCAGACCGTCCGTTAATCCGCTGACCAGCGCGCCGGCCTTCAGGAGCACCTTTCGCGCCGCCGCACCCGCCTCTGCCGCTGCGGCGTTGTTGCCGGCATCTGTCGCCGCGTCTCTCCTCGAGAGGCATTGCCTCGCCTCGTTGAGGTGCTGCTTCAGTTCTCTGTGCATGTCTAGCCACGTTTGCGGGTCTGCCGCCCCCGTCGCGGCCGGCCTCACCATCCCGGGGGCGGAGACGGTCGAGTTGGTGGTGCTGGAGCTCGGGAGGTTCAGAAACGCCCGCCAGGCAGATGTGTCTCGCCATCGTCGATCGGGCGTTTCGGCAATCGTCCGCAGATACTTTTCCAGCCCGGCCTGCCGCTCCCTCGCCAGGTCGGGCGAGCGGACTGTTGATTTCAGCCAGTGCTTGCCGGGAAGGGACTCTGGGGGCGGCGCGCCAACCTGCTCGACGAGGCTGGCGTGGAGTCGGGCAAAGTCCGAGTACCGCTTTTGCACGACAAACGAGCGCAACGGCAGTCGTAGGGTGATGTTGTACAGCGTGTAGGGTTTGGTTGAGCCTTCGTCGGAGACACTCGTCGATGGAATGGCAATTTCGGGCGGAGGAGCCATGGCTACCAGTATATCCTACGTTATTTTTGTACGATAAGACGGCAAATTTCTAACCGTGGTCTTCGTTGGGCTATGTAGACGTAAAGGGCGGGGCGATTTGAAGGAGAATAATCTATCGTCTGATGGACGTGTCGGAAACGAAGCTCGTAAGAGCGGTGCCGATCCGTTCTTCACTTTGCATAAAGCGGAAGTGGCTACCCTCTCTTCACCTTGGAGGGGATGGTAGACCGATGAGAACAGTTTCGACGCACGGCGTGCTGTGAAGCTGGTCTTGCTAGAGGTTCCCAGCTGTCTCGAAAGCTGGATGGTCATGGATCGATGATGCAAGCGCTGTGACGAGGCAAGGCAAGGAAGACACACAGTGGGGAATTAGGCCTGGCGGCTGGTTGGCCGACCAAGCGGGCGCCTTGTCCAATCACAAACGTCGTAACCATGTCTAGCCCCGGGTGACCTCTACTTCCAACTTCCAAGTACCAGACTCTTACTCGACATGCCTCATTGCGGACGTCATCGTTCGTTTCTGGTCCAGCTGGGCAGCAATGCTCTGTTCCTGTTCTAGTCTGACGGCAGAAGGGCATGACGACCCCGACATTGACACAATGCTGCTGCTACCTGCCCTTGGAAATCCTCGACAACCAGTCCGTTTTCGTATAGACAATTCGTCATTCCAAACGGCAAAAGTGTAGACAACTCGGGAATAGTAAGCATCACGGAGCGAAATCGTCACCCGAAATCGTCACCCGAAATCGTCACCCGAAATCGTCACCTACCCTATGCATCAGGTTACTAAATTGGAATGTTCCCAGACTTTGTCGCAGCGTGACTTGGATGCCATCGCTGATGCCATCGCTGATGCCATCCATCGAGCTGTCCGACGCCATTCATATTTTCATCTGCATCGACGGGCTGATAATATCTTCTTTGAAACCTATATCGTGCTTTCCGCCTCTCTATCAAACTAATCGCATGCCAGTCATAAATGCGTCGCGCAGCAGTGCAGCCGAATAAACCCAGCTGCCATTTTCGCTTCACCCCAAAGTTCCCAAAATGCCTCGATTCGTGTCGTGCCCTCCCGCACTATGCGCCCTGAGCAAACCCCCTTGGCTCCTCCATTCACTGGTACTCATAGTCATGGGCCGCAAGCATTCGTGTTGCTGATCGACCGACCACAACCTAAAACGTCTCCTGATCGTCTAGAGGCTCACCCTCCTCGGGGATCTCAAAGCCTTCTTCTGTAGAATAGAGAATGAGTTGGATCTGCTTCACTAGTCCGTCCTCCTGTTTCTCCAGCTCGGGGTCCTCCTCAACAGCCTGCTGAATCAGCAGCTCAATGTCGCGCAGCTTGCTAAAGTAAAAGTCTCGTTCTCGCTCGAGACCGGCAACCGTCTCCTTGAGTGTGTTATTCTCCTGTTGAAGAGCGGCAGATCCGGGACCAACGCCAGCAGCCTTGGCCACTCGGGGCGCGGGGGCGCCGCCGCCGCCGCGTCGGACAGCACCAGCTGACACGGGGGCTCTAGTTGTGGCAGCACCTGGTCCAGAAGAAGGGAGGCCACCACCTTTTCGTCGTGACACTGCGTCGTAATCGTGATCAGGGAAGTTCAAGTCCCAAAACTTCTTGGTCCATTGCAGAAACTCCAGGTTGTCCTGCATTTTACACTTGATCAGTGCCTCAACAGGAATCGGCTTGTCAATTTGATGTCTTGCGAATGTGTCTGCAGCAAACATTAGAACAACCAAGTCCAAGGCATATAGGCCAGTGTTCGAAAAAAAATCCCTCGGGGATGCAAAACTTTGGGAACCATTGCACACGTACTTTGCAAAACCTTGAAATTTTGCACGTATGCATATTCACCACTCGCATTGAACTTGACTTTCGACATTGGCAGATCCATGTATATGCTGTCGAAGACCTGGCAAAGGGCAGCCCTTTTTGCAACGAGTCAGCGAAAAACTTGTTAAGCCGATGCATTCTATTCTGCTCTTCTCCCTCGTGGATTCACGCTGCAGTTGTGGTTGACGGAAAATTTTCACCGGTAGAGCCTTCAAACAGGCCCTGCATGGAGTGGGGGAGGGGTAAAACCTACCCAGTACCACACTGCTCGACCTTGGTCATGTTGAGCTGCAAGAGACTGTTCAGCCATTGAATGAGTTCCTGTCTGAAAGCGAAACAATCGTTAGCCTTTTCTTCGGAACCGCCGCAAAGTCTTTGTGCGCAATATGACCAACCTTGATTCACCCATGGTGGTGATTGTGTGTGGAAGGTGGAGGCAGGGAAAGGCTATTTATTTGCTTATGTTTGTGGCCAAAGACTTCCGTCGGGGACACAACAGGTCGTAAAAATGATTCGGAATGAAGCCGATCAAGGGGTCAACGCGTAATGCGCAGCCGTTTTCGAATCGCAAGCCGGAGAGGCAGGAGTAGTGGTGTCTTGGTAACCTCCGTTGTCGTTGAACCGCCGACTTGGCAGCGAAGCCGATGGAAAGGGTCTGGTCTGGTCGCCCAATCAACCACACAGCCCTGGAAAGGGCGTTGTCGGGAAAATCGCGGGATTATTGGGACGGGCTTGTGCCGCCACCGCCCCGCAGGGCCGTCTGTCTAGTCTAGACTGGGCAATTTTCTGCCCACCGCCAAAATTTCAAGCGGCAGAAAAACCTTTAGACGATAAACATATCCCCTCCGTTTTGGAACCGGCAGATACGACACACAGCTGTCTGTCTTTGCACTTTCACCATTGGAAACGCATCTACAAAGGTATTTCTGGAAAAAGCTCGGCGCTACATGGGTAAATATGGCGCCAGTTCACAAGCGGAAGCCAATTGAGGAAGAATTCATAACGACACTATCCGACAACGATGAAGCTACCTTTGAAGAAGAAGAGCCGGTATCCGCTTCCCCGCCAAAGAAGAAGGTCAAGATGAGCAAAAAGTCGAAAAATTCGAAAAAGGATGAGGACGATGAAAAAGAAGAAGAGCAGGTTATTGGGCTATGGGGGCCCAACGACAAAGATGATGGAGCCATGAACCCCGACTTTGAATTCATGGACTATGGCGAAACCGGGGACGTTGAAGAGGAGTTTGGAGACTGGGGCTTCAGCGGTGCGAAGAAGGCCATTTCATCGGACAAGAAAGCTGTCAACTTGGACGACATTATACGCCGACAGAGGGAAAAGAAAAATGGCGGTGAAGGGATCGATGATTCTGGTGATGAAGCCGAAGCGGTCAATGATCTAAATATGGCTTTGGATGATGGAGATGATGAGGTATTGGCAGAAGATGCGTTTGGTATGAATGTGGACTCGGAGGAAGAGGAGGCTTCGGAGAGCGACGACAATGACGGGGTCGACCAATCAAATGAAGACGACCAAGTCGAAGGCGACGACGATGGCGATGCTGCTTCCGACCGGGACTCAGTAGCCACGCCTGTTGGACATCCTGATGACGATCGGCCGGATGATGGCGAGGACGAAGAGGATGCCGAAGAACAAGCGAAACGAGATGCTTTCTTTGCCCCCGAGGAGAAGCAGAGCTCGACGGCCACGACGGATTCTTCAAGTTTTCAAAGCATGTCATTATCCCGGCCAATTCATCGCGGCCTGGCATCTCTTGGCTTCAACAAGCCTACGCCTATTCAGAACAAGACCATCCCCATCGCTCTTATGGGTAAGGATCTTGTTGGTGGCGCGGTGACAGGCTCAGGAAAGACGGGCGCCTTCTTGGTGCCGATTCTTGAGCGACTGCTCTTCCGTCCAAACAAGATCCCCACCACTCGCGTGGTCATTCTGACACCAACCCGTGAACTGGCCATGCAGTGTTACGACGTGGGCACAAAGCTTGGGCGGTATACTGACATCAAGTTCACCCTGGCAGTCGGTGGTCTCAGCTTAAAGGCCCAGGAAGTCGAGCTTCGGTTGCGCCCGGACATTGTTATTGCCACGCCCGGTCGGTTCATCGATCACATGAGGAACTCGGCCGGTTTCAACGTGGACGCTGTTGAGATTCTGGTTCTTGACGAGGCTGATCGCATGTTGGAAGATGGATTTGCGGACGAGCTCAATGAGATTCTCACCACGTTGCCAAAATCCCGGCAGACGATGCTGTTTTCTGCCACCATGACGTCTACTGTGGATCGACTGATTCGCGTTGGGCTGAATAAACCCGTGAGATTAATGGTTGACTCGCAAAAGAGAACAGTGGCAACCCTGGTGCAGGAGGTTGTACGCTTGCGAGGAGGCAGAGAAGACAAGAGGATGGGCTATCTCGCACACATTTGCATGAAAATGTACCATGAACGAGTCATCATCTTCTTCCGACAAAAGAGGGAGGCCCACAGAGCGCGCATCATCTTTGGGTTGTTGGGATTGTCGTGCGCCGAATTGCACGGCAGCATGAATCAGTCGCAGGTATGTCGAGTGCTTTGCCTCGCCGACAATCTCCTCAGATCAACGCTAACACCCGGTTCCGCAGCGAATCGCCAGCATCGAGTCGTTCCGAGACGGCAAGGTATCCTATCTGCTGGCGACCGACGTCGCTTCCCGCGGTCTGGATATCAAGCGGGTGGACACGGTCATCAATTTCGAAGCGCCGCAGTCGCTGGAAACGTATCTGCATCGCGTTGGCCGTACCGCTCGTGCTGGGCGGAACGGCACGGCCGTGACGCTGGTCGCTGATTCCGACCGCAAGGTCATGCAAGCCGCCATCAAGGCTGGAAAGTCTCAGGGAAGCAAATTCATCAAGAGGAGCATCTCCTCGGCGGAAGCAGACGAGTTGCAGGGCAAGATCGACGCGATGGAAGAGGACATCAACACGATCATGCAGGAGGAGAAGATTCAGAAACAACTGGCCCAGGCAGACATGCAGCTGAAGAAGGGCGAGAATATGATTGAACACGAGGCCGAGATCAAGGCTCGACCCAAGAGGACCTGGTTCGAGTCGGAGCACGATAAGAGGAAGGCGAAGCAAGCGGGGAGAGATGAGCTGAATGGTCTACGCGAGGGCTTGAAGAAGAAGAACCACAACGGGAAGCTGAGCAACAAAGACAGGAAGCGCCTGGACGACAAGTCGACGCGCTTGGAAGGAGGAAGAGCATGGAAGAAAGGCAAGGGAGATGCGGCAGCGGCAGAAGCAAAGTTCAAGGCCAGGGGGAAGGGCAAAGGCAAAGGCAAGGGGACGGGAAAGGCAAAGGCAAAGGGAAGAAAGTGACGCTACATAGGGGCCTGAGAAAGACGACAGAGTTGGAACCCATGGACGAGCATTTCAAGTGGTGTAGTATGGGATCATTGTAGATGGTACAGTGCAGTACTTGAAACCCGAGCATAACCATGCTGTGCTCAATAAGATTTATTTATTTTACTTATTTATTTATTTTTTCAAAACAGAAAACAAGAATGAAATACCACGATAAAAGGCTGATGCTATACGGACTAGGCTGATGCTATGCCAATAGGTACATAGGTGGAGGTACCGTACGTCCCTACCCTAGACACCCGGTGCCACGGTCTGACTACGGGCGGCTGCTTCGGCTGCACCTGCAATCTTTCTTGCCCCGCAGCTCCCCAGGACGAGTTAGCGTCAGCGCATGACATGCAACTGACGGATGCTCTTTCTTCTTCCTCATCAGCGACCAGTGCGCCGTATCACGAGCCTGAGCTCTCCACCATCCATCTTTGGCCCGGCAGATTACCCACCAGACGACACCTCGTCACCGCGTTACACCCTGAGAAGCCTGTCCGCAGCAGCGTAACTAGACAGCAGGACAGCAGGACAGCAGACAGCTTAGACACGGGGCTGGTGGTTGAGCCAGACATCAGGACCCTGACGCCACCGCCTGGCGTGCAAGTCAGGTGCGTGGCTCTCATTGTTGCTCGCATCGCTCAACGTGCGTACAATGTGTGCACGAATCAACCGGCCTCGTTGTCCAGTTGACTGATCCCTGCGGACTAATCAGAAGACAGTGCAGTACGGAGCACCACGGCTTAGTAACTGCCGAGACAAAAGGCCTCTACTTGTACAAGGGGAGGGCGAAACAGGCAACACTATTGCCGCTCGACCTCAACCAGAGAGAGACGGACGGGGCGGCCGCCTGTGATGACTTGGCTACTGCGACTAGACTTCCCCATATAAAGCAAGAGGTTCGACTTTGACAAAACCGCTGGATCGCGCGAGCTAGACTCATCAACCGCGACACTCGAGAGCAAGCTGGCGCCTCTTCGCCTCTTTAGCTTCGGCCGCCATAGTCGAAACCTCGTTCGATGCATGTCCCCCCGTGCTGTCCGAGATCGGTTGCGTGAACGGCTGCTCCATTTCCGTCTTGAAACTTTACCACTGGTCAAGGTCAATCTGCAGACGCGCATATATCGCTTCTTGATTCATCGTCAACGCAAGCGCAACCAACACGGCCGTGTGTTGAACCTGGTTGCCAAGCAACGGCAACAGCTCGTGCATGCCGAATCGCAGCCTACCGACAGTCGCACGCCTCGTTCGCAAAGACGACGACCTCGGCAACCACCCCCCAAGCATGTAAAGGCGATCCCGCGCGTCTTCCACAAGGCAAACAAGATGCCGTCGTTTGCGGGAGTGACGGCCGCCTGCAACGGCTCCGGCTCTGGTGCCAATGATGTAGTACAAGACGCCGGCGAGAGAGGAGAAAGAGGATACAGACGGAGGAAGCTGGCGGCCATGGCTGGCAACCTGTACCGAAGCGGGCAGGCAGCAGTCACGGAGCTCCGAGAAACATACGCGCAATCAAGAGCAAGGGGCCTGGACGATTTTGGGACAAACGAGAGCACACACATTCCTGGCGCGTTCCCCGACGTAGCCATCACGTCCCGGGGAAACGAGCAAATGGTTTTGTTTCCATCATATGCCAAAACACATACAAGGAGGGATTGGACGCAAACGGCTCAACCTCAATCGCTGGATCAACCAGGACAGCAGAACGAAGAGTGGTGGCGCCAGGAGTGGGAAAAGCACGAGGACGAAAAGGCCATTGTCGACGTCGATGTCAGAGGATGGATATACTCGCCCCACGTCAGCCCCATGACGAGGAGGAACCGCATCTTGATTGGACTGGCACGCCAGCTGAGCGGTATTCCATCTCTCAAGTCTGATTCGGCCAACGTGGCGACGACGGTGGGAGGCATCGGCAACGGCAGCGAACCAAAGCCTCCGCACCAAATACGACAGGAAATTCATGATCAGGAGAAGATTGAGCGCGAGGCTGCCGTCATTGAGAGGCGCGGGCAAGAGGAAAAGCGCGTGGCTTCTGCCGGTGGCTACAGCGAGCACCCTGGCAACAACCACAGGAAGAACTGCCACTACAATAGCACGCTTGGCGTCGAAGCCGCGAGCAGTGTTCCGCGGCATCGGCGACATGGCAGCCATACTCCTGATTCGGCACCGGCGAGCCCAAGTCTCTCGGCCCGCCAAGCCTCTGGGTTGGGCGAGCTTACCGAGACCGAGCTCGCCGTGGCCAACGCCAATCTGATGGCGCGCGTTGCGCCGTTTCTGACGAATCCCCTCGTCTCCATGCCCATTACCTTGTTTTTCTACAACGAGACCAGGTCACAGTCCAAGACGGTCTTGACAGACGACGCCGGGCATTTCAACGTCCGAGCAGCCCTCGACTTCGTGCCTACCCAGGTGAGGGTGCTTGCCAATGAGCAACTTTCGGCAACGCAGGAGGTGAAGATTACGGGGCCGGCCGGCATCAGCTTGATTAGCGACATTGACGACACCGTCAAGCGATCCAACATTTCCGGTGGTGCCCGCGAGATCTTCCGCAACACGTTTGTGCGGGACCTGGGCGGTCTTTGCATCGACGGGGTTCGCGAGTGGTTTACCGAAATGCACAACCTGGACGTGAGCATGCATTACTGCTCCAACAGCCCTTGGCAGCTGTTTCCGGTATTGGCGAGTTTTTTCAAGATTGCCGGCCTTCCGCCTGGCTCGCTCCATCTGAAGCAGTACAGCGGCATGCTGCAGGGAATTTTTGAGCCGGTCGCGGAACGGAAAAAGACGACGCTGAACCGGCTGGTCAAGGACTTTCCCAGCCGAAAATTCATCCTGGTCGGCGACAGCGGCGAAGCCGACCTCGAGGTATACACCGAGCTGGCCTTGGCAAACCCAGGGCGAGTCCTGGCCATATTCATCCGAGATGTCACGACTCCGGAGCCGACGGGGTTCTTTGACCCAGCCTATGACCTGGCACGGCAAAGGTTGTCAAGCATGACTGTGGACGAACGTGAGCATGCCAAGTCGACGGGAACCGTTGCTGCAGAGGCAAAGGCGGCGGCCAGTGGACCCATCATGGGGGCGCTGATTGATTTTGCCGAGGACCCAGAGGAGGCGAAGCTGGACGATTCGGCGGCTCTTGCGCAGCTGAGGCAAGCGGGCGAATCTGCCCAGGGAACCAGTGCCGCAGGGCTGCCTGCACTACCCGCTGCGAAAAGGCCGCCGCCGCCGCCTCGACCCGCAAAGCCGGTGGCCCTCCGAAGCACAGCAGCGCGTGGACACGACCCGGCGGCGACTGCAGAGACGGAGGATGTGCCTCCCCCCAAGCCAAAGAGGCCACAGGGGCTGGGAGCGAACGAGCGCCAACCTCTGACCACGATTCCCCGTGCCGCCGAGGATGCCGCGCTACCGCCTCCTTTACCCAGGCGCCGATCTGGGCTGAAGAGCCTCAGCCCCGGCCTCCTCGCCCGAGGGAGCTCCCTCTCCAACGCGGACATTGACTTTGAACCACTGCCCCCGTCCGCGGCCGACCTGCCAGCCCCGGCCGCGCCGCCCTCCCTCAGCTTCAGCCACTACCGGCCCGGGTCGAGGTCGGGATCCACGACCCCGTCCGGATCTCCCGTCTTGGGCGCTCAGGGGGTGAACAAGAAGCTGGAGCTGTGGAGGAGACGGCTGGCGCGCGCTCACGAGCAGCTGGACAGCCGGGGCGTCGCGCTGTACACCTGGCGGAGGGGGCACGACGTGGTCGACGAGGCCGTGGGGATAGTCAAGCAGGCGCAGCGGAGCATGGCGGGGGCGGCGGGCAGGAACAGAGGAGCCGGTAGACGGGCCATGGGCACGTAGATTTGGGAATAGCTCGTTTTCGGGGGGGGGGGGGGGGGGACCAAGGAGAAATACATAGACGCTTGTTGGGTAGGCCGTAGGGCGTCGGTAGGCGAGCGTGATTTGGTTTGGCCACCTGGCGATGGTGGTGCTGCCGGTCGGGCGGGTTCCGCGTGCGGGGGCGGGTTGGATTCGCGGCGGACGGGGCTGGGGAGACGCTGCATGGGCTGTGTTCCTGTTGCTTGCTTGCTGCATTTCTTGATACAGGGTGTGGCTTTATTTGAGGGGGCTGCGTAGTTGAAGGGGTTATATGCTCCTGTCGCTCGCTGCATTTCTTGATTCTTTAGGGTCTGTCGATGCAGAGCCGGCTGTATGCTCGGCCTGCCTTCAGGGTGCTTGTTATTTCTCCAAGCTTTGGGGCAATCAGTAGAGCTGGGCTTTGCTGTCTCGCTTGCCGTTTGCATTCCCTGCGTCTTGTCATGTCCGCGGCGGCGCAGAAGCTGGGTTTTCTGTCTTGCATTACTCTGTATGTTGCTGTTGTTTCTCTTGGCCTTGCAGCTGCTTCCTAGGGGGGGTCTCCTTTTTGCTTGCTTTCTGCATTCCTCTTGTTTCTCTTGGCCCTGCAGCTGCTTCCTAGGGGGGTTCTTCTTTTCGCATGCTTTCTGCATTCCTGTTATTGCTCCAATCCTGGGACTGACTAGTAGAGCCGGGCTTTATTCTCCTGTTGTTTAACTTCTCTTTTTTTCTTTTATATATAATCTCGCGGCGGCGCAACAGAAGCTGGGGTTACTCTCCCTTTGCCTGCTTTCTGGGGTTCTTCTTATCTGTCCAAGCCTCACGGCTGATTAGCAGCAGCTGGCTGGATTCTGCTTTTGTTTGAGATTTTGCATTTATTTTCCTTTCTCTATAGTCGCGGGCTGCCTCATAGAGCCTGGGCTGTATCTCCTGCCTTCCTTTCTATATTCCCTTTTCGTTTTGTTTTTGCATTCTTTCTCATGTCTCTCGCATTGTGGGCTTGATAGAAGCTGGGTTGCATCACTTGCTTGATTTCCTATATTCCTTGTCGTTCCTCTCTAAGCGTGGGCTGCTCAGCAGAGGCTGGGCTGTATCTCTTGCTACACGTTCTAGATTCCTTGCTATTCCCCTCTAATCGCCGGCTGCCCAACAGAAGCCCTCCGTTCCCGCTTTCTCATCCCCCCTTCTCCCCAATCTCTGGCGTCAAGACGACAGCACAAAGCAGACTCCCGTCCCGCCGATCAACCAGGCACCCCGGCACCCCCCCGCCAGCCCTAGCTAAGGCACCTTGGCCACCTTGGCCCCGTTCAGCAGGTAGTACACGGGCAGGAAGAGCACGGCGCCCGCCACGCACAGCAGCGTGCTCAGCAGCTGCCACAGGCGCCAGAGGCGGGCCCCCAGCCCGGGCAGCAGGAACTGCGCGCAGTCGCCCAGCTGGTAGTAGTCCTCCTGCGCGGCGACGTAGTAGCGGGCTCGCGCGCCTCGGTCAGGCCGGCGCGGGAGACGGTCTCGGCGGCGGGCCACGCGGTGCGCTGCTGGAGGCGCAGCACGGTGACGAGGCGCACCCGCGCGGCGTACAGGGGCACGAAGAAGACGCGGAAGGTCTGGTGGATGTTGACGTACAGGAGGGAGGAGCGCTGGTCAAACACTTTTGGGCCGCGGAGGGTGAGCGGGTGAGCGGGGCGCAAAGACAAAGCAGGGAGGGCAGGGCGGCGGGGGACAACAACAACAACAACGACAACAACAACAACAACAACAACAACAACCTACCGGCCGAGTCGACGGCAATGTCGATGCTGGGGCTGAGGGTGCGGTACCAGCGGTAGATGCAGAGCAGCAGCCACCGCGAGTTGAGGCGCGGGGCAAAGGGGATGGCGCCGGCGTGGAAGGCCGGGACGTGGCAGAAGGGGTGGGTGAAGGACACGTCCGGGAGGAAGTACTGGGCGAGGGTGTCGCGCTGCTGCTGGGGGGAGCCGGTGGAGAGGGCCGCGATGACGGAGGGGATCTCGCGCACTGCCGGGGTCAGCCGGGGTCAGCCGGGGTCAGCCGGGGTCGGCCGGGGTCGGCCAGGGTCAGCCGGAGGGGGGCAGCCAAGAGGGCGGGGGCGGCGGGCGGCACGGCGCGTACCTGGGTGTTCCATTGGTCTTTGCGGTCTTGCTGCTGCTGCTGCTGCTGCTGCTTGCTTTGCTCTACGGGATGAAATGTCGGCCGGGCGGGTGATTGAAGCACGGCGGGTTGTCGAACAGTTGAAAGCGTCCATGACGCGGGACGGCTGGGGCTTGCTGGCATGTGAAGGGCGTGACGGGCTGGTGACGTCACCGGCCCCGCGGCCCGACCGCCGTCAACGTGTCCCCGTCCGTCGACTTATGTATAACCCGCCGCGATTTCCAGACCGGGAATCGGAAAGCAGAATCAGAACCGCACCCGCATTCTACCCACATCGAGCATGCCGTCCGCCGCCAGCCCGCTCCTCCACCCGCTCCTCTTCGCCTACCAGCTCGCCCAGCGGCTCGTCCGCCTGGCCCTGGCGCCCGCGCCGCCCCGCCGGCGCCTTTGACTTCTTCACCTACCTCGAGCTGGTGTGGTGGTTTGTGTTTTGCGTCGCCGTCAACCCTTTTCGCTGGAAGTGGGCCGTCTTTGTCTTTTTCGGCCTCGGCGTCGACCTGCCCAAGGCTGTTGCCCAGAGGGAGAGGGGCCTGTTGAACGGGCACCGCGGGTATGCGAACCGGGATGCCGGGTCTAGCTTGTAGGATGTAAGCTGTGGCTTCCGTCTTTGGGCCCTGGCTTCCGGCTTCTGGCTGCTGCTTCTGGTTTCTGGCTTCCGGCTTCCATCTTCCGGCTTCCATCTTCCGGCTTCCATCTTCCGTCTTCCATCTTCCGGCTTCCATCTTCCGTCTTCCATCTTCCGGCTTCCATCTTCCGCTCCCAAGAGCTGCCCCAGAGTCCCGCGCCTGCCCTCCGGCGCAACTGCCAGAATCGTCCGTCTTTCCCAACAGCAACTTTCCCACAAAACCACAGGCAGATCCTACATAAGATGCACCGGCCCGGCTTCATCATCTTGGTGTTGCAAGGGGTACCGGAGCAGCCTGCACCGAGGGTCAAGGGGTGAAAGAGCATCAAGTCGGCCTTTGTGTCGTTGGCAGCCCCCATCCACATATCGCGGGAAAACACAAGAGGGGGGAAATGAAGGGAAAAGAAAGAAGAAAAAAAAAAGAGTCAACAAGTCGTCTCAAGCAGACATACGAACAAGTCTCACGCGTCTTCTCAGGAATCAAATGAATCGTGAATCCAGCGGCAAACGCACCCTCACCGCGTCGGCTTTCCTTGCTACATAACGCCCTGCCCTGGCTTGTTCCCTGTTCATCAGACATCGACATTTTGCACTTCAAAACAAATCAACACTCACGTGGCGGGCAAATGTTAACAAGTCTCACTTTCTTCTCTCTCCATCGAGCTATGTCGAAATCACCACACACAGTGGCGAGTCTTTACTCGCTTTAGCCACGCCAGCTGCAAAACCCTCCACACTTTCATCACCCACTGTGCTCGCCCACTGGGGGAAACCTGGGAAAAAAAAAAAAAAAAAAAAAAAAAAAAAAAAAAAAAGGAAAAGAAAAAAAAAGAGAAGCAAAATCAAAAGACAGTCAAATTGTGCCCATGTTCCGTGCCCCATGCCCTGTGCCCTGTGCCCTGTGCCCCCCTCTCCCAGGACATCTGTTCTGCGTATAGTTATGTACATATGCTCATTCCATGTTCAATGCATCAAAAGTCGCCATCACAAACATCGTCGTAGTTAGCGTTATAGTAGACATGGAATCGCAAGAAGCGGCCGGCTCTGTCGCGCCAGTCTCTATGCTCAGTGTAGAAACTTCGTATATGGTCTTGGTCGGTGCCGGCAGACTAGCCAGGCCGTCCCACCTGCTTGTCGTCGTTTGCTGCGTGGGAGGACCGTCTTGAATAGGCCCAGGTCCCGTCCCTTCCAAAGGTGGCTGGCCCTCGCCATCATTCTATGATTCAAAGGCGGCAATCGCGGCGCAAAAGTTGTTGCGATTGTCAGCATCCTTGGCGGTTGCCTGGCCATTCAGAGTCACCATGGTGATACTAGACTTGGTGCTAATGCCAAACATTTCCACCTTGGAGTTCTCAATCGACACCATGTTGTCCTGGCAGTTGTTGGCGCTGACGCAGTCCTGTCCGTAGTTATCGTAGAAGCTGTACAAGCCACCGCCGTAAACGAAAACGTTGCTCGAGTTCTGGACGCGAAGGCCCCAGGTGCGCGCGCACTTAGCACCGCTGCAGTGGGAGAAGTCGGGGTCCGAGTACCTGCTGTTGACCGTAAAGGGAACACGCGCGTCGGGGTTGCCTTGCATGTAGGCCGTCTCCGTCTGGATCAGCGCCATGTAGACGTTGTAGGCATTGGTGAGCTGATAGTTGTACAGCTGGCTGTGCTCAGACGAGGTGCCCCAGAACCAAGCACCCTTGGAGCTCTCAATCAGGACACCGCGGCCATTGTAGATGTTGATCTGGTTGTGGTCGCCGAGATCGAGCTCGTGGTCCGCAACCCAGAACCACGTGTTCTCAAAGTAGGCGCTGGCGGAGCAGGTGACGTGCACCAGCATGAAGGCACCGATGCACTGAGGGTCGGGTCGGGTCTGGACATTGGGAGTCTTGCTGCACTTGTCCGACTGGAGCTGGGTTCCCGCAGAGCCGCCAATACGAAAGTGGACATCCCACAAGGCAGCCGACCCCTGCGACTGACCAGCCACATTAAACTCCATGAGGATGGCGCCGGGTTGGGGACCTTGCGTCTCAAACATGAGGTCCTGAATCTCAACGTTGCCGACATCACCCTTCCGGCCAACCTGGAACACGGGCTTGGGTTTTGACATGTCCTTGAAGTTGGAGTTGCCGCCAGCAAGGATGAGAGGCCAGATCTCGCCAACAATCTTGACATTCTTCGGGACTCTGACGGTGTCGGTGACGACGTAGGCGCCGTGGTCAAAGTAGACGACCTGGTTGGGACCAACGTTGTTGAACACCGCCTGAATGGCCGCGGTGTCGTCCGTCTTTCCGTCACCCTTGGCGCCCTTGGACTTGACAGATACAAAGCTGGAAGCGGCAACGTCATTGTACTGGGGCTTGCTTCGGGTGACGATTCTGCCAGTGCTGTCAGTAAGAGCAGCCGGCTTGGGGACGGATCTTCGAGGTCCCTGCCCAGCCTGGCCAGTAGCACCGGTATAGGATCGACCCTGAGCCCAGGAGCTGATTAGGGCATTTCCGGCAAGAATGGTCGCCTTGTTGTCGTTGTTTTGAATAGCGACGGGGACGTTGCGGGTCATATCCACGTTGTCCAAGACAAGAGTTCCGTTGGTGCCAGACTGCTGGGGATCGTAAACGGTGGTGATGCCGACGGGGGTGTTGGAGATGGTACTGTCGGCCAGGACAATGGACCCGACTGTTTGGACGTTGCCTCCGTTCGCCATGTTGATGCCCGTACCGCAGTTGTTGATGGAGACTCCGTGAAAGGTCCAGACCCAGTTCCAGTTCATGTAAATGGCAGTGTTGCAGTTGTTAAACTTGAGGTTGCGAGTGGTGAACTGCTGGTTGCCCAGAAAGGCACCTAGGGCGCCGCCATTGAACACCAGATCCGACATGAAACCGCCAGAGCCATTCTCCATGAAGAGGCCTTGCTGCTTGTTGTCGGACGACCTGTCCTGAATCATATTGAATTCAATGTTCTGCAACGACGTGGCTTGAGCGACCTGCCAATGGATACCCGTGCCGGTGGACTTGGGCAGGCCAGTGAGATCAATCTTGAAGTTGCGCACTTGGCGAAAAAAGTTGTTTTGATTCGTGTACCAGTTGTTGCCCGTGTTGTCATAAGGGTCGGAATCAATGACGGCGATGCCAGCAAAGTTGGCTGCGGCCTTGAGAGTAGGCACGCTGACGGCGTCGCCGACGAGCTGAGTGTAGTAGTACTGGATGATGGGCTTGGAGACGACATATGTACCGGGAGGGAAGTAGACCAGAGCGGGTGTGGTGGTGGACGAATCGCAACCCTGGCCGCATCGCTGACCATCTGTGATGGCATTGTTGATGGCGACGGTGTCGTCGGTACTTCCGTCTCCCTTGGCCCCGTAATCCTTCACGTTGCGGTAAACCTTGTAGTCGGCGGCTCCAAAAGCAGATTTGCCCTGGCGTGGGATATTGGCCAACCACCAGGTAGAGCTGCCAGCAGCCATGGAGGTGCCAGCCTGTGGCGCAGGCTCAGGCGAGGGAGCTGCCAAAGCAGGCAAGGAAAGGAGACGTAACGCTAGAAGCGACGCCGTGACGACGGTAGACAGCCCCATCGAGAGGAACAAGAAGTGAGTCGAGCTTGATGACCTAGAGGGTTTGCTCGGAAAATGATCGGTCGAGGGAGATATCTGTGGTACAATAGACAAGCTTATGGTTAGCCAACATTTTATTTTTTGAGCATCGGGTCAAGCAAACACGGTCAGGGCAGTGTTGTCAGGCACAGGTGAGCCATGCGATTACGCGTCTCCAATCTGATTCACTGAGGCATAACAATGCTGAGAATGTTCTGAATGCAGAGGGAACGGGTTAGGGGGCAACCAGCAATACCTCTCACAAAGTCAAACAGACGGCAGGTCCAGAGGTAGAAGTCAAAGACTGCCTCTTCAAAAGTTGTCAGAATTGGATGTCGAGGATTTGATAAATCATGAACGGGATGGCTTCTTATAAGTCTGCAGATGACAAGCGAAGGATTGCGAAGACTCCGGGAAAGGAAAAAAAAACTTGCTTGGAAATGGTCTTGAGCCGGGACATTCGACACTGGCCGATACTAATTCGAGGAGTGGTGGTTGACACCGTCAGTGCGACCAGGAGCATGTACCGCCCAATTGTGTGCCGCAGCACTTGCACGGGACGTGAGGACATGACAAGGGAAAATCCATCTCAAGATCAACGTCACGCAGCCGACTTTCCAAGAACAACATCTTGGAAGCAAAGGGCAAAAAAACCTTGGGAAGAGGGGGAGGGGTGGCTGGGGGGGGGGTGGTTGCAGTCCCGTCTTCACCCAAGTTGAGGTTGAATTCAAGAGGACACCCACTGTGAGGGTGTGTACTGTGCACCACTGCACTTGGGCATAGCGGTGGGTCGAGGAGTGAATGGAGCAAATGCAGGGGGGTCAGATGAGATGCACCAAACGCGGAATAATTCTCCTGCCACGTCCCCAAAGATGGGTTGCAATGTACGGAGTAATGCGGCAGTCACTCGCTGCTCGCTGGCAAGGGGGGAATCAGCAAAAAGTGATGTGCACCCTGTCACGGCACTGCCAGACGGATGTGTGATGATGAATGATGATGGTTTTGTCGTGGCTGTCACCCCAGCTCGTGTTCGTCGTCGACCTTGAGACAAGATTGCCAGCTCAGGCCAACTTGGACGACGGGTAAATGCAGCAAAAAGTGCTAGGGCTGAGTTGTGTTTTGTGCCACCGCAAGCGATGATATCGCGTGGACGCGCCCAACACACGGAAGTGCAGGCCAAGACAGAGAAAGAGCCTGTCCACTTGGGCTTGCTCGAAATCGTGGGCAAAAGGTCTGGTTGCGTACGGTGTAGGAGACGTACCGAATGGACGGGAAATTCGACCGGCCGTGGAAGTTTTTTTTTTTTTTTTCGGACGCACAATGGACAAAGGTTGCCGACGAGTAAAAGAGAGCGTATGCAGTTGGAGAAGGAAAGGGAAACAAGTCCGAATCAATCCAAAGGAGAGTATGGTTGGTAAGGGAGGGGAGAAGAAAGAAGACGGGAGAAGCACGGTTTCACGTAGAAAAAAAAAAAAACTCGCAGACGCGGGTGAATCGGGAGGGACAGAAGGAGACGGAATAAATATCACTGGAGGAAGGAATGAAGGGGACGATTTTTCGTGGTAAACACCGCCCAAGAGGCACGAACCAGGAGATTGGCCTGGTCTCGGACTCTTCGCTCAACAGACCCTTGTTCAGCCCAGTGGACGTGTCGGTAGTGGCACCTCGAGGCGCTAGCTGCCACTTTGGCCCTTGCGACCCGCACTGGCGGGCGGGCAAGTGGGTCCAGCAAGACAAAAAGGTTCGTGGCAATGGCATTCCCCAATATTACAGTACATTACAGCACGAGGGGTTCGAATACCAGCAGAGTCCATTCGCTCATTTCACTTGGGTTCCTAGGTATGATGTGTTTCTCGAAAGAAAGGCAAACGAGGCTACGTACCTCCATGGTGGTGGGTGTTTGATGATGCACGCGACACCGGCCGGTGGGCTCGGCATCCCCAGCAGCTCCTGAAGAAGCTGTCGCACCATACAGTATCAATGGCACTACCCAACGCTCCACTAGAGCTATTCCACTCATTTGTATGATGCGTAGCAAAGGCCACGTAAGACTTGTGCGTAACTCTTTGCTAGATAGGCCTTGGCTCAGCTCTCCTTTATTTCATGTGCACTATTACATAGGTATGCTATAGAGCACTATATATATGGGCACAATTTGCCCTTTCGTAGAGAGTAATCAAGGACTGTTATGCACCTTCGCTAGTGAGCCCCGCACACCGCGATACAAGCGCTGGTGCTTGGTGGTTAGCCGCCGTCAAACCCTGTGGGGGTCGTTCCTGACAGTTCTGGTTCTGGCTGCTGCCGCGCTGGCCCTTGCTGCGTCAGGAACGCGGGGCCACTAATGGCTGCGCTCATGTGGTCCGGGGGGGGGGGTGTTTCAGGCGTGGCCGATGCTGGCCAAAAAGTCAGAGGGCAAGAGTGGTCTTGGTCTGCTTCTCTCAATGCTACAGAGCTCAAAGGCTGGCGAGCCTGCAAATGGTCGCGACTCTTTTCTCGCGTTGGATTCTGCGAAGCGCTTTGAGGGGGTGTCGAGAGCACCAGCGGAGAGGAGACTGTGCGTGATTGGCCAGATGTTCCCAAGTCTTGCGCGCAAGGCACGCCGCACGCATCAGACACGACAGGCACGACAGGAATGGAAGGCGCCTCCCGCTTGGCCCTTGCGCCGAGTATTTAGCGCCTTCCTTCCTGTTGGTTGCTGCGCGCAACTTTTCCAATGGCGAACAAAGAAAGAACTGGTCCGCGTTCCAGCTGAAATTTGTGGCGCGTGATCGACGACGCGATATTCGTAGTCGGTGTTTCTCGTCGATAAACCTGGTTGGTCTGTTCCTTTCGAGTTTCATGCTCTAGTTGCTTAGCTTGGATTGGCCAGAAAGGCGTGTTCAGGTCAAGTGTCAACGCGTAGAATTGTGGCCATCACTGGGGAACCTCGACATCATGGGCCCCTCAAGCTGTTCCAAGCTTGTAGAGGTAGACGGCCCAGATCGGGTTTCTCGGTCAGTTAAGCATGGCCAACCATACTAAATGGTGTAGCGCTCAGCGTCTGAGACGAGAGCAGTTGTGTATCCGACCCCAGCGCAGCGCAAGGGGACGAGACAAGCCCAGCCCAGCCCAGCCCAGCATTTTGCGGAAAGGTTACAGAAAACCGCTGGTCTGCACAGATGTAGCTCAAGTCGGTCGCGCTGGCAAGGAAGGTACAGAGGCAAGCACGGTAGTACAAAAAAAACCAAACCCACACCGTCGATGCAACAGCACCCGTCGCCAGCTTCCCATGGGGCCAGGCAGCTCAGTCCGATGCTTCCCTTCCCGTCTTGCGGTCTCGTCGGGATGGTTTGTCGGGATGGTCTGTCGGGATGGTCTGTCGGGATGGTCTGTCGGGGCTGGGTAAAGGTATGGATGGCTCTGCACATGACACCCGGGGCAAGGCCCGAGCACGGCTACACAAAGCTCCCCGGACCGTAGATCCTTTGGCGCCGGCAAAACCCAATGGAAGCCTTGCTACGGGCACCGACAAGTCACGCGCCACGACTCACTGCAAGAACTGTTCCACGATGCGGAGGCGTGAGGGGGGGGGGGGGGGGGGACCGCAAACCTGACGGTAAGCCGAGCGGTGGCCCGTCGGGCCGTCGTCCGCCTGGCCACGGGCCAAACTCGGCAGCGTTCCAGAGGCAAAGTCGACTTTTCTTCGGGGGGATCCGATGCTCGGCAAACCATCCGTAAAGGCTCGCTTTTGGCTGGCTGAAAAAGAGTTAAAGGCTCGGACAACTGTCCACTGTACTACGGTGAGGAGGAATCTGGTTACGTACTTCTGTGTTCGTGCAGAAGCACAAAAGGGGGGGTTGCGCAAGTGTGGCATCCTGCCGCCACAGCGCCACGCCGCCACCTTTGGCCTGTTTGGGACTAGCGGGGCACACAGACCCAGGGGTAGGTTTTCATTAGGCAACGCAAAAACTCCAATTCGTCTGGTGCTTGAAGGTGTTGAAGGTGTCGACGGCAGCGCGCCTGGCTGTGATCAACAAGTCAGTGTAGAGTGTGGCTCACACCCTCAAGCACCAACTCTGCCAATGATGCCGCCAATGATGCCGCCAATGATGCTTCTGGCTGCTGCTGCTGCTGCTGCTGCTGGTGGTCAATTCCGCTTCTTGTTGGGTTTTCCCCTGGCGACCGCTCTCGACCCCACTCGGTGTCATGAAAATGAAGCTGACGTGTAGCAGCTAGACAGGTAGAGGCTGGCTCCTTGCTCGATGGACCTTTTTTCTATCCGAACCTCTGGTCCTGCGCCACCTGATGGCTGGCTGCATCTTCATCTGCATATAGCATCCCATAATGACCGTCTAATCACCATCTACGGAGTAACATCTACGGAGTACCATCTGCCGGATCCACAGCGTGGCCCTCTTGTCGAGATGCCTGGCAATTGTTGCGGAGACCTGGAGACCCAGCCGGGATGCTGCCCACACGCGCTGACCATGCGCTCTTAATCTGGAACCCGACCTGCCACCAGGGGTAGGGTGCTTTATCCGAGCATCATGATGCATGGCCATGGCCGTCGCCATCCCGCCAGGGTCTTGCCAGTCACGCCAACATGACGACCCGTCTGCGTCGGCTCGTCTGCGTCGGCTGGTATGCCTGCTCTCCGGACCACGGCTTGCTCCAGCATACGGCACGGGCGCAAGGACGGGCAAGCTGCCCCGAAGCAAAAGCCGCCTACATACATCGGCTGCCCATCGGCGCCCAGTGTTCCCCGAGGAGAAACCACAACCACAGCCAGAACCAGGACCAGCGCTCCAGAGACCCCGTCTTGGGCCCCTCCCCCCCCCCCCCCCCCCCCCCCCCCCCCCCCGACCACGAAGTAGCGGGCACCCACCCCCATCCCCATCGCCAGCGCGTGGCTGTTGCCCAGTCGTCATGTCCCCGGGCGGTTTGCACGACGTCCCCCAAGTCAGGGAGGCCGTGGAACAGCAAAGGAAGCAGGAGCGGAAGCTGGGCCACCTCTTTCGGCGCGTCAACCTGATGCGTTCTAGCTTGCATGGGCGGCAGGGGCGCGTGGGATACCTGAAGATGCCAGGCCCAAAGGGGAGACTACATATCAACCGACCTGTGCCCCCCCCTTGTCATTCGACCCCCCCATAATAACTTAACTGACCTGACCAATACTCTTTCCTAATATAGAGATACGCTAATAAAGAGTAGTAGATCCGTTAATCTACAGTAGCCACTAGACTATAAGTATCTTTATATATATTTTTCTATAGAAAGTGACTTCTACTATATTTTTATTTAGTATCCCTACATAAGAACCTAGTATTAGAAGAAAATCAAGTACCTTTATATAGACTTTTCTATAGAAAGCGACTTCCTTTCTTTTTATTAGGTATATACCTCTTAGGTACTTAGGTACTATAGTAGAAAGAAGTACCTTTATATATATTTTTCTACATAAAGTGACTTTTAGAACCTCTACTAAGTACCTAGGTACCTACCTACCTTAGGTACCTAGGTACCTAGGTTCTAGAAATAGAAAGAGAGGTACCCTTATATATATATTTCTATATAAAGTGACTTCTTTAACTTCTCTTACTAGATACCCCTACCTAAGAACTTAGTAAAAATAGTAGAGAAAGTACTTTCCTATATTATTTTCTATATAAACAGACTTCATGAATATCTTTTATTAGGTACCCTTACGTAAGAACCTAATAAAACAGCAGAGAAAGTACTTCTCCTTATATTTTCTAAAGAAAGTGACTTCTTTAATCTCATTTACTAGGTACCCCTACCTAAGAACCTAGTAAAATATCCGAGAAAGTACTTCTCTATATAGTTTTCTATATAAAGTGACCTGACCCACTATTCCCTAATAAACCAATTATATTAAGAGTATAGCCCACAGCAATGGTTAGGTCAGTTAAGTTATTATGGGGGGGTCGGATGACAAGGGGGGGACACAGGTCGGTTGACCTGTACCCTCGGTCGATTCGCGCCAGCGTGACTTTTGGCTCGCTCCACTCCGCTTTGCGGCGTTCAAATGGAATGCATGCCTCTAGCCATTGGAGGGGCCTGGGGTCTGCTCGCACCAGTGGCCCCCAAGCTGCGATGGCACGCGCTGGCTCCCTGTCGGCTTGGCTTCGCCATTGATCCTCTGACGGTTGACCCGTCATGGGTTACTGTTGACTGCCCAATGGAGCAGGCGGGGGGGGGGCCTCTGTGATGCCAGGATGCCACATGCGTTTTGAAGCCTCCCTGACAGGTTCCAACTGGGAAACATTGAGCCTACCCAAGGTACCTATGTATGTAGCAGGACGTCGTGGGGAGCTTCAGCGCCAGCTTCAGCGCCAGCTTCAGCACCAGCTTCAGCGCCAGCTTCAGCGCCAGCCTCAGCACCAGCTGCCTGACCAGCATCTGCCAGCACAGCAAGCCCCGTGCCCAGCCCCAAGTCATCAACGACGGCTGCTCGACACCCACCCCCCCCCCAGCTCAGCAAGGCGGCACGTGACCAGGGAACTGTTTTCACCACCAGACATCACCATCCCATCCCATCCCGCCCACATGCCATTGCCAATGCAACCCCCCCCCCCCCGCTGCCGCTCCATCATGTGCCCCCCCGGGGGCGCCATCAGCAACCTCTATTGTCCCAATCTCGCAACCTTGCCACGCCTTACACGCCGCAGCTTCGTTCCGTGGCACAGGCGGTGGCAAAGACGCTCGCTCGGCCCTTGTTTTGGCAGCTGCTCCGGAGTGAACCACGTGCTGGCGCGCCGTTTCGGCGCATCCGGGTTCCCCATGGTCGCGACGAAGCGAAGCGGAGCGGCCACACCGTGCGCTGGCTCGCCTGCTGTGAATTAATTAAATTAATTGTGCTGCCGTGTCGGGTCTCGGTCAGGCTGGCCAAGGTCAATCGTTCTTGTATTGGCCTTGCCGCGAGTCGGTCCGAACCGTTGTATTCTATCGTCAATCTACCATGCAAAACCCGTGTCCCTGTCGAACCAAAAAAAAAAGAAAAAAAAAAAACAAAAGGCGAAGTTCAAAAAATCTCAACCCTGCGAGATTACCAAAGGAAAAACAGATACTATGTATGCACCAGTGGATGAACCCGACATGCCCGACACATTGCCCAAGAGTTGCGAGACGGTTTGTCGACTCGAGGCAATACATACCTTGGACGAAAAAGAAAAAAAAAAAAAAAAAGAAAAAAAAAAAGAAAAAAAAAAAACACACACACACACAACATCTTGAGCCCGGCACGGCTCGCTTCTGAACGCCCGTTTCGGCGCCTGAGACGCCGTTCTTCGCCTAGCAGAAACCCCATGCCATGTCTAGACTCCGCCTCTTGATTCCGTGCGGTAAGAAAGCGCGCCGCCCAGTTCGTTGCCCCGTCTGGACGGCCGTGTTGCCATCAACAAGCTTGAGCCGCGCTGCCTGTGCGCACGACCTTCTCCTGACCGTGGCCTTGGGAGCCTTCGGGCCAGCTGCTCAGCAACCCTCTTGGCTTTCCAAACGCTCGACACCGTCCACGTCGGCGCCAAAGTCCATGATGAGGATCTTGGGATCCTGTCCGGTGCTCACGATGCGTCGGTAGTCGCTCTTGGCACTCAGAACCCAGCTGGAGTGCCATCCCGGAAAGTCGAGCAGTTGATGGCCCGTCTCCATGTCCCAAACCTTGATGTCGCTGTCGTAGCTGCCGCTGACGAGCCGGCCGTTGACGCTGTCAATGTGCAAGCTGCGCACCAGGTTGTCGTGCGCCTTCATCTCGCGCACGCACTCGCCAGTGTTGGCGTCCCAGATGCGAATCACCTTGTCGTTGCCGGCAGAGGCCACGAACCTGCCGTCCTCGGAGAACTGGGAGCAAGCAAGACCTTTGGTGTGCCCGACAAACTCGCGAATGTTCTTGCCCGTGTCAATGTTCCAAAGCTTTACCTTGAAGTCTCCCGAGCACGACACAATGGTGTTGCCGCGCATCTGCACCGCGTTGACGGGGCCGGTGTGGCCGCGGAGCTGTCGAAGCAGGGTGCCCGTTTCCCGATCCCACACACAAATGCTAATGTCTTTGCTGCACGTCACAATGTGCTTCTTGTCAAAGGCGAGATCCAGCACAGCAGCAGTGTGATGTCGCAGCCGCCGAATCGGTTTGTACCCAGCCTTGACGTCATACACAATGCACGTGGAGTCGGACGATCCCGTGACAAGAATCTCGTCGTCGTACTGCAGGCATAAAATCGACGCTTTGTGGTGTTCAGCAAAGGATGCGGTGCTGGGTATCGACAAGCAAGACTGTTGATTGTCAGAACCTGAGGCGTAGTGAGTCGGGTTTCCGTCTTGGTCCGTCAGCAAGCTGCAAGCGTTGACCACTTCGGGAGGTCCAATCACTAGCCTGCACTCCAACGTGTGCATGTCCCAAATACGGATCGTCTTGTCGCGAGAACCAGACACAATCTTGAATCTGTTTTCAGCACCAACATTAGCCGACACTTCCACGGCGCATATAAAAAAGGAAAAGGGACCCGGGGGGGGGGGGGGGGGGGGGGAGAAGGCCAGGGCTGAGCCAGGGGCATCACATACTCGTCAAACTGCAGGCAATAGATGCTATCCAGGTGCCCATTCAAGTAGATGGGGTGAGCCTTGCCTTCTTTCCAACGACGGTCCAGCTCCAACTTGGCCTTGTAAACCTTCTTCCAATCATTGGAGGGGAGCACGTTTGGAAGGCCCATGCCCGTGTTTGGTTGGACAGCTGTACTCGTGGCATACGTCCCGGTTGTCTCCCTCAAACAAGATTCACGCCAGATGTGTTGGTTCGAGATGGTTTTGCACCATTGGCGGGACACGAGGCTGGCCTTGGCCAAGGCGGCTGCGTCCAGGCAAGCCAGTACGTGAATGGCGAGCTCTGTGGGAAGATTTGCGACGAAATCGATTCGGCTGATGCCAGCGTCTAGGTCCATGACGCTTTTGTCATTTCCGACACCATCTGCATCGGTCGCTGGAATTGTCACGGCTATTCCAATCCCGCTCTCTCCGTCATTTCCGTCGTCGCTAGACGAAGCAGCCAACCAGCGTTGCCTTGCAAAGAACTCGTTTTGCAAGGCTGCGGATGCTTTGGCTGCAGCCCCAGTGTGCTGGGGGATGACTGGGGGCTCATCGCCCATGCCGGGGACCGAAAAATCCCGAGCATGTGCATTGTTCTTGGTATCTACATGGTAGAAAGAGCGGGAATGGCGCATGCCGGGCGCCCGTTGCGACAAGTTCCACAGGTCCTGGGATGTCGAGGGCCGCCCATCATAGGGGCCTCGCTCGTGTATGGCATGAGGTGCGATGAAAGAAGGTCGTCGATGAACGATGCCCTTGAGTGACAGCGACGCCCTGCGCATGATGCCCTTGAGACTTCCCGACGCAAGGTGGTTCCTGGTCCTGTTCTGTGCATGGAAGTGCCCAGGTGCATCGTGGGAGTCGTCAACAGCGTCATCGTCCGTGTGCTGTGACGGGTTGCGAGAACCGTCGCGGGCAAACAGCAAATGCTTGGATTTCTTCCATGGCAGCGACAAGCTGAGGCTTCGCGACCGCGGCCAGTGCCCCGTCAGATGCGAGTTGGAACCGCCTCTTGGGCTGTGTGAATGGTTTGCTGGGTCATAGCTGTCATTGAACGCGAGGCTGTGATGGGCCATGGCCCATTCCATGACAGGAGTCGATTTTTGCGTCATGTTGCCAGCCGAGTCTGTGTTGGTAGTGTATTTGAAAGAGCGAGAGGCGATGTTCGGTCGACTTGGCAGAAATTAATGATGTCGGAGACTCTGGATCGAAGTCATGTTAGCTTCTGTCTCGGTTATGCTGACGAGTCCAAGGTCGGTGACCAAACGACCCGGCTGCGTTTTATCAGGGGCAGTGCAACTGAGCTGAGGGAGAAGGAGTAGTAGGAAATAGTTCGACTCGAGGGCCAAAGGGGTTTTGCACATACCGCTCGCAGAGGGCAGAAGATTAACTAGAAAAGCAAAAAAGCAAAAACGAAAAAAAGAAAAAAAAGAAAGAAAGAAAGAAAAGAGGCTTGGCCGAGTGTCCAGAAGGCGCGCAAGGGCGTAGGGTTGGAAGGGATAGGAAACACTAAATTATGACAAGGAAACTCGTGAATTGGGTCGGCAGATGAGGCTTGGCTAGGGTCTGGTTTGATTACAACATAGGGTAGCGCCGAAGCCGCGTTAGCACCCCCAGAAAAGGAGGCTGCAGTTACCTGCAAAGGGGGGCAGACTTCAAACGGGGGTAAGGAGGGATATCGCGGCGCCAGGGTCGGGTCAGGCCAGGTGTCGTCAAGCCGAAACAGATCGGCGGGCCAGAGAAAGACGCGGCTGAATCGTGAGTATCGTGTGGAATGGCGTGGGTACGGGCCGCGAGATGGTGCTTTTCCGAGAAGCTGGGATCCGTGGAATGCTGCGCTGATGCACAATGCGACTGTTGGGCGAAGAATGCAAAATGAGGAAGATGGATGATGGACAAGGCCTCTTCCGAGCCGTAGACCTTGTTGTCGTCGTCGGGTTGGAGGGAAAACCACGAGGAAAACCACGAGAGACACGAGAGACTCGAGAAACGCGAGAAACGCGGGAGACGCGGGAGACGCGGGAGACGTGAGAGATGAGAGATGCTGCGAAAAGAATGTGGTCGTCGCCTCGGATGCCAAAGAAATGAATGAAACCAACAAGATGACGGAATGAATGCCAAAGCACGAAGAATGCACGCCGCGAACAGAAAGACGAAGGAAATTTGTAAAGGTTCAACAAGGGGGCGGGCGGCGGAAGTCAAAGCGGGCGGGTTGGTCAAGTACTGTGCTGCAGGTTGAGCGAGGGTTTTAGTGTCTGCGCTGCGCTGACTAGCCGTGTACGGAGTAAGCGTCGACTTACTAAGCGTTCCAGGTCCCACGTGAATAACAGTTCTGGTCCGGAATGTGAGGGCCGGCCCCGCCGGAGGACCCAGCTAAGGGACGGAGTACGCGGGGCGGGTACTGATTACTCCGTACCTGGCAGTTGATACATAGAAACTTGAACAAGACTCAAGCGACCCGACACACTTGAAGACGTGATGGGCAGGACAAGCCATGCGATTAGAGAAGCCGATAAATTCGGACACTGCTCATGTCAGCGCGTCACGGGCAATCTAGTCATCACTGTCCATCTGAGCATAGCGGAAGGACCTTGTCGGGAAAAATTGACCCATTGTCGGGTGTCGGAAATCCGGAGGCAATGCGAGCTACCAGCTTCCAGCTACCAGGTATGTCTTGCCGTACGCCACCCGAGCCCACCCTCATTATAGCCGCTCTTTATTTCAACATTGTGTAACGTCAAAGGGCGGCACTTGACAAACAAAAATGAAAAATTTCACTGGGCCAAACCGTGGATTGAACACGGGACCTCTTGCAGTTGAGGTGGCGTTCCCAAAGCAAGAATCATACCACTAGACCATTTGGCCACCATACCGCAATAGAAGTGGTAAAGAGCATCATGTACCGAGGGTCAGACTTTCTCAAACGTCTGGAAAAATGGAGAATGGCAATCCCATATCCTGGCACCTGCGGCGCCCAAGCAGCCTGTAGCGCTACCGCGTGTTCCGCTCTAGCCGCTCATCAGTCAGATGCCTGTTGCCACATAACGGAAGAAACTGCTGTTGGTGGAAAAACTACACACGGAGGCGGCCCCGCGTGGCGTGGAAAGCCCAGCTCCATGCCGTCATCGCCCTCCCTTGGCACCACACTTCACCCTTCATCCGACGGGACTAAACGCCCTCACTGGTGCCGCATGCCTATTGTACCCGTCCATGGTAAATCGGGTCTTTGATTTAGGTGGCTTGTTGTAGGCCATACTAATGCCCAAAGACGCGCGCGGAGATGGCGGCCGATGAGAGGGGGCAGGCTAGCCCGCGTCAGACAAGCAAAGACCCTTCAAGTCGTGTCATCCTCGCTCCGTCAACTCGCCATTTCCCCTCATCTCGTCTGGATCTGGATCTGGATCCGTCTCAGCTGACCCGATTGCATACCATTGCTTTGATATATGATCCCAAGACTTTTACGCTTGCCTGCCAGTCCAAGACCGGTCGCTCAACACTAACCGCCGACATCAGCCATGGCTTATCCCGAAAAGTTCAGCGGCTTTCAGGCCCCCAGTGCCGACAAGTGGCTCGAGTTTGAACAGAACTCTTGGAAACCCCGCCCGTTTGGTGATCACGACGTCGACATCAAGATCGAATGCTGCGGTGTCTGCGCCAGTGACATGCATACCATTTCCGGTGACTGGGGTGGCTGTCCCTATCCGTTGGCCGTCGGGCACGAAGTTGTCGGCAAAGTCCTCCAGGTAGGACCCAAAGTTACCCTCGCCAAGGTCGGGCAGCGTGTTGGAGTTGGCGCTCAAGTATACTCTTGCCTGGACTGTCGCCAGTGCAACAACGACAACGAAACATATTGCAAGCACCAGATCGACGCCTATGGTGCGCCATATCTCGACACAGGCTACACAACGCAGGGTGGATACTCGTCTCACACACGCATCCACGAATACTGGTAAGTCGTTGGTGCCCAGATGCCGGTGTTATCGCCTTTGCCCGGAGCGGGAAGCTGAACCGTCATGTCTTTTAGGGTCTTTCCCATACCCGACAGCATCGCCAGCACTGATGCTGCGCCTATGCTTTGCGCGGGCATCACGGTTTATAGCCCTCTGAAGAGGTTTGGCGCCGGACCCGGTAAGAAGGTGGGTGTCGTGGGTATCGGCGGTTTGGGACACTACGCCATCATGTTCGCCAAGGCACTTGGCGCCGAGGTTTGGGCCATCTCTCGCTCCCGCGCCAAGGAAGCAGACGCCAAGAAAATGGGCGCCGACGGGTTCCTGGCCACCAACGAGACGGGCTGGAACGAGCCTCACAAGATGACGTTTGACCTCATCATCAACACTGCCAACTCCTTCGACGGCTTCCAGCTCGGCGAGTACCTGAGCCTTTTGGACGTCCACGGCAGATGGAATTCGGTCGGTCTCCCTGGCGGGGAGGGCATCAAGGTGAACAACTTTGACTTCATCTCCAATGGTTGCAGCATCGGAAGCTCGCACTTGGGCAGCCGCCGTGAGATGCTCGAGATGCTTCAGCTTGTCGGGGACAAGGGTATCAAGTCGTGGGTTGAAGAGATTCCAATCTCCCGCAAGGGATTGCAACAGGCCATGGAGAAGCTGCAGAAGAGCAGTGTGCGCTACCGGTCGTGCATGGTTGGCTTTGACGATGCATTTGGCGCGTGAGGGGGGCAAATGGTGGTCCAGAGGCGGCCATAGGCGAGTAATCAATATATGCATTGCCGGAGCGAACAGCTTTGGCTGGTCTATAAGTTGACGACCAACGGTGCGTGCAGCATCCGCTCGTATGTCTTTCGACCTGAGGGAACAACGAACACCGTACGAGTTACGGAGTAGTTACGTAGGTAGACATTGACGGCAGGCGGCTGCTTCAACCCCATCCCCGACACGGGAGACTGACAGTCTTTTTCGATGATCCAGTCCTTTTTCCCCCAACCATCACGGCCGAGCAACCTGGAGACGCGCCATTAGCCATGACTCGCATTCGCCACGTTTTATAATCCCACCTCCTGTCCTCAGCCCAAACGTCGTTGTCAAAGGTGACCCGTGGGAAGATCGCCCTTTGTTCCGTCTTCGGCCTCTGCCTCCACAACATGCCACGCCGTTTGCCACACCGTGGACTGGCCAGACATGCATCGACTTTATTGATTTATCCTCGTCGCGAGAGTAAAGGTGATGAAGCGATTTCAATCAAGGGCTGACCCTGCGACACTAGCACGCTGGGACACTCGAGCGTCTGCATCGCGGTGAGCACAACCTGAATCGTCATGCGTCGTGGAGCATGTGTGTCTTGCGCTGCGGACCAAATGACATCATCAGATTCAGCTGGGCCGATTGGCAGCCATTGCTAAGTGGAGTGTTGCCAGAAGAAGCAGCACATTCGATTGGCGAAATCATCACGAATCTGTTAGCGAGATCCAATCTCGTCTCGATTCAAATCTTTTGACAAAATGATGAACGACAAATCATATGCGACTTGACACTCGTTGGCCATGTCCACAACATGGAAAGCCACGGATAAGGGAGCGAATATTTCAGTAACCATGAAAAAGGCGAGCAACTTTGTCACTGAAGCAGGCTGGTTATGGCCCATATCACAGTCAATCCGACTGCCATTGCACAGGCGGTTGTTCAAGTCAACTGAGCCGCCATAAACAGAGGGTATCATGCCAAGCCCCTCGCATCCAACACGAGACGACGCCACCAGTTGGCAGCAAATTCCGGCTCGGAAGGCACTCATTCACGAGGAAAATTTCCTCCCGGCTAGAAACGGGAGCAAGGACGCAACGTTTCCTTTTTAGCCGTTCTGGCTGGCGCATAATGTGAAGCAAACTTCGTATGTAACCCGCTTGCACTGTGCTCACAGCTCACACGCATCGCAGCCCGTCACGCGGAGAACCTGGCTTGACACGTCGCAGAACCCAGGCAGCGGGCGAACCGGTGAGGGCGTCCCGCCATTCCCCAGGCCAAGAAATGGCTTACCAGGAGGAATTACCAAGAAAAGTAAAACAGGTCTCACGGGCTCGACGTTTACGAGCTCGACAGTGGACTGCTGAGTGAAAAGGGGCTTGAAAATTCTCGGGGTGACCAACCACATCTGTATCCACAGGAGGGCAAACCAAACTTTAATTGGACTTTTGAAAGCGGCACGCCGTTGACGATTTCTTGCGAACGGTTGACGGTGCTAGCTGAGAAGCATGGCGTTACCCAAAGACATGTTGATTGTCTCACATAGTCGCTTCAGCTCATGCAAGGCACCGGAACAGGCATCACGCTGCCTACAACGGCAGCTCGAAAACGTTGTACGGAGCTCGCTGTGCAAATTGCGTTGACGCCATCGGTGGACACATCGAACTGAGGATCCAAGATCTGAGCGACGGATGGCAGCGTGGACGAAATGTAAGGTTTGCGAGAGTCTATATAAGCCCTCGTGGACATTCGAATTTCGTCTGAGAGAAAGCATTCCAGTTCCCATCGACCCTACTCTTCATCATCCCTTCTTTTTCCTCTTTTAATCGGCAAACGGAAAGAAAACTCAAAGATCAGCCTCTCGTTTCACCATGTCCGAGCCTGCTCTTCGTCGCCCCGCGGAATGGTCGCCCCAGAAAGAGACCATTCTCGCTTGGCCCGGCTTGGAAGGGAGCCTCAAGGACCATCCTGAGAGACTGGCCCGCATCACATCGGAAATATCCACGATAGCCAGGGCAACTGCGCATTTCCAGCCCGTGACCCTGGCCGTGGGCCAGGAGCGCTATGAAGAGGCAGAGATTGAATTCGACGAAGTCACCACTCCTTTCCCCATCAAATTGCACAAAGTTCAAGGCACAACCCTGGACAGTCGGGTGAGGGACTTTGGTCCCACGTTCGTCGCCAAGGGCTCTTCCGGCCTGGTAGGCGTCGACTGGAACTTCAACGGCTGGGGCCACAAGGAAGCCACGCCAACAAGCACCAGCTTCGCGAAGACCCTGCTGAGGGACCTCCTCATAGAGCGGCTGCAGGCCTCCATCGTGGCTGAAGGCGGAGCGCTCGAAACCGATGGAGAGGGAACGCTCCTCGTCACGGAGAGCTCGTTACTCAACGAGAACAGAAACGGCGGCAGGTCACGCCAGGATATAGAAGGCGAGTTAATGCGCACCCTAGGCGTAGAAAAGATCATCTGGATCCCCGGGAGGCGGGGAATCGACGTCTCCGATTGCCATATTGACGCGCTGGCTCGGTTTGCCCGGCCGGGGGTCGTCCTTCTGAGCAAAGCGAACGAGGTCAAACCGACCGACTGGACGGTGGTCTACGAGGAAGCTCTTGAGATTCTGAGCAGCGCAACCGATGCAAAGGGACGGCCTTTTGAGCTCATCGAGGTGGAGGAGCCGGACGAGGATCTCTTCGAAACGAACTCAGACGACGTGTTTCCTGTGCGGAGCTACGTCAATTACCTTTTGGTTAATGAGGGTGTTATCTTGCCGCAGTTTGGGGATCCGGCTCACGATGCTGCCGCCATACGTGTGGCGCAGAGTGTTTTTGGGGAAGAGAGGAGGATCTATCCCGTATTGATTGAGCAACTGCCTCGTCTTGGAGCAGGCATTCACTCTTCGGGTCAGGAAATCCCGCTCTCTGGTTGATTAGGACAGGTGGATAGCGAGGCGTTTCGACCGTCACGGAAAGCATCTGCAAGACAGACATGCTGAAGAGAAAGCTGTAATGAATGTGATGTATTGCCTCATTTTGGGGGAGCTATCCGGGCTTGCGTGACTTTACCTCGAAGCACTTGGGATTGTATTTGTGAACTCCCTGGTTTCCGCGTTAAAACATGGAGAAATGTGCCAGCTTGATTCATTTACAACGTAAATCTTGTAGCAAGATTCGGCTCTGCTGCGCCCCCGACTCACCAAGCCGGACCCTGACTGGTAATCGGCTTGAGACCCACGCCCGGCTCCGACAGTCGTGTCTAAAGGCATTTGCCGTCATGGGCTCAGGAACGCTTGACATCGACCTGTGAGGTGAAGTAGATGGCGGCACGCGCATGTCGGCTTGCCGCTCGTAGAGGTTGCACGGTTTTGGCGGCAGCGGATGCGACATTGATGTGAAACAGAGGCCGAGATTCCGCGAGATGCGCCGAGGAAACCGCGGAGAGATGCTCATGCGCTTCGAGAAACGGTGCCGTCACCGGAGGTAGGCGTAACCGCCGCGGCCAGGGGTCTTCCCGACTGGTGCTCAGCGCCACCCAACAAGTCCGGCCGGGGCGAACGAGGCCGTTCTAGGAAATGCCACGCGCCTCGCCGGATTGCCGGTCCGTCCGGAGTTGGGCAGTGCCCCAGCCACAGTGTGCATATCTGCTGCCTTTGTCTTGCTGAGACGGCGAGTAGCTCCAGCAGTCTGCTAGGTGTTGTACAACGTGGGAAAGTGATGGAGAGTGCAAGTTCGTGCAGTGTACGTTTGCGCCAGGGGAATGAGCTAGGCACTTGTGGTGGTGCGCCCGTCGCCTTTGCCCCGGTCTCTGGACGGGTTGAGCAGCCGCAGTATTCAGCAAGGCCGAGGGCGAGAAACCATAAGCAGTGCGCACTCAAGCAGGAACCCTCTTTGCAGAAGTTTGCTCTCGCGACCTGGCGACGTGGGACCTGGGAAAGCGCAGGATCACGCAGGTGCTTTGATCTGCGTTGCAGGGGCGGACTGGGGTGGACGGAAACCAGCACCACCTTGTCGATTAGAATCGTAAAAGGAGGTCAGCATGCGCCCTTGGGCTGGGTGGTCTTTCCACCTCTGATGCCAGGAAAAAAGAATGCCAAGGCATGCCCGTCTGCATGCAGGATACTCCGGGGACCACGCTGTATGGGCCCCGTTCCCAAGCAACACAAGAGATGCCAAAAGGTTTGACAGGATGAGCGCAGGACGAGTATTCTACGGTGGGGGAGCAATACGCGCATGCCGTAGGATTCAAAGCTGCCGAAATCCCCAGGACGGAGAATATGCGCGGCATCGCGGTGGTATATCAGACGGTAGAACCCATCGGGGTCAGCGGGTGGCCACTTGCATAGCCTCTGGATGCGCTCTGCAAATCCTATAGATATGTAGCACCTGGAGGTCGATAAATTGCACAGGTTACGGTTCACCATCACGCGCAGAGACTGGTCGCCCGTCTCGTGCATGGAAACGAATTATTCAAGCATACACCGGTTAACCGGTTGACGGCACAGCCGGCGACAAGACTACCGAACATGCCGGGCAGGAACCGAGCCTCGACGCCCACATTCGACCCCCGTCCGTCCCGCCTGGCCCGACCCCGTATGCACCACGGCACCTAATCTACGTCAAGGCACACCCGACGCTCCAGCTCATCTGTCAAGCCAGGTGCCGCTCCCCAGCCGCCCCTCGCACCTGGAGCCCTCGCCATCGTCCTCCATCTTGCAGCAACCCAGCTGCGTGGCGAGGCCTTGTCTCGCATCCGCGCCCGCAACTGCCCTGCCGGGATTCAGACCCAGAGCCGAGCAGAACGAGTCCGGGTCGCGGCTCGCACCGGCGTTCCTCCAGTCGTCCGAGAAATCCCCCGGCCGGACGCCAGGGGCGCTGCGGAACCAGTCCTCCCCGACCGCTGCTCCGGCGTACGCCAAGTCGTCCAGCGGAGGGCCGGCGTCGCCGAGCTCGACGTACAGAGACTCGAGGAGGTTGATGTGGCACACGAGGCGCCTCAGGTCGTGGTCGGCCTTGGCGGTCTCCTGGGATATCTTGGCCTCGGCGATCAGGGCGACAGCGCAGGGGGGCTTGGAAACCAGGCCTAGAGTCGACTTGCTTTTGGGGGCGGGACTTGCTTCCGACATGGGTTCGGGGGGGAGGTGCAAGTCCAAGACTCCATGAATCGGAGGCAAGACGGGGAATTTGGAGATGCTGATGGATGCGGGGGAGTTGTTGTTGCAGCGAGGGCGGGATATTCAGTCCGGAAGAGAAAAAAAAAAGGAGGGGGGGGGGGGGGTTGTTCAGCAAGCCGTGGCCGTGGCTGTGTCTAAGCACCTGGGTTTTCTTGTAGTTGGCGACTATGGACTAGGCTTGCGATGGAATGTATGTACAGACGACGCGGGAATGGTCACGGAACCAAAGCCTATGCATAGCTGATGGCACAATAGCATGAATGCGTCTTTGTCGAGCAACCCCCCAACGCGCTCCAAATCCGCCAAGGCCGGGCAGCGCCCGGGGAATATATGCGCAGACCTGGACCCATGGAACAAGCCAAGTTAACCGGCTCGTCGCCTCTGCGCATCATCCCCAATCCCCCGGGTGGAGTGCTCCGCGGCCGGCCAAGCCCAAGCCATCTTCCTCGGCTGGCGCAGTCTAGACTCTGCTGTTGGATGCCTGGCCTCCGCCGCAAAAAGCTGCCACCCGAGCCAGAAGCCAAAGAGCGCCCCCCCTCCCTCCCCCCCCCCATGCGAGAGGATGGTTGTCCCCTGTCAGCTGATCCGCAATCTCCATCGGGTCCGTTGCATGCCGTGGCTGGGTTCCGAATCGTCACACATGAACAAGTGGCGTCGGCGAAGAAAACTCTCCCCACCATCATATTGCGACAGGTCAGAAAGGTCGACCGGCAAACATTGGAGTTTGAGGGGGGGGCAAACTTTGCTTTCTGCGCTTCTCTGGACGACGTCGGGATCTTCCCCCAATGCAACTGCTGCGTGACGTAGGGCTGAAAGAGCTTGATGGGGCGGTTGCTGATGGGAAGCGGTTGTGCAGATGGGGATCGGTTGATTTTTCAACCGCCACTAGGTCCTATGGATACCACGCGGGATAAAGAATCGAGCAGCAGTGACCCAAGAGATGCAGATGCCGGAGGGAGCTGGCCTTGCCTTGGCCCAGTGTGATGCCAATCATCGCAGCATGTCACGCAAGGCGGAAGGCGTTGATTTGCTGATGCCTTGTAGAATCGCTTGGTGAATCTGCTCGACGCCCGCCCAAGCTTCGTTCATTCACAAAATCAAGCCCGTTTGGCCAGATTATCTCGGGAGCAAACATCATCACCCCCTCAACGAGTCGCCCGCGACATGTAAAAATAAGAGTGCGATTCAGCAGCTCATCTCATCCTGCAAGTCCTGCAATATACCTGCAAAACCCATGCCCCCAACCCACCCGCCTGGCAATCTGACCCAGGTCCACCGGCTGCTATTGCGCCCACGACCGCTTCAGCGCCCTCAGCTCCTCCGCCATGGAGCAATTATCCGCCTGGAGCGCCTTGAGCTTCCACCGCGCCCATCTCAAGATGGAGCCCTTGCTCCTGCCCCTCGACCCTTCGACGGCGACCCCACCGTGCGCGGCGTCCGTCCCGTCTTCGCAGTCGGCCAGGGCATCCAGCAGCATCTGAAAGTCATTGTTCAGCCGGTCGCGGTAGTTCTTCTCGACCTTGTTGTGCAGGTAGGCTTTCCCGCTCCTCTTGCCCGCCGCCGCCCGAGGTGCCTTTGGGCCGGCGTCTGCCTGTCCTCCAGACTCGGGCCTAACGGCGGCGGCGGCTTCGGCTTGGCCGGAAGCGTGCCTGGGGCGTGTATGCTGCGTCCCGTCGCGGCTGGGGCTTTCTTGTCCGACGTGGGAAGCGGCCGAGGGCGCGGTTGCGGTCTCTTGGCGAGGGGGGCTGACGGAGCGGCGGTTGGGGCTGCGCGAGGAGAAGATGCTGGGGGAAGCGACGCTGGCCCAGGTCAGATGGAGCGGATGGCACGGGGAACCGAGCTGGCCGTGAAGCTGGGCTGTATCGTCCAGCGGTGCAAGGGGCCGAGGTGGACTGTCGAGTCCGGCTCCAATCCGCATCCGGCCCGGGTTGGATTCGGCTGCTGGGAGATGGCCCGGGAACAGGACGTCCGGGCTGTGCGGGTTGCAAAACGCCTTTGCATCGCACAAGGGGCTGCACGGGAACATGCTCGCCGCCGACAAGCTCGAGTCCGAGGCTGGAGTCTCCGACACAGGCCCGGTGGACGAGCTGGTAGAGCCTACGTCCTGGGTCGCGACCAAGTTAGCAAACATGATGCCTCGACAGTAGGCAGGCAGGCAGGCAGGGCATCTCCGTCTTACCGAAATACTGCAGCAGTCGTTAAAGTCTAGCCACAGAGGGCCAGCAGCAGCGGCAGCATCCATGGCGTATTTTTCAAAAACTCGGAAGCAAACGTCTCACAAGCTGTACAATCGCCCTCGGGGGGTGGCAAAGTAGAGAGTATCACAGGAGAACGACGGGGGGCCTTGGGCAAGTCGCCGCGCGGACGCGATTTCCAGCTTGGCCGTCCGTCTTTTCTCTCTTTCTTTCTCTCTTTCTTTCTTTTTCGCGCTCACACGGGGAAATGACTGAAGCTTTGTGTTTTCGAGAGAGGCCGGTTGGTACAAGACCCATCGTTTTATTCGCCGCCGCCTCTTGCGCAAATGGGCCGTCCGCCGCGCACGGCGTTTGTCGGCGGAATCTTGATTTTCTGCCACACCAGGTGCCACTCCGGCAAAAGCCAGCACACCACCAGCGTTTTGGGGGAAACGTGGGAAGAACGTTTCGTTGGTAGGGGGCTGCCGCTTGGCCTTGTGCTCGGTCAGCTCGGTCGCCGCCCATGTGGTCCGATCCAGGACCACCTTGATTCCAGCGGCGCCGTGGTCGCCCACACGTAGCTATGCGGTCATGCGGAGGGCAGAGCAAACAAACACGCGCCTCGTCACGGGGACCTTTCTTTGATCTCGGCGTGACGGACGGGGCTCTGGCGTGGTGGATTTCAAAGGGGCAGGCAAAAGGCTGGCGGCCGTGGATCCGAGGTGGCCACGGTTTCCCATCGTTGTATAGGGTCAACGTTGTTGCCAACTTTGGAATTTTTTATTTCCCGGTCCCGCTTGCCGCAGAGATTGTCTTATTGTACGCTCCGGCCCTGCCGGTGGGCAGGCAGGCAGGTCGTGCTCTTTTCGCCCATCTTGTCGAGGTCGAAGAAAGCATGCTTGCTGACGGCAATAGGGCATCTTTCAGGGCATCCTGCCAGGGGTGAAATGCAGCAGCGCAATGGTGCTAGAAAAGGAAGGTGATGATACTGACCATCTAAGCCAGCTTGACGAGCTGGGGAGATGTATGTGAGGCTGCTGGATGAACTCATGGGGCCGGCTGGCAAACAGCTCGGCTCGTCAAGCAGCGCACAGCAAAGTATACAAAAGGCTGCTCAGGCGCTGCATGGGGAGCGCACGTGTTATGGCTGCCAAAGGATTGGGAGGCCAGAGGTGCTGCGCCATCACAATCACTGGGCCATGCATGCCATGTATCTATCATCCAGACTCGCGATATCCTTGGGTGCAACGGAGCTCGGGCACTATCGCGGTAGTAGAATCCACCCGGCCGTTATGCCCTTGACTATCGAATTCTATAATACTAGTTGTTGCTTTTTAGAGCGTGGGGGGGAAACGGCACGGCTCACTCACGACAGGGGACTCAATGGTTACTGGTTACCGCCGGCATCAGCCCTCGAATGACTTGCTGAGGTGGAGCTGCTGAGTCCATACATATAACCTCGTAATCACGACCCAAAGGCCATATAATCCTCCCTTCTCTCTTTTCCAGGTTCCAAGAGAAAAGGATCAAGACATGGTAGTGAAGCGCTAGTGTCGCTAGTATCGCGCAGAGGATAAATAAAATATTCGCGCTTTACTTGGGAAATACAGTCTAGAAGCATAAAGTGCCTTTATTCCTACCAACTCTTGTCGTACTCTGGAAAGAAAGCGCCAGACTGGAATAAGGCGGCAGGGCGGCTTAAAAGAAGGCAGGGGCTGTCAGCATCAGCTGGTACTTTCGCGCCGCCTAGCGCTAGCGCTATACGGTAATACATAATACCAGACATCAATTGTCCTAGCGCTGCCTAACGCTTGCGCCATTGACTTGATGGCACCGGGGTTTTCCTTATGGGCACTCAGGCAGCACCGGGGCTTCGCTGGGACTAGACTTGTCCCGGTTTGCAAGACAAATGTCAACCACTAGTAATCCCGGTATCGCGCAAGGACGGCATCCCTACTGCTCCAGACTCTAGTCTTTTATGAAAGAAGGAAAAAAAAAAAGGGAAAAAAAAAGAGGGGACCAGCTGCTATATTTCTACGGAAAAGAATGTGGCCATGGGCAAAGGGACTCTGTATGCCAAGCCCCTCGACGCCTTTTTTTTTCCCTTCCACAGTCCCTCTAGTGAAACTACCAGACAATGACCCTCGAGTCAGGCAACGCAGACACGCTGCCTGCAACCTGGAAGAACGCCAGCGAGGCTGAACAATTGCTCGGTTTCGTCAATTGGGACGCCCTCAAAAAGTACGCCGTCAGAGTGAAAATACGGCGTGACCATACTGCGTCGGCAATCACCTGCTCCCTATCGCCTGCATACGCCTTGGGTGGATGCCATGTCGTTCGACGCCTCGACTTTCAAGATGGAACCCGCTGGGTAGCCCGGCTGCAGCAACAGAGCGGAATCTCAGTCCAACGCTTGCTGACCGAGGTCCACACCGTTCAGTTGATCCGGGAGCGAACCAGCGTACCGGTTCCAGAGATCATCGATTACGATGCCAGCTGCAGCAACGACATCGGCATTCCCCTCATGCTCCTCGAGTACATCCCGGCCGACACGGCCATGGACTCCTTCGGGGGCTGGCACGCCCACGGGGGTAAGATTCCCGCCCAGTTCAGAGCGCCGTTTTACGCCGCCATGGCCCGGAACCAGGTTAGGCAGCAGGGCCGTCTGTCCAGCGCTTCGGGCTAACCAAGGCAGGTTGACCTGATGTCTGTCCGCTTCCCCAAAATCGGCAGCATCGTGCAGCGCCCCGACGGGAGCTATTCCGTCGGCGCCATTCCCGGGATCGGGGGTCCGTTTGAGACAGCCGCCGAGTATTTCCGGGCCTGGGCGCAAGCGCGGAAGTTCCCGTTCAAGGAGGACTTGATTCGCGAAAGAACGCCGCCTCACCTTGTCGACGAAATCATCGCGTCCATCTACGGCTTTCCGGGGAAATTGTCCGACTTCACCAAACGCCACTCTTTCAAGAGCGGCCCTTTCCCCCTGATCCACCCGGATCTCTATACAAGCAATGTTCTGATTGATTCGCAATGTAATATCCTCGGCGTCATCGATTGGGAGAATTCGTTCGTCGGGCCGTGGGAGATGGTAGAGTTCCCGAAAAACATTACTCTCGTGCCGCCAGTGATGGACGGTTCTTCCTATCGCGAGGACGAATCTGAGCGAGACTGTCGTTTGGAACAGAAGAGATATGTCGAAGTGGTCAAGGAGGCGGAGGGAGCGCGGCAGATGGACGGCAAGCTCTCGGATGCTCTCGGTGACGAGAATAGCCAGAATTTGGGCCAAGCGCTGTGGTTATGGGCAGACGGCAGAATTGGGTATTACAGCCGCGTGCTCGAGCTGTTCGACTAGGGGCATCAGTTGTATGTATTGAGTTGCCAGAGTCGGGTGCAGCAACAGGCGGTAGAGAGGATTGTTCAGCATGAGTATGGCTGTGTGCGTCTTCGGAGCAGGAACTTTGTCGAGAACGTCACGTGATGTGGCGTCGATCGCGCATCGGCTTCGGTGCCGCCCAACACCTGCAGAAAACCCGACAATCCATCACCACGACCGTGACTGCCCATGGGCAAGCGGACGCGATGAAGCGGCAAGCCTGCCTGCCAATCAACAGTCACGCTGACGCATCATGCTGCCGCCTTTGACCAGAGGTGCTTGGCCAGTTTGGCAGCACCAAGCAGAGCCGTGAACAAGGCGCTTCGCCGGACGCGCAAGCCATCGCAGCGCAGACAGATGCACGGAGCGCCGCAGCGCACGAAACGACGTCACGGCGCGCAGCATCGAGTCGACACTAAAGGTCAGGTGGATCCGGTCTGGATGTCCTTCCCACGAGCAGCCGCGTGCGACGGTGCCGCCCAGAGCTACGGGCTTCTCTCACCGCACAGTGGAAAGCTGCTGTTTCCGGCAGTGGCCAGATTCATGCACGTGACAGACTGCCCATGACGGCACGCTCATCGTTCATCACAACCATCTACTATATATGCATGGGCACCCCGAACGTCGCCCGTCATAGCTCGAGACTGCTGTTTACCTGTGCCAAACGAGATATATGTATGCGTGCTTTGGATGCGCTGGCGGGAGGTTGATCCAGTTGTCGGCGAGGTCTACTTGCGGGCAGAGGGGCAGAAACGTTGCGCATGGCTAGGCTAAATGATTAGCTGGAGTTGTGGAACGGCCTACGTGATTATGTGGATTTAGCCTTGGGCGAGTGACTGAGGTCGGCCGAGGAAGCTCCGTGCGTCTGGCTGAATCGGCCAGCTCATCGCCGACAGCACGCGCAATGGGGTGCTCTCGCCTTGACTGCTTGTAAAGACACAACTGCCGGATTCGGCATTGTATGCACACCGTGTTGGAAACGGGAGCTACGACGAGTCGGGAGGGTAAGAGGTGTACCCAGGCGGCAGATCGAGTTCCGCACGTTTCGCACATGTCTTGCAGCCTCGTCAGGCCAGCCAGGAGATCTAGATGGAGCAAGCGAAGGGGGATTCACCGATATTGGGACAGACCGTGCTTTAACGTTCCTCTGCAGGATCTGACTAGGCTGCACCGCTGCCCCCCTGACAGGATTTCAGAACGCAGCATTGCCGAGACAATCACAGTGTTTGCAGCCCATAGAAGCCCACCCGCAGCGGTGTATGCGTCTGTTCGCTGCTCTGCGGTTTTAGCAAGAGAAGCATCACACGCATACTCAGCTTTGATTTTCAACGGTGCGAAGCCAAAGCGCCTTATTGCTTCGCGCCAGAGATGCCGATTCTCGTACGTTGGGAGTAAGTGCGTCTGCCAGCGGTGTCGGGCTTGCTGCCTTGCTTCCCGCGCAGTCTTTGCTGGATATAGCACGCGGCGCTGCATGGTGGGCGTAAATACGTGCTTCCACGACTTGCTCATCCATGTCGCCTTTTTTTCTTTGAAATGGTCGCGTCGGCGGAGTTGGAGAGCAAGATTCCCGGCCGAGGTACCACTAGCTCGAAGTGAGGTGTGCAGCCAGGCAAGGTCTCTTGCCCGATTCCGTCGACGCCGCCGGGAGCCGTGTCGCGACCGGAGATAGCCCGACTGGGTGATTCCGGGGCCGGGCGGGGTCAACGGCGGCGGACCCACCCACCGGGCCTGATGTTCCCAACTAGGCAAGTCGGCACCGGGTCGGCGTCTGGATCCCGTTGGCTCAGCTGCATTGCCAGGTGACGCATGTTTTTCTGCGACACCGAGACTATGACGCCACGCCAGGCGAGCTCTACCCGGCACCTTTTACCATGACACGTTCGTCAATGCGAGAGTGGCTGCCCATCATGGAAAAGGGGAGCACGTACCGTAGAGTAGAGACACGTTGAGAAGCGATGGTCTCTCTCGAAAAAAAAGCAGAGAGCGGCGTCAAAGAGTCGGCTCAAGAGGTGGGAGTATACCAGCCAGAGAAGAAGGCGTCCACGCCACGGCAAACTTCGCCATGCCTTGATGCAAGGCTTTCTAAACAGGGCCACTATGGCGACCGTGGCGTGATTACATTCATCCCAGCGAGGGATCGCTTGGCCGGATTTAAACATCGCCCAAGGAATTTACTAACGAGACTTATTATACACAAGCTCCGCCCGCGATTGGTCATTTCCATTTCCAAAGGGGGAACCTCTAAAAAAGAAAAAAAAAAAAAACAAAAAAAAAAAAAAAATAAGTCCCCGACCCCGCTCCCCCCGTGCGCGCAATCACGTGATCGACCTCGAAAAGATCTACTAATAACAGCTGCAAGCACACCGCCTCGGACCGGTCATGCACCCCCAAACGCCGGCCAAAGCGAGCCGTCATGGACATTCACATTCAGATTCTCTCTGATTTGCACCTTGAATCCCCAAAGGCCTACGACCTGTACGAAATCCCCCCCGAGGCACCATATCTAGCCCTCCTCGGCGACATTGGAAACGTCGTCGCCCACAAGGATGAGATTCTCGCCTTCCTGACGAGACACCTTCGTCAATTCAAGGCTATCCTCTTCGTTCCGGGGAATCATGAAGCATACCACTCGAGCTGGGAAGAAACCGTCGCTGTCCTGAGTGCGTTTGAGGAACAACTCGGTCGCGACAGTTCCCTTGGTCGCTTTGCGGTGCTTGATCGCGGGACATTTCGGCCCCCCGGGTCGGATACTGTCATCCTGGGCTGCAGTCTTTTCTCTCATGTCCCTCAGGAAAGCCAGATGGCGGTAGAGATGGGCCTCAGTGATTTCTTCCACATCCGAGATTGGACTGTGGTGGATCACAATGACGCCCATCGGCGCGATCTTGCCTGGTTAAATGGCGAGGTGGCCAAGCTAGAGGACGACCATGATACCACCAAAATCGTCATTCTTACTCACTGGAGTCCGTGTCGGCTCCCTGGCGCTGTAGATCCCAAACATATGAGGAGCCCTATTACCAGTGGATTTTCCACCAACCTAGCCAACGAACGATGCTATAGTAGCGTCAAGGTCAAGCTATGGGCTTTCGGGCACACGCATTACAACTGCGATATTGAGACGGAGCGAGACGGTGGTGCGGGGATGCTAAGGCTACTGGCTAATCAGCGGGGATATTACTTTGCGCAGGCTGATGGGTTTGACGTTGGAAAAACCATCCGACTGTAGATGCATGTAGCATAAGCTCACGTTGGCCCTTCGATTCTAGCCGAAGTCTCGTTAAAATAAAAAGCAAAAATTGTCTAATGGCAGCATCTAGTAATGTCAACCTGGTAATTCAGGCTCCCCGAGTAGCTTCTTCAGCTCGTTTGCCCACTGTCGGACAGGCATCTCCCCTCGTTTAAGCGCTAGATAAGACGAGGATAGCGGTTCCGAGAGCTGGTTCAGATCCAGAAACCCATCCTCATCAATGTAAAGCCCCACGTAACAAATCATGCTGATGGAGAAGCCGCCAGGGGGTGTCCAGATATAGCGCGCGCAAAACCGCATAAAGGCCTCAAGCAGAACGTGTGAGGGAACGATGACAACAGGGTGAACCGTCGACGTGAAGAACCCGGAGCCTCTCCCTATCCTGCTAGGAGGCAGAATAGACTTGTCCGAGGCCAGGGCATAGTAAGGTGGAAGCTGGCCTCTATCCGGCGTTATGAGCGCTGCCTGTAGGGGCGGCAAGAACCACAGAGTATCGGACTGGGGGTAAAGGCCGACCGGTTCTTCGGCTCCCTCGATATGCAGGTGGCTCACAGGAGCGGGAGTTGGCCGGGTCGGACAGACGATATCGCATTCCTTGCCGTCGGGACAAGGTATCAGCTTCTCGTGAGGCGTGAGGGCCTGTGTAGCGACGGAGAGCAACTCATCCGGAACCACAAAGTCGACCGCCTTGGATAAATTTGAGCATTCTGTGAACTGGAAACTGGATACGTCTTTGTAGAAAGAGGAGGGGAGGCAACGCTTACGCCAACGATGGTGGGAACTCCGTGAACGCGGAGGAGAACATGACCCCAAAGGACACAGGGGACCTGCGCTGAATTGAGCAGCTGCGCGAGTGACGCAACAAAGTCCTCGTTAATGCATGAACGTCCCATGATTTTCTTGGGGTAAAACAAAGGAGAGGGGGTAGGGGGGGGGGGAGGGGAAGGAGAAAAAGCAGCTGCTAGATGGAGATGCGCCATTGACGGCAGCACCAACACGGAAAGAGAAAGAGCGTCCCCGTTTTTAAGCGGCTCATGATTGGTGTGGATGCATGTGACTCGTGGTTAGTGTTTTCAAGGTCTCATGGGCCCTTGACCCCAGGTTTCTGACCCGCATTCACAGCTGAGTCACGATGTGTCAGAGCAGAGGATTCGTTAAGGAAGATGCGGTGGGACGATAATGACACCAACAGCAAGACTGCAGGTAAGACTCGTGGCATGCCCCCCCGAGATGAGGCACTTCTGTGATCCTGCATCCGACCAATTCGCAGCGCGACACAGCAAACGAGACCCCCTCTGACACGCACTGTCCTTCAACAGCGGCACGCTATACGTCTTTGCTAGCCCGTACTGGTCGTGGTCCGAAGAACCTGGATTCGACTGCAACCCATAAAGGATCTATTCTCCTCGGGTGCTTCACTGGGTCTCCTACGATACACATTCCGGCCCTTGCTGGGGCTCTTAGACAAGGGTTCCGCATGCGCAGGAGGCCGGGCACGGTCAATGGACCGCATCCAAAGTAAACGCCAGCAGCCGTGAAGCACCACGGCGTCTATGTAGCCATGATCAAGACAAAGCCCGACTCTGGCTACATATAGCACCCATCCGGCCCCTCCCGTGCAAGCTGTGTTGCTCATGAGCAGACCACGTTCCATCGAAACCACGTGGGCGGGGGTGTGTTATAGGAGATGTTAGGGGATTTGATGGCCACTTCCTGGCACCGTTGTGCCGCTGCAATTGCTTTTATTCAGTGAGGTATCGCTTGGCAAAATTCAAACATAGACCAGGGCGTCTCTTGATGCGTGCAGGGCAGCGGCAAGCTTCACTATTCGAGCGAGTACGCGGGGGGAGGAACTTGAAAAAACGATTTTCTATGCCCTATAGTGCCATTTCGAATGACTGTTGAGCCGTCACCTGTCTACGGCTCAGCTAAAAACGTCATGTCCCATGCAGACACCGTCCAAGGAGCTTCAGTGCTCGTCCCACGCAAGGAAATCCTGGTCCACACCGTCAACCTGCTTCTTTCTCAAGACCGTCTGCAGCAGCTGATCCAAGGTCCGAGCCTGGTGCTGAGGATCCTGAGCCATCTGCGCCTTCTCGTGAGCCAGCAGGCACGCCATGGCACCCGAAACAAGAGGCGCAGCTAAGGGCCACGCCGTCAGCAAAGTCAAAGCGTCTCGCTGCCAGAGGCGGCGGACTTACCAAACGAAGTACCCGTTTTCAATTTCCAGCACCCGTTCTCGATCACGCACCCCGGGATATCTTTCCCCGGCGCCCATATAAAGGGGTTCTTCGGCTTGTACTGATTCGGCATGGTCGGGTCGACATAGTTGGATCCGTCGCCCGGCCCATCAAACCACTTTTTGTTCTTGGAGTCGCTTCCTCCGACAAGATAGGCGTACGTAAGGCACTCGGGAACGCTCAAACTGATTCTCGAGTGCGTGCTTGGGTGCTCCGTGTTGTCCAGTGTCAGGATCTGGTGATCGTTGCCCGATGCGACGACGATGGGCACGCCCAGCTTGTTGACCTTGTCGAACATGTCCGTCATGGCCTTCTTGGCAGCCTGCGCTTGCGAGGAGGCGAAGGACATGCCCCACGAGCAGTTGACGACGCTGGGCCGGTCGTCCGCCTCGAGGCTTTTGAGATCGAGTATGATCTGCAGAGCGGAAATGATGAGCTTCTCGGCGCACGTTTGCGCTTTGGCATTGATTATCCTCATGGCGACGACCCGGGCCTCGGGCGCCGTGCCCCTCTTGCTGGATCCGACGCAGAGGCTGACGTTGGTCCCGTGGAAGGACGCGGTGTCGGCTTCTGTGTGGCCCTCGGCCGCTTCCAGCCGCTCCTGTTTCCAGTCTTTGCACCAGTGCCACGGGAGCCAGGGGGCTATTCCGGTGGCCCCGATGGCTCTCAAGTGTGCGTGAAAGGCGTCCAAGTCGATGAAACGACGGAGGTTGGCGGCGGAGAACTCGCCTTGGACCTTGGGACGGGCGTCAGAAGCTCGCTCATCATAGTTGCTCGCCGGGCTGGTCTTGACATACGTTGAAGCGGGTTGGGTCGCAGCCCCCGTCGAGGACGTAGACGGTCGCGCCGCCGCCCCGAGAGGCCAGCGCGTTGTGGACGAAGTGCTCCGGTTCCGGGGGGGGACCGCTGACGCCATTTGCGCCGTTTGTCCACTCCGTCTGGAACACGGCGTCCGTTTGGGAGATTCTCGAGGTGCCCCAGTTATAGCCTCGCAGTGGCGCTGTGCCGGCAACGCGAAGCAACCCCAGATGCTCCTGGTGGAGATCGGCGACCTAAACAGTGTGAGATTCGGTTAATTTTGGAGGGGAGGAGAGGCTGGCATGCAGGGCATATCCCGGAGTTACTCACGTCGCGGCGGCCGCCAATGACCTGGGCCAGCGAAGCCGGAAAGTGGGCAAAGTACATGACGGCCTGCGGCTCGGGCCCGTCGATCGGGTCCGCGTACACCATCTCGACGTGCGCCGGTGCGCCGTCGCTGGCGAGCACGCCCCGGCATGCCGTGTAGACGTCCTCAAAGTGCTTTTCGTAGCTGGCCCTGCCAAGCTTTGGTTGCAGGGTGACAATGTACGAGTCCGGGACGAGCTCGACGCCGGCACTGCCCGTCGAAGGACCGCTTGACATGGTGGGGGATGTGCAAAAGTGAGGGAAAAGGCCGTGTCGACGCTGGCAAACGCAGAATGGGGTCGAGGGGGGGGGGGGGGGGGGGGTTTGAAGGGGTCTGCCGGTTTTATGCGGCAGGAGGGCGTGGAGATGGGGTATTCAGACGTCGCGCTAGCTTGTTGCGATGACGGGCGAGAAAGGGCCTTTGGAGCTGCAGGTCCGGCTCAGCTGATAATAAGCCGCGCTATTTGCTACTATTGCATGGTGGCTTTGTTCTGCGGTCTGCAGGGGTGTAGCTATTGCCTTGGGCGCGGGTTGCTGCGGATCGGAATCGCTCCCGGGTTGCCCATTTGGAGTTTTAACGACTGATTTGCGTTGTCTGGGGGGCAGTCCCGGTTGTATGGGAATTTTATTCTACGTGGAGCCTGGGGAGGAGCAGGTCCATATGGGTAATCGATTTAACGACTCTGCGGAAAACAGCGTTCACTCGTGAAATACAGCAAAGGGATCAACGTCTCGGGCAGGATGGTTAATAGCGGAGGGCGAATCTAGGGGTGTTTTTTTAAAAAAGAAAAAAAAAAGAAGAAAAAAAAACACCTTGCCGCCTCGCCACCGCATCTACCCGAGGTTCAAGGGGCAAGTCCGCGTCTGCTTCAAGCTGCCCGTCTGCGCGCGGCTCTTGATCTTGTCAAAAACGTCCTTGGCCTTTTGCTCCTCGGGCGCGCCGTACTCGACCCGAATCTGCTTCAGCGCCGCCCACGACTGCCTCCCGTCGGCACTCGAGCCGATGCCGTTCTTCAGGCACGACGCGTACTCGCTGACCGACTTTTTCTCAACGGCCTTGAGCAGGGCCTCCAGCCCGTCCTGGTCCGTGAAGCGCGGCTTGCCATCCAGGGGCGCCTGCACAAAGTAGCCGTTCTTGGTCACCTACGCACGGCGGGTTACGTGAGCGGGGGGGGGTCCCCGTTGCGCTGCGCCCGGCCTCTTTGGAGAGAATGGGGGGGGGGAGGGGAAACATACCGAAACACCAAGAGTGCCCCTTTCCACGTCGGGGGCGGGCTGGGCGTCGCTCGACGCGGGCGGCTTCTGGTCCGCCACGGGCTTTTGCTGGGGGATGTCCACGACGGAGCGCTGCAGGAAGGCGGTGATGGTGCGCACGGTGCCGGTCTCGGCGGTCTGGGGATTGCGCCAGGTGCTCGTCTGGACGGAGTAGTTGTTGCGCAGGATGTCGCGGAGGTCTGCCACGGTGAAGCGCCGGTCGGGCTGTTCGGTGGAGAGCAGGTTGGCCAGGAATCCCGCGACGACGGGGGATGCTGCGCGAGGGTGGTCAGTGGGCCGGCATGCACGGGCGGAAACGAGACGCGGCACTGACAGAACGAGGTCCCGTTTTGACGCTCGCTGTTGTTCTTGACGGGGACGTCGCCGGGCGCGTAGATGTCAACCTCTATTCCTCGTCAGCAGCTCGAGCCCCGATCGGAAGCGGGGGTTTCTCTCCACCGTTGCTTCGTCTGAAAACGAGAAGCGGCGGCACGTACTTGGGCCGTAGTTGGACCACGAGGCCACGTTGCCGTCCATGTCGGTGCTGCCAACCACAATCACGTCGTCTGCGTTTTGCGGCCACTCGGCGCACTTTTCCCCGATGTACGCCTTTGGTTGTCAGTCCAAGCCTCGCCTTCTGTTGCTCTGGGCATCCCCAACCGACATACCGAATCGTTTCCCGCACCGACCACCGGTATCACGCCAAGCTTGACCAGTCCCGCCAGCGCATCCGCCATGTCATGGCCGTTCTTTGCCCAGCCCGAAGCTCCCCACGACAGGTTGAGGATAACGCGCCCGGGGGTTTTCCCCAGCGCAATCTTGTCAAACGCCACCAGGACGTCGTGGATGGTGAGGTTCGGCTTGGCGGGGCTGTACACCCAGGCGGTTGCCTTGGGCGCGACTGCAGCAGGGAATCCCCGTCAGCCGTTGCTCTCCGCGTGCAGGGGGGGAGGGCGGTGGTTGGCGACAGGCCCGGCCGCGCCGACTTACTTCCAAACTCCTTGCCGCACGCGCTGTTGGCGACGAGCGTGGCGTGGCTCTTGTTCGTGCCGATGGCGGGATCCTGGAGGGGACCCTCGCCAGCCACGCCGGTCCTTTGCGGCACCCGGTGGTCGCCGCCCTCGGAGTAGACGATGCGGTCGTCCTGCACGGGGTCAGCCGGGACCCGGGGGGGGGGAGGGAAGCCGCCGCGGTCCGGATCGGGTCTCACCTCAAAGTCGTTGTTGTAGAAGCCCTCCGAGTCGACGACGCAGATGGTCACCCCTTGGCCCTGCTTGCCCATGCGGTCCGTGTCGCGGAACCACTTGGCGTTGCCGGGCTGGTTGAGCTCGGCAAACTTTTCCTTGGGCAGGGTGACCTTTGCGGCGGCCCAGCTCGCGCACGGCTCGAGGCCCTTGCTCTTGACGAGGGCGTTTTCCGTGACGCGCAAGACTTCCTGCGCCGCCGGGGGGTGGGCGGTTATTAGTAGTGCCAAGCTGCCAATGTGTGCGGGGAGCGCGCAGGCGTCTGGGACTGATTGCCTCACCTTGCTCGATCGTATCTCGACAATCACCTCGGGAGGGAAGCGGCCCAGGTACGCGTGGACCAGCGTCATCGTGGCCTCGATGCCGGGGTACTCGGTCCCGGTGCCCTTCTTGTGCTGCTGGCAGAGCGCCCGGATCCGGTCGATGTGCGCGTTGCGCTGGGCCTGCGTGACGCCCTGCGCGTCGTCCTTGAGGCGGACCATCAGGGCGCCGTCCACCATCTTGGTGCCCTGCAGCTCGTTGGCGTTGACCTTGTCGGCCGTCTTGACGGGCGGCAGGGCCGTCTCGACGGGCGTCTTGGGCGTCGTTCCCGACGAGGCACCCGGGCTGAAGGGGGGGGGGGGGGGGGGAAGGAGGGGTTAGCCTGCATCACCACGGGACGACGCTTCCCCGTCCTGCTTTTTCCCGGGGGGAAGGATCAACGCACGCGGAGGGTTTCGTCGCAGGGCGGACGCCGCGACGTTGCGAGTCCATGATGATCTCTAGCTGGCTGGCTGGGGAAACGCGGCGAAGGCGGTTGTGCTGAGCTGGAGTCCTAGGGGACAGCCTTGGGGGGGGAAGAGTCGACGGCCGTGTGGGCGAGAATCGCGCATTCCCGAGGGTAAATACAATACTGGCGAGGGGGGCCGAATCCCCTCATCCCGCGCGCCTTGTGCCGTCGCCGCTGACCCCTGTCGGCCGGCGACGCCTACGCTTGATCCTGCCATGCTGCGACGGACCCTGAATTGCCGCCCGTTCCAGCTGGACAGTCGCGACAAGCCACCAAGGGAGGGCAGCCGCCCCGGCCCGCAGCTGCGTGGTAGCCTCACCCCCCCCCCCCCCCCCCGGGTTACCCCCGGGAGCTTCGAGGCCGGGACGGTTCGACACCATTTGACGCCATCGCCAAGACTAGGGGCTCAGGCGCGCGCCACGCCCTAAGCCGATGCGGCGTAGCGCCCGCGCCGTGGCTTGCTCGCAGCAAGCTGAAGCGGTCATCTGCCTCCCGGGGCCGACGACGTGTCTTCTGCACCCCGGGCCGCCACTGGGTGCAGGATGACGGCACGTCCTCTGGAGGGGGAAAATAGTCTGGCGTATAGACTGGCCCAGATGCCGCCATCGTCGGGCCGCGCGGTCGACAAGGAAAAAAAATTGCTAATCGTTTTGCTCAGCCGCGTCATGCAGGGAGATGGGTTGGGTTCCCCTGGTGGCCCGGCGGCGGCGCCGACAATTCCAACGAGCTGGCCAAGGTGCCGCCCCCCGAGGCAGGTTTCGCCCGCCGTTTCCATCAGCAGCGTTCTGATAACCCCCTTCAGCCGGTCAATGTCGGCCGCGTCCACGGGGTGTCGCGACGACGACGACAGCATCCCGGCGCTGCGTTAGCCACCCGCAGCGAAACACGCCGCGACTGCCCTCCAGCCCGACAACGTCGCCGCCATGGATATCCAGCACCTCCCGATCCCCACGCCGCAGCGACAGGTCGCCGTCGGCAGAGAAGTCGTCGTGCCCTGGACGCGCCAGGAAATCCCCCTCGGCACCGGCTTCTCCTCGCGGCGCATCGCGACGCCCAACCCGTGGCTGACGACCTCGTCCCCCTGGGACGCGCAGCACCTCCGCGCCCAGAAGCTGCTCTACGAGGGAGCCGTCGAGGGCAAGGCCACCTACCGCGACAGCGAGAGCACCAGCCACTCCACCGGCACGGAGCACACGAGCGGCAGCCTCGGCGCAACCGTCGGCTGCGCCTTCCTCAAGGCCAGCGTCACGGGCAGCTACGACAAGACGGTCCTGACCACCAAGGACGTGAGTTTGCCCTCCTTCCCCCCCCCCCTTCCTAACACTCCTTCAAAACCCTCCGCAGCAGCTTGCCCGAGGGAGGCGGCAAAGACAACCCCGCCGTTGCTGGAGCTGACAAAGGCCCGCAGACCAACAGGGTGTCGAGGACGTGCCTGATGCGCCACGGCGCGGTGCGCTTCGGCCGCGAGCCCAGGTTGTCGTGGGAGGCCAAGGCCCTGCTGTCGCGGCCGGGCGGCGAGGCCCTGTTCGCCGAGCGCTTCGGCGACTACTACGCCGCGTGCTACGTGCTCGGGGGCGACGCGGGAGTCTACGTCAGCACGAGCGACGAGGCCGTCTCGACGCGGTCCACGGAAAAGGTCACCGTCAGGGTCAAGGCGCTCTTCTTCTCCACGAGCCGCTCGTTCGAGAAGACGACGACCGGGCGCGCCGAGAGCTTCGAGGTCACCATGAGCGGCTACGACACGCTCGCCGGGAGCGCTCATGTGCACGTCCCGACGGTCGGTCCGTCGGGCCTCGTCCGGGTCAGCCAGGCCAAGTTTGACGAGGTCAGGCGGGCGAGCACGGGCTACGTGGACAGCGTGGACGAGCTGCCTGCGCGGATTGGCCGGAGGATGAGGGAGCTGCGGCTGGTCAAGGACCGCGACGAGCTGGAGTGGGATCACGGCCTCGAGCTATGCCGTGCTGGGTTGGTGGTGCAGCTGGTCTTGATGCCGTACAGCCATCTGCGCGAGTACAAAGTGGCCGTGCTGGGGCTGTAGTGACGAGTCTGTAATGACGGGGAGTCTTGTTGTTTGTTTGCGTTTCACTGTCTGTGCCTTGTGATGATGACTCTTGTGATGCGCGCCGGGACGGGACAAGTCGAGAATCAGTAGGACTCGCAAAATGTGTTGGAAAAAAAAAAAAAAAAAGGCCCGTCCCGGATGGGATTTCTCTTTACTTCTGCTTTCATCCATCACGCAAGCAGCATGGCGTACTGGGCCAAACCAAATCTGGAACACACGAAATTTCACCGAGCCAAACGTTGTCAGCCGGGAGCAATTAGATATAAACGTTACTCTACACCAGGCTACCAACCCCAACCAGCCACTCCCTTCATTCGTCAAGGCCGTAAAACACGCCCAGGCGGTCAAACGAGCTGCCGCTCTGCCCCCAGAACCCCTTGAGCGAGTAGTTTCCGGCCGGGGCCTCTGTCCACAGCGTCACCGAGTTGGAGGGCAACGTGTGGCCAAGTACCTTGCTCTTGCCCGCGGCCGTGACCACCTTGATGGAGCTGATGAGGAGCACGGGGAACTCGGAAAAGAGGCCGGCCGTCATCTGCACCGACACTATGCGATCATTGTCCTCCACCTCAAAGACGTGGTGAGACTGCGCGGGGGCAGCACCCTTTTCCTCTGTCGGGGCCACGCCCTTGTCGCTCATGCGGACCACCGCCGTCGACCCGTTTCTGAACGTGAGACGGTACCCCACCATGTACTCGTTCTTCTCCTGCGTGTGGTTCCACATCTCAATCTTCTTCACCACGTGCTTGGTGGTGAGGCCGCCCTGCGTCAGGTCGAAAAAGGTCTTGGGTGGCTGATGGGTGCCGTGGTCGCCGGCCCAGCCAGCCATGACGAAGTGGGTGGCCTTGCCGTCCCTCTGCGCCTCGTCGTGGTGCTGCCTGAGCGCCGAGGGGAGGCTGCCCGGCTCGTTGTAAAGGCTTCCGCGAGCGAGCAGCCCGGGCGCCGAGGAGGTCGGCGGCTTCTGGGCCGGCACGGGCGTCACGATGGGCAGCAGCTTCCGGAAGATGGAGGGGTTCAGGAAGCCCGCGTCGCGGCTGTTGTCGAGAGCCAGCGACGGATTCTCAATCACGGCGTCGACCTCCTTGACAATCTTGATCATCTCGAGCCGGCAGTCCTTGCGGGCCTTTTCCAGCCCGTGGTCGTCCGGCTCGTAGGGCACGCCGGCATTGTCCGGGTAGTCAAAGTCCTGCGACGTCTGCGGTTGGGACCCCTGGGAGGAATGGCTCCCGGCGGGCGAGTGCAGCAGCTTGACGAGCTCGAGCACCCTGTCGACGCTGTCGTCTGAGTGGTCGCGCGCCGTCTGGACCACGTCCTCGATGAAGTGTCTGCGCTCGCCCCTCCGCCCGTGCCCGCTGCCGTTGCCGTTGCCGTTGCCGTTGTTGTCCCTGCGCGGCGGCTTGGCTCGCGGCGGGACGGCCTTTTGCAACGTGACGAGGCCCAGCTCAAAGTCGCTGGCGTCTGCAAAGCAACCGCAGTCAGCTTTGCTTTCCCCAACAAACGTAGTTTTCGCAGCTTGCAAACAGACTCACCGACGTGAAGCTTTTTCCAGATGTTCTTGTACGACATCATGGAGTCGAGCAGGTCGTTGGTGTACAGGCTGGCAATGTCGTAGTCCAGCACCGACGGCTTCGGCTGCTCCAGCTGGAAGCTGCGCAGGCTGTCGTACTTGGTGATGATGGCGCTGGGCCAACGTCAGTCGGTGCCTTCCCACAGTTCTATTCTCAAACAGCGTGGGACGGGGCTTAGCTTACTGCGTCCTCTGGGGACATCTCGCCACGTTGTTGGGGAAGGCGGCCGCCACCCTGGTCAGCGACTCGATCGACCACAGCTCGTGCGGCTCCTTGATGTCACCCCCGCCGTTCCAGTTGACCGTGATGGTCGTCTCCGAGTTCTGCACCGTCTTTTGCTTGTCGATGCCCAGGCTGGCGTTCAGGCTGCCCCCCGCGGCGGCGCCCTGGCCAAAGTGCGCCTCGAGCGACGCCTTGATGTCGCGCACGCTCGACGAGTCCGTCACCTTGATGGACACCAGGGCGTCGAGCTCGCCTCCTTCGATGAAGCCCGAGATGAAGGAGTCGCCGTACACCTTCATGAACTTGCTCGTGTCGGAGACGCCCTTGATGGCGTTGAACTTGGTCACGTCCTCGGCCATGATGGTCTGGTTGACCACGCGCACCTGCACGAAAAAGTTGATGGAGCTCTCCTTGAACTTGTTGGCGTCGACAAAGGACCCGGCCAAGCCGCCGCCCGCTGTGGCCGTCTTGATGCTCAGCGCGGCCGAGACGTTCATGGCGTCGGTAATGTCCGACAGCTTGTCCACGTGGCGGGTGCAGTAGGTGACGATCTGGCTGACCTGCTTGGTGTCGCTCTGGTAGTGGTCGCCGCCGGCGGCCGCCTCGTCGAACACGACGGCGTCGTTCATCATGATCTCGTGCGTGTACGAGTTGAAGCTATTCGCCAGGTTAGCGGGGGAGTCGACGCAAGTGTTTGGGGCCACGCGGCGGTCTCTGACCCTTGGCCGATTCGCATGGCCGTGTGGTACGGCGCCAGATTCAAGGCCATCTTTGTCAAAAAGTCTGGATGGTGGTGACCCGAGCAGCTATGTGATCAAAGGTGAACGACCGCCTTCATGTAGCGGTCCAAGGATACAGCTAGAACGTGCAGATCCAACGCTGATGGACGAGACATGTCCCTCATTCATATGTTTGCATCTGCTGCCGTGATTTCTTCGGGCAGGCGAGGTGTAGTCATGGCTGCCGCGCACAACGAGCCGACGGGACAACATGGTGGCCAACGTTGCGTTGCGTTTCGTATGTCAAGTCGACGTTGAATTTACTAGCTGGACCCCCCCTTTTCGCTAGTCGCATTGGCGGGAATCACTACCCTCTTGATAGATCGCGGCAGGGCGCCAATTAGCCCTGCAGCCTGCTCGTGCCCATGCCCATGACCCTGCATGCTCTCCGATGGTGTAATGGTGCCGAAAGTGGAACATCAGGGAGCGCCGTGTCAGCCGCGCCCCAGACGAAACGAGTCACACGCCCGCCGGCCACAGCCCTGCTTCGTCTGAATCCAGCAAGTAGCGGCTGGCCGAAGAAAGCTGTGTGGGTTAGCCGCTAGGCCGCACCCTGCATCTCACCGTTGGCGGCTGTCCCCCTACATTGCTAGCCCCTTCAGCTCCCTACCGAAACGCCTCGTTGCGTGCCGCTGCCGAGAATGCCCATGTGACGTGTCGGACCCTTGCATCTCCAGCTTTGCGACCGATCGCTAGTTGCAGCAGGGCCAGCAGTTTTCGTTGCTCCGCTTCTGGCCTTTGGAGCTTCACGGTTCAGAACTCATAGCTCCATGGCGCGGAGCTACCGACCTGAAGCTCCAACGAGTGCAAGTGGTGCAAGTGTGTAAGTGCGGGTGGAATGTAATCATTTCTCTCCCTCTTCCCCGGAGGCAAACCACTCCCTCTCCACGGTTTAAGAAAACCAGACCTCGGTCGATTCCCGCTTGCCTCGCGTGGAATTGAGGTAGCATTTCTCAGCCGCCACGTCTCGGTTGAAACACGACCAACAATCCTCCGTCAAGCGCTCGTCTCTCCATTCCCCCAGGTCCGTGTGGTTTCTGCCAAGTGCATCATCTTTGACAATGGCAACTGCGACTCAGTCCCAGGCACCTTCGCCATGGCCCAAGCCCCGAGCCATAACAAACAAGTCCGTCCTTGACCACTCAGACCTCTCCGAGGGAAAGGGAACCAACTCCATCAACGTCTTTGGCCACTATGCCTACCAGCAGATGGGCTACATGACTGCCGAGGAACTGCACGCGCTTCTGACCAGCGGGCGATCCGGCCTCGTTGTCAAAGTCGTCGACTGCCAAGGTACGCGCTAGCTTTCCCACACCTGGTCCTGAATTCCTGATCATCCAGAATACTAATGACCGGGCGCAGACAAAATCAAGATGACCAAGAAAATCATCAACGCCGTCGAGTTTGATATCAAGGACAATGTGGACAGCTACAACGAGCCGGCGTTCAAAGCGCGTCGGGACAATGCGCAAAAGTACCAAGCCGCAGATCTGTTCCCCACGCGCGCGGAGAAGCTGCCCGATGCCGTCGTCTTCGTCTGCGACATGGGCATGGCGCGATCGCACATCACCGCGTACTGGTACGCCAGGCACCTCATACGGACTTTTAACCCGCCAGTATCGGAGACGACGGGCCAGCTTGCTACCAAGACGAGAATCTACGTGCTTGAGGGGGGGCTCAAGAGCGTCCAGGGCCTGAGCGCGGAGAAACAAAACGCGATCCGTGAGTGGCTGCGCGTGAACTGGCTCATGGTGCATTTACGCATGTCTTCATTTCTGGTTTGCTGACAATGTTTGGTGGTAGTGGTGGCTCCGACGGCTACCAGCACGACGAGACAGGTTGTCCCGAGCGGCCCAGCCAAAACGGAATCCAGTGTGCGAGGTGTTAGGCCCAAAAAGTAGGCGGTTGGTGAGAACAGGGAACAGGTGGATGAATGGACGGGCACGTGGCAACAAGTATCCAGAGTCGATGGTCGGGGTGGAGGAAATTGTGGGAAGCGTCGGGGTGTCGAGAGATATCGCCTGGTGATTCGATTTGACGTTGGCCCGATTATGGCCTAGCCGTGAGCCTGCATGAGCTACAGGAACGTAGACAGAAAGTGGGAAAGGAGCTCTGCGGAGTAAACGACAATGCCTCGATAGGGTCAAGCTGATTCGGCCTTCTGTATCCGGCGCCGTCGCAACCCTGAGCGATGCGAAATCCCGATGTGAAGAATCCCATGTTTTGTCGAGACCATGCTACCTTCCCACCATTCCGCCACATACACACTTCTCACTTCTCGACGCAAGCATCAAACCATGCCCACGCCCGGGCGTTTGAACCCCTGGAGGCCAACCATGCCAAAGATCCATCAGCATTTGCAAGGGAGCGGCATCTCCGCGCAGCGTCTTCGATAGTCGCGGGCGACTCATTCCCAAAAGAGTCGTTCAGCTTGCCAAATTCCCATAACCGGTCGCAAGGGCCCAGCTAGCGACCTACACCCCTCAAGCCTGGACGCGTGGTTCGTCCCGCAGCCGTGCAGCTCACCCCGCTAACCTAGCGCATCTGGTGACGCGTCGCGAAAATGGACTGAAGCTAACCAGCGAAAATGGGCTGAAGCTAACCAACTAGGGGTATTCCGGCTCGGTCCGGGAAGAGCCAGGGCGAGGCGAGACGTGGCGTGGCCCTTGGACTAACTTCAGCCTTGGAACGCGGAGTTGGTCTAGTTGCAAACTATTTGAAGCTTTGAACCCACTTGATCTGCCGTGGACTCCGAACCCTTGTCGCAGGGATGTTTCTTGCTTCCGGAAGTGGCATTACTGGTCTTGTCTTGGTCCAGATTGTTCCACGCTAATTTGGGGGACCTTCGTTGAAGGGCCAAGGGGGTGTTGGCTGATTCTAGCAAGAGCCGCAAGAACCGTACGGGGGGGGTTTTTTTTTCGAAACGATATTGGAGACCACTAGGCAGCTTGGCATGAGCAGCGCTGCGTATCATCCCCAGACTGAATTTCGCATAGTGAAATCCCGTCGTTCCGGGTTGAAATAGACGTTTCCTCTCGCATGCCTCTTACGTCTGACCTTCCCTTGTCCATTCACGCCTGATCGAATCGACGTGTCCTCTGTGCTTTCCGTCTCGTCCGGCTCCAAACGTTGCAATGCTAAGTCAAGCGAGGCGTAAGTCATGTCCGAAACATCCCTTTTGGCTCGACCGAGCACTAAGTTCCGCATGGCACCCAGTGTACCAGCTCGACTCAGCCGGGCTGGCCATGAAGCCCAAGCTCGACCACTTTTCTGTCCGATCACCGTCTGTCACATCTGAAGACGCCCCTCCCGCAAGCGTCATCCACGACGTTCTAGAGAATGAGGGCACTGTGATATCTCACGGCGATATACCAGCCAGGAGACGGCATGTATCAGGCGCACTGTCTACAATTTCTAGGCGCGAAATATCATTCTCCTCTTACACCCCTCAGCTGTATGACACTCTGGCCATCTGGAAGCACGACGCCAGGCCGGAAGCAGCCGCTGGGCTCCCGGTCGAGCTTGAAACCCACACAAAGAAGGCCTTGGACCGCTATGTGCGTCTTGTAGGTCAGCCTATGGACTTCAAGCGTGCCGTCACGTCCGAGGAGTTCCTGGCCATGGTGACCAACGAGAGGCTCCGATATATGCCCAACCAAGGCAGCCGACTCGATAAGATGCTCAAGAAAGCTGAAGGCTTTGCCACAAAATTTGACAAAATCATCATGACCATGAAACTCATTGACATGTCCACGTCTGAGAGCTCCGCATTGGTCCTCTCCTCATGCAAAAGATTATTGAGCGTAAGTAAGACTGCAGCGTCTGCGAGCAAGTCCGGACAGGGTTCTCCCCGAGCTGGAAAGAATGCCGGGACTAATGAGGTGGCAAACACACAGTTCGCGCAGAAATATACAATTGCAATTGAGAGATTCTTCTCGGTCCTCGAGGAAGCCACCGCCATCATCCTACGCATGGCGACGAAACTAGACGACGATTCATGCTCCGAAAAGATGTCTTCCATCTTTCAGTCGGCCTTGTCCATGATTGTGGACATTGTCGTAGACGTTACTGCCTCAATCTGCAGCCACCGACAGGGTAACTCCCGCCCCAACAATGTCTTGATCGACAGTCCATCTCGCTAACCCCGGAGCAGTTGGTAGCGACAAGACAGTGATTGCGCAGTTCGAGGCGAGGTTCGAGGTCATCCTGACCAGACTGGTTCAACTCAAGGCAGAGTTTCAGCTGCAGACGCTCAATCGCTGGCTGGAAATCCGCGGGTCAACAGAGTCTCTGCTGTTGATCTTGCGCGGCTTCGACGAGTTCGGGCTAGACACATGCCCGCCGGCCTACCTGGACATTCTCGTCAGGATCTGTCTCTCCCTCCAACCCCATGCCGATGATGCGCAATCGCTGAGATGGTTTCGCTTGCTCTGGGGCTCGCTTGAGAAGCATCGCCACGAGTGCGACATAAGCACCGAGCAGCTGTTCGAGGTGTACCAGGAATACATTGTCGTCCTGGGCGCCCACGAAGAGTTTGGCGAGCGACTGCGACTGGCTGAAAGCTTCCGCGCCCTGATACTCTCAGACTTTGGCACTACCCATCACTTGTATGTCCGCGCCAGCATCGAGTTGGCCAAGATTCTGGAGCTCGAGTCCTTGCGATACAACGAAGCAGTGGCTATTTACGAGGAACTCTGCCGCTGCGACCTCCACCTCTACGAAGACCGCGAGGCCATCACCGCCCTCATTGAGATTGCCAAGTACCGTCTCACGCTGCTGTTTGAGAGTCATCCTGAGCTTGGACACCGGGCAGAGACTCTCTTGATTGAAGCCTTTGCCTCTTTAAAGCTGCAGTTTCCTTGCTCCCATGAAAAGGTTCTCGTAGCGTTGACTCGCATCATCGAGTACCACCGTAAACAGAAGCGACGAGAAAACATAACCGCCGCCATCAAGATCATCGAAGAATACACTGTGAGTCTCCTTGTCGAAGAACGCAATGAAGTCGTCCTGTTCGACATTTCTCGAAGCATCGCCAAGATGTACCGTGAGCTTTCCTCGGTGGAGCATGGCATCAAGCTCATCCAGATGATCAAGGAAGAAGTGACGCTGGGTGGGATCCTCTGCTCCGAGGGGCATATGGGATTCAAACACGATCAGCTCATCCAACTCGACCGACGCTGTTTCGTCTTCATCCATGCTCTGGAGCAACTCCTTTGCGGCTACGAGCGGGAAAAGATGCTGGATGAAATCATTCGAGAAGTCTACACCGAGACGTGTCTGTATGAGTCCTGGTCCGTCTCGGTGAGGCAGCGTCGACGGCCCATCTGGGTCCGACTGGCGGCAGGTGCTCGACTCCTTTCCTTCCTTGAGCTCAAGGGGCGAGAGAACGAGGCCCGCGGGCTTCGATCCGAAATGTGGGAAATGTTCAAGGACTTTTGTCCCGCCTCGCTGGCTTCTGATTCCATCTGGCAGCTTTTCGAACTGAGCCTCGCCAACGTGACCAAGAAGGTTGTCTCACTCGCCTTGCTAGAGTCTCTGGTCAAAGTCAGTCTCGAAGTCTTCCCGACGAGAAACTTTGACCTTTCTCTGCAGTTCCTGCACTGGTCGCGAGTCTACTTCAAACAGTTGACAAAGACGGAGCACTCCAGGGTCGTTGAGCTGGCGTTCAAGATTTCCGGATACTTTTCACGCAAAGTCCAGGTCGAGGACGACAAAACCCTCGCGGAGCTGCAGAGAATATCATCCGAGATTCTAGTCGACGTGTTAAAGGTTGGACACCTCGACATCAATTTCGGCAGCATTCCTCTGGATCAATTGAACGTAATTATCCGGCTTCTTGGCGAGCGAAAGAACTTTTCCATGCTCGAGGTAAGTAAAAGCAACTTCTGAACCACAACGAGCCTTTGGAAAGGAAACCATGCTGACCCCCGTTTGCAGCAAGTTTTGCAATACCTCTGGGACACCCGCATGAGTCGCACCTGGAGCGGATCGGCCACCGTTGCAACTGGAAGACGTCTGTGCGAAGTCAAGTTTGCCGCAGGACACCAGGCAGCCGCGATTGCCTTGATTGAGAGCATTTGCTACAATTTGCGTGACGTGTATGGTGCTCTGCATAAACTCACCGTCGAGTGCGAAACCCTCCGAGCCAGCTTCCACAACACGTGCGGCAACCATAGAGCGGCCCGCGACATCCACGTCCACCTGCTCGAGGAAATTGCGGGAATGAAATCCGACGCCGTCAGTGGCCGTGAGGACCTCATGGAGTTGGCCATGGACCAAGCTAGGAGACTAAAGTGGGCTTGCCACCAGAAGGGAGGCGAAGATGACAAGGAGGACTCTTTTTACTTGTCGCTGCTTTCTAGTGCTGAAAAGTCTCTAGGTCACAGCTCACATAAAGGCTCGGTAGAGCTGCGTGATGTCATGGTCAATGGCGGAGAGAAGAGAGAGACCAAGTGGAAAATGCCAGAGGACTGGGCCTTGCCAATCAAGGAGAAGATGTAATGGGTTGGGCTCAATGACTTTCTCTCTTTTTTTTCTTCCATTTGTTATTGCTATATAATGAAAATATGGTTTATATGTAAGAATCTTTGTCTGCCAAGTTAGCACGTTGCTACCGGGGTTTAGGTCGGGATGCCGATTGACTCACAGCTATACATGGTAAATCCAGAGCATATCGTGCAAATTTTCAGAATGACATTTTCGATTTCAGCAGCCAGAATAGCAGCACAAGTGGAATATATCTTAGCTCGTAGAGGAACGAGGATGCATCTTGTCAAAGCTGGCATTTTGAGCGCCATTCCTGGAAATGCTCAATGACAATGGTCAATTCTAAGAATCTCGACGTGCTGCGGCGGGAAGTTTATTTATGAAGGAGTCGATGGTACTTGTCGAGCTCGTATGGACTTTGGCGAAACGAGTTGAACTTGTTGCCCCATAGGTGAGCTTTGCGGTTCCATTCCAGTCTTCAGGACAAGCCCACCCAAGCGGATATAATTGCGTAAGGAAAGTTAGCAGATGGAATGGCGGAGGACAGCAATATCAGAATAAAGGTTTTTTCAAAACTAGATGCATAATCTTGTTGAATAAACCTGGGCCTCGTTCTTGGCACTAGAAAGTCGAAACGAAAGATGCAACGGGAAAGATTGGGTGACGATGTGGCTGTTCATGGTTGCGCTTAATCACGTGGCGTTGCACAGTGAGGCTTCGTTGCTCGTGTGGCCAATCAGACAGCGATGAGCCGTTTGATGTCTCCTTTCGATACAGTAGGTCCTGACTTGAGCGGCACTGTATTGTGCACGGCGCGGCGCATTGACGGCAGCGTGAATGCTCTCTAGCCAACAGATGGCCTAAATTCACGCCTCACGCCTCAAGCCTCAGACTACAGGCAGGGCAGGGCAGAGGCAGTCACCAGACCGCTTTGGTCTGGTGCTTCCTGCCCCGAGCCTTTCGCTGGTCAGGCTCACTCCCTTCTACTCAACTTGGATGTAGAAATCCACTCTAGCAAAGCGAGGCCGGCAATCACAACTCGATTTACGTCCGCTGGTTGCAATGGGAACTCGTGGCTTAAAAGTATTTCGCTTTCGCGGCCGCTACTATGCCTACTACGTCCAATACGACAGCTATTATGAAGGGCTTGGTGCCACCATCGTCATGAGCATTCCCGAGGATCCTGCAGAATACCGTGGTACGCTGGGCCGTTGGTCTTTCACTTATTCACGCTGACGTTGTTTAATTCGCAGAATGGCTCGAGTCAATGCGAGCCTACTATGCAGACATTGAATTCCAGCTTGAAAAAAGCGCGAACCTGATTCAAAAGGACGTCGTGCTCGACGAGGATGTTACGACTGACCTGGGCCTTCACGAGTTCCCTACATCATTTCCGGTCCTAGACTCGGACTTTGGCTTCATCGAAAACGTTTACATAATCAACCTTGATCGTGAAATTCTGACCATGAACTACGGCATCCACTGGAAGTTGGATAATATTCCACGGGCCGACAATCTGTGGCTCCGCGCAATCCGGGAGAGCATCTACGACTACATGCCAACAGTATCTCTGGAGCTTTGCCCAGAAGAGCATTTGGCATCACCAGCTTTGCCGCTGCCCAAGCCGGACAAGGCACTTGAGTATGAGTTTCGCGTTGTGTCTCCAAGGACAGACATTCGAAACGCTCGACATGCTTTCCTAACCCATGTTCTGGCCCAGGTACATATCAAGTATGGCCGTTGTTCCCTTGCACAATTCGGTACCGAATGGAGTCCGGATTCTTTTCCCTTTCGCGAGCTGGCATTTTCGCTCGTGTCGATCGCTTCTGGAAAGGCTGACTTCTGGCCTCAAGAAAAGTTTAGTCTTGGAAGGAATAGGAGGTGCTCGCCTGGATGGTTTTATGAACGAACAATCTACGGTGACGATGATGGTCTGCTGTTGGAGTTTGGCTTTCCAGCTCATCTGCCAGAGGAAACACCAGGGGTATCCCCCGAGTCGACACTGTACTGGCTTGAAGACGATGTTCTTGTCAGTCTCACCCTTGTGGTTGATGGCAAGGCCATCACCGAGGCTGCTGACTTTGGCCTTGGTCGTCAGTGCCAGAGGCGGCGCCCATTTTACATGGTCGTCATGTCGCTTTTCGAAATAGCCCTTGCTGAAGTTGCTCTCCAATCCGAAGACGAAGACGACGAACCGTTCATTCGAGTCACTAGGCCGCTTCAGCTGTCCATTCTCCAGGCCCGCAACACCCTGAGCTCACATCCGCGGGAGCGGCCGGAACTAGTGCCAGGCGCTCGTAGTTATCCTCACACCGTTGACCTCTTGCGAAGGACAGGTTCCACGGGGTCCGCAAAACGGCTTGGCGAACTGTGGCCCGGGCTCTGCGCAATGGTGGACTTTTTTGAAGTCCTTGGTAATCGTCGCGCGGCAGCCAAATCGTCGGGGATTTTCCCTGCTGAGATTTGGGAGAGAATCATCCTGTTTACCGACTACTCAACCTGGAAAGCGTGTTCGGTCGCGTCACCGGACCTTCGCCTTTGCTGCCTCCGCGAGTACAGAGTCGATGATGAAACTGCAATAATAGGAAGGCCGTATGCGGGCAACAGGTTCCTGCGTTCTGGACAAAGAGAACAATTGCTGTCGTTCAATGTTGAAAACTTGGACCTTGGCGGCCATTGCCTAAAGATGATGGCCCATCAGAATTCTCGTAATTTCTCGGGTGTGCGATTAGGAGACTGGGTGCCAGTTATCAGTGGCCGGCGAAAGGCAGCAATGACAGGTGTGCCTATCTCGTTTTTTCCTGCCGAGCGAACTATTGAAGACGGCAGCAGCAGTAGTTTTGGCCGCGATGGGGAAGATGCCGAGTAATTTGAAGACACAGAAACCAGCGGTGGCATCAACCTCAAGACATGTGGGCAACCAGTGTTTGTTGACTGAGAAGCGAGCTGTGCTTTGGTGTCTGGCCAAGCTTCAGGCCTGTCGTGGACAATATAGCTTAGGAAGTTTTTTACGGGCTAAATAAAAAAGACCGCATGTTGTTTTCGTGGCAAATGGCGCAGAAGAATTGCTGGTCTTTCAGACAGCATGTCATAGACGGGTGTTTCGATATGCTCACGACTTTAAAGTCGAGACTGTCGAGCCGCTGCATTCGCTATTCTGGATCGATCAATGCAAGATACCAGATTCATGCTCGCGACCTCTGTGACAGTGGGCAAAAAGACCCTTCCCGAAGCCTTTTGCCTAGATTTATTCCGAGCTCTGGCCTATGCAACTATCACACCGTGGTACAGGGAAAGACGTTTGTTGCTATCCGGTGCATCGAGCGTTTCAGGGCTGCTGAAGAGAGTCTCACCGCGGCGATTGACCTGCACGCCAGCTAGGGTAAACACGGGACCGGTGCTCACGATGCCCATCTGACTTGGTGCCATGGCCGACGAGGGGTGTGAGGTCCTACGCCTCAATGTATTAACCACCGTTGAAGTGTGGCGCATCGAGGCTGTAAAGACGAGCTTCGTTGCTTGAACAGTATAGTGCGAGCTTATAGGCAAGTCTCCACCAATCATCAGGATAACGCCGTGAGAACGGTAGAAACGCGGGCTGATGCAGGGCTGATGCAGCATACCTAGATATCAAGGGACAAGGGCCGCTACAGTCGCCTCAAATGAGCTCGGTACATGACCCGTCGTACGAGAGCACTTGGCCTCGAGGGCGAGTCGGCAGGATGTAACGGGTTGAGAATCCTTGGCCATGACGAGGCTGCAACGCCCTATACGTGAACCTGAAACGGCCAAGCTAGAAGGTCAGGAGGTGTCTGGTTTTAGGGACCAAGGCTGGGGGGACCTTGGAGCTCGCTGCCACACTACTTCGGGGCCACACTACTCCGGGGAGCCACGGCAGGAGCGATTGAAGGCCTGAGAACACGCCCCGGAAAGGATGCCAATAGTAGTACGGGCCAAGCACAACAGGTCGCATTCAGGCGCAACGGGCTCCGGGCTGATGCTGGACGCTGGATGATCCGGCGGTGCGTAACTGCTTTCCCGGGCTGCAGTCCCAGGTCGTCCGTCTGGTCGACGTCGCCCGGGGTCCCGTCTTGTTTTGATTTTCGCGGTCGAAGAAACGGCCTGCATCGCGTGCCCAAGCGGATCCCGCGGCCGTAAGGCACCGTGCGACCACGCCGGGATATTTCGATGGCCGTATTGCCGGGGCCGCGTCGCGTCGGATAGTCGACCGCACTGCATGGCCATGGGGAGCGCGGTCCGCTGGTTGGTGCGCAACTGGGCAGTTTCACCTGGCAGGCGTCGTGGTGGCCCGTTACTTGTCGACATAACCACCAGCATCGGGGCGTCCACGGCGCCGTGTGTTCCGTCACGCCCCCGATTGTCGCGGTCGCGTTGTTCACGGCCCGCTGCGACTCTGCGGCCGACCTGCCGTTGCCGAGACCGCATGCCGAAGCCGGGCCGGATTCGCTTCTGCGCTAACCAAGTGCAGGGGCCGCGGCCGGCAACCGCGGTCTCTGACTACAGCCGCTGAGGCTGGCATCCGCCGAGTATTGAACAGGGAAGACCATGCGGCGGGTGCTGGGCAGCCATTCACACCGACCATCGGGCGGATCAAACGATGCTCGGGGCCGCCTGCATCCCAAGCTCTTCCGACCCGACTGTCCAGCACAAACCCGCTCAACAGTCATAGCTGAAACCTGGCGGGAAGCCGTCGCTGTATTGAACCTACCGAGGAAGGAGGAAACTGCCCTGCAAGCAGTAAAGTTCCGCCGCCATGCTGACGTGCTTGCTCCCTGCTGGCGGATTCGGATTCTCTCGTCCACTCTACGCAGCGCTCGGTCGTGATTTCGCGTCCTGCTGCGGACCTTGCGGCCCGATCAAATCACACATCCGGCGCGCGCAAGTCCAGCTTCAACCACGGTCGAGTGTTCTTATGCCATACGAGGGGACGACGCCATGAGGAGGCCGCTTGCGTATCCTGCCGCCGGCGTAGTCGCCCGGGACGAGACTGAGCCTTCGGACCCCCCCGTGCGACCAGGAGAGGGCTGCGTGTCGAGGCCAGGATTTGTAACGGGCAAAGACCCTCTCCGCCGGCTGAAGGATTTGCCCAAGTGACGTTACACGGTTTGCTGCCGACGGTGCGCTTCTCGAATCCCTCGGCAATGACGTCTATACAATGCACATAATATACATGATGAGATACAACAAAGATTGGGCCAAAAATCCACAAAGCATACATCTTCCGCCCCGTTCGCCGATATAAACCAATCTGCAGATCGCGCTAGTTGAACTATGTATCCTGATTGTACTCCAACGCCCATATGCATGCCCAACATCCCCCCCCCCCCCCCCCCCCCCCCCACCCCCCTATTTTCTTTCCACCCCGGCTCCCCGTCAAACGGCTTCGCCCCTTAGCCCTGCTTGCTTTCGGGCACCTCGGGCAGGGACATGGTGTCTTGCAGGGTCAGCGTCTTGCACGAGCGCAGCTGGTCGACGCCGTCGCTCCTCGCGGCGTCCCTGATGCATTTCCACAGGCGGGTGTCGGGCCTGGCGTCGAAGTCGGCCTCGTGAATGTCCCAGGGCTTGGGCGCGGGGGTGAAGTGGATGCTGCGCACGGGCACGACCCTGGCGCCGGAGCAGCCGTAGTTCTTGGGCCAGACCGAGTTGTACAGCGGCATGATGCTGCACTGGAACTCGGGGCGGAGGGGCCGGTAGCCGTCGTACAGGTAGCCGCAGATGCAGTTGAGCAGCTCCTGCTCGGACTGGTCCCAGCGGCCGCTGAAGCACGAGGCGTGCTTGTCGTAGAGCAGCTCGGCGGCCGAGATGTGGAAGTAGCGCGAGGGCCGGAGCAGGATCATGCCGCCGTTGAGGCGGGAGCGGTCGTGGCAGTTGCCGTACTGGTCGGGGGCGCCGACGATGGTGGCCCGCGGGTCGGCGTCGGCAAAGATGCGGTCGAGGTCCCGGACGATGATGGAGTCGGCGTCGACGATGAGCACGCGCGGGTACAGGTCGAAGCCCCACGAGTGGACCTTGTTCAGGGCGGCCAGCCAGGTGGGCCGCGTCTCCATGAACTCGGGCTTCTCGATGGCGGCGAGGGCCTGGAACCTCAGGGGCACGACCTTGTTGAGCTCGGGGCCGTCGAGGGCGGCGCAGTCGGGCAGGTGGGCAAAGGGGTTGGGGCGGGCGCGCCAGCGGTACATGTCCTCGACGGTGGTGAGGTTGGCGTCGATGTAGGTGACGTGGACGCAGGTCCGGTTGCGCAGGGCCTCGGGCTGGGCCAGGACGTTGCGGACGATGGAGGCGTACGCGGCCAGGGCCCCGGTGCAGTGGGCGTCGGGCGTGACGTGGATCAGGAGGGGGTACAGGCAGCCGGGCACGCGGGCCGCGCGGTTTCTCGCGCTGGGCCGGATGCTGAAGTGCTTGCCGAGGGAGCCGTCGCCCTTTTCGCTCTCGGCGGTCGGCGGCGGCGGCCGGTCGGCATCTGGGAGGGGGGGGTCGGCGGCCGGGTCGGAGAAGTGCTCGGGGGCGAGGGCGTCGTGGTCGTGGTCGTGGTCGACCGCTGCTGCTGCTGCTTCTGACGACGATGATGATCCCGGCGTGAAGGAGGATGGGTTGTTGTGCGCAAAGACTGTCGACACCAGCTCGTTGGGTCTCGGGGTGCTGGTCCAGAGATAGGTCGAGCTCAGGATGGCCAAGGCCAGGACGGCGAGGAGCAGCAGGCCGCCGCGGGGAAGAGCGACCCGACCCTGATGACCCATGGAGGAAAGAGACGGCGTCCACATGAAGGAGCCTCGGTGCAGGCAGGACGCGGGGGACAGAAGAATCGGGTCGCAATCGGGAGTCGATCGACAGACAAGAGGGGAGGGGGGGGGGAGGATGGGCGGATGGACGGGTGGAAGTTGCTCCAAAGACGACGGAAAAGGTAGCAAAGAAAATGGGGGGGGGGGGGGGGGAAATTAAACAATGGAAAACAGAATAGGAAAAAAAAAAAAATACCCCCCCGAACAAATGCAAGATGAAGACGGAGCAAGCGAAATTAAAGATTCAACAAATGGCACGCCTGAGGTGGGCGTCAGCCAGCGGCCACCAACTTTGTCGGTGTCGGCGTCGGCGTCGGCTGGCTGGCTGTGCTGCCCTCAAGATCCCCCCCCAACCCTGATCCGGCCCTGGGGAGCTGGGAGCGTGGGGCGTAGAGCGTGGGGTTTGCCTGCTGCTGCCCGACACCACACCGCCCGACTGGAGTCATCAAGGCGTCACCGTGTGCACTCTGGCTGTCAGCACGGCGCGCCGCGCGCACTGAGCCCCGGAAAGTTGATGTTTGCAGCTGCGCTTTTGCAGCCAGCCAGCCGCCACCATTGATCGCCACCATTGACTGCCACCATTGACTGCCACCATTGATAGAGCCACATCCCGTCCCACGCCCACCCACTGCTATCGCGCTACCTGCTCTTCCATACTCCCTGCACCGTGCCGCTAGGTACCTAGGGTAACTGCTCCAATCAATGTCACCGGGGGCATTGTGCGCTCTGAACAAGACCCCCCCCCCCCCCCCCCCCGCCCAGGCGCATGATAAATGCCCGTGGGGATTGATCAGCCTGAGCTATGTATAATACCTCATTCTTCACTGCTGCAGCCCCTGGCGAACCCGTGCCGTGTACGTAGCATATAGATTCACAGATTACGGCAACTCCACAGTGCGGATACTGCGCCTTGGCAACATGAACTCAACCAACTGCGCACACCGGCCCTGCGGCCCGGATGGAAAGAATTGATGGCTTGGAAAAGAGGCGCTGGGCTGATTGCAGCTGCTACGCCAGCTCGCAAAGGTACGAGCCCGGGGGTCCGAGCCTGCCTCGTCCCAGACAAAAAAGGAAAAAGGCCAAACAGGAGGCTATCTATCCACCACACGCTAGTGCCAGCCCGTGCGGCCCAGCTCAAACACAAGACGCCCCGAGACGCCGGGATCGACGGCCCCCCCTTCTTCCCCCAGCGGCAACGCAAGGGGCCCCAGGACTCGAGTCGCTCAATTCGCCGCTCGACTCGTCGCGGCGGTGGCCGTGGAGCCAGGGGCTGGTGCTTCTCCTGCTTCTCCTGCAGCTCCTGCTTCTCCTGCTGCTCCCTCGGTATCCAAACCCAACAAACCCCGTCAGCTGGCGGGTGGCGACATCTGTTGGCGCAACCTTACGGCCAGGCCGCCAGGGGCACTGCACTTGCGAATGCCCCGCTAGCGCCTGGATCCTCAAAGAGATTTGACGCCGCCAGGGTGGGCTTGCGCTGACGAATGTCGCAGAAGGCTGCATCTTTGCAAGACGCCAGGCATGTATCAGAGACCGGAAAGACAAGGGGTCCGGGGCTGCATTCTTCCGGCACCACTTTTCGCAAGGTGGGCGCGCAGCAGCAGCAACCAATCAGGGCGTGCTTCAGTGGCGCCGGCTACGAGTTCCATCATCCCATGCTCATTCATCTTCAGCTGCTGGCAACTTGCGTTTTGCCCACTCCAGCATCCCGCGACACCAGCCAGCAGCACGGCCAGCACGGCCAGCCAGACGCAACACCACTCCGTCCCGACACCCAAAACAACAACCAGCGTCCAGGGAAGGGGGTCGGGAGGCGAGCCGGGACTGGGGAGTCGGCACGATAGCCCCCCCTTCCTGCCGGCTTCTCCCTTTCAGGGGCTGCTGCTGGATCCTGCGATCCTGCGATCCTGCGATCCTGCGATGCCAGCGCGGAGCGCCCCGTACGCACCGCCGATTCCTCCGTCCTTGCTGCCGCCCATCCCTCTCCTCTGCCCTTTTTCCTCTGCCCTCTGCCCTCTATCCCCGGTCCGGTCATCATCGATGCTTCAGCCCCCCCGGACCAGTCTCAGTCCTCGCTGCCATGTGGGGGCCATATCATCTGGCCAAGTTGGCCCCCCCTACTCCGTACTCCGTACTCGCGCGAGTTTCAGCCAGCCAGCCAGCCAGCCAGCTTCGCGTGCGACACAACATGTCAGCTCCGCACCACCTGGTTTGCGAGAAGCCTCCCCCCCCCCCCCCCTCGCGGCTGGCAGATCAGATGCTTGCTGGAAACCCTCTCCGCCCACCACCATTCACCGGCAAGCTGGCGACAAATAACCACCACGCGTGGAAAAGGGGTCGCCGTTGCGTTCCCGCCGCATCAGGTTTGCCAGGAGCGTACGGGTTTACGCAGCACATTGGCTGCAACGGCCGCCAGGGCCATCCCGGATGGGTAAAAGGCCAGCAGGAGCCTATTTTTGCCTCGACCCATGAGGGGGGGGGAAGCGACACGGACCAGCAGAGGATATTTTGGATTGAAACTCTAGGCGTCAGTGCTCCCGTACGCCAGCGAATGCAGCAAGGCTCTCGACCCCTGCGATGAAGCAAGCAGCTCCCCGTAGTCGGCATGTATTAGCCGACATCCTTGAGCCCGTCCGGTGCTGAATGACCCCGAGACAGCTTCGCTTGTGGACCACTTCCACGGTCGTCACGGCAGGCAGTCGCACAAGCGGCCTTGTTGCTGCGCAAAGACTGCATTGCGTCTTCACTTCTTCCACGCACCCGCCAGCCGAGTCCTCGCCAGCACCATGGCCCATGGCCGCAAAGCCCGCAACCTCGCCCACCCCAACCGTCAGCAGCTCCCGTATCTGCAGGTGGGCCTGCAGCTCCCTCCCGATCCAGTTGCGCATCCCAATGGCATTCAGCGGGTCCAGCCCAAACGAGTGTAACCGCATGTGCACACTCTGCGCAGCCACGTTCGCCGGGTCCATCATCAGCATCGCCGCGAGCTTGCCCCCCGAGCTCCGACGCAACCGTGCCGACCAGGCCTCGCTGACAACGGCGATGCGCCAATGCGTCCGGGAGTGCGTTTCCAGATAGATGCTCGCTCTTATCTTAGCACCGTTGCAGCGTGGACAACGTCACCGACCGGCGGAGGCGTCTGTTGCAGCTCCGAGGCCAGCGACTGCACCGCCGCGCCTGCTGCAGCACTGTCGTTGATGACGTTTGCCGCCTCGTTCGACGCTTTCCCACTGCGCCACGGCCCCGCGACACGGCGGGCACCTCTCCGGACGAGGTCCCTTGTAATTACGCACGCACCCGATGCCGCCGGTTCCGCCGACTATGGCATGACATAGGTAGCCATTGCCCTTGGGGTTTGTTGCGGTTGAGCTTCGCTGAGTGACCTACAACGACCGGAGCCGGTCGGCAATCTCGCCCCCCTAGTCTTTCCGCTCGCCTTTGCACACGTACGTACCTTGCGAGACCTTGGCTGCGAGGTCGTGATTCACAACAAGCTCTTCGCGCGTCCTGCCACTCGGCCTGCCACTCGGCAGTTGCCTGAGCGAGGCTTCCACGTCTGCCGTGCCCGTTCCTGCCAGCGGACCAATTGCCTTGCTCGTCAACCAGCCCATCGCATTGCCCAGGATTCGCCTCACAAGACCGCGGGCGCCTCGGTAGATACAGGCGTCAGATCGACCGAGCTGGACGTGCAGTGCAGTTCGAGTCAGACTGGGCCATAGCCAACCTGCCGTCACATGTGATGTCGCGCTTGCCGAGCTCGATGAATCCTCTCAAACGGAGCTCAGAGTCGCCCACGATTCTCGAGCGTCGCCGCCCAGAGAGTTGATGAGCGCGTCAAGGACCCCTCCCGCCCGTAGCGCGGCGTATGGCGGGGCCGAACGAAACCGTCCCTGCTGTACTCTTTAGAAGACGTGGCTCTCGGGAACCATGCCGTACCTGTCCACCAGCAGCTGCTTCTTGGCGGCTGTACTTGCGGTTTTGTAGACGTCGGCCCCGGTTGTCTGCGCCAGCTGGATGGCCGAGCCTGGAGGTGGGCAAGCTCGACAAGACCGTAGCACGCCGTAAGAGTACGCGTCAAGGACGGAGGCTGCCACCCCAATGCTCATGCCCATCCGCTACAACGCCGGCGCTGGTGCAAAGACGGCGCGCAAAAGTGCCGTACGCACCAAGGGGCACGGCGGCAAGCGACGATCGCCGACGGCGAGCGAGGGAACCTCGGGGCCGGTGCCGGAGACGGTGCCGCTGCGTCCGATGCCGGCGTACGAAGCAGACAGCTGGCCCAATCGCCATGGCCGCGTCGTTGGAGTTGCTTCCCCGTGCACGCGACGCGGATGTCAACCTCGTCGTCGGCCAGGTCGTATTCAGGCTCGTCCTTCCAGCACAGGGAGTCCGGGGCCCCGGCCGTGCCGACCGCCGTCTCGGGTCTTTCCCCCGCCTTGCTGAAAGTCTCGGGCGTGCGGGGCCTCTGCTCCCGCCTGGTGGAAGACGGGTTCCTTCCTTCAGCTCATCGTCCTGCCCCAGTCGCGGCACCACAAGCTGGCCGTGCCGCTCGCAAAGGCTCCGAATCCGCCCAGGGACTGTCCTTGCCCAGAATCGCTCTCTGAGAGTTCAGGATCCTATTTCAGCCCGCGAAGACGTATGACGCCTTCGATCGCGGCGCATCTAGGCCTAGCGTCGCCAATCGCTTCTCCGTCTCTGGACCGCGCGCTCCTCAGCATGGCCCTGGGGCCATGGCTTCGTTCAGGATGCGACGCGGAACCGTAGGCGCCGGAAGTTACGGTGTTGCTGCGGCATGGCCATTCGTCTACGGTACGTATGTGCGAGGCAGAACGTAACAAAGCACTTCAATCTTGAAGCGCTCCAGCCCTGTGGCTCGCGGCATCAGTCAGCGGGCGCGGCGGATATAGAGTCGCTTTGCTCACGCCACTGTCACATACGACCACAGCCGCTTGAAAATTCTGGATCCCGTCCGATCTCCGATAGATAACCAGGCGAGCGCCGGATTAGTAGTTGGGTCGGTGACGACCAGCGAATACCTGGTGTTGTATGTTTTTTTTTTTTTTTTAATCTTCACAAAAATATGGACACAAAGGAAAAACGCCAGTGAATTTTGTAGCACAGCCATCTAGCTTCGTAACTGGGGCCGAAATCCAGCCCATCGGGCTCATTTTCAATCCTTCTGCCGTGATGACCGATTTACTGGAGGAAGGGTGCCAAGAGTCAATAGCAAACGTCACCGGGCCAAGGCTCCCATGGCCAGGACAGCCAGAAGCAACAAGTTGTACCACGTCTCCCGCATTACTGGGCAATTTCATGCCGACTTCCCTCTCGTGTGCTGCCGACGGCATGAACCGCCACGGCAATGTGCCGCACCCGGCGCACAGTGTGTGAAACGTAAACTGGACAAAGCTATCCACGAAAGCCGCCGGCATGATGGAGGGCGTCTCGTAGGCCATACCCATGGAGGAGGCGGTGTCGGGGACGGCAACTCCCAGTCATTCCCGACGCCGCAAAGTCGTCATCGGACATGGTGAACGAAGGACCGTGGTCCTGGAGCTCGGCATACATTACGTCCAAGGGCACCCTGACGCCTGGTCTCGTCTGCGCCTCTTCCGGCGACCATGTGCGGGGTGAGATCTGTGTTCGTGGACATTGTTGTCGCTTCGTTTCCTCTTGACTCTTACTAATCCTCGGCAGTGCTGGAGCCATCCTCTGCTGGGATCCCGCAAAGATGCAGAGAATTCGTCCCATTCGTTCGACAAAGATCGGGCTGCTTCGGCGTAGGGCCTTGGAGTGAGAACCGTCTCATACGCCGTATTGCTGTCCAGCACAAGAGCTTTGGGGACGTTGACCTGGCGAAGCCGCGAGGAGCCGATTTCATATTTCTTTTTTAGCTGACGGAGGCGAGCCCGTTGATACGCCGCCTCTAACGCCATGCATATTCAGCCGCCGAATGGAAAGGTAACCAGCGACTGCATCCGGCGATGTTTGATCCACGGCAGGTCGTCTAAAGAGCGTGCATTGCGCCACGTCAGCTCCGAGTCGTGCTGGCAAAGGGCTTACGCCGGTGTTGCTTGCTGGCGCGGGACTCGTACCAGTAGCGTTGACTTGTTCACGGGCATGGTGACAAGTCTGTGGTGAGGCCCGGCGTCGTCGTGGCGTGGGGTTGATTGATTCGGTCAAACTGGAGCGCTTGACCTTGAAGGAACAGCTTCCCGGCGAGGTCCATCAACGCCACGACGCCGTTTTGGTTTCGCACCAGCGTGGCATGGGATTGGACGTCACTCGCGGCTTGAGCGCCGATGGACTTGAGGATCTGCTTGATGAAACCTTGGAGTGCCGAGTGCGGCTCTACCCGGATCAGAATGTCGACCTGTTCGGTCCCGCATATTTTCTCGAGGGCGGCGGAGAACAGCATGGCGCTTGACCAGGTTACCGGCCCAGGAAGACGGCCCCGGCTCCTCGGTAGTGTTGCGTCTGCCAGCCAGCGACGAGAAGAAGGCTACATCGGTGCGGCACGGTCGCGGGACAATGTCTCTGAGCACATCGAGATACGCGTCTGCAAACGGGGCATGCGAGGCGAGTGATGCGCCCCGTCAATATTGAGCTTGCGGTTGGTTAACGACGGGTTGCCGCTCCCGTTCTGATTCCAGTCGATCGATTCGCTCGTCGTCTGTGGATATCGTGACGAAGTTTGGTGAGTCGTGGCACGCCCGTCAACTCATGCAAGCCTAGCAACTTGATTTGACGCTGGACGTCTTGCGCACCCGCACCCGATAGCTGCCATGGGCTCCCCGCATCTCTCGATGCCTTTCCTTTAACAAGATGGCCATCTGGCTGCCGTGGTGCGCCGCCGACATGGCGCCCTCCATCGACAGCGCACCAGCAGCATACGCAGCGACAATTTCACCGCTGTAACGGCCAAGCACCATGCTGGGCCTGACGCCCCACGAGGCCAGCAATTTTGTCAGGCTGATCTGCATAGCGGCCCAGATTAGTTGCGACAGGTACGCCTCGCCAATCCTGGAGTCCTCCCTGGGCCTCAGAAGCTCCTCGACGACGCAGAACTGCGCGACAACCGTGCAAGACAGGCGGAAGCTGTGCATACGGCGCCGGCAAACACGGGATATACTTGTATCAGCTCGCGGCCCATCTGTGCCCCGCTGGGCCCCTGGCCCGGTGTGGATGAATGCATCCTTGCATTTGGTGACGGCGCTTTTGGGCACCGTTGCAGGGCTGTTCCGCGTCTTGGCCGGTTCGTCGCACGACGGCGTGGCAATGGCAACGCGCCACGAAAGATGCGATCGTCTCTGGGTCAGCGTGCAGGCGATTTTGTAGAAGATGCTCTTTTTGAAAACCCTGGGTGCTCCTCCGGGTAGACAGTCAGCTAGGACATGATGGTCGTCGCGGCTTTTTTGTCGTTGGCGCATAGGACGATACGCTTGGTGTGTTCCGTCGTGGGAGCCGGCAGGGGCCGCCGAGGGGGACGGCGCTCGAGCACTACATGCGCGTTGGAGACGCCGTAGCTAAGCTGTATGCTGACTGTTTCTTGTCCTTGGGCCACGGGCGGAGGTTGGTTGGCACCTTCATATTCCACTTGTCAAGGGTTGTGCATGGTGTGCCCGTGAATAGTTGACGCTTGGCAAGATGAAGCCCTTTTCCAGCACGAGGTAGGCCTTGATGACGGAGATGATGCCACTGGCGTTTTTCAGATGTCCGACGTTTGGCTTGACGGGGCCAATGCACGGGTGGCGCTCGCTTCATTCGGCCGCTGCCAGACTCGCGATACAGACCGCCCGCCTTGATCGGATCACCAGCCTTGGTGCCAGTGCCGTGTGCTTCGATGTATCCGGAATCCTGGGGCGAAATGTTGGCGCGGCCGCTCCCGGCTCACCCACTGTTTCGCCGTCTTGTTTGACGCCCACGTTGGAGATGCCTCATCGAATCTTGTCGTTGTCCTTTGGAGCGATCAAGAGGTTTAATCACCAGGCAACCGACGCCTTGTCCCCTCTCCAAGCCCGACTTGGCGCGGTGAATCGCGCAAGTTGCTTCTCCCGACCAGAGCGCCTGTACTGCGGCCGCCGCCTGCGCCCGAGGAAGCAGGCGCGTACCCGAGCGCGCATTTCCTTGCACACTGCCGTGGCCTCTTGGTACGTGATGCTGAACAAGGAAGCATCAAGCTGGGCCAGCTCGCATCATAAAGTAGCCGCTCCGCATGTTGAGGCAGCCCTTTTTCCGGGGGTCGGGGTGGAGGGGGGTTTGAGTGCGGCAGCAACTGTCGTGAAGCTGTGCAAACAAAAGCACGTGGTTAGTAGTGAGCGGTCGGTCAGGACGGCGGCAGACTGGCAGACGGCCAAGCATTTCCACCAAGGTCCGTACTTGCTTTCAAGTCAAGCAGGCCGATGGCCGTGTTCCCCCCCTTTTGGGGCCGCCCAGACAAGAGCATGGTACCCGGTTTCATGAGGAATCACCTCTTTTCGCCGCGCCAGTGGTCGAGGTTGCAGCGTGATGTGCAGATGCGTCGTCGTTGTCGCGCGGCACTTGAGGGGCTTCGGCAGGTGGCCAACTGCCGAGCCTGCAGCTGCCGGCTGGCACGGCCCGCAGCGGGGAGCTACAGTACATAATGTACCTGATTGGTCCGCAGGGTCTCGGCAGTAGCGCAACGCCCAGGCGGACAGCCGCCAGGGTCCCACAGCGCAGGCCCACACGGCGGGCGATCCTAGCCCCTGGAATCTGCCACCCGCGGGACGGCTTCACTTCACCAAAGCGCACGGCGTTGATCTGATCCCAAAGTCACTGGCAACGCGGCATCACGTGGATAGCTCCACGGAACGCGTTATGCCACGTACGGCATGCGGCATGCGGCATGCACGGTGCGGGCGAGGAAAAGGGCCACGAGCGGAATCTGCCGTCGACCCTATCGAGGGGCCGCCACAAACCATGGGTGGCGCAGCAGCGGGAAGAACTGAATGAGTGAGTGATGCAGAGCAACAGGGTAGTCCGTACTCTGTACAGTAGATGCGACCTGGCTGTCTCTCTCGGTGACGTCGCATCCTGCGCCTGCGGGATAACAGCATTGAATCTTGGTGAAAGCAAAGCCCCGCGCCAGGTACTTGTTCCGAGGCCCCGGGATGCCCAGGACGGCCAAGTACCTCACGCAGCCTCCAGTCGTGTGACCTAACCCCACTCCACCCACTGCGCCTTGTTGGACAGACTGATAAACGTCGCAACAACCAACGACGTCCTCCCAAGCAAATACGCTCCCGCGACAACGCTCCCGCGACTACGCTCCCGTCCTCGCGCGCCAGCAGCCATCGCATCACCATGGCGATCCTCTGCCTGCACGGCTCCTTTGGCAGCGCAAAGGTAAGCAAAGCCCTCATCCCGCCCAGCCGGGCGCACGCAACAAGCAAACCAACGAAAACACCCCCGCCCCTCAACTCACCCGGTGCCTCCCCTCTCGCCCTCGCCGCCCGCAGAACTTCCAGACCCAGCTTCAGCCGTTCGTCGCCGCCGCCTCGGCCTCGGCCTCGTCCCCGACCCAGACCCAGTTCCGCTGGATCGACGGCGGCCACGAGGCCACGCCGCCCCCCGGGTTCGACACGTACTTTGGCCCCGGCCCGCTGTACCGCTTCACCGCGTACGACGGCCTCCGCGAGCACGACAAGCTCGTGTCCAAGCTGCGCGAGTTCCCGGACGGCATCAGCCCCGAGGACACCATGCGGCGCCTGGTGGCCGACCTGGAGGGCGGGGCCCAGCAGTCGGTGCAGGCGTGCCTCGACCGCCTGATCGAGACGCTCGACGCGGACCCGGACATTACGGCAAGTAGATCCCGACGACGCGAACCCGGGGGGGTTTTTTCTCGTCCCGTGCTCTCATCTGACCCCCGTTGACGGCGACGGCAGGGCGTTCTCGGATACTCGGAAGGGGCGACCATCGCCGCCAGCCTGGTCCTGGAGGAGAAGCGGCGGTTCGACGAGGCCGGGCGCCGTCGGCACCTCAAGGTGAGCGCCATCTCGCCCTTGGTTCCCCGTTTGGCTGCCCGTACGAGCGAGACTCGTCGGGGTGTGGCCCCCCGCCGCCCCCACCCACCGTAACTGCTTCTGTGGAATATCTCATAACCCGGGCGCAATGGGCTTGTGCTGGGCCCGATCGAACAAACAGAGCGCCGTCTTCTTTGCCGGCTGGCCGCCGGTGCGGATTCAGGACGGCCTGGTGCGCTACCTGCTCGCCGACGAGTGCCAAGACGTCATCGACGTGCCCAGCTGCCACGTGGTGGGCTGCAACGACCCGTACATTGACGGCGCCATGGCCCTGTTCGGCATGTGCGACCGGGACACGGCCGTGCTGTTTGACCACGGCAAAGGCCACACGATTCCCCGCGATGCGAGGACGCTGCAGGAGCTGGTGGCTGCCGTGGAGAAGGTGTGGGCGGCGTAGGCGCAGGAAGCGATGAAGTGATGAAGTGCATGAAGTGCATAAAGCCTGTAAATTTTTAGTCGCTCGCGGTTCTGGTGAATTCGTCGAGTGAGCCAACGCTCAGCGCAGTGTCCAGGGGGGAAAAGGGAGCAATGGGAATAAAATGCAGTTGCCGCGGCGGAACCGAGTCCACCAGCGGACCAGACAGCCGCGGCTGCAGATGCCGCGTGCCAGCTTGCTGCCGTGACGTCTCGCGGCTTGGGCTCAACCTTGTTGCCGATGCGGTGGCCTGCTGGCGCTCCCGCCTCCCGGCAACCTCTGGCATCTCGTTGTTTCCAGGAATCCATGGCGCGTGGTCGCCTTTTGGCATGCCGACCGGGGTTTTTGCAGTCCTGGCCATTGGATTTTTTTGGGGGGGGGCCGGGATGTTCCAGAGTTTGGAACTTGTTTCAACGTGGCTGCAGGTCCTGGTCCTGGCGTCCTACGCGACAGGCCTTTAGCCGACGAGTGCGACAACAGGTTAGGAAATGTCGTGTAATTGCCAGGCTAAAGGGTTCTTTCGTATGGCGACACATTTCGAAACGCGCGCGCACACACAACACACACACAGAGAGAGAGAGTCCAAACTTTTGTGAATCAGCCTCCAGGGCTGTATTCCAGCTGCTTGAATTTTAAAGACAGTGAACTAAGCTACACGTAATCCTTTACAAACATAAATCGAAACTGAGCGTCGGGTCCGTCTCCCTGCGGTTTCCAAGTTGACAAGTACCATCCCCATCCTGTCGTCCCTTCATGTTTCCTGGCGCGCGGCAAAAAGGAGCACCGGATTTCCCGGACAGGCGACCCTCCATGCCCTTTCACCTGCGCCGCAAGCCCAGCTCTCAGGGTTGCCTGTTTGTTTTGTCCTTTTAAAACTCCAGGGAAGGCTTGCCGGTGTCGACGCAGTTCTTCTCGTTAAAGGCCTTCTCGGCATCGGCCAGGACGTCGTCGACTGCCTTGGCGTGCGACTTGGCAATGCCCTGGAACATGGGGGTGACCTTGGCGACGATGGCCTTGCTCAGTTTCTTGTTGTCCTTTCCAATCTTGCTGATGTTGGTTCGCAGGAGCGCGCAGAGGTTGTGCTTCTCAATCTCGGGCTTCTTGGCCTTGAGGTCCTTGACGAGGGTCTCGGCATGCTCCTTGAGCTCGTCGACGGCGGAGGCGAGCTTGGTGAGCTCCGAGATGCTGAACTGCTTGCCGTGCTTGACGTCGGCGGTGCCGCTCTCGATGGCGGCGGTGAGCGCGTCGACGGCGTCGAGGACCTTTTGCTGGTCGCCGCTCCAGTGCTTGACCTGGTCGTCGAGGGCGTCGGCCTTGACGCGGACGTGCTTGAGGACCTGGGCGGCGGTGCGGGACTTGTGGGGGTGGGCAGGCTTGACTTCCTTGGCGGCGTCGTCGGCGGCCTCGTCGGCGAAGCTGTTGACGGCGGCCTCGTCGGCGACGCTGTTGACGGCGGCCCCGTCGGCGGCGCGCTCAATCACGCGGGCGTGGACGCCAGCCAGGGCGCCGAGGAGGATGACGGAGCTGAAGAACTTCATCTTGGAAGAATGGCGGGGAGAGAAGACGATGTAATAAAACACACAAAAAAGGGGGATTTGGTACAAAAAATTCTGCACGAGGCAAAAGGCAAGGAAGCGAACTGCTTGCTGTAGAGAAGAGAAGGGGGCAAAGAAGGGCTGGAGAAGGCTGATGTTTTGTTGCGAGCTGGTTTGTTTCTGGTTTTCTCAGCTTCGAGGGGCGAGCGAGCGCGTGTTATATACCCCCCCCAAGCTTCTGGGGGGAAGGCTGGATCCGCGTCGCTCGGGTGCAGCTTCACATGCGGCGCCGCCCCCGGGGGGTGGCCAGCGTCCGTGGGCGCAGGCCGAAACAGAAACCCCAATCTATTTGCCGGGCGAGATTGGCGTCGAAGCGTGCGGTGCTCTCGTCGTCTCGGTTTTCGCCGCTGCCCCCCTCGAGAAGCGCGAAGGTGAGAACGAAGCAAGGGGCCCCCGCGGGGGGGGGGGAGAATGTTTCTATTCCATACACGCAATCTGCCAGAGAGTGCGGTGGTCCCTTCCCCACTTTCCCCCGTGATAGATGGCTGAAGTCCACGGGGTCAAAGGTTGGTTGTTTCTTTGCCCCGGCTCGACTGACTCGGGGGGCGGGCAAGGCGTGTCACCAATTCTCCTCTGCTGTTGCTCGCTTGTCCGGCCTGACTCGGGGGTAGGGCAAGGCGTTTCATCCTTTCTCCTCTGCTGTTGCTCGGTTGTCCGGCCTGACCTATGGCGGGGCGGGGCGGGGCGGGGCTTTGACCCTTCGGCCCACGTGCCAGCAGCCCGGGACGGTGCGCCGGCACATGCCGCCTGGTTGCAGCTGCCCATCCAATCAACGGCCGCCAACCGCCACGCGTCGCCGGTCCGTTGGGGGCAAGGGGGGAGGCCAAGAAAAAAATAAAATAAATAAAATAAAAATAAAATAAAAAACACGCAAGAGCCTGCCATCGGGCGTTTGCCAAGATTGATGCTCTCTGGTCCTTTTTCTCGCGCCAGATCGGCAGGGGCACCAAGATGGGGGCGAGTTCGTTGCTTTGTTTCGCTCGCCCGGGATCCAAAGTCCAGTTTCCCCTCCGCCATCCCGGCCGTGCAAGAGGGGGGCCTCGTCTGAAGCTGGAAAGTCCGGGGGCCTGCCTGGCATGGCCGCCCTTTGTCGGTCCCAGCGAGGAGCGGTTCGCGCAAGGCGCCCGGCGTTTTCCGGGCCCGGCAGTCGTCCGCCAATGGCTCGTGGTCTTGGCGTGCGACTTGCTTGCCTGCCTTCCCAAGGCGCCCGTTTGCTTTTGCCCCTCGTCGTGAGACTTTAAAAGGGGGAAGCCGGGCGCCGCCCCAAAACCCCTGCTCTGCGGCAACTGCCGTTGGTCGCTGGCCCATCTTGAACCTGGTCGGGCTGCAGCTTGCCCGTCGCCCTTTCTGCTGCGAACCCCTGCTGCCGCTGGTCTTGACCGCTAAGCCGCGTTACCAAAAGACACCGCACCACATACGTCGACGGTGGACTGGAAACAAAAGCGGCCCCCGGGGCGCCCGATGTACCCTCGACGAGTCATGCGCGTTCGACGCACCCCGGCGCGCTGAACCATCCGCTGAACCATCCGCTGAATCATCCGCTGAACCATCCGAGCGCGCGAGCAACATGTTACAGTATCGCAAGATGCTTATCGTCAGGTGGCAAGCTGCCGCCTGCAATGGCACGTGATCCGCGCCGCCCGCCCATCACCATCCCCTCTCAAGGCGCATGCATCAGCAGACAAGAACTAGTACAACGGTGCAGAAAAGTACGAGCGGCTCCTATGTAGCCACGGGCTTGAGAACGGGCCCTCCTCGTTATGTATGTATGTATGTATGCCCTCGTCAATCCGGCTGGTTCGTTCACTCAGCAGCATCTATCCCAAGGCGGATGGGGAAACGCGTCCATCTACGCAGTATTGACGCTCAGCATGTCGCTTGGTGGATGGCTCTTTGTAAATGCCAGAATCGCGTGCATGCGCATTCTGGTGATTAGCGTTCGGCGGGCGTCACGAGCAAAAGAATGCATAACAGTCCAGGAGCAGTACTCTCCAGGGTAGGTCGGCTTATGCCCCGTGCATCTACTGCTCCTCCCTCCCTCCATCTTGCACAGTAAACAGAGCAAAATGCAAAATGCCAAAACGCAGCAAGTCTAGCTAGGCCCAAGGAAGAAGCTACATGTACCAACCGGTTTGGCGCGGCCTATGCCTATGCTTTGGCAAAAGGAAATTACGAGCAGCGGTACATGGCAACCTCTGCACATTGAAAGGGATCAATGCAATCCAGGTTCCACCTCGCTGCAAGGAACGGACTGGAGCATTGCGCGCAGCCCTTGCGTCACGTGCACGGCCGGGGCATGGCCAGGGCGTGGCGGTTGCCAGGCTTGGCGTCGTCGAGATGCGACATGTCCCGACGGCGTGCGGCTTCCGAGTAGCCGACGTCGTGTCCACCAGCTACATACAACTCTGCTGGTACGCGTCCGCGTATGCGCTTCTTTGAATCGTTGCCGCGTCTGTTTGTCCGGCTCCCGTCTGTCTACCTCGTGACTGTGTACCAGGTTGCCAGAGTTAGCCCGTCTTATGCGGCCGTATCAGCCCGCTATCGCGGCAATAGACCAAGTAGTACTACATATTTCCACATATACTCCCTTAATACGATTCCATCTGCTATCCGCTCCTATCTGCCTACCTTGTGTCTGTGTACCAAGTTGCTACCAAGTTGCCGGAGTTGGCCCGTCTCATGCGGCCGTGTCAGCCCGGCTGTCGTGGCAATAGACCAAGTAGTACTACATATTTCCACATACACTCCCTAAATCCCATTCCATATGTTATTCCGCTCCTCTCCGTCGACCAGACCACGCGCCATCTTTCCAAGTTCACATTGACATGCCTGTGAATACCACCCGGTCCGTCGGAGGACGTCCCGCCCCAGAAGCCGGCTGCCGTGACGCCGGCTGCCGTGACGCTCAGGACTGGGCACCATGCATATCAGGCGGTTGGAACTGGGGGAGCACTTGGCAGGAAGCCCGGTGGTGGCTACGGACATTCCATTCACTGCGTTTTACTTTGCCGGGTCACCGTCTCGGCTCGCGAACTGGTCCAAAATCGTAGACGTGGCGTGGCGCATCTATTCCGGCCGTGAACCGCGTCAGCGGCCAAGTCCCCGCCCCCCCCTAGTAGCAGGTGTCTCGGTAAAACGCCTCCCTTAAGAAAATGAAAAAACACCGGACATGGCTATAGCAACTCAGGGCTGAAGAAAAAGCTTTTGAAAAGAGACGGGGGGCGAAAAAAAAAAAAAGGAACAATAAAGACAGAAAAAAAAATCACTCGAAGCGGCGCGGCCGCCGTCCCGCCGCCACCGTCGGCAAGCTCGTCCCCGAGACCGATTCCGATTCCAACCCGGCAGCCTGGGCGAGCAGCAGCTTGTTCCCGCACAGCAGGCCCCGCAGCCACTCGGCAGCCTTGCCGAGTATAGCCGACTTGCTGAGGCCTCGGTCCTTCAGGCCCGGCACCAGGCTCAGCAGATCCTCGAAGCCGTCCTTGATCATGGCCCGGCGCTTCTGCTCGTGCAGGATGTGGTTCCGCCGCTTCTGCTCCCCCGTCAGCTTCTCGCGCCGCGGGCTGACCGTCGCCAGCGTCCTTTGCTCGCCCAGCGCCGACCCGGCATACTCGAGCGAGGGGACTCCTCGACATGACGACCGCACCCGCCCCCCCATGGATCTCGTCCGTGTCCTGAGAACTGGCCACGTGACCGAGTGCTGCGCATACGCCGGCGAGACGGCGGCGGCGGCGGCGGCCCCCCTCTTCCAGCCGTAAAGGTCAGAGTCGTGGCCGTGCGGACACGCCTTCTGCAGGGCGTGCCCCGGCCCGGGTGGCATGTGATCGTGCCCCGCCTCAGATATCCTCGTGGGGGTAAAGTAAGCCCTCGAGGAGGGTCTCGGCGTCGGCTCCTGCCCAAAGGGCTTCAAGCAAGCCCCCGCGGCTGGGTGAGGGAAACTCGAGTCCGTCGCCTCCCACTCGACGGTAGCGCCCTCCTGCGGGCCCTTGTACCCGGTCCTCGCGGCGCCGTGGTCCCAGCCCGAGTCGGCAAACGCGCCCTCGTGATGGACGGCGTCGTCGCTGGTGCTGCCCAGGAACAAGTGCTGGCCGAAACTCTCGGCTTGGTGGCGCAGGTCTCCGTCGACGGGGAAGCAGCCCGGGCCGGGGCCCGCCAGCAGACCACTCTTGCCGTGCTGGAACGCGTGCTGATTCTGATGCTGGTGCTGGTGCTGGTGCTGGGGCTGGTGCTGGTGCTGGTGATGGTGCTGGTGATGATGCTGGTGATGATGCAGTGGGGGCGCAAAGGTGTCGTCGGCTGGCAACTGGGCCAGATAGAGCGACTCCTTTTCCGGCCACGCGCCCTGCCGCCGCGAGTCCCGCGCTGGCAGCTGGTCCGAGGCAAATTCGGCACTCATGTAGGCCAGGAGACTCATCTGGCCAGAGGGGCTGATGGGCCCGGCTAGGATTGGGTACATGTGCGTGTCGAACGGGTAGGCGGCGGGGAGTCCTGGGTCCAAGCCGAACCGGCTGTAGAACGCTGGGCGAAGAGCAAAGTCAGCATTCCAGCAACGACCAGGAATCACGCGGCGCTTGCAGCGAGTTTTGCATAGGGACCGGGGAGAGCACGTACCATCGAGGTTGGAGCAAAACTCTGGCCGCGTTGGGTCAGCAGACATTGTCTGGGTAGCGAGCATTATTGTTTTTTTTTTTTTTTTTTTTTTTTTCGGGTCGTCTTGCAACCGCGGGATCCTGATGAGTCGACGTGGGGCTCGAGAGCAAAAACAGAGCCAAAAAGAAGAAGAAAAAAGTTGCAAGGGCCGAGGAGGCTATCGGCAATGCTCTGCTTCAGCTAAACCTAACCAGAAATGGGGAAAGAGACAGACACGGCAAAAGAAAAGCAGCAAGTGAGCGAGATTCCCGTGTCTTATCCATTTGGCGAAGCATGCGAGCCATGCGAACCATGCGAACCATGCATTGTGCAATCACAAACCGAGTCTTTTTCCTCGTCTCTGCGCCTCCCCAGTCGGGCTGGTCAAAACAGCGCTGCCTCGTCGGCTGAGAAGTGAAACGAGACCAGGTCGATTGCTCGAGGGACCGAAATGGGTTTCACGTTTGTTCGCCATTCGTCCGATCATGGCGGACAGGGACCTGGTGACTGTGATGTTTCCCGACTCCGCGAGCGCCGCTAGTTTCAGTGTACCTACAGCTACAGTACAGTACTGTAGTACATTAGGTACCTTGCGAGGTAGGCGACTTGGCTGGCATGGGACGGTCCTGCCGCCTGCCTGGTCGCTGCTGCTGCCGCCTGCCTGGTGGCTCCTGCCTGCTCGCTCCTGCCTGCCTGTTCGCTCCTGCCTGCCTGGTGGCTCCTGCCTGCCTGCCTTCCTTTCAAGCCCCTCCCCCCAGGTGGCAACCTGCGGCTTGCGAGGTCGATCCGCTGCAACCCGCCCAAACCAAAGTATATTGGCGCTGCTCCACCCGTGACGATCGAAGCCTAGGGTCGTTCCTTCCCCTGCAGGCTGGATCTCGATTTTTTTCCCCACGTTGATTGGCGAGCTGCCTGCGCGTCCCACCTTCCCCACCCCGCCGCCCCCAAACCCTGGCCGGGTATTTAAGACTGGCCGTGCATCACCGTCGAGGTGCCTGCCAGCCGCTGCTCGCGTTTCGACAAGGCTCAGCCCTAAGTTCCTAGCCGCCCCGGGCCTGCGTGCGCCATGGCTTGCGGAAAGAAGGCCGATGGATTTTTTCTTTTCTTTTCTTTTTGCCGTTCTGTGTTGTGTTTTGTTTTGTTTTGTTTTATTTTTTGGTTTTTATTTTTTAGGTTTCTTCTTTTCCCGGCTTTCCCCCCCCCCGGGACCGCGTCCTAGGGAACGTCGGCCTGCCGGAGCCCGCTGCGCAGCGCATCCAGCGCCATCACGTATCCAGAACGGGGAATCCTAGCTGCATATCCCCGCCTCCTCTCCGGGAAAAAAAAAAAAAAGAGAACCAGAGAAAAAAAAAAAAAAAAAAAACCGCATACCCGTGGCCACAAGTCGTCATCTCAACCTGGACAAGGGGCAGGGGCTTGCTGCTGGCGGCAATCTCGCTCCTCGTGCCCCTGCCCCCTGCCCACTGCCCCCCTGCCCACTGCTTTACAGATTGCGGCAGATCCCCTTGCCCTTGCAGCTCCCCCAACCCGTCATAGCGCTCGTCCTGGCCGTCGCGGGTCCGTGGTTGAGCTTGGTCCCAAGCTAGGTACCTACCTAGGTACCTAAGGTATGTATGTACCGGCATGTACAACGGTGCCAGTGGCCTGGCCCATGACGGTGCCGATGCGATAGCTTCACCTTTTTTCTTTCCTTTTCTTTCTTTCTTTCTTTCTTTCTTTCTTTTCCTTTTTTGTTTCTTTTCATTTCGTTTTTTTTTGTCCCCGACGACCATCAGCTGGTTCCCGCCTTTTGTCGTGTCCGCCCCTTGGGAATTGCCGCGACATCAACCAAGCGCAAACCCATTGTCCGCCGCGGCGGGGATAAAAAAAAAAACGGCGGTGTATGTTGATTGACCTAATTAGACATTGTGCTTTGCCCGCTGCCGCCGGGATGATGCGCAAAATGCGCAAAATGCGCAAAAAATGCAATTGCCTAATGTCGCTCGCTACCCTGCATCTTGCATCAGGCCATGCACATGCATCTCGACGATCCCCCCCCCCCGGCTCACCAAGCAGCGCTGCAGCGACATGGCATCAAGGACCTGGGAGATTCCACCCACAAAAAGGTAGGGGAAGCCAAGATGGATGGATGCTGGTTTCAACCTGGCACCCTGTTTGCTTCTCCCCCGCGGCCACTTTCCATCTCGCCCTCTTACACACCCTTGCGCGGTTCGCGCCACCTCCACTCCATCCATGTACCTTCACCTTCGCAATGGAGACACTCTTTTGCATCCCCTCTAGTTCGATTACGACTTCAAAGTCTGTCAATGCTTCTTTCTCGATGGTCCGCCTCCCGGCAGGCGCCCACTTCCCGGCGCGGCGTCTCCATCTGCCGATGCCATGTCCCGTGGCTCCTGTGCCGCCCTCAGTGCAAAAGTCGTTTAATAAACCACGATTTTCCAGCTGTTTCGCTCGTTTGCGTCCATCCGCCCCAGGACTACTCTCGCGTCCTTTGAATTTCCCGCCGTCACCACCCCTCGGCACCTTCTTCCATGGCCGAGAGAGATGCCAGAATCATCCTTTTCGCCCCCCACCACTGCTGCAGCATCCCCATCGGCGTCTTTGTTCTCGTCAACTTTCCCCAAGCAGGGCAGCCGCTGGCTTGCAAAGAACTGGGCGACCCTGCAGGCCAGCCGTTCCCAGACGCGATGATCCCGTAACTTGCCCATCTTGCCGAGGAACCGGCCGCGGTAAAATCAAACGTGGCGACACGACTCCAGGGTCGAAAGACCTTCATGGCGTCTCCGGTCTCGGTGCCCATGCAGAGGCAATTCACATCCATCATGTACAAGAACCCATAGCCTGGCATAGCCTGGCTTTACTTACCGCTCTGAAGATAGGGCCAGAAAAAAAAAAGAAAAAAAGAAACTGCCGAAGAAGGAAAAGAAACAGGTGTTCGATTTCATCCAGCTGCAAAACCTTGCTAGTAGGCACCAAAAAAAACCAAAAAAAAAAAAAAAAAAAACCCTAACAACTGTGACGAGGTTTCAGTCCTTCCGTTGTGCATATCCTGTTGCGATACGTCCTGACAACAAACCCAATAAAGTAGTCCACGTCTCCAGTGGTGGACGCAACCCCAAACGAGACTCGTATGGCTCCCCCAGTAGGCATCTTGGCCCTTTGCAGAAAGTCGTCAAAAGTGGCGTCCCGGTCCGCGGCGAACTGCCGGAGCGATTGCCGGGAAAGGCCAAAGATGGTTTCGCCCGCGCCGGGGTTGCAGAAGCAACCGGTACGCAACGAGATTCGCGCCGCGCTGGATTCGAGAGCAACCAGTCGCTCGTCAACCATGTTGCCCTGCGAATCGAGCAGGTTGAAGGCAACGGTGCCGCCGCGGTCCTCGGTAGTCGTGGGCCCGTAAATCCGTGCCATGGGCCTGCCGTTGCCATGCCGAAGCATCAGAAGCCGATGGATGAGCCAGCCTGTCAAGCACCGCACTCTTGTCGAGATGAGCTCCATGCCCACGTCGGATATCCAGTCCAGCCCGACGTGCACGTCTGGAATCGAGAGGTAGTTGACGGTGCCATCTTCGAACCTCCCCTCGTTGTCCACCAGGGCGTGGAACTGGACTGCCACCGACACGGCTCGCACTGTGCCACCGGCAAAGTACGGTCTTTCCAGGCGGGCCAGGGCGTCATGGCGTGCGACTAGACAACCTACACCGGTCGGAAATCCAAACACCTTGTACCAACTGGCCATGACGAAGTCGGGCTTCACCACCGACAAGTCGAGCTTGCTGGTCGGCAGGAAGGCGGCCGCGTCGAGCAAGACGTCGTACCCGTGGTCCTGGGCCAGTTTTATCCAGCTCAGTGGGTGTCGCACTCCGCTAAAGTTGCTCTGGGCAGGATATACAAACAGGCCTCGTTTCCCCCTCGCGCCCGACCCCCCCAGGGACCATGGCCTCGTCCGGCTGAGCGACTTGGCAACGTCTCTGGTGCTGATGCGCAGGTCCTTGGGGTTCAGGGGGATGTAGTCGGTGCGAGATGCGGCTCGGCGAGCATACTGGCGTATGCCGTTTAGGGAGTTGTGGTTGTCCGAGGTGAGGACCAGGCGTGAGCGTTTGCTGAAAGGGTATGACTCGCCAACCAGCTTTGCTGCGCCGGTGGCGTTGGGCGTGAAGATGACCTGGTAGACCTCTGGAGAGGCGTTGAGATGGGCCAAGACCCTCTTGCGGGCCAGCTCGACCAGACCGGTGGCGCACTGGCTCGTAGGATTCTCGGAATGCGGATTGCCAAAGGTGGCGCTCTCTAGCCGGGCCTTGTGGGCCGCAAACTGGTGGCGAGCGGCGAGGCCGGCGCCCGTGTAGTCGAGGTAGATGTGCTTCTGCTGATCGAGGTAGTTGTATTCTGTCAAACGCAACACATCGAGCTTGGCGGTGGCCCTATATTCCGGATAATCGACCAGAATGTCAGGCATGCTGGAATGCAAAGCAGAGGTGAGAGGAGGGGGGGGGGGATAAGGGGAAAAAAAAGGTCGACAGAGTATTGTCTTGTGCCTGGTGTATTCAAACCTTGTATTCAAAGAGAGCAAGCGCAAACCTTGGCCTTGGTCTTACGTATGGCAAGCCGCCTGGCTTCCGAGGGGAAACGAGGCTTCGTCTTGCGAGTGAGATTTTAAACCCTTGATTCCTCCCCCGCCTGGTGCCAGTTAATGGGGACTGGATAGTCGACATTGGCATCAGCATCGGCATCAGCACCAGCGTAAGCAAACGAACCATACGAGCCGTCGCAGTGGCCCGTGGCCAGTGAGCACGCAGCCCACCCCTTGCATGAGCATCTCCACGCTCGCCTCTTTCTCTCTAGCCTGCCCACCTTTGACGTATGCGGGGGCGGTCGTTGGAGGATTTCCATGACAGCTGTTGTGCGTCGGCTGACCAATGGATTTGTTGAAAATACGGCGTCAGCTTACATCGTTGTGGGTGTCAGAGGGGGGTGTTTCCGGTCTTGGCCAAAGAGTGCCGTCGCATTTGCGCCGTCCAGTCGTGGGGACTTGTGGCTCGCCCCTGGAGGGGGAGGGGGAGGGGGCGGGGGAGAAGAATGGGAAAAAAAAAAGAGAAATAAAAAAGGCTCTCGATCGACTGTCGAGCGTTGCGCCTCTTTTGCGCCCGCCACGGGGAATGACGAGACAAGACGGCAGGAAGCAGCAGCACGGGGTCGATTGACGGCCTGGCTCTGGCTCGGTGTTGGCTTGGTGTTGGCTTGTTGTCAACTCGGTGTCAACTTGGCTTGGCTTCCATGTCGGCTTGTTGGTGTTGGCTTGGTTGCATGTGGTTTATGGTTTGTGGTTTGTGGTTTGTGGTTTGTCTGGCTGCTGCCAGGCCCTGCCCGCTGGGACCGGCCCGCCACGCCAGGCCGTGGGCGTCTCTGCAAGGCTAGAAGCCACAGGCTCCGTTGGGCAATCGCCCACCGACCCCGGATTGAAATCCTGCTGCCGTGACTCGAGGTGGCGGACGTGACGTGAGGAATGCAACAAGGTCAGACGTTCTGGTGGACTTTTTGGCATCTCGCCTTGCCGTCCTGGCCCACCGTGCGGCCCACCGTGCGGCCCACCGTGCACACAGTAGCCCTGCCCTGTAAGCACTGGCCAAAACACCCCCGTCACCTGGGTGGGACAAGCCACAAAGCCGACAGCTCACCTGGCGCGGATTTGCTCAGACGGCGCGCCAGACCACCGAGTTGGAAGAAGCACCTGGAGTCTCGCCGCGATAAGCCTTCACCAACGTAGCACTTGGTACGAGACAGAGACTACCAGTCTTGGTTGGTTAGGAGTAGCTGCCCCAGAACTAGCCGTTGGTTCGAACTTTTGAGGCTAGCGCCACAAGGGGAAGGCCCGTCGTAGACCCGGATCAAGCCACATTCTCGGAGTAGGTCGTCCGTCGTCGTAGGTCTAGGACTAGGTCTAGGTCTAGGTCTTCAACCCTGGTGACCCACCCGAGACGTTGAACCTCGGTTGACCGGGTACAGTGCACACTGTGCTCCGTACCCTCGCGCAGCGCCGCTCAGCTCAGACCGGCTGTTCTGTCTGACTGGTGATAGCTGAGCCTGAGCCGTGCCATCGTCGTCGTCGACTTGTCTGCTCGCTGGACAAGGCTACCGGCCGGCAGCGGGTAACCCACGGCACCGGGCCATCAGCGTTTGCTCAAACAAAACATCCTGCTGCCAGCCCCCCCTCCCCCCAGTTGCCGATGCTCCGTACAACGTGGCCCTAGGCGAAGTGGACTGACTGACGACTGTTTGAAACATGCATGCCCAGAAAACGACGCCTCGACGCCATCCCGCCCCTCGGCTTCACTCTTACGGAACGCACTGCATCGCATGGGGGCCGAGGACATGCTTGGGCCGTTGGACAACTGGAAAGCCACGAGCCGGACCCGAGCGACCCCGTTTGTTGCGTCACCTTGCCGACGGGGGGAGGGGGGAAGAAGAGAACGGAGGAAAATAACCTGTCGAACCCAGGTATCACCAATACTCCCACCATCCGCGTTGCACATGGCCCGCGGCCCGCTGCCCACAGGATCGACCTGGCACTTAGTCAGACACTGGCCCGTCGGTAATGGACAAGAGACAAGAAGGAATCCCCATCCGCTTCATGTCTCCCAAGATTGTTGCCCCCTTCCCCCGCCCGCGCGAAGCGATGCGATGCGATGCCTGGCAACGCACGGAGTACCTGCATTCGGAAATAAAGCATCGACCTGTACGACATGGTCTCGGCTAAACGCCTCGGGGCGGCAACCTCGCTTTACCTTGTGCGGACAGGGCAAAACGACTGGGTGAGGTGATGGGAAGGCCCTGTTGAGCCGCGCTGATGAAGATGTGAGTGGCCTGGGTCCCATTTGCACCCGTTTCCCTTTTCGTTTTTCTTTTGTCTCTGTTCTGTGTCTGTCGTGTTCCTGCTCTGTTTTTCTTTTTTTGTTTTCTTTCTATTTATATTTATTATTATTTTTTTTTTGGCGCCCCCCCTGTTGATCGACGACGCCAAAGTACATGCAGGCAAGGTGTGCATGCGTACACCGTGCCGCGTGCGCATTGCAGCCGCATCTGCACGGTGCCCGTCGGCATTTCCAGCCCGTGCATCTACATGACAATGCCACTCAACACTCACACATGTCAAGCTGCTAAAACATGCCAGGCTGTCTCTGAAGCCCTCGCTGCTGTCACGGCGCATCCCGTGGTTCAATCCTAGCACCTCGACCTTTTGCGCTCCCCGGGGCGCCGCCACTCTGCTCCGTCTACACCCTGGACTCCCCCCCCCCCCCCCCCTCATGTGCCCCAGGTTGCAACTCAAACAAACAACTCAGTGACGCGCCTGAACGACCCTCCGCTTGTAGACCGCCACTCACCCATCCAGCCGATTCTCACGTCGAGTTCTGATGGCGCCCGGCTCTTGGAACCCTTCCCCACGCCCAAGCATGTGCAGCCGCTGCGCACACCCGCGGGGGCCCCGGGTGGGGGGGAGGGGTCTGGATTCGCCGAGGACGGCTATCCGAGCCACCAGCGCCCTCCGCGTCGTCAACTCGCGGCAACCCGCGTCCTGGCCATCGTTGCAGCAGTGCGGCCGGGGCTGCCGAGGCTCTCTACGCCTCCGACGCGGCAAAGTCGTGCATCGTGCAGTTGCAGCATTAGGGTTCAGCCCGCCCGCTGCTCATGGCGAGACGCGCCGCCCCAACGTTTGCGCTCAACCAACGGCACAGCTTTCCATGCCCAACACCGACGGATGCCACTGTGTGCTGGTAAACCCCTCTCTTGATGAACTGTCCCGCGAGCACGCATGGACGAATTCCGATACCGGTCGCGAACCTCTCCATCCGGAGGGGTGCCCCTTCTTGCGCCGGCATACCGCCCCTTCCCCGACGGGATGCCATCACGGCCATTATGCGGAACAGGCTTGCTGGGCAAGTTATTGGATTTGCTGTACTTTTGCCGAGGCATGATTTCCCATGCTGCACCTCTGCTCCCACGCCGTCGTCCGACGAATGCAAATCGTGCGTTTTCTAAATCCAGGGAAGGGGAGGGGTTGCGCACCCGAGTTTGATATGCTGCCCACGCACGCAGCAAGGGGCTGGTCGCCGGGAACCGCGCGCATACACAGGACACCAGCTGCGTCAGTACCCAGGCGACCAAACGCACCGGATGGGCGCTTGCTTCCTCCCAGCGGGTGCGCCGTCCCCGCGTAGATTTCAAAGCGAGCGCCGCAGCAGCAACGACCTTGCCGTGCCGAAAGCGTCCAGCTCGGGCGCCGGCGCAGCTTTCTCCGCGCCAGGGCTTACTGCTGTCTTTCCAACGCCCCGAGAGTCGATTGCATCGTGGACCTTGTCGTCCCGAGCGAGCACTGTAGCCCGGGCGCACGGTCCGGTTGCTCCTTTCGCCGAGGGGGGGGGGGGGTTTGCCTGAGCATGCCCGGAGAGCAAGAGATATTGATAGTCTGAGTGGTGGCCGGGACTTTTGCTCTACGTGGCCGTCATGCTGCATTCCTTCCCGGACACGATGTATCCTGCGCCGGGGCAACGATGGCCGCGCTCAGTGGAAGCCCGCGGCCAGGTTGGCCACTTGACCTGAGCACCCGGATGCCCCCCCTGACACCAAGGAGACAGAACCCAGAGGTGAACCGTTGCCTTGATCTCTCTCACCTGCGCAATCGGCGCGAGACGAGTCGCCAAGCGCCAGGCCGAGCAGCCTTCTGCCACGGCGACCATCCCTCCAGACCCGTGGTCCTTTTACTCGCGGCTGACGAGGAGGCCAGCCTAGTCCAGCCTGTTAGTGAAGACTTGCAATCTTGCATCTTCATCACGGTCACGGGCGCAAGGGGAGCATTTCGAGCACTTGCTTCATTCTGCAGCATATATATATACCTATGTACAAGTGCAAACATGTACCGGAAAAAAGGCCCTGCTCACAAACTTTGTACACGACAACACGAGTCCCCCCCACCCCCAACCCCCGCAACCCGGCAAGACGGCAGACGCCCTACACGCCGTCCGCAAAGGACAAGCCGCCCGCCTCGGCGTCGACGGTCATGCAGTGTTTCAGGCCGCACACCTCGAACAAGCGCACCGGCGTCAGGTCCTTGGGCGTGCCGACCACGCCGGCCGTCTTGAGCAGCATCAGCGTCTCCCTGATGGCCCGGTACGCCGGGGCCAGGCAGGCAAACGAGAAGATGACGACGCGGAAGCCCATCTGCCGAGCCTCGTCGACGGTGATGGTCGGGCTCGCCCCGTTCTCCACGCTGTTGAGCAGCAGCGGCCAGGGCGCCAGGTCCTTGACCGCCTGCGCCGCCTGCTCCTTGGAGGCGAAGCCCTCGACGATGCCCACGTCGGCGCCGAGGTCGCGCGCCGCGCGCAGGCGCTCGATGCACTCGTCGTACCCGAGCGTCTGCAGCGCGTCGGTCCGCGCAATCAGCACAAAGTCGGAGCGCATGCGCAGCCTGGCCGCGTGGGCCGCGCGCACCCGCGCGTAGTACTCCTCCCGCGGGACGACTCTCTTGCCGCCCAGGTGGCCGCACCGCTTGGTCAGCACCTGGTCCTCGAGATGGGCGCCGGCCACGCCCGCCCGGATGTACTGCTCCACGGTGCGGGCTGCCATGATGGGGCCTATACGCAACCTGTCAGCCGGGCGATCCCGCCACGCTTGTTCCCCAGCCTCTGCAAGGGGGGGGGGGCCCTGATTCCCCGGCGCTGCGGCGCGGTTGCCGGGCTGCGCAAAAGTGGCATGGGAAGAGAGTCCGGACCTACCTCCGTAGCCGGTGTCCATGTCCGCAATGAGCGGGGGACCAAAGGGATCCAAGTTGGCAATCATTTCGGCGTTGTCGCGCATCTCGTGCAGCTGGGCAATGGCCAGATCCGGCTGGCCTAGACGAGACGCTGTGGTGCCAGCACCAGTCTGCATGCAATCCAGCGCTGTTTAGCCACTATTCCTTGCCAAGGGGGGGAGGGGGAGGGGGTGGGCAGGGGAAAATCTGGGTGGCTGGTTCAGAGAGAGAAAAGGGCATACCATGTACATGGCGTCGAATCCAAGCTCAATGGCCGTGCGAGCAGAAAGGCCGTCATAGACGCCAGGGCACACAATGAGCTCGTTGGTTTCCAAGAGCATCTTTCGAAGCTTGGTAGCCCCGGAGGCCGGCCCGCGGACCTGCTCATTGACGTCTTTGAGGGGGGAGAAGTGGACGTTGGAGACCTCGTAGCTGCCTGAGACGTCTCCCGTGTGACGGCCGTCAACGCCAACTGTCTTGTCAATCGCGCTTGGCGCCATTGGGAATAGAGGTCAAAGGGCGGTCGTAAATATGTATATGTATATGTGAGGATATATACACGTATCCGCGTACATGTATATGCGTAAACGTGACGATGGGGCTGCGTGAGGGGAAGAGAAGGGTATATAAAAAAAAGCCACAGGAAACTCGTGTTGGGAATAATGCCGTCCATGACAGAGACCAGCCCTCACTTTTTATAATTTTCCCCAGAGCGCCGCAAACCGCGGGCCACGAGCCACGCACCACGGCTTCCCCGTGCCAGGAAAAACCCAAAGTCCTTCATGAACCGCTGCCCACGGCACGGAGCAAACCGGGAGCGAGAATACGCAACCCAACGCGTGCTGCCACGGCAAATGCAGCAGGGGCAAAAAGGCTCGGCGACGCCTTCCACCCCCCCCCCCCCCCCCTCCCCCCCAATATCGCTGACGAACTTGATGTGGCACAATACGCGAAAGGCCCTTTCGTTATCAAGCTCATCTTGGCAAAATCCTCCCTCCGCCTTTTCCTTGCAGGGGTTTGTGTCGAATCAAGACCCCAGCCAAGCCCTCTCGGCTATTGACGTTAAGCCAGGCAAGGCAGGCTGGAGGTGGTTTATTTTTTTTTATCCCCGTCTTTTTTTTTATTGTCATGTTCCTTTTCTTTGAATTTCTCGGCTTCTTCTTCTTTTACTGTTGGCTTATAGAACAGACGGCCTGCATGGGCCTGTCAAGTCCGAGCAAGCCGGGGGGAGGGAGGGGGCTGGCTGGCTGGCCGCCCAGACGACTTGCAAGTTACCGAAGATCGGAGGCTCTTTTGACGGCCAGCTGCCAGGGCATACGGTATCCGGGATGGTGTCTTGCTTTCGAGGGCCTGGAGCCTGTTGTGCAGATTAATCAAGTCAAGAACCATGCTTATGTGAATGCGTTGAAACCCTCCGTGAGTATTTCAGAGGCCTCCCACTCATACCGCTGGCGCTATTCACGTTGCAGTTGTTGATTGTTGCGACGATATACATCTTTAGTCTTTTTCCCCCGCATTTCCCCCCAAATTTTACCCATCATGCAGAACAATTTCCGGCTCGGCCGTTGTGAATCGAGCGGGCAAATGTTCCGCAAACCTTGATTGATTGCGACAAACCCCTCCGGGACAAGCCCCTGTCTACAGCGGAGTTATTTGATGGCCTGGGGGGGGGGGGGGGGGCCGGCAAGCCTAGGGCTCCAAGACATTGCCGTTTCCCACCTGGGGCAATCTATTGTGAGGGAAGGAGACGGGGGGGGGGGGGGGAGGGGACGTCGTGGCGACGTGAAACCGCCATATCTGTGTCATCAGATGGCCCGCCGCGCTGCTGGTGCTGTTGGCAAAATACAACCCTCATGCCCTTGGTTCCCCACTGCCTGGGCGCCGATCCTGAGAACCGCGCTCGAGTGCCCAAAGGCGGGAGGGAGATAAGCATAACGCTGTTTTATATCACTTGAGAATGTTGTGTTCATCTCCGGACGGTTTCCCCACCTCTCGGTCTCGCCGTGATGGCCCCGTCTTGGCTCGATAGGTCACGTCTTGCCTCGGACGAACGGGCAGCGTGCTCGTAAAAGTGCGGGAAGCTTATTCTATTTTCGTAGGGCGTCGAAGCTCCGGGCTGTCCCCACCGTGCCCCTCGGGTGTGAGACGTCGCCAGAAATGGTTGGCCACATGCGACGCAGAACTAAGGTTGAGACTTTAGGTTTTCTTGGCCAAGCCTGGGCCGCAGCCATCGGGCGGGCCGCTGCAACCCTCCGGTTTGGCCGTGGATGGACACTGCATGCTGGGGCATAGCAATGTCTGGTTGACCAGGGTCAAATCACCGGCGCGCCAGGAGCTCTACGGATGGGGGATCTCATGGGACGAAAACACCTCTATGCGGTGCAGCGTCGCATTGGAACACATTGTCTGGTCGGGGTGGAAGGGACTCGACGCTGGCCAGGACTCCACCGTGGTGCTTGGTGGCAGCCTGGACAAGTCATTCCATCGGCGCGGGTCCAGCAAGACTGGTCTTGGCAAACAAGGAAGAGGTGATGAGGATGATGGTGATGATGGTGATGATGGTGATGATGGTGATGATGGTGATGATGATGTTGATGATGCTGATGACGAGGAACAAGGCCGGACAGCCAAGATGGCGGAGGCCATGTACCGCAAGGCGGTGACGAGGCTGGCTGGCTGGCTGTGGCGGGAGAACAGCCGCTCCTTCCTTGCTGGACTGGCGGCTCTTGCCCTCGACAAAACACCAGACGTTTTGGTGCCGAGCAGTCAAGATATTCGATAAGGGGTCGGCCGTACTCGGTAGGTGCATAGCATGTGCATGGTATATGCATAGCGCGTGCATAGCGGGTGCATAGTGCGTAGCATGTGCCAGTATGTGGGTTATAAGTCACAACTCATCCGCGGAGTAATTGCTCATACAAGTGCTGTCGTGCTGTCGAGTTGTATGTAGGCTAATACCGGCAATCCAGGGAGGGGCAAGGGTTCGGCGATGGGTCCAAGATATTCAGGCGCTGGACATGGGACGCTGGACATGGGACGCTGGACATGGGACGCTGGACATGGGACGGGTGAGGAGCAAGTGCATCATCTACACGGCTGCTTACTCGTCCATTCGAGCGCAGAGCAAATTACATGTGGCAATCTGGTGGGCCGGCCGCCAGATATCCACATCCACGACGCGACAGCTGCCTGCCATGAGGCGGGTGGATCACTAACAATTGACGCCAAGTCAGCCAAGCCGCACAGGCGGACTGGAGACTGGAGGCAAGCAGTTGACGCAACCAGACTCTCCACGTCCAGGTCCAGGCCCAGCCCTTGAGATGGGGGGTGGGTGGGTGCATGCTGTTGCGTCAACTTGCTCCGATACGACGACCAGACTTTTCCACCACCACCACCACCACCACCGCCGTCAGCAGCTTAGCAGCAGCTTGGCAGCAGCAGACAGACACAAGACTTGACCCGAAAAAAAAAGGAAAGGCGGAAACGATCGAAACGAACCAAAACCAACATAAACAAGCCACGCCCATCCCACCCGGCAATGCTTCGCCATCAGCAACTCCCCAAGTCGCCCATGGCAAGTATGGGTGCCTCTGCGAAACCAGATCCAGACTCGGACTCTCCGGCCGAGGGAAACAAGAGTGCTCGCCAGAGCAAGCTCCGCGAGGACGTTGACCTCGACCTTGCTTACTTGCCCATGCTGGCCTGCTGCTTTGTGTCGGGCTTGACCGACGGCACCATCTACAACGGTAAGCAATTGATCCGTTGTAAGCAAGCACTTGCTTGCCTCCGCCTTTTTCCGCTTCTGACTCTGCGCGCAGCCTACGGCACATTTGTATCCATGCAGACAGGTAGCTATCACTCCCCTGCTATCACTCCCCTGCTCGGCGTCGGACGCCAAAATGTCCCGTCAAAACTCTCGGCTCAGCCCCCTCGTAGGAAACACAATCTTCGTCGCCCTTGGGACGTCGGGCTACAACAACAAGCCCTACGGCTGGGCGCGCTCCCTCTGCTCCATCGCCTTCTTCATCCTCGGCTCCTTTGCCTTCTCCCGCTTCGCCCTCACGCTGGGCGGGCGGCGTCGCGGCGTCGTCATGCTCTCCTTCCTGCTGCAGTCGCTCATGGTCGTTGTCGCGGCCTCCATTATCCAGGGCGGCGTCATTGACGGGTCCTACCCTTCAAGGCGGCCCCCGACCGACGTCGACTTCAAGGAGCTCATTGTCATCGCCCTGCTGAGCTTCCAGGCCGCCGGGCAGATTGTCAGCAGCCGAACCCTCAAGGTCGGCGAGGTGCCTACCGTCGTCGTGACAAGCATGCTGTGCGATCTCATGTCTGACCCGGCGCTCTTCACCCTGGGCAAGAATCCCAAGCGGAACCGGCGGTTCATTGCCTTTGTCCTGACTCTTGTCGGAGCCATCTGCGGCGGATGGATCTCCAAGGCTGCCAGCGCAGTAGATCCCTCGCTCTGGACCGTCGCCGCCATCAAGCTTGCCATCGCCTGCGCGTGGTACTTTTGGAAATCGGAGGCCGATTCGCTGGTTTGAGACGATCAGTTTTGGTGGCTAGGGCGGCGGGGTGGTTCAAAGACTTGGTGTGCGCGTAGACGAGACATCCCAGGCGTTTAATCTTTTCCGCTTTTCCCCCCTTCCTTGCTCCCTTTTTCTTCTTCTTCTTTTTCTTTTTCTTTTTCTTTTTTTATTTTATTTTTATTTTATTTTTATTTTTTTCCGTTGTGTGTGTGGGGTGTGTGCATGGCATACTGGGCATACTGGCATACAGCATTCGTTGCTTTTGGGCAGCAACGCGAGGATATAGAGGAAATGTCAACTTTTATTTTGATATTCTCATAGCGTAGAGAACAGGGGGAAGGGGGAAAAAAAAGAAAGTCTTGCGCATTGCTGCGGCTCTGCCATTTGATAGGCTTCACGTCCGTTCGAGGCTTGAATTGCGACGTGAGACGATGGCAGGAAGACAAGTTGCAATTGAGTTTGTCGGGGTATTGCCGATTGGTCCGGTCTATACCCTCCCTGAGCTTATCGGCAACAAGCATACTGTCATCCTGGTAGGTCTCGGGTTCGTGGTCACGATCCTCCAGACACCAGCCTAACCGGGTGGTTGCTCTGCAGCCCGCTAGTCCCTAAATGCAGCTTACCTTGGCTTCTTCGTCTTGGGGCCGTGCATGTATTGAAGGGTTCAACGTTGTGCCCCGCGACCGCTGGTGCCTTGCAAAATGTATAATCCGATTGCTTGTCCCAAGGCGTTTGGCTTTTTGACACGACGACGGCCTTTTTCACATCAGCCTTGCGATGATTAGAAGTCGGCCTACCTGCTGCTTATGACGAGACGAATCGGCTACTCGAAGGGCCTGCGACATAAGCGACAAGTTGGGAGGTATGTGAAAAAACGACTGCACGACGTAGTGCGCATGGAGTAGTGAATATATCAAGAACAAATCACCAATATCTGGTACTAAATAAGGCGTGCCAAGATGCTGCTTCTATTTCTATGGAGGGGGGACTTGGTTCGCGTGGTTGAATCTCTCTCTCCCTCTCTTTCTCTTTTTTTTTTTTTTTTTTTTTTTTTTTTTTTGCCCCCCCTTCGACGGAATACGAAGTACTGTACCCGCTGGCTCCTTCCATTTCCGATGGATGTGACAGCTTGCCAGTTGGGGCGGGCGGGGCTGATTTCCCCCATCCCTTTGAAGGTGCTAAGGTGCAAGCTGTTGTACTGGACCAGGGTTTGAGCCAATACAAAGCCGTATATCAAAGGGTACATCAGCAGACGATGAAATAGTATAATAGCAGAAGTACCCACAGTATTCTGAGATACAAAACCCTACATCCCACTCCTCATAAGATATAACGCGCCATGGGGCGATTTCCGCTCATTTAGCTACAGAAAATACGCAATATGCCCTAATTAATAGGCCGTATTTAGCAGTTATACCTCCTGATATTAGTTATTAGCAGGTATATAGTAAATACTATAATTACTAATGTAAGGATTTTAGTGGTTAATATTTGGCAGTCTAGTAAGAAGGAGGTTCCTGCTAGGTATCTAGCAAAAGTGGGTCCAGTACAGACGCTGCACCTTAGCACCTTCAAAGGGATACATAAAGCAGCGGTGGAGCACGCAGATCTGCAGAGTGCACCGTGCACATTGGCGAACGGTGGGTGTATCTTTTAAGTCCACGCTCTGCGACGTTGCGACGTTGGCAGCGGGGGAATGTGTACCAGTGGTGTGCACTGTGCATACTGTTAAGACTCAGGCCGCGCTAACCAACCTTGTGGCTTGGCGCGCCACGATTGGAACTTTCTTCCCTCAGGTTGAAAATCCCTGGCGGCGCACCTTGGGCTACGTAGCCTCTCCAGAAAAGTAAAGTGTAATTTTTCCTCGTTTCAAACCGATTCGACTCGTCCTAATTGCCAAGCTTGCGCAGCAAAATCCGTTGCGTTGGTTCAACGTTTCGGGGCTGGTGGATACCATGGTCTGGACTCTTGGACTCTTGGACTCCTGGACTCCTGGACTCCGGGACTCTGGGACTCCTGCTCGATCGCGATCAGTTGCCACGATCTGACAAAAGATGGCTGACAAAAACTGGCTGACAAAAGTTGGCTTGCCAAGCGGAGTCTATCTGCCTGCCCCCTTGGACCGGCATTTTTCCACAGCCGCACTTCCAGCTCATGGAGCGGATTTGCTTTTGCTTTGCTTTGCTGGTCGCTTGCAAACGGACCTAACGAGCAACCTGCCAACAATAATCTCCGGTTTCCCGTGACAAGCCACCGCGTTGGCGCTCCTGCTTTCCACGCATGCTTCTGGCTGTCCTTGCAGGTTCGCTTCCCCATTGAAATTTTGGCAAATCATCCGAGGGCAACGTCTGGACCTCTGTCAGACCCCTTACCTCTCCATTCCTCCTTTTGGTTCACGTTACATGGCCTCGGTCTCAATCGCTCCAAAGCAGTGACATCCAACTCGCCCCGGTTGATCTGGTTCCCAGAGCCGCCGCCTCCCAATTTGTCGCCGTCAGCCCCCCTTCCCACCGAGTCCCAGCAATCAGGTCAACGAGTCCGCCATCTGGAAAATAAGAACCTTTGAACCAATCGACGCAGTCGAGGTATTCGGCAGACGGCCGAGCCAATATTTCCACCGGTAGTTTTTGGCGTCTGGCAAACGAGCAGAGGCAACAATGTAGTTGTCCGACAACATCTCAACTGCAAACGCCAGAGCCGCCCAACAATTCATGGCAGAGACTGAACAATCCACCGTTGTCGCCGGCAACACAAGATCGAGCTTCTCTCTGGGTGCCGTTCGCCAAGATGAGGGTTTCTATCAGGGAACAGCTGGCCCTGCTCGTCATCTTTGCTGTTCTCATTGCTCTCGCCATCGTTTCCGTTCCAACCTGGTTCTTCGTCCATGATTTTGTCACCGACGTCGAATTTGGCGGACTCTCCTTGACCGCATCCCTCAAGGCCTCCAGAATCGACTCGGCGCTCAATCTGCTGGGCACCATCAGCCAATCCGTCGCCACCCGCCTTCTTCTCCAGCAAGCCCTCGTCAATTTTTACAATGACAATGCGACCGATCCTTTCGCAGACGCTCGTTCCGACCTCGAGAGTGCTCTGAGCACGAACCGCGTCACCGGCCTGCTTCAAGCAAGGCTGTACTCGAGAAATCAGACTGGCGCGAAACCTGGCGGCCTTCTCAACGTCACCGGAGGTGGCGTCGGGTCTCAGCTTGAGAATATCCTGCTGCCGTACTTGACACCCGACGGCGCGAGAGTAAACTTGAGCGACACCGAGTACGGATATCCACCCACCCTTTACCCGAATGTGACGTACCAAGACCTGGGCTACCCAAATCCCTACGTGCCCTCAACCCCCGCCGTCGCCGCGAGAGCCTTTCCGGGGAGCAGGTTAAGCGATGGTGCCGGACTCCTTCTAGGTCCCTTGATGATTAATGAGACGTTTGCCCTCATGTCGCTCACTGTTCCTGTCCGATCCATCAACATTCAAAACTTCGTTCTTGGATACATGACATTGATCGTTTCGGCCGCTTCACTGATTGAGGTTCAAGTTTCTCGCGAAGGCTTGGGTTCGACTGGCATGGTTCTCATAGTCGGCCCAGATAATCCGTCAAACCATTTCATCGCCCCCGTCTTCCCCGCCAATCAGACGTATACTCCCAACCGGGATGCCTTGTCCAACTCCACCGTTCATTTTGTCCTTCCGCCTATAACTCCCGACGGACAGCCTGAACGTCACTTGTCGCGAGACTACGTGGGCGGGGAATATGCCAGCCACTATACTCTATCGCAGTATCCAGGAGCATTTGAAGCGTTCTACGATTATAATTCCCAGCCGAACAATGCCAGAGCCTTGTTTTCGTCCCAAAACGAGCAGGGCGTTCCTGTGGCGGTCGGAGTTGCGCGGCCGCGCTCCGCGCTCGTCGACTGGGCGGTGGTCATCGAGAAGGCGGAAAGCGAGGCATACGAGCCCATTGCTACCCTCCAAAAGATTCTGCTTGCGTCCGTCTTGGGCACCGCAGGGCTAGCCATAGTTGTCGTTTTCCCGTGCGCGCATTTCAGCGTTAGGCCGATACGACGTCTTAAAACCGCGACGGAGAGTTCCATTAACCCACCAGGATACCAGGAAGAGTTTGACGACTACGATGAGTCCAGCCTCGGCCCCGGCGATACTGCCAACTTGTCATCCGCGTCTGCAAAGGGTTTTTTCGCCAGCATCTGCCGCAAGTTGAAGAAGCCAAAAAGAGCATTGACAGAGTCCGAAATTGACAACCATCGGCGTATATTCAAAATCCCCGGCCGAGTTCCGGAAAAAAAGCACTTCATAACAGACGAGTTGACGGAGCTGACGGGAACCTACAACGAAATGACGGATGAGTTGGTGAAGCAGTACGCGTCTCTGGATGAAAAGGTGGCCGAGAGAACCAGGGAGCTGGAGATTAGCAAAAAAGCGGCCGAGGCAGCAAACGAGAGTAAAACGCTATTCATAGCAAACATTTCCCACGAGTTGAAGACACCCCTCAACGGCATCATGGGCATCTGCGCCGTCTGCATGGAGGACAATGATGTGCTGCGCATACAGCACTCCCTCAAGACGCTGTACAGATCGGGTGAGCACTCTCCCCCCTCCCCACCGCCCCCAAATCCATCAAGGCGCGCAGAGCGTCGTACTGAATCTGAATTTCTTCAGGGGAATTACTGCTACATCTTCTCGAGGACCTCTTGAGCTTCTCCAAGAACCAAATCAGCCAGCAGATTAAACTAGAGGACAAGGAGTTTTGCTTGGGAGAGCTGAGGTCACAGATTCTTTCCATTTTCGAGAAGCAAGCGCAGGAAAGCAATATTGCATTCAATGTAACTTTTCTGGGCTACGAGAACGGCGGCGAAGCCGTGGATAGCCTCGACGGGACGATTACGTCGGAGAAGCAGCTCCCAGCTCTCGGGCCCCCCGGAATGGGCCGACTCCGCGGCGCGTATCTGTGGGGAGATCAGCATAGAATCTTGCAGGTCATTATAAACTTGGTTAGCAATAGTTTGAAGTTTACCCCAGCCGGGGGCACCGTGCAGCTTCGAATACGGTGTGTTGGCGAGGTCGAACCCAGCAGTGGCGACGGCAAGCCGACCAGAACCAACTCTGCAAGAGGCGGGCGCGGTAGGCTAAGGCGCAGCTCAGGATCACCGCAGTCATCCCTGTCCAAAGCCACAACGGCCTCGAATGCGATGGAGGGGAACGGCAACCACCACAAGGTATCCAGGACCAAGCCGCACGTTCAGGTGAGGGAGCGATCGCCAACACCGCCACACCCGAACGCCAAGCCGTACGTGTTTGAGTTTGAAGTGGAGGACACTGGTCGAGGCATACCCAAGGACATGCAGCAAAAGGTCTTTGAGCCATTCGTGCAAGTCGACTCCAGCCTCAGCAAGAAGTACGGCGGTACGGGCCTCGGGCTGAGCATCTGCGCACAGCTTGCCAAGCTGATGGGCGGGTCCGTCAGCGTCAGGAGCACCGAAGGCGTGGGCTCCGTCTTCTCACTCCGCATCCCCCTGCGACACGTCAAGGACCGCGCGCCCAGCACCGCGTCCAGCAGCACGACCATGTCCAGACCACCCAGCCCTGGCTCCACAAACGGCGGCTCGCACCGCAACTCCCTCGGCGGCGGCGGCGTCGTCGTCGTCGCTCAAGAAGCAGGGGCGAACACGGACACGTCCACCACCGTTTGCAAAGTCAACCAGCCCCGTCTCGTCGGCCTCAGCACCCCCTTCTTCGCCCCGAACCCAGCCCCGCCCGACGCCGACCGAGGCCGGGAGAAGGGCGCCCAGACCAAAGTCAAGCCCGTCGACGCCGCCGCCGACGCCGACGCCGACGCCGACGCAGCCGGCAAAGGCGATCTGCGCGTCCTCGTGGCAGACGACAACTCGACCAACATCGAAGTCGTGAGCAGGATGCTCAGGCTGGAAAAAGTGCACAACGTCACCATCGCCAAGGACGGCCAAGAGGCCTACGAGCTGGTCAAGGCGAACATGCAGGCGGACCGGCCGTTTGACCTCATCCTGATGGACATCCAGATGCCCAACCTGGACGGACTGCAGTCCACGCGGCTCATCCGCGAAATGGGCTACGCCGCTCCTATTGTGGCCCTGACGGCCTTTTCGGAGGAGAGCAACATCAAGGAATGCATGGAGTCTGGCATGGACGAGTTTCTGAGCAAGCCCATCCGGCGTCCGGCGCTGAAGAAGGTTTTGACAAAGTTTGCGACGATACCCGAAGAGGGGGAGTTGGCGACGTGACCGTACCGCCACTGCGGAGCGGTGCACTAACTACTTTAATGGAACACGTTTTATGCTTTTTTTTTTTTTTTTCCCCGGACAAGAAAGGTGGGAAGGGGGAACTTTTGAGCTGTCCAGTCGTCAGCGGTGTGTTTATTTGCTATTGCGGTGTTATCTACTCTGGGCTGCATGCTGCGACCCCGGCGATTGGAGTTGACGTGTTGGATATTTGAATAAGGTACCTCGTGGATACATGAATGAAGATGCGCCGCAAAGGAGCGCCTACAACGATTGTTAATTCCTTCATTTTGGAGAAATGCCCGTGAAACTTGTCCACTGCCGACCCTTTCATTTCATTTCATTTTATTTCATTTCCTTTCCTTTCCTTTCAGTTTCCGTTCTCCTTGGCCGCCCGCCACGGCACACCTCAGGACGCTGGCACCCCCCCCCCCCAAGGCCGTGGCCTTTGCAACGGTGCCGCCAGACGACAGCGGGAGGGCTCGCACGCCTGGCCAGGAGGCAAAGTGCCCGCGGCCGGCATGAGGCATTTTAGAAAGGCCGACCGTGCCGTGCTGCGTCGTGACGGCTACCACAGCCTGTTGCGGTGCCTGCAGAGGCGCGTTTTAGGCCATTCCGGAAAGGCGGCCCAGGCGGGCGGGCGGTCGGGCTGTTGCATGCAAATGGCCTGTTTCAAGTTGATCGCGAGCCTCGTCCACGCTTGCTCTTGTCCAAAGCGGTGAGGTGAGTTGCTTGCGACTTGGCTTGCATAAACGGCGCGCGCCGACCGACCACGCACGCACGCATGCATGCTGTATGCATGCATGCATGCAGACATCCAGGCCGCGGCATCACACGTGGGGGGTTAACTTGCGCGGCTCGGCTCGGCTCGGCTCGGTTGGTTCCTCCGAGTCTTCTGCCTGGCCGTCGCGGCGGGATGCACGCTTCGAGGCGCGAGGCCCTTGGGTCTGGGCGAAGGGCCGTCAGAATGCAAAAAGCACGACATGTTCTCGGGCGTGCTCCGGCCCCTCCATCAGATGACAAATGGATGCCGGGGGGGGGGAAGCAGACGGCCCGGCCATTTCTGAGACACCACGCCGCCACGGTGGACGATGGAAAAGCGAGCGAGCGTCGCGGGGACTTTTGCGGAGCATGTAGAATGGCGGGGCGACCGGGCTTGCCGGAGCAGCCTAGAAATCGTGAGCAGGTCAACGCTTGGCGCTTTGCTCGGTGGCGGCCAGGGGCGGGAGCTCTATCGTGTCGCTGCCGTGCCTGCATGGACGCCTGTCGGAGGAGTCCGCGTCGAGGTGCGAGCCGGCGTCGTGGGAGCTGACGTCGCTCCTGAGCCAGGCCTTGCAGGGGGGGCCGCACGGGCTGCCGATGGTGTGTGGCCAGGGCGCGCCGTCGTTGGCTTGGGCGGCTGCATGTGCTGCTCCGTGGCGCTGGCTGGGAGCGTGCCTGCTCCGGACGCGGCGGTTGATGGCTGACAATACCGGCAGTATCAACGGCAGGCATGCTGGTGCCGAGTGGTAAGAGTCAGTGATGGTGATGATGATGATGATGGTGGTGGTGGTGGTGGTGGTGAAGAGGACGAGAGGAGAGGAGGGAGGAGCCAGCATGACCTGCAAACGCACCACACAAGATTCCCACGTTGACCCGAGCAACAGACAGGAGCATCATCAGCGGAAAGTTCCACGTAATGTCGACACCTACAAAGTTCCCCTGCGCAATGAAAATTATCCTCACGATGGCGACGGCAGGAATACTGAGAAAACCCACACATTAGCCGCGCACTCTCCGCCAGCGAGATGGTTTGACGACGAGATGAAATCCTACAAGGAACCGAGGCAGAAGGTCGCGAGAACGCCGTAGCGCTTCGACCTCGGCAGCTTGAGCTTCCAGATGTACGGGATAGGAAGAATCAGCATGATGATGTCCGTGACAAGAGTAGGCACAGAAGTGAAGAGGAGGAAGTTCCTCTCGGCGAAGCGGCAGTAGTACTGGTCGCGAGGAAGGGGGTTGACCGGGTCGTATCTGGCCCATAGCGCACGGGTCGGATTGCACTGGAGCGTGGCAAGCAGCATCTAGAGGGTGTTTCTCCTCGCACGGGTCAGCATTCCCGTTTGACGCCCGGAGCGGGGACTCGAGTGAACTGACAACCAGTGCTCCCCAGAGAAGAATGACCATGGCCAAGGCCCAGATGAGGGCTTTGATAAACCGCTGGAAGTGGAACAGGCGCCAGTACAGGGCCAGGATGGACAGCTTGAAGCACACGACGACTCCGGCAAACGCGCACTGGGAGACGAAGAGATCGATGGAATAGGCGTACAGCGAGTCTGGTGGCGTTGCCCACAGATGGTGGCCGAGTCCCTTGCTGGTTCCTGGGGGGGGGGGGGGGTGGAGGGGGGAGGCAGACAAGAAGTTGGGAAAGTCAGCCCGGGGGAACAAGGGTGAGCTTGCAGGACGTACCGTAGCCAACATTGACAAAGACCTGGGTGGTAGAGAATGGCTGTGGATCGACGCATCAGATTGTTACTTCTTCGTCCTTTCCTTTTTTTTCAAAGAAGCACAGAAAAGCAGCCGTACCAGCGCAGCGAATATCAACCAGTCGTCCAGCCACAACTTGGTTCCCTTGATCCTGCGACTGAGCACCCGCAACGCTACCGCCAGCAGCGCCAAACACCACAGCGCCACGGCCACGCCGATTATCGTCCCTTTTCTGCTTTCCTGGAGGTCCAGGCCGGGCGGCATCGGCGGTCGAATTGCCGCATCAAAGGTTGTTGTCCCACGCCTGGCGGGTTGCCCATGCGGCCAAGACGACGGGTCGGACTGGGCCATGGCAGCGCATCACGTCTGATGAAGTGGCAGCTGCCCCTTCCCTCATGCGCGCAGGACAGCCTGCAGTTCCGTGGACTATTTATTATTATATCAAGGTCCAGCAGAGTCCAGGGCGAAGCTGCAGAGGAATTGTCCGACGGCAAGGGTTGCGGGCCTAGCAAAAAGCTACGCGCCACACGGGGGTTCTTGATGAACGCGGTTGCGGGGCGCAGGCGTAGCTGCTGCACAGCGCCCAATGGCATTGGAGGAATGGGATTCTGGCTCTGGCCCCGTCGAATCTCTTGGACGCGCCGCTAGGATCCGGTCTGCTTGTCTGGGCGCCGGCTCAGCCAGGGTCGACGATGTGGCGCCGTCGATTGCCGGATCGCGTTGGGCTTGTGAATATCTAGTCAACTTTTGTCGCTGCGCTGACGGCTGTGACGGACCAAAGACTTGGCCGTCGCATCGGGCAAATCAGGCCATCACAACGTGGCTTTTTTCGGACTGCCGCCGACGAGCAATTTGCCAAGGAGCCGTGCGTGTCCTGTCTGGATTCCCTACCTGCCAGGACTCGGGGAGAAAGCACTTTCGCCCGACTGGGCCGTGGCTTGAGCCCTCGGCACGTCCTAGTCGATTGGACGAGAGCAGAAACAGCGCGACAAACGGTGCCCCGACATTCTGCGGATGGGCCCAATCTTCAGCAGACATGACGGGGCTTGTCGGCAATGTCATGGGGGGATCGCGTGGCGCAAAGCTTTTCCACCCCATGTCGCTGGCTGTAGCTCTCCCGCCGCCGCGCGGCAGCCGCGAGTATCGTAGGTGGACGTCGTCGATCGCGCACGGGAAACGGGAAATGGGAAATCGGCCACGGGGATCAAGTCACGCTGTCGGCTGGTTCGCCGAGTCAAGCCCCATATGCCGGGACATTTGCTTGAAGGCGTCGGAGTTGATGGCGTGGCTGGATTGTGGTGTCATGGTTGACAAGCTGCTCGGATACGCGACTCGGCTCTTTTTTTTTTTTTTTTTTTTTTTTTTGTTCCCGTCAGTGATCGGGGCTGTGCCGCTTCTGCCAGGGCGTTGGGTTATTGGCACCTTGTCCAGGGTTTTCGCTTGGGTTTCCGCCTGGGGTTTCCATCTGGAGGAGACACAGAGACGTCGTGAGGGCTTTTGTCACCTGACCTGAGAGGCTGCGGATTTGTCGTTGGATTGACGTCCCCCAGGTTCTCTCATAACGCACGATTGAACTGAACCTCCTCATGCACTAGCTTCCAGCATGGCCGAGCCTGGCTTTGCTTTTGGGTATCAATAGCCGCTCTCAACAGGCAGGCAGGCAGGCTGGCACCCATCACCCGAAGCCAATCGCGAGCTCCCCGTCCTCCGATCGCGTGCGCCAGACATGGGTCGAGCCTGCACCGTGCTTTCCTCGACGACACAATAGCCGCCTGGCGATAACCGAAACGACATCTGCCATGGGGATCCTCGCCGCGAATAGAGGGCCGCACGGAATGCTCCCTCCTTCCCCCAAACGCCGCACGAACGGCTCGGCTTCTGCCTCTGCCGTTTGCTGCCACCGAGGGCGACCGACCAGACGGCGCCAACGAAGAAGCTGGCTCTTTTCAAACGGTGGAGGCGACCAGCGACCAAGCAGCCCGCCGCACAACTCATCCACGACACGGCTCTGCAGGTCCCGTACGATTCCGGCATGGCGACTTTGCCCCCCCCCTTCCCCCTACGAGAAGCCACGAGGCAAATGAATGGCCGGTCCGGGCTCCTGTCAACGAGCCGCGGGATTCTCGTCATGCTGTCGGGCTGGCTGGGGGGCGTACAGGTGAGTGGGAGCAAATGAAACCCAGAGAGTTTCATCGCGGCCCCGCGGACATTGATACGCCAGAGTTTGCCATGGCAGAGCGCATACACGGTCGTCTGTTGCGCCTGCAGCGTCCGTGATGCGTTCCCGTGGCTCTCCGATGGTCGGGACGCGGATGGTCGGGACGCGGGTGGTCGGGACGCGACGACTTGCGGGCTGGAGCGGAAACACCTGCCATCTGCTGACCTGGCATTCGGCCACTTGGCTGGACGCGATGCTGGCCCTTGGTCAGATTTGAGTTTGAACACGCTGCCCCAGCGCTGAGTGCTCCTCGAAGGTTTCGAGTGTTGCGTATTCTACGGCAAAGCGTGCCGGATTGCAGGATCAAGGTCTGGTGCGGGACAGCACAGGTGCCCCAGACCATGAATTTGAATCTGCAGGCCAGGCCAGACCAGACCAGACCACACCAGACGCGTCGCGTAATGCGGGCGTGTCTGGCGAAGCTGGGGAACCCCGGACCGGACTGCGCTTCGCTTGGGGAACGGCTTGCCCCGGTCGACAACACGGGCAACGGGTTTACGGGTTTGAGGCAGACGAATTTCCTCCGGGCCTCCCTGCGGCCCTCGCCGTGGGCAAATGGCACAGCGACACGTCGAACGTTGGAGCGCAGGCAATCCAGCAAGCTGCATCTAATGCCGGACAAGAGTGATCCACGACACGACACATGCATCCATTATCGCAACGGTTTGTCGCTTAACACGGCGCACTCGACAGTGTCAAGACTCAACCAATCGACACCTGGTTGGCACATGGGGGCCCTGAAAAGCTTCAAGCCCGCGCCGCGCCGCGCCGCCCCATCATGGCTCTGTGCTCCGACTTCCATCTCGGTCCGACCTCGGACCACTTCGCCCACGAGGTTTTCTAAAAGGAAAAAAAAAAAAATCGGACGAGGGAAAAAAAAAATCAAAAATCAAAAATCATCCAGTTCTAACCCGTCGCCCGACCTCTTCTTCCCTTGGACTCCTGCCACCCGCGACGAACAGTGGCGCCACGAAACTCACTCGGTCCCTTCATCACTCGCTCGCTCGGCCTGGTTCCTCGACGGCGTTCATTTTCCCCCAGCAGACGTGCCATTAGAAAGCCACAAATCTATAGCCGATGCTGGTGTGCGGGGCTGGGCCAAGCTCAGCCCTGGATTGGCGAGCAATCAATCCAAGGCGGCTGACCAACTGGACCGTGCTGGTCCTGTTTGTCGCCGGGGCCAACATGAAGCTTTCCAGACTCCCGTGGACGAGGCCGGAATGCCGAGTGGCGCATTTCTCTTCAGCCTTTCGTTACGCGATGCAGCAGCAGCAGCAGCAGCCAGCAGCAGCACAGCCTTCAGCCCTAGCCCGCCCCAGTTGCTGCCCAGTTGCTGCTTACCTGCACTGATAACTGTTCTTTTCGGACAATGCCCAATGCCCCAATGTCCACAATTCTCCGTGGCGCAACACTAGGAAACTGAAAAATTCCCTCCCAGCGCGACATTGGCGCCATGACTGTACTCGGGGCCCCAGATCCGGTCGCTTGTTCATAAAGCCGCCCGGCGCCCTTTGCGCCCTGTCGAACCAAGTTGAGTGAATCTCGCTCACCCGGGTCCTGTGTTGGTCGGTCGCCATGCGTTGTTCCTCTCAGACGACTCAGACGACTCAGACGACTCTGTAGCACCGCGAGCGACAAGCAGAGACTCGAGCGATGGCTACATGACCGGACCCGAGCTGCAAGGATGGCAACCACCAAGCACCTCCTCGACATCACCATCAGCCCGGCGGCCAGAGACGACGTCGAGAATGGAAAAGCCTCGCACAATGACATGACGGCTCAGCACCGTCCAAGTCGCAGCGGCAGTCTGATATCCCTCCGGTACAGACGACCGCGTGCTGGATCAATACTTCCGTGGCTTGCTGCCACCGCTGGGACTGCTGTCACCATGTAAGGAATGCGGCATCAGGGATGTCGTCGGGCTGATTGCCTTGACGCATTCAACTCTGCAGCTGGCTCGTCTGTTTTGCTGCTGACGAAACAAAACCCCCCCCCCTTCCCCCCAAAGTGGCCTCCTTCTCGTCATCACCTGGGTAGCGCAGCCCCATGCCATGCGGTCAACCCAGTCGCACAACTTCATCTCCGTCAACCCTATCCAAGCAGGCAATCCCACGCCCGACACGTACGTCAGCGACTACGCGAAATCCGCGACACCCGTGCCCGTCCACTCGCACAACGACTACTGGCGGCCTCACCCGCTGTACTCCGCCCTCGCAGCCGGGTGCATGGGCGTCGAGGCCGACGTCTGGCTCACACCCGACAAGACGGACCTGCTCGTCGGGCACCACCCCTCGGAGCTGTCGGCGCATCGCACCCTGCAGTCACTGTACATCGACCCCATCAAGCAGATCCTGGACAGGCTGAATGCGGGCGGCACGTCCTCCGGCGATGCCCCCGGCGGCATCTACCCGACGTCGCCCGGCACCACGCTGATGCTCCTCATCGACGTCAAGGGCAACGCGAGCGAGATCTGGCCCCTCGTCGACCGGCAGCTGCAGCCCCTCCGCCAGAGCGGCTACCTGTCCCGGCTCGAGCACGGCGCCGCCGCCGCGGCCAGCCCGCCCGTGCCCGTCTTCAGACGGGGAGCCGTCACCGTCGTCGGGACCGGGAACCTGGCGCAGAGCGACGTCACGGGCGCGGGGTGCGACGCCCTGTCCCGCTACCCGGACACTTTTCTCGACGCGCCGCTCGGCGCTCTCGCCAACGGCTCGAGCTACGCCACCCTCCCCGGCTGCGAGGTGGATTCCCTGCTGGGCCTCCCCCTCGCCAAGTTCTACCTCGCTTCCGCCCCGTTCGCGCGCCAGGTCGGCTCGTTTCGCGTGACGCTGTCGCCGAACCAGCGAGGCTTGGTGCGCGACTCTCTGCGGGCGGCAGAAGCCAGGAACCTGACCTCGAGGTACTGGAGCACGCCCGCCTGGCCCATCTCCAGGAGGGACTACATCTGGCAGGAGCTGTTCGACCAGGGCGTCGGGCTGCTCAACGCCGACGACATTGAGAGCGCCACCCGGCTGGAGTGGAGCAAGGCCTACAAGGCGGAGCTGGTGTGGATGGGCGTGTCGTCGGCCTACATCTTTGCCGCGTCCCTCGTCACTGCCTGGCTGTACAGCAGGTCGAGGAGGAGGTCCCAAGACGAGCACAGACGAGGCTTGACGGGCCGAACGCGACCCACGTAACCAAGACGTGAGGGGGGGGGGGGGGGGAAGTTTCGCATGGGAATGCAACTGCATGTCGTGGCGCGTGTGTGTGTGCTAGGGCGTCTTGTCTTGGGGGTTTTGTCGCTCGGTGGACTATGTATGCAGCTTGATACATACCAGAGAGCACAGCTTGATACCAGAGAGCACAAAGCTCAACAGACATGCAAAAGCTAACGGCCTCCCAGAGCTGCATGCCCACCCAGACTCCCCAACCTCGCTGCCGAAAAGACGCATCGCGCAGCTTCATCCGCCCCACGCAGCCATTGCGCGGAAACCAAACCCCACGCTCGACTACATGACGCGGTAACTGGAGGGGCTGCGACGAGTCCGTGACGCAGGCAGGCATGATTTTGTCATGGGGAAAGCTCAGCCCCCGTTGCGCTCGTTGATATACGCAGGGGGGTACTGTTACACACACACACACACACACACACACACACAAAAACAATACGCGCAAGCTCCCTTCCTCGCTCCAAGACTTGTTGTACCTTGCTCTCGCAAACTGCATGCTTCCCCTCCACTCGTCCGCTGGACCAACAGCAAATCGCCCGTCCGTAGTAGCCGCAGCCTGTCGATGAAACCAACGAATTACTTTCTTACACGCGAGTGTTGGAACACCGGGTCCTCAAGCCGAGACGTCTCGCGGGGGGGGGGGGGGGGGGGGGGTTACTGGACGTTTCGTCATGCCTGTTCATCGCGGCGGCGTCTCCAACCGCAAGAGAACACCCGCCATACGTCCCCGCAGCTCGGGGCCACCAGCGCCGCCGCCTGGGCTACAAACAGCCACACGGCGACCATGTCCGTCTCCGACTCGATCTTGTTCCTCTGGACAATCAGCTCCGTCCACAAGACCAGCGGCCACGCGCCGAGCATGACGGCCGCCGCGCCGAGCGGAATGGCCGGGTAGCGCCACAGCGCCAAGTTGCTCCGGGGCCCGGTGCCCTTGCGCCAGGGCACCAGCCGCGACGAGTCGTCCTCCTCGTCAATGTAGACGAACCGGATGGCGGTGATGATGGCCATGAGCACGCTCGCCAGGGCAAACATGGAGTCGCCGACCTGCCAGACCAGGACGAACTTGTGCCAGCCGGGGGTCAGGGTGCGCCAGCCAAAGAAGAAGAACTGGTAGGCGTCGTACCCCTCGGGCATGTTGGTCGCCCAGCTGACCCACGCCGAGACGGTGTTGAGCACGATGACGCCGGCGGTGCCGACGCCCAGCACGACGGCCATGAAGAGGTTGCCGCTGGTGATGCCGCCCAGGTACGTGATGGCGTAGATGAGGTTGAAGTGGACGGGCAGCAGGGACAGCGCGTGGAGCTCCTGCGCCCGGACGGCCTGGTACCACTGGATCTGCGTGTACCAGTTGTAGGCGAGGAAGCCGATGTTGCTGGGGCAGTTGCTGCCGATGCCCGACACGAACTGCGCGGGGGCGAGCATCAGGCTGGCGTAGAGGAGCCATCGGTTGGTGAGGCTGAAGCCGTCGACTACCTGGACGGACATGGCGACGAGCGAGGCCAGCGGGTTTGAACTGGGGAAGAGAGGGCGCGGCTGTTGGTCATACTTGTTGTCTTTTTTCTTTTCTTTTCTTTTCTTTTCTTTTTTTTTTTTTTTTCGCGCTTGGATTCCCGGGGGGAGGGAGAGGGGAGATATAGGGATGCGGATGCGGAGGAGAGCAGCAAGGGGGACGTTAGCCGGAGACCCCAGAGCGGCTGGTTTTCGATAGCAGGCAGCTGCGCGCAGGGGATGGGGGGGGGGGGGGGGGGGGGCGGTGCATCCGGGCTGACGAGACGCGTCTGCCATCTGGCGGGAATTATTGGTTCCGACAGGCGCTGCATTGTCTGCATGGTTGAGGATGCTGATGCGTATGTCGCTTTCAGCCTCACCTTCCGCCTCGGGCCTTGGTGGGACCGACACGGCCACGCTGGACTCGCAAGATCAGCCCGAGGCGGGCGCTGGTGCGACGCAGCTGGGCCAAGAGGGAGAGAGGGCTGAGCCGGGATCAGCAGACGAGATGCTGCGTCAGATGCGGACTACTCCCTGCCGCAGTGAAGGTGAGGGCAGAGGCAGAGGCAGCAACAAACACCAGACTGCAAAAGGCGCGACGCTCCTCCTCCTCCTCCATGCAGCCGGCGGGCCAGCAGACCCGGCACCATGACAGCCTGGCGGCTGCTACTTCGTGCTCCCCCTGGCCAGTCGTCGAGCGTTGGCGACGGATGCTACTGCAGGCAGCGCAGCGAGATATTGGCGTGTCGGAAGAACTTGGCAAGAAGAAAGGAAGAAAGAAGAAGAAAACAATGACGACGCAGAAACTGGTCTATGTAGTGAAGTGTTTCGGCTCGAGCCAGCTGCAAGGGGTGCGGAGTAGAGAGAGGGGGGCAAGGAAAAAGTAAAAACAAGGGCGCAACTCCGGTACAGGGAATCGAACCCTGGGCTGCTCGGTGAGAGCGAGCGATGTTAGCCACTACACCATACCGGAGACGTATTGGTTGATGGTGGCAGCCGCATTATTCGAATCTATGCAGCCTTGCACTGCGCTATGGAAGATCAGACCGGCGCCTCTGCTTTGTCCGGCTGAACGAATGCATTGGGCTACTCCTGGGATTGGCACAGCCACGCGCCAAAGAACGGCACCAAGAGGAGAGCCACGCGGTTGCAGACGACCGACCACGAGAGCCAAGACGGCTGACTGTTGCTGACTCAGGTCATGAGGCAAAGGCGGGCCATCAACACCATCTTGAAGGGACACGGCATTTCCACGAGAGCCACCCCACGAGGCACTGCGAAGCAGTTCGAACCTCCTCGCAAACCACAATGGAAGCAAACGCAACGCACAACCCCAGCATCCAGCCCCCAGCCGAGCCGGCCCACCAACGCAAGTCTGCCGCACAGCGCAACGCGCGCCCTCCCCCCGAGCTGCCGATTGACGACGGCCTCGTCCTGCGCAGATGGAGCCCGTCAGACGCTGCCGCACTCCACTCCGCAGCCAGCAGTTCCCTGGACGAGCTCGCCAGATGGATGCCCTGGGCCGCCGACGGCTACGGCCGCGAGCAGGCGCAGGGCTTCCTCGAGTTCACCGCCCAGGCATGGGACTCGGCATCCCAGCTCGACTACGCCCTCGTCGTCGACGGCCAGCCAAGCGGCTCGTTTGGCCTGATGAGAGCCCGGAGCGGGAGGGCGGATGCCCTCGAGGTGGGCTACTGGCTTGCCACGAGGGCGACCGGGCGCGGCATGGCGACCAGGGCGGTGGCGGTGCTGACCCGGACGGCCTTTGCCATGGGCGCCGAGCTTGTGCAGATTAGGCATGATGCGCTGAACGTGAAGAGCGCTGCGGTCCCTCGTCGCCTGGGGTTCACGTGCGTCGGCGTGTCCGAGGAAGAGGGCGGCGTTGTGCTGTGGCAGATGGAAGCCAGGTCGGAACTGCATCGTGGCGTTGGCCTGGAAGCCTCCGAGCCTGTTGAGGGCTCTGCTGGCGGTTCTGTTGAATTATGTAAGCTGCTTAGGTATTGCGCCTGGCTTGTTTCACCAGCTAATAAGCCGTTTAGGTACGGAGTACTCCGTACCTGAGTTATGAGTCGCAAGGCAGCCCCGCATCCTCCGTACAAGGCGGAAACCTTCCATACCTAGGTACCTGGTAGTGTTGACGGGCATGGTACCACCTGATTGGTTGTAAATTGTTGTCTTTCCCTGTTCTGTCAAAATGCAGCACAAAGGAGCCACGAAGAGCTGTCTTTTTGGGTAACAGGCAGGGGCGATCCTCTCAGACTGCCCCATTTCACAGCAGCAACAACAAGCGAAGAAACAGCCCGCACCTTGCAACAATTCTTGTCAACTATTAATAATTAGCGCCGACCCTACTAGGGCATGGCCCCATAGCTTACTTCCAGTTCCAAGTTCTCGAGGCTCGCTGTGTATTTTTTGTGGCTTCGTTCCACAACATCCACACTCAATAACCCTCTATTTTGACACATAGCTAGCTACCTGCCTCCAGCTGGCCTCTTCTGCATTCCTAGCTAGCTCAGAATAATCATCGCCTTTCTTTTTTGCCCTTTATCCATCGTTGCCACATTCTTCCTACCCAGCCTGCGTTCCACACTGCGCATTCAAGCATGGAAGCGATTAACGACACAATCAACACCACGGATTCTATTTAATCCTGGTTGTGGACCGGGTTCCCAATGAGGCGCGCCTACACCTACTGTCAACCACTATTGTTCCTGTCCAACTCGCACGACCTCGCTCACAGGGGAGCTTTCCCGACATCATTGGATTCATCCATCCAGCTGTCTACCGGTTTTCCCCCGCTTATCTAGCGGACGCCTTCCGCAAGATGATTCACGAGGAATCCGTCCGGCCTGATGCGACGAATGCGTTCATACTGAACAGTAAGTATGACTGGGATCTCTGGTACAGACAGATTAAAAGCATGGCCATTTCCTGGCGGATTTGGGACTTTGTGGATCCAGATGGGTCAATCATCCTAAATTTTCCCGTACAACCGTCGCTCTTTGATGATGCTATGGACTCGACGGAATCAACACCAAAGGAACCAACACCTCAAGTTGACGAAAACCCTGACGAAGCGGAAGCGGAAGCGGAAGCGGAAGCGGAAGCAGGAACTTCAGGGGTAACAAGATCGAAATCGACTTCTGTTGTTCGCCCTCGGACGACTTCGGGGGGACAGCGGCTACCGGAAAAACCTGCGCCCACAGACAAGATTGAGGAAGATGATTCGAATCACTTCTTCAAGAGACGAAAGAAGCCAATACAAATCCCCTTTGGCACGTGGCTTCAAGTGAGCGCAAACTTGTATTCCGCGGAGTTTTCCCAATTCGAAATGTATACCCGTTCATTGGAAAGATACACAGCTTGGCTTGAACAGACATTGTGTGCCGAATACAGGTATCTTGTTGTCATGGAAGCATCAGCACGAGAGAAGATTCGGCAACTCATCTTCCACGTAAGGCCTCTGACGTTGGTCCTCAAACACCATCTCGATGACAAATTTCGTCATGTCATGACCCAGAACCTCGATAAAGTCAACATCGACACCTGGTTAAACGAAATTTCATTGTTATATATGAGGCTCCGCGACGTGCAGTCAATCCTCGCTTTTAATACGGAGCCATTAACCATGCTCATCAGGTGCCTTGGACATCGATACCCGATGATACGATATAGAATCATCAACAGAATGGTCAAGGCTTCACAAGCTGGCCAACAGCTCGATTTTTTAGACACTATACAGTCCACCCGGAGGTTTATTGAAATATTTGAGGAGCTCGACATAAGAGACAGGTCAATCCACCGCACCGTTGTGGAAGATGGTGACAATGGAAGCGAGTTTTCGCTTGAGACAGTCGAAAATATACCTTCTACATCGGATGGCAAAGATTGGAAGGAGATAAAGGAAGGAAAGAAGTCTTGCAAGTACTGTTCCAATTACCACATCAAAAAAGGCACGCACGGTAAGGAGCATTTCAAAACCTGCTGGGTATTGACGCCTTCGCTGGCCCCAGAACCTATCCGGTCGCGGCTGAAGAAGACGGAGAAGAGAGCTGCAATGGCCGAGATGGAAAAGGAAAGCCAAGAAGTGCAAGCTGCCTTCGAGGCTTTCCAGCTCTCCCTCGCATAGAAGAGTGAGGATGAGAGCCGCGACGACGAGGACAAGGACGATGCCGATAAGGTTAAGAAGGCCGAGGCGAAATTCAGCGGGACATTCAAAGTCAAAGAAAAGGTCGATGAATATGAGATGATAATGGCTCTCGATTCTACGGCTTTGAGTTTGCATTCTCGGGCAGATATGATGCTGAGTAGTGGTTCTTCCGTTCACGTCTTCAATGAAGCTGAATGATTCATCGACGTGGACTACAACGCCCATCCGGCTGTTCGTACCGCAGGTGTCAGCATCAAGGCTGCGGGCGTCGGCACTGTCCGTATCATTACGGATCGTGGCCGCGAAGTGACCCTTTGCAACGCGCTTCTGGTTCGAAGTTTTTCATTATCAACCTTGTCTCCCGTACGACTTGGTTCTTGTAGGAGGCGACTGGAACTCCGTGACTGGGGATGTTTCTAATGCAGCCGCGCAAGTAACTTTCCGCATGTACCGTTTGAAAGGAAAGCATTGTACTATCTGCAAGGGAGGAGGTACCGGAACCTCTGCTGCCGAATTTGCAGCCGAGGCCGAAGCCGCTGTTGGCGATGCTAACCTTGCCCAAGAGCACGTGGCTCACTTTGTCTGTCACGAACCCGGGTCAGTCAATCTGATATTGAGTCTTTGCACTATATTTCCAAGGGCTGCTTCAATTCGATCTAGTTAACGGTTTGCTTTACATAATAAGCCGCAATGCTCGCTACAGCCTAGGAGTAATATGATAGTATGAGTAATCTAAAAACCTGTCCTCACTTACGGCTAATCCCCTTGACGACTCAACTCTCCAGGGTTGGAGTTCTGCCCGGTAGTAGCAATCAGTTGATGAGCTGAGCACGCTGTGTAGACGCCATTCCCTTTGGTTGCCGCCCGTGTATCTGAACACGTCCGTACCTGCGACAGACGCCAAATATGGAGCGTCTTGCCAGATTCGTCACCAAGAGGAACAAGTCCCTGGATATGCAGCCGAGGACTCGTAGCCCGTCGCAACTGGTCAGATTCTTGATTCACGATACCGCGTGGCAGTGCGCAAACCTTGGCCGAGACGCCGCACCGACTGCATAGCTGGTCAAAGACGTGCCGTGCCGCATGTCGAGCGAAATCGAACTACTACTGCATGCGTTGGCGTCTAGCTAGGGATACACCATGAGCTCCGTCTGTTGGCCGAAGACGAGTCCCTTGCCATGCCACTCTCGCCACCCTTCCCCGCGAGACGGCCAAGGGTTTTCAGCGGCTTTTTCTTTGCAAACCATCCCGACGCCCAAACCTGCCCGAGTCCGGATGTTGAAATCGCCCGGCCAAGGGTGGTCGGCCTTGGCTGCAACCCGGCCACATCTACCTACACCTGCAGCCACTCAATCTACATTGTGTGTTCAGTGAAGGGACAGAGCAGCTATAAACCCGTCCATTGCAGCCGCAGAGCTTCCTGTTCGCGCAATCGGCGGTATCGGATCCCGGGTCCACGGCCCCGCAGTCACGGATCCGGATCTCCGATGGTATGCCCGTTACAGACGATGCTGAGGCTAGCAACGCCATGGCGAGCAGCTGAGAGAAGGACTCGATGCGCATGACTGAAGGGACCGGGAGGGTCGGCAAAGGCACCAGGGGGCTCTGGCGGGGGTTGAGAATATTCGGGCCGCGGTGTCTTGCTTGCTTGAGCCTGTGTTGACAAAGCTGCAAGTATTGAGGGCAGGTTGTAGGAGGACTTGCAGCGTGATAGGTGGTTGAACCCTGGTTTCAGGAGCATGAGTTGGAGAGGGCGAGTGGCGACGTATTTACGCTTTTCTGTACTTCTTTTTAGTGAGCAAAGTCCTTGGAAGAGACCCTAGTCGGTGACTTGAAGGTAGGCCATCCGGTCCTCGCAGAGAGGGCGTAATTAGGGTTTGAAGGATTCTTGCTGCATGGACAGGCGTATCGAATAGTATGTTGAGTTGCCTTGTTCTACCTACATTAGGGATATGCAAGCACCTATGGTCACCGGCCATAACCTTGGTTGATAGTAAGAAGCGAAATCTTATATAGTCAACTAGCGCGACGGCTTTCAAAATGTAGTATTCCGCAAAGCTCTCGTGCTCTTTCCCGTCGTTGGGACGAATCCCACGCTACAGCATGCAGCGCAGAAAAGGATGTTGATGCGCGTAGCGGAGGGGCATGGTGGTACATGCTTGCACAAGGAGGCTCTGGCGGCGGTGGGAAAAGGTCGGCGGTAATAGCCAAAGAGTTGCGCTTGTGTATCGGTCGGTACTGAGGGTACAGGTCAACCGACCTGTGTTCCCCCCTTGTCATCCGACCCCCCCATAATAACTTAACTGACCTGACCATTACTGTGGGCTATACTCTTAATATAATTGGTTTATTAGGGAATAGTGGGTCAGGTCACTTTATATAGAAAGCTATATAGAGAAGTACTTTCTCTGATATTTTACTAGGTTCTTAGGTAGGGGTACCTAGTAAAAGAAATTAAAGAAGTCGCTTTCTTTAGAAAAATATAGGGAGAAGTACTTTCTCTGCTGTTTTATTAGGTTCTTACGTAAGGGTACCTAGTAAGAATATTAAAGAAGTCACTTTCTATAGAAATATATATATAAAGGTACCTCTTTTTCTATCCCTAGTACCTAGATACTAGGTACCTAGGTACTTCGTAGAAATATAAGAAGTCACTTTATATAGAAAAATATATATAAAGGTACTTTTTCTACGTATAGTACCTAAGGACCTAGGTACCTACCTACCTAATAAAAGAAAGGAAGTCACTTTCGATATAAAAGTCTATATAAAGGTACTTTATCTACTTTTAATATTAGGTTCTTAGGTAGGGATACCTAGTAAAAATATAAGGGAAGTCACTCACTATAAAAAAATATATATAAAGATATTTATAGTCTAGTGGCTACTATAGATTAAAGGATCTACTACTATTTATTAGCGTATCTCTATATTAGGAAAGAGCATTGGTCAGGTCTGTTAAGTTATTATGGGGTGGTCGAATGACTAGGGGGGGGCATAGGTCGGTTGATATGTAGTCTCGTCGGTACTGTGCAAAACAATACTGATGGGCCGATCCGGCGATCCGGTCCGTGCAACGGCGTAGAATAGCGCGTGCCCAGGATTCTTATGCGCGGGCAAGCCTGTTGACAAGGCCGTGCGCTGTACATTTACTAAGGGTTATACGAGCATCTATGTTGTACCCCCCCGCATATTGTCTCTTTCGACGCTCATGCCTATCGGCGGCCAGATAATACGAGGTTTGGCAGTTGAAGGCAGTCGCCGGACAGAGCTTGCTAGACCTGCGCAAGTCGGATCTCTCCATGTCAAAATGAGCAGAGAGTATGCCGTCAATAGTTTGGTGGACGAACCATCGTACATTGACTCGGGTAGCCGAGAAACACAACTGTTTACTGACCAGACCAGGGAAACAAATCTCCGGACCTCGGGTATCAAGACTCTTGCCCGCGTTTGCGAAATCACAACCCGGGGTAGTACATCACATGGCCCAGGGAGAGTTTGCGCTCCTTGGTTACATAGCGGAAAAGGATGCGATGCGCATGGCGGAAGGTGTGGGGGAGATGATGGTATATTGGTAAGAGGTGCAAGGGGGCTCTGGAGGCAATTTCCGGAAGTGGTCGGCGTCGATAGTCAACTTGGTTTTGGTTCAAGATGGCGGGTGGAGAGCGCTTTTCTGCTGCTCTTTATTTCTTGTCCTGATCGAGGAAGAAAAAATATTTGAGATGGGCTTCGTTCGGCGACGTTTATAGGCAGGCCGCCGCGCAAAAGCATAAATAGGGGCTTCGGCACCACAAGCAGCAATCAAGAGTTGGTCCCGCACAGCGGCCATGTATTCTGCAGTCAGGTGGGCTTGGATTCTAGAACCCACAGCCATGAAGGCGCCAAGGCCTGTCGGCCATTGTAAGTCATACTAATGCCAGCAGCTACACCATAGTCAGCAGTGGAAAGAAGGACGCGATGCGCATAGTTGCGAGCGGGGGTCGGTTTTTGGGTGACAAGAAAGAAGGGGGTCTTGGCGATAAGAAGAAAAGGTCAGACTTGGTGGTTGGAGATTTGCTTATTTGATATCGGAGCAAGTTACTTTAAGATGGTGAGGAGCGAGGGAGAGATATTTATCGTTCTTTCTTCTTGTATTGTGTATGAGAACAGTCCTTTGACAATGGCTGTGGTTGATGACTTAAACACGGTTTTCGAATTACTCGCTGCGTATACAAACATGTCTCCTGAACGCCCTTGAGCCGGTCTGCTTGGACCTAGCCATGGCTGTCTCGCCCAAGCATCCATCCACGGCCATCTCGCCCGAGTGTCCATCTATCCACCATGCCAGGTGCCTTACTGACGCTTGCATGTACAGCCGCCACGCGTACATAGATCTTGTAGAACATACAGGTTCCGACCGCAGTAAAATCTACCTTCTTTGTCACAGAAGCAATCGGTTTTGCATACAGGTAGATTATAGTTTTCACTCTTACTCCCGCAGCCGGTTAGCTGCCAACCTGACCCATCTGGACTCGGATTGGCCATTGCAAACGATGCCAGAGCCAGCAATGGCGATATGGCAAGCAGCTGAGAGACGGATGAGATGCGCATAGCTGAGGAGGGGAGTGATTTGCTGGTCAAGCCCAAGGGGGATCTTGGCGATGGTGGAAAAGGTGCGGCCTTGAATAAGGAAAAGCGGCTTCCTGGGATAGTACTGGATAGTATTGGGAGCCTTTAGTTGGAGAGAGAGCGCGGCGAGGTATTTATGCTTTGCTGTACATCTTTTTCAAGTATCATAATAAACTACAGTAGCTGGATTATCTAGGGGACCTAGCCGAACCAGTATCTAGTGCCTCTTTACTAGTCTATACAGGAAACCCGAGGTCCGGTGAAAAAACCTGCACACTGTCGTAAGGTCGGTGGTACCCCCACGTCTCCGCGAGGCTTGGTTGCCAGTGCGTGGAAAATACTCTTTCAAAAAGGGTTTGTCGAACTCCTAAAGGAAAATAATCAGCCCGTCTCATAAACACACGTTGACCGGGCCATATAAATCTAACGTTGCATACCTCGCCCGCCTCGCATCCGCCACAGGATACTTCAGGAATGTTAACACGTGCAGCCAGTGACTTTGCATCTAGACTCGAGACGTTTATCATGGCAGGTAAATTTCCTGTTTTCACAGCTGCAATATGCGTGATCCTGGCATTCAGGGTATTTGGTTAGTGTGCGTGTCCCACACTCAAAAATGGGCAATAGCCGTCTTTCTATCTCTCCACCCGGGTGGGCCAATACGGGACGATGCCGGGGCCAACAACGCCGAGGCAAGTAGCTGAGAGAAGGATGCGATGCGCATGGTTGAAAACGGAAATCTTTGTTGGCAGAAAGTACAAGGGGGTTCTGGGGATAATTTGAAAAAAGGTGGCGCCGTTGATGATTAAAAGCGGCCTGCTTGGCATATAGAGCATTCAGTTGGAGATGGTGAGTGGTGGAGTATTTATGCTTTTCCCTAATTTCCCCTTTTTTTTTTTTTTTGGCGAGGAAGAGCTGTCCTGGTATGGGTAGTCCGTCCAGTACGTGCACCCGAGGGCGTAAACAGGTTTGCTCTCCGGTCCGGACAAGCCGTCAGGTCCGTGATCCGATTTCGTTGGCCAGACGATACGACGACATGCGAGGTACGTTGGGGTAGCCGTTTGGTGCTGTCGCTCTCCTGGTCGATAGAAGGCCAAATTAAACGCCCAAGTTGAAAGACACATTTGCGTTCGTTGTTCCTAAGCAACAATTCCCTTTACATGGCTGGTGTTGCAGGACTCTTCATGAAGCTGTGTTGTACGTAGATGCTTACTCATTCTGGCAGGGGGACGCTCGTGTTCATATCACGACCAAGCGGCCTCGTATACTTGTACAAGGGACGTCCTGGGGTTTTAGGGGGGCCGTCTCCGTGACACTCACCATCTTGCACCTGATGCGGCCCGCAGTCCCGAGACAGGGTCGGCTCCAGGGTCAAGACTAGATCATGGGGGCTGACAAGACTTCGCTATTCCGTAGCCGCCTATCAGAGAATGCCCTTCAACCGGGCTATCCGAAGCAACGACATGTGCAGCCAGCCAGCTCACCAGCATACAACGCCCCGATCTCTCCCCGCACGCGCAAGACCAAGTGGAGCGCGGTCCCGTTTCGCGACGGTTGACCTTGTGCAATTTCCGACGATCCGGCCGAGCCGGCGACGATCCAAACTTGGCCAGATGGCCTGCCTGCCTCGTATCCGCCCTCGCTAGGTATCTTTCCTGACAACGCACTTGCAGCGACTCGCTATGCAACGAGGAGTAAGACTGCGTTTGTAGCATTCAAACTGTCCTTCCAGGCAGTTGCAGAGGACGAAATCTGCGCAGTCCGCTAGGTCTGACGACCTGTCGATTCTCGGACAAGAAGGTACAAGACTGCGAGGAGTCCTGTTTGCAGACGGACCGGCCGACGCAGTCAGTGCCGGCAACGGCGCTGCGGCAAGTAGCTGAGAGCAGCGCATGGCTGAAGCGGAACGGGAGTATTTGTTGGTAAAGGCACGAGGGGGCTCTGGCGACGATTGATGAAAAAGGTCGGCCGTAACTCATTGGCTTCAGCCTACTTGACACGAAGCGCGCGAGCGGCAAGGCATTTATGCTTTCCTTCCTTCTTCTGTCGGAATCGTCGCGGGCTTCCTGTTGCAGGGGAAATCGTTGGATTCGACGCGGTAATCGCCGCATTCTGTCTCGGTTCTGCCACTGCACCTGGGTGACGGTAGCCCAGCCACTAAGGACCATCCCTATGACCACTACTACATGTAGCTTTAATAGCGTGGCTCAGGGCTGCTGATCTCGCCATCGTAATCAATACTGTCGCGTTTTACCCGTGCCTTTGAACACTTCCCATCGCAGTGACCCACTGTTCCTGCGACGCCATTGGCTGCATGCATCGCCGTTGATCCCGCACCGCCGCACGTGACTGCGGCACATGTAAAAAAGGCCCCATCGTCGGCTTCAACCCCTGACTTCCTTCCTTCTGGATAAGTCGTTAGGAATATACTTATCATGTTACTGGTGATTGACCGGTGCATTTACATTTACCACACACGCGCGACCTGGGTATAAGCGGGTACCCCTCGGTCGTTTTCCAACAGGCTTTTAGGGAGATCAATCTTCTAAATAGGCCTTGGGCGGCAGAATACTTCACTAGCTGTGACGTCTAGTACGCGACATCAAAAGGGCGAGGTTGTTTGACAGCAGCGCGAATCACATCCGCCGCAAAATGACGTAAAGTCCAGGACCGGTGTGGGCGGTACCCCCACTACCTGCAAGAATATGTGCTGAATTGTTTTATCTACACCCTTCTTTTAGTAAGGCGATGCTCGAGATGGCTTGGCTTTGCGCGGTACTATGGCGGGCGATTCTGGGCGGGCCCTCGGTGCAGAGAGGGCCGGCCGGCGCGAGTGCAGGACTCAACTCTCGCGGCTTCTGGCCTCACGCGGCGAGGACTTGCGCTTCGAGTCGTAGTCAACTTGGTGGGCCTAGCATACGACTCCTGGACACCATCTCCACCATTATGCGGTAGATATCGGGGCCCTAGCAGGTGAAACAAGTGGTCATTTTGCTACTAATCTCAATGTTCACATGCTGTAATTATAAAGAGCGGGGGTCCCGGCTGCTACGTTACATCACATGGCCCGGATTGAGCCGGCGCTACCTTCACTGGTGCCGGTTTTAGAGACTGTATCAGCCTCGCCCGTAGACACTTTTGCACCAGAACCCATTCACTGGTTGCTGTCTCAGTTTCAGACGGCAACAGAAACCCTTTCGCATCAGCAAGTGGAACAAATGAACCTTGTATTTCATAAATACCTCGACACATTCCAACATCTTTGGTCCCTCCCTATTGGTCCTTGGTATTCACTTACTGCATGTCAATAAAGCCCCCCCCCCCCCTTATTAGCTATGCTAGAGAGAGGAATTTCGCCCCGAAGTGTGGAGTAATCCGATGTTCTTCCATGAGTAGATATTCTTCGTCAAGAGCTCTAACAGGTAGTATTGTCGGCATGGCATTTCGTAGTTCTGTCTCCAAGCCGGTAAAGCGAATCACCTTGGACCTTCAAGACACGTCTCGTCCTTGCGCAATTATATAGCTCGCGCTATTTCCTCTGGCAGAGAAGATGCCTTTGAAATAGCAGTGAGGATTCCATTCGCAGCCGTTGGCAATGGATATATCGACCTGGTTGACTTTCGAGGTGAGTGTATCGTTGATGTGATGTGCGCTCGGGATGTTCCTGTTTCGATACGAATCGTTCCGTCAAGTTCGAGTTTTGCTCAAGCACGTAAAAAATCTTTCTTTGCTAGATAGAAGCCAACGAAATCAACAGGCTTGCAGTCTATGCCACAGCACTTGCATAAAACCCTTGCAGCATATCGCCCATATCCCGGTTAGAGCCTGTTTTTCATGACAACTCACCGTAAATATTTCTCGGTCTCATCTGTAGGCCCCCAGCATGTCATGGCCGACAGTAGTGGTGTCCTGGCTGCACACATCTCAATTTGCGCTCCTCGACGTGGGCTCTGCCCACCATAATCATAAAACAGTACATTCGGCTCGCGGGGGCCGAACAAAACTTTTCCAGTGCTACGGTGTGACGCTTCTGAAACCGAATACCCCGCTGCTGCCAACGTCGGCAAGCTCTTATACGGTGGCAAGGGGATGGGCTGTCTGTCTGGTCCCCGTGCCAATGGACGGGAATTCTTACATCGTCATCGTTGACCTGTACGGCTTAAGAAATTCCGCTTTCGGCTGTCTCGCTAGGGGCGGCTGAAGCTTGATGGGAAATGGCAGAATTTTGATGCTGTTGTGATTTGGCCAGACAACTTCCCAGCGCGCTTGCATAGAGAACCCTAGAGATAGACCAGGCAGAGTCGCTGTAATCAATAACCTCCTTTGTTGTTCTATGTCTTCCCTATTCGTTGGGGAGATCTGAGCACAGGGACGATCTTCCTTCGCATGCTTCATGTGCCTTTGTTGGCTTCCGAGTAGTAGTGTGATCCGGAATGCTGCCTTCTGTCGAGTTGTTCCAGCTGAAGGGCCTGTTCTCAAACGGATTTCATGGTGGCCATGATGGAACACTCTCAGATGATAGGCTTGGTAAATTATCGCACTTTACCTAAATTTATTAGCGACCAAAAGGACAATGGGGTAGGGGATCAGCGTCCCCGGTATGCACCGTTTCTTAAATCTTGCAGCAAAGCCGCGATCGCGGCAGTCTCCTGGTCAATCTCCATATCAAGCAGACCGTTAAAGTTGTCAGATTTCGTCCTCGGCGCTTCGACTTAGGGCTCTGGGGATCTATTTCTGCTGTCGGCCGCTTTGAGTTTGACCTAGTGTCTAACCAATGGGATGAAGGTGGCGGCGCGGCAGACCTGCGCCTTGCTCTGTTATCACTGTAGCCTGCATCTAAGGAACTTATCCTATCAAGTGACTGTCTATTATCGTCGGTGCTATCAGTGTCACTGGCATTAGCTGCTAGAGCTGCATTCTTGAATCGTATTGTACTCTGCTCGTTTGTGTCGATGTCGCTTGAATAGATAACTGTGGACTCATGCTATAAGACGTCTGAGACCCTGTCGGACGAGTTGAATCCTATAATGAGGTTCGGTAGCGCTTTGAACCTATTATAGAAACCTCGAACAGAGTTTTGTCCTGCTGGAGATATGACCAGCATGCTAGCAAGTAAAAATCCTTTAAGGCTATCGGGTCGGCAGCGATATAATTCCCTAGGAGAATTAACGATTTCATTATACTATGACGGCTTGGTAATACTTTGCTTGGGATATCGCGTATGCTTAGAGTAGCTGGGGATGATTCTTAATTCTTCACACGTAACCACACTAAGGGACCAGATGTCAATAGCTGCGGAGTAATACTCGATGCTGCGATCCTTAAAAACCTCGGGTGCTATATACGGAGTAGTGCCATATTAAGTCTGTAACTCTGCAGTATTCTTAGATAGTCTAACGTCTGTAAGGACAACCTGGAAGGGATCTTGTTTCCTGATGAGAATATTATTTGGTGATAGATCGCAATGCGCTAGCTGCCTCTCATGCAGATATGCCAAGGCCGAAAGACACTGAGCAAGAACCAATACGCTCTCGGGAACCGTTACATTCTTCAATTTCGATAGAGGACCACCCTGTATATATGCCAATTCCAACTCAGGGTATAGATCGTAAGTCGTATGGAGTAGCTTCAAAATGTGTTCCTACAAAAAGTTAGAAACGGGCGTCTATGCCAGTGAGATTAGGGGCATTCTAACGTGTGCAAGCTTCCTCATATTCTCAGCTTCCTCCTTCCATCTTTCCCAGCCTTTGTCGTTTTTGGCGACGTGCTTGATAATCTCCATTGATGGCCGCTTTATTACAGTCTCGACCCCAGTACTCACGTTCCAACAATGGATCACGACCCCGAACCCTCCCTTTCCAATCTTCTTTTTCACGTAGATAGGTCCCTCGCCCGGTGTTTGCGCCCCCGTGTGGAGGTTTGTGCCTGACCGAAATATGTCTAGATCTTGGATGAGATCTTGCGCCGCCGCGCTCCCCTGGCGAAACTTTTTTGACATTATCGGTGCATGATTGGCATACGATATCGTGTTGGCGGCAATAACCTTGAACTGAATATAGTCGTGTATTTTGATGATGATCGTTTTCTCTCGATGAGCGTTCTTGTCCCCGCCAACGATCCATTTAAAGCTGCGTCGCGTACCTTTCCCCTTGCTCTTGTATGTTACTTCAGTTCCAGCATTAGATCCCAAGTCTTTGACGAAAAAACGATTCTGCTCATCAATGGTTAAGCAGAAGTGATAATTGCTGGGACCCTTTATATCCGGCAGTGAAACATCACACTTCTTGCTGCATCCAAATAGCACCCTATAAGACGATCGAGGGATCATGCTAAATCTGACCTCGATGAACGGCATGCCATGAAACTCGCGCGGAAGATGTATCCAACCAGACCATTCTTGTGGAATGGGTAGTGGAGGAGGCACTCAAAATTGAGACTGAGCAGAAAGCCGCAAGTGTGGACGGCAGCTCCGAGAAGAAGAGGAAAGCAACGTCCGACGCAGTGCAGCCAAACGCGAAGAGACAGAAGCCAAGCACACAACAGCATAGCTCACAACCCAGCAACGACGAGCTTGGCAGGGGAGACGGAAGAGCCTTGCGCGGACGAAACCGTCCATCAACAGACACGAATCGACAACTTAGTCGAGATCAAAGATATTAGAGAGGCGTATTCGCAGGCGGGGGCGTGGTTGTAGTACAGAGTACTTGGTGAGGCTCAAAGGCTACGATGAACACGCCTCGTACGTTCAGTCCAAGCCACAGAACAGAGCGACTTGACCGCCTTTTGCGAGCAAACAGACAAGCTTGGTATTCACTGCTGCGGTCCAGCTGCGCAAATCAACATACGACAAGGGATTGGCCGCCTCATTGCGGAGTTTTCGACAGCAAGCAGGCCGGCACTCGGACACCCTTGTTTCCAAGGCCCTTACAACGGCAGCCTCGCAAATGCTCCTCGTAGACTTCGTCTGGTCATGTGGCCTATCATGGCGCATCTCAGTTTGGGGTGCTTCTTTTTGCATTTACGTATTTCCTCTGGCAGAGACAGACTTCAACTGCGCATCGCCAATTGCGCCGCCAAGTTGCGTCGCCAAGTCAATCCAGCGGTAGAAGATGGAGGTGGCGCCCTCGACAGACGTGAACGACATTGCCCCCAATCAAAACAAAAGAGACACGCCTTTGGCAGAGGGGACGACGCGGTGGGCTGGATCTGCGCGATAAGCACAGAGTACGTTGCTGCACGGGCATTTCTTGATGAAGAGCCACCCCCAACAAAACAAGGCGGCAGCCGAGAAGATGCTTCGTCCGCAAGACTCGTAAAACTCCCGTTTCATTAAACGCTAATTTTTCCTAGTTATCGCAGGCGTTCGTACCGACAGTCCCAGTCGTCGCCCCTGGCTTAGACCTTTGAGGAGGGCGCTGCCAGTTTAAAACAGTCTTGCCTTGCTTTAGCAACTCATTTCTTCTCCAATCATATAGCTTCATAACCTCTTTCCCGGGTTTGTTTATGTAGAAGTTTTCGTATACAGTAAGGGGCGGATCAGGGACCGGTGGCCAGTCCAGGAAATTAGGGGCCTCTGTATGCGCAGTGATTTGTTTTCCAGCTCGCCGCTTCTCACACCATTCCTTGAGCACCTGGCGAAATTCCGAGATTGGGTGGTCCAGGAGAACATCTGGATGCTTCACCCAGTCCGTATGTTCAATGCGCGAGACGTCTTGTTCCTCGTGTCTAACAGCACGCAGATCATCATCGCGAGTGATGATCTCGTACATTGTGAATAATGTCCCCTTGATGTCGTTCCTAGCCTCTGAGTATCCGGGCATTCCAATACGCGCCGAGTAGTTAAAGTCGAAAAGCATCAGAGAATCCGTCGCTTCATGTATCAGTATGTTTCGAGGTGCGATATCCTGGTGAGCAACCCCGAGGTTTAGATTCAACTCGTCAACAACGCCAATAAGCTGACGGAGCCATTTCAGTTTGAAAGTACGACTTTTGTTCTCGTCAAGGGTGCCCCCCGGGATGTATTCGGTTGTGAACCCAACAAATCGTCCTTCAATCTCATCCACGACTATGCTGTCAAAAGGGACAATGTTTGGATGCTTGGGAAGACGTATCCAGAGACTCATCTCATGCCATTCAGAGAACAAGTGTGCATAGAGAAAGTAGTATTTGAAGATAAGCTAAGGTCCAGTTAGATGTCGTAAAAAGAACAGTTCGGATCGACTACTTACTTTCTTAGTAGGCTCGGAGGACTGTGGACAAACGACGAGGTCAAGACATCGGTCAAGTCTATCAAGTTCCTCAAGTTCCGCGCGGGAGATGACTTTGACATGCTCTGGCCGTTGAATCGTATCGAGGTCTGGATGGAAAACACACCGTGTCACGTCGTTCTTTGGATCAGTGGATGTCGATATCAAGTCACCGGTAGGAGACACGTGAATTTCATAGACGTCGGGCGCAAGATGGTCGATATACTTGGCGAGATGTTCGAACGCAAGATCTTCCGACTCAAGCTCCTCGTCCATGGTGACTGAGACGAGCCGTCGTTGATCCCAATCGACAACGTGCCAGGTGCTTGGACCTCCAGGGTAAATGGCGCCACTGGGGGCGAAGAATCTGTATTCAGGGTCGATCATATTGGTCTTGGAAAAGCTGAAGAGACCGGACTTTGGGGGGGAGGAAGCCGGGCTACAACTGATCTGGTTCAATCCAACTTGGCAACTCAGAGGTCAAAACGTGCAAAAGATGGGTAATTTTGCCGTGGATGACTGTCAAGACTGAAGGAGTGGCCTCTTGACATTTGACGGCAGCAGAAAGTAATGATTGCGACGGGACGGGGAGACACTTGAAGGAAGGAAGAAAGTTGGTGCAAAGGAAATGTTTGAAGGAAATAATAGTTCTGCCTAGCGAGCAAAGACCTCGTTACATGCTTTGCGGATGCGCTAGGCTTCGCGCGCGCACGCCACTGTAGGCCCGTGCCTCGGAGGATAAGATTTACTTTCTCTGACTGGCTACCTCTTATGAAAGTATGCCCCCACTAAGCTGCAATAGATGCCTGCTGCAGGCATCTAATATACGCAGCTGGCATCTATCACACGCAGTTGGTCTCCCTTGTGTAAAAGTTGTCATTTATTATGTAGCCAGGATCTGTTGCAGCTGGCACAGTGTAATAGCGGGTCCGCTGTTTTAGTTGGCCAATCACATATTTGTAAATCCCATAGTGCGGAGTTTTCTGCCTCGGGCTGCTGCGCCGGTTTGGATGGCCCGGTGCAACAGGAAGGCAACCAACAGATTTTCTGATTTTGCCCTGGGCTAGGTATGTACCTAGTACCTACCACCAGGCTTCATTTACCAACCTGGCTTGCGGCTTCTACCTCTGTCAAAATGCTAACCTACTCGTAACAGGTAGATCGCAGGCTTTGCACGGTTTACGATGAGACTTCAAAGGGATTAGCGGGCGGGGATCAAAACATGGGCGCCTGATAATCCAGGGTAAAAATACCAATACAATACATACCGACCAGGCTTCCTTTACCAACCTGGCTTGCGGCTTGCGGCTTGCGGCTTGCGGCTCGCGCTATAAGAGGCACCGTTCTGCTGGTCAACTAATGGCAATTCTTTCCGTCCATGACAAGAAACATTCTTCTCCTTACTCAAACTCGCTGCCTTATCCGTACGTTCCTTATAAATTCCGTGTAAGACTCAATATTGCCCTGCCCGTTGCTTAGCTAATCGCCCACAGAGACCACCTTTGCCATGGCCCAAGCGGACATTAGCCCAGGCCAAATCGGTCTCGTAGCAAGCCGAAACCCGGTCCGGAACCCATATGGCCCTGCCGGGTGCTATTGCGGATGGTATCTCTTTTACAGTAGTGTCTGTGGTCATCTTTTCCAGAAGAACCCTGAATACTGCGGCCAGAAACTCACCAAATTGGGGAGGAGTGGATTTTGCACGACTCCCGCACCGCAGAATCACATGACCGCTCGGGTGGGCCAGGCTTGTCCCCAGTGCCGCCGTTAGACTGGGTGAATGCAACTGCTTTCCAATGGGTGCATGACTTTAACCCGATGGCAGTCAAGGCGTGCCTCTTCCTGAAGGGACGAAGGCTGCTGTTGGATGTCGGATTTGTGCTTTTCCGACCCGCGATAGTCCTATCTCTTTCTCTTCCGCATCGAACCTGTATGTTAGTTCATCAGTCATCATCGTCATCTACAAAGCATGCACGGCAAAAAATCAAATTGCGCACCTAAATACGACCAAGGCAGTATCCATAGTCGGCAGCACCATGTTCATCATCTGCTTCGGTGAGACTTTTTGCTTCCTTTGGCGTCTCCGTCACCCAGAATGTCGGTCCCGAACCAGAGCTTTGCCAGCAATAACATCGAGTTCCATCTACTGTCTGTTCCACCCCATTCTTTAGCTCGGTCTTATTCTCTTTACCACTGGCATCCTGGAAGTGGGCCTTTCCTCGACGCATGTATCACTCCACCCAATGTAAATGGCTTGAACTGGACTGTTGATGCTGTTACCCGCCTGGATAACCCCGTAGTGCGCCGTGCTGTGCCTAAACTTGGTTGACCTTGACACGAGTGGATTCTCTTGGAGCTCCAAGGCGGAGTGATGGACATTGCTCAAACGTTTAGGCTCTGTAGTGATAGCCGTGAAACTGGACATGAAGCTCGTTGATAAACCATCAAAGGCCAAGGCAGCTGATTCCCGACTCGAATTCAGTGAATCTACCTCCGCATATATGTATATACCTGGGTACAACACCAGCCACTTCAGCATCATCTTGTAAGACATGGTCGCTACCATCAGCGATCTCTTGCTGCAGCGCGTAATCCGGGTCCTGCCAAGCACCATGTTCCATACGATTTGCCGGCTCATATCGCCTGTAAAGGGCTGAAGCGTTGTCGGTCTCAGCAAGATCTTCTCGAGTCCCCGCCGCCGATCGGGTGGCTCTGGTATTCTATTCGCAGGGCCAATGAAGCTGTCTCGATGCCGTTTCGCTGAGTCTCTGGCGTTTCTGAAAGCGGCTTCACCTGCAACAAACATTTCACGGCTGTCTGTCATTCTGAAATGACCTGAGCTGAGTCATGTTATACTCAGGCCGCCTTTCAGACGTCGTGGGCGCAGTGACATGATGCGCGTAGAGTTGAAGTGTTGCCTGTGCCAGCGTGGTAGGGCATGGCCGTCATACGCCGGCGCCGTCTCTTGGTAGTTTTGTAATGCGTGCATGGCACGGGTGTCGTATGCCCAATTGTAATCAGCCTGCTTCTCGGCTGCAGAAGCGCTTATATCCCTCGGGGTATATATAATTGTCGACGAGATGTTGATTTAACTTGTCGTCGTTTGCAGAAGATTTCCTGAATTTAGAGGAAACGCATCTCTACGGTGTGGACTTTGTTCCTCGACTTTGAGCAGTAAAGGAGGCACTGGAGCTCATGTCTTTCTTGGACCAGAATACTAGACAACTACGATGCATTGTCTTACAAACGTAAAGCTCTCCAATTGGACACATGGACTCCCACCCCTCGAAGATGATTGAGATCTGGCCCGCCGTGTCTCGTGAATAAGTTCTGTCGTAATCCCTTCAGATACTGCAAATTTCAGGAGAGAAGGCTAGTTGTTTCGAGGTCAAGTTCTCTCGGTACAACACGATATATAAGCCAGACTCTCGGTAGTCTATCCCAGAATGTTAGCGAAAATTCCTTTGCCCTGGAAGTCTTGGCTTTCTTGGCCGGGGACCGCTCTGCGAGAGCTCCTCTGGGTGCTGTCGCTTTCGATTCTGCGGTGTTGCCATGAGCGGCCGATCGTCAAGGCCCTATGGAGGCGAGGAACTAATCTTCAGCACTGGGCGAGGTTGCAGTCAAAAGTCGGCTTGTGTTGTTGCCAGTGTGTCGGTTGGCAATGCAGGATGCAATGAGGGAGGGTTTGATTGGGATGAGCGCGTGGCGATGCACGCCGGCTGCTTTCACTTATGCTTGACCAAAACCCGCGCCGGTTTCAAATAGGGTGGCATTCTACTCAAGATTGGGGTAAAGAAGATCCGGTTCCCCCGTTCGGCTTGCGTTGGGGGTGTAAGCGTGACTGCAGTTCCGGCCTTCTCCTGGGCTGTAGCAGGCATGAAGTTCACGGGAAGACACCTGACGTTCACCCCGACGCTAAACAACGTAAGGCGATGTTCCTAGGTGGCGTTACCATCATAGAGCACTGACTCTGCAAATATGCTTTGTTGTGTTTTGCTCACTCGCAACGACGAGCCGTCAATGCAAGCCGAAGGTACGAAAAGCCCCGTTCAAGGAAACTTGCATAATACATCTCTCATAATATTTTATCACATTATATTCTTGTCAATAGGAAGAAAAAGCATGATTGCAAGATCGAGGAGGGAGGCTCCGGTCTTGTCTACACTGGCATGCCTTACTTTTCTCCACCTCCGAGTGGCGGCTAACATGATTAGAAACTGATATTAGGAGATATCAAAAGGTCGCGATAAGACTGGCACATATGGAAAGCTACCCTAGAGATCTTGAACATAAAACCGAAAACATATCGTGCTGTCTGGCGGCATTGGAATCCCGCGAGCCCTGTCGTCTGGACAGGAAAGTGAGTAGTACGTCCTGATGTATGAACTGCAGGTAAAATCTCTACAAGATGTTTATTTTGCGCAAACCACAAATTTCGCTTTAGACGGTTTTTCTCATAGCCCATCAAGCCATTCGTCGGCTTAAATGTATCCACGTATTTAAGGGGCACTTGCATTGCGATATCAAGCCAGAAACTTGCTCCTGCGGAACTGAGGAAAGGAAACATGCGCGCCTGTGCGTACCTGCCCGTTATCTGCATTTGTGATGGTGATATAGTTTACAAGGCGAGGCCATCAGCCTTAGAAGCGCCTTCGACGATGGATATTGAAGCCAGTGGGTTGGCGACCAACTGGATCGCGATGCCCTCCCCCTCCCCCCCTTTCACCACCGTGTGGGCGCCTGGCTCAGTCAGCCGTGCGGCACATACTAATGGATCGCGCGATTGGCCTGAGCAGGGGAACCAAATCCGCAAGTTCCTCGGGGTCCCATAACGATGTAAAATACGCCGAGCAGGTTTCTACTTGAGCCAATTGATTTAGTTAATGCTAGCAATAGCGCCTTAGCAAGCAGAGGTAGATGCGATACGCATAGCTGAGGAGAAGGACGGTTTGGTGCAGCAAAGGGCTGGCGACGTTGTCCGCGGTGTATTGCCCGCTCGAGCTTGGCGTTGATCAGCTGTAGGTAACTAGAGCAGGTAATCGCGCAAATTACAGGTCCGTAAATATATGGGATAAATCGGCCTTGCCTGATGTGAAAGGGGATGGAGAGGTGGGCGTGCTATGGTATTTAAACTTTTCTTGTTTTCTTTTGGCCAGGCGATGCTCGAAACAGATGGCTTTGGGCGGCACTATAGATGTATATTACTCTTGACTAGTTTGTCTAGGTGCTCCTAACTACACCAGTATCTAGTGCCTCATTGCTTATCTATACGGGAAACCCGAGAGCCGGGAGGAAAACACCTGCGAGCAGTCGTTGTGTCAGTGATGTAACCCACCCCGCCCCCCCCCCCCCCCCTCCCCGTGTTCCGTGGGGGTGGTTGTTGGGTGCGTGGAAATGGGCGGCACTATAATCTACGGGCGATTCCAGGTTGACCGGCCAGCCGTGGAAAGGATCCGGGCCTGCATAGGTTGCCGGACGCGGGGTTCAAGTTGCAGCTATTGTTGTTGGCTTTTGTTTTGCTTCCACGGGGGAGGGCGGGTGAGGATCGTCTCCTGGAGGGTGAGTTATCTCGTCGCTATGCGGTACTTTTGCCTGCGCACACGATAATCGCAAACTGTAAAGAGTAGGGATAACTATCTCACATGGCCTATAACTATCACTACAGTGGCTAGCTTTAAAAACGTGAGACATCCACAGCTTGCAACTTCAACCTGGTCACCCAGTGCAAGACGCTCATGTATCAGTCTTTGTGTCTGGAAATATCCATCTCGTGAAAATAGCACCCTGTCAAGTGTAGATGGTTCCGCCTCGCATCCGTCCACGCCAGGTGCCTCCCCTACCTAACAATGCACGAACAGCCACCGGCTACGCACTTATCCCTCAGTCCTCTGTTGTTGCAGGTAAATCCGCTGTTGCCGCAGGAGCAAGAGTTGCTGTTGTAGCACTCGTCTGGATAGTCTGTTGGCGGAGTAGTTCCACACCGTACCCATACATGCTTGGGAAGCCCGGGCGTAATCGGATTGGCCAATGCAGGCAATGCTAGCAACGGCGCCACGGCCAGTAGCTGGGAGAAAGATGCGATCCGCATGGCCAAGTGAAACGGGGGGGGGGGGGGGTTTGAACTCTGAAACCGCCGACCGCGGTGTATTCGCTTGCTTGAGTTTTGGCGTTGCGAACTTGCAGGGAATATGGTCAGGCACGAGGGAAGCCGGTGGGTCGATGATGTGTACTTTGACATCGGCATGCCTGGTGTGAAGACTCCCGAGAGTATATACAGATGGCGGGTTGGATGCGGTTCTTAAGCTTTTTCTTTGTTTCTTCTTTTCGTCAGGAGATGCTCAGGCTAAGATGGCTTTAGGCGGTACTCGCACGGGCGATCCGTGCGTGCAAAGAGGGCGGGCCCGTATGGGGCGCATGGTAGGGGGATTCTTAATCTATAGCAGATGGCGGCATGCGCTTCAAGTTCTTTCGCACGGGCCTTGTTTGGCTGTGCACAGATGGACGTGCCAGAAGCACAAGATGCACGAATCATGGCTATAAAGCACGTGGGCGACGAATGCCATGTGACATGGCCCAAAACCGAGGGGGCAGTATTACGTGGTCATGACTCGATTGCATTGATGATGTGGTGGCCTGCTGAGAAACTGGTCTAGTAGTATTCTGTGCGAGCATAAATCGCGTCAAGACATGCCCATGACCCTGCCAAGCCAAGTGTGGCAATAGCCAGCGAAGGGGAAGGGTGGTCTGGCGTTTAGGATGTCGGTAGCTAGGCGCTGGTAAGTTGGGAGGCAAGGGGGCAGGTTGACAACAGATGAAGATATGAATGAGGCTTGCTTGGTCAGAGGTTGGACATGGCCACGGCTGATGATGAGATTTTGTTACTTTTCCCCCAGCTTCTGGCTGTAGCGAGGCAAACCATGAAATAGGCTAGTACGGCGCAGCCCCTTCCTGATGCCGCCATGTGCCATACACCCCTGTAGGTAGTCACGAATATAGCAGTACAAAGAAGTAGCTCGAGCCTGCAAAGCCGGACCGTTTGCCAGCACGTGCAGAATCACAGCTGTACAGATCGGGGATACTGCAGCTTTCAAATATAGTATTCCCCGAGCCACCCGGTGCAACTGGCTCCGCGAAGCAAAAGCATCCCAGTTGCAAAGTCCGACACATCACCCGGCCAAGTGTACAATGTCCGCCTTGTATCCGCCACAACAGGCACCGCACCTAGTTTTGCACACACCGCGTGCCGCGATAATAAACTCGCCAAGGAGCCCCCTCTTGGATCGGATTAGCCAACGTGTACGATGCCAGCCACGGTGCCGCTGTAAGCAGCGGAGACAAGGACGTGATCCGCATGGCTGGGGGGTGGGTGCTTTGTCCACGAGGGCTCTGGCGCTGGGCCCTTGAAGGGTAGGTTGGAGGAGAAACGGCAAAGAAGGAAAATGCAAGCTATTGAACATGTGTCTTGCTTCTTCTTTTATGCGGCAGTTCTAAAACCAGACGGCTTTGTTAGTCTGAGCCTTGAAACTAGAATAGGTGGGCCGTTCATGCAACAATCACTGGGCGTAAGACGCGAGACCCAACTCCTGAATACCGACCTCCCACCACCAATCCCGGTGCATATCAGGGGGTTTCGGCAGTTTCAAGAACGTGGCTTGAGCCTGGGGTTCCAATTGTAGCTAGCTAATGGCCAGCCGGCCGTGCGCAAGAGAATCCAACTATACAGCGTCGAAATACAGTCGGCGCCGCTTCTTGGTCATCAGACAGCTACGACACGTTGCTATCCCGTAAACCATCTTCCCGATGCACTACAGACAGGCCGTCCGGTGCAAGTTATATCCATCTCGCGACACCGGTACCCCTCCCATGTGTCCTCCCGTACCATGCTCAAGCTGCCTTGCATCCGTCAAATCAGGCGTCGCCCGCATCTTGGCCCTGCACGCACGTACAGCCCCAGCCGGTGCACACTTTAGTCATTTTTGGGCCGACGCAGCTATACTTGCCCTCTGGGCTGCAGCTGCAAGATGGCGGCAGCAAGCAGGCCTCTGGCCACAACCCAGGGCGGGTACTCCCGCACTTGTGAATGTGCCAAGGACGGGCCTTGTCGTCGATCGGATCAGCCAGTGCAGGTAGCAGGAGCAACGGCGCCATGGCGAGCAGCTGAGAGAAGGATACGATCCGCATGGCTGAAGAAAAGGCGAGTGTTGGGGGTTCTGACGGATGGTTAGAAATGGAACGGCCGTGGTTTCTTGCCTGATCTCGGCGGTTGTTGGGTTGCATACAATGGGCGCAGTTTAAGAGGGAGATGTTTGTAGACGTATGGGTGAAAACCGACTTGCTTGGTGTCGAGGGTAGGAGTCGGACATGGCGAGGGAGTGATGGGGTATTTATACTTTGCTTTGCTTCTTCTTTGTTCTGGCGAGGGCAGTTCCCGAGAACGGGCTTTGGTCGGCAGCTTGATGGGCGTCTAGCAGTCAGCTTCGCGGGGGTCTTGTTCTGCTTCCACCCGAGACGTACAAGCATGGTCGCCTAGATAAGGTCGGACGCCGGCCTTTCCCCGCGCAGATTCCGATTGATATCAATGCCCCCGATTCCACTCGCGAGGTACTACAGTGCAGCTTTAAGCAGCACGCAAACTAAGAGCATGCATGGTGGGCTGTCAAGACTCGACATTGCGGAGTCGGTAGGCGCCCAGAATTGCACCCCCATCAACAAGCCGCAGCGCAACTGGCAGTGGCAGCACACCTTACCGCGATGGCAGCGGTAGATGAAAGTCACGCAGAGCAGCGGCTATCCAGGGGTGCTGTTTGATCGGGGGATCAGCAAATCCGGGGATATCCAGCAGCAGCCCTCATCAGTCTCCGCTGCCGTGGCAAAGCAACGAGCACGAGTAACCGGCGGGACCACGGGCCAGCGAGTTGTGGGCAGGCTTGCCGTGCTTGCAAGCAGCGCTAGCTGGCAGAACAGGCGCCGGATTCGCAGCGTCGGCCTGTTCTCCCCAGCAGCGACGTGGCGGTGGCGAGGGCGCCGGGCGCCGTTATTTGCCGGGACGCGAGTCGCGGCGGGTGGGTCGAAAGCTTAAACGGCCCGGGGCCGGGGCTCGACCCGCCGGCACGGAGGGTCCCGCAGCCGCCCGTGCGGGGGACGCTAGCAAGGGTCCGTGGGCGGCTGCTGCGCATTGTGATTCGTCAGTAGGTCCGGTTCTATCGTCATCAATATTATCGTCAATCTCTAGTCTTTCAGTAGGTGGGTATGGGGACTGGGTGCCCGTGAGGTTCGGCAGTTTAAGAAAGCCAAATGGCTCTAGCACAAGGGCCGGCCCTATACTAACTGTATCTAGCTAATAGCGAGCCGGCATTGCCTGTGTGAACCTCGCCGACAAAAACACGGCCTAGACACAGACGGCGCTACTTTGAGACTGATAATTGATCCATGTATTCAGCGCACCGCAACCGGGCTATCCCGGGCAAGTATCCATCTCGTGACAACAGCACCCTGTCGACCTTGCAAGCGGACCATGCAGATAGCCTGCCTTGCATCCGCCACGTCAGGTACCACACCTTATTTCTGTCACGCGCGGACAACCCCTGCCCTCGCACACGCGAGTCAGATCTGAGAGGTCGGCTCTGCGCAAGGAGTCTTACAAAAGGCACAGGGTGGGGGGCTCTTGCCGATGGTTAGGACCAATTGACGACGCATCACATCGCGCAGATGGAGTCGGCGACTCGGCGCCACGGAGTACGGAGTACGGAGTACGGACTCGGAGCACCCGGTTAGCGCCCGCCTTTCCCTGCTGCGCGGCGACCAGGGCAAGGATGCCATCGACTGCGTGGGGTAAATCAGTGCAGCTGTAAAGCAACACGTGAACTATGCCCCGTGCATGATCAAGAGTCGAGTCTCGACTTTCCCGAGTTCAAGGGCCAGGATAATCGCGCAGCAAGCACTGGGCGCATCTGTTGGCAGCAGCGGCCTATGGAGAATCATGCAGGGCATCAAACCAAGTGTGCCTGGGCACTATTAATCAGGGGGTTGTTAACCGGGTGGATAACCCCGCAGCGATATCAACTGCCGTCGTGTCAAAGCAGCGGCGTGGCGGCTACCGGCTCAGGTAGTCAACTGAGATGGAGGACCGGTTGCGCTGCATAGGGTATAGATATGTATACAAGTGCCGGTGACTTGGTGCCTGGGCCGGCTAGCAAACAGCGCACAATAAAAGGCACCAAGGCTGCTTAAATAGAGCATTAAACCGAGTCTATCAATTTAACCTTCCACGAGGATTATCACCTACAAACCGTTTTCGTTACTAATCCCAGTAGATCGCGGGAAGCTCGGTAGTAGGAAAACGTCGTCATTCAAGCAACAAGATTCCACGGAGTTCCTAAAGTTAATTAGAAGTAAAGAATAATTGGCAAGAGGACGGATCAAGTTGGCCTACATAGTCATCGTCTGCTTTTACCAGCCTTAATAGAATTGCTTTATTCCTCTTTAGCAGCAAGTTGGTGTAATTACTTAAATGGAGGAAAAGACTGCAGGCTGCAAGGTGCCTTCAGGTAGGGCCGACCCTTAGTATTCTAGGCGCGGCAGACAGCGCCAATCAAGGCGCGCGCAACAATTTATGTTAAGTACTCTAGATTGCTGGGGCTAGCGACGGCTAACTACGCCAATTTGTAGTGCCTCCGTAGTGAATCTACTTAGGAAACCCGAGTGCCGGCACAAAAACCTGTCTCGCCTGATCCGTGGAAAGCACAACATGCTATATAACCATCAGAAGACAGTATATCCGCCAATTGAATCCTAGCTAGACGTACACGAACAACCCAGTTCTTCGCATTGACGAGTTCTCCCAAGGCTAGAGCAGCTATAACGAGACCCGTTGCAGCTGCAAACGCCCCCCTCTCCTGTGCATTCCTTTGCCCACTTCGCATAGCCTTGAATGCGACACCCGGTGATTTGCCAACCGGCAACCGCGTCTTTACTTGCATCAGCTGGCGCAGACCGCACTCGAGCTAACAAAGGCGCCATTGCAAGCAACCGAGAAAAGGATGCGATCCGCATGGCTGGGCGTAGGTGGATTGTCCGGTGGCTCTGCAAAGGGGGATTAAAAAGCTCAGAGTGTCTTGCTTAAGCTTGGCAATTGGTTAGCTACAGCTCGACAAGGGGTGTTCTCGGAAATAAGTTACCAATGTGTACGGTATATATAATCAGCTTACTTCATCTCAAGAGCAGTAGAGAGGGAAATGGCTGGTGATGAGGGGGTTTTTATGTTTCTTCTGCGGCTTCTTTGAGCGAGGCGGTCCTCGGAGCAGACGGCTGTCATTGCCGGGCTGTCCATGCGTGCTGTGTTAGAGGACAGTGAATACGGTTTCGACGGCTGTTAATGCCGGCTCCGTCAAAGTCGCGAATGGATACGATTGGCCTGCGCTGGGGACCTACGGAGGCATCGGCGCCTGGATGCATCTTCCGCCCCCGATTCCGGTGGATCGCGGCAGCTTCGGCAGCTTCGGCAGCTTATTAGAGTGGTTTTGGCGCAAGGCACCCACGAGGCTATAGCACGACCAGGATTTCGAAATAAACACCGCAGGCACCCTCGCGGGACTGCGCCATGCTACATACAGTATAGAGTCGGCTACCACCGCATCACAAGCCACGTCATCACGCCGCAGGACGCAGGGCAAACGACCCGGCATCCCATTCGACCAAGCACGGGGAGCGCCGTCTTGCTCATGTAGCCGGCCCGCCCGCCGCGGCGGACAAATGCCCAGGGCACACCACCATCTCCGCCGACGCCCTCAGACGCACGCACAGCCCAGTCCTTTGCACTGCCGAGTTCTCCCACTGTCCTTGCAGCTGTACCCGTCGTCGCCGCAGCTGCACAGGCCCCCCTGTCCCAGGCACCGCTGCGCCCACGCTCCGACGCCCTCGAGGCGGCAATGAGCAATGCTCTTCTTGCCAGCGGCCCTGTCTTGCACCGGACCGGCCAGCGCAGCCGACGCCACGGACAGCAGCGGCGCTGCTGCGAGAAGCTGGGAGAGTGCGATCCGCATGGCGGGGGGTTGGGTGGCTTGTTCCGGGGCTGCGGATCCGCGGAAGGGCGATGGCGCAGAGAGAGGCTCTGGTGTTGGTCGGCCGAGTGTTGCTCGCTTGGGCTTTGCGAGGTTGGGGCGGGCGCAAGAGACGACGTGCCGAGGAAATAGATAGTAGAGTTGTGAAACCGGCGTGCGCGAGCTCGAGAGCCATGTGGGCCAGCGATGGCTGGCGACGAGGTTATTTATACTCTTCTTGTGCTTCTTCTCTAAGCGAGGCGGCCCAGCTTTGTCGGCAGACTGTCCGCGCAGAGAGGGCGCAGATGGGGGTTCCGAGGCTTCTTGCTCCGTCAAACCATCGCTGGCAGATGAGACGCAGGGGCGCGTGAATCGCCGCCTGGATGCCGTCTTCCACCACCAAGTCCCGGCGGATATGAGGAGCCTCGGCAGTTTAATAAAGTGGCTCTGGGGCAAAGAGCCAATCACATCCGCAGGCCAGAAAGTCTCCCGGTTCCAACGTGAACTTATATCATAAGTGCTGCAGGGGTTATCGTCACATTAGACGCGGTAATCGCCACACTCCGGCTCGGATATGCCCTTATAACCTCGGCAATGGCAGCCCCTTAGGGCTACAACCTATTGCCGCTGCACATGTCATGGCTCATATAGCGTGGCTCTGGCTGCTTAACTCGCTATCATTATCAATAATGTCGCATGAATGATATTTCTTGTGCATTCTGACAATAAGCGAGGAGGGGCCATGCGGCCGTCCGAATCGGCATGCCTACTTGCAGACCGTCGTTTATTCACGGCGAATCGGTGTTGGGCGCCAATAGTATACTTAATCAACAACCAGCACAGCAGACTCAAACTGATCCGTTGACCGCAGAGGCGTGCAGAGAATCGAGCAGGGTAGAAACAGCCGTCGGGGCAATTAGCAGCGACAGTATGACACCGTCATGGCCAACAGCGTCACCGGCACAGGCGCAAGCATCGTCGAAACAGTCGCATCAACGAGAGCGGCGTCTTCGAGCAGCGGCCTTTTTTTTTCAAACTTCCCGCATCTAGCAACGCAACAACGTCGTGCAGAGTCGGTCTTGCGGCGCATCTCCTCTGCATACTTGCTTGCACGATACGCTTGTTTATGGATTCTCGATTGCCAACCCCGTGGTCGCAGAAGAAACGGTTCAGGGGCATATGCCCCTTTGAAGCCAAGCGGTAGCCGCCACGCATACACGCCAGATGCCACTCCGGTGGCGGCCTCGTGGACGAGACACCGTTGCAGGGGGCCTCGAATGGCACGCTGTCTTGGCGGCTATGCGCCAAAGCTGTAGGCCGGTATTTTCAACAGGAGCCTCTTGATGGTGGTAGTGAATCGACGGCGGCTGCGGATCGTCTCGTTTCTTCTGCAATGGATTTCCTGTCGTGCGTTTTCCGCATCCCAGGGTTGCCGAGATTTCGTATGGGGGTTGGAAAGCTAGGACCAAGTTTCCTATTCTTTTATTAACCTAGCCGTTTCGTCTCCTTGCAAAGAACCCGAGAAATGCATACGGTAGAAACCAGCAGCCAGGGTTGGGATCACCTACCACACCCATCTACGACTGCTTCATCAAGCATCCCCTCAATGTTGAGGTTCCTGGCAACGCACCCCGTCACTGCTCGGATTCCTCGCAACGTCCTGTCTAGAGTGTAAATAAAAGAAGCATCAGGCTCCCCTTTCACGGACAGCTGGAAATCCGCCTCTGAACAGTCAGCCTTTTGAGGTCTGGACCCGTGCCTTGCTCACTTGGCGAGATGGGAACAGTCGGCACGCGTTCCTTTCTGACTCGCCAGCTCTTTTTCTACCGCGAACCACTATTGATATTCCACGTTTCCCAAGAGGTCGGCTTGCCTGCCGTGCCCTCTGTTCCGGCACGGACAGGCATTCTGGACCAGCAGCAAGATGGCGTCGTTGCCGCGTCTGACGCCGCAGACTTGGCCAGCGGGCCTTGCTCGCCGAACCATGTTGGGATTCCGAGCCAAGTATCACGGCAGCCCTCGGAAACCACGGGGCCGTGGTAGCAGGCTCCAGCGGCTTGTTTTCAAAGGTGTGTCCGCGGCGAACGTTTTGATCGAGACGTGCGTGAAGCCGGTTTGGCTGCCGTTGCCGTCTTTTCCGTCGACGTGTTTCCAAGCCAAGAATATTCGAATCTTGCGCAAAGAGCGCGCAGGTCATTCTCGGTTCAACCTAGCCGACTAAAGGGCAATCCCCGTAAACGGTTCATCTGCCCGGGCCCATGTTGTCTCAGGAAGAAAAGAAAAGTAAAAAAACACACATTCGGTGCGAAGCGCATAGTGCTACGGCAGACAGCAGCCTCCGAGGCTGGGTGACGCGGCGTACTCGTCAATGCGCTTCGTCGGCAGAACGAATAGCTCAACCAGCACGTCTTTGCCAGGTTTATGCGCCAGCACCAGAAGGGTTTGCCAGGCGGTACGGCCTCGTAGATTCCTCTGGGGTACGTCATAAGGCGACAAGACGGCCGTGAAAAAAAAAAAAAAAAAAAAAAAAAAAAAAAAAAAAAAAGAGGCTTTCGCCAAACGCGCGCGTTTCGAAGCATGTCCGACTTGTTAGGAATACGGATTCAACAACGCTGAGAGCCAGGCTTGCTGCTCTGGGTCTCGTGCGCATCCCGGGCGGAGGCGAGGGGTCAGACTGCCTGCACGGAGATGGGGTCCTCTGGCACTCGGCTTCACACCGGAAGCTGCCCTCGGATGCCCCCATGAAATCGCCAACCGTTGGCACGCGCAGTCGATGAGGAGCACGGCTTCGAGCGCAGCGCACCGCAGAGCTCGCCCGACGGCATTCGTTTCAGTGGCGAACGTCCCGTCCGACGCCTCTCGTCCTGTCGGGCTGCATCTGCAGGTGGGAGCAACCGGGCTCTTCCAGCGGAACCGTCGACTCTGCCGGCGCCGGGTCCACCACACCACGCCGTGGCGGGTTGCTCCGCGCCAATCACCGCGCTGGGCGGCCTCTCCCCGGAGCCACGTCGAGATGGATGGTGGCGATGTTCCGGTTCCGGTGCCGGCGGCAGCTGCCATCCGAGGCGGGGCAGAGGCCGGCGGTGGAGTCTGCCAGAAGAATGAATCACGCTGACGGACGGATAACGGAGCATGGGCGTCGAGAGGAAGGATTCGAATCCCCCGCTACCGCAAGCAGATGAGCAGCAGATGGCTTCTCGAGAGGGTGTTGATGCAAGTTTTCGGTTTTTGGCCGTTGACCCCGCCCTGGCCTGCAGCCCCCTCTCCTCTTGGTATGGCGTCTGGTCTGATCTTGGTGCGCCAGACTCGCTTAGGAGGTACAGCTGCTGGGTACATACCTTCTGGTTATCAATTATTATCCGGATTCTCCCAGCTTGCTTCCCTTTTCCATCTTCAGAGGTCAGAGAGAGCCGCAGGTAGCCCCCGTGATTACGTGATTGCGACCGACTGGCATGCGCAACACGAGCACCAGATGGCCAGCTGATGAAGCCATGACGCCCAGGCTCCATCGTCTGATGGCCGTGCCGCCCGGTCAAAGGCATTCGCGTCGCGCAGCATGGGCGGCCGGCCGGCTTTGCGCGGGATGCCGCGGGATGCCGTTCTGGCAAAACACGTCCCGGTCGTCGAGGTCACGACCCCGTCGTCAAGGCCATGAAACTTGATGTCCTCGTCGTCTGCGCAAAGGTGCCGTGGCAGATGCCTACTAGGTACCGAGCACGCTCCCAGGCCGTATAGCATGGGCATGGTCCATTTTTTCCCGCACGGCAATTGCGGAGCATACATACATACCTGTGGATATGACGGACCCCGTCAGGCGGCTCGCTGCGGCTCGCGTCCGCCAATATTATGCGTAACCAACGTCAACGTGGCCGCGGCACCCTTGGCGGCAGGGCAACCAAACGTCGAACCCGCCGAACCCGTCGAACCCGTCGAACCCGTCGAACCCACCACGGGGGCCCAGGCCCGTCTTGATACGAACTGCGACCGCCGTCGACAATGATTTCGTTGTCGCTGATCGGGCGTCCGGCGCCTCGCCCAGTAATCGTGACGAAAGCCCCATCGTTTTTCCCCCTTCGGCGTCAGCCGCCATTCGCAAACACCTGCGGGCCGGCCTCCTTCCTCCTCTCTCTCCGCCAAGCAGGCAGCAGCTGCAAAAATTCCTCAATCAACCGCAGGATTCGGTCGTCGCCAAGCAGGCGGGGCCCCGTGTCGTCCACCGACTGTCGCTGCTCCCCGAGTACGGCCACCCCGCCGTGACTCGCCGGATCCGTCTTTCCTGGCCCCAGTATCATCATCATCATCATCATCATCTCAACGTGGGCAAGAGTTTTTCGCGACCATGAAACGCTGGCCAACTGCCAATACGATGCTTGGCATCGCCCTCATCCTCCTCCGCCGGGTCAATCCTGCGGCACACAAAAAAAAAAAAGGAAAAAAGAACCGACCGCCAGGCTACGTAATGCCCTTCCTTCCGCGGCTGCGGCTCATTTCCCTTTCGGACCAGCATCATGAGTTGCCTGCGCCTTAAGCACCGTGAGCCTCGTATTACGGTCCGGGGATGGTGCTTGATGGAGGGCTTCCCCAACCAGCTAGGCGGCCGTGGGTTATCGCACACACCAAATCAACCCATTCCACGTGTGCTTTGGCAGTTTCCTGTCCCCCCCCCTCCGTTGACGATGCGCCAAACTACTATAAAGAGGTCTGCTGCCTCTCGGTGAAAAAAACCTCCCTTTTTGTTCTCCATCTCAGCAGCCACAGTCTTTCCTCACCAGACAGTTTTACAAAAGCAAACGCAATATCGCAAACGCAAACGCAAAAGAAAAAAAAAAGACTTTTAAAAAAAAAAGTAAAAAAAAAACACCTTGCCAACGTCCAAAATGCTCGGCCAAGCCAAAGCCCTCGCCCTGATGACCCTCGGCCTCACCCAGGCCGCCTCGGCCGTCGGCCACGCCTACGTCTACAACAACTGCGACTTTGGCGTGACCCTCTGGTCCGTGGGCAGCAACATCGCGCCCAGCAACTACCTCGACAGCCGCTCCAACTACTTTGAGACCTTCACCGTCGACCCCACGACGGGCGGGCGGGCCCTCAAGATCACGCGCGAACCCGACGGCCTGTTCACGGCCAAGCCTCAGACCGTCTTTGCCTACAACCTCAGGGACGGCGCCGTGTGGTACGACCTCAACGACGTCTACGGAGACCCCTTTGCGGGACACAAGCTGCTGCTCCGCAGCGCGGACCGGTCGTGCCCGTCCATTGTGTGGCCGCAGGGCATCCCGCCTGGCGGGAGCCAGGTCAAGAATTGCCGGGATGGTGCGGACGTCATTTTGACGCTGTGCGCGGAGCGACCCATCCCCGGCGCGGCGGAGGAATCCGCCTAGCTCGTCAATGTTCCTGTTCTGTGTGTCGGGGCAAAGTGCAAAAGGTCGGCGCGCACGCAAGTGCCGACGACCTGAGCACGCCCATCCGCACACACCGCCGCCACACTGCGCTTCCCTGGGACTTTTGTACCGCAAGCACAGTATTAGTATTAGTTGGTAGTTTCCACATTTATCAATCGACTTTCATTAAAGAAGAATTTTTGCCCATGCCGTGTTTTTCATCCAACCGACGTGCTTGTTCAGCAGCTCAACCTCACCCTTGAAGTAAAAACTATCCTTGAATAATGCATGCTTTTCGAATGGCCAAACCCCGTTGCTCTCGCATACGGATGCTAGGCCGTATTGAATCCACTCGGCTGACCGAGAAATCTGCGTGAGATTCCAGAACTCTACGCCCATGAGCTGCTCGCTCTCCCGCCCCCGCCGGAATGAGCAAAGACGTCCGGAAGAACACGGGGGTCCCCCATGTCCCAGCTCATCTGCGCCGGTAGCCAAGTCTCATCCCGGTGTTGATGTCCCAGAGATTTCAGGTGCGTGCTATCGAGACTGTCGGCCCAGACCAAAACCCCCCATGCAGGCATGACATGCGTCGCGCGATTCTCCTTAACAAGCGCTTTCGTCCCCGGGCTGCCTTTTCCCTTCCTGGCGTCGCTGCTGGACCCGCGTCAGCCCGCAGGAGAACTTTGCGCGCGCAGCTAATGCACGCTACTCTGAAAGCGGGCGTCGCCCAGGAAAGCTCGAGTGAGAATTTGGTCCCATGAACAAAGGGACGGACGGACTCGACCCCAGGTCCATCAGATGGGGATATAATAGTATGGGGGCAAAAAAAAAAAAAAAAGAAAAAGAAAAGAAAACTCCCCAAAGCAGATGCTACATAGCTCGACAGGTTAGCCGGACCTCTGGAGCCCCGGCATCACGCATCACCCCTCACGACTTCATTCCAAGTCACTGCGCTCGTTTACGCCCGTAACCCCCCCCCGAGCGAAAAGATGAGGTATATCCCACTGGTGATGATGGCCTCTGCGGCCCTCGCAATAGACAGCTACCAGCAGGACATCCTCGTCGACCGAGCCCCCGACTACGTCCGCCCCTACGTGCTCCCCCGCTACCACGGCCGCGCCGTCCTCATCACCCCGTCCCAAGTCGCCCGCTACTCCGTCACCGCCGACTCCTCCGGCGGCGCCTTCTCCCTGCTGCAGCACAACGGCCGCGAGTCCGGCTGGACCTCTGCCCGGCCGCACGCGCACCGCGTCTACCACGAGCATTTCTACTGCGCCCGCGGCAGGTGCGAGCTCTGGGCCGTCAAGAACGAGTCAACCGCCACCCAGGAAGCCCGCGTCGCCACCCCCGGCGACTACGGCAACGTCCCGCCCGGCTCGATCCACACCTTCCAGCTGACCGATCCGGATTCCCAGCTCGCCCACGTCTTCCATCCCGCCGGCTTCGAGAGGCTGTTCGACGAGTTCAACGGCGGCGACTTCCCCGCCGGGGGGGTGAGCTCGCCTTACCTGCCTCTGGACGCCGATCCCGAGATCTTTGGCCCCATGACATCCGACCTGGCCGCCAGGTTCGCCGCCCTGGACCTGTACACCAGCCCGCCCGACGAGTTCATCCCGAGGAGGGACCTTGTCAACGGCACGGCGGGCGACGACCACCTCCACTGGCACGACGGGCCCAACGCGCTGTCCGCCGCCGCCGCCGCCGACGACGACGCCACCGCCCCCTACTTTGTCGCAAAGGACTACGGCCCCAAGTTCCTCAACTTTGACAACGGGTACAAAATCATCCAGCCGCTTGCCACGCCCGCCCAGTCCACCCACCGCAACTTCACCATGGGCACAATCATCATGTCGCCGAGGCTGCGCAACGAGAGCGCCAACGCCGCCAAGCTGCCCCATCATTTTGCCGTGCAGATGGAAGACGGCCAGCTGGTGCTGGACGTGCAGGGGTACAAGACGGCGTCGCTGCTGCCCGGGGATGTTGCGTTTGTGCCGGCCGGAGTCGAGTTCACGTATTCCGCTACCGTGCCGTACACCAAGTTTCTGTATCTGAATGGCGGTGCGAAGGGCTTGGAGTACGGGTTGCTGAAGCGTGCCGTGCCGTGGAAGTTTACCGCGTATCCCATATATGCTGGGTTTAGGGGGTAATTCCGGAGGCGACTTTCGCAAGTCGCCAAGGTTTTTTTTTCCTTTTTTTTTTTTTGCTGTAGTCGCTGTTTGGTCCGAAACCGATTCATTTGTTGCCATGTCCCAGGGGGGGGGAAACGCAGAATGTACCGTGGCTGTCCAAAGTCACTGGCATACCATGGGCAGCGGCACCACGGTAGGCCTATGCATCAATGGCGTGGTTGGGGAGAGATCTGCCTCCTTCCCTGATTATGAACCCAATTTAGTAATAAGACGGAAGGTCTTGGGCTTGTAGTTTCGAAACGGCAAACTGAAGTCTCATGCCTCGAGCTTGTTTGCAACTGCCAACGCTGAGCGCTGCATGGCGTTTTCCCTGTTCATTCCAACAGGAACCGGGGCTGACCTTACTGAACATGCTGAACTGAACTGATCTGTCACAAGCGATTGATTGACCGGACACGTCGAGAAACCGCAGATGCCCGTTTCGGGAGCAAAGAGCGACCGCCCGAGCCTGCAGCCAATCCGAGCAATCGGTGATTTTCGCCAACGGACAGCCATCAACCTCGGTCAGATTAGCCAACCTACAGAAATATCAGGGCGAGCTCGTTCAAGCTTGGTTCCCTCCCCCGCCCCCCTCCATTCCGCGCAACTTTCCATCGTCGTGTCGCACCATGACTGCCTTCTTGAGCGCAGCACGGGGAGGGAATTTGGCATTAAACACATCGTCCATCTCTTCAAGAGTGCGCCCACGGGTCTCAACCCCAAACGCAAACCAAACGACGCCGTAGAGAAGATTGAGCCCGACAAAGATGAGGTAGTAGCGCCAGTCAATGGCTTCGAGCGCAATAGCAGTAACATAGGTGTTGTACAAGTTTGCGCAGTTGGACAGGATAACATGCTGAGGATTTTGTCCTTTGTCAGCAAGCCGTCTGGTTACAGAGAGTCGGATGTCCGCAATACCTACAATGCCCATTCCCTTGGCACGGGTGGCGGTGTCCAAGACCTCGGCGCAATATGTGGCCGTCAACGGAGTGTAGACAAAGGAATAAGCACAACCGAAGAGGAATATCTGTCAACTCATCATTAGGGGGGGAAGAGCAGAATGGGCGAAAGCCGGAATAAACCCACGAAAGCGACACCACCGTTGGACAAGGCGGCGCTGACTGGTTTGGTCTTGTCCTCGAAGTGGCTGGAGAATCCGGTGACACCAGCAAAGAGGCCGGCCAAGGCTATGCTGCCAACCCAGAGCTTGGTCCGTCGGCCGATTCCATCATTGGTTGCTGATCCAGCCACTGCGCCGGCGCAAGAGACGATGGAGTTCATAAACGTGAGAAGAAGACGCTTCTCCGTTGTTTGGATACCGAGGAGCTTGTACATGGAGGGAAGATAGTAAGTCAGAACGGAGTTGCCTGCCATCTGAGCGAAAATAGACATGAAGGCCATCATGGCAAACCTCCAGCGAGCGTTGCGCGTGTGAAAAAGGGCCCAGTAGTTCCATACGCCAGATGCCTTTTGCAGCTCGATGCTTTGCTCGAATTCGCGCACCTCGAGACGCACCATTGGATGGTGAATATCGCCGCCACCGTGGTACTTGGCCAAAATTGCAGCAGCCGCGTCTCTTTTCCCCTTCATCGTGAGCCATCGAGGGGATTCAGGGACGAAGATGGCGCCTGTGAAGATGAACAGGGGGGGGATAAGCTGGAGGCCGAGAGGTAGGCGGAAGGACAACTCGGTACTATTCTTGCTCGAGGCATATGCCACTCCAGCCGCCAGGATAGAACCAGTGTAAAAGACTGGACAAGGTTCTTGGTCAGCGGGATAAGAAAGTTGCGAAGAAGAAGAAGACATCTTTCTGAAGGTGCTTGGTCGGAGTTGTCCTACAGGTATTGTAATATCCAACGACGCGGGCACGCCACTGAGGAGGTGCAAGCTCAAGAGCGTATGTTGGAGCGGAAGAAGTGCCAATGGACACACCGAAGCCGAGGACAAATCGACCGCCGAGCAGATACGAGTCATTCCTGGCGGCGGTTTGAACAGAAGCACCGACCATGATCAGTAGGGATGCAACCATCATGCCGGCTCGACGACCGAACTGATCGCAGACTGGACCGGTGAAGAGAGATCCAACCATGTTTCCGATGGTATAAATCATCATGATACTGCGCGCATGGTCAGGAAGGGCGGCTGAGGGAGAGAGGGCTGGGGGGGGTGAAGCCTTGGGTGACGGACATGCCAGTGCTAGACCCGAGTTCGGTGTGGTGAAAATATGCCTTGTACTGGTCCATGGCGTTGATGGAGCTAAAAATGGACTATAGAATAAATAAGCAGAAGTCTTGAGAAAGCAGGGCGACCAGGACCAGCAAGCATTCTTTTTTCACGTACGCCGTCGAAACCAGATGCAGTCGCGTTCAACGCCGCAACCAACAAGATCATGTACAATTGCAGGCTCGTCTTGGACCAAGGGCTCAGCGGTGCCGCCGTGGCAGCCTCGTAAAAGCGCGCATGCCCCTGAATCGCAGTAAGCTCGCCGTGGTCACGCCTGTCCATGATGGTATCACAATCTCTTGATGGATGCGATCTTTCCCAAGGCCAGCGGCCAGCAGGCGAAGTGGCGATCCGCCAGCGAAAAAAACAGGACTTGGGGTGGTGGCTATGGACGAGCCGAAAACCCGCCCGAAGTGTGCGGTGGTGGGATCGAAAGCGGCGGCAGGCCAACGTCAGGCGGTAGGGCTGGCCGGTCGGGTCTTGTTGCCCATGCTGCGTCGCATCACGCTGCATGTAAACGGAGGGCCTTGTGCTTCAGGTTTGGGTAACGTTGAGCATGTCGGGGATTGGACGCTTCCATGGGCATCGAGTGGCCGACCCCATTGTGTAAGCCCGTCCATGGCATGGGTGCCGATTGTCCGTGATGCAGATGCAGATGCAGATGCAGCGAGTGTCAGCCTTGATACCACGGTAATGGCCTCCAAAGCGGTGGTGATTTTGCTGAACATTTGAGAGGTCAACGGAGTCGATCAATGGCCAGCAGCACGAGGCAAGCGGCAGTACATACCTACCTACCTACCTACCTTGTAAGTAAGATTGCAGCCGGCAGGGTATGGTAGCCCCAGGGCCCACCCCAAGCTGTGACGAATCACACCTCGGCACCAATCATCTCAATACAATATCGTCGGTTCCCTGGGTCGCATCGCACATGTCTGCAGATTGCATTGATGTTTCTACGGAGTAAGGAGTAAGGAGTAAGCTTCCCGCAAGGGGCTTAGAGACTATCCTGGCGTTTGCTGCGAGGGTACAGGTCAACCGACCTATATCCCCCTTTGTCATCCGACCCCCCCATAATAACTTAACTGACCTGACCATTACTATAGGCTATACTCTTAATATAATTGGTTTATTAGGGAATAGTGGGTCAGGTCACTTTATATAGAAAGCTATATAGAGAAGTACTTTCTCTAATACTTTACTAGGTTCTTAGGTAGGGGTACCTAGTAAAAGAAATTAAAGAAGTTACTTTCTTTAGAAAAATATAGGGAGAAGTACTTTCTCTACTATTTTATTAGGTTCTTACATAAAGATACCTAGTAAGAGTATTAAAGAAGGTCACTTTCTATAGAAATATATATATAAAGGTACCTCTCTTTCTATCCCTAGTACCTAGGTACTCAGTACCTAGGTACTTAGTGGAAATATAAGAAGTCGCTTTATATAGAAAAATATATATAAAGGTACTTTCTCTATATATAGTACCTAAAGACCTAGGTACCTACCTAATAAAAAAAAAGGAAGTCACTTTCGATACAAAAGTCTATATAAAGATACTTTATCTACTTTTAATATTAGGTTCTTAGGTAGGGATACCTAGTAAAAATATAAGGGAAGTCACTCACTATAGAAAAATATATATAAAGATACTTATAGTCTAGTGGCTACTATAGATTAAAGGATCTACTATTATTTATTAGCGTATCTCTATATTATGAAAGAGCATTGGTCAGGTCTGTTAAGTTATTATGGGGGGGTCGAATGACTAGGGGGGGGCATAGGTCGGTTGATATGTAGTCTCCATCCTCGTCTTTGGGCCACCCTACCCAAGCAGAGTCCTTTCGGCAGCGGAATGAACCCATGCAAAGGTCTATTTGACTCCATTCCCTGCATGTTGCCCGCATGTGCCCCCGTGGAATCGATGAACGGTTGTCCGCATCACACAGTGCGCACTGTGCGCCCGGGCATCCGGATCCTTGCCCATCATCGTCAGCGACTCAGCGCTGGCTGCGGCCTCGCGACGCGTAGTGGGGCCGATCGCGCCAGCTATGTACGACGCGTCCAACTCGACCATCCAACCAGACACTTTCATGCAACTACGCGACCCAGTCTGGCTGGTTCACACAACCCCAAGAACTCTAACGAGCCATGGCCGGTAAGCGAGCATTGAGGGCCTCGTCGACAAACCTGGCCCCAAACCGACCCAAGAAAGGCATACCCAGCTCGACAGCACGCCGCAACGCCGCCGCGCCTGGCAGCGACGACGACAGCTACGACGACAGCTACGACGACAGCTTTGGCCGAGCCAGCGAATCGGCAGGCGAAAAAGCGCGCAGCACCAAGAGAAGAAAGGTGTCGGGTCCGCGGGCAGCCAGGCCAAAGACCACTTCTTTCACCTCCCTCTTCGAACCAGGCGTCGCCACGATACGGCAGCCATGCTCGCCTCTTGATGGACGCCGGCACTCCCTCTCCTACCACCGGCCGCTGCTCCTCTGCGAAACCAAGGGGCTCGAGCATCGCCAGTCCCTCCTGTCATGGTTCGATTCCGTGAGCGCGTCTCGCTCCATGCCGTGGCGCAAGTCCTGGATCGACCCTCGTGCTGCGCCTGACCTGGATCAGCAAGAGTTGAGGAAGCAGCTAGAGGTGCGCGCCTACCAAGTGTGGATCAGCGAAATCATGCTTCAGCAGACAAGAGTGGCCGTGGTGATTGACTACTGGAACCGGTGGATGGCCAAGTGGCCCTGCATCCAAGACCTGGCCGCTGCCGATGCCGAGGACGTCTTGGCTGCGTGGCGCGGGCTCGGATACTACAGCCGGGCGACGCGCATCCACCAGGCAGCAAAGCTCGTCGTGTCAGACCCCGCCATGCAAGGCCTTCTGCCGTCCGTCGCCGCTGAGCTTGAAGCAAGAGTTCCTGGCGTCGGGCGGTACACCGCCGGGGCCATCTCGGCCATCGTCTTTGGCCGAGCCGCTCCCATGGTCGACGGCAACGTCCTTCGGGTTCTGAGTCGCCAGCTAGGCATTCACGGCAACATCAAGACGGACAAGAAGGTAATCGACACCATCTGGGCAGCTGCCGACGCTCTCGTCAAAGCCGTTGCGCGGGACCGCGGAGCCCAGGAGGACCCTCGCGCAGACGTGTCGAGCCGACCGGGCCGCTGGGGCCAGGCCTTGATGGAGCTCGGCAGCACGGTCTGCTCGCCGAAACCAAACTGCTCGCAATGCCCCATCACGGCATCGTGTCGCGTGTACAACGAGGCGAGAAACATGGGCCGCCGGCCCGACAGTGGAGCCCCTGCCGACATTGAAGATGTCTGCAGCCTGTGCGAGCCCTTTGAAGACGCAGCAGCACAGGATGCGGACCTGGCTGCCTCTGAAGAATCCAAGGTCCGAGGCGGAACCCAGAGCAAAGCCAAGCAAACGACCCTCTCCGACTTTGGCTTGGCAGCCAAGTCCCCAGCGCCACGGGACGCGAAAAGGGAAGCGGACGCTCAAGAAGCAATTTCCAACTACGCTCGCAGATTCCCCGTCAAGGTTGTCAAGAAGGCGGTGCGTGCCGAGGAAGCCGTCGTGTGCGCGATACAAGGGCCCGACAAGACGTACCTCATCCACCGCCGTCCAGAAAGGGGCCTCCTTGCGGGCCTGTGGGAATTCCCCAGCAAGACGGTCCCCCACGAGGACTGCTCAGCAGCGCAGCGCAAGGAGATTGCCACGGCCCACGTCGGCAGCTTGTTCGGCTCCCGCGGCAAAGCAGAAGTCGAGCACGTCTCCGAAATAGGGAGCGTGCCGTGGCTGTTCTCGCATCTCAAGCTGACCATGTACGTTCACGTGTTCCGGGTGGCGGGTCGTGTGTCTCCAGAGAGCACATCCGTCCCGGCGAGATGGACGGCCGACGTGGAAGGGGAGTCGATGGGCACGGGCATGAGAAAATGCTGGGCTCTCGTGCAGGCGTGCCTTGGCTGAGCGCTTGGGCGTGGTGACGGCTTCCCAGGCTGCTGGCAGTGCGTGTGGAAAGAAACCCCGGAAGTGCAAAGCTTGGCGGGTATCCAAAGTAGCAACTGGTGATGAGTTGCCAGATGAGCATCATGTTGGGTTATCGGGATAGGACCGGCGCCGAGGACGCTTGCCTGGACGCCATCTAATGCGAATCGAAACGCCCTGTTGAACGTTGATCCTCGTGGCGTAGATTTCGTGGCGTAGATTTCATGAGGCCTGGCAAGTAAACCAGTGTATGTTCAGGCAATTGCTTGGAGGTGAAGTCGAGGTCGGCCTCGGCATGTTATGCATGGCACGAGTCTCTGTTGCCGCAGGCGATTATCCAGGGCAATCGACGCTCCCTCGAGATATTCAGAGTGGCTTGGGCCAGAGTGGCGGGGGCCTCGTGTGATGGCCAGGCCGAACTCTTGTCTTTCCCACATTTCCCGCTGCCGAGTGGATTTGTTGATCAGCCCTCTACGGCGGAGTCGGGTGGAATACGCGACTGACGAAGCGATGGCTTGCTCAGGATCACGGCGTTCTGCAATATACGTATGAGTTGGCAGCCCCGGCTCTCTCTGTGATGCTAGCCGGTAAAGAAGAAAGACTTGTCGAGGCGAGGGCCCAGCCACTTTCTACAAACCCGGAACGACGGTCGATGGCTTAGCGCGGTTGAGCCATGTCAATGGTTCGGGTTCCATTGATTCAATGTTGCCTGTTTTGCTTGGACCAAGTCGTGCGTGTTGTGGGTCCAGCGAGAGCGAGAACGAAGCCCCTTTGCCTTTTTGGCATCCGTCCATCCCATCCATTCGTCGACTTGTCAACAATTTCTGTTTCGTGGTTGCACCAGCTCCCACGTCGCACGGAACAAAGGTCGCGCGTCAGCAGCCTCACACTCGGCACCCCAAAGCAGATCCAGCGCCCCGTCCCGCCAAAAACCCGGCGTTCCCAGGAGGCCACAAAACCCAACAAGACGCGTTACACAAGAAGGACAAGGCGGAACCGCGTCTTGTGGTGCGGAGCGAAGCAATGAGCGGGCTGGATGCTCCCGAAATCGCCGAGGCGTACCAGGTCGTGCGGGACGACAAGAACGCCACCAACTGGATGCTCTTGTCGTACGCAGCACCGACCGGCAACCGGCTCGCCCTGAGCCGGACGGGCACGGGGGGCATCGGAGAAATGGCAGCCGGGCTGGACGATGCCGAGGTCCAGTACGGCTACGTGCGCGTCGAGTACGCCAACGACAAGGAGAGCACGCGCGTCAAGTTTGTTCTGGTGGTCTGGATCGGCGAGGGCACCAGGGTCATGCGCAAGGCCAGGGTGAGCGTGGAGAGCGGCGCGGTCAAGCAGGTTCTTTCGCACCATAGCATCGCCGTGACGGTCAGCGACAGGGGCGACCTGGAGGAGAAGGAGCTGGTGGCGAGGCTGCGCAAGGCCGGAGGCGCCGACTACAACGGCGGCCGGGGATGAAGGGCTGGACCGGGGGGGCGGCGGGCACTGATCAAGCACGGCAACAGCACGGCGCAGCACGTCCGTCTGCGAGATCTGACGGGCCTTTTGTTTGTGCTTGGCGAGTTGCCGCGGGCTTGCGACAGGTGGCGTTCTGCTGCCGGCTGGTCAAGCGCCCGCCGGGATGGTCATTAGCGACGGGAGTTTTGGTGCGTTTTTTTTTTTTTTCCGGGGCGGTAAATCGGCTGGCTTGACGACGGGACCAGGCAGAAGTGGACTGGAGGGAGGCTAGAAAGAAGACAGGGCTAGGGCATGACGACGGGCCCAAGGGTTGCCAGGAGCGAGTCATTTGTGCGACGGACGGGGAGCTTGGGCGTGTTTGCATGGAATGTCGCGGACTGGCGCTAAAGGGGACCAGACACGTCAAAGGGCCCGACACGTCAAAGGACCAGACATGTCAAAGGTGCACCAAACAAATCCACGGGGTGGCAGTCGGACGTTGTTCGAGTTTTCGAGGTTGCCGTTTTCGTCCGCATCTTGTGGAGATGGTTGGCTCTGCGCGTCTTGTGACGTTCTGACGTCTGTCAGTCTCGATTGCCACGATTGCCACGATTGCTACGTACAGTACGACTGCTGCTCGTGGGGCATGCAGCCGGACCAGGCAGGGGGTCAAGCTCACGTCAGACGCTGCAGGCTTCATCACCCATGTACATAGTAGTACGCAGCCAGAGGGAAATCAGAAGCTTGGCGGATACCGTGCATCCAGCAGAAATCAATCACCAGGTTGCGGACAAACCCTGCCAGGGACTTGTCGGCAATGCAGAAGACATGGATGATAAGCATTCACACAGTGCGCAGTGCGCGTTGCACAGTTCAGCGGCCAGGAAGAAAAGGGCAGCCAATGGGACGGGACGGGACGCTTGACGTCAAGTTGACCTTTCTTTTCTTCTCCCTGCCTGCATCCAACGCGATCAACATGTTGCAGCGTTCCGTTCCTGGCAGAAAAGAGTTGACTGACGACGACTCCTCCGAGCCTCCGAGCCGCCGAGCCTCCCTCGAACCCTCCCGTCCGCCAGGAACAATCAAGACGGCAACGGAACGGTCGCTCATGCAGGTCCCCAGACGTGGTGGTGGTGCTCGTTCAACACGCCATCTCCCACTGCACTCATCATGGATGAATAAAAGGTCCAGAGCAGTCCAGCCGCGGCCCGTACAGCTCGGCGAGGCTCCACTCCGTACGGAGTTATGCTGCGACATGATGATGGTGTCCGTGCTGGCAGAGCGTCGTGCATGCATCATGAATCGCCAGCCCCCAGGGCACAGGCCAGTTCCCCACGGGTTCTCATCCCTGTGCCCTGGGCCCTGGGCCCTGGGCTGTCACTGCGCCCGATAATTTCCGGGTCACAGGAATCGGAGTCAGAAGCCGGGGGAGATGGCAGATCAGAGTCTCAGATGGGGGCGGGCCCCAAAGGCTCAACAACTGTCAGTGTCGGTTGACTCGGAAGCCGATGCCCTCGTACGAGGTCGCGTTGACACTTGTTGATGGGCCCTCAGGCGGGGCGATTTGTCCTCTGGACTTTTTTACCCAGAGTCAATTCGTCTGCCCGGTATCCCAGCAGCTTGGGGGGGTTAGCGCTGGCCAAGAGGCCAAGATCGAACCGTCCATCAGGCAAAAAAGCAGCCAAAAAAGGAAGATTAAGCCCAGTGCCAGGTCCTGCTTCTGCATCCCAGCGCCTGCTGCTCTCATTCTCTTCCGAAACATGGTGAAACCCCAGCAGAGCGGGGCCCCCCTAACCAATCAGCAATTCCAGTCAGGTTCAGTCAGGTTCAGTCAGGTTCAGTCAGGTTCAGTCATTCCCATATTTTTTTTCCTTCTTTTTTTTTTTTTTTTCTTTTTTAACAACCTTGTTAACCAGGTATCGTTGAACCCCACTGTGCGACCTACGCAGGACTCTGCACTACAATGGGCCTCAATCCTTCGTCGTCCTCCCGGCCATCCTCCTCTTCCCCCATCCGCTTATTTCTGGTCGCTCATCCGAGCGTGAAGGCCTTTCCTGGGTGCACAATATCCCTCCCCCAATCCCTTCCTCCTGCCGGCTGAGCGTGGTTCATGCCCATTGGCGCATCGTGACTGCCCGACCGCCCGACCGCCCGACCGCCCGACCGCCCGACTGCCCGACCGAACCACACCATCCCACGCCTGCACGCCGCAGCTGGAGTCGACCATGGCGCTCACCAAGCGCGATTCCCTGGGGGATGCCGTCGCCGCCGACAAGGGCGCCGACCACCACCTGCGAATGTCCCACGAAAACGGCTCGGCCGACCAAGGCCCCGAGAATTTCGGCTACAAGCCCGAGCTGGCCCGGAACCGGTCGACCTTCCAGGTCGCCTTCATGTCGTTTGTCCTGGCGGCCATTCCCTACGGCCTGGCGACGACGCTGGTGTATCCGTTGCTGGGAGGCGGGCCCGTCGACATCATCTGGGGCTGGGTCGCCGTGTCGGCCATCATTTTCTGCGTCGCGAGCTCCCTGGGCGAAATCACCAGTGTCTACCCGACCGCTGGAGGCGAGTACAATCAAGCAGAGAAAGGCCCTGGTATCGTCATCCGATCCGTGCTGACAACAAAGCTCTCCAGGCGTGTATTACCAGGCCTTCATGCTTGCTCCGGCAAGGTGGCGCCGCCTCGCCAGCTGGACTTGCGGCTGGGCATATCTGGTCGGCAACATCACCATCACCCTCGCCGTCAACTTTGGCACCACGCTCTTCTTTGTCGCCTGCGTCAACGTCTTTGCCGACGACGAGGCCCACCCCGTCTTGGAGGGGGCCCCTTACCAAGTCTTTCTCATCTTTCTCGGCATCACGCTGCTGTGCAACGCCGTGTCTGCCCTGGCCAACAAGTGGCTCCCCTGGATTGATGTAAGTAGACGCGCGACGCGGCAACGCGCACGCAAAAGGCTGGTGGGCACGTCAAGCGGGAAGGGTTCCCCCCGTTTCCCCCCCTCCCGGTATCCCGGTATCCCGGTATCCCGCAAGGGCTGCCACAAAACCTCGTGTGATGAAAGGGAATCATATCATGTTGACAGATTGCTCGGCACAGACGGCTGCCATTTTCTGGACCTTTGCCGGCGTCATTGCCATCATGGTCTGCGTCCTTGCCATCGCCGCCAACGGCCGTCGCGATGCCAGCTGGGTCTTTACGCACTTTGAGAACAACTCGGGCTGGCCCGACGGGTGGTCCTTTATGGTCGGTCTCTTGCACGCCGGCTACGCCACTTCCTCCACCGGCATGATTGTCTCGTAAGCCCTCATTTTGCATACCCCGGGATGCATCCCCCGTTTGCCGGTTCTGTTGGATTTTTGCCCGGCTGACCAAGGTTGAAAAACACGCTGCAACAGCATGTGCGAAGAGGTGCAGCAGCCTGCCACCCAGGTGCCCAAGGCCATGGTGGCCACCATCCTCCTCAACACGGTCGCCGGCCTGCTCTTCCTCGTGCCGCTGTGCTTCGTCCTGCCCGACATCCCGATGCTCACGCAGCTCCTGTCCGGCCAGCCCGTGCCCGCCATCATCAAGTCGGCCGTCGGGCACGCCGGCGGCGCGTTTGCGCTGCTGGTGCCGCTCATGGTGCTCGCCATCATCTGCGGCATCGGCTGCACCACGGCGTCGTCGCGCTGCGCCTGGGCCTTTTCGCGCGACGGCGCCATCCCCGGCTCCCGGACCTGGATGAAGGTCGACCGCCGCCTGGACGTGCCGCTCAACGCCATGATGCTGTGCATGGCGGTCGAGGTGGCCCTGGGCCTCATCTACTTTGGCTCCTCGGCCGCCTTCAACGCCTTTTCCGGCGTCGGCGTCATCTCCCTGACGGCGTCGTACGCCTGCCCCATTGCCATCAGCCTGATGACGGGGCGCCGGGCCGTGCAAGGCGCCAAGTTTCCCCTGGGCAGGTTTGGCTACGCGGCCAATGTGATTGCCGTAGGTGAGTAGCCTGCGTCACCACTCCCGGTAGACTGCTTATTCTCGCTCTTTTGTGTTTGTCTTTTTTCTTGCCTTGTTGCTTTTTCTCGCTCTTTCTATATTTCTCTTTTTTTTTCTTGCTTTCTTGCTTTTCGCTTTCTTCCTTTCTCGCTTTCTCGCTTTCTTCTTCCTTTCTTGCTGTCTTTTTGCTTTTCGCTTTCTTCCTTTCTCGCTTTCTCGCTTTCTTCCTTCCTTTCTTGTTGTCTTCTTGCTTTTTGCTTTCTTCCTTTCTTGCACTGTCTTCTTGCTTTTTGCTTTCTTCCTTTCTTGCGTCCTTACTTTTCCATCTTTCCTCGTCGGCTGCTAACTGCCCCGCCAGCTTGGTCCGCCCTCGCCCTCCCCCTGTTCTGCATGCCCTCGGCCGTCCCCGTCCAAGCCTCGACCGTCAACTACGCCCCGGCCGTCTTTGTCGCCGCGACCGCCGTCTCGGCCATCTGGTACTGGGTCTGGGGCCACAAGAACTACGCCGGGCCCCCTGTGCACGGCGACTAAGGAAGGTCGCATGTCTTTCGGATCGTGGTGTTTTCTTTCCTTTCCATATATATATATATATATATATTTAGCAATATATACCTAGGAATCGTTGTTGGCCGGTTGGTAGTACTGTAGGCAGCTGTGTCAGACGCTCTGCGGTCGCCGTCATGGCGGCCAAGGGGTCACGACCATGTGAACGTCGTGGAAGCCGCTTGAACGGCGCTCCAAACTTTTCCACGGCAGGCAAAGCCCTCGACTTGGTATCCAGCAGCTGCGTGCGTCTTGCCCAAACACCCAACCACGTCGTCCGCGCGACTCACAGACCAGTCTCACAGACCAGCCTCACAGACCAGCGACCCCTTCCGGTCCTCTGTTACAGACTACCTCGTCTATTTTCCAACGTCTCTAGTTGCTGAACCTCGTTCGGCCCCGACCCGGCTGCATCACCCCCTCGTACCGTTGCGCCCGGGCAGCCGTGCCAAGCGGCAGGGAGCTCCCGCCCAGAACCAGTGAACCCCGATGCGACCCTTGTCCCAGCTTCGCCGTCACCGACCCGAGGCCGAGTCCGCCTCTCCCGTCGTTGCGAAACGCAGCGCCAGCTTCACCCCAACGTCATGTTACACGCAGCCCCCCCACGGGTCCATCGCTGGACTGGCGATATCCGCCCCGGTAAAATGACCACATCGCGCAGCCGCCTCGCAGGAAAGCCCGTAAGCCTCCTCCACGCTGGGGATAACCAAAAGGCGCGCCGACGCGGACACGCAACTCCGCACACGGCCAGCAGAGCGGCAAGGACTTTGCCACAACGAGGTGCGAGAGGCCGCTTGGGTGGGATGCCAGTGAGGAGGGTTGCCCGCAGGATCGGCGGGCACCTGGATATAGCTTTGCGCCCGTATACTCGCGTCGACCTACGTAATGGCCAAACGATCAAAAGGCTGTCAACGTCCGTGGCAGAATGGACGCTCTGCATTCACGCCAAGACGAGTCACGCCCGCATATCGAGACGGGACAGGGACAGGGACAGGGACAGGAACGGGAACGGGAGACGGGTGATCTGCAAAGAAGTGGTTCCGCCTGTGCCGTGACGGTGATGCCCTTGAAGGCCAACAACCACCCCTACGTCACTTGCTACCATCGCCACCCCGCACGCGAAGGCGGGTGACTTGCAAAGGTCAGCAAAACGAGCAACGGACAAAGAGGAAAAGGTAGTTTGCTCACGGCAGATCCAACCACCACCACAACCCGGGACAACCGACGGCAAGACAAGTGTACAGGTGTGGTGGTATCATTTCGGCATATCCCGTCAAACACTTGTTGCGTAACGTCTATTTGGGGGGGGGGGAGGGGGGGGGAACACCGGTGGCTTCTAAGCATGCAATTCTATCGAATGCTCATTTTTTTGCTCGACACAGCAGTTGAAAGGACTGGAATGCCTGTCAAACTCGGGATGGAAAGACGACAAGGCTGCCATGACCCCTCCTCGGCATGTGTAGGTCGGAGGGGGGCATTGAACCATCTGGCATACCGGTGAGCAAGGGCTCAACACCAGACTGATTTGCACCAAGAAGGAGGGGGGGTGCAAGAATGACGAGCAGCAGCACCAACATGTCCATCCGTTGGGACTGATGGCCATGCACAACTTACCCCATGTTTTCGGCGCTAAAGGCGTGAGGGAGGGTACCCCATCTCTGACAAGACTAATTTTAATCGCGGTTCTCTTCTCCACAAGTTGCTTCCATCCATCCACCAGTCTTCTGGAAAGCAGGCGGTGACTGTGGCGGCAAGCAAGCTGACGGGGCCTTGTCGCCCTGGACATATGTACCACGCCGCCGTTGTACTTTCGGAGACCGGACAGAAACTTATTCTCCGGCTTTGAGAAGGGATAACGAAGTAGGATGCCAGCCCTAGAATTCGCCGCCCTTAAAAGTCCGCCTTTCTTAGAAGCCCAGGGCAGTATCAGTGTCGTCCCATCTCCGCACAACAACCCTGCTCGGCGTTGGCAGAGGACATTCCCATGGCGGATTTATGCGGCCGATAGCATGCGTCCAGCCACACCTGGCTTCAATGTTGTATCAAACAGGCATGCCGAGATCCATACCTGGTAACCTGCGGAGGCTTCCAGGGAAAAAGGGGGCGGGGGGAGTGGCGAAAGCCACCTCGACTCGAGACAGGGCCGAGCCAGAAAGCGCACGTATCCCCCCCTCGCGTTCGTAGATGGTCCCTGAAAAAAAAAAAAAAAAACCGTTGACAAGAAAAAGAAAGGTGACTCAAGTGACGTGGTCCGTATGCGGACGCTTATCAGTGGCCAATGTGGGTTCGAGCTATGCGTAATGCGTGAGACAGAAACGCATTGCCGCGCACATATCAAGACGTGCTACCTGGGCGTGGGTTCAAATTTCCTGCCCAAGTGGCGACAAGAAAATAGAAGGGCAACGCGAGATGGACCAGACAGGACGAAAGAAACGGGATCCCTCGGGACAATTGGCGTCGGCCAAGAAGCGCAATCAGCAAAGCTATTGACTAGTTCGACAGGCCCATGGCACAAAGTCTAAGTTGAGCCGGCGAAATCTTGCGCCCGCTCAGCTCCGTCCATCAGCTTGCCCGCCTCGGACGGGTGCATGCGCAAGCGCACGCTGCGCAGCACAGTATGTATGGATTGCGCCGGAGCTAGAGGCTGGAGGCTGCCCCAAAGAAATAATGCCTGCATCTTTTTCGAGTTTCAAACCGGAGGCGCTATCCGTGCTGGCATGCTATTGACATGATCATGATCGGTGGTGGGCAGTGGGCAGTGAGCAGTGGGCAGGGAGCAGTGGGCAGAGTGGGTGGTGCCACTTGCTGCTCCCCGTCACCCCACTTCGTCCCGACTCAACTGATGGATCATGGCGCCGCGGAGGTTGGCGCAAGCAAAAGCCGCTTTGTCTTGGCCCAGCATCTGAGATTCTCGATTCAACGTCGGATGTTTCTTCAAGAGGGGACGGGGTCGTTGCTGGAGTTGCTGGAGCGCACAACTGGACAAGCTGGCTTGCTACTCCGGAGTCGGCGGATATCGATGGATTAGGCACCCAGGGTACTCCGTCGAGAGGTAGGCATGCAAGACCCCTTGTGCAACATGAACACGGCACTTGGTTTGGCAACTCTCTCGGCACATCGAGGTGCGTCTGCTGGTTCAAGTTGGCATGCCAGGCGGACGGATCGAACTTTGCCAAGGGGGCTCTGTTGAGTGAAACGGTCGTGGGCAGGTTGAGCAAGTTGGGTTTGAGTCTGGTCTGTTCCAACAGGGTACCGTACTGGACCTATCTGTCGCCAAATTGTCACCAACTTGTCACGCGGATGGTCACCCCAGGGAAGGTGCCCTCGGGAAGATGCCCCAGGGAAAGTGCTCCCAGGAAGATGCCCCAGGGAAAGTGCTCCCAGGAAGATGCCCCAGGGAAGGTGCCCTTGGGAAGATGCCCCAGGGAAATGCTCCCAGGGAAAGTCCCCCCCACACACGAATCGCGCCATTCCACCCACGGTCCACCACCACCACGCCATCAGCCCCACCACCCCCATTCGCACGCCGCTCCCCTGGAAAAAAAAAAAAAAAAAAAAAAACCACAGACTGCAAATCACAAGACGGCAAAAATGCGATTTTTGCGCGCTTGCAACCAGCCCAGACGACGTGCCACTTGGGTGGAGAAAGCTGAGCGCCCTGCAGCCACCAGGCGTTTGAGCGCAGAAACGATCTACGACAACGGACGTCGGCGCACAGCCATCGAGCCACCCACCCAGGACAGGACTGGAAGCCTGGATGGCGCTCACTTCACCTCGCTCTGTCTGTTGGGGCACCCTACCTTGCATCGCATGCATGCATGCAATCCGTCGCAAAGGCAGCATTTGCCACCAGTGCCACCGCCAGCACCACCGCCAGCACCACCGCCGTCTCCTGCTCAAGAGTCAGAATCTTCATCCCGTCGCGGTGACACGACCGTTGCAAACCATATTGTGGCGCGCGCCCGGCGCGGCACCTCGTTTGGCGTGCAGAAGGGCGGTCGACCCATGGTGGTGCAGTGCAGTTGGTGAACCGTCTTTTGACGTGCTGTGTACATACATGGCTGCCCAGAGCCAATCCAGCGGACAAAAAGCTAAAGACTAGAAAGGACCTGGTGTCCACCCGCCGTGCCGTATCATGCTTCTTCGATCATGGCTCATCATTATCGCAGGCGGGGCGGGTGGCATGGCATAGGTGGCCCATGTGGGCACGTATCACGGATTCACGGCTTCACGGCTTCACGGAACGGCTCCTCGACTAGCTGCATCATTTACCGACGTATTTGTTTTGTATTTGCCCCTATTCCTGTTCCTATTCCTTATCGCGACCGCAAACACCAAATCACCCCGAGTGGGCAGGTTGCAAGCAGTCCAGACGCATCATGTCGCGCCGCGTGCGCAACCATGGTAAAATCTGACCTCAAAGTCTCTGGACAATGACCCTTTGAAACGACGGCCCGTCCACTTGGATCGAGAGCCTAAAAGTGCCAAGCCAAACCTGCCAAACCTGCCAACCCGCAAACCCGCCAAAACGCCAAAACCGTATAGGCCATGGCCCAACACGCTGAGCTCAACCAAGGCGAAAGTAATGCAGGCATAGCCGTATATCCGTGTATTATATCGACATGTGGAGCACGGACCCCCCATCCCTCCCCGGTCCCCCCCTCTCCCCCATCTTGTCCGACCCGTTCTCCCGTCGTTCGGTCCTTTACTCAGCGACTAACAGTAGCGGCAGAGCCGTGCTCCGAATCCGGGCGGATGCCCAGCCGCATTTGACGAGCCGCCGCACGCGTCATCCTGGAATGATGCAGAGATATATATATGAAGAAAATAAATAAATAGATAAATAAAAAGAAAAGAAGGAAAGAAAGAAAGAAAGAAGGAAAGAAGGAAGGAAGAAAGGAAGAAAATAAAAAGTGGACAAGTCCAGCACTAGCACGTAAGCGCGTCAACTCCCACATGGCTTGGCCGGTTTATTTGCCATGTCCCTGCTGGAAGCTTTTCTGCTGCCCAGGCGCCATGGAAGCCAGAGCAAGGTGGTTGGTTGGTTGTCAAGATTGAAGAAACAAAAAGGAGGACAATCAGGTACGTTGGCTTGTACCTCACAGCGTAGCGCAGCGTGGCACGTCAGAGCTCATTCCAGCAATCCCGGCTAGCCTGATGCACGGCCTTGCTGCTAGTGCTGGCCAGGGGGCGTGCCATGATCGGGCCAGGGAAGCCAAGACACGAGCCTATCATCGGACGGGGGGGGGCATCGAGCTGAAGCCAAGTTCCATCGTCAAAACGTCTTTTTGACAACATGTGCCGTTCGTTGAGTCTAGTCTCGTGCGGTGCACACTTCGTATCCAAGAAGAAGTGTGCATCGAGCCCGTCTACCTCGCCTTTTTTTTTTTCCTATTTTTCTTTACATAGATGGATCGTCTGCTTGAAAATGCAAAGTCAATTCTGCTGGTTTGCTCGCTTGCGTGCGTGCTTTGCAAAAAAAAAAAAAAAAGTCCTCCAGTCCACGAGAAATCTCGATTCCGTCCAGTGCAATAAATCATTTTCACCTGGTTTCGGAACTCTATATATATACATATTATAAATACGTATGTGCGGTTGTGGCCGTCAATCAAGCGATGAATTGGCCCGTCTGCCTCTTCCAGCTCATGACGTCAGTCGCAAGACGACCCTAAGCGTCGGCAGAGAAATTGACCAAGCAAAACGCCTCCGTAGTGGCACAGTAGTCCGAACTCGGTGGCTCCATGTCCGCTCCGGCTACCCTGTAAAATGACAGGAAAGGACATATCGTGGCGCGGCCAATGCCTGGCAGGCAGGCAAATGAGCAGGGGTGGCGCCGCCAGAAATGAAGGGCGAACAATGTCTCATGCGCTAATTGCACTCGAAATACGTACCGACTTCCTTGGCGGTCCTTGTCTTGTTTCATGCGTGCGGCGGTTTGTATTTATGCAGTACACATGTACCGTACCGGATGATGGCCCGCATCTCATCTCCATGGCTATTCAGGCCGCGGACCTGTCGTCTATGGAAAAAGGCCCCAATTTCCAAGCCATGATGCAAAGCGTTTTGCCCGTTCCCCAAGCAAGGCTCCTCTGTCCGCTGTCTGTGCTGCAGTACTGCAGTATTCACCGGGTGGCAGTCGAGACGGCATTGGCCAGAAGTCTGGTCGCCCCAGCGCCGTATTCTCACCCCCCTGGGACTTGTGGGCGGAACGTGTCGCAGCGGTTCGGGGGCTTTTGGTATGTTTCCACCCTCGTAAGCTGCAGGATGGTACATATCCAAGGCAGCAATAGAACGAGAGGAAGAAACAAACACAAACGACGGCGCTTTCTTTTTTTTTTTTTTTTTTTTTTTTCCCTCCGCGTCCATCCCGCAGCGCAGGTATGTAGTTTGCCCCCTTCTTTTTCGGTGGTGCTGTCCCAGTTGCGCGCGCCCCACAAGGAGCTGTCCGCCGAGGACGGGCCCCACGTGCCCACCCACCCTGGACAGCCTTGGCGGGTCGTTTCGTTTCTTATCTGTGGACGACTGGACAGTGGCAACCGCCGCCTCTGCAAAGATTTGCTGCCCTGCCCAGTAGTGCAATGTGACCCACCCAGACCCTCTCCTGACTCCTGCGCAACCCATCCATGATGGATTCGTCATGCCCGGAAAGGTTATCCGCCAAAATGGGCAAACAAAGATGTCCGTATTTCGTACTCCGTACCACCATCGAGGTTGATGAAAATGCTGCTCGGAGTAATATGCCTTTGGGCTTCAACAACTCGCAGTGTCGGGTTGTTCGACGAGATACGTAGCTCGGTTGCTTGAGCGGTTGAGATAACCTTCATGTACGGAGTACGGCGGCGGGACTTTTGTTGCGCCCCTGCAAGCCAAAGGCACAGATAGAGGTGATGCCTTTTGCCGATTTGTCAATTGCCCCCCCCCATGCTGATAGAGTAGGCCTGGGAAAAAAAAATCTTGGCAAGCGAGCGCATCGTCTATTGCCTAGCGCCACCACCATTGAAAGGCCGCGGTGGGACCTTGTCGGGTCCGCCATCTGCCCGTTTGGCAAGGGATCCTTCTGCTATCCATCGTCTTGGATGGTCAACCGTACGGTACGGTTCCTGAGCAGCAATTGATGCAATCCACGCAATTCACGCAATTCACGGCGCCGGCGACATGGGTTAGGGCTCCAAACGGCCAACATGGGGCCATACATACAAGTCCAGCCAGCTCCTCGTCAACTACTTGGTACGGAGTACCCCCGAGTCCGTACTGTACTCCGTACATCCGTAACTGTTGCTTGGCTAGGAGCTGCTTTCAATGGAGGCAGCACTCCGTCTTCAACTACCGTCTGGTGACACACAGCCCAAGGAGACTGTCCCACCAGGGTGCCTTTCCTTTCTTCCTGCCATGTAGGACACGCGACCATGATGGGAACCTGCACGGCCACCAATCAATCGGGCAGGCCCTGCAACCAACTCGCTTGCAGCACAATGCGGCGTGGACTTTTCGGGTGGCGGAAGCGCGTACAAACACCAGCAATCTTCACCGTATACAACCGTAACCTTGGTCATCAGGTCGGGGTGTGCCATGTGTGTGGGCGATTGGGCCGTCCAGGTCAAAGTCCACAGGCCCAGACGAGGCGCAGCGCTTAAATGGCAGCTTCTTATCTACCAGACCGATGCAAGGTTGATTAATACAGTACCAGCAGCTGCCATGACCAGGTTAAGCGGGAAGAATCTGACACATTGCCTTTTATAATCACGGCTCTATCTGCGGGACGTGGGCTATCTCTTGAGGTTTCTGTTTTGGATTGACGACGAATCTGCTTGAACTGATGATCGATGGACAGCGAGAGAATGAGTGGAATACATGAGCCCCGATTTGTCTCGGGCCAGCCCATGGCCCATGATTTCCAGAAAAGACGCTTTTGCCTTGCCTTGGCTTGCCTCATTTCTGGGTGGAATAGACCTTCTTGGATACCTAGGTAGATGAGCGAGGCATCGTGGCATCGTGGCATCGTGGCATCGTGAGCCAAGCAAACGCAAAAGATGCGATGAATGCAAAGACCTAAACGCGGTTCCATCCCGCGTGGGTTGGTTGTACGGAGTTCTCCGTACGGCGCGAAGAAACGGTGAAGCATGATTAGTACAGTAAGTACGTAGCCAGCGTCTGGGCTGGCGGTTGAGCTGGGTGTGTACGTGGTGTGTGTGTGTGGCTGTGGCCCGGCGTGGCGTGGCGTGGCGTGGTGCCGTGTGGTGCAGTGTAGTGCAGTGTGGTTGCAGTGTGGTTGCAGCGTGGTTGCAAGTGTGGTTGTGTGCGTGTGTGCCTGCCCAGGGTTAAATAGGGGAAGGAGCGGAGCTACGCGCGGACAAACGCCACCACAGCACAATGGCCGTCCCTTACTCCATTCTATAGGTATCCATAGCTCCTTCTCAGAACCATCGCGTCAACGCTCCCTTGCCAAAGGCAGAAATATGTCGACATGGCAAGCACCATCATGTCCACATGGGGCCAATCCAAATGACACGGTGATACATGATGTATCGCAATGCACCAAGCAAGGTACCTAGGTACCTACCTACCTACCTACCTACCTACCCAAGGCAACTTTGGCACGGATCTGGCGGCAGGAATTGAGGGGCTCTGTGGCAAGCGGCGGGGTACAGAGTAGTACCCCCCGTATACGGAGTATGTTGGGGACCATGGACTTGTGGGCGAGTGTTGCCTTGCCTCGGGATGCGATGTGATGCATGGGGGAAAAAGGCTGCGAAGACAAAAGGCGGGGGGAGGTTTTGGTTTTGACGACACGGATAATCAAACTGCGGCTGTGCGACGGGAGGCAGGGCAATCCGGGAAAATCACGGTGCACACGCACACGGCATGAATGGTTGTCGCTGCCGAGTATGACGGGTTGGTCAAGGCACGGGCTTGTACTCGAGGGCGCCTTCCGTGTGCGACAGGTACTCCATGCTGTTCGGCAAGTTACGTGTTACGTCTACTAGATGCAAGCCCTTAACCCAAGCACTCTGCGATACGGACAATCCGAAAATTTCGAAGCGCGCATGCCTGCCCCAGCCCTAGTCTGATGGCGATGCGGCACGCGTCCAGGCCGAGATTCACCACCACCATGCGGTGGCTTTCAAGTTGCAGGTTAGGTTGCGCATGGGTAGATGGGAGAACCATTCATGGTGTTTGGGCAATGGCAAAGCAAGGCAAAGCAAGGCGAAGCAATGGCAAAGCAATGGCTGGCCGTGACCGCCAAGACAAGGAAGGGCTGGGCAGGGCATGGGAAAAGAATGTCGATGGCAAGAAAGAAAAAAAAAAAAAAAAAAACCTAAAACTTCAACGCCAAGTATACCTATGCTGAGCAGAGTTCAAGACAGATTGAAACGGTTACATTGCTGGCATGATGGACTAAACTCGCTTCGGCCGCCGGCGGACAAAGCAACCCGGCAGCCCCGCTGTCCTGTCCGATCGACGATGCATTTTTCTGGTCCACCGCCGTGCCATGCCAGCCATCAATCCCTCCGCTCCAGGCGCCTTGTCACGCGTTTGGCGGCGGCGACGAATCGTGGCATGAACCCGGCGACGCACTCGAGCCCGCACGACCCGTTGACGGCTGTTTTTTTTTTTTTTTTTATTTTTTTTTTTTTATTCAGTGCCCCTTCCCCCCCCAGTCTCTCGCTTGTTTTTGGGCCAACTTTCGTGCCTCTTGCTGCTGCTTGCAGAGGCAGCCACTCGCGTGCCAAACTGATCTTGTCTGTCTGTCTGTCTGGCTGGCTGGTGGCGTGGCCGTCTGTCGCCAGTTCCACTGCGTGACCTGCGCTTTGGGACGGACTCGGACGGAGCACAAGGTGTGCTGCTGCATCCGAACGATGCAGCTTTGAAACCGTTGATTTTCTCGACCCCGTCTTCGTCTTCGTCTATTCTTGCCGAGAACAACCCAGGGCTTGCTTGAGCAAAATGCCGTCTTCGTCCGTGGTGGCCCGGCGTTCCGACTGCGGTCGGTCGGTTGCTGGATCAGGGATGCCCGTCGAGCGTCATCGGCAAACGACTTGCGACTGGCAGCCATGTCAGACGACTAATTGGATCGGGGCTCTCCAGTTCTCGACGGGGCCCTCGTTGCTCAAGCTGGCCGCCCCAGCCAGGCTCTGGTTTCGCTCTAGGCCAGACCGGCGATTGGTTTAGCGCGGGCGCTCCGCTGCTGTTTTCGAAACGTGCCGTGGCTGCGTTCACTAACGTCGCCACAGCCGCCACAGCCGCCACAGTCGCCAAAGTCGCCAAAGTCGCCAAAGTCGCCAAAGTCTCCAAAACCCTTTGTTTGGCCTAACCTACAAGCCGATTGATCTTCAACGCAGCGAGCGCCCTAAGGGCCCTGGTGCCCCAATGCCCAGGGTTCCAATGCCCAAGGCCCAATCGATGCCCTGTGGCTCCTTCTTTCTTGTCTGCCGTCTCGCGTGGCCCAGCAGTCGTCTCCCGTAATGCTTACGGGATCCGGGCTGGAGGGAGGCCATCTATGCATTCATTCGCATTCCGCATTCCGCATTCCGCATTCCGCATTCCGCATCCCCCCCCCATATGCATTCATACAACAGAGTGCTACTCCGTCCTGCTTGTGCCTCTTGCAGCTGCTGCAGCTGCATAAGGTAGTGTCTGCAGCTGCTACCGGTACGCCCAGCTGTCTGCCACCCCCCACCCTCTCCGTCCCACTTGCATGCCATGCCTGGCAACTGCCCACCCCCTCATGGCCCCAACCAGTTTGCCAGTCTGGTGCTAGCCAAAGCCGTTCCCATCGCGGTCGCTATGCCAAGGCACAAGCAGCCTGTGCGCAACACCCCAAAGCCCACTCCTCAAGCCCCCCCGGAGCACGGAGCACGGAGCGCTGGAGCCTTCATGTTGCTAGCGTCAACTGCTTGCTGTTGCACGGTCAAGTGAAAAACCATCCTCCTCCCCACCACTTTCTGCATCGCTACTTTTCGCCCCCCGAGTCCTGCTTCGCCATTGCTCTTCTGCAAAAGCTTCTTTCTTCACCATCCTTCGCCCCTCGAGGCCCACGGCCCTGTGTTTTATACGCAGCATCGAGTTGGTTGCTTGAAAAGGGTGTTGAAGAATAAAAAAAAAAAACCCAAAAAAAATCAGTCGTGGACTGGTTATTCCGGGACGCAAACGGCCCCTCGACCACGACCGCGACGCCGCCCACGACGACGACGACGACGCAGTCCTGCACAATCATCATCGGGGCCGCTGTCCTTTCGACGCCCGACCAGAACCCCCCCTTGGCTTTCTCTGCCAGAAATTATTCGAAAGAGACTTCTTTTTTTTTTTAATGCATCTCCTGTGCTATTGCATAAAATAGCCTTTGATTGTACAGCCCTTTTTTTTTTCCGGCACTTGTCTTGCTGTGGCTTTGGGTTCGCCGTTTTGTTCGCTCGGTCTTGCCGCCTGTGCTAGTTCTTGCCCTGCCTTGCTGCGCTTCAACAACCTCTGCTCTGTTGCTGGAATATTGCCAGAGCACATTGTTTTTTGCCGCCACGTCGACCTATGAATAATCTCCCCGTTGCGCAATTCGGGTAAGCAGATGCTTTTCTCCCCCCGTCTTTATCATTCGCCCCGGCTATCCAGTCAGACGGCATGGTAATTCGGTCACTCGCTCTGCCCAGTCGCTGTTGATGCCTGCCTACGGATTCTTTTGAGCTGACTTGCAATGCCAGAGCATCTTTATACCGTCTTTGCTTGTCGAAAGTTTCCTCCCCTCTATTGTCCTTTCAACGTTGCATTTCTTTTTTGCGCCACATGTAGTAAAGATATATAATTTGGGACGATTTCCTCCCCAGCACCAACACGTCTATTTCGCCCCCCTCCTCGATCATAGCGGACTTTTTTTCCTCTTCTTTTTTTTGATTCCACGTTCGGCACCCCCTAATACATAAATCGCTTCAGGCTTTACCCGCGTCGGGCATGCCTTACACTCCGCCCTCACACCGATCACCTGCCTCGACGGCTTCCAACTCACCCGATGTGAGCCGTCGCTCCTCGTTCCAGTCCGCTCCTAGACCGTCTCTCCCTCGCTCCTCATCATACCTTAACAAGCACCGCAGGACTCCATCAGTCAATGCTGTTGGCGATAAATCAGAGACTTTGACGGCTCCCGACTTTGGGGAGGCTAGGCGTGCCATGCTGGATTTCGGAGGCAGCGTCCGGCAGTCGCCGCCTCCTGGGGTGGATGAGCGTGCTCTGATCCCCAATGGAGCAGTCATCTCACCTCCGGAATCTGCTACGTCGGGAAGCGACGAGGACGAACCCCCAGAGATGAAGAGTCGGCAAACAGAAGTTCTCAAGAATCTAAGAGAGGCGGTCAGCCAAATATCAAAGTCAACAACGACGCCGCCTCCGCAGAATGCGCAACCAAAGGTGACTATCCCCCCGTCATTTCACATGAGCCTTAGCACAAGCGCTTTGAGCAACATGTCGAGGGCCGGCCGCAAGAATGGGCACGTCCGCTCATCTACGGAGCCCCACGTGCCGTCGCTGCACAAGTCCAACAGCTCCTCGACGAATTCCGAGGAGGAGACGGACGAGGACTCCAAGTGCAAGCCACAAATGGTTCGCAAGAAATCGGGCGAACTGGTTCGTCCTGCTCTTCGAGGCCACCGTCGCCCCTCTAGCGTGCCTGGCACACCCGTCTTCTCAAAAGCCGTACACTTCGACTCTCATCTAGAACATGTTCGTCACTTCTTGCAAGTAGACCGACCCCTTGCTGTCAGCGCGGGATCCTCCCCCGTTGACAACTACGAGAGTGATTCGGAGTATCCATTTCCCGGCAGAGGCCGCAGTGGCAAGGGCCCTCCCTTCGAGTGGGAGCTTGCCACGCCAAACTTTCCGCACGACTCGCTTGTGCGCAGCTCAATGCCGGCGCGGCTCGAAAGAGTTTGGCTTTCCAACGACCAGAAGGCTCTCCTGGGCTCGGTGGCCGTGGTCAACCTGGCGTTCCACAAACTGGTTGTTTGCCGGTTCACGTTTGACTACTGGAAAACCGTGTCCGAGGTTAATGCTGAATACGGTCATGAGATCCGCCCGCGTGAGAGCCCGTTTGGCCATGACCGGTTCACCTTTAACATCAAGTTGTCCGACTTGGCGGATCTCGAGTCCAAGACTCTCTTCTTCTGTGTGCGCTATCTGGTCAACGGCCAAGAGCACTGGGACAACAACGACGCGACCAACTTCCAGGTTGGTTTTAAGAAGAAGTACCTGCCGCAAAACGGAAAGAACAACTTCCAGGGAAGCGCATCGAAACCCGTCGGCGGCCTGCCACGCAGCAGCCGCAGGCAGAACAGCGGCGATCAACCCGCCGGGCCGGCGGCCGGCTCTGCTTCGGCCGATGCCTTTGGCAAGGAGGCCAGCCTGTTCAACTTTGGCCAACCCATCCATGAATACTTGGGCGAGCCCGAGTCTGGCGGCGGCCTACGCTTCAAGTCCAAGTCGTCCTCCAACCTGGCAACCGACAACCTGGCCAAGGAGCTGTCGTTGCCGAGCGGGGTGGCGTTTTCCAACCGCTACGACTTTTCGGCCTCTCTGGATGCTGCCGTCAAGGCGGCCAAGGACGCACCGCCCAAGCAGTCGAAGCAAAAGGAGAAGGACACTCTGTACATGCGGAGGAACATCCGCGGCTCCGATTCATTTGGGCCCGCGCCGTTTGCCGCAGGTCCATCATCGTCCAAGGAGGCGCAGCCGCCTGCGACAAGCAGCCTGCCTAGCACCTCTTACGAGGAACTCGTCAACAAGTATTGCTTCGTACGTGCCCCTGACCTTGACGTCAATGCAGCGGAACCCCCTCTTTCAACTAGCCTCCTTGGCATGCCTGCATCTCTGGATTTGATGAAGAAGAAAGAATGTCGCCTCTAGTTTTTTTTTCTTCTTTTGTACTAACTGGTATTGTTATGGTATTTTTTTTTTTTTTTAGTTTGGATCTGCTACGAAGCCGTCGAGCCCTACCGTAAAGGACGGGCCGATGAAGGTGGCGACACCGGAGGGGCGGAAATTGCAGCTCCCTCCACACGGGGTGAGCGATTGCTGCAAGGCGAAGCTGCCCACGTCGGCCGAGAGTCAAGGCCCTCGTCGTCACGCGGGTGCGGCTTCGCATCATAGCCTCCCCAATGGGCAAACGAAGCCATATTTGGCGGCATTCAGCCCCTCCTCAGCAGCCTCGAGCTACGCGACATCGCCCGGCGCGTGGTCGGACTCCATGTCGGTGGGTGCGACTCCGGCCATGGGTGGAGCAACACCACCTACGTTTGCTTCGGTCTCGGGGACGCCTGCGAGCGACGTCATGTCGGAGCGCTTTCCCTGGACCACGGATGTGCACACGGCAACGGCCATTCAGGGGTGAGTGGCAAGACGGGCCACGAGGGACTGCTAGCTAGGGCTGTATATTCTTGTTTATAGGGTGACGGAGCGCATGGGCACGGGTAGAAGGAGCGGTTCGAGCGTCGTAGAGCATGGTATCCGGTGATTCGGCTAGATTGAGTTTTTTTTCTTTTTTCTCCTCCTTTTTTTCCTCGTCGTTTGCGGCTTTCTGTTTTCATGGTTGAAATTGGATACTTTTGGCGTTGAAGCACGGAGACGGACATGAGGACATGGGTAAGGGGTTCAACGGCATTCGCATCGCGAGCCTCGGGTCAGGTTTACTGGTTTTTCATGGTGTTTGCTACTTTTCGCGGTTGATTCTCACGGCCTTGGACTTGATGATGACAACGCGCTGGTCTGGCAAAGAAAAAAAAAGTTTTTTTGTTTTGTGCTTTTTTTGCCCTCCAGGTGTAGCCGCGAAATGAGGGTGGTTGGAGCAAGACGAGAGAGAGAGCCTTGTAGTTGTCCTGTTGCGTCGCGAAACCGAGCATTGTCTGGTTGCGCAGGTAGACAGACGGATGTTTTGACTTTGCACCGGACGGACAGGACAGGACAGGCATGTTTCGTTTCATGCTCGTGGGTTTCCGTTGGCTTCCGGCACAGCAGGGCCTGGCTGGGCCTGTTGGTTGGCGCACGGCGCACGGAGCGACCGACCGCCTGCTTGTCTTGCCGTGTGCCGAACGGGGCGCGACGGCCGGACGACGCGCAGCCGTCTCTCGCAAGCAAGCAGTGTAAAAATAGTGTGATGACGACGTGCCTGCGCACAGGAGCTGCATGCGGGAGCAGGAAAAGGACATGCGCGTGCGCTTCTTTGGCCGGGCGGCCGGGCAGCCCGCTCTACCCGGCGCCGAGCAGATTTTCAAACTCTTGGTCAACAATGATGCAGTCGACCTCGGCGTGCTCGAAGATGTAGGCAACGTCGTAGTGCTCCTTGAGTCTGTAATTTGCGGGAACAATGACACCGCCCGCGGCAACAACACCGTATATCGACTCGAGGAAGGCAGGGGGTGTTTGGGGCAAGGATGCCGACACCCGGCGGTGGGCGGTGTGTGCTCGCCCGAAGAGGTCGGTGCTGCGGCAGGGCCGGCCGGGCCACGTGACCAGGGCGATGGCCGTGCGGCCTGCCTGCCTGACCGGGCCAAGTATCGCAGGGCGTAGAGCCAGTTAAAGCCGCACATTGTGTGGCGTCACACACGTTTGGTGCAGCAAGGTATAAGCCGAGGGAACCTAGGTGCTAGGTACCGAAGCTACGTGTGATGTGGATGGTGTCGCAGCATGACGCCCAGTCAAGTCACACATGATGTCACGTTGGCGCAGCAGATGGTGGTCGTGTACAAGCTGCGTATGTACCTAGGTAGGCAGGGTCGTGGGACACCGCCCCTCCGCTGAGCCTGTTGTGCGGAGCAGGGATGGGCGTGGTTGGTCTCGGTGTTTGCGGGAGGTTTTTGCTTTTTGATGGGGGGGGGGGGGGGGGGGGGCTGCGTGGACGGGTATGGGATTGGGGTGTCTCGTCAACGGTTGCTTCTTTAACGGTGGTGGCTGGTGTCTCTGACTGCTTCTTTAACGGTGGTGGCTGGTGTCTCTGACTGCTTCTTTTACTGTGTGGTGGCTGATGTCTCTAAGTACTTCTTTATTGCTTGGTGGCTGGTGTCTCTAACTGCTTCTTGTACTATTTGGTGGCCTGCGTAGACATAAAGATGATGGCATCTTAGCGACTCTTTAGCTCAACTATATCTTAACTATATAGTGGCCTGCCTAGGTATAATACCATCTTAGTATTTCTTTACCTCTATTTCTTTAAACTATACCAAGGCCTGCCTAGATATAACGCCCTCTTCGTATTTCTTTAACTTTTGCTCTTTTATAGTTTAGTAGCTAGTGTCTCTTCAACTACTTCTATTACTGTGTGGTGGCTGGTGTCTCTTCAACTCTGCTTCTTTTACTGCTTGGTGGCCTGCGTGGACGTGAGGATGATGGCATCTCGCCGTCTCTTCAGCTTGACTATGTTTTTAACTGTGTGGTGGCCGGCATGGGCATGATGCCCTCTTGGCGCTTCTTCAGCTCTACTTCTGTGATTGTGTCAAGGCCTGCCTAGACATGATGCCCTCTCGGTGTTTCTTCAACGTTTGCTCTTTTGTAGTTTGGTGGCCTGCCTGGTTGCAGATGCAGATGCGGATGCGGATGCGGATGCGGATGCGGATGCGGATGCGGATGCGGATGCGGATGCGGATGCGGATGCCCAGCGGATGCCCAGCGGATGCCCAGCGGATGCCCAGCGGATGCCCAGCGGATGCCCAGCGGATGCCCAGCGGACGCGGCTACGGGCCGGACATGTGACAACCCCGCAAGCCGTTCTCGGCCTCATCTCCCTTCCAAAGGAGCTCTCCATGTCCGCGGCTCGCTTCCAGCCGCCCGGGCTGGGTAAAAGGCCACGGGCCACTGTTGCGTTGCGGTGCCTCGTCCGCAGACGTCTGTTGAACGACGTAGCTGTCGCTGGCTTCCATCAACTTACCCAAAGACAAAGTCGAGAGCCTTTTCGAATTTGTTACTGCCAGGCGTTAGCTTGCCGCCATGTGTTTGACGCCGTTAATTCTGCGACAGAGAAGAAAAACGGGTTAAAAAAAAGAGGAGAAAAAAAAAAGGAACCGCAGGAACAAAACACCAGAAGAAGCAAAGCACAAAAAAGCAAAAAAGAAAAGCACAAAACACAACAGGGCGAAAAAAAATAATAAAATACCTTGCTGGCTGCGGGACATGGTTCTTCTCGTACGCCTCCACCGTGTCCATGTCCTGCAACAGGTCGACCTCGTCGGCCGCGCGCATCTTGCTCTTGCAAAGGACCTTGTACCCTACAAACAGCACGGCAAAGGCCACAATCATGGTGTACCTGCTCCCGCGTTAGCAACACTCAATCCAACTCGCAAGGCAGCCAAAAACGCCACCCCCCCCCCCCCCACCCCCCTTCCCGGGCGAACTCACGAGAACAAAAAGTCGGCCGTCTTCCACCGACCGGGCAGAAAGACGGCATACCCCCCAGCAAAGGCCATGACCAGCGTGCCCGCCAGACCGTAGTAGGCCCCCCACGGCATCAGCCAGGCCTTGTAGGGCAGGGTGTCGCGGCTGACGCCCTGGGCTCGGAGCGCCCGGTAAAAGCACAGGTAGGTGACGCAGATGCAGCAAAAGTTGAGCAGCTGCGAGGCGGTGACGAGCGAGACGAACCAGTCCAGCACGACGGCCGCGTCTTGCGACAGCTGCAGAAAGGCCAGGAGCGCGAGCGCGAGGACGACGGCGACGCAGTAGACGGGGACGCCGTTGCCGGTGCAGGTGGTCAGCCACCCGGGCGCCTTGCCCTCGAGGGCCAGCCCGTACAGGGAGCGGGAGGCGCAGTAGACGTACGAGTTGCCGGCGGAAAAGGCGGCCGTCAGCACCATGGCGTTGACGACGTGCGGGAGCACGCCGATGCCCAGCCGGTTCATGGCCACGACGTAGGGGGAGCCCGCGGCGCCGGGAGCCGACGTCTGGTAGGCAGCCGTCAGCTGCGCGTCATTGTACGGGACCAGGATGCCGACGCAGAGCGCGCCGAGGACGAAAAAGGCCGTCAGCCGGTAGAAGACGGCGTTGTAGGCTCGCGGCATGACTTGCCGGGGGTTCTCGGCCTCGCCGGCCGCCATGGACACGTAGTCGGGCCCCGCCACGGTAAAGGCGGCCTGGATCAGGCACTGCAGAAAGCCCAGCCAGCGGCCCAGGGCGCCGTCGTAGTAGAGGGGGGCGAAGGCGCCGGGATCTGCCCAGTAGCGGAAGCCGAACCGGTCGCCCTTGGGGTTCCCGCCCAGCATGACGACAAAGGTGAAGACGACGAGGCCGACAATCAGCAGCACCTTGCCGAGGGCGGACCAGAACTCGGTTTCGCCGTACCACCTGACGGCCATGAGGTTGATGAGGGCGTACAGGGCGATGACGGCGACGATGACGGCGGCGGCGGGGACGGCATCGGTCCAGTAGCGGAGGATGAAGTTGCAGGCGACTATCTCAAACGGCACCAGGGCTGCCTCGAGGACGAAGAAGTTCCAGCCGGCGGCAAACCCCAAGGCTTCGTCGACGAAGCGGCCGGCAAAGCGAACAAAGGGCGACGAGATGGGCAAGTAGGTGACCATTTCGGCCATGCACATGGTGATGGCCAGGACAAAGGTGCACCAAAAGGAAAAAGCCACGAACAAGCTGCCCGGCCCGCCGTCCAGGAGACCCTTGCCGATTTGAACCTGGGCTTTGCATGAGCACTGGATGAGCAATGGAGCCAGTGCGGGCGGATGGCAGATGGCAGATGGCAGATGGCAGATGGCAGATGGCAGCAAGCAGACGGCGGCAAGCAGACGGCGGCAAGCAAGACGAAAGGGGCAAGGGGGAAACGCACATACAGGGCGGTGCCGATGGTACCGCCAATCCCGATGAGCTGGATATGCCGAGACTTGAGCGTCCGGTGGGTAAAGTCAGCCGTCTTGGACCCCCCGGTGGGCAGCAAGTCGCGGCCTAGCTTTGCATCTGGACGCCCGATGCCCGGAGCGGCGGCTCTTTTCTCGTCCCGGTCCGAGGCGCCGGCGGCAGGGGCAGGGGCAGGGGCGGTTTTGTCAACTCCCGTCGACGCCATGCTCGCACATGGAGCTGTTCTGTTGGGAATGAGCTCACGATGGATGCCGCCGTGCACATCCGCGCAACGAGTCCATACAAGTCTAGTCAGCGGTGTTTGGACCGGCTCGGACTGGCGCGCGGGATGACGGGGAACGCGCGAGGTCGGGCAACGTGTTGTCGTGTCGCGGAGCGAATAAATGCTGGCCAGGCAAAAAAATGCCTCGAGGACGAGTATCGAAGAAAAGAAAATGCAAAAAAAAAAAAAAAAAAAAAAAAAGAGTGAGAGGGGGCCCGACTTTGGCCGGCGAACGAAGCGCCAAAAGCTTGCTTCGTCCCTGTCGCCTTGGACCGGATTCCGACTTTATAGTCTCAAAATCTCCCTCAAGCCTCTCTTGCTCTATTCTCTGTGGTGGTGGTGGTGGTGGTGGTGGTGGTGGCGGTGGTGGTTATTTTTTTGTTTTTTTTTTTGTTGCTGCTGTGCCCCAACCTACTGGCAAAAAAAGCTTGGCAATGACATCACACCACCAGCGGCGGCCCCCACTTCCGTACCACAGGCTGATTGGCGCGGGTCACCCGCCCCGCCGTCATGTCATGCAGCCCCACCTCACTTCCCCTGGCCTGGGCCCATCTCGGCAAACCTGGCCCTGCAGATGATTGACTCCCCATCACCACAAATCACAACAAGTCACACAGCTGCAAATCGGGTCGGCCACGTCCTCGTCCTCCATCAACCACTGCCCTTCCCGCGGGCCCGAGCAACCGACGAAAACTTACCAGACGTTTGCCTTGCTGCCTGCTGCTGCTCCCCGTTTGACGCATCTCAGCCCCTTGCTTACCGGCCTCTCCACCCGCGCCAGCCAGCCAGCTCCAGCATAGCATATCCAATCCAGGCCAAAGCTCGGCTACCATCCAGACCGAGAAAGGCATGATCCGCCACAGCTTCGGCCTCCTGCTCCGGCGCATCTCCCGCGCCCCCGCCCGGCCCTTTTCCTCGCGGCAGGAATCCATGACCCCCGCCGAACAGGCCATCGCCGCCCTCCTCCGCGACAAGCTCCAGCCCACGGAGCTGCTGGTGCGCGACGTCTCCGGCGGCTGCGGCAGCATGTACGCCATTGACATTGCCAGCCCGGCCTTCAAGGGCGCCTCCACGCTCAAGCAGCAGCGCATGGTGAACAGCGCGCTGGGCGACGTCATGAAGCAGTGGCACGGCCTGCAGCTGAACACGAGGGCCTCGGAGTAGCGGGCAGAAAGAAGTCCGAGGGGCACGAAACGAGCAGCAAGCAGACACAGCAGACACAGCAGACACAGCAGACACAGCAGACACAGCAGACACAGCAGACACAGCAGACACAGCAGACACAGCAGACACAGCAGACAAAGCAGACACAGCAGACACAGCATACACAGCAAACCCAGCAAACCCAACAAAAAAAAAGAAAAAAACAGTAAAAGAAAAAGAAGAGGAAAATGGAAAAGCGCAACACAAGACGCTCGCAGCAGAGAAAATCTCCCAAGCAGCAAGGATCAAGCTGCAAGAATCGGCAAGAATCAGCAAGAATCAAGCAGCAAGCAGCCCCAACCAAAAAAAAAGAAACACACCACAACACAAACCACGGCAAACAGCCTCCGTCACAGCGACACCACATTCGCCAGAATCGCACCCGTCGCCGAGACGCGCCGCGGCAAATGCGTCCGACGACGCGTACGTACTACACGACACGACACGACATCGCTGGGTCCGAGGGAACGCATGTCTACGCGTCTGCGTCTGCGTCTGCGTCTGCTGGGGTGGGCTGCATCATGTGCATGTACATATATATGTGTGTGTGTATGCTTTCAAATGTACAATAGACCAAGAGATACCAACCTCGTCGTATAAAGCAAAGCAAAGCAAGGCACATGGTGCGTTTGTTCCGTCTCATGCTTTCCGCAGAGAATCCATCAAATGTAGCGCATGCGCCTCGATGCGGTTTTCCATAGAAAATCCCTGCGCCACATCATATACTCCCCAGACTTGGTCGGCTTTTCATCCATCTGTACATCATCATAAGCATGACATCGAAATCAAGCACCTGGGTAGTCCGCAGCCCCAAACGCCAATACTTTATACACTGCCCTCTAAATCTACATCTGCCCAAGCAGGGAAAAGGAAAAGAAGAACAGAATCACAAGCTTCATGTGCCGAAAACGAATGCTCCTCCAAACATTCATTCTCGTCGAGCGTGTAGTGTATTCCATCTCGTCTTCATCACCATATATAACCCCCTACTCCTGTCGAAAACGAATGCTCCTCCAAACATTCATTCTCTCGAGAGTGCGTCTTCCATCACAGTATAGCCCCCTATTCCTTGAGATACTGCAGAATCGCGTCCCGCTCCTGAACGGGCATGACCCTCAGCACCTCACGCACACCCTTCCAGCCTGCAGCCTTCTGGCCACGAACCAGCTCCGCTACATCAAGAGCCAGCCTTTCAGCCTTGAGAACATCAACCTTGTCACCAATCGTCTTCCTCTCCTTCTCATACCACTCAGCAACCTGTCTATCGCTGCGGTCAAACGGAGTAATGTTTGACCAGCTCTGCAAAAGTCGCAGGTTTTGCGCTCGTACTTCGCTGGCCTTGGTCGAGTTCGGGTCCGCAGATGATGATGATGATGACGATGATGATGATGACAAGACACTCGACGCCATTCGGCGGAGAATGTACTCCTCGTTAAGACGACGGCGCAGGCGCCAGTAAAAGTAGCGACGCGCGTTTGCCCACTCCAGCTGGTCGCGAATGACATTTTTGGCTTTCATACGTCCGGCACGGTCGTGCAAATCAGCAAACTGCACCGCAATCTGCGCATAGACGGGTAGCAGCTCCTTCTCGCGAGCCGTCACCTTCTGCTTGATGTCGGCAGCCTGCTCCGGAGTCAGGTCCTTCCTGTTCAGTTCCTTCTTCAAACTGGCATAGGTTGCATCCATGCGAGCCATCGTCTCGAGCTGCTTCTCCTTGCGGTACTTGATGCCAATCATGCCCTCGGGCTCCAAGACACCACCACGAGCCTCGACATCAGCATACATCTCCATGACGGTGGGGTTGATTGTAGGGTCGACCACAACCCAAGATCCGCCTCGAAGTTCACCAAAGGGCGGAATGTAAACAAAGATGGGCTGTTCGTACTTGACGAGAGCGTCGACGATGAAGGACCCGTACTTGAGGACTTCGTTGTACATGTCGCGTTGACCACCAGAGAAGCCTCTCCAGTTGGCCAGAATCATCAACGGCAGTTGCTCACCATTGTTGAAGTCGTTGATGGCCTGAGCAGTCTTGAAGGCCGAGTTGGGGTACCACACGCCGCCAGCCTCGTTGCTGACCTGCTCCATAGAGTCGGGGTTGGCGGGATCGGCGGGGGTGATGTTCTCGACGGACCGAGTCTCGACCGCAATGACACCCATGGGGATACCTCCGAGACGAGCACGTCCAACAACGACAGTTCGAGCCCATCCGCCGAGCGTTTCGACAAAGGAGTCCCTGTCGAAGAGGCCGCTCTGGAAACTGCCGTCGTCGTCATGCTTGCCAGAAATCATCCATCGTACATCAAAGGCCTGCTTCTGGGGTGGGCTGTAGACAACATCGCGATCCCAAGAGTCGGAGCTGGGGCTGACGGGAACGGGGCCATTGCGCTTCTCTGGCACGAATGACATCCATTCGACGATGCGCGAAACACCGGCAAAGTCGTCATTGGCAGTCATGTGGGAGACGCCGTTGCGGTACATGATCTGCGTCCCACCAAGCTGCAGGTTAGACGTATACACTTCACGGCCTAGCAAGTTGTTCAGAGCGGGAGCGCCAGTCAGGATGATGGGCTGGCCCTCGATTTGGACGGCACGTTGGCCAAGACGGACGAGGTAGGCGCCGATGCCTGTAGACCATGGTTAGAAAAGACGAGACAGCCTGTGGCAGGCAGTGAGAAGGATCCTCACGAAAGGTGAGAGAGAGGGGGGGGGGGTGTGTGCTATACTTACCAACTGATCGGCAGGTGACCAAGGTCACGGTGAAAATGTCATTGTAGGCTCTGCTGGTGGCACCGGCAATCAGACCAGATCCTCTCAAGCACTCAACGCCAAGACCGTCTTCACGGCCGACAATGGTGACAATCTTGTGGCGCTTCTCGCCATCTTCCGTGACCTCCTCGGTCATGACTTCGTTTTTGAAAGTCTCCTTGGCCTTTTCGTCCAGGTACATATACCTGAAACCGGCATCCTGCTTGGCAGGGTCGTTCCACGCAACCTTGAAAAACGGCATCAGCTCTTCAGCAAGACCCAGTCGAGCGCCAGAGTTGGCAGACAGATAGATGCGGGGTATGCCGAGCTTGCGGGCCAGTTCGGTGCATTTGTGGAAGAAATTGTCCTCCTTGGGACCAAACGATCCAATCTTGTAAGTAATGTCGTTGGCAACAACGATGAAGCGGCGGCCGGTAGGGTACTCGGGGGTACGTGCTTTGAAGATCCAACCGACCATGCCGCAAGCGTTGGTGCCGGGCTCGCGGTTAACCTCCTGAAGGTGGTCCTTGTCGTCGAGAACAAGCTCGGTGAAGGAGACGCAGTCGCCAGCCTTGGGCTGCTGGCTAGACAAGGCCGGCTGGTCCTTGACAGCCTTGATCCAGCTGTTTTGGATAGCTTGACGGAAGAGCTCGGGGAAGTCGTACACGTACTGGGTTCCCATGAGGTGGGCCTTGTACCTCTTGGGTTGGAGAGCGTTCTTGGTGGCATAAGGAGTGTTGACGGGTAGCAAGTGCAGAGGTCCCTTTTCGCTGGTGCCCCCAATGCTGTGGAAGACCCATTCGCCCTTCTCCGACTTTCGCTCTGCGTACATGTCGACATTGACGACGTATCCAGAGGTGTTGGTGATAACGACACGAAGAGGATAAGGCGTGCTCGTCTTGGGATCTGTGCAAATGATGCGGATTTCCACCTGCGCGACACGCAAGCGCCAGCCACGAGCACCGAACCGATCCAAGAAACCTTGGAGGCTCTGCTCAACGGCCCGAGGGTCTAATTGGAAGACGGGAGTAAAGTTCATGAAGATGTGGTTGAGATCGGATGAGTTGTTGCCGATAATCTCGAGGGCGTCGAATATATCGTTAATGACGCGGTCTGCCTCCGAGATGAGGTACTCGCCAGTGGGAATCTCGTCACGGAGGCGACCAGGTCGAATGACGGCGCGGGTAAAGTACCGCTTGTCCGTGTCGACGGCCTTGCCAACAGCCTCGTAGACGTGAATGTTCTTGTTCTCGGTAAATACGGGCTTGATGTGGAACTTGGCGAGACGTCCCAGTTCAAGCTGGAAGGCAAGAGCAGGTTCACTGTGACGAATGCTGTCATCCTCGAGGTACTCTGGTCCTCGGAACGTGTAGTAGCCCGGGTATGAGCCGTCGCTGTGACCGCATATGAAGCTCAACCGTCGCACGCCACGAGCCAACAGCTCGCCGCGAAACTGCTCAACAATGGGCTTGATACGTGACAGGAGCTCCTTGTCATCTTTACTTTCAGCGTCGCGAACAGCGATATTGATGACGGCAGAGAGCTCCCCGTCAAGCTTTGAATCCCTCTTGATGGCAGACAAGGGCCTGCGCTTGTCGGCGAGCTCATTGAACCTGGCGGTGGCATTGTATTGATTGGTCTGCTTGTTGTGGAATGCCAGCGTTTCAAGGGCCTTTTGCACCAACTCCTCGGCATCATCCAGATACTTGCAGGGTACGATGATGCCCTTTCGAGAGGGCTCCTCGTCCCACTTGCTGCTGAGGTAGGACATGTCGCTAATGGAGTAGATGCGCTTCAGGTTGGGATCGGGAATTCCAGGAGTTCCAGGAGTAGAGGGTGCAGCAGATTGAAGAGGTAGGCCGAATTCTGATTGGCCAATCTTTCGCAACTGAAAGTCCCAAGAAACAAACAGCGGCGAGTCGGTTTCGTCGTTGTGGTAGTCAATCTGCTTCAAGATGTAGGCTCGGTACGCACGGCGAACATAGACTTCCAGAGCTGCAAGACCGACCCAGGGGTCTTCATGGCTGAAGAAGAGCGGGAGTACGTCGAAAACGGTGTACTTGGAGTCGACAACCTCCTTGATGACATCGAGATTGGGCTCACGGTGGTCCCAGCCGCTCTCTCCGTACCGGCTCTCGATAACGGATGATCGAAGGATGTGCTCCATCTGGGCGGTACGCTCCTCCAAAGAAGGAAGCGAGCATTGAATCATGATCTCGCGAGCCTTGAGAGACACCTTCGAGGTGGCGCGAGATGAAAGCTCGGTAAGTTTGCGCAAAGAATCCCGCAGGTACTTGCTGATGTTGCCGACGTTGGGCTTGTTGGGGCGATACTCGTCTAAAATAGCCAGGATGAGAGAGCTCTTCGCGCTGACACGGCTGTGGGATAGAGCAGTCTGGACGACCTTGCCAAGGTTGTCCTTGTTCTGGTCACGAAGTCTGAGGATGACGCTGTCCTCCTGAGCGTGCGTGAGGAACAGTCTCTCCACCTCCCAGTACGTCTCCAGCAAGGACTGTATGAAGTTGAGCTCGTGCACCTTGGTTCCCTCGGCGTAGGAGTTCAGGACGTCAGTGAGAGGAGCCAGAGTATTCTTCAACGTCTCGGCGTCGTTTCCAGAAACGCTTTCTTCCAGGAATTTGGACAAAGCTTTCTGCAGTGCCTTGGCAGGGAACTCGGCGTGGCGAGCCTTGGAGCGCTCAACGATTTGGGCGAACTGAGCATCCAGCTTCTGAGGCATGCGAGCATGCAGAGCCGAGAATTGAGCATTCCATTCGCTGTAAGGCAGTTCGGGGTTGCGAAGGACTTCGATGAGCTCCTTAAGGGCGGCGGCCATGACGACGGAGTTGTCGTAACCACTCAGGATATTAAACATGATGGAGCGAAGAACGGAGAAGCGCTGAGCGGGCTTGGAACCGACCACGACGGAGTCGCCGTACGAAGGGAGCTTGTCAACAAAAGCCTGGGCTTGCTTCACGCGGCTGGGGTCGTCCAGGGCAAGTATACCCAAAATGTCGCCAGCCTCTAGAGTGGCGCCAGGCTGCTTGATGAGCTGGACAATGCCGTCCTCCTGGGCAACCAAGGGCATGTACATCTTCATGACCTCAACCTCGGCATAAGTCTGGCCAGCCTTGACGTGAGAGCCGTTCTCAACGGCATACTGAACCAACTTGCCGGGACTGGGGGTTCGAAGCTGAGTAGGGTCATTCTCCTGCTCGAGCAAGCAAGTCTTGCTGTCAACGGACAGGCGGGTGGCGCCGACTTCCTCCTTCCAGTAGACGTTGTGGCTGTGACCGTCGAGAAGAATCAGCAAACCACCGTCGCTGAGAGCGCGAACACCAACGGTGCATTTGGAGCCGTTGATGAAGAGATGGTAACTGTCTGCGCTCGCACGCGTGGCAGTGAACTTGTATCGAAAACCTTCGTAGATGAAGTCGATGGTAAAGACGGTCTTGAGGATCTCCTTTGACGGGACCTGACCCTTTTCCAGGCCACCGCGATACTCGGCAATGCAGGCTTCGCTGGCAATATGAGCCTTGGTAATGGCACCACACACCACGGCCAGCATGGTGTCTGGTCTCTCTGCAGTCAGGCGCTTGGATATCAGTTCGTCGAGCCAGCCGGTGGAAATCGTGTTATCCTCAAAGGCCTCTGTCTCGAGCAGCTTGATGAGGTATTCAACGGTGGTCTTGAAATCACCACGGATGCTGAGTTCTTTCAAGGCGACGACCATGTGTTTTCGAGACGCTTGCCGGTTCTCGCCGTACGCAAAAATGTGACCGAACTGACTGTCGGAGTAGCTGTGAATACCGCCCTGCGTACCGACGGAAAAATAACCCCAGACGTTGGAACTACTTCGAAAGTTCAGCTCGTGCATGACACCATTGGAAGGTTTGAATCCTTCACCAGGATCCTCCGATGTGATACGACAGGCAGTGGTATGGCCAGTGGGTGTAGGTCGTCGCTGCGCCTGCGAGGTGCCCTCGTTCTTGAACTCGAAGTCAATCTCGCCGGAGGTTCTGGGGTCGATCCCGTACAGGACTCGGATATCACGAATACGATGCAGAGGCAAGCCCATGGCAATCTGGAGCTGAGCAGCGGGCAAGTTAACGCCACTGACCATTTCAGTGGTAGGATGCTCGACCTGGAGACGCGGGTTGAGCTCGAGGAAGTAGAACTTGTCATCGGCGTGCGAGTACAGGTATTCCACAGTACCGGCGGATACGTAACCGACCAACTTGCCTAAGCGAACAGCGGCATTCTCCATGGCTCTGAATGTGTCGGGCTTGGCAATAGTGACGGGCGCCTCTTCGATAATCTTCTGGTGGCGCCGCTGGACGGAACAATCTCTTCCAAAGAGCGAGATGTTGTTGCCGTACTGATCGGCGAGCAGCTGGACTTCCAAATGTCTGGCGTTTCCAGCCAGCTTCATGATGAAAATGGGAGACCCTGGAATCTCGCTGGCGGCGGCCTTGTACAGGGCCTCGAAGCCTTCCTCGCCCAAAGCTTTACGAATACCCTTGCCGCCACCACCTTCGGAGGCCTTGATCATGACTGGAAAGCCAATCTCCTTGGCCTTTTCCAGACCTTCTTGCCATGAGGTTACGCAGCCCTTGGCGTAGACTTCGTCGGAGACGGTAACGATGCCATTCTTGTCGATCCGGACCTCATCAACGCCGGTTCCTGACCACGGAATGCAAGGCACTGAGGCGTGCTGAGCAACAATTGTGGAGGAAATTTTGTCGCCAAGCGAACGCATGGCCGAGCCGGGGGGGCCAATGAAGACAATCTTGTTGGGCGAAGCAGCCAGAGATTCTGGTAGTTTGGGGTTCTCCGAGGCATGACCCCAGCCAGCCCAAACAGCGTGTACATTCATACGCTCGGCGATATCCACTATCAGCTCCACGTTGGCATAATTGTGATTGTTGGTGCCGCCAGGAACCTCCACATAATGGTCGGCCATTCGAATGTAGTCCGCATTAGCTTGCAGATCTTCGGGGGTGGCCATGACGGTGAAGTGAATGGCTCTCTCGTCACCAAACGTTTCATAAGCCCACTTTCGAACGGACCGAATTTCTTTGACGGCGGCAATACCGTTGTTTGCAATCAAAACCTTTGAGAAGCAAAGCGACCAATTAGTTACTTGGGATTTTCTCAATTTCGATGCTGCTCAGAAAGGAGAGGGAGGGGGTTGCCATCGTAAAGCATTTCGTGACAAGCAACTCACGTTTGTAATAACTGTGTGACCATCATGTTGGGCAACAAAGTCCTTGACCTTGCCCGGCGGCGCATTGGCTAGGCTGTTGCCTCCAATGAAGTGGTCTGCAATGTTGTGCTTCTCGGCATAAGAAGCGTGGCCGTTAGCAACAGGCACCCTCCGGCCGTTGGTGCCGTTGGCTCCTGAAGCCACCATTGCGGCTGTGATGGCGGATTAAAGTGATTAGGAGGGAGGAGTAGTCGGAGGGATGGGATTCGGGTGGAAGACAAACTGGAGGTTTTGAAAGCTTGGGCCGGGCGCTCTCAAAACCAGCCGTCTGCTCAGTCGTTGTTCTTCTCGCGCTAGATTCGTAGTCGTAGACAGAATCAGACAACTGGATGGAGGCCAGTCTGTTTGCTCGTCTACAATCAATAGGTTCAACCAATCCTTCTTTCGCAGCCGCTAGCAATTGAAGAAAGGGGGGGAGGGGAAGGGAAAAAAAGAGGTGTCCCAGCAAGAGAAAGCAAGATTAAAAGTTCGCCGAGGGAGGAGACACGGCGACCAAAGCTTGCAAGTTTTGGATTGTTTCGGTTGTTGGACTTGAGCAAGGGTCGTCCAATGTCCAGAGTATGTTGTGATTGTCGAGGAGGAGCTTCGAGGAGGAGCTTCGAGCAGGGACAGCTTTGGAAGACGACTGAAATTGAAGGACTAAAACCCGCAACTTTGGAGGAGCGTGCAAGAAGTTTGGGGGGGGGAGGGGGGGGGGGGGAAGAAGGACGGAAGGAACCTGCAGGGTTCAGCGCAGACAAAATGGCGATGGACGGGCACACCCAAGCTTGGTGGATTGACTCAAAGTCTGGTTAGCTCTTTTCTTTTCTCCTTCCGTCATTCTGTTGGGGCCAAAGGTTCAGTCAGTGGTCAACTAAGCCAGGCTAGCGAACGGGTATGGTAAGTGACAAGGGGGGTGCAGTTGCGTGGGGCCAGATTGTCCGTGCCCGTTTTGACAACGGGTACTCCGTACTCCGTACTAGCACGACGCCGACACCGTGCCTGCATCTGGTACGTGTGCTGCGTAAGGTACCTAAGGTAGCTTGCACACTGTCAGACCTGAGGCAAGCCCTCGTCCCTCCTGGATGAACGAGGCTTGCTGTGCATATGTAGCTACCTGCTTGGTATCTTGGATACCCCAGGAGGTAGATAGTGCATCCCGCAGTCAAAACAGTGGGATTCAGATTGACCCGACGAGTGCTCCTTCAGATGCAACCACAACCAAATGCATCTAATGCCAACCCGTCGTCAACAAGTGGCCAATTGCTACGTAGGTACCTACCTAAGGAGTCGTGCGATGGACTTGAACGGAAGTACAGTGCCATCCTCGCGCGACGTACTGTAGTCGCCGGGTGGGGAGTCGATTCTCGTCACGCCCAGCCCTGTCCCGACTTGGCCCCAGCAGCGTATCAGCGTGTCAGCGTATCAATTCCGTAATAGAGTGACAGTTGGCGATGGGTTAGGGTTGTCGACTTGGGTTTTCGCGGGAGAGGACGGGATGGCAAAACGAGGAGACATTACCTTGGGCCCAAGACTCGATCAACGGTCTCGCCAACGAAAGCGGATATATTTCGCTCTCAAAGAGTCAAGAGTCCACAACGGTTTCAATGTCAATTTCGGCTTCGGGGGGTTCGATGTCGACTCGGATTTTCGATTTCCTACTCGAGCCGGCATCATCATCAATCCCCATCCCCTACAGCCCCGGCGCGCACGCGCTTGGCTTGCTCCGTCCTGGCGATTCTGCAGGGCCATCCTGCTCCTGCCATTGGAATATCACGGGTGAGCAGAAGAAACGGTCAAAAAGGCGAACCGACACAGCTGGGTGTTGGACAAAATGCATGCAAGCGCGGAGTAAGCCAGGCTTCGACGCTGGGAACTTACGTGATGTGCCAAATGGAGTTGTAGATGCGCCGACTTGGGCCAGCCTCTAGCTTTGGTCTGGTCAGATTCGCTATATACCTGCCTACCTACATGTACCTACAGCCTACCTACCTACCTTGGGTGGGCACACAAGAAGCTGACACTGACATGTCAGGCACATACCGATCACCGATCACGCACCATCAACAAGTCAGCCAGGCAACAAGCAGCCGGCGACGCGACTGATAGCTAGGCCCCGTTTCTCGCATGTGCGCTTTCCGCAAGACACATCGATAACATCAATAACATCAATAACATCAGTAGCTTCCAAGAGGAATCCGCGGCCCATCCGTCAGTGCCCGGGATCACTACTGGCTAGGAACCTGAGCCCTGGTGGAAGCTGGTTGCTGCAATCCATCCTCGCCCCATCGCAAATCGCGAATGGGTCCAACCGTCGTCAACGGGTCAGACATGCCGCCCGCCTCCTACTTGTGCGTCCGACCAAGCCAAGCTCCAACAATCCATCCCGATTCGAGCCCCACCAGCCCAAGGGAACCGCCGTTCTGCAGAGGATGTCTGGTGCATATTCCCATTTTCAACGGCACTGGGGCCTCGACAGAGTACCCGGACCAGCTTCTTCCTTTATCTTTGTTTCTTTTTCATTCATTTCCAAAAAAAAAAAAAAAAAAAAAAAAAAAAAAAAAAAAAAAAAAAAAAGGAAAAGAAAAGAAAAGAAAAGAAACGGGAAAAGTCTTGGTATTTCGCGTGTAAACAACCGTGTCCAATGTCCACTACACATACGGAGTACCAAACAAAACAAGAATCCTAAAGAAACTCCGAGAAATTGACCCCACCCGTCGTGAACTAATAACTGTCCGTCCGTCCAATTACCTTATTTATTCTTGGGTACGAGTACCACGCTCCGTACTGCGCATACGCAGTACGTCTCCCACCAGGTACGTACCAGACTGTCATCTCCCCGCCCATCCGTCCAGGCACTCCAGGCTAGCCACGGCCCAACTCCGTCCTTCTTTCCCCATTCATTTTCCATTGGGCCTAGTCTCACCCGCCGCCAGGCGCCTCCCCAATTGTTGAGCACCCACCCACCCCAGATTTGACCCAGCCCCATCCCAATCCGAAACAAGGAAAAATTCCAGCGCCCGGGACAAAGTTGCAGCTGCCAGGCAGTTCCAGTAGTTGCACTGGCAGCCGGGAGGACATCGTGGCAAGTTGACTGGGACCTTTTGGGGCGGCAATGGCGGGTTTCTATCAAGCGGGGCGAGTTCTGTCTTCTCTTCTCAACATGTCTATGTCTGGTCCCGCTCGCTGGTGTCTGGTCGGTTCACTGCTCTTGGTGCCAGCACTTTGTCCCAGATCTTGGGTGCCGCCGTGCAACAGCAAAGAAACAAAGCCATCGAACTCGGCAGCCCACGCATGATTCTACTCTGTAGCTTGGATTCTACTCTGTAGCTTGGATTCTACTCTGTGGCTTGGATTCTACTCTGTAGCTTGTATTGGTTTCGATAACAAAGGGGCCTAAATGCCACTCCCACGGAAAGGGTGCTCCCGCCAGGCTGACAAAAAAAAATGATGCTCGTCTGCATATTTACATGTGTTACTGCAACTGCACCACCTCGCAGGCGTATTCCTCAACGGTTCTGTTTGACTACTACAGCCCTATCATCATCCTTGCAAGTGATGGCCGCCGCCGCTGCTGAATGCCACTCGCATCACTGTGATCAGTCAACCTCGGTCGCTTAAACCACCAACAAACTCCCTTTGCTCGCAATCACAAAGGGCCATCTTCAACAAAAACACCGCACCGGAAAACTATATGCTCGAAAAGACGTCGTCATCATCATTAGGTAACCGTATATTCGCCTTCAACCGGTGTAGCTCGCTTAAGTCTTATTTCATATGGTCGTAGAAACTTGCGCCTCTTGGTGTCGACGCCAAAAGAGAAAACTGTAGAGGATTTTCATCGCGTCCAGCACTTTACCCACCCACCAGAGCAAAACAGCAACGAAAGAGACAGGGAAAAGAACGCGGTATAGTTGCATGCAGCCTTGGCTAGTCGCTTAGTACGTCTCGCCCAAGTCGCTGAGTTTTCTGGTCGTTGAGGTCCCTGGCCGGCTGGTTCCGGCACCTGTGCTAGTTCGCCTGCCGGCCGTTGGCCCGCTGCCACTCTGTCTTCTGGTGCTTGGTGTGGGAATTGCGCTTCCTGGTACAGGGATGCCGCTGACAGCGCCTTCCAGCTCGAGCTTGGAGCAGGTGCCGCGGCGGCTAGGCGTGCGGAACTCGCCTTCATAGTCTTCTTCCATATCGATCCGGGTCATGCTGGCCGAGTGGCTGTGCAACGAGCCGCCGATAGATGATCTAGGTCGTCCTAAAGGTGTTCTTGCGCCAGATACAGACGTTCGCGACACGGGAAGACGCGGGGCCACCATGTCAGTTCTAGATGAAGGTCTGGCATATGATGATACACTAGCTCGGGAGCTTGGTCGGCTTTGGCTGGCCTCTGATTCTGGTGCTCGGTTCGGGAGAGGACCAAACGACAGCCGGCTGATTCCAGACGTGCTGAGCCGCGGAACATGGCTGGGTTTGGAAGACGTCGAGCATCGGAAGTTGGTAGGCGTGGTTTCGTCCCCGGCAAGGGATGAAGTAGATGACCCCACGGCTCGCTTCCGAGACCGGATCGTAACCGTTGACGGAACTCCGTGCGCTGCCAACCTAGGGGACACGCGGGGAGGCGTGTGTGCCGGTGCGGGAAGCTTTGACCGCGCATGCTGCACCCTAGCCTCGAGACGCTGCATTTGAGCAGTAAGTGAGCGAATATGTGTGAGCGAGTTGGATGCTGAAACTTTGTGTTTCGCCGAGGCGGGGTTGGTTGTCGATCGTGTCATTGGTGTTCGGAGGCTTGACGATCCTCCTGACAAGCGACTGCCTTGACGTGCACTGGCCGACTTGACGCGACACTTGGTGGCAATGCTGTTGTCCAAGGATGGCAGTCGAGACTTGCGCGTCGGGACCCCAACCGGCCGAGCAGACGTGCTGGCCTTGACCAAGGGGGCAGAGGCGTCGGACATGGGTGGCGACGGTGGCTCATGTGCTTCCGAGAGCGGCCCGTCGGCAGAAAGTCCTCTGGTCTCCGGTGGTGTGGTGATGAGCGGGGAGCTGGCAGTGGAGTTTGGAGAGGTCTCGACGTGCTTGTCAAAGGTGGGTGAGCCCATCACGGACAGGTCAGTCGAGATGGAGGAAAAGTGCCGATTCTCCTGTTTCTTCAGCTTGTGCTGAAGCAATTCAGCCTCAATCTTGAGCTCAGCAAGCTCCTCCCGAAGCCGCTGTGATTCGATGCGAAGCGTCTCTCGTTCTTTTTCGCCGGACCTGATCTCCTCCTCCATCATCACACCCCTTTCAATGGCCTGGTTGTACTTGGACTCCATGTCCTCGAGGGACGACGTAGTGTTGCGAGCCTGGCGTTCGAAATCATCATTGGCTACTTCCATATCCCTCAGCTTCAGCTGAAACGATCTGTTCGAATCTCGAAGGGCTGTAATCTCTTTTTCCAGCGCGTTTTGCGCAGCGCTCGCTTCGGTCTTGGACTCCTTGTATTTTCTCTGCGCAGAACATGTCAGCCCATCCAGTCGTTACATGCAGAAGTCTTAATGGGTGCAACAAGCAGTCACGGACCTTCCATTCCTCAACCTCAAAACCCAACGTCTCGACCTTTTCTTGCAACTGTCGCTCCTGTTTCTCCGCCCTTTCAATATCCTTCTCCAGCTCTTGTTCAAGCTCGCGACTCGACTCCCGAAACTCTGCCAACTCAGATTCCAACATCTCGTACTGCGACTTGTACCAAGAAAGAGCATCCCCGGCACTAGCAGCCTCACTAGGAGGCGAAGAGGGAAGCTCGGCCATCGCGTCCTATCAAGATATTATGTGTGATGCCAAACAGTCGATCCTTGGATGATCCTCATGCCAACGTTGAATTTGGTTGCTTTTGCACTGTTTCCTGCACTATCGGCGAATGATCACGTCTCATACCCTCTTTTTTTTTTCCCCGCCGCTATGTTCAGTAGTTGACAGAAAAGAAACTCGGTTGCCCCCGAGCACTGGGCGGTAGTGCAAAACGGTATGGAAAAGGACCCCGATAATAAGAAACTCGGCAAGGTCGTAAAGCGATGAGACTGAACTAAAGGAAAATAGGGAACAAAATTTTGATTGAAGATGAAAGTAGCCTGTGCGCCATTGTCAGCATGCGCGCGCTGATATACCGTCGTCAAGCGCTGCCGTCGGGCTTGTCATCGCCTTCTCTCCTAATATGCACTTCCACCACTCACCGGCTTATTAATCATCAAGGGGGAGGGATGGCACTTGCCCCTTGGCGTCTTGTGATGAAGCCCCGCGCACAATCACGGATAAACGTGCTGGCTTTGGCGGCAGCTGGTGCAGAGATTTCTGCCAGCTTTCCGGTAACAGACAAACTTACCTTTACCTTACCTGTCGTGATGTTGTAGGCCGCAGAGCAGGCAGGAAGCGACGGACGATTGACGAGTTGGGAACTTGGTGGTGCGACACCGGTCTTGGCTGGGAAGGAAGCGGGGGCTGTGTGGATCGGCATTGGGTCTGATTGCTTTGGTCAATGTTGGTCAATACTCCATAGCAGTGTCGCCCGTTTCGGTTTAGCGGCTGGCGTCATGGGCAACGGGGGCCCCTTCCCAGGTCGCACACAGCCCCAACATAAGAACAGCAACGTCTCTTATGCATGAATCTCTTACGAGGTACGGACTCTAGAATTCGCGTGGGCTTCCCCTCGCCAGAAGAAACTAAAACGAAAGAGGGCAGTATCTCATCAGCTGTGAATGTGACTTTCAAATAATAAAAAGCTCGGATTCAATAATTTGCGTTTAACTATTTCACATTATATGATCCCATGTGCGCTCTATAGGGTAGTCTTGCCAAAAGCGAGCCTTGTTCACGATGCAAACTTTACCTCACCTGCCTACTATCCTCCGTGCTCAGCATCAGATTGCAATCCCAGCCGCATTACACATGGAAACATGTATATTCGCGACGCTACAGGTTACCCGGCTTCAGCCCATACTCGTAATGTAAATGGTCAACCCTGAGCCAGGTTGTGGTGTCGTACAGTTTTCGTCTCATCTGTGCACACTTCCACTAGACACCTCCTTCAATTACTTATAGTACATGGCTCGCAAAAGAAAAAACGTTTGTCCATCAAAGCCTTCCACCAGCCGCGCCCCAAGCCCTCCTAGCCTTCCGGGAACCTGCCGTGACAGCTCCAAAGTTGTGGAGTCGCTCTCCTATCAGGTAAGCCTCGTCTCGGATTCCTGCCGTCCACCGATTGAATACCCTGGCCAGCCCGACTGCATATTTTGTTACGAGAGCCGCCAATGCGGCTGCCGGGTAGGAGTGTCTGTAAATGAGTGACAGACTGACGGCGTCTGCTGCGACCATCACACCATCAACGTTTTTTAAAGGACCAAACGCGCCAAGATTGATTAGAACGTTTGCTGTCAGCGGTGGCCCAAATATGGCAACAAGAGAAGCCGTAACACCAGGCACAATGAAGGCTCTGGTGAGAACATCAACATCAGGTTGTAGGTACCCACGACGCATGACAGACCGCACAGCTACGGCGACCCGAGCATCTGGAAATAGGGACGTTATCATCCGGGTTGCCAGATTCAGGTACAAAAGCCCTAGAGTCCATGACTGGATTACACGGATGGTATGCTGACCGGCGTGTGCACCATGGCGTGGTGTTGATGCATCGCTCTGCCATGGCTTGGGTGGGTTGAGATACGTATGAAGCGGAACGCTGACATAGAGTTCCATGAGCGTAGAAACCACCATAGGAAAAACGATGAACAAGAAGAAGTAGGCGTAAAGGAGCTTAGCAGCTTGCAGAGTGCCACCAATGACTCGGCTACCGCTATTGCCGTCGCAGACTTCCTTGAGGACCTTGGTAGCCCACTCTCGCACCTTGGCAGTAATAAAACGCAGGCGGAGCATTGCGTATGCTAAAGAACCCAACATATAGATGCCAATACTGAAGGCGTAAATATCGTTTGTCCGAATATGCGCTGGTATCAAGGCCTTGAACATACTTCTGCCAAGGACCAAAGGTGCGATAGTAAAGCCGACGCCCGTAACGGCAGCAAAGAGCCAAATAAACAGAATGAACAAGAAAATCCTGACCCGAAAGTTTGGTGGCACGTATACCAGCTGATACTGTTCCAAAGAGTACAGATCAGTGTCCTCCTTGCCATCTTTGCGATGATTACGCTCGGATACAGTCAGGAAGACTTTTTGTCCCTTTGGAATTTTAACTCTATCAGAGGCAGGAGCACGCACGAAGCGACCGCTTTTTTCGAGTTCCCCCGTCTTGACGAGGTGAGCTTTTTTATGTCTCATTTCTCGCATCTCCCTTTTAGACATGGTCGTATTAGGTTTGGCATCACCGCCGTCAAGAGTGTCTCTCCATGTCTTGGGGATGACCTTGTTGTTTTCATCAAGCTCGAGAAGAAAGCACTTATAGGCTGGCAACTTCTGCTGCAACTCGGGGCTCAGTTGAAGCATACCTTCTTCATCAATGCGCCGTTCGCCAAACAGGAAATAAGTAAGTCGAAGTCCACGTGCGCATTTGCGGAACCACCAGGTGTACATGGAATGCAATCCATCGCTCGGCTTGAAGAATTTTACTGCCAGAGGCATCAGGAAGTTGTAAAACAAAAGATCCACCGGAAATTCTAGCACGGGCTCGTTGGAAGAATAATGGATTGGCAAGACCCCGGGCATGCTGTAGTACAAACCCCAGACGACACCGCCGAGGCAAACAATAACAAGAGCGCCGTAAACAAAAGCCGAGAAAAGGATCTTGCGTAGTTGCGTCGTCAAGTTCCGTTCCAGCACATCTCGCACCGGGTGAAACTCGGGATCGTCTGGATCTCGGATAAAGTCTAGTCGAATCATGTCAGTAAAAGTACAAGCACGCTCGGAAGCTTCAGGTAGGAAAGCTGGATCGTAAAAGGCAAAAGCTTACATAGAACACCCGGCCGCATAATCTTGCGGCACATCGAGACAAAAAGGGCAAAATGAAACATGTAACCCGTGCCAACAAACCAATGAACAAATATAGATGTCAAGGGATAGTTGCATGTAAAGAGAATGCGAGACTTGAATGTGGTGTTTTCGAAGAGGGGTAGCAAAGCACCGTCAAGCAGCAGTCCGCAGTATAGAGGAAACACCAGCATCTCGATGCTGATGATAAGAATGACCTTCATAATACCACTTGCTTGATGAAGTGTATCGATAACACCAGCTTCCCAAGCCTGCATTATGTCGCCTCGCGAGAAAGGACTGTCTCTCCTCAGATATAGTGCTCCGATGGTGATTAGGGTCAAATAGCCGGCTAGAATGGCCCAGAAGCGATCTAGTCCAGACCAGTAGGCGAGACTCGGATCTATCGGCGTGCGAGGGCCGATCTTACCTAGGTCGATTACCCACGAACTCGGCTCTGATAGTCTTGCTGCGACTCCGCCTAGAGCCGTGGCGAGGGTGGCGGCGGCGGTTGCGATCGCGGCAAAGAATCTTCCATCTAACAAAGCCGCGAGGTCGGGTTTGGTGAGGATCGCTAGGCCGTTGTCGACTTGGTCAAAAGCCCAGCCAACGTTTCCTTTCACAGAGTTCAAGGCTTCGTGGCTAATAGCGGAGAAGTTCTGCACTTCAGACGCTGTCATGGGAAAATCCATCAGTGCGTAATCCACGACTCTGGAACCGGCGCCTGTCCAAAGCCCCCAGGATGCCTTTCTGGCGAAGACAATCTTCGCACCTATGACGCCACCAATGACGCCCGTAAACATGTCTATAATGTTCAAAGCGCACCATGATCCAAAACCAAAGATCATCATTGCTGTGTCCTGAACAACTTTCGAAAGTCCCATGAAGATGCGGACGACATGAACTGGATTAGCGATGATCCAGACCGAGACTCGCCCTATGTTGTAAGGAATGAAGATGCATGTAAATATGGTGACGGACACAAGAACCGCACAGAAGATAGCGTTCTGGAATAAGCCCGCAATGGGACCTCGCATGCCGAGGAGTTCCATTACCCCTTCAAAGTCCTCAAGGTCATCCATAGCATCAGCATCCATGCCTGCGGCAGGAGCCACTTCTATTTCGCCGACGTTGGCATCACCATTAGCGTCTGCCGGCTCCGCGACGTCATCATCAATCCAAGCATTCTCTTCTGCGCCGCCATTTTCGCGAGCATCTCCCCCGATGTCAACCGCCGCGGGTTCCTGTTGCTGCTCTTCGGCGCCTTGGTGATGATCCAGATCGCCCCACATGAAGTTCGCCACACGAACCAGTAGACCTCTCTGCTCTGGTTCACCAGCAACACCGGACTCATCCGGAATGGCAGGAGGCAAGCCACTACTGTGGTCAACGAACGTGTCGTCATCGCCGTCGATCGAATGGCTAGGAGTCTCGCTTTGAATGTTATCATGTCTTGAACAATAATCATCTCCAGCGGCCATGATTTCGGTGGGATAATTCGGGGTAGGGTTTGAGACCCAGTCATGGTTCGTGTCTTCCACCTCAGACGTAGCAGGAAGATCAGCAAAGGACCAATTATTGTTCGCCAAAGGATTCGTGACTTGGTGCAGTTCAGGGCCATCTGAGCGAGCTCTTGGTCTGGAGGCGCCGGCTACTGGTGATGAAGTAATCGAAGGTCCTGGAGAAATGGGCAACCATTCCCGCTCCTTGCCTTTTGAGTGTTCGCGAGAACACTCACTTTCATCCGGACCGGGGACCAAAGTTCTGTTCGCGCCAAACTCGTCAAGGTCAATGGTTGGTGTAACTGGATGATTGGCCTGGGCAGGCTGTTCTGGCGTAGGAGTACTAGATGCTTGTTGCGCAGTCGTCTCTCTCTCACGTATGGACCGCCTGGTAACGTTGACCCAGTAGCCAAGCTTCTCCTCCAAACCTTCTTCTTCAACAATTTCCAGAATTCTCTCGAGATTACCGTCAGCGCGACGATATACTCGCAGGTAGTCAATGACACTAGCTCTATTTTCTAGACCAGCGACTACTTCGTCTTGGGCCGTGGATGACTGTTGCTCAGCTGCATAGATCGGAGTGGGTTGAGCAAACAATGGCGCGGTTGAAGGGGCTGTACAGCCTTCGGTTGCCTCAGCCCCAGCCTCTGCTTCTGCTTTCGCTTCGACTTCGACAAGGGGCTCGACATCATATTCCGAAGGCTCATTTTCCGGGACAGCAGGCTCTGGCGTCTCATCATCTGATCTGGCTTCATCCGACTGATGTCCCTCTTCATCACCGACGGTCTGTTCGACATGCGGATGAGGAGCAGGTTGAATATTTCCTTGATCAGCAAAGGCAGCCCGCATATTGATTTCTGGTTGCTGCTGAACGACGTAATCACGGACCAGAATGACCAGAATGAAGCACACGATGACGAGAACTGTAATGATTTGGCCCTCAATCACGGTAATAATAGTTCGATTTACCGTCGAACTTGGGGTGAGATTTCTCAAAAATCCAACATCGCTCAGCAAGGTCGGTGATGTAGAATCGGCGGTACTGTTCAAAAAGGCAACGCTGTTTCGGGAAGTGATGCTGTCGTAAAATACGTTCTCCTTGAGACACGACCCAGTCGAACTGAGCAAATCACTATTTGGCCTGAATGATTTGGTCGTTTGCCGCGAATCGAAGGGTCCTGCTGCTAACCCTTCGTCACTAATCCAAAACATGAAGGCCCAAACAACTCGCATAAAGTAAGGCAACCAGCAGGCCCAAACAGTGATTGTCACTACGGCTCGAAGCCACGTCAACAGGTTGCGCACAAGATATTTCGCCATGTGCTCCAGAAATATGTGCACGGGGAGGGACTGCGGCATGTCCGGTGCGTAAAGTTTTGTAAATCGGAAAGACGTCTTGCAAAGCTCGCAGTGCTTCTTTTGAGAATGCGAGAGCCATTCCATCAAACAGTCTTGGTGGACATATTTTATGCTGCCGCTGCATTTGCAAGGAAAGAACAGCGGCTCGGAGGAGGTTCCCTCCCCGCGACATATTCGGCAGATGGCAGTGGCGGTGTCGGATGATTGGGCAGTCGGACGCGAAGTTTCGTCGGGGCCTGACGAGACCAAGTCCTTCGACCGATGGGTAACAGGTAATTCGTTCATTTTCAGCTCCAAGAGTAGTTTGCCACCTTCGGAAATACTCGAAAGTCGATGTCCACAAGGGGACGGCGAAGCCTATCGACGGCAAGGGGTTGAGGGAATCATGAGATTGTCGTTTCGTCCGCGGCGATAGTGCAAGGATGAACAAACGCCAGATGTGCAAGGTCCAACGTTCTTATCACTTTTCCGATGTCGTGTACCGATGTCGTAGGGGTTAAAAGTTCTGATGAGTATCAAGGAGGGTGTCGGATTACGGGCACGTAGTAATTTTGGATGGGTTTGATGATATCCGGACCGAGTATGAGGCTGCTATCGACGAAAATTTTGAACTGAAAATGTTATGCTTTCGAGAACAGCATATATATACTGGCGATTTTTTTGGGGGGTGCCGAAAAGCAATGCTTGGAAAACTTTTTTTTTTTTTAAAAAAAAAAAAAAAAAAAAAAAAAAAAAAACAGTACGAGGTTAAAAGGAAAGACAGTGATTACGGTCTAATAAAGTTCTGGTCGGGAGTTCTAGGCGGTGCGAGTAGGGTGGGAGGGCTGCAACGTCACGCTTGGTCAAGTTGACGGACGAATGTTCGGTCGGGTTCGAATTCTTGGGGGTTTCATGGCGGGTTGGGGCAAAGAAGGTGGGGCCTATGGTTCTGCGACAGATTTGTACATCCCTTTGAAGGTGCTAAGGTGCAGCTTTTGTACTGGACCAGGGTTTGAGCCAATAGAAAGCCGTATACTATAGGTAGTATAATAGCAGAAGTACCCACAGTATCCTGAGATACAAAGTCCTACATCCCACTCCTCATAAGATGTAACACGCTATGGGGCGATTTCCGCTCATTTAGCTATAGAAAATACGCAATATGCCCTGATTAATAGGCCGTATTTAGCAGTCATATCTCCTGATATTAGTTATTAGCAGGTATATTGTAAATACTGTAATTACTAATATAAGGATTTTAGTGATTAATGTTTGGCAGTCTAGTAAGAAGGAGGTACCTGCTAGGTATCTAGCAAAAGTGGGTCCAGTACAACGCTGCACCTTAGCACCTTCAAAGGGATAGTACGACCTGCCTGCTGATCACCTGCGGGCTTTAGCCTTTGGATTGGGTAACTGGAAGGAGCAGTTGATAAGTATATGTATCTCGGCTTTATGTGAATAAGAACCTACGAGGCAGGTACCGCTTAGGTGCCTAGGTACCGTCACATGTCCGCGCTGGGGTTGGACATTACGCTCTAGGAAAAGACATTGACGATTTTGAGACACAGTAACTGCGTCGAGATGCGTACTGTGTCATGCACAGCACACGAGGCAAATCATCCCGCCACTAAGCGCGCTTGTACGGATCAGCTTGGTTCAATACATGTATGTAGCTTCTTGGCAGAAAGATGCATTGCTCTCGTCTTGCGTCTTGTGCGGCGACATTAGTTCTTTTCGCAGGAGATTTTCGCCTTGGTAGCTGCTACATATATTTTCTAGAGATCTGAGACAGAGCAGGTTCTCCACGATCCTGGATCCTGATGCAGTCTGTGAAAAAGCTACAAATCGATTAGTATGTACAGAAGGAATCAGACGCTCTATAGCGATGCACTGCTCCAAACCGAAGTACGGAGTAGATTGGCGGGAACAGGCAGGCATTCCATCCGCAATCCCTTTAAAGGTGCTAAGGTGCAGCATTTGTACTGGACCAGGGTTTGAGCCAATAGAAAGCCGTATATTAAAGGGTACATTAGCAGACGATAAAATAGTATGATAGAAGAAGTACCTACAATATCTGGAGTTACAAAGCGCTACATCTCACTACCGGTAAGATGTAGCGCGCTATAAGGCGATTTCTGCTATTTCAGCTATAGGAAATAGGAGGCATTATGCCCTCATTAATAGGCCGTATTTAGCAGTTATTATACCTCTTGATATTAGTTATTAGCTATAAGGATTTTAGTGCCTAATATTTTGCGGTCTAGTAAGAAGGAGGTACCTGCTAGGAGGTATTTAGCAAAAAGTGGGTCTCATACAAAAGCTGCACCTTAGCACCTTTAAAGGGCACGTGCTGGTACAAGAAAATCCCGTTGATTCGTTGATTCGTTGATTCGGAACGTCCGAGTGAAATTTGACACGAAACGTACTCTAGAACTTTGAAATGCCCAGGTTCTGACGGCGCGCATAACTAACTCAACAGGGAGACGAGAACACTACGGCAACGCCTGTAGCAAAAAAAAAAAAAGTTTTCGCCCAAAATCGCTCGTTACCAGGGGAGCAAGATGGAATCATCGTGGGACTTTTTTCTCATACCCATTATGGGAGGTTTGTTGCTTGCACATCTGCGACTAGAGCAAAATAATCAGGCTGGTTCGAAAGGTGACTCCTGTGGCTATTACGGAGTACATACAACGATGACGCGCCTTGCCTTGGGGACCAATCAGCTGGCTGATACCCAACGCTCTCATGTGCCGTGACAGGCAGACCGCCACCAAGGACAAGGACACTCACGCACATGCATCTTGAAAACGTCATCATCATCGTCTTGTCCAAACCGTCAATCCAAACCACCACCAACGACACAACTCCCTACTCCGTCCCTGCTCTTTTCCCCTCTCCCGCCTTTCGTCGCCTCTTCAGTCTAGTTCGAGGCTAGCGTTTCCTTGAGCGTGCTAAATATCCTGGCGGTTTGTAACCATCTCATTCAACTTCCGCCAGACCGCAAAAGTACATACCCCGACGCTAATTTTACTTGTACTGCGGGCTGACAGGTGTGCAGCCCCGCCGTCTCTGTTGCTCACTGGTGGATCTTCTCTCAATGTTCCGTTCCGTCCCTAGCTTGCACTGGAACAAGTTCATACATTTGCCATTAGGTACCTAGGTACCTAGCACCTAGCTCTCCACCCCTGCACCAAGCACCGGCCAGCCCCAGATTTCATTCTTGCGTCTGGTCCGCCCTCAATCCTCGGCCTCACGACAAAGTTATCCGCGCTGTCTCTTTCCGCGGCCTCGTCCTTTCTCCCAAGGGCACGCAGCTTTGTTCTGAGCTGCCAGGGCTCCTCGATCTCATCGATCCGACACGTCCGCGATCCGCAGGGCACGCAAGCCGGCTCTGGGTCTTCCATGCGCGTCCTACCACCTTCCGCCACTCCATCATAGCACCAGACGGTTTCACGGATTGGAAGCTGGCCTTGTTTCTTTTCGTCGCAAGGATCCAGCCGCTCTGAAGCGGCTCGTGAGCCTTCCTTGCCCACGACGCAGTGTGCTCGTGCATCAGCATTGCCAAGCGACTGCAGATTGACACTGATTGCCTTGTCGGTTTCGCCATGGCCGTCGCTGATACCAAAGGCAAGGCTGGAACCGGGCCAGCCCATGCTAATGGCAAGTTATTAAACGGCCAAACAAAGAGTCGCAGAGCGGCGCCCAAGCAACGGCGCGGCTTCTTCGCCTGGGCCTTGAATTGTATCGCACGGTACGTTATCCTTTCCGCAGCTTGTCCGCGCACGAATTGAGGCTGGGATGATGAAGAACAGAGCTGCCAAGGCTAACGATGTTTTTTCATGTGATTTCGCAGACTTACCACATGGGCTGCCATCCTCACGATTCTCTTCCGGTGTCCGCCGTCTTTCGAAGCCTGCGGTGATGACTCACCTTTGATCTGCAAGCCATACTTCCGGGTCAAGAACGTTGTCGCGCCGCATGTTCAGCCGCTGTTCGACGAGTACGCGGCACCTTATGCGCAAGTCGTCAGACCTTATTGCGACACTTTAAATAACCGCATCCTGACCCCCACGCGGCGCTATGCTGTTTTGTATACTACCCCATTGGTTAACAGGGGGCAGGCGTATGCACGCGCCCAGTGGGTGCGCAATGGACAACCTCGATTGCTTCGACTTCAGACACAGATCAAATCAAATTACGACAAGTCGGTAGCACCGTACCTGGACAAGGCAGGCGAGGTTGTCGGCCCGTATTACAACCTCGCACAGAAGCATTCGGTGCAAGTCTACAGTGCCTACCTTCTCCCTGGCTATGAGCTTGCCCGTCCGTATGCGGTGCGTGGTTATGATGCGGCAGCCGAATTTGCAACCAGCACAGCACTCCCTGCCACTTACTGGGCTGGGGCCAAGGCAAATGCTTTCTTAGACACCGCAGTCTGGCCACAATTGCGTTTTGTCTATGTGGAGAATGTAGAGCCGCAGCTTGTCCGCATTGGAGAACGTCTGGGTCGATACAGGACCAAGTCCAACGTCACGAGCAAGGTCGCCACCACCAGCGATCGCACCTTTGGAGCGTACGTATATAAACACCTGTCATGAAGCCTACCTTGTTTTGACCTGTATGAGTGCTGAATGTTGCGTATAAATAGCTCGACTGGTTTATCAATCTCCTCAGCGTTTAGCAAACCCCCTCCTCAGAGTCCATCCACCCTTGCGTCTTCAACCGGTGCCGAAAAACAAGAAGCCACTTCCACTCCGACGGCCGAGAACAAACCCGCAGAATACTGGAACCCTGTCAAGGCCCCGCCAGCTACCGAGAACGAAAGCGATAAGCGCAAAAATGCTCGTGAAATGGTTGCCAATGACTTGGCAACCTGGCAGGATAAGTTTGCTGCTCAAGCAGAAGAGGGTGCTGGCGCCATGGAAGATCAAGTACATGATATTGCAAGAGCCATAATGGACGAGAACGCGAACATGAATGGAAAAGCGCTTCTCAAAGAACTCAATGACACCATCGCATCCGAGATGGCCAAATTGAAGGAGAGCATTCAATCCATCGTGAAAAATGCTGGATCCGAGGCACAACAGGAATGTGTTGACGCTATCCGAACTGCCGGGGTTGCAATTAAGAAGAAAGCTCAGGTGATTCGCGGTTGGCGAGAAGACTATGATTCCGAACTTCAAGACACCGTGCTTAATGCCGCCGACGTCTATTTCCAGATTCTCGACGAGACGCGCAACCTGGCCTTACAGAATATTGGCATGAAGTGGGCCTGGACAGACGGCGTTACCTACAAGGACTGGCAAAAGTACCACGAACTGAAAAAGACGCTGAGCAGCTGGACGGAGGAATTGAAGCAGCTGATTGTGACTCATCCCGCACTTCTTGAGGCCCAGGAGCTTTCCCACCAAATAGAAGAGAACGGAATGAGCTTGGCGTCCGCTGCAGCCAAGGAACTGGCCAGATTGAAGCAAGTTTCCAGCTGGAAGATTAAGGCCCACGATGCCACAGAAAATTTCGATTCCGACGCAATGCGATCGGCTGCTGATGCTGCTGAGAGGGTGAGAGCAGAGGCAATTCTAGCTGCCGAGGAGGAGAAGTTGAAAGACGCGGTTGCCGAAGGGGCTGAGCGAGATGCTAAACCGAACATTGAGCCAATCGTCGAGCCAGGGATTGGGGAAGAAATTGCCAGCGAGGCAGCGGCGGATGAAACAGCCATAGTCCTGGAGCCGTTGACGGTGAAGGATGATGTTCTCGACAACACTCCAATCATCATTGCCGAGCCCACTGTCCACAAAGCCGACGCTGAGCCTGAAGAAAGCCCCATCATTCTGGGCAATGCCCCTAGCGAACCGAGGGTCGCATCGCAACCGAAGCCGAACACGCCGGAAAACGAGGCTGCAGCAAGTGATTTTGAAGAATCGGGGGCCGGGGAAGCTCAAGAACAACTGAGATCCGTGACGCCAGCCATTTTTGGAGCGGCTGCTCAGTCAGTGGCGGATAGAAGCCCCATCCTAGACGACGATGGTGACTCTGACACCCTTGCGGACATGGCCAGGGCAGCCCAAGCAGCATACTCTGACGCTGTGGCCTTGGCTGCTGACCAGTATTCTAGCGCTCTCTCGGTCGTCTCGGCGCAGATTCAGGGCACCTCGAAACCAGTCCATGAACAGCTCTTTTCATCCGTTTCCGCTGCCTACGGCAGTGCCGTGTCTGCCGCGAGCCAGAAACTGAATGACGCCGTTGCTGGCGGCTCGACTCCCACTCCTTCGCCGACAAGACCCAGCAAGCTGCCTGACTGGCAACGCGTGGAGTCAATCGCGGCACAGCGGCTGAGAGAAGGTCGACTGTGGGCTGAGATCCAATATCAGAGTGTGCTGATTGCCCTCGGAGCTGCCACTGCGACTCCCACCTCGGCACCAGAAAAGTACTACGAGCAAGCCAAGTATCACTACTACGCTGGACTGGGCTTGGCACAAGACAGGTACTCGAGCTTCATGGCGGCAGCATCATCTGCATGGTCGTCAGCCACCGCCTCCCCGACACCCACCGATTTCGCAGGATCTGCGTCCTCGATGGCGTCAGTCGCTGGGAAATCGGCCGCGGCCGCGGTCAGCGCAGCCGACGAGGCTGTCAAGTCTGCCTATTCAGCGGCCACCGAAGGGGCCCTTTCGATGGCGCAAGATGCCCAAGACGCCATTGAGAAGGTAGCGGATGCGGCGGCTGAACAGATGGTCGGCATGGCCGGCTCACTCGTTGACACATGGGACGCCGTCGTTTCCCAGATCAGCGCTGATGTCTACGGCCAGCCCTCAGCGCTGGGGTGGTACGAGGGTGCCACGCAAACGGCAGGCTCCGTGGCCGCGGCTGTCACCGGAGCCGTGGCCGACTCTGCGTCTGCGGCATCAGACTCTGCAGCGAGGCAGTTTGACGCCGTCAACAGGATTATTTCAGAATTAATGGTCGGCAAAGAGCCGACTTTCAGCGAGAGCGTCATGTCGAGGCTCAGCGCTGCCTACGCCACCGCGACGTCCAACGTCGGAAGCGTGGCCAGCGAAGCCAGCGTCGCGGCGGCCTCGGCGCGGAACAAGCTGAGCAGCGTGGCCAGCCAGGCGACAGGGGCTGTCAAGGATTCGGCGCAAAAACTGCGGGATGAGCTGTAATGAGAATGACGGGAACCTGGGACGAAGCGGAAAACACGGCATTGACAAAGTTGAAACTGGGACTAGAGCCGGGGAGTGTTGGGTGGAATGGGAGGGAAAACCCCCCAAATACGTCGCACAACTAGTAAGCCGACAACAAATCATTTGCATCCGACGCCGGCATTGACCGAACAGGCGAGCAAGCTGCCTCGACGACCGAAGTGTGAATGACGGCGCGGGGCTGCGGCGGCGCGGGAGCAGACACGCGCAATTGATTGTATCTAGCGATCCGCTTTGAATGAGTAATGAAATGCTAAAGCAAATCTACTGCGAGATGCAAGAATTGGCGACGAGGGGAGAAATGCAACGAGTGGAAGAATACCTCCTACCTGCTGGTACTGCCCGGGCGCTTACAAGGCCTGGCAGCTCTACCAGACCTCTTTCAAAGGTCAGCTTGACGCCATCTAGCCAAAATGACTGCCGGTGCGTGGATCGACCTATCCTACGTACATGGCAGACACTGGGCACGACCTGTCGAGGTCATCTGCCCATCCCAGGCTGCGTACGCACACGTAAACATGAAGTCCCGGTTTTTTCGAATATAAAAGCCGCGGCTAGGCCCAAAGCAGATTAAGCACTTTCCCTATATTTTTCTATTAATAGCTACTTACTACATAGCCATCTCCCCTATCTGCTCTACGCACAACATTTCCCAGACGAGACAGGCTCGTCTCGGAAAGATGGCAGGGTTTGGCTGAACTAGGCAGGCTTCTCGACGTGCAATGTACTCCAGACTCTCTTTATCCACATGGCTTGCTTCCAAGCTGCGAGGGGAATCGCGCGCCGCTGCAGCATTGCAGAAGCAAGGGCCAGCCCGTGCCCGCAAGGTACCGCGCCGACTGGGATAGGCACCCCTGCGGCGCCGTCCCAGCTTCCGTGGGGAGTCGGACCACGCGCATTTATTGCCGCAGATGCTTGCTCTGTCGGACGCCCGGATGCGATGGAGCAGCAGCCCCACCGTGTGAAAAACCTTGGATGGTGGGATCAAAGCCCATGGGGGGTTGCCCGAAAAGGTTGGATCCGGATGAGACCGCAGGGCCGGATGAAATCCTTTCGGCAGCGCAGGATCTTGGGAGGCAGCAACTTGGGGGGGGATTTCCAATAACGCTGAGCTTCTCTGAGCTTTTGCCAACGTACGTGGGCGAATTAGGAGACTTTGGGCCCTCACAGAGTATCGCCCCAGTAGGGGGGTAATAAATGACGGGGGATCGTAAATCGAATAGGTACCTACATGCAAGTTATTTTAACGGTACACAGCCTAATGCAGAGTATTTGCCTTACCTACTAATTAGGGTTTTCTACGCAATATCGGCCGCTTTGGAGCTTTAATGGCCTACAGAGGCCCTTCGATGGGGCATCGCACCTTGTTGTTTTCGTGGGGCCGTAGCTAGGTGGGGCCGTAGCTAGGTGGGTCGTGACTTCCTTTATCGGCATCGCCTAAACTTTCATGTTGGCCCCTAAACCATCATCACAAGGTCAAGGACTCAAGGACATCTACTGGGTTGTGAATTCTTTCCACTGGCATGGAGCCAAAATGTATTGTGTAGGAGGTTTAATTGTTCTTGAGCTAATCTAGTCTGAAACCCCACTATTTAATCCCTTTATAGGATCCCCCCTTTCTTCTATAGTGTTGCCCATAACACTAAAAAAAGCAAAAGATACTTCTCTATAGTATTGATCGCAACAATAAAAAAAGAAAGAGAAGCATTCTCTAGAGCCTAGCAAAAAAAAATAATACTTCTTCCAGCGAACATAAGTAAAAAATAAAAAAATAAAAAAAACCATTTTTATTAGCAAATTCATTCTTTTAATACATTAGCAATCTTCTCAAGTCCCATTCTTATTGCTTCTGCAATAATATTAGCTGCTCTAATTATATTATCTTCCTTATTATTCGTATGTCTTATTCTTTTTATAGTATTTATGCCTTCTTCTATTACTTTATTCGTTTTTCTTTTCTTTGGCTATACTATTATAGCCTCTTTTGGCTCCTATGGCAAATCAAATAAGTTTACTCTATAATAGTAGATCTTTTCTAGCACTTTTGCATAATATTCGATCGCATTCGATTTATCCTATTTATTATATTAAATAAGGATATCTTCCTTCTATAGAATCTTTATAATAGCAGACTAAATTATTATATCTAGGTTATATATCCTATTTGGCGATTTTATCCCTATAATTAATTTATTCTTTATAGGGATTTTTAAGAATAGAGCGAATAATATTATATTAAATATTTACTGTACTTCAATCATTCTTAATAGTATAGGGAGGTGCTTAAGTTATTCTCGGAAATAATACGCGAATTCTATATATAGCCTTCTAGGGAAATGATTCTTTACTTCCTCTATATTTTCCTATATACCTTTCTCGGTGGCATTATTAGGCATAGTAATATCATTAGTTATAGCTTTTTCTTTTATTTATTTGATATAGTCTTTATTCGAAGAAGGAACCCTTTTAGTATATATATTCTTTTTAGTGAATATAGTATTGCCCTCGAATATTTCTAGATTTATCTTTAAGGTAAAAAAATGCCGTACTATTATTGCAAGAAGTAAAAGTATATTGTGCTGCTATTGTAAGGTCTGAATTTTGCAGTAAAGAAATATAAAAGGAAGAACTACTACTGCTAAAAAAAGAAAATAAAAAAAGGAAACTACTACTACTAGAGAAAGAAAAAAAATAAAAAGAAACTACTATTACTAAGACTAAAAGTCATATTAAGGAAATATAAAAGGGAGAAAAGAAAAAAAAAGAAGAAAGGGCAGATATATAATATATAAGTGTTATCCGCCCTACCCTATAAAAATAAAGATAAAGTAAGAGAAGTTATTATAGCTATCCCTAACTGCAACTTTTTAATTTTCTATATTATTCTTCTAGATTTTTAGCCTCTTTTTTATCTAACTATTCTACTAGATCCTATATATTTAGTCGTAGAGGTTATAAATATTTTAGCCGGTCGATAATACCTTTCAAATTGTCTATATATATCTTTTTTTTTATTCCTCCCTGAATCGGCTCTATTATATAAGTAACTAATAATAGAACTTTAATAACTCTTAATAGGTTTCCCTAAGTTTTATAAAATTTTTCTTTCTACTTACTTTCTTTATTTATTTTCTCCTAAACTCTATCGCTAACTTTAAAGTTATATAAAACTTTATTAACTTTATTCGATAAAAGGGATACTTTTTAGATTTATACTTTTTCCTATTTCTCCTTTCTTTAGTCGATTATTAATAAATTTATATCTCGAATGAATTTATTATCGGTTATCTCTAGCTTATTAGCCTTATCCTAATCCCACTTAGTTATGCTATTATACTAGGAAAATAGTTCGAGACCGAATATCAATATAGCTAGAGATATTCTAATTATAATTATATATCGATTATTTAGTACTACTATAATAGAAGGGATAGTTTGGTTTTATAATTCTAATGATATTCTATTCCTTTCTATAGCCTATTTTATTAATTAGTTCTTTATAAGTCTTATATTTCTTTCGGCTAGTCTTATAGAAGCTAGGTATAAGACTGGTCCGAAAGTTACCTATATTCTATATTTTTCTCCTATAGCTTAAAAAAGTTGATTTTTAAAATAGGATCTATTATCGCAATACATCCTTTTTGGCTATCCGAATATTAATCCTTAGTATTTTCCCTAAGCTTCTATTACTGTAATTCCTATTGCCTTAATATAAGTCTGCATTAAAAGAAATCTAGTAGTATAGTTTATGGCTATTAGAATATATATTTCTCCCTCTCTCGTTTTTAGTATAATAGGGCCTAGATAGTCTATTGCGACCATCTCCTATAGTTCTAAAACTATAATAGATTTCGGATTAGCTCTTACGATTTTAGGTCTTATTTGTTAATATACTAAGTATAACTAATAATATATTTTAATATCTCTAGTTCTTAAAGGCTAATAGAATTTCCCTCAAATGGCCTATAATATAATTGCTAGACCGAAGTATCCTTTTGCATTATAGAAGGCTTATAGTTTAGTCGATACCCTACCTTCTAAAATACATTTAGCTAAGGATTTATCTATTTTTAGCTAATATAACCTTCAATCGATAAGTCGATACTTTAGTAAATATCTTTATATAAATCTTCTTTAGTCTAGAGTAATAGTATTATAACTGTATATTATTACTATAAGTATCTCTCTATACTAAGCTAAACTAAACTATAGGTGAAGTTTAATAGACAATTTTTCGATAGTATTTCGATCTAATATTCCTTTTTCTGGCAGTACTAATTTAGAATCTATTACGATATTTAGTACTAATTTTGTTAATCCTAATTTAATTTCTATTTTTATTCTCTATTTTAATTCTATAGGTTCTAATCTTAATACATCTAGTAGTCTAGATATTCTATCTGCAATTTTTATAATTTTCGTCGTATTTAGCTAATGAATATATTCGATATTGGATTCTTATAATAAGTCAATCTATCTTATAACTTTCCTATAAGTTTCTCCTAAATTTGCTATAAAATCTATAATCCCCTTATAGTCTATATAGACCTTGATTAGGTATAAGAATCCTTCTATTAGCTATTTGACTTCTTTTAATCCTACTATAATAGCTAATATCTCTTTTTTTAGCATAATATAATATTTCTCAGCGTTTCCCAATTTGTATAATAGCTATATAATAATAATGATCTTTATCTAATTCGAATTATCTATTAGTATTCTAGTTTTAGTATCTTCTAACTGAAATAGAATACCCCTTATGCTAGTATTTGAGGCATCTATTATAAGGTGGAATTAGGTTCTTAGCCGGGCACTAAAAATAGTATTTACCTAAATACTACGATAGATAGCTAAGAGTGCTAAACTTGCTTTAGTTATTTAGACTAGTTGATCTCGAAGTATTTCTTTTTCCTATATAGATTATCTACTTATTTTCGTTATCTTATAATTAGTATAAAAGAATGCTAATTTAACTATTTAAACTAGATCGGACCTTCCTAGAATAAATTTGCATAAGAATAGAGTTAAATATATAAGGGTTAGAACCTTATCTTAGGTCTTTAGCGGATTTTTATTAAAGTATTCTGCTATTTAAATGAATCTCTCCTTATATTTCTTTGCTAGTTAGATCCTACTATTTTTAATAGAAAACCTAATATAGTCTACCTCTAACGTAAAGAAAGTAATTTTTTTCCTGCTTAAGCCGATTGGTGCCTATATAACCCTTAGAAAATATCTCTTCTATAAGAAATTAAAGTAGTTTTCCTAAGTCTCTAATGCTATATAGTGGTTATCTATATAGATAGAGAATGATATCTCGATATCCTTTATATAGCCTAAAATTAATTCCGATTCTATTTTATCCTAAAAGAAAAGGTATCTAAATACCGTATCCCTAAATCGGGCATATATCGTAAGTAACCCTATTAAACCCTATGGCGTATTATTATAAATATATATACTATTAGGGCAGGAAAATGCTATTTTATGTTTATCTGGTAGATATACTTTTATAGCCTAGAACCTATTTAAAGCGTCTACTTATGATGTTAAAATCTTATAGTAGCCTACTAGGCTGCTGGCCTAATGCCCTACTGGTCTACTAACCTTCTGACCCTTATACCGTCTCTTAGACTTACGGTGGTCTTACCAACCCAGGTCCTTGCCTTTTACCTTAAGGATTTTCAGTGGATTATTTACTGTATATCAAGTAAGGTAGGCCTTGTTAAAAAGGTGTGGCATTGCTAAATTAGCGTGGTGGGCCTACTAGTGTGGTGGCGGCCTACTAGTGTGGTGGCTAGTCTACTAGTGTGGTGGGTAGTCACTAGCGTGGTGGCTAATTACTAGTGCGGTGGTTAGGGTGGTTAAAAAGGCCCGATATAGTGGGGCTGCTGACGTATTGTATACGTGGCAAGTGAGCATTACGGGGAGCCTTCTTACTGGCTACCCTAAATGCCTGGGCCCATCCCTCCTTCGTGTATATATAGGATAGCTTTCCCCCTTCTTTCTAGATAGTAAAAGGGCAGCACAATCGAGTCTGTTAATGCACTATATGCCTCTTAACTTCTTACCTTCCCTGCGTTTTCTGGTTATCTTATATTTGCCTTGCCTTTACACTTGCCCTGCTTTATAGCACTTGTATAGTCTTAGGACTTAGTGAAAAATCTAGTATTATACTAAGATTAGTTCACAGGTCGCAGACAGTCTTGTGCCATCTAGCTAGCTAGTAAGGCTCTGCTTTTATAGTGACCTTAAGAATTGCAATAATATTTCTAGTTTATCCTCTAGGTTTAAAAGTTCTTTAATATGATATTAGTTAATACTATTAAAATTTATTGCCGCTTTTAGTATATTCTTATATATTACTTTATTTAGGCCCCTTATTATTACCGGGTGATTTTCCTTTCCTCTTAATACTACTATACTTTTCTTATTACTTTTATTATTAATCTTAATATAATATAGAGAACGATATAGAATAGTTCCGATAGTATATACTATAGGAGTTAGATGTCTTTCGAAGCCTATTAGCAAAATATCTATAGTATCTCTAACTATTTATACTAAATTAGTAACTAAAGGGATCTATTAGGTCTTTACTAAATCTAATTCCTTTCGTCTATTATATCTTATTTATTTACTAGTATCTATCTACTATTATCGATATTTATTATATTTAGTTAGATTAATATAATTCTTTAAGGAATATTAATAGCCTATATAGCCCTATTCTCTATAGTTAAAACATTAATAATAATCTATATTTAGTCGAAATTTGGTATTCTTAGTATAGGCACCTATACTAAGTCCTAAACTTAATTTACTAATCGATAGTATATTATCAAATTTAGATTTTCTATATTAACTATATAGTTTTATACCTTCAGCTAGTCGCATTATATTAAAGGCCTTTAGTTATTAAATAAAGTTAAATATTTATTCTTCTATTTTTATATTCTATTCTATTTAATATATAATTTTCTTATCTCTTTTTGCCTATTAGTCTAGTATTATTTAAAAGGGGTTTAAGCTTAAGGCTAATTTATCGTTATCTTCTAAAAAAAGTAATTTTTTACTAAATAATATTTAGTATCTATAAATAATACTTTTTAAGTCTAATATTATTAAATCAATTATAGCTATAGTGCCTTTCTAAAATCCTCTACTATAAAGGCAATTAGCAACTCTTTTATATAAGTATTAGTCAACCTCTCTATTAGGTATACTAAAAACTATATTAGTAAATAGTAGTTATTTATTATTAAATTTAACCTTTATAGAGAGCTTATCTATATAAGTTATATACGCTTTTAATATTTTACCTTTCTTTTGATAGAAATTAAAAACTTCCTTTTAAATTATTACTTTAATATAAAGGTTTAGATTTTTAAACTTCTTAATAAAATTTAATACTAAATTAGACTATTTTTGTTTATTATAATCTAAGTTTTTATATTAAGTAAAGGCCTTTCCTCTTAGGCTAGCAATAAAAATATTCTTTATAATAATATTATAGTAAGCGGTCATATAGCTGCCTATTATAGTAGATATTACTAAATAATTATCGATATAATTCTATAGTAGTTTATCCTTAAGATATTTAGTAAATAAAATTATATTTATTCTTATAGCTATAGGGAAAAAGAAAGGTATTATATTTTATATAATTGCCGGTTATTTTATTAATTTAGATTCTTTTATTAAATTAGATTTTTTTATTAATTTAGCTTTTATTAATTTAGATTCCTTTATTAATTCTCTATTAAGTTCTATTTTTAAAAGAACTAAATAAAGATATTAATAAGTAGGAGAAGATAAACTAAAAGAAAATAGATCTAATAGTAAATAAATTTAATATTTCTAATTATCTTTTAATTTAATAAATAATAATCTTAAGAACTATAAGAGAAGGGTTAAAATAATACTTTAATCTATATCTTAATTATAGGATATAGATATTTAGATAATAAAAGGAAGAATAAAATAAAAATCTAAATAAAAATCTAGATAATCGATTATTAATTAATAAAAATTTAGTGTAAAGGACTGGCCCTAGGGCGACTGCAAATAGGCGTCAATAATATGTATTAAATAGACTAAAGAGGAAAGAAAAGGATCTAAGTAGGAACCTTCTATCTAGTCTATTTATATCCCGATCATAATACGTATCGGAGTCCTAGTATAGTCCCGTGACTCCGTCCGTTGCCCTTCTTAGGCTAGACGCGGGCGCAGCCCGAGTCCTAGCCATATTGTGGCGCGGGCGTAGCCCGAGCCCGTAATATACCCCCCTCCTCCTCCTTAGAGTCGGAAGAATAAACCATCCGAAATCATCCCCTTTATATATCGCCCCCTAATTAAGACCTCTTATAGCCCTCGAAAATAACCTCAATCAGATATATAGGATAACAATCGGGCGCATAGATATACCAATATATAACCGATGTGAATATAGCGTGGACCAGAGTCGGTATGCTTTAGGCAGACGTAATAGAATCTTATTGAAGCCGGTCGTAGTGCCATCAGCTGGAAGGAACTGTATTGCAGCTGTCGTAAAGCAGAAAAATTTTATCGATAGCCGTCGGTTAGGAATCTATTTATACTAAGGCTTCTTCCCTTATCTATTTCTCTTTTATACTTCTTCCTCTCTCTTTCTATCCCTATGCCTACTATCATCAAGGCTATTATTCCTAGTAGTAAGTTTATAGCATTACTACTATTGTGAGAATTGTTTCTGCTAACGGAATTACGCTATCGAAAGTTCCTAGATCGTTCGTATTAGGTCTATATAGTAAATCGTCTGGTACTAATAGGTATTCAGGTCCCCCTCCCTGTTTGCTATTATATTGGATTCGTTGCTATATCGTCCGGAGGACTAGTAGATAGGAATACACCTATCGCCTAGGGCCCTCCTATGACCCTATTAGGTCTATCCCTAGTATCTGCCGGAGACCTCAGAAGTGCCAGACGCGGAGGAGGTTCCTAGCCAGAAATGCCGTTATAGCCGCTATAGTCTATACCCTCCTCGGGACGGTCGTATGTTTCCCCCCCTAGCTCTAAGCTTATTATTATTTCTGATAATAATGAGAGTTCGGCAGAGCCCTTATCGCCTGGTGTGGGGGCCCTGTTGTCCCCCTTGCGTTCTCCCGCCCCTTTTTATATAGGAGTCCTATCGTCAATAGGGGTAATGCTAATTGTTGCAAAATGGTGATTCAGAACACTGTTGGAAATGTACTGGATACCGACAGTGGCGTACAAGGCGTTGCAGAATAAAACAAGGAGCTGGTTAAAGATTTAAAGCGCACAAGAGGTTGACCAGAGCAAAGATGTCAGGGAATTCTGATTCTGATTGTTGGTGACTATTCTAGCTAGAAAGAGGGAATTTTGGGCATATTTCTACCATCTTGAAGAAGTGGTTGAAAATAATGAAAAACCGCAAAAATAGCGAAAAAACCGACGAAAAGTCGGTCTGCCCAACCGTGCCCAGTCTGTGCCCAATATCCTACCCAATGCCTACCCAACCAAGCCCAGTGGCTTGTAGCGGTGTGCCGGATGCCCTATAACAGCCTGCCGTACGGGCCGGAAGCCCTATATCGGTGTGCCGTACGGGCCGGAAGCCCTATACCGGTGTGCCGTAAAGGCGCGGTGTAGCGGGTGACTGTATGTAGAAGGCCGAAAGTGCTGATTATTAGCAAGGTTTGCCCATTTGGTAATCCCGTAGAAATGCGCCGCCTGTTGTGGGCCCTGTGGCCTGCTGTGACCGGCCGCTGTGGCCGGCTGTGGGGCGCTGTGCCGGTGCCGTGACCGGCGCTGTGGCCCACTGTAATCGGCGTTGTGGGGCGCTGTGCCCCACTATAGCGCCTGGTATAGCCACCGCGATATCTCAACGTAGAGACATCGTACGGTAGCGAGACTAGTACTAAAATACAGCTAAAAAGGCGCTGATTTCAACAGAATAATTATAGCAGGGAGTGAATTCCTCGAGCTTGTAATAGAGGGGGCATTCTGGTTCATTTATATCTCCCGTTCGGTATAAGCAGTAGGGACTGATTATTCCCTATCTGGATTTAACCGGGATATGAAGGTTTTGTATGCAAATTAGAGATCTATTTCCTCTTAAGGCTACTTAGGCATATGCTCTTATTAGAGATAGTAGGTAAAGGTCTTGACTGCTAACGATCCTATGCTTCCAATGTATACCCTACGTTCCCGTAGGGTTGTTCGGAATTCCCGTAGAAGCTATTTGTTGATACGGTTGAATAGCTCTTCGGTCTATTCCTCACAATTATTACGGAATTATTCCTATAGATCATTATCTATCTTATCGCCTATTATATAGTTATTAATGAGGTAGGCGATACGATTGTGTAACTGTTTATCCGTGGCATTAGTAGGGTCAATCTGCCCTTTTGAATTGGCCTAGTCCTCTATGATAGTATCGGCGTGAGGCCTAAGCTTTTCGGGTAGTAATCTTTCCATCGTAATATTGATAGGGGTAAGCGTGTGTATTAGAAAGAAGTAATTAATAAAAGAAAGAAGGAAGTAAGGAAGAAGGTTAGGAAGGAAATAAAGAAGGAAGTAATAATCGGGCAGGATGTTATAGGCGTTCCGGTTGCTTATTTAACTGTTGAATATAACGGTAAATAGGTTCTTTACCGTTGTGAGGCTCTGAGTCGCTTGCGTAAGAACCTGCGTTTATATGCCTGCTAATGGTATTCACTAGCTGTTACACTATCAGTGTGATATTTAGCGAGGCCAGTACCAAAATACAGCTAAAAAGGCGCTGATTTCAACACTAATAAAAACTTCTTCTTCGATGGCTATTACGCCTAAGACCCTATCTAGAGCACTATTAGCTCCCTCCTTGTCTATACTTACGCTTTAGACACCTTCGCGCGCAAAGAAAACGCCGCCCTTACCTACTATTAGATCGTTATATCGGCGGTTATAAAAGAAGCGCGCTATAGGAGAGTTCTTCGTTTAGGGGGATTCTAAGGGATTAAGTGCCGATAATATCGAAGAGGTAGAGTATGCCTATATCGCCTACACGCAGTATACTATAGATACTAGAGAATATATTGTCTGTATGTGGTCCAGTCGCTCCTAGGCTTATATTCGATGCCGTTAGAAATATAAGATGTATATCTAATGCGAGCGTATAATATCGATAAACCCCTAATTATAGCGGGTGATAAAGCGTATCGTCTGTATAGCATAAAAGAAATAAAGCATTAAAAAGGCCGCCTATCTAAAGGTAGGAGATATCCTGGGCCGAAAGGCCCGTCTTTGCCCTGAGTTTAATACGCTATATCGTCAATAGGATAAACTATAGGCTGCAGCGTAAGAGCATATTATAATGGCCTTTTCTGCGTACGCCCCGGCTACTAATATCGGCGGGTCGACTCCTGCTGCGCTTATAACGACTATTATTCCCTCTGCTTTGTCTACTAGGTCCTAATAGGCTGGCGGCAACTCTATAGCTCCTATTATATAATTACTCGCGGAGTAACGATAAGATACGCGGATTATAGCGGAGGCGATAATTAGTTTCGTACGTTAGGTCACCCCCGCTATATCTGCGCCCTATGCTCCGCTTGCTTCCCTTTAGTTAGCGTCCTCCCCGTATGCCGGTATAGCCTCGCCTTAGGCCCCTATACCGATAACCGCGCCGTAAGCCGAGGCCGGTTCTATTACTACCGGCCCGGTATTATAAGTATATCTCCCCGGACCTGTCACGCCCTATTATAGGTACCCGAGCCATACTATGCCTAGTTGGTATCCGCTAATTATACTGCCGATACCGCCGCTACCTTTCCTGCCCTATTATCCTATAGTCCCTCCCCTTCCCCTATATACCCCCCTACCGAATCCTATAGGGAGGCAGGAGAATGCCAATAAGGGTAAGGATAGTAGGGGCAGTAGGAATTAAGAAATATAAGAGCAGGGCCAAAGTTGCTAAAAAATAAAAGATAAATACTGAAACTTGCTAGATTGCTTTACTAAAAACGAAAAGGATTAGTTTTTTTTTTTTTTTTTTTTTTTTATATTATTAGACGATATTAAAGTTATAGGTCTAAAATCTGATCTTAAGGCCGTATAGGTCTATTATGCATCCGAATATCCCTCTATTTAGCCTTAAATGCCTTTTATACTACTATCTCTAAGAAGTTCTATAGGGGTTCCTATATAGGTAAATTATATCTTTTCTATTTAATAAGTATATTACGGTTCTGCCCCCGACCTTAGGTATTCCTTATAGCGAAAATCTTTTCTACTTTATATTCCTTATATAGCTAATTAGAGTCCTAGGGTAATACGAGTAGGGGATTAGGTTATATATCGGTTACTTTCTAATTTAATAGTAGGTTAGAAGCCGCTCGTTTGACTAAATTAATATAGAAAATTAGGTGAATACCCTATAGGATATCGAGTCGAATATTAAGCAGAGATGGTATAGCTATAACTATATACTTTGCCGAGATTTAGTCGAGCTTCTTATAAGGCCGGTTTGTCTTAATATTACGTAAGGTAAGCTATACCTGATCCCCGATTTAAAAATATTCTATTAGATAGCGCGAACGGTTAATTGCGTCCTACTGCCGCTATTATGTAAAGGCGATAGCGGCTTAGGCTACTTTTTATCCCTTATGGAGGGTGGCTAAAAATAAGGCGGCCCGCCCTTTTGGGGTTATTAAACTTAGTATTATATCTAGAGGTGATATAACTATTAGAATATTAAATCTATTAAGGAGCCGATTAAGACTAAAACCGGTTACTAATAATGTCTGGTTATTTAATGCTAGTTGGCATATCGTAAGGTATTTTGGCTAGTTATATTGGTTAAAGGAGACTATAATATATAAGATAGCCTAGACCTTTTAGTTTATCCGTTCTATACTGCTATCAGTCTAGGGGTGATATATAGTCGAGAGGAGTTATTTAATCCCGATTGAATTATAAAATATAGTCTAAAATTATCCTACCTAGTTAGATCTTTGGTTACTAATAATTTCTTTAGGGAACCTATAGAAACGCTACTAATACTATTAGAACCGTTCTGTATAGTCTTCCGCTTTTATAGAGTATATTGCCTTAAGCTGGATATACTTTAATAGACGATTAGTAATAACTATAAGGAATCGTGGGTCGGATGTATTATATGTGGGAAGATCTATTATAAAGTCGATAGAAATCTGCGACTAAAATCGGTCTAGGATAGGTAATAGCTATAGTAGGCCCTAGCGCAATTGTCGGCTCTTATATGCCCCGCGGTATTAGCAATTCCGGATATATCTTGCTATCGCTAAAGATATATTATCAAAGTGGTAGTCTCGATATAATAATTAGAATATAGTATTCTTCCCTGGATGGCCCGCAGTAGGTGATTTATAATATCGCTATATAACTATAGTAGTTAGGGGTTTAAAAGAAGGGAGCTATATCTGCCCTTGGTAGAGAAGCGTGCTGTAGGCATTTAGGGTATAATCTGTAATTTATTCCCTTATTGAAGCCTCGGTTGGAAAGTATCTCTCGCCTTTCGCTACTACTACCTAGTATACCCTATACGTTTTATCCTCGGCTATAGTATAATCCTAGAGTGCCTAGAGGTAGGAATCGGCGAAAATGCACGAGCTATTAGGTAAGCTAAATCCTAAAGGTATAGTTATAGGAACTGGTTCGGTAGTCGAGTCTAGGTAGAGTATTAAGATCGATAGTAATTTTAAGATTTAGCTAATCTTTAGTATTATACTACTGGCTTCCTATTCCTATCGAGATAGCGTATTAAGGCATTAAGCCTGCGACCCTAGCCTATACCGGAGATAGAAATTAAAGAGCGCTAATATTTTAGCCTATTTGGCCTACTATTCTGATATCTTATGGGGTTAAGCAAAATACTCTAGATTTTTATAGTCTATAAGAATAATAAATAGGGAGGCTACTAATTAGAGTTTAGCTGACTATACCTTAAGATAAGAGATAATAGTAAGAAGCTCCTTATCGTAAATTATATAGTTCTATTTGGCATCCGTTAGGTATACGGAATAGTATATAATAGGATAAAGGACTTTATCCTCCTTAATTTGAGAAAGGTAGCTATTAAGAGCGGTATTAGAGCTATCTACTTCGAGAATCGTCTTTTTATTGGGGTCCTATTAAGCAAGAACTAGGTATAAAATAAAGTAATACTTAAGCGCTTAGAATACCTCCTCTTCCTTATTTAATTATTAAAAGGGAACCCCCTTTTTTATTAACTTAACTAGGGGTTTAGTAAATCGGGAGAAATTAGGGATAAAATCGCGGTAAAAATTTGTGAAGCTAAAGAAGCTCTAGACCCCCTTTAGTTTCGTAAGGGCTTCCTAGTTCTAGATAGCTTTAATCTTTTTAGGGTTTAGGCGGATCTCTTTTCCTGCCGTTATAATATAACCTAAATACCGGACCTTTATTATAGCAAAATTATACTTCTCTAAGTCTAGGTTAAGACCGGCATCTTAAAGTCATTAGAGTATATCCTTAATGCGTCCTATATAGTCCTCCTTTAATCCTAAGGTATAAATAAGGACGTTATTAAGGTATATAGTCGCAAAATCCCTAAGTATATTTCCTAAGGCCCTATTAATATATCGTTAGAACGTTATAGGGGCTTTAATAAGGCTAAAAGGTATAATAAGCTACTTAAAGAGGCCGAATCGCGTGCGGAATATAGTAAGGTATTTATCGCCTTCTGCGATATAGATTTTATAGAATACCGCGCGTATATCGACTTTAGTAAACCACTTTGCTTAGGATAAAGATCATAAGGTCTCTTTAATAAGCGGGAGGGGGTATTAGTCTTAGGCTGTGACCTTATTTAGGGCTTGGTAATTTATGTAAAAATGCTACTTTTTATTCCCCTTCCTCGCTAGGAGGATTAAAGCTACTACCGATAAGGAACTTGCCTAAATCTATCCCTTATCTATAAGGTTGGTTACCTATCTCCGAACCTTAAGAAGCTGGTCCTATAGTATATTATATAATGGGCCCTAAGGTAGGTCTGGTATGTCAAACAAAAAACGGTGGTTTTTGCGCCTGCTTAGATAATGCAGTATGCGAAGGATAAAGGCAGTGGAATGGTAAAATCGCAGTAAGGTAAAAGTAACGGCACAGATAAGATACGAGACTAAGGCGTAGGGACAATCTGATGTGCATTAATTCTGCATACTTGCTTGCGTGCATCCATCCATACTTCCTTCCCACTATTTGGGTAGGAATATCTAGGGATTTAAATACATAATATTCCAACATAGAACATCCCTAGTGAAATCAATCTGACGTAAATATCGTAACCATACTGTGATATCATAGATATGTGGCGAAATGTGCATTTATAATGCATCGAGATTTGCGACGATAAAGTGGTGTGATCAATTTGTGATGCATCATACATTTGCGCGTAAGGGAATATGTGTAAGTACTGGGTACTCAACTTTACTAGCAGCCGTCATATAAATATAAGTACTGAATACTTAATACCTTTTTCAATCTGATGATGCGGCGATGCGTAGGAATTATCGGCGATAGATATCCAAAAATAATAAAATAAAATAACAATAAATAATTTCATTCTGACATGGTATACTTTTATCTAGGGCCTTTTTAAGCTGAATATAATAGTCTAATATATCCCGGTATAGAGGAAGGCCAAAGGCCTTTTCCTTATTAAATAGGTCGCTAAATTCTTATAACTCTGGGGGTAGTCCTTATGGCTTCTGTAGAGATGGTGTAGAGTCCTGATATAGTAGAAGTGTAATATGGAGAATATATATTATCTCTTATAGGCTTGTAGTAATAAAAGAGGTCGATTGGTCTTTAGAATGCTTCGCCTGCTAGAGTATACTATAGAAGACTGAACTAAGAATATTAACTATAGTAGGGCTAGATTATTGTACTGCTAATTCCTAGATAATAAGATTGCCCGCCGCTCCGATCTATATCTAGCATTATTTCGCTTGCAATATAATATTATAGTGTTTTATCTAAGGGAGACCTAAGATAATATTATAGGTAAGGCCTAGGATTATATAAAGTATAACCGTAGAAGGCTAGCTATTAATATTAATATCTATGCGAACGATATGCATAATAGAGGAAGTCGCTTCCTTATATTCCCCTAAATGGCTCTGAATCTCTATTGCCGTTCTGATTTTCCTGCATTATAGCAGGCGGATAGGTTAGAGACCTAACCGTTATATTATTTTTTCGCTTATAGCGCTATAGTAATTATAACCCGAGTCAATTAAGGTATTAATAAAAGTATAAGATTTATATAATATTGGTACTAAAAAGGGATGCCTATTTATTTGTTTTATAATCTCTTTTATCTCTTTTATATAGGGTCCTTTTTGTAATTAATTGGGGGTTTAGGCGTATATTTTAAGCCCTCTCGCGAGATTAGGCTTAAAGGCTAGTCTTTTCCCTAAGAGTTATTGCTACTATTATCTTTAGCGGCCTAGGAGTCTACTATAGCCACTTTAACTATTCCCAGTCTGTGGGCCTTTTGTAAACGGCATTTCTATATATAGTAGGTAGAAGCACTATAATAAAGATAAAGGTCCTTCTCCTATCGCTCGTTAAGGACCTCCTATAAGACCTATTTAGCTATATATTACTTACTCTTTAAAGTAAGCTGGTTAATACCTATTATCTGCGTATTACCTTCTGCATTTTAGTTATTATTTTATCGATCGCGAGGAGGATTAGGGTGGCGCCTAATAGTTAGGCTAGTCTTAAGGTCAATAGCAATTTGACGATAGCGGTCGACTGCTATATAGTAGTTATTATAGGAGACCCCGAGTCTAATAATCTTATCGGCTATTTTAGTATTTAATATAGAATAGAGGTATTCGAGTTTTACTTCCTTAAGCCAGCTAATTCCTTCTATAAGTGCTAGTTTTTCCTTAAATCGGACGAAGAAAGTAGCAAAAGGTTCTTTAGGGCTTTAGTATAAAGAGTACTTAAGTTTAGTAATTGTATGGTCCTATTAATATGGGTCCTTAAAGAGATATTAGAGGTATTTAAAGAATTTCGCTATATTATAATTGCAGGCCTTACTATTCTTAAAAAAGGCTGTAACTTATAATTAGACCGTAAAAGATAGGTTTTAAAAGATAAATATCTATTATATCTTTTCGTCCCTAATAAAATCCTTATCGACCTCGAGCTTATATTGCATAAAGGTTCGCTAGGCGGTAAATATTATCTTTTTACTATTAAAGGGGTCCCCTATCGGGATCGGCTTATGCTTAGGTTGGGTATAAGCCGTATCGAGAGTAGTAGGGGGGATAAGTCCGCCCTATTGTGTTACCAGGACCGGTTAGTATTCTGGTTAGGGTTTACTCGCCTACTTTGCGAGATAAGCCTATAAAGAGTTTATCTGCGATTGAATCTATTATATGCCCTCGGAAAGTTGCTGCATTTAGGTGTGTATATTACGTCGGGGGCGCTACTGCCCTATGCCGTCTGCCCCTGTCTCATTAGGCGCGCTCATTTCGATGTCGTATAACGCTTACATCATTGGTTCTATAATACGGAGTTATAACAGCAAGGCTGAGAGAGTCTATTTAAATATAAAGGACTGGCCCTAGGGCGACTGCAAATAGGCGTCAATAATATATATTAAATAGACTAAAGAGGAAAGAAAAGGATCCAAATAGGAACCTTCTATCTAGTCTATTTATATCCCGATCATAACACGTATCGGAGTCCTAGTATAGTCCTGTGACTCCGTCCGTTGCCCTTCTTAGGCTAGACGCGGGCGCAGCCCGAGTCCTAGCCACATTGTGGCGCGGGCGTAGCCCGAGCCCGTGACATTTAGTATTATTATATTTAAAAATTTCTATTATTAAAAGCGGTTTTATAGGTTTCGAATTTTATAAGTAAAAGAAAAAAAAAGAAAAAAAAAAGAGAGAAAAAAAATTAGACTTTAAAGGGTTTAAATTATAAGTTAATTTCTTTAAAGACTAATAATTCTTCGATTATTCTACTAATTAATTATAAAAATTATTAATAAGTTCTACTAACTATTCTATTAAATTAAATTAGATTAATTAAATTTTAGAAGAAAAGAGAAAAAAAAAATCTCCTTTTTAAAAAAAAAGAATTCCCTTTTGCCTCCTATTTAGGCTTATATCTTATTTAGATTATAAATCTAAACTTCTTCCTTTCTTTTTACTTCTAAACAATATAGCTTTATATTATTATACTAGGGCAAATAGTATATCTTTATCTATAATTTCGCTACTTACCCTAGTAAAATTACCTTAAAGTTTTAATGCCCTATAAATACACTTTAGTTTACCACTTAAACTATAGGTTTCTATTGTAATTAGTAATTCTAGTAGCTTATAATTTTAAGTCAATCTAGCTTTATATCTATCTTTATCGCTAGAAGTTCTATTATTTATCTTAAATTATAGTCTTATAAGGATAAAGTTATATTAAATTTATTACAATTCTTAAGGTTATTATAAAAGTAGAGCCTTATTAGCTAGCTAAATAGCATAAGACTATCTGCGACCTATAAACTAATCTTTATATAATATTAGATTTTTTACTAAATCCTAAGACTATATAAATACTATAAAGTAGGGTAAGTATAAAGGCAAGGTAAATATAAGATAACTAGAAAACGTAAGGAAGGTAAGAAATTAAGAGGCATATAGTATATTAATAGACTCAATTATGCTACCCTTCTGCTATTTAAAAAGAAGGGGAAAAGCTATTCTATATATATATAAAAGAGGGGTAGGCTTAGGCATCTAAGGTAGCTAATAAAAAAGCTTCCTATAATACTCGCTTTACTATATATATAATATATCAGCAGCCCTATTATATCGGGCCTTTTTAACCACCCTAACTACTATACTAGTAATTAATCACTATATTAGTAACTAGCCATTATGCTAGTAACTACCTACTATACTAGTAGACTACCTATTATACTAGTAGATTAGCTACTACACTAATAGACCTACTATACTAATTTAGTAATACCATACCTTTTTAATAAAGCCTACCTTAAGGCCTACCTTACTTAATATACAGTAAATAATCTACTGAAAATCTTTAAGGTAAAAGGCAAGGGCCTAGGTTAATAAGACTACTATAAGTCTAAGAGATAGTATAAGGGCCAAAAGGTTAGTAGACTAGTAGGGCATTAGGCTAGCAGTCTAATAGGCTACTATAAGATTTTAATACCCCCTCTGATTAGCTACTATAGTATTAAGCTAATTATCGTATAAAAGATAAGAAAAGAAAATGCAATAAAGGTGCTAAAGAAAAAATATAAGAAAAACCTTAGTAAAAGTTAGTATAAGTTAGTAGGCCTTAAGACTTAGTAACTCGCAGAACCTAGTAAATTTAGGGCCTAATAGTAGCTTCGTAAAACTGTTAATAAGCATACTATTAGTAGGTAAATAGGTAATTTTAACTAATCCTAACTAGGCTTACTCCCTAATATATTGGAATTTTAATAGTATATAAAAGGTTAGAAAGCTATTATACCTTATAGATAGTCTTAAGTAAGGCATTAGATTTAGCTTCTAAAGTAGAAAGTACTATTAAAAAGGCTTTTTTAGAACACTAGCTAATAGGACTATTATTAATAGTAGTAAGAAAACCTTTAGTAGATTTAGAGGTTTCTTTACAGCTAGTAAAATCGCTATTAGAATAAGCGGTTATAATAGGCTATTAGTTGCTTTTAGTAGTACTAAAGCAAATAGCTAGGTTCTTAATGCTTTTAAGGTAACTAAAGCTGCCTTTTATAGTATTTAGATATATATTAGTTGCTTTCGATATAAACCGAGAAAGGTATTAAGTAAGAAATACTAGATCGGGCCTAATTATTATTATAAGCTATATTATAGTGCCAATAAGGCTCTAATAAAGGCTTTAATCAGTAGGGCTAAAGTCTTTTTTACTAAATTCATTTAGAACCCCTAGTTATAGTAGAATTAACTGAGGTTTAATATTCTATAAGCTAAATTTAGCTAGGACCTCTGCTATAAATTAGGCTTAGTATAGCTATAGTAAACCTTTCTTCCTATTTCGTATAATCTATATGCTTAGGAAAAAGGAAGCTAAACTACAGTCTTCTATAGTATAGACCTTATAAAATTTCCTTTTTAGCTAGTTAATATAAGTTATATTTAGACTAATTAATAGGCAATTATTAATATAAGTAACGAGAAAGGTACTAGTTTACTTATTATAAAAGACGGTAGCATTAGAAGCTAAAGGTAAAAAACCTTCACTAGAAATTAGATCTTTTAGCCAATATTACTATTTGCGGGATATTTATTTTAGCCTATATAGGGCCTTCTTTAGTAAAATAGCTTACCTAATAGAGGGATTAAAGCCGGCTTCTTTAAGTAAAGTTAGTAGCTATTGCTATTAAATATTAGACTAAAGCTTGCTATCGCTATTAGTTAGTAGTAAGCTTTCTATAAATTTAAGAAATCCATTAAGAATATTGTTAAAATCCTATAGTAGCCTACTAGGCTGCTGGCCTAATGCCCTACTGGCTTACTGACCTTCTAGTCCTTATACCGCCTCTTGGACTTATGGTAGTCTTACCAACCTTAGGCCTTTGCCTTTTACCTTAGGATTTTCAGTGGATTATTTACTGTATATCAAGTAAGGTAGGTCTTATTAAAAAAAAGGTGTGGCATTGCTAAATTAGCGTGGTGGGCCTACTAGTGTGGTGGCGGCCTACTAGTGTGGTGGCTAGTCCACTAGTGTGGTGGGTAGTCACTAGCGTGGTGGTTAGTCACTAGCGTGGTGGCTAATTACTAGTGTGGTGGTTAGGGTGGTTGGAAAGGCTGGATATAGTGGGGCTGCTGACGTATTATATACGTGGCATAGCGAGCATTACGGGGAGCTTTCTTACTGGCTACCTTGGATGCCTGGGCCCACCCCTCCTTTGTGTATATATAGGATAGCTTTTCCCCTTCTTTCTAGATAGTAGAAGGGTAGCATAATCGAGTCTGTTAATGCACTATATGCCTCTTAACTCCCACCTTCCCTGCGTTTCTGGTTATCTTATATTTGCCTTGCCTTTACACTTGCCCTGCTTTATAGCACTTGTATAGTCTTAGGACTTGGTGAAAAATCTAGTATTTATACTAAGATTAGTTCACAGGTCGCAGACAGTCTTATGCCATCTAGCTAGCTAGTAAGGCTCTGCTTTTATAGTGACCTTGAGAATTGCAATAGGTTATGAGCCCGGGTTTTACTTCTTTGTTTTAACCCTACCTTTTTGTGTTCACCCCTTGGTCTCTTTTGCTTATTAGTACTACTAATATAGCTATCCTTTGGTATCTTCGGCTTACCCTTATTAACTTCAGCTTACCTATTATCACCTTTGGCTTACCCTTATTACCTACGGTATTACCCTGCGGCAATCAACGGCGTACCTAACGGCAACTTACGGCGTAACCTCACGGCACTTTTAGCGTAACCTTACGTTATTTTCGGCGTAACCTACGGCACCTACGGATTTTATAGTGTGATATCTACCATACTATACCACTGTATAACACCTTTGCACCTAGTGTACGATACCTACTGCACTGTACGGCACCTGTTATACTCTTCCACTTATAGCACTTTTGGTACGGCATTTACGGCACCTTTTATATTACGGCACCTATAGCACCTACGGCACCTACGGCACCTACGGCACTTACGGCACCTTGATATTACAGCACCATATAAGCACCTTGAATACCAACGCTATAATACGGACTTGCACAACGCCTACGGCATCCGTGCTTTTTTATATTGAGACCTGCCGCTACATTCTGCGGTTACCTTTTATAGTAGGCTACTAGCCACTATATTTACTGACTTTCCAGCTTATTACTCGACTATTTTGCTAGCTATTCAGCTAGTTATTCCTCTGTTTTACAACTATCGGCACTATTTTTCAACGGATTTTTAAACCCTTTTTGCCCACTATGGCAGAGTCAGGATCCTATAAGGTCCCTGAATCCGATACTGAAGTTAATACTAATGCACAGCTACAGCTAGATATGGACGATATGAAATCCCAGATGAATATACTAACTGACCTTATACAGGGCCTAGTTAGTAGGCAAAATAACGATTCCCAGGCTACCCAGGCTATCCAGGCTACTAACAAGAAGTCTACTAAAGCCACTGAAGCTGGACCTTCCACTAAGACTACCACTAAAGATAATGATAGTAAAGCTAACGTTATGGAAATCGACCAACCTTCTACGCCTATAAAATATAAAGGTAAAGAGCCTATTTATACAACGCCACCAACAACTATCACCAACCAAATTAGTGATGGGGCTATTAAGGAATTAGCTAAGACTGCCAACCGCTTTAAGGAGTCCCAAAAGCTAAAAAGCCCCTATAATTTCGACTAGTAGAAGCAGGCCCTTACAATACAACTCAGGGCCTTTAAAATAGCTAACTTTGTTAACGACCCCTCTATAGCAAGGCATTTTGATGAGTCTGAGCAGGTATTTCTACTACTAATGCTAAAGAATAGCTATGGTGAAGAAGCTGCAGAGGCTATAGACTGGTGTAATGACCTAGAGGAAGCTTACCTTCTGCTAGTGGCCTAGTATTGCCACTCACCAGAAGTACAGCGGGCATACTTATACCCTACCTTTTACACCCTTACATTTACCGGTTATAAGGGCACCTTAGAGGCTTTTAATAGCGAATTTAATAGCTATATTTCTCGCCTCAGAATCCTAGGTTTTAAGATCGACTCTTTCGACCAAATTAACTAGTATCTTTGGGCTGTAGAGGGGGTATTTACCCGCTGGACGGAACGCCAACGCTCTATGATTAGGGCTTATAGCGCCCAGGGTGTTATTAACAGCAGCAAATTTAACCTCCAGTATTTTATAGTTGACCTACTAGAAGAACAGCGTTCTAAAGGGTCTAATAAAGTAGCTGCTAATAATAACCCTAAGCAGCTTAAGGCTCCCAAAGACTCTAAGAATAAAGGGTCTACTAATACCGCTTCTACTAATAATAGCAAGAATAATTCTACTAATAATAGGAAAAAGAAGCAGCAACAGAAGAAGAAATAGGACTCTAGCAGCAATCAGTAAGACGTTAAGGCCTTTATTATAGGCAACTATAATACCTAGGATACTAATATATCTTATTCTTCTTCCACTACATCCACTGATATAAGCTATAGTGCTAAATCAGGCGGTAGGACCCCTAAGGATGCCCTCCTTTATAATATAGGCTCCACTTATCATATTGTTAATGATAAGAAGCATTTCACTACTTTTCACTATTTTGAGAAGGATGATAAGCCGGTAATTACTACTGGTAGTGGCCCTATTTCCCCTACTGGTTGGGGCATAGTACGATTTACTATGCTATAGGGCGTTAATCCTACCAAATGGGGTATTATAGAGCTCAAGAATGCACTATATATTCCTACCTTGGATATTAACATCATTAGCGGTGTAAAGCACTATGCCGCTAAAGGGGTACTAATTAAAAATCAGCTTTGGTTAGCAAGCCGTAAATGCATCGGCATTTTTAACTTCGAAAAATACGGCTTTTTCCTTCCACAGAAAGGAATAGACACACCACTACTGCATCAACCTTGTAGCCACTATACTAATAGTATAGTAGTAGAGGTCCCCAGCCCTACTAACCCTGCTGATTATAGTGATCCTGAGGAAACCACTATTACCCCCGTTCCTACTACTGCGACTAGTAAGGAACCTGTAGAGGCTACTAGCCCTACTACCCAACCTTCTGCTATTACGACTAGCGAAGACCCTGTAGAGGTTACTAACCCTACTCCTGCCCCTATAGCTGCTGATATAGAATATCAGAAGCTATTACAATTAGCCGGCATTTGGCATGTACGGCTAGGGCATATAGGTATTCAGCTGCTTAAAAAGACCTGTGCTAATACCCCTGGTCTACCTAACCTTAATAAGGTTAAAGATACTGATTTTCGCTGTCTAGCCTGTATACAGGCTAAGAAGGTTAGAAGACCTTCTAAAGATGCGATACCTAATCCAGCTAAATGCCTGGATATTATAGAAGGTGATACTTTTGCTATATCACCCACACTATACAATAAACGACCTGTTGCCCTTATATTAGTGGACAGAAAATCCCGATTCCGTTGGCTTTACTTACTGCCTAATAGGGAAGGCACTATTGTATTTAAAGCATTACAGAGCTTTATATAGAGCCTATAGGTCAGATATGGTAAAACGCCTGTTGAATTCCACTATGATGGTGGAAATGAAATTAATAAAATGCTTAGTGATTGGCTTGTCGAACAGGGTATAACTTTTAATACATCTTGCCCCTATATTTACGAACAAAACGGCCTAGCTGAGCGCTCCATTAGGGTTATAGCTGATAGGCTATGTGCTACTATGGCCTGGTCAAGGCTACCATCTAACCTCTGGTCTGCTGTAATTACTGGCGTTGTTATGCTAGTAAATATAACAGCTGTTACTAACAGACCTTCTAGCCCCTATTAGGAGCTACTAAAGGATTATGACCATATTACGCCGGAGCACTACCCTGATCTTATTAACCTTAGGGCTATTGGAGCAGCTATTGAAGTGCTTATACCACACGAAAAGCGTGTAAAAAGCCGCAAATTAGCGCCCCGTACCGAGCCTGGTAGGCTCCTTGCCACTCTAGGTAATAATACTTACCTGGTCTACCTTCTAAAGAAGAAGGTTGTTACTAAAACAACTTTTATTACCTTTATTCATCAAAATGAAGGTATAGGCCCTATTTCTAATGGCCTAGAAGGAGACTTTCACAGAGGGCAAAATACAGGTTTAGAGGGGGTATCTAGCAGAGAACCTGCTATTTTACTGGATGACCTTGAAAGCATCTCGGACCCTACTAACCTTACTAACATTACTAATACTAATGTTATACCGGATGACCTAGAAAGAATACCGGACCCTACTAATTTTATTAGCGTTACTAATGCTACCTTGGATAATCGTCCTATAATATAGTCCCCGGCTACTGCAAAGGATGACCTTATAGATATCCTTACTAGCCTTAATCCTACCGATATTAATGGCCCTGCTGGCCCTACTGGCCCTGCTGGCCCGACTAATCCTACGGGCCCTACCGACCCTACTGGCCTTACTGACTTATTCCCTAATCAGGATTTATGCCACCTGATATGGGATTCCTGCTATGCAGCTAAGCGTAAACTAGCTAAAAAGGCCCCCGATAGTACGCCTAATAGCTGGAAGGATGTGCTACGAAGCCCTGAAAAAGACCTTTAGATAAAGGCATTATTTAAGGAATTTGAGCAGCTATTGGATACTAAAGTCTTCCAATTTATTCCTAAGTCTAACGTTCCTATTGATAGGAAAATTATACGCAATAGGCCTGTTTTTCGGGTTAAAAAGGATGCTAATAATCAGCCTATAAAATATAAGGCTAGATTAGTTGTTAAGGGCTTTATGTAAGTCGAAGGAAAGGATTTTCAGCATACTTATGCTTCTACCTTTATTCCACCTACCTGGAGGGTTATACTGGCTGTGGCTGCTAGTAATAATTGGGAAATAGAGCAAATTGACTTTATAGGTGCCTTTCTAAATAGCGAGCTTTCTGAGACTATTTATATGGATATCCCTGACGGATTTCTTGAATTTACAGAAAGCCTACTAACTAATAGCGATAGCAAGCTTTGGTCTGATATTTAGCGATAACGGCTACTAATTTTGCTTAAAGAAGCTGGATTTAACCCTTCTATTAAGCAAGTTATCTTACTAAAGAAGGCCCTATATGGGCTAAAACAAGCACCCCGCGAATGGCAACACCGGCTTAAAGACCTAATTTCTAGTGAAGGTTTTTTACCTTTAGCCTCTAATGCTGCCGTCTTTTATAATAAGCAAACCAGCACCTTTATCGTTACTTATGTTGACGATTGCCTATTAGTTGGTCTAAATATAACTTATATTAACTAGCTAAAAAGGAAATTTCATAAGGTCTATGCTATAGAAGACCGCGGTCCGGCTTCTTTCTTCCTAGGTGTACAGATTATACGAAATAGGAAGGAAGGTCTATTGTGGCTACACTAAGCCCAATTTATAGCAGAGGTTCTAGCTAAATTCGGCTTACAGGATACTAAACCTTAGCTTATTCCACTTCAACCAGGGATTCTAAATGAATTTAGTGGAAAAGATCTTAGCCCCACTGATCAAAGCCTTTATCAGAGCCTTACTGGCACTATAATGTGGCTTATGATGATGACTAGACCCGACCTAGCATTCCCTACCCAATACCTTTCTCGGTTTATGTCCAAGGCAACTAATATGCATCTAAATGCTGCGAAAGGAAGCTTTAGCTACCTTAAAGGCACTGAGAACCTAGCTATTTGCTTTAGTACTACTAAAAGCAACCAACAGCCTATTATAACCGCTTATTCTGATAGCGATTTTGCTGGCTGTAAAGAAACCTCTAAATCTACTGGAGGCTTCTTAACTACTATTAATAGTGGTCCTATTAGCTGGCGTTCTAAGCGAGCCTCTTTAGTAGTGCTATCTACTTTAGAAGCTGAATCTGATGCATTACTTGAGACTATCCGTGAAGTATAGTGGCTTTCTAACCTTTGTAAGGAGCTGGAAATTGATATTATACGCCCTATACCGCTATACTGCGATAACCAGGGCTCTATTTCGAATTCTAACGACCCTAATCAGCATGCTCGCACTAAGCATACGCTATTAAAATTCCGGTATATTAGGGAGCAAGCCCAGCTAGGCTTGGTTAAAATTACCTACTTACCTACTAATAGTATGCCTGCTGACGGCCTTACTAAGCCACTGCCGGGCCCTAAATTTACTAGGTTCCGCGAGTTACTAGGTCTTAGGGCCTGCTAACTTATACTAACATACTTTTACTAAGGTTTTTCTTATGTTTTTCCTTAGCACTTTTTACTGCATTTTCTTTCCCTATCCTTTATACAATTAGCTTGCTACTACAGTAGCTAATCAGAGGGGGTGTTAAAATCCTATAGTAGCCTACTAGGCTGCTGGCCTAATGCCCTACTGGCTTACTGACCTTCTAGTCCTTATACCGCCTCTTGGACTTACGGTAGTCTTACCAACCTTAGGCCTTTGCCTTTTACCTTAGGATTTTCAGTGGATTATTTACTGTATATCAAGTAAGGTAGGTCTTATTAAAAAAAAGGTGTGGCATTGCTAAATTAGCGTGGTGGGCCTACTAGTGTGGTGGCGGCCTACTAGTGTGGTGGCTAGTCTACTAGTGTGGTAGGTAGTTACTAGCGTGGTGGTTAGTCACTAGCGTGGTGGCTAATTACTAGTGTGGTGGTTAGGGTGGTTGGAAAGGCTGGATATAGTGGGGCTGCTGACGTATTATATACGTGGCATAGCGAGCATTACGGGGAGCTTTCTTACTGGCTACCTTGGATGCCTGGGCCCACCCCTCCTTCGTGTATATATAGGATAGCTTTTCCCCTTCTTTCTAGATAGTAGAAGGGTAGCACAATCGAGTCTGTTAATGCACTATATGCCTCTTAACTCCCACCTTCCCTGCGTTTCTAGTTATCTTATATTTGCCTTGCCTTTACACTTGCCCTGCTTTATAGCACTTGTATAGTCTTAGGACTTGGTGAAAAATCTAGTATTTATACTAAGATTAGTTCACAGGTCGCAGACAGTCTTGTGCCATCTAGCTAGCTAGTAAGGCTCTGCTTTTATAGTGACCTTGAGAATTGCAATAAATATCTATATAAATAGTCTTAAAAAGCTCGCTATTTAAAAAGGCGCCTATAAAGTCGATTTATTCTATCTCTTTGTAAAGGACTGGCCCTAGGGCGACTGCAAATAGGCGTCAATGATATGTATTAAATAGACTAAAGAGGAAAGAAAAGGATCCAAGTAGGAACCTTCTATCTAGTCTATTTATATCCCGATCATGACACGTATCGGAGTCCTAGTATAGTCCCGTGACTCCGTCTGTTGCCCTTCTTAGGCTAGACGCGGGCGCAGCCCGAGTCCTAGCCACATTGTGGCGCGGGCGTAGCCCGAGCCCGTGACACTCTTAGTTATTATTAGTAGCTAAAGCTAGTATAACCCTATAAGTAGGTAGGATAGAGGTAGAAGTATAAGTATACTAGAAGTCCTTTCTTTCGATTTATATAAAGCGCTTAATAACTAATCTAGCCTTATATTTTATAAGCTGATTATTAGTATCCTTTTTAACCCGAAAAATAGTCTTATTGTATATAATTTTCCTATTAATAGGAATGCTAGACTTAAGAATAAATTAGAAGACTTTAGTATTTAAAAGCTGCTTAAATTCCTTAAATAGTGCTTTTATCTAAAGGTCTTTTTTAAGGCTTCGTAGCATATTCTTCTAGCTATTAAGCGTACTATTAGGGGCCTTTTTAGCTAGCTTACGCTTAACTGTATAGTAGGAATCCCATATTAGGTGATATAAGGTATTACCTGTCGGAATCGCTGTCGCAAGGTGCCCAATTGGGCACCAATTGGGCACATTGCGACGGATGTGCCGCGCACACCCGATGCGCACGATGTGGCCACTTTGGCCCCTTTTGCCCCTTTACCCCTGAGCCCGGTAGGGCACGCGGGCAGCCCGGCCCGACTGCGCCGATGCACGTGACAGCGGCACGCACAAAAAGGCCACATCGTGTAATTACCCTCTTTTGCTTCCTTTCTTTCCTTTTAGATAGTCAGTTATAAGTAAAGCAATAGAATCCGTTGCTTCGTGACCTCACGGTACCTGATACCACGCGCGCGACCCTACGTACAACTGGGTATACCGAGTTTATATCAACATTACCTTCCTAAGGGAATAAATCGGTAGGGCTAATAAAGTCGGTAGGACTAATAGGTATAGTAGGGCTAATAGGTCTAATAGAGCCAGTAGGGCTAGTAGGACTAGTAAGGTCAGTAGGATTAAGGCTAATAAGGATATCTATAAGGTCATCTTTTATAATAGCCGGGGATTATAGTATAATACCTTTTAACTTAAAAAGGTAATCTATAGTAGCATTAGTATTAGTAGTACCATCCGGGGTAGCATTAGTAATACTAGTAAAATTAGTAGGGTCCGGCATACTTTTTAGGTCATCCAATATAGTATTAGTATTAGTAATACTAATAAGGTTAGTAGAGTTAGTAGGATTATAAATACTTTTTAGGTTATCTAGTAAAATAGTAGGTTCTTTACTACTAGATACCCACTTTAAACCTATATTTTACCCTCTATAAAAGTCTTCTTTAAGGCTACTAGAAATAGGGCCTATACCTTTATTTTAGTAGATAAAGGTAATAAAGGTCGTTTTAGTAATAACCTTCTTCTTTAAAAGGTAGACTAGATAGGTATTAGTATAGGTCTTTTTAAGTAGCTAAATACCTATATACCCTAGCCGTATATGCCAAATGCCGGCTAATTATAATAACTTTTGATATTCTATATCAGCAGCTATAGGGGCAGGAGTAGGGCTAGTAACCTTTATAGGGTCTTTACTAGTTATAATAGCAGAATATTAGGTAGTAGGGCTAATAGCCTCTATAAGTTCCTTATTAGTTGCAGTAATAGGAATAGGGGTAATTGTTGGTGTCACATCAAGGGGTACCCAGTTGTACGTAGGGTTGCGCGCGTGGTATCAAGTACCGTGAGGTCACCGGTCAAAGGTATGATTACTTCTTTGATTATGACTGATTAACTAAGAGGAAAGAAAGGAAGCAAAAGAGTAATTACACGATATAGCCTTTTTGTGCGTGCCGTAGTCACGTGCATCGGCGCGGTCAGGCCGGGCTGCCCGCGTGCCCTACCGGGCTCAAGGGCACAGGGGCAAAAGGGGCAAAAGTGGCCACATCATGCGCAACGGGTGTGCGCGGCACATCCGTCGCAATATGCCCAATTAGGCACCTTACGATAGCGATTCCGACACTGGCAGCTTCTCTTTTTATAGAAGCAAATATCGGAATCGCTAGGATGTAAGGCGCACACATAGAAAGAAAAGTGCGGCGCGGTCTCGGCAGGTTATGCCGCCGATAACGCCATCGCGCCGCGCGGCCGGCTTATATAGGCTCATACCGTACAGCCGGTATATTAAATATCGCAGCCAAACAAAGGGGCAAAAAGGGGCGGCAGTAAACATAGGAAAAACGGCCGCATTGAATACAACATTAAATATAGGAAAATCCACACACTTGCCACCTATTATATCACTAATACCTTCCAAACGCAGTCAGATATTGACCGGCCTCTTTACCCACCCTTCCACACGTATAACAGCCTAATTTCGGTCGATAAAGGTCTCAAGGGCTTTATTAGGCGTTCCCTTAGTTATTACATCGGCGAGATTATCATTCCCATTAATCCAACAGATCTTATAAATCTCCCGGCGCTTATATAACTATCGTAGGGCCATAATATCTATCATAAGCCTCTTTTCCTTAGTAGTACTTAGCTTAATAAGGCATTCGTACAGCGAAAACGAATCCGTACATACAACTATAGGGATCTTCAGTAATCCCAGCCTACTGGTAATCATGTTAAGGGTCGTGCCTATCGCATATGCGATATCGACCCCTTGCACCATGCTATACAGCTCCGAAGCGAGTGCGCTACGCATTACCCGCTTGCTCTTTATAGAGCTGTAAGTAATAATATTACCGGTCAGCTGGAAGGCGTTATTCGCAGTATCTGTCTTATTCCCTAATACAATCACGTAACCAATCTGGGAGCTTAAATCTTTATTATTGGCAAAGGATCCGTCAATAAATACAAAGATCTTAGCTGTGGTAAGGGCTAAATTGATGTACCGTAAGCCACGATCCTAGTTATCACGCTGCCATTAAAGGCGTTTATTCAACCTCGCGATATCTTCAGGGTCAGGTTGCTAATATTATACTGCGACAGATAGGTCAAAAGACGCCTTAGGCTAGCAGACCGTAGCCACATAAGTACCGCGAGCGCGTTACTCGACATAATTACGCTGGGCCGTAGGCGCATTCTTATCGATAGTTGTGATCTTCATGCTTTGACCTTTCTGGCATAACGTCATTATGCCGTCGGTAGTGACCGTCAGCACACATCCGTTAAATATTAGGGACACAATTAGTAATAGCCTCGTCTTAGGCTTGGCATTAAAGCCTGCCTTAGTAAGCTCCAATTCTTCCCATTAGAAGAAGGCATCGTCACTTAGGCCAAGGGTATCGTCAGTCTGCATACCCACAATACCAAAGCATATACTAGTATTGCCAGCATAGTTAGGGACGTCAGTACGGTCAGTAACGCCATTGCGGTCAGTAATACCAGTACGGTCGTTACCAGCAGATATCAGCAAATAGGGGTCATAAGTCGATATGGTTATACCCAACTTCTCGCGATAGTGCCGGAAGTATATTGCCCACCAGTAGGTGCCTGCTTCAGCTATTCCGTATAGTGGCTTTACTACTTCCATAATCGTATTATCGGGGTATTGATGCGCTATTTGCTTAGGTAGCTTGGCGATAATTAAACGATTGAGGGTTATGGAAGATTACACGTAAGCCTGCGTAATATCACGTATCCAAAGGAATAGGCTGTGAGAACGTTATAGTGATGGAGCTATTGATATTAGTAGCCTTTAACTCGCCCATTAAATTGTGGGGGATTAAGTCAATATAAATTACTTCTCGTTATCACTATGACCTTATATTACAAGCCTAGACTTCTCGTACGGCATATCCATGCCTTTGCCCTTGATTTCTCGTACCATACGTGAGTTAAATAGGCGTTGGGCTCCATATTGATTGATATTAAAGGTAATAAATCGGAATACATTATAGGCTTATAATACTTCAATCTCTATACGGTCCGACTACTCAAAAGGGTCTCTAGGGGTTATGATCTTGCCTTCCTAGCGTAATTAGCTAGTAAGCTATAGGTCGGCTTACTCTTTAGCAGTCAGAAAAGAGGTATCAATAACGGTATTAGAAGCGATAGTATTAACGAGGGCCTCTTCTTAGTCCTCATTAATCATAACGTTAGATACCACCCTTACTAGTGATACTAGCCTGACTTAATTAGGGCTAGTGGCTAGCGATAGATATATCGCGGCTATAGGTGCGGCTGTAGTTAGTATCCTGACTTCTATCCTGCTGGGACGGGCCGGGCCTTTAGCATAGACGATATCTTTAGGATCGTCTATATCGGAGTCGTAGTTATAAGGTTTAACGACCATTAACCGGAACTTAATAGGGCTATATGGCATCTGCACGATATATGTCTTACCTTTGAGGCTGATTAGCCGGTATGGCCCGTGCTATCCACCCTTTTCTCTCTATACCTATACATCGGACTATAGGGGTAGTCGGTAGATAGGCCATATATCTAGGCCGTTCCATTAGGTAAGGGCATCGCGAACCTGGCGTCTAGCGAGGCATTTTCTAGCTTCGTTAGTAGCCTTTCGTAACATTAAAGCACATTATAATACTAATAGGCTAGGCGGTGAGTCATCCGTAAATTAAGGATACACTCCAAAGACTAATAACATAGGCATTAGACCATTAGGTCCAGCCGAGTCATTAACAGCCTTTACAGTAAGCTATAATTTCTATTCCTTTATTATTAGATCGCCTACTTCGTTACTAACGATAGTATAGGCTCTGCGTAACGGGGCGTAATATTTTTCGACTTTGCTAATACTATTATAGGCTTCTATAGGAATTTTATCTACATTAATAGATAGAAGCCGGGCATTATAGCAGAATTCGGCAGAGGCGAAGTTAGGTCTAGCATCGTAAACTATCCAATCCAGCGGGCTAAAGTAAGTATCGATCCAGCATTCCTTAAGGGTATTCTAAACGTCTCGGGCCTTCTATCTTTATAGATCGAAGAACCTAGCTGCCTAGAAGCTTATTGTAGCATCCACAATGTATAATACCGGCCGATTGTCAATATGAAGGATATCGACGATAATTTCGTAGTTGAATTAGCTAGTATCGTTATCCTTAAGGGTGAATTTAAACCGGTTGGGTGCCTTAGCATTCATCTGGCATTAATGGCATATATAGGTGATACTCTCGATGATGTTACGGTTAATATCATTATAACCAGCCCATTAAAGCAATTTGGTAAGCCTATTGATGGAAGGGTGCCCGAATCGATGATGTAGCTAACGGATTTCCTGTGACGATAGATAGAAGGCTGTAGTATCCGTGGCATTAAGAGTCCACCATAGATATCCCTATTTCCTAATAATTAGAACCTTAATATTCCCTTAGATTAACAAGTTATCGATATTATCCAGCTTCATGCCCATCCTATCTATATCCGTAATAGAATAGAAAAAGGGGGTGCCACTATTAAGAACGTGGAAGGGGATATTGCCGAATATCGTCGGAACATTCAGTATACCAGAAGATATGGCAGAGCCTGCTCCAAAATTAACAGTATGCTACTTATCCATTGACTCGATCGTTAAAGATTTCATCGCTCTCATTAGGGCTCTTGCTTGCCCTATGCCTGCTATGGATAGGCCGGAAGCGCCGGTATCTAGTAGGATTCCGCGGAAGGTGTAGTCACCATAGCGTTCTTCTTCTAGAAAGGCAGAATTACGGTCTGGTGAGGGCATTCAGAAGAGGTTAATTTATAGGAAGGCATATCGGCATAATTCATCTTGCAAGGCTTGCAACGTCTCAATTGGTGATGCCTCTATTTGCAGGGGGGCTTGGAAATACTGAGTGGCTATAATTTATAGTGCGACAGCATCCTCTATATCCCAATATATGACCCCTGCCATCATAACTTCAATATCTTCAACAATATCATCAAAATCGGCATCTTCAAGGTGGCTTTAGTCGGCAGTCCCTTTATATTCCTATAGGAAAATACAGAATTTCCTGTCATTAGGGGCGGTACGGTTGGAACGGTTTTTCAGCTATCGTGCCTTTGATTCTTGTTGTTCTTAGGCAATATAGTTGGATAACTAATATCCTGATTTATTGCAAACGAAGCATTTTCTTTGATGGGGCCTGGCTGGAAAGGCGCGATTTTGTTATTGCCGTTAATACTGCTGCTATAGGCCGAATCGGCGTTAAGGGCGTTAGTGCCGATCGTTAGATTGACCATATCTACAGTCTGTGAACAGCGCCATATTGTCATCAATATCGTCAGTATCGTAATATTATTGCTATTGAAGGAAATGATGCTGTTGATTTGTATAGACTGACTTGTAGATGGAAAGGGATCGCCATAGGTTAGCGGCAAGGCCTTCGAATATAGGGGCATAACGATATAAGGCCTGGCTACACTCAGGGGTATCCCTTATAGCGTTAAGCACTTGCTGATGAAGCTCTATATCAGCTGTAAAGGGGGGAAAAAGACCACGATATAGGCGTTAAAGTTCCTCTAGTAGGATGTTGAGGCATTCTAACTTTGACTTATTAGGATGTTTCGCGATAGTTGATTAGAGCGTTATTCTGTTCTAATGGTGCAAATAGAATTGCTCTGTGCTCTCATTTTCGAAATAGCTCTTGACTTTGCGGACTATATCGTCAAAAGTGAGGGTATCGCGAATACGTTCAATATTATCAAAGTAATAGGTCTCAGTATCGCCGATAAGCATAATTTAGAAGGCTCTAGCTAATATATTGTCGGGTAATCCTAGTAGGCGGCATTTACTCTTAAAAGAGATGACTTTTGGTACAATAAAGTCATCTATTTTGCCGCTATATCTATCCTCTGTGCGATAGCTGCGTAAGAGGTCAGATATCTTCTTCGACACATTATTAAACCCGGCCTCTGCGTAGGCTTTTCGGGTATAATCTTCCGGAGGGTATTCCAAAATAGCTTATCGGTTGCCTTATGGTAGGAAGTTTACTGGGGCTTCGTTTCTTCCTATTAAGACGGTCCGTTCATCGGCCTGGGTAGGCCGATAGTGCCGGGAGGGGTCCGGTGCCGTGCCTATCTTTAGTATTATAGGCATTTGAGCCGGTGGTTGAGGCATTTGTGCCTATAGATTGTGGCTGCGATACCATGATTCGTGATATCTAGTATTAGGGGCAGCTATTTTATCAATATTAGGGGCTTGCCCGGTGCCGCTGGTAGCGGTATATTGGGGAATATTGATATTAGTGACTTCGAGCGTGTTACCGTCGGGTCCCTCTATTAAGGGAAGCATATCATCGGGGCGTATAACCTGACTTCTAGCTCTTGTGGGCATACTATGATTCCGAGGGGCATTAGGATAGCCGCCTCGGCTAGCCCGGCTAGGGGTATAACCCCTAGGATGAAGTATCTGGTCGGTCGGGCTATAGTTATCATCCGTTGTATGCTGTTATTGTTATCGGGAGCTTTCCCCTGTCTTAAATAGCGGCCTATTGTAAATAGGCGCTTTCCCTTTCTGTTGTAGCGGCCGGCCCCTTTCTTCTTCGGTAGGAATAGGGGCCTTCTTTAACGTAGATAGAGGGATAAGGGGTTATTATGCCATTGGTATTGCAAAGTCCCTGGGGGTCGAAGGGGCTTATAAAGGTCTTCGCGAGGGTAATCGCGAGGGTGTTCGTAAGGGTATTCGTAACGGTATCCGTGAGGGTATCCGTAAGGGTATTCGAACATGTTGCAAAATGGTGATTCAGAATACTGTTGGAAATGTACTGGATACCGACAGTGGCGTACAAGGCGTTGCAGAATAAAACAAGGAGCTGGTTAAAGATTTAAAGCGCACAAGAGGTTGACCAGAGCAAAGATGTCAGGGAAATCTGATTCTAATTGTTGGTGACTATTCTAGCTAGAAAGAGGGAATTTTGGGCATATTTCTACCATCTTGAAAAAGTGGTTGAAAATAATGAAAAACCGCAAAAATAGCGAAAAACCCGACGAAAAGTCGGTCTGCCCAACCGTGCCCAATATCCTACCCAATGCCTACCCAACCAAGCCCAGTAGCTTATAGCGGTGTGCCGGATGCCCTATAACAGCCTGCCGTACGGGCCGGAAGCCCTATATCGGTCTGCCGTAAATGACCGGTGTAGCGGGTGACTGTATATAGAAGGCCGAAAGTGCTGGTATTAGCAAGGTTTGCCCATTTGGTAATCCCGTAGAAATGCGCCGCCTGTTGTGGGCCCTGTGGCCCGCTGTGACCGGCCGCTGTAGCCGGCTGTGGGGCGCTGTGCCGGTGCCGTGACCGGCGCTGTGGCCCACTGTAATCGGCGTTGTGGGGCGCTGTGCCCCACCATAGCGCCTGGTATAGCCACCGCGATATCTCAACGTAGAGACATCGTACGGTAGCGAGACCAGTACCAAAATACAGCTAAAAAGGCGCTGATTTCAACACCCCCTCTGATTAGCAACATGGCTAATCCTAGCGTTAGAATAAAAGAAAAAAGTCCCGTAAAAAAGAAGAAAAAATTATAGGGATTACAGCCCTAATAATTGCCGAAATATAGGGAATTTCGGGCTTGGGAGTGGTTTGGTAAGTCCATCCGCAGGCATATCTGTCGTGGGTAAATAAGATATTTTTACCAGGCCACCGTGGGCCTTCTCACGTATATACCGGAATTTAAGCAAGGTATGCTTAGTGCGGGCATACTGATTTGGGTTATTTGCGTTAGAAATAGACCCTTGGTTATCGCAGTATAGTAGTATCGGGCGTTAAATATCGACCTGGATTTCTTTAAACAAATTAGATATCCATTCCACTTCGCAAAGCGCCTTAAGTATTGCATTAGACTCGGCTTCAAGCGTTGATAAAACCATAGTCGAAGACCGTTTTGACCTCTAGCTAATAGGCCTACTATTTAAGGTAGTAAGATAACCACTAGTGGACTTCAAAGTCAGCCGGCACCCAGCAAAATCACTATCAGAAAATGCAGCTAATACTATAGTAGCTTTAGCGGCTCGGTAATAAATGGCTGTATTTGCCGTACTAGCTAAGTAGCGAAAAGCGCCCTTAGCAGCATTAAGCTGTATAGTGGAAGCCTGTTGCATATATCGTGATAGGTATTGCGTTGGAAAGGCAAGGTTAGGTCTTGACATCATCATCAACCACATCGATATCCCTACCAGCTGCTGGAATAAGTATTAATTACTAGCATCCAGCGGCGTATCGTCAGCCTCAGCAAGTATACCGGGCTATAGCGGGATTAGATGCGGTCGTGCGTCCTTAAGGTTAAACTTCTTAAGGACTTCCGTAATAAATTGCGATTAGTGCAGCCATAACAGGCCCTTTTCTCTATCCCTAATAATCTGCACTCCTAGAAAGAAGGAGGCGGGTCCTCAGTCTTCTATAGCATAAACCTTATGGAATTTGGCCTTAAGCTGGTCAATATAGCTAAGGTCTAAACCGATAATCAAGCAGTCATCCATATAGGTTATAATAAAGGTATGCATTCCTTTATTATAAAAGACAGCAGCATTAGAAAGTAACGGCTTAAAACCCTCTTGCACTAAAAGGTCTTTTAACCGTAACTGCCACTCGCGAGGGCCTTATTTTAGCCCATACAAGGCTTTCTTCAACAGTATAACCTATGATGCAGAGGGGTCATATCCAACCTTAGTAAGCAAGGCTAGAAGTCGTTGACGCTACAAGTCAGACCACAAGGCTGGATTAGGTAAGAGTAGGCTTTCTACAAATTCTAGAAAACCAGCTGGAATCTCTATATAAATCGTCTCCAGTAGTTCACTATTTAGAAAGGCACCAATAAAGTCGATCTGCTCTATTTCCCAGTTATTTGCAGCAGTAAGAGCAAGGATAATCCTCTATATTGGTGGGATCGAAGTAGAGGCATAGGTCTCCGTAAAGTCTTGCCCAGATACCTACATAAAGCCTTTAACAACTAATCGTGCCTTATATTTAACCGGGTTATTATTCGCATCTTTCTTAACGCGAAAAACAGGCCAATTACGCAATATTTTCCTACTAGTAGGAATACTAGTCTTAGGAATAAATTAGAAGATATTTAAATCGATTAATTGCTCGAATTCCGAAAATAAGGCTTTTACCCAGCTATCCTTATATGGGCTGTGTAAGACTTCCTTCCAGCTATTAGGCACACCTTCTGGGGCCCGTTTTGCAGCCTTAATCTTTGCTGCACAGCAAATATCGTACATTTGCTGGTAAAAAGCATAGGAAGGGGGGAAATCCTGTGTGGGAGCCTCTGGGGGGCTGCCTAGGTATCCGAAAATCTGGTCGTTTTTCGGCTGGGTGGGTGGGAAAGCACCCTATTAGTCAGTCTGTAGGTTAGACTATTGGTCAGACTGTTGGTTAGTCTGTAGGTTAGGCTGTTGGTCAGCCTGTAGGTCCAAAAGTGACCTATAGTATCCATAACCTAGGATACCTTGCACGTCTCGTATCCGTGGTATTCTTCCTCGAATTCTACCCCTAGTAGCCCTAACCTGGTATGGCTGAATAGGCACCTTTTCTAATACTCGAAACATTTTCTCCCACGGTCTCTCATTTAAGGCGATATCTAGACTCTTGAATTTCAGATATTCTAGTGTAGGCAGCGTTTTACTATGGCGAAATGCTGCATTTACTAGGAAGCCGGGCGAAAAGGCAGAATCTATTATATCGGAAAGTCGCAGAAAATCAGTGTGTGTAGGGCTTTAAGATTCAGACCATTGAAAATTTTCTATGTGGGGCGAGTCAGAATTTTCACATATGCGGGGTATGCCCACTTTTGTGATGGATTCGGAAAATCTCTGTGGTTGAGATTCCTGGTGACGAGAGCTTTCTGCATTTCCTAGCATTTGCAGCCTTTTTGTATGGGAAAAAGGCGCATTTTCCTTAGCCGGTAAAAGCGGACCGTCTTGCCCAAGCTGAAAAGCTAATGTTGCAAAATGGTGATTTAGAACACTGTTGGAAATGTACTGGATACCGACAGTGGCGTACAAGGCGTTGCAGAATAAAACAAAGAGCTGGTTAAAGATTTAAAGCGCACAAGAGGTTGACCAGAGCAAAAGATGTCAGGGAAATCTGATTCTAATTGTTGGTAACTATTCTAGCTAGAAAGAGGGAATTTTGGGCATATTTCTACCATCTTGAAAAAGTGGTTGAAAATAATGAAAAACCGCAAAAATAGCGAAAAACCCGACGAAAAGTCGGTCTGCCTAACCGTGCCCAGTCTGTGCCCAATATCCTACCCAGTGCACACCCAACCAAGCCCAGTGGCTTATAGCGGTGTGCCGGATGCCCTATAACAGCCTGCCGTACGGGCCGGAAGCCCTATATCGGTGTGCCGTACGGGCCGGAAGCCCTATACCGGTGTGCCGTAAAGGCGCGGTGTAGCGGGTGACTGTATGTAGAAGGCCGAAAGTGCTGATTTGCCCATTTGGTAATCCCGTAGAAATGCGCCGCCTGTTGTGGGCCCTGTGGCCCGCTGTGACCGGCCGCTGTGGCCGGCTGTGGGGCGCTGTGCCGGTGCCGTGACCGGCGCTGTGGCCCACTGTAATCGGCGTTGTGGGGCGCTGTGCCCCACCATAGCGCCTGGTATAGCCACCGCGATATCTCAACGCAGAGACGTCGTATGGTGGCGAGACCAGTACCAAAATACAGCTAAAAAGGCGCTGATTTCAACAGCTAAGTTAGGCTGAAGCGATTTGGAATCGAAAAACGGCGAATTGCTGGGAAATATTGCAGAGTGCTGTGGTAGGCCCACTAGTTGTGGTGGGCCCACTGGTTGTAGTAGGCCCGCTGATTGTGGTGGATCCGTATGCTGTATTAGGCCCATTAGTTGTGGTGGGCCCGTGGGCTGTATTGGATCCGTGGCCTATGGTAGGCCTGTGCCTTCGACTAGGCCCATACCGTCGGTCTTAGACGAAATAGGCATATTTAGGCGAAGCGACTTCCAAATAGGCTCTTCCAGAGCAATTTGGTCGATGTTTACCCCCTCTAAATTAGAAGGCGGTTGGAAATCAAAAGTGCCCTCTAGGCCACTTGAAATAGGGCCTATACCTTCATTTTGGTAGGTGAAAGTAATAAAAGAGGTCTTGGTGACGACCCGGCGATGTGGGATATAGATGAGGTAGGTGCCGTTACCTAGCGTAGCTAGTAACCTACCTGACTCGGTCCGGGGGGCCAGCTTGTGGCTAATGACCCGTTTTTCTGGAGGGATTAGCATCTCTACAGCCGCACCAATAGCCCTAAAGCTAGTAAGGTCGGATAGGTAGTAGTGCGTAATTTCCGGAAAATCCTTCTTTAATTCCTCGAAAGGTGACAAGGAACGGTTTATAACTGCTATTAGATTTACTAAGGTAGTAATACTAAGAATTACTGCAGACCAAAGATAAGAAGGTAACCAAGACCAAAGCATAATAGCTCTAAGTCGGTTAACGATAACCCGTATAGAGCGTTCTGCTAACCCATTTTGCTTATGAATATAAGGGGAAGAGATTAAAAAATCTATACCCTTAAGAGCTAGCCAGGCTGTAATAACGTCGTTGATTTCCTTGCCACCATCATAATAGAATTCAATAGCTGATTTGCCATAGCGATTCCTAAGACCTTGGAAGAACCCCTGTAATACTAGGAATACTGTAGGTCCTTCCTTATTAGGTAGTAAATACACCCAACGGAAGCATAATTTCCGGTCAATTAAGATGAGGCAAATAGGGCGTTTATTATATAGTAGAGGGTTAATTTGGAAGATATCGCCCTCTATAATATCCAAATAATACATAGGGTCTGGTATAGCCCCTGATATAAAACGCCGAACTGACTTTGCCCTTTTACAGGCGATGCAGTTGAAATCAGAATCCTTTACCTTACTAAGATCAGGTAACCCTATGGTTAATGCACAGGTTTTCTTTAAAAGTTGGATTCCAATATGCCTAAGCCGGATATGCCAAAGTCCGGCTAGTAATAGCAGCTTTTGATACTCAGTATCAGCTGCTAGGGCTGGGTCGAGGGTGACCGGGGCCCTCTATAGTAGTTGGGCTGTATTAGGAATAGCAGCCTCTATTGGTACCACCGAAAAACCAGGACTAACTAGTAGGTCAGCTAATAGGATTTCTTGCGAATTAGCTGGTGGAAGTAGAAGGTCCGAGTCAGCTGGTGGGGTAGGTAAATCCTCTGGTAGGGGATATTCCTCGTATTCTTCTGGGTTAGCTAGGGCAGGTAATTCAACCGAGATACTATATGAAACCGGTTGGCTGGTATAGTGTAAAAACGGCGAATCTACCCCTTTTTGTTATAAAAAGAAGCCATACTTCTTAAAATTAAGAAGCCTAATGCACTTATTGTTGCTATTAATAAGGCTTTGGCCCTGAATACTGCCACGATTCAGATAGTGTTTAACGCCGCTAAAGATATTAATATTAAAAGCTGGTATGAAGAGGGCGTTGGTAAGCTCTAAGGTGCCCCACTAAGGTGGGTTGGTGGCCTATAGCACGGTAAAACGCGCTATGCCCCACCCACTGGGCTTGATTAGGCCACCACCTGTGCTGATGACTAGTCTATTTCCGGTATAGTGTTGGAAGTAGGTGAAGTGCTTTTTATCGTTGATAATATATACCGTAGAACCAGTATCGTAGAGCAAAGAATCTATTGGCGTTTTCCCACCGGATTGTGCACTATAGCTAGTAGCTAGAAATTGCATACATTCGCGGTCCTGGAAGGAAGAATAGGCTGTCTCACTAGGTATAAGACTTAGAGTATTATAATTCCCTAGTACGAAGGAATCAATAGTCTTTTCCTTTTCATCGGTCTTTTATAGGGTATCTGCCTTATTAGCTGAATCTTTCTTTTCTTTATTCTTCTTCTTATTTTCCGGCTTGCCCTATATGGCTGAAAAAGACCCTTATTGGGTAGAAGACCCCTATTTATTCTTTTTATTGGCGTTGGTAGTAGTGTTTTTACCACCCTTACTAGTGTTATTACTAGCTGGCTTGCTACTATTGCTGTTAGTAGCGGCACCCTTGACCTTTGCGAGGTAGGTGGTAGCCCTTACTACTAATGACCCTTTAATGCGTTATTCTTCCAGTAAATCAACTATATAAAATTGCAGGTTAATATTTGATGTATTTCCCTGAGTATAGGCGATTCTCATCATTATGCGGTGCCGTTCTGCCCACTAAAAAAAGACCCCTTCTACAGCATATAAATACTGGCTGATTTAGTCGAAAGGTTATATATAGGAGCCTAAAATTTGCAGCCTAGATAGGTAGCTATTAAAAGAGGCATTGAAAGATTCTAAGGTACCCTTATAGCCTGTAAAATTTAGTTAATAGAAGGCAGGGTATAGGTAGGTCTGCTGTACATCTAATAAGTGAGAATACTATTTAGTGAGTAACGTAAAGGCTGACTCTGGGTCAGTATACCAATTAATAGCGGCAGCTGGTCCTTCTATACAATTATTCTTAATAAGTAATAGTAAAAGTGCTTGCTCTGAATCGTTAAACTTACTAGCAATAGAAGGTTCTTCGATAAATTTAGCGATATTAAGTGCCCTAAATTAAATCATAAGAGCCTGTTTCTATTAGTCGAAGTTAGATGCCCCCCTTAGCTTTTAGGATTCCTAGAATCTATTGGCTATCTTAGCTAGTTCCTTAATAGCTATAGCGCTAACTTGGCTGCTAATGCTGGATGGAACCGGCAGGGGTTGCTAGGCTTTAGGTAGTAATAATAGGTTATTTCCTTTACCCACAGGGGTTTAGAAGGTATCCACATCCATCATATCTTAGGATAGTAGGCTAGCAGCAGGCTTAATTAGTCTATCTACTAAGGTACCCACCTTATCAGCCAAAAAATCGATTTTTAAGTTCATTCGATTAAATTTATAATTGAATTCTTTTCTTATTTCCTATTGGTCTTCCCTAAGCTGGGCAATTTCCTAGTTATTATTAGATTCTTCTACCTCTGCCGTATCAGGGACTTAGTAGCCTAGGTTATTAGTAGGAACGTTCTGACTAGCCATTATAGGAAGAGAAAAGGTGCCGGAAAGTCTTAAAAATGCGAAGAAAATTAAGACTGAAAATCTAGATAAAACTAGAAGAAAGCTACATTAAGGAATAACCTTAGAAAATCCTGTTGCAAGGATGTATTACAGCTTGGTGTGGTAGCTGGGTTTCTAAATCTGGGATGATCAGTCCCTTATTAGTAGATTTCTGGAAGGTTAACTGCTAAATGCGTTAAAATCCTAAGTTAGCGTAAAAAAGTCTTAAGCTGGAAGCCTTAAGACACCGGGCTCATAACCTGTTGCAAAATGGTGATTCAGAACACTATTGGAAATATACTGGATACCGACAGTGGCGTATAAGGCATTGCAGAATAAAACAAAGAGCTGGTTAAAGATTTAAAGCGCATAAGAGGTTGACCAGAGCAAAGATATCAGGGAAATCTGATTCTAATTATTGGTAACTATTCTAGCTAGAAAGAGGGAATTTTAGGCATATTTCTACCATCTTAAAAAAGTGGTTGAAAATAATGAAAAACCGCAAAAATAGCGAAAAACCCGACGAAAAGTCGGTCTGCCCAACCGTGCCCAATATCCTACCCAATGCCTACCCAACCAAGCCCAGTGGCTTATAGCGGTGTGCCGGATGCCCTATAACAGCCTGCCGTACGGGCCGGAAGCCCTATATCGGTCTGCCGTAAATGACCGGTGTAGCGGGTGACTGTATGTAGAAGGCCGAAAGTGCTGGTATTAGCAAGGTTTGCCCATTTAGTAATCCCGTAGAAATGCGCCGCCTGTTGTGGGCCCTATGGCCCGCTATGACCGGCCGCTGTGGCCGGCTGTGGGGCGCTGTGCCGGTGCCGTGACCGGCGCTATGGCCCACTGTAATCGGCGTTGTGGGGCGCTGTGCCCCACCATAGCGCCTGGTATAGCCACCGCGATATCTCAACGTAGAGACATCGTACGGTAGCGAGACCAATACCAAAATACAGCTAAAAAGGCACTGATTTCAACAGAACAATTATAGCAGGGAGTGAATTCCTCGAGCTTGTAATAGAGGGGGCATTCTAGTTCATTTATATCTCCCGTTCGGTATAAGCAGTAGGGACTGATTATTCCCTATCTGGATTTAACCGGGATATAAAGGTTTTATATGCAAATTAGAGATCTATTTCCTCTTAAGGCTACTTAGGCATATGCTCTTATTGGAGATAGTGGGTAAAGGTCTTAACTGCTAACGATCCTATGCTTCTAACGTATACCCTACGTTCCCATAGGGTTGTTCGGAATTCCCGTAGAAGCTATTTATTGATACGGTTGAATAGCTCCTCGGTCTATTCCTCATAATCATTATGGAATTATTCCCATAGATCATCATCTATCTCATCGCTTATTATATAGTTATTGATGAGGTAGGCGATACGATTGTATAACTATTCATCTATAGTATTAGCAGGGTCAATCTGCCCTTTTGAATTAGCCCAGTCCTCTGTGATAGTATCGGCGTAAGGCCTAAGCTTTTCGGGTAGTAATCCTTCTATCATAATATTGATAGGGGTAGGCATGTATATTAGAAGGAAGTAATTAATAAAAGAAAGAAGGAAGTAAGGAAGAAGGTTAGGAAGGAAAGAAAGAAGGAAGTAATAATCGGGCAGGATGTTATAGGCGTTCCGGTTGCTTATTTAACTGTTGAATATAACGGTAAATAGGTTCTTTACCGTTGTGAGGCTCTGAGTCGCTTGCGTAAGAACCTGCGTTTATATGCCTGCTAATGGTATTCACTAGCTGTTACACTATCAGTGTGATATTTAGCGATTATTCCTCGTGATAGACGAGTAGGGAAGGTTAGACATAATCAGTTTATCCCTTGGTTCGTAATATCTGTAGCCGTTCCTCTGAATAGGCTAGATCACATTCCTTATTAGCACGATTTAATTAAACCGTCTCTTCTTGCTGGTCCTAGCTAATCTGTAAAGTGAACTTCAACTTCACTAATCAGTATTAGTATTACATCAAGGGGTACCCAGTTGTACGTAGGGTTGCGCGCGTGGTATTAAGTACCGTGAGGTCACCGGTCAAAGGTATGATTACTTCTTTGATTATGACTGATTAACTAAGAGGAAAGAAAGGAAGCAAAAGAGTAATTACACGATGTGGCCTTTTTGTGCGTGCCGTAGTCACGTGCATCGGCGCGGTCGGGCCGGGCTGCCCGCGTGCCCTACCGGGCTCAGGGGCATAGGGGCAAAAGGGGCAAAAGTGGCCACATCGTGCGCAACGGGTGTGCGCGGCACATCCGTCGCAATGTGCCCAATTGGGCACCTTGCGACAGCGATTCCGACAGTAATAGTAGTATCCTTAGGATTACTATAATTAGCAGGGTTAGTAGGGCTGGGGACCTTTACTATTATACTATTAGTAATAGTATAATAGCTGCAAGATTGATATAGTAATAGTGTGTCTATTCCTTTTTATAGAAGGAAAAAGCCGTATTTTTTAAAGTTAAAAATGCCGATGTATTTACGGCTTGCTGACTAAAGCTGATTTTTAATTAGTACCCCTTTAGCGGCATAGTGCTTTACACCGCTAATAATGTTAATATCTAAGGCAGGAATATATAGTGCATTTTTAAGCTCTATAATACCCCAATTGGTGGGATTAACGCTCTATAGTATAATAAATCGTATTATGCCCTAACTAGTAAGGGAAATAGGGCTACTACTAATAATAATTACAGGCTTATCACCCTTCTCAAAATAGTGAAGAATAGTAAAATGCTTCTTATTATTAATAATATAATAAGTAGAGCCTGTATTATAAAGGAGGGCATCCTTAGGGGTCTTACCGCCTAATTTAGCATTATAGCTTATATTAGTGGATATAGTGGTAGAAGAAGAGGAATAGGATATATTAGTATCCTAGGTATTATAATTGCCTATAATAAAGGACTCGATATTTTACTATTTGCTGCTAGAGTCCTATTTCTTCTTCTATTACTGCTTCTTTTTCCTATTATTAGTAGAATTATTCTTACTATTATTAGTAGAAGCGGCATTAGTATTAGTAGGGCTAGTAGCCTCTATAAGGTCCTTACTATTTATATTAGTAGGACTAGAGATAGTAGGGCTAATAGCCTCTACTAGTTCTTTACTAATTATAATAGTAGGAACGTTACTATTTCGCCTACTAATTAAGCCTTATATAAGGATAATTAGGGTGTTCATCTAGGACTTTATATAGTCTATATCTAGCTGTAGTTATATAGTAAGATTAGCTTTAGAGTCGGAATCTAAAATAGCCTTATAAGTAGAAGGCCTAGACTATGCCATTATAGTAGCTAAAAGTCGTTAAAAATGGTGCCAATAGCTGTAAGAACAGATAAATAACCAGCTAAATAGCTAGCAAAATAGTCGAGTAACTAGCTAGATAGCTAGTAAATATAGTAGCTAGTAGCCTATTATAAAAAGATAACCGCAGAGTATAGCAGTAGGTCTCAATATAAAAGTATAAATGCCGTAGGCGTTATATAAGTCTGTATTATAGTATTAGTGTTTAAAATGCTTATATAGTGCCGTAATATAAAGGTACCGTAAGTGCCGTAGGTGCTGTAAATGCCGTAGAAGCTAGGTGCCGTAGGTGCCATAGGTGCCGTAATATAAAAAAGGTGCCGTAAGTGCTATACTAAAAGTGCTATAAATGGGAGAGTATAACAGGTGCCGTATAGTGCAGTAAGAGTCATACACTAGGGGAAAAGATATTATATAGTAGTATAATATAAAGAATATTATACTATAAAATCCGTAGGTGCCGTAGGTTACGCCGAAAATAATATAAAGTTACGCTAAGAGTCCGGTAAGGTTATACTGTAAGTTACCGTAGGGGTACGCTAATAATTACCATAGGGTAATACCGTAGGTAATAAAGGGTAAGCTAAAGGTGATAATAGGTAAGCCGAAGTTAATAAGTATAAGCTAAAGATACTAAAAGATAGCTATATTAATAGTATTAATAAGCAAGAGAGACTAAAGGGTAAACACAAAAGAGGTAGGGTAAAAATAAAAAAGTATAAACCCGGGCTTATAACCTATTGCAATTCTTAAGGTTACTATAAAAGCAGAGCCTTATTAGCTAGTTAAATAGCACGAGACTGTCTGCGACCTATAAACTAATCTTAGTATAATACTAGATTTTTCACTAAGTCCTAAGACTATACAAGTGCTATAAAGTAGGGCAAGTATAAAGGCAAGGCAAATATAAGATAACTAGAAAACGCAGAGAAGGTAAGAAGTTAAGAGGCATATAGTGTATTAACAGACTCGATTGTACTGCCCTTCTGCTATCTAAAAAGAAGGGGAAAAGCTATCCTATATATATACAAAAGAGGGGTAGGCCTAGGTATCTAAGGTAGCTAATAAAAAAGCTCCCCGTAATACTCGCTTTACTATATATACAATACATCAGCAGCCCCACTATATCGGGCCTTTTCAACCACCCTAACCACCGCACTAGTAACTAGTCACCGCACTAGTAACTAGCCACTACGCTAGTGACTACCTACTACACTAGTAGACTACCCATTATACTAGTGGACTAGCCACCACGCTAGTAGACCCACCACGCTAATTTAGCAATGCTACACCTTTTTAACAAGGCCTACCTTAAGGCCTACCTTACTTGATATACAGTAAATAATCCACTGAAAATCCTTAAGGTAAAAGGCAAGGGCCTGGGTTGGTAAGACCACCGTAAGTCTAAGAGACGGTATAAGGGCCAGAAGGTTAGTAGACTAGTAGGGCATTAGGCCAGCAGCCTAGTAGGCTACTATAAGATTTTAACAAAATTATATTTTTTTAATTTAACCGCAGCCGAATTCTTTTAACCGTAGCTAGGCATTATTCTAACCGTAACCAGGTATTATAGGAATGACTGCAGCCACCTAATTCAATATAGACCCTTATATATAGCTATCAGTCTAAAATATTCGATTTAATTGCAGCTAAATTCTTTTAACCGCAGCTAGGGACTCTATAGGCCTTTACATACAGCTATAGACCTAACTTCTTCTGACTGCAGCTAGGGACTCTATAGGCCTTTACACGCGGCTATAGACTTGACCTAACTGCAGCTAGGATTTTATAATTATAATTATAATTATTTAGTTGTTTATAGTATTCGATCTTAAAAAAAAAGGTTTATAACGAAGTATTACTAAATCCGATCAAATGCGTATTAAGGTGTGATAGATGCGTAACCTATTGGAAAGAAAAAAAAAAAAACTTTAAGAAGAAGAAAAAAATAATGAAGATATATGCGATAATATAATAACAGACTAACTCGTCCCAGTCTCATCACTATAAATTCTTTCCACTGGCATGGGGCCAAAATATGTTGTGTAGGAGGTTTGATTATTCTTAAGCTAATCTAGTCTGAAACCCCACTATTTAATCCCTTTACAGTTGATGGCGCAGCCATGCCTTTTCCTCGATTAAAACGTCAAAATCTACCCGCCTTACCCGCTGTGGCTTTTGATAATCAGTGTGGAGATAATACTGGCTCACCTCGCCATGTTTCATCTCGGCCGCTTGTTCTCGCCCTGGCGAACGCGTCGAAATGAGACAATATGCATCCACGCGCCAGCATGCTATGCAGTGAGAAGAATCGGTGAGGCGAGGCTGTCACGAAGCCCGCTTGGAAAAGGGGTCCAGCCGGAATCCGGTTGACTTGGGTGGTCCAGGCTCCGTACTTGATGGTTTCACTGATGCCGTGTATCATGAAACCAGTCTTCCCTGCGAATTCTTGCCACCAGTTTTGCTGATTGTTGAGCGACCAGTCCAGACTATGCGCAATACGGGCCAAAGTTGTGCATGCATGCGTCACACGACACGGGGTCAACCACGTACTCCGTCTGCTATGTGTGCGCCCAGCTGACCATTTTCTTCCATCGTGGGGTTTGCGAACTTGGCTCGGGGCGAACTGGCTGCTGCATAATTCATCGAAATTGTGCAGTCACATCGCGCTGCGCGTGCCCTGCCATCTCGACCCCGGGGCCCAGACTCGGGACTTAGAAGTTAGGAGCAACCACTATCGAATCGCGTCGGCTAATCACGACAATTCGGTACCTTACCGGGGCCGCCGCTGGTCAATCTGCCTCTCTGCCCTTTTCCGCGCCGTCGTGCTTTGTTTAGCATCCGTCACTAGCTCGGGGGCATCATCTGACAAGGCCAATTGACCTCGGCATGGGCGGGAGTAGTTTTGTTTTTCATTTACGGAGTACCAGGATTTGAGGCGGTATTTGGTGGCTCCAACTTCCGCGGCTATCTCGGTCATGGCCATGTTTGTGCAACTAGGGCTGAACACCGCGCGCTTCGTCATGCCACCAGAGAAGGAGCCGTTTTCTCGACGGAGTAATCTGATTAGTTTCTACACCAGCATGGTGCACTCTGCAGCCCTTGTATGGGAAAAGCCTGTGCCTGTACAGCAAGCCTGCACAACAAGCCAGCAATGGCTAATGATGCAAGGGGAAAGCACCCTGCACCCCTGCACCCCAGCACCATAGGATCCGGGGACGGGGTCGGTTGCACGAGGTAATTACCTACCTCGCACGTATCTGGAGTCCTGCACCTCGTTCGGCTTTCGGCGTAGCTTTTTCCACCGGTGTCGAAACTTGACTTTGGTACAGGGGATTTGATCTCCGCTCCCGAAACCACTTGGAGTCGTGACATCGGCTTTGATGACGAGCTCCTCACAAACAACAAGCCTTGCTTCGACGCGGCAAGGTATAAATAGTTCAACTTCCCCTCTCGCATCGTCCTGTTTGTATTATGCTCGGCAATTGGTGATCCCGTTTCCTGTATCGGGTTTTCCGTTCAGAAACACATTCGTTCCTTTAACCTCCATCGTGGCTTTGTTTTCGGGTCAAAGCTCACAATGGTGCGCGCCTCAGTGTTGGCGTCCCTCGTAGCGGCCGCTGCGTCGACCTTGGCAGACAAGGCCAAATCCGACCGCAAAGTCTCCAGGGATATCCTGTCTGGCGCATACATAATCGAGCTGCACAACGGCCAAGTAAGTTGCTTCTCACGGTGGACAAGACATGCCATACCGGAGGACCGATTGGCACGGGGTTGAGATTCGAGTTCTTACAATTTCCTAGGACCATTCCTCGGTTGAGCAATCTATCGGCAAAGATGGCGCAACTCGAATGAAGTTCAATTACGAGCTGTTCAATGGACTTTCAGTTCAAATGCATGATCATGAAAAAGCCAAGGATAAAGCTGCGCAGTTGGCAGCTTTGCCCGCTGTCAAGGCAGTGTATCCTGTCAAGCTCTACCCACAACCTAACCCCAAGGTTGACTGGGTCGCTCCTCCTAATCTTGATTCGTCTGTAGCCTTGGAGTCTTTGCGAGTCGCCCAGGATACCTTTTCGCCTCATGTCATGACGCAAGTCGATAAGCTCCACGCCAAGGGCATCACTGGAAAGGACACGAAACTTGCCGTTATCGATACTGGTGTATGTTCTTGAGCCTTTGCGTCCCTCCACTGGCGGTTCCTCCCACAACACAATCGCTGATGTGATCTCTTCATAGATTGACTACCTGACTGCTGGTCTTGGAGGGTGTTTCGGAAAGGGCTGCCTTGTGTCGTTTGGAACTGACCTTGTCGGTGACTCTTACAACGGCAACAACACTCCTGAACCCGACCCCGACCCAATGGACTGCGCGGGCCACGGAACTCACGTTGCTGGTATTGTTGCTGCCCAGCCCAACAGGCTCGGGTTCACTGGGGTTGCCCCTGGAGTCCACTTGGGTGCTTACCGAGTCTTTGGCTGCAACGGCACCGTTAGTAGCGATGTCCTCATCGCTGCCTACAACCAGGCTTACCAAGATGGCGCCAACATTATCACTTGCTCTGTTGGCTCAGACGGCGGCTGGCCCGAGGACCGGTGGGCAGAGGCTGTCTCACGTATTGTGGAAAAGGGCGTTCCTTGTGTTCTGTCTGCTGGCAACAGCGGTGATCAGGGTCTCTTCTTTGCCGACGACGCTGCGGATGGTCGGCGTGCTACTGCAGTTGCTTCCTTTAACAACATTGACATACCGACTCTCTACTACAATGCCCAGTATCAGATAGACGGTGGCGCAGATTCCGAATTCAAATACGCTTCCGAAGACGAGCCCAATTGGCTAGGTGTCGCTCTCCCTGTCTGGGCCAGCAGCCTTGATCCCACTGTCGCCGACGATGGCTGCAAACCGTTCCCCGCAGACACCCCCGACCTGAGCAAGCACATTGTTTTGATCCGTCGTGGTACTTGCTTTTTTGCAGAGAAAATGGCCAATGCTGTGGCCAAGGGCGCCCAGTACATTATTCTTTACAACAATGTTCGTCCTGGCGCCCTCAACGTCGGCCGCAGCGACGCCACCGGTCCTCCCCCCAAGGCCGCTGCTATGATTGATGCTGCTACTGGAGAATCCTTCATCAAAGTTCTGAAGGCTGGGAAGAAGCTCACCTTGAAATTGCCGAGCCGTCTCACCGTACCGATTCTCGTTTCAGAAAAAAACTCCCTGACGGGCGGCGCTCTCAGCGAATACACCAGTTGGGGACCGACCTGGGAAATGGCTGTCAAGCCTCAGTACGGCGCCCCTGGCGGCAACATTCTTTCCACGTGGCCTCGGAGTAAGGGGGGGTTCGCCGTGCTCTCTGGTACGTCCATGGCGGCCCCTCATGTCGCTGGAATCATTGCCTTGATTCACCAGGTTCGTGGCACCTACGACCCCGGGTTGGTTCAGGACCTTATTTCTGCCAATGCGAACCCGCAGGTCTTCAATGATAAAACCAAGTTCTACGACTTCCTTGCCCCCATCCCCCAGCAGGGTGCTGGTCTAGTACAGGCCTACGACGCTGCCTACGCTACTACTCTTCTCTCACCTTCAAGCCTGTCCTTTAATGACACCGACCACTTTGCCAAGGAGCTCAAGTTCGAGCTAAAGAGTGTCGGCCACGGGCCGACCACCTACAAGATCACCCACGTTCCTGCCATCACCATGTACACCCTAGCCAAGAATTCTAACTACGCCCTGGGATTTCCCAACGAAGCGGTCCACGCTGCTGCTACTCTCAAGTTTAGCGACACTAGCATCACTCTGCAGGGCCACCAGACCAAAACGGTTGCCGTGTCCGCCATTCCTCCCCAAGGCCTAGATTTTAAGCGTCTCGCCCTCTGGTCCGGCTATATTGCTATCAACGGCTCTGATGGAACGTCTCTGTCTTTGCCATACCAGGGTCTTACTGGTTCCCTCTTCAAGTCCACGGTTCTGGCTGCCAATGATACCTGGGTTTCCAAGTCGACTGACGAGGAAGGCAATCCCTTGCCACCCGGTTACACTTTCGTGCTGCCCATGCAGGGTATCGCTACTAACAAGGACTTGCTGCCGCAGATCACAATTAACCAGGCGCTCGGGTCCAGCATTGTTCGGGCCGATGTCGTGCCCATCACCCCGAGCCTTTCCAAGATGACTACCGAACACTGGGGCGTCCGGACCATCGGCCAGCCTTTTGGTTTCCCGATACTATTGGCGACGCGCTCGGTGAGGGGCTACCTCTGGGATGGTCGTCTGGATTCGGGTGCTTTTGCTCCCCCCGGTGAGTACAAGTTTGTCGTGAGAGCTCTTAGAATCTTTGGCGACGCGAGAAAGAAGGAGGATTGGGACGTGAGCACGACGACTTCAATCATCATCAAGTATAAACAGTGATTGTCAAGCGCGGAGGCAGCGCGATGAAGCACAGGATTGTCTCATAATGATTATTGAACTGTAGCGCCCTGTAGCGCCCTGTGGCGATCTTGATGCATCGTGTTGGGAAGGGATCGTAGACACTCTATCCAGTAAGATGTTGAGCACTTGGCGCAGGACAGCCTCCTTTCATGTCCGACATAACAGGTCCTCACCTCATCACACATGTGTTGCGAATAAGGGTCCTACATTCGGTGCCAAAACGTAGCTTCACTCGTGAAACGCAGAGACTCGGTACTTTTCCCATAAGCCCTAAGTGCGAATTTGATCCTATCACCGACTTATGGAATGGAGACGTTGCTGAATACTCCTGAGAAATTCGAGACGAGAGCAATTCGGATGATATTGGCTGTCGGCAGCATAGCCAAAGGTTCCTTCAGCCCGTTCCCAAAGGCCAAATCGTGCTCATGGTGGGTTGCAACGTACAACGTCCTGGCGATGGGGACACAGCGCTGCGTCATGTCACCAATCAGATTCCAGAGCCCCGCAAGTGGCTTCAGGCAGCAGCTTTCTCGGCAAAGTCATTGATTGCATTGCATTGGTCGCCCCTGCCGTTTTATCTGCTAGCAGAAGAAACATGCATTGGCGCCAAATCCCTCTTTGATTCCTCGCCAAACCAATCGACTTCAAACATTTTATCCCAACGTCGTGCCTATCTTGCTCTCTCCATCCATTGCAGGCAGGCAGGCAGCCAGATATCGAAAGTAGGCGGATTGGCTTCCTCTTGCCTCAAATTCGGGAAATTATCTGGCGTCCAATACTTCCCTGCGCTGCCCCTCAACATGATATTTTTCTTCCGTCGTCTTTCGAAAGAATCACGCTTATAGCTAGCTCAAGGAGAAAGACCACCTTGAGAGCACAGAAAGACTCTGGCCCCCCTCCTCAGGAACTGGTTGCCTGGACTGTATAACTCGGATTTCAAGGTCATTACTACGCATGCGAATAAGCTCATCTTGAGAAAGCTGTTGCGTTATGGTGAGCTTAACGCCTGTTGCACTACGGATACGGAGCACCTTCGAATAGGTGCAACTTGTTGAACATTGGGCTCAAAACCCTCTTGAACACTCACGTCCCCAATGGAATGCTTCACCCCGATAGGTGGCTTTCAGCTGCCAATTCAGCGCCGACTCAGCCGTCTCTATAATGATACCAAGAAATCCAGTGATTTTGTCAGGGAGCCCATTCAAAACGACGAAAGACCGGAAATGAAATCGTTGCATCGCAAGCTTCGCATCCAAAAGGATCGCCTGGTGAGCTGGGGGCTGGAGTGGTCGGACCCAAATCAGTCAGCTGAAATAGACGAGTCTCTTTCCAAGGCTGGACTGAGCGAGGTGGTTGGCAGTATAATGTCGACCATTAAGGACATCTTGGCTGAAGCGGAACCGCTGTGGCAGAGCTCCAAGCATGTCACAAGCCGGCCATCCCCTCATCGCAAAGTACCCATCGTCCAGTGGGATAGCGCTCGCTTTGAGGATCTTGTGCGAGACCTGACTGCGTCGATTGACACCTTGTACGATTTGTCCCGGACCAGATCATCCGACTATTTTCCCAGGAGGATGTCGAAAACGACATACAAGTCGCAAAGCACGGATGAATCCCGGCCATTCGAGTCGAGTCGTAGGCAGACACCGCAGCAGATCAACCCAGAGAACCTCACTCATCTTCGATCAAAGCAACAAGACGATGCCGCCATTCCCCTGAGAGAGGTAGTTTTCATGAGCAAGACTGCTTACTCGGAGCTTACTCAAGGGTCAACGACCAGGGAACCTTGGGCCCCCCTTCTTCTTGAATATGCTACATTTGACTCTATTTACTCGGTAACCGGAGTCATGCCTCCCATGTCGAGGTTTGAGAAACTCTCTTCCGCCCTTCAGCAGGAACCCCAGAGGGCCCCCGGGACTTGGACGGGGCTGCCTCGCCTTTTGGGCTATTTTGAGGATATCGACAATTCCAGAATAGGTCTTGTTTACAGGTTTCCCGCTTCTTTCAACCATGGTCCGGTCGAGCGACTGACTCAGCATTCTTTGTACAGCATGCCAACATTGCGCGATTTGCTTACCTGTCAAGAGGAGCCACCACTGGAAGCAAAGTTCAGAATGGCTTATAATTTGACTAATACTATTTTTGACATGCACGCAAGGGGCGTCACTCATGGAAATCTAACAGATTCAAACATATCATTTGGCGAGGAATCCATACAGGCATTTGACGGTCCAAATGCCGAGATTGATGTGCGACGGCCCCTTGTTTCTTCATTCGACTTGTTTCCAGAAGACGGCACTGCAGCTCAGATATCTCCCTGGCGACATCCTCTGGATCCGCGAACTTTACAGTCTTCACTTGGTCAGTCAGCTGATGAGCGAATTCTGGAATTGTATTCGCTTGGCATGGTGTTGCTCTCCATTGGTCTCTGGACAAAACTGGAGACCCTTTGGCCTGACCCATCGTCCATGGTCATCCCAGGGTCAACGTTGGAGCGGTTGGCAACCCGGTGTGGAACTCTCTATATGAAAGCTGTTCAGGCCTGCTGGGACGCAGTTGACAATCAGCTGAACGGGAAAGGCCGCGGTGAGGCCCTCTTATCAATGGTGCAAATGCAGGCTAGCCGGTTTCTGGAGACTTGCTGCATCTTGGATGGTGTAAGTGGTCTGGAACAGCGCTTGAACCAGGAGCTTCGGGAAGTACCGTCTGCCCAGCATCCTGCAGAGTTGAGCGAGGACGCCAAGTCTCCTGCGTGTTATCCAGCGAAGAAGGAGCAAGACAACAGACGATCCGATTCAGCATCCGAAACTGCAGACCATGCAGAATCGGCGGAAGCTGATGCCGGAGGTATTGTGGGCCCAGAGTATTGTTTTCTCCGCACCTCTTCCTCTGCTAACTGTTGTTATGCACACCAGGCAAACAGAAGATGAAGCTTTATCCTCAGGTATCGCTATCACCCGACATTGTTGATAAGTGGAATACTATCTTGATGCCGCAGATTGATCAAGCCTTGCGACACTTTTATCGGAAGCACTCCGAGTCTGTCGAGATCTCGTTGGAGTCCGTTGGACCGAGTCCACATGCAACACAGCCCACCGTGCTGGTGATTTGCACATCAGTTGGCAAAGTTCGGGCCATCCTCAAGAAGCGGCTGGGCGAACTTTTTGATGGCACGACAGGTTTCGGTCTTAAGGTGTGCCGCGGCCATGTCCTTCGATCTCGGCGCCACTCAAAGCCAGTTATTCCATCTATGGCTCGAAAAAATTCCAGCTCAAGCACAAATGGTGGCGACCAGGCGAACGGGGATGGCGAAGTCGCGGCGGTGAACCCGGCATATCAGGAGCGCCCAGGGAATGGGGCTAGTATTGGTGCTTGGATTGGTGACCGACATCTGCCTCCAGTGAGCTTTGGAGGTCTCATCTTGGTGGATGATAAACCGTACGGCATGACGGTTCACCATATGCTGGATGATCCAGACGGTGATGCCATCCAGAACGAAACCCTCCGCAGCAGCGCTGGACTTGATGGCTACGGCTGGTATGCCGAATTCATGGAGAGCAGCCAGGATGGTGATGACTTTGCCTACGAGCTGTCTGATACTGAATCAGAAGCATACTCGGAAACGGACATAACAAGCGACCAAAGTGATGATGATGAGGATGACGAGCAAGAGGGGACAAACAAGTTTGAGCCTGGAGACACTCCTGGCATTGAACCAGGATGTGGGGAAGGGTATATTATTACGCAACCTGCTTTGGATGATGTTGAAGAAGGGTTTTATCCTTGTGCTGAGACAGAAGACGAAGATCACTTGGACACGTTTACTCTGGGAGAAATGTATGCTTCGAGTGGCATCCGCCGCAAGCAGGCCCATGGCCTGACTCACGAAGTGGACTGGGCTTTGTTCCAGTTTGCGGATGGACGCCTTCCGAGCGACAACTTGATTCCTCGATTTGACGACGGATGCCCAAACACCACGGCCGCCCATGCCGGCTCTCGCAAAGAAGCCGGAAGCCTTCGGCCGACGAGCCTGGCCCCTTCATCAACGCTGCCGGGGATGGAGGTGCAGTGTTTGGCGCGCACTAGTGGATTGCAAACGGGTCTTATTCTGCCCACCTTGACAAGCGTCAAAATCTACGGTCGGTGCTCACCAAGCCACGCATACCAGGTTGCCCATACACCAGTGACCAGAAGTGCCGGCAATAAGACCCTGCACAACATACCACTGGGCATTCCCGGCGACAGCGGAGCATGGGTAGTAAGTCGTCAAGACGGCCGATTGTGCGGGCATGTCCTGGCCTGGAGTCAGCGCAAGCGTGTTGCCTATATTAGCCCGATGGATGTTCTCTTGCTAGATGTGGCTGCCACCCTGCACGCCTCTGAAGTTCGTCTACCAGGCGGAGAACCGGTGGTTTCAGTGCAAGATGCCGACCAGGACCAAGACGTCGGGAAAGCCAAGAAGGATGAAGATTCGGATGCCTCGGCCGAGGATGAAGAGGATGAAGCGGCGGAGATGGCGGCGGAGATGACGCCGGCAACCTGGCAGGTACAGGCTGATAGCTCACGGGCAGCAGCATACATTCCAAGCTCGAGTAACCAGGAATCACCGAAACCCTTGCGATTCGAGACGTCGGGCGAGCTGCCCGGGCTGGCAGGTCGACTGAAAGATGCAAAGATTGGTCGCACGCCGAGGATAGGAGTAAGCGGGTGACGCCGGAGAGGGCACAATCGGTTGGCTGTCTTGCAGATGTTGGGCGGAGTTTTCCAGTATACCCTGTGTTTTGTTCGGAATGGTTATTTCAAAGTGGGCCAAGTCAACTGGTTGGACTTGTCTTGAGTGAAACGAAACAGCATGATGGCGGGAACGCGTTTCTTTTCTTTTTTGCGTCTCTATAAGCACGATTCGTCCATTGACCTGCCGGAGACGAAGCAAAGTCTACATAAAGTCGTCCTCCCAGCTGGCGTCCCTATGTTGATTACTCGTGGCGGCCATGTTCTCCTCGGTAAAAATGTCATCGTACGCATGGTCCTTTTGCCATTTCCTTTCTTTCCACTCTTGCGCCTGCTTGGCTTCTTCTTTTTTCTGCAACGGTGTCAGCTAGCCCCCCTTTGACCAGGATAACCAGTCACTCGGTGACGGAGATGTGCTTGTTGCTCTTGTAGAGCATGTGCATGTGCAGGCGCGTGCGCATGGATGGGAGGTCAAGGGGGGGGGGAATTGCACAACGAGTGTAGGGCCTTACGCACCCTGGCTGTCTGCGCCTCGTTCTCCCTCCTCCTCAGCTCCTTCAGCATCTCGTCCCGCTCGTGCTTCAGATCAGGCTTCCTCTCCACCTTTGTCTTGTTGAGCCTGTTGACGATGGGGTTCTCGCGCGCGGGGACAAGCACGCGCCTCACTTGGCGGGGGTCCTTGAAGCACACCTGGCCGACGTCCATGGAGCCGTCCTTTTTGAGGTTCGCCCAGGGGGTGTATATCACGGCCACGTTGTCCTTTTTATTGCCTATCTCTCAAACTGTGTCACCAGCCGCGGGGGCCCGTAGCGTGCGTGCAATGCGGTGCGGTGCGGTGCGGTGCTCACCCTCGATGGAATTCGCCTTGGTCAGCTGCGCCAGGTCCGTGAGGAGATGGTCGGGGAGGGCGTCCCACGCTTGGCCGTCGTGCATGCGGAGGTAGACGTGCGCGCTGGAGAGCTTGTCGACGTGGAACTGGGGAGTTGCGCAGTGTGCGTGAGCGCGAGCGCGAGCGTGAGCGTGAGCGTTGTGCGTTGTGCGTTGTGCGTATGGAGGACAGGAGAGGAAGAGAGGGGGGGGGGGAGGCGCGCACCCAGACGTCTTGTTCCCAGCCGTATTTGATGAGGTCCTCATCTGCACAGGGTTTAGCGGGTGATCGTGGGGGGGAAGGGGGGGGGGAGGAGGCGTGAGCGTACTTTCGTATTTGTCTTTGCCGACGTAGATGAAGGCTGGGGGCTGGACGGTCGTGGAGGTGAAGTAGTAGACCATTGTGTGCGGCGGGTGTCGTGTGTCGTGCCGGTGGGTTGGGATGAGGGCGGGATTTGGTATCGCTTTCATGACGGGAGTGAAGGGCTTGGAGGGGGAGGGCTTGGCTGGTTGGCAGGCACGTTGCATGCTGGCGCGTGATTGGCTGCACCACGTCGGGGTGGTGATCCAACCAGTTGACAGTCGTCTTGGCTGGCGGGTTGCCCCAACTGTCAACCGCGACAACTCAAACTTGTGTGGGACGACGTCACCAAGGAAGGCCCAGTATCACGCTGGCTTTTCCTTCGAAAAGTCAACATCATTGTGCGTGTTTGCCATGTACGTATATTAATTGCCTCGAGGAAGAATATTTACACAAACGACTTTTCCCCAGTCCACGGCCGACTCGGAGGATGACGGGGCCTGCTGTACGGCCTTGCGGAGGAATGCGACGACTGGCCACTCCGCGGTCCCGGATAGCAGCTGTGCCTGCCGCCCGTCGTCGTCGCTGTGCCAGGGTGGGGGGTTCGTAGATGGCTGCGAGTTGCCGTCAAGCGTTTACTATCTTCCGGGGTTGGGGAAGACTCGTGTGAGGGTCAGTCGAGTTCTCGTTGGCGGTAAACAAGCAACTCGTCTCGGGTGAGCAGCTCGCCTGTAGCGAGGACACGGAGGGTACGGACCACAGCCCCCGATTCCAACATTTTGCAGTGTCCAGGCGCGAGGATTCAGTCCAGTAGCAAAGCGTAGTCTGGGTCGTGGGTGTTCGGGAAAGACTACTCTGCCATGCGAGATTGCCGAGAGAGAATAACGACGGGGATGGCAGGCGGAAAGGTGAGCACGTCTGGTCTGGTTGGCGTTGGGTTTCCGAATGACAAGATTGCGGGAAAGAAGTCGCGGGAGCGGTTATATGGCGGACAGGGGTTGAGGTGACCGTCGGCAAGGTGAGTAGCTGGCCATGGCTCTGCCGCTATGAAAACGGCATGCGTCGCTGCGGCTGGCAAAGCGAGCAGCGAACTCAAAAGACCAAAGGTTTGCACTTGGCCCTGTGATGGGAGGCAGGTAGGGAATAGCTTGGGTACTGGTACATGTATGTACCTGTTGCGTTCGTCGCATGCCAAACAAGGACCCGGTGGTAGTGTCCGATATATGGTGCCAACACGGCTCGACTTGACGGGGGCAATAGAATTGTATGTTTGCTACGTACTCCCTACTTGTGGAATCTTTCATTCTTGATGCCTTTGGGTTCGTCTCACGTGCGAGTCCTACAATGGCGTCTGCCACTGCGCACTGCGCACTGCGCACTGTGCTGGTACGGCGCTGCATGCTTTCGTCTCGCAGGTTGCTTCCGTGCAATGCAATGCAGATTGCAGATTAAATGCACCAGTTAGTTGCGTGCAAAAGTTTATCCGCAATGCCTAACTCATGCTTTGATATCGGTTCATCTGGCAAACTCTGTCCCAACTTGGATGATCAACTGCGGGAATAAAAACTCAAGAATACAGGCTGCGTCGTCTCCCGCAATGTCGCGGCATCCAAGACACCCCTTTTTTTTTTCTTTCACCTTGATCTGCTGGTCCCATAGTGACGGGAAAGAAGATACAGACGGAAAGCAGCACAGAGAGGAGAGAAGAGAAGAGAAAGGCTTGGAACCTAGCGAGAAATTACGAAAATGCGCATCCTCCGTCTTCTGGCCGCATCGGCCCTCGTCGCCGCCGTCCCCTACCCAAGCTCGAACCTGAAGCGCGTGCCCGAGGGCAACGAGGTCATTGACCTGCAGCTGCAAGCCGACGAGAAATTCCGCTGCAACATGTGCTCCAGGGTGCAGAAGATCTACGTCACGTCGCCCGTGGACACAATCTGCACAGGCGAGTTCTGCGGCGGCGACGAGGAGCACGCGTTCGTCCGGTGCCGGCGCGGCACGCAGCACCGTGACAACGGCAAGCCGGCGCGCGTGTACGACATCCAGGGCACGGTGGGCAACTCCACCAACAAGAAGTTCTGCCAGCAGTTCTACAACCACCTCTCCGCCAAGTGCAACCAGGGCCACGACTTGGCGAGCGACCCCGACGCGGTCCACCTCAAGTGCACCGAGGTGTACCGCGACGAGTATCCGCTCAAGTTTTCGGCGTTTCTGGAGCTTCGCGCGTGGGACGACGAGACGGACAGGTGTGTTGCGAGGGGCTGGAGGGCCGGGTTCAAGGGGACGGATGTGAACTGGCTGGGGGCGAGGGGCTGCCATGAGCCCGACGAGGAGAAGAAAGAGGAAGCGCGAGGATGAAAGGGAGGACGGGATGGGGAATGGAGTGGGATATCGAGTGTCCAAGAACAGAGAGCAGATGAGGTTGTGAGCCGGCAAGAAACCAGACGAGGGTGCGGAATGCTTGGTACCGAATATGCGTAATAGTGTTGCTCAATAACCACGAGCTGATTGGTGTAGCCCAGAGGTGTCGACTCTCGAGTGCCACTTCCCAACTGCCCAGCTTGGGTACCTACCGAGTACTTGCCATCACAGTATATGAAGTCCGATAACGCCGGCGCTTTGCGTGGCGTCGTCGCATTTTAGTGCCAATAACATAGCACTTCTGTTTATTAGATCCATTCATGTGTGGGATTTGTTTGCCTACCAAGTGCGGAGTACCGAGTACCTCGGACACCTGCAATCGGAGAGCACCACCTACCTGGTAGGTGGTTGCCCGCGGCCCGCGTGCAGCGTGCCTAACCCAAGTTCCTGCATGGTAGCGGGAAAAGACCCCGAATTCGCTGATACCGCCGGGCAACGTACCATGTTCCCACAGGCCGCCGTCAACGCGAATAAAGGCAATTGGGCTGCATCGAGGTGATTAGGTTGCATTTCTGGCGCCTGCCTCTCCGCCTGCCCGAGATGAGCGGAAGCTACCTACCTTACCTAACCTATCTACCTGCTACCTACCTCTAATCTAAGGTACCTAAGGTAGGTCAGGTCTGGTAGTTGGCCGGCGCGCACGGTTGGCATCAATTGCATAAGGTAGGTAGGTACTGCTCTCGGGGTACGGAGTACATGGGTTGGCAGTCACCTGTCGGTTTAGGAGGTCTGGTAGGTACCTAGGCAGGTAGGTAGGTACTTTGTTAGCAACATCCGCCTTGGATGTACTCCCATTCTCCGTACTCCATTCTCCGTGCTCCATTCTCCGTGCCCCGTACCTCCAGCTCCTCAAACTGACATGACCGAAAGAAATATATCCTTCGATTGACTCGTGAACCACTCCTTCTACTCCATCCGTACCAGGCTGACGCCGTCAAAGCCACCGCCTGCACCACACACCACCTGTGACGTCAAACAGAGGTCAAACAGAGGTGAGGATGCAGACTGGGCCGGACGGCATCAGCTTGCTTCTCCTCACCAGACCCTTTCCTCCCGTTCCCGTGGTTCGCCGACGCCCAGGCAAGCCTGTCGGAGCTGCTAGCTGCTAGCTGCTAGCTGCTGGCACCTGCTGTGCAGCTGCTGCAGCTGCCAGCCTGCAGCATGCCATGCAGATGGCCCCACCCCGCCGGATCTGCCTCCCCTTGTCGCGTCCGACCTCGCCGCCTTCGATGCGAGTTTTTCGCCTCCACGACGTGCTCAAGGTGCATCACGAGCTTACCACTGTCTGGTATCCCCCCAACATGTCGTCTCGTTCCTCCCGCCCATCTCGACTTTCCCTTTCCAACACCCCCGTTGCCGAGTACCTTCCGCCACCGCCGGCGTACCCGCGGGATTAAAATCGACCGCCGCCCCTTTTCTCTGGCGACACCTACCTTACGCAAAAACCCCTCCCTCGTGCCTTTTCTTGTTGTTGCTGCTGCTGCTGCTGCTGCTGCTATTGTTTGTTATTCTACCACGCGCGTACCGAGTACCCCGCCATCGTTACCCCTCCCTTCCCTGGTCCTCGCACAAGCGCAGCTCTTGCTGCTGGTGCAGCTTGCCAGCCGACATCATGGCCGCCGACTTTGAAGCTGTCCTAAAGGCCAAATATCCCGCCAAGGCGCACGCAAAGCGCGTCGTTGACCTGATCCGCAAGACCGTCCCTGATGCCAATGGCGTCATCTACTTGGAAGCTCGCATGACCAAGATGCAGGAGGACAATGATTCCCCCGAGCACTTTCGGTGCGTCGTCGGCTTGGACCGGCTTGGACCGGCTTTCTCGTACGGAGCGGTTGCAAGCCCAAGACGCTGACGTGCTGCGCAGTCAACGCCGATACTTCTACTACCTCACTGGCTGCAACGCGGCCGACTGCTACTACGCCTATGATATCCAGTCCAGCAAGTCGATCCTCTTCATCCCCCCCATCGATCCCGACGAAGTCGTCTGGTCCGGACTCCCGCTCACCATCGACGACGCCTTGAATCAATTCGACGTCGATGAGGTGAGACTCAGCAACGAGGTCAACGCCACCCTTGCCCACCTGGCCAAACAGAACCCCGACTCGACCGTCTTCACCATTGCCAACCAGGTTTCCGATCATGTCACCTTTCTCGAGTTTGCCAGCAAGGACTTTGAGACGGTCAAGCCCGCCATCGAGGCGTCGCGCGTCTTCAAAGACGAGTACGAGGTCGCCATGATCCGAAAAGCCAACCACATTGCCAGCCACGCCCACCGGGCAGTCATTGACCGTGCCAAGGTTGCTGCCACCGAACAGGAGCTGTATGCCACTTTTCTGGAGCGTTGCGTCTCCCGCAGCGCCCCCGAGATGCCATATCACCCCATCGTGGCCTCTGGCAGGGCCGCCGCCACTCTCCACTACACTGATAACAATGCCCCGTTGAGCGGCAAACTGAACCTGCTAATCGATGCTGGCTGCGAGTGGAACAATTATGCCTCGGACATTGTGAGCCATCCTCGACGTCCCCCGAAACAACCCAGCCACGCTTTGCCGTTCCCTCCACACTGCCAATGAGCTGACTCTTGTGGCCCCAGACGAGAACCTTTCCTCTCTCGGGCAAGTTCACCAAGGAGTCGAGAGACATTTACCAAATCGTCCTGAGGATGCAGAGAGAGACGACTGAGCTTATCAAGGGCGGCGTCATCTGGGACCATCTCCACCTCCGTGCGCACCAGATTGCCATCGAGGGCTTGCTGGCTCTCGGCATTCTCAAAGGCGACGCGCAAGAAATCCTCGACGCCCGGACAAGCGTTGCCTTTTTCCCCCACGGCCTGGGGCACTACCTGGGCATGGACACTCACGACACTGGCGGCAATGCCAATCCCAAAGACAAGGACAAAATGTTCCGCTACCTCAGATTGCGCGGCCACGTTCCTGCTGGGGCTGTTGTCACTGTAGAGCCGGGCGTAAGTGTGGACGCTCTCCGCAACCGTTGGCTTAGCCCTGTTTTTGACGCGGGAAAACAACAGATTTATTTTTGCCGCTTCATCATCAAGCCGTATCTCGACGATGCCCCCCACAGCAAATACATTGATGCCAATGTGCTCGAAAAGTACTGGGATGTCGGCGGTGTTCGGTAAGTCTAGTCTAGCTGGTCACGTGCGTTCAAGGGCCGAGGCGGGTCGCTAAGTAGACTGCAGACTCGAGGACAACGTCTACGTGACAGAGAAAGGGTGCCAAAACTTGACGACGGCGATCAAAGAGATCAGCGAGGTGGAGGCAGCGGCAGCTCGATCATAAGTTGGGTTATGAATTTCAGTAATGTGGTAACGTGTCGACACGATCCTGTATGAAACCTGCGCTATATTGCCCTGTTGGCTAGAGTTTTTTTTTTTTTTTTTTTTTTTTTTTTTTTTTTTTTTTTTTGGAACTGTACCTGGACCGGATTGTAAATGGCTGCTGCTCTTGTCTTGTCCTCACTAGCAACCTTTTGGCCAATGGCACTTAATCGACCTGCTTGCACCTGTGGTTGCGCCCGGTAACGCCTAGCTTCCCAAGTCCATGTTCATGGCAGGCAACATTGAACAAAGGTGCGTAACGCCCAGCCCCCCTGCATGACCCGGGGCAAGCCAGCTGAACTGCCAAAGGACAGCCAGATGCAGCTGCGGATTCAAACCAGCCGACCGACATGACTTACCTCGTCTGGAAGCACAGTGCGATGGGAGCTGCACCCGGAGCGTTCGTTGCCTTTGATCTGGGAAACCCAGATACAGCCGCTCTGCTCTGGCTGCTCTAGCATCGGGAACTTTGATGGATGGCAAGGATCGGATTGACAAAGATGCCGGGCAGGGGTCAGAAGCAGCCTGCGCCTAGGCCCGTCTCCTCTGGGTATCGGGATTCAAGCAACAAGCAGCAACCCCGAGTAGGGGTTGGCAACTCGCTCCAATCGCCGCCTTTCGCTGCGGCAATCCGAGTCAAAGACAAAAGGTGGTCGGCAAGAAAAAAAAAAAAAAAAAAAAAAAAACCAGGGCGCCAGACAGTTGTGCAGCATCGCGTGCGCTCCCATCCACGGCCGGCACACGTGCCTGGCTTGGCCGATCAAAAGCCGCTCGCAAACTCCTCCGGCGAGAAGACGCACTTGACGACTTGCCCAGCCTCCCTCAACCCCCCCATGTCCACCCCCATCTTGCCCACCCGGTTCCCCCACCAGTCGAGGCGGATATCCCACTTCTGCAGCGTGAAAAACATGGCCAGGCCCGCCATGCCGATGGCCGCCGTAAACGAGCTCGTCATGACGTAGGCGTACCTCTCCCACCACAGCAGATGGCGCCTCTTGACGAAAAAGTTGAAGAACAGGGCCAGCATCACCGTGCCCTGCATGTAGCTCCAGTTGAACGGCGACCAGCACATGGGCCCGGCCAGGAACACCGGGACGTTGACGTTGCGCAGCCACGATGTGCGCCACCGCCGGTGCAGCAGATGCACCAGCACGGGGAGGACGGCTCCGGCGGGAACGGCGTATACCAGCTTGGCATACGGTCCGTCGGGCCCGAACAGCCGCCGCGGGCCGATGACGCCCCAGATGACCGAGGCTTTGAAGAAGCTGTACGCGTGCGGGCAGGTAAACCGGTCCTTCTGGCTCTCGGTGCACAAGTCCTCCATGTTGTCGAGGACCCAGTGGTTGACGGCTAGGGAGACGAAGCCCGCGATGAGGGTGGCGTACACCTGCGCCGCGAATGCCCACCGCGGAGGGATCTTCCCGTAGTGCGCCAGCTTGAGGTCGGCTGTGAAGTTCAGCGACTGCGACGTGGACATGAAGCTAAACATTTTGAACATCATGTTGGGAACGGGCTTTCCCTCCAGGACGTAGCCGCCCAGCGCGAGCGCGAGGATGCTGGTTGGCACCTCCATGTTTGTAATGGCCCACAACATGCCCAGAGGGATCTGGACGAGAATGGTGAAGCCGACAGCTACGACGATGCCCCATATCGGCATGCCGGTTGGCCACATGCTGACGGATACACACGCCAGGATAAAGGACAAGACGAGGATGCCGAGGTACCACCAATGCGGACACTCCTTGTACGCGCACATGAGGCGGTTTTGCACGTCGGTAAACTCCTCGCACCGAGGCTTCCTAGACGTGAGCGACTTGACACCCGTCGTGATGGCCTTGCGGTAGTGCAAGCAGATGTAGGCGGGGATGGAGGCGTACATGGCGAACAGCGAAACGTAGTTTAGGATCTGCATGGTCGACAGCCAGGGAATGCTGTAATTTCTGTACGCCGCCTGATCGAGAGTCATGTCCGCCTTCAGAACCCGATGAACGTTGTAGACGTTTCCCTTGTTGTCGTATATCTTGTTGGTATTGATGGGCAAATGGGCCCCGTTCCACACGTTGTTGAAGTAAAGAAACGGCGCGACCAAGAACCCCGTCAAGGCCATGCCCGCAGCGAGATTCATAATGGTGAAGAGCGGCGTGATGATGGGATCGCCAAGGTAGGTGGCGATGTTCCAGTCGAGCGTGGGAAGCGGATTGATGCCCAGGCCGCAGCTTGCTCCGGTGATGATGGCCAGCACCACGCTCCGAGGCGAAATCCACGTTATCCAGTTGAACAGCGCGAGCGCCTGGAACAAGTAGTTCGGGACCCAGTAGTAGACGAACATGGCGGAGAAGCAAAGGACGAAGAAGCGGTAGCGAGACATGGTCCACCCGTTTACAGCCGCCCTGGCATTCTGACCGTGGTCCTTGTGCAAGGCCTTTGTGAGGGCGATGATGGCAAGAGGCCGCTGCCAAATCATGGCAGGCGGGTAGACCAGAAACCGCCTGGCCATCCCGGCACAGCCGTATCCCATCAGCTGCGTGGACAACAAGGTGCATACCTGCCAGGGGATGCTATTGGCCAGCGTGGTTTCGCCGTAGAAGACGGGTAGCTTGAGCACCTGCACGATGCTGTTGATGTACGCGCCCGACAGACGCGCCCCAAAGGTGACGTTCCCCATCATGGCAATGAGCAGGTGTTCCTTTTGGGTAAAGGGGCCCGGGTTGAGGGAGAATGCCCACCATGTGCCCTGACCAAAGGTGCGAGCGGGCAAAGCCTTGGCCAGGAGGACGCCAAAGGGCATGCTGACGAGCTGCACCATGTAGGGGGACATGTTTATGGTGGGCATGCGCAGCGCAAAGAACTGCTCAATGGCGGAGCCGGCAATGCTGAAGATGGTCCCCATGACGAAGACGCGGAACGTGGCTACGAGTTCGGTCGGGTCGTCGGTTGCGTCCACGACGGCGCGTACTTCTGCGTAGGCGCTGTGATTGCGAGCCAGCGCGTTGTGCTGCTCAATGTCTGCCATGAGGCCTTGGGCGGATTCCAAATCCGTCGTGTGGGAGTGTCGGAGAAACTCGCGGGCGCGGTCGACGAGGCCCTGAGGGAAGTTGTAGTCCATCTCGTTGTCGGCGATGAACCTCCTGAGGGCCGTCAAGGTCGCGCCATCCGGCGCGTTTCCAGATGCCTCGGTGGCAGCGTCGCCTTTCTCGGACGAGGCGCTCATTATGCCAAGAGTGTTTGATGCGACTCGAGCTGGCAAGTCCCGGTTGAAGCCCGTTTCCACAGTTGAGCAATAACAAGGAGCGGGAGCTCATTCTTTTCTTTCCCAGGTTTCCTCGTACATTGACCATGACCCAGCGACGGCAACTGCCTTCGCCTCTGATGGAACTCTTTTCTGCACCAAAGAAACTTGGGTTTCTTGGTGCGCCAGCATGCAGCAAGCAGGCTTATGCACCGCCAAAGTTACCCAAGCCACGATGTCCCAGGTGCAAAAGCATCCTTGCCCGTCTTTGGCTCCAAGGGCCGCCGTATTATCGCGTCTCGACTTTCGTCCCCGTCAAGATTTCCATCGGCAGGCCACTATTTCCAACTTGACGAAATCCCCCTGGCCTGCGTGGACAAGCTTGCCCATCGTTTCCGTCGTGGCCGCTGGTGGCGTTGAGAGTAGTTCGGCCTAGAGTGCTGGGTGAAATACCCATGTATTGGAGCATCAACGGGGCGCCGTGGCTGGCTCATCATCGTCGAACTGAAGGATTGAGGTTGGGCTAAAAAGAGGTGCGTCCACCCAGTGCGAAATCAAACGAAACGCGCGGGTGCCAGGGATACTGGCAGCCAAAACGGGAGATCGGCAAGCCAATGGCTACCTTTTATTCGATGAGATCTTCGATTTCGATCCACCACGCAAAGTCTGCCGCATGAATTTTCCACAATACTTTGTCCAGAGCGCAAAACAAGCCAACGAGGGAAACACTAAGAATGATGCCCGTACAAATCTAGATGCTAATGCTAGGTTTCATCATGCAATCGCCCAAGGAAAGTCTTTGCCTGCAGACACGGCCGCAGCTTGTAGCTTCCCGCTCCATCGAAGCCACTTACCGTAGTAGATCAGGTAGAGTAAACGCCATGGTCATAAGCGGTACCCTCCCTGATAAGAGAAATATCTAGAATGCATACTCCTCCACGTGCAGATATATCCCCTGCGCACCTGTTCCCTTGTGCACTGCCCGCTCATCACTCAACCTGCTTACGCAGTTCCTCGTCCTTGCAACAATCTCCTTCCCACCGCAGACCACAACAGCTGTTTCTCCCCACGCCTGTGCAACAGGCTCTCTAATCAGCGTCTCGATATCCGGCCTGCTGCTGTACTCCTTCTCTAGCTCAATTGTACATCCGCTGTCCCGCGAATTACTCGACGACGGGGGATTGCAGTCCATTTCTCGAGGATCGTCTGTGATTCTTGCGGTTCCATAGCACGAGCGCCCTGGTTTTTCGGTCGACGTCGGTTCTTCCGAGTCGTCGGCTTGACCATGGTGGCCAAACTGAACGAGTGGTACGCCGCAGTCGCGGTTACAAGATGCACCTGTGATACAGACGTGTAGTCTTACCTCAATGCCCTTCTCTCGCGCTGTTCCGGCTGCTTCGCGTGCTCTCTCCACGTAATAATCCAACTGCTCTGAGGACTTGGCCACAAGCGTGGCTTCAATCCGACGCACACATGTTCCACGGGACGTGTTTGCGACGTCCTCAAGGATGGGCAGCGTGAAACTGGCTCCCGTAGAGGCACCTATGAGGACGAGGGTTTCAAAAGCGTTCCAGTTGGTAGTTACTCCAAAGGGACCTAGGATAAACCCAGTGAGATATCGGGTGGGATTCTTCACGGCGAAGCTGTGAAGGCGTTTTGAGAATCCACTGTGAGCTCGAATAATGAGCTGTATGCTGTTGCAGCAGCATGATTTGCTGTAGCCTTGGTGGGCACAGGCAATCGTATATGGGTGAGACTCGATGAGTCCCAGCCGAGGGATCCAGAGATAAATGTGCTGTCCGGCATGCCACTTGAAGTGGGCGTCCTTGACAGTCAGTAGAGTTATGGAGTCGCCGACAGCTCGTGCTGAGATTTCATGTCCCAGACGCTTCATCCCTTGGCACCTTGAAGTGTCCCTCTTGAATTGCACATTGTGCCAACCAGTTAGCGTCCATCTTACCGCCCTGTCTGCAGCCAGAAAGCCGATTGACATCCACAGCAGGTACATCGCGTTGGCAGGGATATGGTAAGTCAGCAGGACAAGCATGGCCACGGACGAGAGTACATGCTGAACCAACCAGATTTCGTACACCATTCTACGAATGGGCACCAAACCCACGATTACGTTGAAAAGCAGCACGCCCCATGCGCCCAGGCCGTACTTTACCAAAGGCATCATTTGAAGCTCGTATTGAACAAAGTCTGCTCGCACCCATTCCGTCCAAAAGTGCCATCCATGGACGGTCGCCGTTATGAACATGGTTCGACTGACCCATCTATGCAACCAGTTCAGCCGTTCATGACTGCTTCCAATGAGGAAACCGATCATGTTGAACTTCATGGACAGCAGAAAGACCAAGGGAAGCTGCATGATGCTGACCCACGCGTTGCGGTATCCAATGCGTTCCCAATAATACGCGTCGTCTTTGACTGCGTTCCATGTCATGAAGTAGGCAATCATGGCCCAATACGACAGCAAGACTATTATTCTTCCAAGAGGTGGTGGAGTAGCCCATCGAAAGCCAGGCTTGGAGACGTAGAACTGGGGATGGCTTATTTCGCGGACGATTGCCGTCGCGGTGGCCCACAGCTGGGCAATGTAGCTGTCTGGTCTGGTGGCCACTTCAATCGAAATCGTTTCGCATGCTTTTATTCTGTGCAGGGTTAGACCTAGCACAAGGGGTTTGCTCGTCGAAACGCACCTCTGTTTCCCACTGTAAATCTCAATGCCTCGGATGACAGCCAGGAAGCCAATCACGCCTGCCAACACGTACCAAAAATCACGGGCAAAGGTGTAGTTGATATCCATTCCCAAGCCCGGATCATCATTGTGCATATGCCCCATGTCCATCTTGACTGACGTTATAGTTTGTGATGCTAATGATTGTCGTGCTTGGAGAAGAGTTGTCGTATCCGACTTCGCAGGTGTATTCAAAGTGCAGCGTTTATCATCAGTAATACGCGAGATGCGAATGCGGAATTCTCACTGTAAGCCCTTCTGAAAGAATGATTACGGATTCCGTCTTAACCTTTGGTAGAGAGGCGAATGACCAGGTCAGCCATGCGCAGGACATTGGCAGCGCCTGGGAAAATCACTGGATAATAGTTTCGGCATCTGCGATGCTTCGACCGTCAAGGTGGTGGAATTGAAGCGGTTTATTCAACGTTGAGAGTCGGTGCCGCTGTATACATCAAGCAATTTAGTCGTAGTTTAGCTGACGCAAATCTCCTCAATTAAAAAGAATCTTATCCACGGCAGGACGTCAGGTCAGACGTTAGTTTGATAATGCTCGAACTCGAATCTGTGTGCCACGCCGGGTTGCGTCAATGGTATCCGTTAATGAACATGGCTGTTCTGGATGCCAGTGGAAGGTATTGACAGCAGGTAACAGCACTACAGGGCATAACAGTGACCGTAACAACGAAAGTGCCATATTTCTGTAGCACTGCACATCCATAGTTCTGCTGCTGGCGTCTTATCGTTTCATCTCGTGGCTTGCGCTTGTTTTTCAACTAGCCAAGAAGCAAATTTGCTCAAACGCTCTCAACAATGTGGATTAGGCCCCACATTACCCACTCCTCCTTTCGACATTAACCACTGAGATGAGCTTGGACGAACTCTCAACACCATCCATGATATTTCCATTGACCTGTCTCATTTTGACCATTATTTAACTCATGGTGAACTGACCACGAGCTATGGCGGCATGCGGTGCCATGAATTGAGTCGTGGCGTTTATTTCTGACATCGGGTTTTGCGGATGTTAACCGTTATAATGAAATTAACTGGCCGTTAGATGGTACGGCTTCGGCTAGTGTAGTCCAGTTATTAAGGCAGTTGCTCCTCACATGTACGCCCAGCGAGCAGCATCCTAATCTTCTCACTGACCTTTTTATCCTAATTGCGCCACCCAGAATCCTCCGGAAAAGACTGTTCTGCCACCATTTTGCAACTATGAGATCCTTTTCTCTGCTGTCCGCGCTTTGCAGCGTTACTTATGCACACTTCCTGCTCAAATATCCTGAATCCATAGGTTTCGACGATGACAAGGAAGACACAGCTCCCTGTGGCGGTTTCACTCCCGACTTCTCCAAAAAGCTGGTCGACTTCCACATCGGCGGCGACGCCATCGCCGTCACATTGACCCATCCTCAAGGCAATTGGCTCTTCAGAGTCACGGATGATCAAAAAGCCGAGTCTGGATGGCAGCAGATCTTTCCCATCGTTCAACAAAGCGGCATTGGCGATTTTTGCGAGCCCCAGGTCACTGTCCCTAGCAAATACGCTGGCAAAAAGGGCGTACTCAGTATTGTTTCGTCCGCGACTGATGGTTTGCTGTACCAGGTAGGATGGTTCCCCAGTTTAGAGGCGCTGTAGCCGTTCGCTTGGCGTGAAAACTAAGAAACATCGCCGTGTTTTGCATCGAGGTCAACTGCTAACTCATTGCTTTTCATAGTGTGTTGCGGTGAATTTTGTCGACGGAAAAGCTGACAAGCCATCGGCTTGCACCAATGCCACATCCGTCAAGGTATCCTTCACCGATGACTCCAGGCTGTCAGCAATCGTTGGCGGCTCAGCATCTTCCACATCCGCTGCTGCTTCTGTCTCTTCTGGCTCATCTGTGTCCAAGACCTCTGCCGCCCCGGCATCCACGAGCACTGGTGCTGCATCATCGCTTCACACTTGGTCCACCACCAGCAGCCTTGGTTGGGGCAGCGTCTTCACCGCTTTATGCATGGCTACACTTGGGGGAGCACTTATGATCTGATGAGGCGGTCAACAGACTGCACAAAAGCATGGGTATACACAGGTTGGGACAAGTGTGTTTATAAAAATTTGCTGATACGATCGAGATGTTTCGTTTGAGTACTGTGTACGGAGTATGCGTCAAGCAATTTGCAGACCGGAAGCTTGTTAAGCCACTTGGACTCGGCGTGCCGCCACAATCGTTCCTTCCTAGTCCAGATGGCGACTAATCGGTTCCTGGTGGAACGTCAATGTGATTCAGCTAACACCCGATTGCAGCCTGAGAAATCTTCATTTTGTTTTTTCATCCTCTGTCCTAAAAGCGCAAAAATCCTACAAAGGGACCGGGCACATTCCTCTACACCTCCCCACAAAACAATTCGTACGTGCCACTTCACAAGGCCTTACATTCTTTGTATCTGGGTCCCTAGGTAATTTAGCGCGATCAACTCCTACTGCAAGAATCCACGCATTCAACTGCCCCGCTTGGTTGCTCACAACAATTCTCCACAATTGACGATCTTCGAGTTAGCCTTCTTACCACAACTTTGGCTTCGGGAAGTCTTGGAACCATGAACTTTGCACTCGACATCAATGGAGTGGTGGTTTCTTTCATTGACGAAGGGAAAATCCCTTCCTCCTCTCATTGGAAAACTTAACCTGCACCCAAAACAGCTATCGGCATCTCGTAGAGAGAGTACCGTTTAAAGTTGCCGGAGGTTCTTCCACCAGGTTTTCGGTCGACGACGAATTTTCCAGCAGCAGCAGTGTGAAGCTGTAAAATAACCGTCCTTGCCATGCTAAGCTTCAAAGTTTAACAAAAAGGCCCTCGTTTTCAGCTCATGCGCTTGATTATTCTCTCTTTTCAATGTCATCGTCAACCGTCAGGTTTTTCCCTTAAGAGGCTTCGCACTCTTGGATCACTTTCTCCCAGTTTCATCATCCTGCATGGACATATCATATGACCCTCGAAATTCTCATGGGCAAAAAAAAAACCCCCGCTTATCAACCTACCTCATCAATTGGAAGCAATTTACTCTGAGCATCCTGTGAGTGTGCTGACATCATGACTAGAATCGTGGAGTCCCTCAAAAGTGTGATCAGGAACTTGTCCGCTGTTTACGACGGAGGCCAAATAAACCTTGGTGATGCCACTCTTGTACCCAATCCCCGTCTGTCAAATACGGATGCCAATATCATCTTCATTCTATCAGCTTTCTCCGTCGTTACCTTTATCGTTTATGTCCTTCGCAACCAGCTTCAAGCACGTCTTCCGCAATGGCTTCGACCTTTTGCCAGGGAGGAAGGTCCGGGACCTGACAAACGCAAAGCCTGGACTCACTGGACTTTGATTCTTGGCTTCATTGGACTATCTGGCTTGGTTCTATCTATTGTTCCTATTTGTCTGGATCCGCGAGAACTGCGAGCCATCTTCGACATTGTCCCTTGGCTGTGCGTACTTCTCGTTACTGCATTCGACAGACCCACGAGCACGCCAAGAATCTTGCTTATGCAGTATCTTTTAATGCTTTTTGCAGGCGTTGGAACTTACTCTGCTCAATTTCTGCACCACAGCTTGCGTATGATCGACTATTTCCGCATCATCAGGATTGCGCTTGCACTCATCGGAGTCATCGCTATCGGCAACATGCCGCTTCGAAACCCGGCTTGGGATACCGATGACATTGGCAACCCCAAACTACCCCCGTCCTATCATGTACGAAGCCCCGAAGACAATCTCACTCTGTTTACCTTTTGGGCCATGACCTGGGTATATCCTCTCGCCGAAGTCTGTCGCCACAAGGAAGTCACAGTGGACGATGTCTGGCAGCTCCCGCTAGATTTTCAACACAACCGCCTCTTTCTGGCGTTCCGTGAGCTCCGCGGCAAACTATTACCGTGCTTGATGGAAGCAAACGGCCTGGATCTATTTATTGCCACTGGCCTGGCCATTACTGAGAAGGTCGCCGAAGTGTCCAATATTCGACTCACCAGCCGTCTTTACGGTGCTCTCGACAGTGGGAACTTCAACGAAGCCATCTTTTGGTGCGCCGTGATGCTGAGCGTGGACTTTGTGCGCCAAATATCCAAGACAACGTCATCATGGTATTCTCGTAAAGCTTACGAGAGGTCCCGTGGGGAAACCTTTATTGCCTTGTTTGGCAAGCTGCTCACGAGAGCTGTTCCCGGATCAGACGTTACCGAGAAGGGCCCGGATGAAGAGAATGTCGACAACACAGTGAATTACGCCACGGAACATAAACGATATTGTTTCAGCTTGTGTTGCGGCTCTCGCAAGAAAAAAAACACTTTGGATCCCCAAGGAGCTCCGGCATCGAATGCTAAAGTCGTGAACCTCGTGCGAGGAGACACGTACGAAATTTCACAACGTTTCTGGGACTTTCCCAGATTAGTGTCCCAACCGATCAAAGTCATTGTCACTATATACTATCTTGTCGACATCATGGGTTGGCCTTCATGCGTTGGTTTCGGCCTCATGCTGCTTTTTGTGACGAACAACGCGCTGCTTGTGCGGAAGCTTGTCAAGCTAGAACGATCACGAACCGCCCACTCTGACAAGCGCGCACAAGCCGTTGCTCACTTTGTTGAAGCCAGCCGACCCCTGAAGCTGAATGGTTGGACGCTGTCTTGGAGTGCCAGAATTATGAAGTTCCGAGCCCTGGAGATGCTGAAGAGGCTCCAAATTGCGCGGGTGGCCGCGACCATCTCTACAATCAACGTCGCCGGAGGCGCCACATACCCCCTCGCCAGTATTAGCTTGTTCACCCTCATTCTTCGACAAGGTCTCCCTAATGACGTGATCTGGCCGTCTCTTCAACTCTATAGCCAGCTAGAGGCCAGCGTGAGAGAGACGTTTGATCTCATCTCAGCTTACTGGAAAGCAACCATTCCTGTGGAGCGTGTCAATAAATACATGGGTGAACCGGATCGCGATGAGAATTCATTGGGAACTACGGACGTCAAGGATATCGAATTTCGCGGTGCTTCCTTTGCTTGGCCATCGACGGATCATCTAGTTCTCTCGCACGTCAATCTCAAATTTAGCAACGGACTCACCATTGTTAGAGGCAAGGTAGGTTCCGGAAAGTCTAGCCTCCTCCTTGCGGCTCTGAACGAGATGGAGTTGCATGGCGGCGATCTTTTGCGCCCTGACGAATCAATTGGATATGCACAGCAACTCCCTTGGCTCCAAAATAAGACCATTCGCGAGAATATCGTCTTTCACCATCGCTTCGATCCTACCAGGTACCGGCAGGTCATTAATGCCTGTGCTTTAAGCCCTGACATTGCAGCTTTTCCGGAGGGCGACCAAACCAAGTTGGAGGAAGGCGGTGTTGGATTGTCGGGCGGCCAGAAAGCTAGAGTCGCTCTGGCTAGAGCCGTTTACAGCCCGTGCCGCATCTTGCTCCTGGACGACCCCCTTGCCGCACTAGATCATGACACCGCCAGCAATATTGTTCGACGACTTTTGCAAGGACCTCTTGCCAAGGACCGCACGATAGTTATGGTTACCCATCGCGATGACTTGGTTCTTCGCGTTGCAGATCAAGTCATTGACATGGACAATGGAATTGCAAAGGTCTTGTCGGCGGAACAGATCAAGGATGAGCTGGAGCACCCGTACCACGCCGCTTCACACGGCAGGACGGTTGAAGGAGAAGATGCCGCATCTGCTCACGGGACAGACGAAGAAGAGGCTGAAGATGAGGTTGTTCTGCGCGAAGCTCCTGAAGAACCCGCCGAAACGGGGAGTGTGCCCTTGTCGGTGTATTTAAGCTATGTAAAGGCTGGGGGCTGGTGGATGTGGGCCTTTCTAGCCTTTTTCTACATGATGTCTCGAGGCTGCGATATCGCTCGAGCCCAGATCCTTGAATCTTGGGGCAATCAAACGGCGCAAGACCTGGCAGGTGATGAAGGAGGATACTGGGGTCTGCCAAGTCCGGAAAACCATCCGCACATTTGGCTGTCCATACTTGCTGGCTTCTCCGCGGGCCAGGTCATAGCATATGGAATTGCTCAGCTTCTGCTGTCCAAGATCTCCGTGGATGCCGCTCAGGGGCTGTTCCAAACTGCCATCGAGCGAGTCAGCAGGGCCACTTTCCGGTATTACGACACCACGCCTACAGGACAACTCAAAAACCGACTCATTTCCGACATGGGAATGGTGGACGGCGGAATTCTAGCGCCGCTGGAAGGGTTCGTCTTTAATTTGATTGCGCTGATTCTCAGTCTTGTGGCCATTGCCACCCACCAGCCCTTGCTTCTAATTATCCTGGGCGCAGTGTCTATTCTCTTTGTCTATTTTTTCCGTATTTACGTTCCTGTTTCCAGGAGCTTGCGACGAATGGAGATGAGGTACCTGACACCCATCATTGCGAATATTGGAGTCATGCAGGATGGCTTGGTAACGATCCGTGCGCTCCGAGTCGAAGGCCGTTTCCTGGACCGCCATTTGGACGCCGTGGATGACTTTCAGAAACAGGATCATTTTTTCTGGAGCATGGCTTTCTGGCTCGACTTCCGCCTTGGCATTTCCTCGGCCTGCACGAGAGCCATGCTCATGGTATGCATGATCTGGCTTGGTACGCCGGCAAGCGCCATTGGCTTCGTGCTAACGCAAACAACCATCGCCATGGCATCAGTGCAGCAGTTGTGCGAAAAGATTGCCCAGCTGCAACTTGATGCCGTATCCCTGGAGCGCGTCAACATGCTTAACAAGATCCCCGAGGAGCCCAACGGGGGTGATGAGCCATCAGACGACTGGCCACGCCCCTGTGACGATGTCAAATTCGAAACCATGTCGTTCAAGTATGACAAGGACTTGCCGGCAGTCCTGGACAAGGTGACGTTTGAGATTCCCGGCGGGTCCACCTGCGCTGTGCTCGGCAGAACAGGCTCCGGAAAGTCGACGATTGCAAACGCTCTGCTTGCGACTCAAACCGCTTTTGAAGGAACCGTGAAAATCGGCTGCGTAGATGTGGCAGGTGTGAACCGCACAACTCTCCGCAACCGCGTGACATTTATACAGCAGGATCCGATATTGTTCCCTGGCACTCTGCGCGATAACGTTGACCCAGAGGGCAAATTCTCCAATGCAGAGTGCGAAAACGTCATTCACCGAGTGCTCGGAAAAGACTGGAGTCTCAATTCGACCATTGACGCAGGGGGCAAGAATTTAAGCCAAGGTCAACGACAACTGGTTGGAATTGGGCGAGCGGTGCTGCGAAGAAGCGGGCTTGTCATTCTGGATGAGGCAACGGCATCGATAGATCGGGGGACGGCAGCGACGGTGCAACGTGTCCTGAGGGACGAGCTGTCTAGAAGCACTGTCATTACCATTGCGCATAGACTAGAGGCAGTTGAGGATGCGAATTGGTGTCTGAGGCTGGAGCGAGGGAGGGTTTTGGAGTGCGGGCCAGCCAAGGACCTGGCTGGTAGGTCGGACGAATGATTTGAGGGATTGGGGCAAGCAGCACAACGCCTGGGAATTTTGCTTCTTTTATGTTATGGGCCCTGGATGGGTTTTCACTTTTCTTTTTAATTTCGGCCATTTTTTCCCCTTTTTTCTTTTTTCTTTTTTTTCTTTGGCAAATTCAGCTTATCAGTTGAAACGCATAGTTTAATGGCTGGTAGGAATGGGGATTAATTTCAGGTTACATGGACCGAGCACCTGAAGCAAAATATGCACGAATCCGGCATGCCAGGGCCGCTCGGAACCAGGTCGATGAGCAACGTCCCGTCCGTCGGGTTAGGACCGTGAAAGCTGGAGTGACATTTTTGCTTTGCGGCGCCTTGCGCACTGCGTCACACATGGTGCTGCAAAGGACACAAGCCACGAAACACCAGTCTAGGACTAGTAGGACCGAACATTGTCGTTGGCGCAGCAGCCAGGGTTTCAATCGGAAACGCTGTTCGGCTTCGCGTAGGATTCGGCGTCGGAATAGCGCGTTGTTGAGGGCCGGGGAAAAGGGGCGGGGGGGGATTTAGAATGCAAGCCCGTCGAGTCGAGCATTTTTTTGCCGCTGGCTTCTAGTCGCTCGGTCCTGGGGGGGATGGAAGCCATCGAGAACCAATCCAGAGAAGGGGCTTATACCCAAAACCCACTTTTGCATTCAGCAAATTGGCCTTCGCGGTATGGACTTGGTTGTAACCCCTGCGGGGCGCATGTTCGCGCCGGCACGTGCATTCACTTGATGCGCTTGATGCGTGTGCAGGAACCGCTCGTCTCAACTCTGGGCTGTTCCATGGACCGGGATGAGCGCATCTATCGCGGGTCATGCAGTCGCAGAACGTGTCGTGTCGATTTTCAACCTGATGACGGGGGAGGGGGGTAAGGTGTTGTGGGATGGAGCCGGTGTTGGAGGGAAATTGGCTTGTCTGTAATGTGGATATCGGTCATGTCCGAGGTTAGATATGCCGAGTTCTCCCTAGATCAGTAAGCCCTTAGGGGTACCCCCTATCCCACTATAAATAGCTGGGAACACAAGTCTCTTAAAGAGGACTTAGTTCCTTCAATCAAGCATTTATCGCATTTTCCCTATGCATTTTAATATAGTAGCAATTGCGTAAATATCACAATAAAACCTTATTATTATCCCTTACCTTGTGGCCCAGCCTTAAGATCAACTATTATCTTTATTTTGCTGTAAAAGCCACTATTTTCCGGATCCTATTTAAGCAAGCTTGGGATTCCCCTTTAAATCCATCAAAAGTATTATTGCTAATATACTCGTGTAGCCTTATTAATTAAAAAGGAGGCTATTTAGGTAGAAAGTCGCGATATTTCCTTTAAAATTAACCAATAGACATCTTAACCGCTATTTTTATTAGATCAATTCATGCCCTAAATATCGTTATCAGCGAAAATAGGTACTATTACTGATAATAGCTCTAAACCAGCAGTCAAGCTGATATCCCGATATGACTAGGATATCTAGTATAATTATATTTAAAAGCGTGCTTTAGATAATAATATTTGGATATTCGTTAATCCTAAGGGCTTAGAAATACTAAATATGCCCCTTCTGCTAGTATAAAAATTAGATTAACCTATCTATTCTACATAGGCATTAGCATTAATACTAATATCTACAGTAATAGCAGATTTATTAATAGAAGCTATAGATCGTACCCCTTCTGTAAATACTAAAGCTATATCGGCAGCTAGGGCATTATTGGCAGTACTAATGGTAAGAATAAGAATAATCCGGCTACAGTAAATCGAGAATATTAAAGAAAACTACTACTTTAAGCTAATACAATACCCTAGTAGTATTACTACTGCAGAATGGATGAAATAAGCTAATATTTAGTACAATATTCAGAACGACTATTATATAATGTTTAGTCGGAACCTTCGAGCATATATAGCATAGTTTGAATTAATACTGAGCCCTAGCTATAAGATATTAGTGGCAGGCAATAAGAACATTCGAGGAAAAATTTAATGCCTAATAGAATATATACGACCGGTTTAGCTTATTATCTAGGAATACCTTAAGGAAAAATTTAAGTAGGCTATACGATGTAACCTCGGAAGATATAATTGTTAAAATCCTATAGTAGCCTACTAGGCTGCTGGCCTAATGCCCTACTGGCCTACTGACCTTCTGGCCCTTATACCGCCTCTTAGACTTACGGTAGTCTTACTAACCTTAGGCTTTTGCCTTTTACCTTAAGGATTTTCAGTGGATTATTACTGTATATCAAGTAAGGTAGGCCTTGTTGAAAAGGTGTGGCATTGCTAAATTAGCGTGGTTGCCTACTAGCGTGGTGGCGGCCTACTAGCGTGGTGTGGCATTGCTAAATTAGCGTGGTGGCCTACTAGCGTGGTGGCTAGTCTACTAGTGTGGTGGTTAGTCACTAGCGTGGTGACTAGTTACTAGTGCGGTGGTTAGGGTGGTTGGAAAGGCTGGATATAGTGGGGCTGCTGACGTATTATATACGTGGCATAGCGAGTATTACGGGGAGCTTTCTTACTGGCTACCTTGGATGCCTGGGCCCACCCCTCCTTCGTGTATATATAGGATAGCTTTTCCCCTTCTTTCTAGATAGTAGAAGGGCAGCACAATCGAGTCTGTTAATGCACTACATGCCTCTTAACTTCCACCTTCCCTGCGTTTTCTGGTTATCTTATATTTGCCTTGCCTTTACACTTGCCCTGCTTTATAGCACTTGTATAGTCTTAGGACTTGGTGAAAAATCTAGTATTTATACTAAGATTAGTTCACAGGTCGCAGACAGTCTTGTGCCATCTAGCTAGCTAGTAAGGCTCTGCTTTTATAGTGACCTTGAGAATTGCAATAATAATATAGAAGAATAATTTAACAAAATCTCTATATTATATAAATAATTAGTGCGAATAAACTCGATCCTTATTAATAGGAATACGCCTACTAAATAGCTAGCAGAAGCTCTTTATTAAAAGTATCCTACCTTTAAAAAAAAAATCCTTAATCGAATAGTAAAAGCATAAGAACGGAATAAATATCTCGATTTTCTAATAACCGTTAAATATATTTAGTAGAAATAGGAGCTAGAAGAGAAGGGGAAGATTAGCAGTAGTTATATAGCATTTATAACTAACGATACCAAACCTTTATTATAAGCCGCTTCTAGTGATACTTTGGCTTTATTTTTAGTAGAGAAAAAGACCTATAAATACTATAGCAAGCCCTATATAGTAAAGGGGCCTTATTATAAGAATTATTAGATATTAACTCTATCGATGGCTCTAAACTACTTAAAAGATAGGATCAGCAAGAAAAGCTAAAAAGCTATATATAAAAAGATAAAAAAGGAATCTAAAGAGGTGTAAAATATATTTAAAACCTTTTAAGATAAACATAAGGGCAAAAGTAAAGGCAAAAGTAATAATAATAATAATAAAAAAGAAAATAGATTAATAGAGAAAGAAAAGGAAGATAAGGTATTTATAATATCTATCCTTTCTATAGGAACTCACCCGGATGATTTAGATCTTTTAAAATCTTATATTATACTCGATAGCGGCGCTTTAATATATATTTTCAACGATATAAAATGGTTTATTAATATCGACTATAATATCGATAAGCACCTCATTCGTAATATTTATAATAGTATTTTAAAAGTTCTTAGTATTAGCTCTGTTCGAATTATATTATAGGATAGAAGGGCTATTACCTTTACCGATATTCTATATAATCTGATAATTATAGCGAATCTTCTTACTATAAAAAAGATAAGAAATAAGGGATTATTTTAGAATAATAAAGTCGACGAGATTTACCTATAAAAAAATAGTTAATAAAAAATTATCTTTTAAGTTTCTTAGGTGGAAAAAAGGCCCTATATCTTCTACTAAAGTGGTAGAAACGATATGCCTATAGATAAATTCATTATAAAGGCTCAAAATAAAGCCTTAATTATTAATGAAGCCTATTTAGCTCGAAGAGATAGCCGCCAGCCTAAAACTTCAATAAAAATACCTTATACTATTTAGCATATACATTTTAGGCACCTAGGTCGGGATTCGATAGATTATATTTTTAAGGATATATTATAGATACCTAAGGAAAAAGAAGCTTCGAATTATAAGGTTTATAGCAGCGTGAAAATCATAAAGTAGATATTATAATTATCTTATAAGCTCTTAATACCTTAGGAACCCTTTAAAGTGGTCTCTTTCGATCTATTTCTATAAGCTACTACTTTTAACGGTAATAAATATATAGCGTTATTTACCTACCGATTTACGGGAATAAAATATATTTTTACGATACCTAGAAAGACCAACCTACCTAGATATTAGCTAATCTTCGAGAATCGAGTTTTACGCCTATATGATATAGCGATCGCGATAGTTATCTTTAATAATAAAATAGTGCTTTAGACTAATAATAGTCGGGAAAAAGCTAAGCGGAAAGGCATTATAATTCGAAATTTAAGCCTTAGTTATTAATATTAGAACAGTTATATTAAACGTTTTGGGGGGGTATTAAAGACGAAGATAGCCCTTCTTAATATATAAGTAGGCTTTCCTAAGGAGTTATAGCCTATTATAGCTGAAGTAGCGGTATATTTACTAAATTAAAGCCCTAAGAAGTCGGAAAGACCTTATAATAACTAGAAGTCACCTCTTTAAATACTTTAACTTTAGCTCCATAATAATAAGCCCGCCTAGAAATACCTACCGGCAGATATTCATCTATAAATTTACTACCTCCGCGCCTATAGATATAAGGCTTTCGTAATGACTCGCAATAGGATATTACAAAAAGGCCTAAAGCTTAACCAAAGAGCTTATATTAGGTATTTAGCAGGCTACATCTCGACCACTTAGTACCTAATTTAGGTGCCTTTATTAAAAAGAAGCTACTAGTTTAATTCTAGCTATATTATATTCGATAAGACCGTTTTTTATTAAGATAAATGCTATTTACCGATTTCTAAATAATAGAAAGAGGCCCTAAATAGCCTTATCGGTAATATTAAAGAAACACCTATTATTAATGACTTTAAACTTATATTATCTAGGAATTCGATTGAAAATATCTTTACTAATAATCCTATTATTAAATAGGCACTAAAGGCATAAAATAAAGCCACTAATAATGCCCCTTAACCGATAGAAATTAATCTTAAGGTTATAGACTACCCCAAAGAAGCTATCGCTTAAGCGATACTACTATCCCTACTATTTTCGCCTAAGCCTAATAATAAATTTAAGTTGATTACTCCCTTTAATAATATATTCTTTATAAAGCTCGAAGAAAATGCTTATAATATTTTCGCAGCTTCTATCGCGAAGCTTTTAGCTATAATAGAGGCACTATATATTACGAATATGCCTAAGGAGCTAGCGATATAGAGGGAGCTTAGGAAGCACCCTAAGTGCAAAGAATTTATCGCTACTGCGAAAGAAAAATATTTAAAGGTTATAAATGAGGAGATTAGGTATATTATTTAATAAAATAATTTATCTATCGACCCTTAGATTAAGCTATTAGACCTAAAGTAGGTATTTGCCTATAAATAGGACCAAAATAGGTATCTTACTGGTTATAAGGCACGATTATGCGTTTATAGTAATTAACAACCCTATGATCTTTGTAATACCTAAGCAGTAGCGCTTACGGTATATATATTTCGGCTTCTTATGGCGTTAATATACTTTTTTGACCTAGAAACGTATTAATATAACTTCGTTATAGCCTTTCTTAATGCACCACTTAACGAGACCATCTATTACAAATAACCCAATAGATTCTATAATAGTTTCACATTTATTAGGTTATTGCGTGCTCTATATGGGCTTCAAAGGTCTCTACTACTATAGTTTAAAGAGTTATTACGATTCCTATTGCAATAAGGCTTTAAATAGGTCTATAAGGACCCCTATATCTTTATTAATAGCTTCCTTATTATATTCTTCTATATTAATAACCTAATTATACTTTATTATAAATTATAGATAGAGGCATTTAAATCGTTCTATACGGCATTAATGGCGGCATTTAAGATTAAAAATCTCGGCGAGCTATAGTGGTTCCTAGCAATTAAGGTTATTCGCAACCGTACGGCCGGAAAGTTATAGCTTATATAGAGGGCTTACTTCAATAAGCTAGCGATAAAATATAACCTCACTGCGTTTAATGATACTAAGGACCGCCTTCTAAAGCACCTACTGCATGCTATAAGACTTAAGGCATTTAATAGGATAGCTAAACCATATAATATAAAGCAATACCAATCAATAGTAGGCTCGTTAGTGTATCCAATTATAATTATAAGGCCTAAATTAGGCTATATTAGATCATAGCTATTAAGATTCCTTTAAAATCCGGGTCTAGACTATTTATAAGCCGTAAGGAAGGCACTCAACTACAGCTATATATAAAAGAATACCACGATAGAATTCCAAGCTAATATAGCAGAAATGGAGGCATTTTCTAATGCTTCTTATACCGACGATATTATAACGCAATAAAGCAGTTAGGGCTATATAATTAAGCTCTTTAGCGGCCCGATTATATATAAATCGGGTCAATAGGATACTATTACAATATTATTAATAGAGGCAGAGCTTCTTGCGATATCTTATATAGCAAAAGAGGTTATCGCCTTTAAGAGATTATATAAGGAAGTTGGGCTCTAATTATATGCCGATATCCCTATAATTTAATGCAATAATATCTAGACTATTCGCCTATTAAAAGAGGAATTCTTTAAGCTCGTAACACAGCTTCATTACGTAAATATTTATTATTATTAGCTATACTAGGAGGTTCAGAAAGGAACAATTGATATTATATAGGTTCCAACAGGCAATATAGTCGCTAACGGTTTCATAAAGCCTCTAATAGGCCAGAAATTTAAAATCTTCTGCTAGCAATTTAGGCTTATTATTTTGAAGGGATCCTATGATGCTAGACCGCAATCTTACGATATTGACCTTAGTAGTAAAGAAGAGCCTTAGAAGGATTAAAAGATGCCCTAAAAAATCAGATTAAAAGGGGCTTTTTAATAGCTATACTTATTTCCTATAAAAAATTAGAATCTACAGTTTATTATTGTTTTTCTTACTTTATATATATGCTATTAGGCCAATTTACCCCTATATAGGTAGCCTGTTTAATAATGGCACCGTCATTTTGCGCACATCGTTTTGAGTAGATTGATATTTCTACTTATTATCTTGCTCTATACTAAGTTTAGCTATATGGCAGGATATCCTAGAGAAAGTATATCCTGAGGGGGTGTATTGGAGGGAAATTGGCTTATCTATAATGTGGATATCGGTTATATCCGAGGTTGGATATGCCGAGTTCTCCCTAGATCAGTAAGCCCTTAGGGGTACCCCCTATCCCACTATAAATAGCTGGGAACACAAGTCTCTTAGAGAGGACTTGGTTCCTTCAATCAAGCATTTATCGCATTTTCCCTGTGCATTCTGACAGCCGGCCAGTGGGGCGGGCCAAGCGCGAAACATGGAGAGTAGGCGCGCGACAAAAGTCAGTCGACTTGTTTCCGCGCCTCGAGAGAGGCTCACTTATCCACAAAGAAAACCAGGGAGTCGGGGGGGGGGGGGGGGGGGGGAATAGGGAGGTCAGGGCAGAGCCGCGAACTACAGACGCCCCCCCGGGTGTCTTGCTGGATGCTGGAAATTCGAGCCGTTACAGGTCGGCAGCCGCATGCGCCTGCCTGTCCTGTCCTGCGCAACAGACGTCGTGGGAAGTTGGACGACGAGTGCGGATGCTGATGCTCGCACAGCACATCATCTCCTGCAAGGGACGCCCCGCGGGACACCCTTTGCGCGTTTTTTTTTTTTTTTTTTTTTTTTTTTTTTTTGGTGGGGGAGGCATTCGACCCTGTCTGTTACATGCCCCAGACGGGCAAGGAGGTGCGTTGATTGCGGTCAGTCCGACACAGCCATGCTATGCTTCCCGTGTATATTTGATGCTGCAATGTCCTTTGCCCCAGTAGTGTAAGACGTGGGGTCGGTTTGGCCGAAAGAAGGCTGCGACTTGGGAACAAAGGCGACGAGAGGCAGTCCATTGTTGGAATTGTTTGAATTGCGGTGAAGAGAATCAATGCCGCTTTGATGCGTTAGTGCGGGCAAATGACGTTGAAACGTGCATCCGCATAGGAAGCGTCTGGTCATGTCAGATTGGGCACCGAGTGTCGATTGTTGAAAGTTTTCTATGTACGTGGTCTTTACGATGCGGCTTAAGCCGTCCAGACTTGACTCGGTTGACTGGGTAGATGCGGCGTCGACGTCTCGGCGAGTGCAACTCAGGGAAGGCCAAAATAAAATAAGGGAAAAAGAAAAGAAAATGACAAGAAAGAGACCTGATGGCCAGGCATGCTGTTGTCCAGGACAAGCCGCGGCAGAAAAAGAAAGTAGCAGCAAGGTAAAAAAAGACGGGCAATGCCGGCAGCGGCGATGAGACATTGGCTAGGCAAAGGGATAGATATATCGATGCACGTAATGGACCATGTCGTCTGCCTACCTATGCAGCGCCTCTGTGTTGTCGCGCTGGCATGTTAAGAGTTGACATGCGCAGCTAAATGCTCACTGCATGGCTGGGGGTCTGTTCTGTGCCATCAACCCCCAGCCTCGCTCGATTCGATCATTTGTCTACTCCGCACTCCGTAGTCTGACCTCCAGAGTCAAGGCAGCGCAGGCAGCAGTGCCTGCCTCCGAGGCTGGACAAGAGCGAGGGAGACGTTGACGCGTCGAGGTTGATTGGAGCACGTACGGCAGCCTCAGACGGAGTCGGAGCAAGTGCGTTGGCTGATTGGAGCTGCGTACGGCAGCCTCACTCCCTCCCTTGGCCGCCACCAATGAGCGTTGTCGTCGACGCAGCCGTCCCGAGCGAGGCCCACGACGGCCGGGGAAGAGGGCCGCCAGCGTGGCCATGATGAGAGACTTGGGTCCTCGGTGCGGAGTGCTCCGTCGAAGCCCCATGGCAATGGCAGCAAGCCGATGCGCCTTGTGGCGCGGACAAGGGGTCGCGTGCCAGACAGACCCGCGTCGGCGGCTGCCATGCCGACGTGAGTCAATCGTCAAAGGGCGTGGGCCGGGATCGCTTGGGAAGCTGTCGGCCCCAGGATTACCGCCCTGGGGCGACTCGGGAATCCTGGGGGAGAAAGAGAAGGGAAAAAAAAAAAAAAAGAGAGAGAGAGAGAGAGAGAGGCCTGTCTGGTACGGATAAATGCGGAGCAATTTGTCGTTGCGTGTGCGCGGTATGCTGGCGGCAGGGAGTTTTGACGACCAGACAGATTCCATCGTCGCGTCGCAGTTCGCAGTTGCCGGTTGACGCAAGACCGTGCGTGCAGGGGCAAGTTGCTGCGCGTCATTGTGCCATGGGCACTGTGCTGCGGGCCGGCATGGCACTGGCACTTGGCACTGCCTGGCCTGTCAAAGTGTCAATCAGCCTTGGCGGTGCCGCTTCGGACGGGGAGTCACGGCGGGCCAAGCCCCCAAGCCCACTCCCTCCCCCCACCAACCCTCCCAAGCCTATCAGGCTAAGCAAGGCAGAAACCAAGCGGGTCAACACCCACAAAGACACCAGACGGCAGGGGGGATGGGAGAGGCCCAGGGGGGGTGGGGTTTCAAACCACACTCGTACCGTCAACTTGCTGGATAAGGAAATCACACGCCTCTCCTCTTCACCACCTTCACTGCTCCCGAGGCCTCTTTTTTCCACTTCCACCCGAGCCTTTGTCTTTAAAACAATCACCATGCCGCCCTCTTCGCATTCCAGGCAACTCCTCTTCCCCCCTCGTTCCCCCAGCACCCAGCCCCTTCTCTTCCACTTGACAAAAACCTCTTCTGAATCCGCCTCTCTCAAATTCCTTCTACGTGCTCCCCACGCCGCAGGCGCTATAAGCGAGAGAAACCTCCAACCTGCGTCGTCCTGCTTCAGTTCACATCCAAAGGGCTGAGAAGCCCCAACTTGCCTCGACGGTCCTCAACCCGCCTGGCCAACAATGTGCACCATGGACATTTACACATACGTTTACCCTGACGGGCATAAGAAGACGGTGAGCAGACAATCGCTCTGCTCATCCTCCTTGCACGGACAGCCTTGCTCCAACCATCATCTGTTCCAACACTCTCCTCAGTCTCTCCCGTACGGCCATTCTGCAGCACCGGCATTTTCCGGGCCATCTAGCTACCTTTCGCCGTATGTCGATCAATGCCCCCCCTCTCCTACCTACACTCCGCGGACATCGACCCCAGGCCACCGTTCTGGAGACGATTCGGATCGGTCATACCGCGGCTCAACAGGCGGCAGACACAGAAGGTGGTCAGGAGTCTACGTCAACGGACAAAAGGTCGATTCAAACCACCACAGTCGAGACAGAAGAGAACGCATCCTGCTCGTGGATCACCCGCCTACCCCTCCGCAAACACCTCCCCAAGCTTTTGCATTCCCCCACGCTGCCCCATCATCACCCAGCTTTGCCAATACCTCGCCTTTGGTCGTCGACGCAACACACCGCGGCCCCGCCTCTCGTCGGCCAGTAATTGTGGACGAACGCTTGTCTCGCGGTGATGGAAACCGCTCCCACATCCGTATCGAGGTCATTGATGGCGATCGAAGCAAGGACAAGCACGCCCGTCAGTCCAAGCTGACGAAAATCGCCAAGGCCAATGCGGAGATTGCAAATCGCCAGCCCGTGCCCCTCAAACGCACAGGCGCAGAGTACGGGGACACGGAGCGAGAGGAGGAGCAGCTTTTCCGGACCATTCGCCAGCTGAATATCGAGGAGCGTCGAATATCAGACATGGCCCGTGTTTCGACAAGGCTCGAGGAGCTGGAGGCTCAGCAGTACCAACTGAGGCAGCGTATGCGCCGGAACCGGGTGCAATACGACGATGGGGTTTACAGACGGGGGTGAGACCAAGAGCTCCGAGCTTTGCATAATAGTTGTTTAGCGGGTAATGGTCAAATTGCACTGGAAATGGAAACGGTAGCTTGAATTTGACTGGAGACGGAAACGGTAGCAAAGTAATGAAACATTAACTCTATGAAATTAGAGGGTCCTTTTTGCCGAACAGGTGCAGCATTACTGCTGATCGCAAACACAGCTCAGTACATGTAACAGTCCATGTCCGTACCAAGCTGAGAGCCAGGCCTCCGAGCTCCACTGACGTGGGATGATGTAGACTTGCGGTGCAAGTACGGAGCATAGAATCATGGGTAAAAGTCCTCCGGCGGTCGTAAGCACCAAAGTATGTATGATAGTATGTGCCTGGAACTCGGACCAGGGCCCCTTGGCCCAGCAAGTCTTGTGACTGTCAATCGATCCGTTGTTGCCTGGACCTTTGGAAGTGGAAGAACTGTGGGGTGAGGTTCGGGAAGGGTGTGCCAAGCGGGAGACGTGAAAGATGCGCCCTGGTTGGCTGCCCAGTACAAGTGGTATTTCTTGCATCTTTTTCAGTTGAGTCATGAGGCGCCAGGCAGCTACATAGCTCGGAGCGCTCAGCAGGCTAGTACTTGCTGACCAATCACGGCACACGTGGATCAAGGGGACTTTGTTTGTACAACTTTGTTTTACATACGAGCCTCACATGAATAAAGGTCTTTGACTATGTTTTATTTTGAGACGCTTCAAAACCATCAGATACCTACCTGTTTTGGAAGGGCATCCTGTGCCGAAAATGAGTCTGCCAGCGACTATCGCTCGTCACGAGAAAGCCCATAGCTTGGCGACTGGCGGCTATTATGACGGGGCTGCGTGCCCGTAGAAACATTTCGACGAGCCCGCTCTTCTAGCGATGGTGGTGTTTTTAGCCGCAGCAAAATGTGGAGGAGCATACCTGGCAGGTGGTACGACGCTTGTTCCGCATTACATCCGCGACCAAAACGGTTCGAGTCGGCCGAGAAGACAGGTCGAAGAATCTTGTCCAGCCCAGTGCCACAAACGACAAAAAGCTCGACGTATTCGAAAGGAGAAGGGAAAAAAAAAAAAAAAAAAAAACCTTGCAAATGGGCCAGAGGCGTAAACAGAAAACTTGCCTCCCCCACGTAGTACATAGTACCTCCCTGAGGTGAGAGTCCAGGTCCAACCCACCCACCGACACTGGGTGGCACAGAGGCCCCCACAGAAAGCCGCCGTCAGCTCTGGTAGCTTCCAGATCCTGCGCCTCTGATCGCGAACATACGACCGACTGCCCGAAACCTTCCAATGACATGGTCGCTCCGCGCAACACATCAGGCAATTGCCCTACGTCACGTTTGCATAAGGCATTTTCCAGACATTTCCATAGACGTCACGGCGGCATACGCGAGAATGTTCTACGACATGCCGAAACCTCCACCGTCAACCGTGCCTCCCCAGGTATAAATCTAACCCTCCCCATCCCTCCTGGCCTCTCGCAGACCTCACTCTTCCCTCATCAGCACCTCAAACCATCAAACACATGCAAGCTCTGAAGCAAGTTCGACCCCTTCTGCGAATCTTGACACATCCCATTCTGCACACAAACATCCCGTCTCGCACCATGGCCTTTTTCCCGCGCGCATTCTACGAGGACACATCCTCCTTCACCCCGCTCTTCCGCCTCCTCGACGACTTCGACACGTACTCCCGCGGAGGCGCCACCCACCACGAGGGGGGCAAGCGATCTGGCGGCGCCTTCTGGCAGCCCAGGTTTGACGTCCGCGAGACGGCGGAGAGCTACGAACTGCACGGCGAGCTGCCGGGCCTGAGCAAGGACAACGTCCACATCGAGTTCACGGAGCCGCAGACCCTCGTTGTGCGCGGCAGGTCCGAGCGGACTTACACCGCTGGCACCCCGCCGGCTGGCGTCATCGAGGAAGGTGAAAGGAAGGGCGCCATCACCGAGGGCGGCGAGGGCGGCGAGTCCCACAGGGCAACGGTCGAAGACGTTGACGAGGGCAAGGACAAGGAGGGCCAGCAGGGGGAGACTGCGGTCCAAAAGTCGGACGCCAAGAAGCGCGACCAAGGCGTCAAGTACTGGCTCACTGAGCGCAGCGTCGGCGAGTTCTCGCGAACTTTCACCTTTCCCGCGCCGGTGGACCAGGACGGCGTTTCTGCAGGGTTCAGGGACGGCATCTTGAGCGTCGTCGTGCCCAAGGCCAAGAAGCAGGGCTCCCGCCGCATCACCATCAACTAGGCTGAAGGGGAGGGGTTTTGACTGCGCCACGATTCTACGATGCATGATGGGACGAATTGTTTTTGCCGAGTTGATCAGATTGTCTTGCAGTTCTTTCAGTCTTTTGGAGTTGGACTCACCATGTCGCTATTTGCTATTTGCTATTTGCTCTTTTCCTTTTTTTCAAGACTGTAAAACAGTTGCAGCATAATTGATCAAAACCTCTCACCTCTTTTGGTACGATGTCTGTCCCGAAAACGCTCATCTAACGGTAGCAAAGCCAGTCTTGCAATTCCATTCCGCCTTTGCCGTCCACCTCATTTTCAGCTGGGTGTAAGACAGGTAGAGCAGCCAAGTTTCCAGCATGTTCGTTGGCATCAACTCGAGTGCCACCCAGGTAACACACAGCCTGTCCAAGACACACGAATTCGAAACTGTGGCCACATGACAGCAAACGGCCACTGTATACCCTTGGTTCTTGGAATTCCATCATGGCAGAAAGCTTACCGTCAACGATGGCTATTCCTGCTTAGGTTATGAACCTACGCCTGCCGTCGGAAACGAGGCTTTCGCACCCAAGACAACATCATACATACATGCCAATAAAAGTCGACGACGCTCATACTCTTCGTAAATGTCCGACGATGTAAAAAAGAAAACAAATCGCTGTCCGCCTTCCATGCAATAAAGACATGCTTTTTCCTCAATGCAGTACCGCAGCCCTGTATGGGACAGTCAATCGTCAATATACCCAAAAATTTAGAGGGTAACCCCCCCCCAATAAAAAAGATATTGTCCGCGGCATGCCAGCCATCACCCACTAGCTGGAGACACTTCTCTAGGTCTCACATCCAACTTCAAGGTTGGCACCTCCAGTCCCTTGAGCATCTGCTGAGCCTTGCCATCCTTCAACTGCTCCCAGTGTTCACGCAGCAGCTCCTCCCCAACCACGAGCTCGAATCCGGCCAGAAAGCAGAAGCTGATTTCTAGCCTAGCAAGCTCGACCTCGCTAACCCCGCCGACTTTGGCAATCTTGGAGTGAGGATACGACAGGTCTTCGAGGGCTTTCATGGCTACGCGCAGACCCGCCAGAACTAGCCGGTGGGCATTGCGTTTCGTTACAGGAATGGCTCGCTCGACGACGGCCAGTCGGTGGATGTACAGTGATGTGGCGAGATACACAGCCGTGCTCATGGGACAGAACTGGTGCAGGCGCAACAGGTACTGCTTGATGGTGATGGGCGGCTCCTTTTTGCTGTAGAATTTACGCGTGATGGCACCGTGTTGGAGATTGACGGGTTGAGAGTCGGCACCAACAATGACGTAGGGTGGTGGTTCGGGGGAATGGTGTTTCAGCTGAACGCCGTCTATGGGTTCTGCTGGTTCCACGGCCGCCGATGCTGGTCTCGGCGCAGGGCGATTTTGTTCTTGCTGCGCTACTAGCTGGGCTGCCATGCTGGCGCTGTATGCCTGCAACTTGTTCAAGTCCTGACTCAAGGCCCCAGCACTCGTGCTCGGTGACGCCGCTCCAGCTTGCTGCCGCAGCCTTGCGAGATTCTGCTGGGAGTGCGACCTCACGATATTGTCCTTTTCGACCTGCATGCCGCTCATTTGGGGATTGGTCAACGTCTTGGGCGAAGGCGTGGGAGGAATGTCCCCCGTCATGCGAACGAGAACCTCCACGCTGGAGCTGAGTAGGCGCAATGCCTCGGCGGCCGGCAAACCAAATAAATCGGTTCCGTCGTACTCGGCAGTCGGGGCCGCTGGTGCTGCTCGGGTATCACTCGCGTCACTCGACAATGGTGGAACAGCAGGCTGCGGGCCATACGCGTCCGACATTATCACGTCCAAGAAGGTGAAAGGGGGGCGTCGCCGGTGCTCGCCGCTGTTGTGGCAGATTGGGTCGAGGGCCAAAGACGTGCTTGTGTCGCCGCGCGTTCCCCCGCGGCCGATCTTTTGTTTTTTGCCCTTGGTGACGGGCTGGGTCGCTATCAAGATAAGCTATCGTGGTGGAGCATGCGCCTGGTGGAGTGTAGGCGCGAGAATATGTCTTCTTGACTGCCATGCATGGTATGATGTGCGTCCCATGAGAAACACGCGAAACGGTGGATTTCGCCGTTGCGAAGCAAAATGCGGGAGAATGGCAGGGCCAAAGGCGGGTGTAGGATGCCTGAGGAAAAGACTCGCATGAACTGTGGATACATCAATAAGTCGGGTCTGGCTTTTGGTTGAATAGGGATCGTCACGGATGCGACCCTTGGCCCTTGATCGCGTCTAGTGCAAACCTAGAGGAAAGGAACAACAAAAGAGGAGGAAAGGAAAATCGCTGACTCAAGCCAAGCTGTGTCCGGATGCGGAAATGCTGAGTCGATGAATATTCGTCCTGGTCACGAGGCATTGATGCAAGGAAAACGGGCTTGAGAAAAGGTGGGGGAGGAGGGGTAGGGGAAATCAGCATGTGCGTCCGCCCGGATAGACCACGGCGAAATTTCTGGTTTCCAAGTCATGTACGGTATGTATGTCAAGGTGAGTGTTCCAAAAGTCCGAGACAAACGGCTCCGACTGTTCATTTTCCTTGCCGCGTCTATCCCACAATCCGGTTCCTAGGCGGCCATAACGGAAAAGCGATTATACCGGTCCGTGATTTAGAGCTCCAATGTCGACGCTGGTTGATGCGATATCTGCGTTGGCGATGACGCTTCGTGCTCATGCATGCACGAATGGAGCAGCTGATCCGCTCCTGGATCTCTCGACAGCTGGTGCGTTGAAAAGCTTGATCTCCACCGAGTGCCGCCGATTTGCTGAAATTTGCGTCAGGCGGGATAATTTACTACTTATCCAGTGCCACCGTCGTTTTCCATCAGGGTCCTTCTTCCAGTGAGCACCGTCACCCGCGAATGCCCGACGAGAGGAGACCGCCGCGGAAAACCCATTCCTTTTTTTTTCCGATTCGAAGCTCAGATGGCGTGCGCGTGCAGGCTCTGGGGGTTCTTGTTCAAGATTAGCTCCAGTCTACGTAAACACTAGAGTCATAAGGGCTGATGGGCGTCAAAACACCTGGAGCCAGCGCAATTCTCCGTTGAATGCCCGAAACAAAGAGGATGGAAATGTTTCAGCATAAGCTTGTTCTCGAGTGTCGGCCTTGCCCATGACCAGCGGAACGGAGTGCTCTGGTGCCGCCGTAGCTTGGAGAACCAGAACTGGAAAAATCGAGACGCCGTCCTGATGTCGTCAATGGTCACGCTCGACTTCTAGGAATGCGCTGCTTCAACCAATGAATCGCCATGCCACAAAAAAAAAAAAAAAAAAACAGAGGGCCAGGCTTCTGATCAGCAGGTCAATGCATATTTTGGTTTGCCCTTGGCCTTGATCTCTATCACGACCTCGTGCTTCCCACATTCAGACCGACCGACTGGGAATAAAAGCTTATGCTAGTCGAGCAGTACGACGTGTTCCATTCGTTCGACAAAGGAACGACATTAGCGGCCCATCGACCCCAGCAAAGGGACCTGGTCATGTTGGCCGGGGCTGATCGGCAGTACAAGGGCATCTCATAGGTTGGTTGGTGACTTGCACACCTAGAGTTTGCTTCACGGCAGTGGAAACGCCCACATTTCTTCGGGGAAAGGGAGTCACGGGAGTATCTGACGAGCGTCCACCCATACAGAGTCTCAATTCTTGGTGCAACACTTCTTCGTGTCGTATGCCACGTGCTTCGGCACACCCTGCGAAGCGAGGGCAATACTCGTCCTCCCTACGCTTTTAATGTCTTACTGATAATTATGCCCCTCCGGCGGCGAGCATTGACCATGAATTTGGTTCGAGGACACAGAAACGTTGTTTTTACTTTTATATATGAAAAGCATCGGACCCTGAACGTTCCCGTGTATTGCGGTATATTTTGAAAACCAGCTCTTTATGCCCAAGAGCGATGGTATACACGACAGAACCGACATGTTGCAAACCACAAGCCGTACTAATGTGACTTTACCGGCATCGAGGTCCAGACAATCGCATACTCGGCGCCTCAACGGCCTCAGCCCAGCCGGCGCTGCAAGTCGTTGCCCACAGCCTTGGAATCGACCAGGCCCTCTCACTAAAAACGAACGGAGCACTGGCTAGCGACTTGCTAGCATTCATTGCCTGGGAATCCCAGAACAGAGCCGCGTCAAAGCTCGAGCTACTTCCTCGGATACGGTGCGGCTGACGCGGCAAGTATACCATCGCGGCATAACACCGGGCGGGGTGGCTCGTCTGAAACCTCGAGCAGGCTTTGCACCCTGCTCCGCGACCTGTAATACTCCCCCGAGAAAGCGAGACCAGGAATCCCGTAGAGTCGCGCTCGCCCTCCCCTCGCCAGTTGATGCCGACGAGCTCCAGCGAGTTTTCGCAGAACACCGCATTGTAGCACGACACGTCACTTGGACGGATGCTTCTAGGACACCTGGCTGAGATTCACTAGTTCCCTCGCTTTGATGTAGACGTGTCGTGTATGGTGTCGACGTCCACTTCGAGGCCGCCGATATATGAGCTCTCGAGTCGGGGTATATGGACTCTGTGATTATAGTATTTGAACCTGATGAATGCATCGAGAAATGATGGAAGCGAATAAATTATAATCCTGGCCTCGATCGGGTCTACTATAATCAAGACCTGATGGAGCTCAATCCAGTCGTTATAATCTCGGCTTTTCTCAAGTCTTACATTATCAAAAAGTTGCGGAAACTCAATCTAGTCGTTTCGGTCTATGCGTTTGGCAAGTCTATGTTAGAGTACACCAGATGCACGTTGCAATCTCTCTCCCACGCTAGCAACATGCGCGGGGAAACACATGTCTACCACATCGAGGTGGAAAGAAAACAACAGAAAAATACGCCTGCCATATACCGCCATTGGAAGTCCCAAGGCAAGCAGCAAGAGTACGAATCGGCCTCTGTATCCCGTGCCCAAGCAAAAAGTGTAAGCCTTGCACGTCCGTCTAAGCTGGGTCAACGCTTTGAGGGTTGTGGAAAACGTCTTTGGGATCCCATTTGGCCTTGATTTGGCCAAGTTTCGGTAACTTGCCCCCCCAGTACGTCTGTTGTGCCTCAGACCGACCAAGCATAGAGTCTACGTATCCGGCGTATCTTGTATTGGCATTCGGAGACCCTTTCTGGATGATGTCGTGGATGCCCTGGGCGAAATCCCTCGACTTTTCACGCAGGGGTAGGCCTACAACGTAAGACTGGTACATGATTAGTTTGTCGCGGTGAGGATATGCCGTGGAATCATCAGCGACTTGGCTGATGGCACCGCCGTGGGTGTCGAAAATAACGGCCCACAGGGGTGTGCCGGCATCAGCGGAACCCGTGTAGTTGAAGAGGCTGGTTACCGTCTCGTGGGTAAGGGCGTCTTGCTGGCGAAGGGCAAGGGACTTGCTGTAGAACTGCGATGGGATGTTGCTAAGCTCTATGCCGGTCTTCTCGGCAATGTGCGCCAGAGAGCCGAGCCAATCGGTGGCCTTGAAGACAAGGGTGCCGCCTCTGGGGATTTTGCCAGGGATTCCGGTGGCTACATATTCCTGCCTGGTGCCGAAAAAGGTTCCAGTGATGATGGCGCCTAGAGGCTGGGCAATGAACAGAGAGGAAAAGCGCCTATCGAGCTGGGGTTCGTTGACGAGTTTTTGCCACGATTCGTACACGGCCGCCATGTCTTGCTGCCTGCCAAAGTTGAATCCGTACGTGTACTCGACGACATGCCCAGGCTCTGGCTGTGTGCGGACGGTGAACTGCGTGATGATGCCGAAGCTAGCACCGGCCCCTCGAAGGGCCCAGAACAAGTCTGAGTTTTCCTTTTCGCTCGCCTTGCGTATTTGACCGTCAGCGGTGACAACTTCCACCTCGATGACGTGGTCGAGAGCTGTTCCCCACATGCGCGACGAAGGGCCAATTCCGCCCTAGAAAACCGCGTTGTAAGTAAGTTGGCTATGAGAGCTAAAGCACTCGATCCGCGGGGAGGCAGCAACGCACAATGGTGAGATGGCCGCCGGCTCCCACTCCGGGGCAGGTGCCGTGGGCCATGGCACGTCCACCACTCTTGTGCAGCTGCATGTCGAGTTGGCCGAGCTTGTAGCCAGAACCAAAGGTCGCTTGCCAGGAGGTGGTATTCAAGGTGAATTGTTGAAAGTTGACCATGTCAACCATGAGCCCTCCATCTTGGCCACCCAGACCGTAGTTGCTGGATGAGATGTCAGCGTGAACATTTTTGGAACACCCAACGAACGTCATGGCCGGGTTACGGCTCACCCGTAAGAATGCCCTCCAGACTTGGCTTGGACATGGACCTTGCTCTGCACGGCGCAATTGATAGCTTGGGCAACCTCGTCGGCCGTCTTGGGTCGGATAACGGCAATCGGGGTAACGTGGATGGCTTTGTTGTAGGCTTTGACCCACGACAGCTGGTACAGAGGATCGCTAGGAAATGCCACACAGGCGCTGCGTCCCTGGCAGACCGAGTTGAGACATTGCTGCAGCGGCGAGCTCTGGAAATTGCCCATGGTGCTCTCTGCAGCCGATTGAGCGGCTGGGGCGCCAGTGAGGATGACGAGAAAGAACTTGTGCACAGGTTGCCATGGTCTCTGGAGTGGGCGGGAATCGAAACACAAAAGGCAGGGTCGTTGGAAATCAGCAGGATGGAGTCTGTCTCGTTGTGTGACGATGACGAAGGGCGCTTCACTCGAGGTGGAAGGAGCGAACCAAACGAACCAGGGAAAGATGGCTCAAGAGGGTTGAAACATTGAACTGAGATACAGCGCTCAGAGAGGTGAGACTGCACTGCAGAGAGGTGCCATTGGCATCTTGTCGCGCGGAGTGCGGAGTGCTTTCTGCAGATTGCGGCTGAAATACGAGCACGGAGTACTCCGCAGGTGGAGCGATATGACTCGTCGACCCATTTGCTGACAGCAAGCGAGTACCTTAGGTGTTGGTACATAGGTACATACCGATCTACCCAGGTACACCGATACCGATAACGTTGTACTGTAATGCAACCTTGTCGTAACACAAGTTTTCTGCTGCTACGGAGTACAGCATCACTGCTGAGCAGATCCGCGCAAATCAATCACTATCACCAGCATTATACTACAGTACCATTTCAGCGTGATCTCCGTCATTTACACGCGCTTCTTGTCAATGTTTTCGTGACCCGTCGTGGATAACTTTGGGAACTTTGGAGAAACGCCCCTGGCCGCTGCTGACGAACCAAGAAACTAGCCCGGGTGGCTTGGGTGATGCAAGGATTTTCAACCGTCGGAAGCCATCAATGGATGTGTGGGAAACCCTTCACTGGCTGTTTACGTACTCTGAAAAGCCTTCCCGGCGTGTTGGCGTGCCCACCCGTCCCAAGCGGCTGTTGTTGAGTACGTAAAGATGCCGGGACCTAACTCATGCCGGGAAGGGGGTTTTCCAACATGCCGGGAAACGCTAAGCCTAAGACGCAATTTGTATCTTTGCACACATTCTTCCATAAGTAGCGACATGCCCCGCATTTTGCTTCTATTCACAGAGTACTCCACACACATTTCTGCACACGTGACCATAGCACAACCGCTCCAATCCCTGACTGCCCCTTTTTCTCTTTTACAGCATGACAAAATGTATGTTATCTAGAATCACACCTCTACCTCAGTTCCCCGCGCTCGCCCTATATATGTAAAGGTATCTCTAGACCAGTAGCTATTACCGGTCATTGCATCGTGATAAGAATCGCTTCCGAGGTATCATGTGGGCCGGCATGTTTGAAAACCTTTCCCGGCATCTTTACGTATGCGCCGTTGTTGAAACTCTTGAGATGCCCGGCAGCATGCTCCCACATGTCAATCGCGAAGAGGTGGGGGGGAGACTTCACGAGTTTCAACATTAGGAGCCGGCCAATTTCAACCACAGAGTCCAAAAGACACCAGACGCAGTATTACTATGTTTGTTGGTAAGGCCTTTATTAGTAAGTATTATGCGTAATGTGTATGATAGGATTTGCTCGGTATATATAGGATTCACTTGTCTGCAGATAGACACAGCTGCCTTCAGTCTTGGCTACAGACTTTGCCCTTATTCTCACCTAGAACTTTTTTTTTTTGTACCTTTGTTTTGTCCCAGATCGCGAGCGATATTTCTTGCTGCCCCAAAGGTCGTAACCAAAACCACTATAGAACTCAACGAGCCAACGGCTTCGTCAACATGCACATCAACACAGCTAAATGGCTCGTGCCAGCAGTAGCCGCTTTAGCCCACGTTGGCTTGGCCTACGAGACCAGCAAGCCTTGCAACGATTATTTATCAGCAATGATGACAGTGAAGAAAAGTATCGGCCAAACTCTCCCGCTGGCATTTGGCGCGCCTCCGAGACCACTTTTCGATCTACCCGGCTGGCTTGATAAGCTAATCGGGCCTGGTCTGGCATGGTGCAATAACTGCGCAAGTCCGCACGGTTTCCTCGAGTATGACGCTTTCACAAGGGAGTTGGGTAAGCTTATTAACCATGCGTCTCCTTACTCGGCTAGCTCCTGGAACAGCGTGCAGTCGCTCGGCGATGCTATGGAAGGATTATGTGCATCGAGTCAAAAATGATCTTGTGACCTATGCGGCCTCTTAGGTTAGGCGGGGCCAAGCAAAGGAAAAAAAACATGATGGGAGGAGGAAAGGATGAAGAAGGGCGGGAAATAGAATTGCAATTAAAAAAAACACAAACGAAGTTCGCTACATGTTCTACCATCATATCCAAGTGTGTAACCGCCGCAACAGGGCCTGTCGGTTGAAGACGGTAAAAGGGGAATGTAAGGTCGGTTTGTCGTATGCAAGGTAATATTACCTCCAGCCAAGGTTATCAGTTGGCATTTCTATGTACAGTTCGTGACCGATACCTAGGGCTAGGTAGGCTCTGCCACCATTAATCCCAATCAAGTGGGCTGTAATTAGCTATCAGGTGAAAAACTCCTTCTAAATACAGTCGCGATAGTTGACTCGATGTAGCCTAATCTTAGCCGTAGTGGCTCGCGAACAAGACAGTTCCCTGATTCCACAATCCTTATAATTCGTTAGTCCCTGATTTCATTAGATGTCATCTTTATATCCCCATTTTCTTGCAGCATGTCTTCAACTCCATCGCCAGCAGAGCTTTTATGACTAGACCAGCTGGGTTACCAACCCCCAGAAATCCCGTCGGTCTAACAATCCCCTTTTGAAATACTTCTTTAGTCTTATAGCTACTTATCATGTCAGCGATCCTCACCCCGTTCTTGACTGGTGAGATCCTGCGCGCTGTACCGACTTCTCCCGAGATCTCGGTGCTCCATACTCTGACTTGCCAAACTCAAAACATGACATGGCTGGTGCGGCTGCCTGAATAAAGTTATTCGCGACACAAGTTTATTCTATGGAGGCCCGATGGCGGACCCGTTGATCCGACAGGTTAACCAGGGTGGGTATACGAGTTGCAGCACTCTGCAAGCAACAGCCACAAGTCCGCTCATTTCTAAAAGACACGGAGGACAACTGTCCGTTTCGGCAGGATACATTGGGAAGCATTGTAGGTAATATCGCCTGTAACTGTAAGATGTATAAAGGACTAGATCCTTCTTGGCTACGGGACGACGTCTTTTGCTACCTCATTTTACTTGTCTTTCGATTCATCAAGAGCGATAATTCTTGCTGCCAAGAATCACTCTAGAATTCAAAGAGTCAATAGCTGTATCAACATGCTTCTCAACAACGTCAAGTTGGTTTTGCCCGTAGCCGGCTTCATCCACATTGGCTTCGCCGCCCCCGCCGCCCCCGTTTGGAATAACAACGAGAAATGCAAGGAATATTTAAAAACAATGAAAGACGCGAAATTGGTAGGCGACTTGTTCAGTCGGCCAATGGCCGTTCCGCCATTAACTACAAATCCGACTGCCTGGATTGATGTAATGCTCGAGTATGGGAAAAACTTCTGCCTGCACTGCGCGCACCCGCATACTGTCGTAAAAGAACCATCTTATGAACAGGAGGTGGGGAAGCTTTTCAATGCGGTGGCTCCTTATGTAGGCGCCTGGGAGGACTTTGAGACACTCGGCAACCATATGCAACACTTGTGTCTTGCAAGTAAGAAAGGAAACGGGCCTGGGTCTCTTGAAGCATAAGACAAAGCAGGTTTTTTGTTTAATTTTGTGGCTGTGTAGCCGGGTTCAAGTGGGACGAAGGAGAGAGCAAGGAGGAAGCAAGTCAGGAAATAAAATAGGCAATCCAGAGGTAAATGAAATTCGCTACGCGTCCTATAAGGAATTCGCTGGGTAGCCTACGGTCTAGCCGTTGTAACAGAGCTGATTCTGGGATGGCGGTTAATTGCTATTGCGTGTGATGCAGACTACTCAGATTATCGTCACAGTACTTAAAACAATCACCAGTGTTATTAAATGCTTACATGGACCAAAGTCAAAGACTGAAAGATGCTACAACTTCAATACCATTCCTCTGAAGTAATCAGACATCTTGATACTAATTGTAGTTTAAAGGGCTCGGTAAAACCAGCCCGGTAATTGGCAGCTCATTCTAACCACTGAAATATCACGGTCAAAACTGTTTACTTCATCCAAGAGTATCAAAGTTACTTTACCGATACACTCTTGGCCTGTGTCTGTACCAGGATGACCTAATTACGGAGTTTACATGTGAGGCGATCACACATATCTCTCCCCATTGTAAGCGCTTTATATACGACTGGGATTCTGGGGCTTCACACCTTGCTAACGCCAAAAAAATAGCTACTATTTCATGTCCGCTCCAGTCAACTGATTAGAGTATGCTTAGTTAGAGCTCCTTATAAGGGCTTGTATTTCTCCTGTAGAAGGTTGCTTAAGCACAAGGTAGGGAAAAAGCTCATAAGAGAAGTGCAGGCGTTCTATTTAGTTCAATTGGGATCAGGCATGTCGTCGACCTCCAAACTAAAGGGCGTTTGCATTTATAGCGTGTGAATTGAAACTATGCGACATTCCAGGTACTTACTGAATTCATTTACTCACGAATGATAAGTTTAGGCAGCTTAGTACCGGTCTCTACAGTTTTCAGGCTGGTTTATTAATATTTAGTCGACATTTGGCCTTCTGTTATGCGCTTCTGCTCAAGGACTTTCCCTTTATAACTAGCTAAAAACATTGCGCTATCTTTTCATCCTTACTTGTATGTTATATGAAGGGTAGCTTTGTATTTTTTATAGTCTACAAAGGCCCTGCCATTTCTTTATAAATTTAGTAACTTTCTAGGTATCTGGGTCAAGGGTTATTTGGGTCTCTTGCATAAGTCTGTGGTGATAATCGTCAGGTATAGACAATAATCGCGGTACTATGTCCTTGCGTCTAGAGCGGGCATACCTCCAAACGATAATAATGGGCATACCGCAAGTAACCGGGAGGGACAGATCTCGCGGGCGTTGTCATAATTTTGGGCGAAACCAGCTGCCCTATGCTACAAGAATACTCATTTAGCCATTCGTCGTGTGCTGGTTGAGCTGGAACTTTAGAAGTAGACGAGATGCAATGTTTTGAGCTCGTTGTTAAGACCCATGCTCCGAAGATGTTCAACGGGTCAGCCCGATCCGGTGATCAATAGGGCCCATTTCTATCTAAAGCTCAAGGCCAACGTAGGTTAAAGCAGCCACTGCTCAGGAGCTTGTTTGAGAAAGGGGGCCGAACCACTTAGTTTTCACCTTTTAATCGGACTGTATCTTTGTCATGGCTGAATATACAGTGTATTCCAAGGGCCTCGAGTCCCTTTATAAAAGCATCGAAGCTCATAGAGCGACAGATGCGCTGGTCTAGTCACTGGATGGACGATGGCAACTTCCGAGCATGGCAAGTTTATCGTCATTCTATTTGGCTAAATTTAAGTTGTAGACCCTCGTCAATTCTTCAAGGCGGAGCCATCTTAGCGATAGGTAACGAAATCAAAGTTTTAACGTCCTTCTTAAACCCAGCTAATTTCTTCTGCTGATCAGCAACGAGTTGCGCACCATATCTCTTGGTGGCCGCATTGGAGTTCCAATACGTGATTGACGTGGCCAGCAGTGTCAAGAACGTTCCTTGAGCAGTCTCAACTTGATGCTCCAGATTCTCTCTAATAGCCTGCTTAAAGGCCCCGGAAAAGTCGTAGTTGCCGCCGTTCTGAGCGTAAAGCGTGCCAAAGTCTCCCCACATGAGCACCAAGTTGTCGTAAACAGTCTTGAAAGACGTGACAACGTTGGAAGTTGCGCGATATGTGAAGGTGTCGACAACATCGGTCAGCAAGCCAATGCGCTCCTCCTGGTCAGTGGTCGCCTTCCAAAGCGCGTCCGAGATAAATTCATGCCCGGCTACAATGGTAGCCTTGTAAGCGTTGTAGTCTTCATCGCAGACTTGAAAGTTCGCTATATAACTATTCTGCAGGCCGGCATCGGACGTGCGACCCAATAATCCGGTGAAGAAATCAGCGATATTGCCTGACCAGGTTTTAGTGAACGAAACCGATTGGGGAAACCCCTGGGGCCAGTTGGACTGGAAAAGCTGCAGTTTCGCACATGATTAGTAGGCCGTGGTGGTGACAAGACTTGTACATACAACACAGGGTATTTGGCAGACTTACGCCATTGGTGTCGAAAACGGAAAAAGGAACCGCTCCGGCTTTGAGAGCATTGCCTTTAGCAGTTACCCCGTCAATCATGGATTGTATCGCATTACGGAATTCCTGCTTTTCAAAGACATGCTCGGTAACCCAGTTGACATAGGAAGCGAGGGTTTTCAACCCAGTTATGCCTGGGACAGCGCAAACTCCCAACTGCGCCGCCGTGTAGGCAGCACGTGTGGCTTTAAAGATGGTTGAACCACCCGGATGGGCTTGGAAGTATAGGTTGACGTCGCTCTGCCTGAGCCTGTCACACAGCTTCATTGGCTGCTTGGCATGAGCGCCGCGAATGCCGAGACCTCTAGCATCTAGGTCTTGCCGCTGGCCATGATGACTTGAGAGAAACGAGGTCTCCAACTCATTCGTGAAGTTGGAACGACTCATCCGCCGTGCAGCTCTCTGCTGATGTGTCGGAGCGCATCCACTGTCAAAGGCAGACGTTTCCAGAAACAGGTTCTTCTCACTGGCCTCTGGGTCTTTCTGTGCAGACACAAAAGGGTTCTTGGGCGGGTAGCACAATTTGTAGTCAACTTTGGGAGGCTCCTTGAAGTTGGGGTCAGCACAGCAATAGTAGGAGTAGGTGCCGGAGCGGCACCCAAAGCTATCCGTAGCAACCGTCACTTCGCCCGGTTCGCATCCGGTCTTGCAGTCGACCGAGAAATCCAGGAGCGCACTCAGCAACGGTCCCGCGATGAGCTCTTTCCATTGCACCCAGGTAGTGTGTCCTGAGCGCCATTGGCATTTGTTCCAAGGAGGAGGGTTTGAGCAGCAATAGCTCTTGAAGCCGCCGTTATACAAGCATGACTTTTGCCCTCCCTCACCTTGCTTTCCCGTCGTAAGCTCCATCGGCTTATCCTTTTCTTTCCCGCAGCCGTAAGAGGCAAAGGAGAAGCCTGCCGTAATAGGCACGTTGAGAATTACAGACACGGCAGAAGCAGATGCGCAGACGGGTGCCGCTCCAAACCACTTACACGCGCCAAAGTTGGCATCGGTGCTGGTCTTGGAACAACATAGAGACTTATGACCGGTGACGCAACCGTCGGTCTTGGCAGCAATCTCGATTTCGTTGCCTGAGCATCTCCCACCCGAGGTGGCGCCGCATAAGCCGTTGGATCCTTTCCATGTGCATATGGGCGCGTCTTTCGCAGGGCAGCAAAACGGCCTACTGGACTTGTTGCACCCGAGCTCGATGCCAAGAACATTCTTGTTTCCTTTACCGCTAGCAACAGGCACCAGACCAGAAGGACAAGTGGCGCCGCATTCACCCCAAACGCACTTACTAGCGTCGTTGGATTTTGCAGCAGCCTTGATGTTGAGAGCAAAGTCGGCGCGCCCAGCGGCTTTGGAAAGAGCTTGAATAGCCGTTCCATCCTCGTCGTCGGTGGAGGCAGCCCAGACCATTACGCCCCCGAGACATCGCTTGTTGGCATAATCCATCTTGGTGCGAAGTGTTTCTTCATCATCGTACGATACCCATTGATCTCCGTCAAAAGTGACAATTTTGACTGCAGCATCCTTGTCCGTTGTGACTGTGGCCTTTCCTGAGCTGATAATGTCTTTGATTTCCGAGTACATCAGGGTACCTGCCGAGGCAGAGCATTTGCCTGGGTTGCCGCCAGCACGGAATCCGCAGCCAGCGGTGGCGCAACCGGGATTAGACAGCGTGAAACTACGGCCGTAGAAGCCCATGCCCATAATCACCTTTTCAGGCTTGATGTCGTTGCGCCAAAGCAGATTTAGAGCCGTGTCGATCTCTGTAAGGTTGGTATGAGCGTTGACAAATGCCCCAAGATAGGGATTTGTGCCATCCCAAGTGCCATGCAAGTCGTAGCTCATCATGTTGAACCAGTCGACATGCTGTTCCATGTTTTTAATGTCAAAGTGTTGCAGGTACCAATAAGAAGCAGGAAGCGTAATACTCAGGCCCTTGGAACCTAGATATCCACGCATATTCTTAAGGAACGATACATAGTTATCGAAATCTTCTGGCACGCCGGACCGCTCTTCTGCGACTCTAATGAAGCGCATGAGCATGAGCCGTTTGTGCAATACATAGTTATAAGGGTGCTTACGGATATTCCCAGTCAATGTCTACACCGTCAAAACCGTATTTGTCCATGAGAGATAGGAGAGAATTGGCAAATGTCTTTTGATGGTCAGAGCTAGCAGCAAGCTCAGAAAACGTTCTCTTGGTTGGCTGGTCTGGATCATTCATACTCCAGCCTCCAACAGCGATCTAGGTACGCGTTAAAAAATGTTTCAGCTTGAATTGCTCGCCGTAGATTGTTACTTGCCCAAACTTTCAGGCCAGGATTGAAGTTTTTCAGGTTGGTGAGACGGGCCATATACTGATCGTCGGAATCTTGCATGTTTGCAATCTCAAAGGTGCTAGGGTTGATGAATGCAAACGCATAGTTCAGATGTGTATAAGCGCCATTGAGAAGCTTCTCTGGAGTTACTAGGCCAATGTTAGTGTACCATCCCTACCGTATCGGTAATTTCCCGTAAGAGTACTTACGGCCTCCACAGTTCTTTGTATGAGCCCAGCCTTCAAAGTATCCGATGACTCGCTTATTCGCAGAGGTTCCGCCTGAGCAAGTAGGAGGTTTGACTTTCTTTCCGCCACAGAATTCTTCCGTGGTTCCGCAGAAACCAAATTTGGAACAGCAGACATTCAAGGGACACTTGTCGCGCTTGCTCCATTCCTTGCCCCAACCAGGATTGCATTCGCTTTTCGAGTCGCAGTTGGAGATGCAGTTGCTCGCCGAGCAGTAGTCGGGGCCCATACCACAGACCTGGATATTTTGTGTAAGTACATCTACCAATATCAACGGAAATACGGCCAAGACGGGTGGTGTCGTTGATTCATTCGCTTTACTTGCATTGTTTTTACCGCAGCAGCCCAGCTTGCAAGGCTTTGAGGGGGAGCAAGAGTAATCTTGTTGGCCCAACACGACGCTGATTGCCAGAGCAAGTAATAGAGATAGCAGGGAGATGCTTCTGAACACGGCAGGCGCCATCGCGAGTGAGCTGTATCCGGTTCACCTACTATGAGGAGTTCGAATCGACCGTGGGGTGAGTCGAGCTTATTCGGATAGGAACCTTTAAACGGGTCAAGCTTGTCAAATGCAGGCGAGTCAACTTTCCAAATTTTGTACCGCAAACAATACCATCTGTGAGTGGATACGACTGTTGATCCTTCGGTCCACCCGAAGCGGCAATTTCATCTGGTCATAAGCCGATACTACACCCCACAGAGCCTTGTTTTGCCTTCTCAACATCTGGGACCTGCTTCAACTCCGAAGACCCTGTAATGGTCGCTTACGTGCTCCAATGAGGCAAGCTACAAGCTCTATTTGTCAATCGGGGAAAGGAAGCCTTGTGGCAAAACCCGTTATGTGAGGGATTATACTATTGCGGCTGCTGCGTGCTGTGTTTCTTGCGCATCTTCAGCCTCAGACATCGTTTGGCCAGCTAACCGATGAATCATACAGATCGGCAACTCACAAAGAAAAAGAGGTTGGTTTCGTTTCACCAAAATCTGACGCCACTCCAGTGCGGCTTTACTGGGCATCTTACGGAGTATAACGTGACGGATTCTTCACTAACAAAGGTGCGCAGTGCGAGGTGGAGCATCCTGCGGTCGTACTAGGTGCCAACGTATTACCGGGGCCTGCCGGGGCTCCCCCTGGTCTTTGCTATATTGGGTAGTCTCGCCGTTAGTGGCTTCTCTGCCCCACATCCTAGCACATGATCAACCAATAACCTTGAATTCTTGGATTCCGCATTTTCAAACGGTCTGGCGGCCCTTGCCATTCCAGGTGGTGCCGGCCCAGCCCTACCTAGCACCAAGGTCAGCAGCCCACTACGGAGTACATAAGCAGTGGGAATAAGCAGTGGGAATAGTGGCTGGGGAACAGGGGTAGCCCCAGGGGGGCTACTGTTGTCGATACAGGGCACAGCCGAGCTGGAAGTCGGCGATGACCGGTCGAATCCAACGGTATCCCCTGCAACAATAATACAGAGCCATTGACATCACCTAGCATCACAACATTCCCAGGATTTCTAGGCAGCCGAGGTAAGCGAGAATCCTACCACATTGTCTCACTTCGTGCAGTATACTATTGCGCATGCACATATTGATGGTTGCCAACAACCGGTACAGTTACTCCGAAGGTAAGCAGGAACTGGGTAAATTATCCCTGTAGGCAGCGAAGTGGGTGTGCCTTCCCGAATGACAAGGGCCTTCCTTGAGGGGCGGCTGAGCGGTCATGTGCTTACATAGGTACCTGGTAATTAAGACTTACAATGACTCTGCAGCGTAGCACCGATTCGCAATGGTTGCGAAATGACTCGAACACTGTGAAGAGCAGCTCGGTAGACGAGACTTGCGCAACCAGTGCATAAGACATATGCTTAGAAAACTACCCACACAGGACGCACACCAGTAAGCAACCCTGCCTTGCAACACAACAAAGCGTCAACTGATGCTCTGAGAAAGCAAAAGACAGACTAGCTCATACTTTTCTACTTTCTTTAGTAACGCGAAGAGAAAGACACAGAATAACGCCTTGCGAGACAAAGATTCTTGCACCTCGAGATAAGAAAGAGTAAAGTCAACTCAAAGCTTTCTTGTCAGGCAAAAAATCACTGTTGCTGTCATCCAGTGTTCCACCATGCTTCGCCTTCCGCTTCTTCTGACTATAGTCAGCGCACGTCTATGGCCTATTGTGGCCGGCGATGACAAGAAGTACAGTGTAAGTGAACACGGAACACAAACCATTCTCTGTGCTTGACACTAATCTGTCTTTATCTGGCAGTTCTTCTTTTCTATTGAAGTCACGGATAGCCTCTTCTCAAATATAACTCCAGGATGCAATTTGGCTTTGACAGCAGAGCTCCCCGCCTGCCCGCGCGAGTTTCTACAGCTTCTCAGCAACGGAGCATACTACTCGCTGGAGGGCCAAGAGTATATGGATGTGCTCTGCAACTCGGATTGCGCGCCACAGCTTGCAGCATATCGTCAGAAAGTATTGACGGCTTGCGCCGGCGATCCTCAACCACGTCCCGGCTTCCCTGCTACCTACTGGGTAGATGCTGTTACGTCGGTGCGCGAGCTCATGTGTCTGAAGGACTCGGCCACTGGGAAATACTGCGCTGGTATGCTGATTCCATGTATTACGCTGTTTCACCGGAGCACAAACCTGTGGCATCTTTCGTATAATTAATCTCATTGAGCCATAGACGTTCTGGAAGCTGCGTTTCAGGACAATGCAACTTCGACCGATATGCTCGGCGGCTTCGCAGACGAACAGCTTTGCTCCGAGTGCATGGTCAACGTCTTTCGTCAACAGCAATCTACTCCATACTCCAACTATGGCGAGGAAATGATGGAAGCATTCCAAAGAATCCAACAAAAGTGCAACTTGAACTATCCCACAGCATCACAGCCCCTGCAAGTCAATGCGACGTCATTGTTTAATTACGCCCCAGCTGGATATGCTGTTGCCAAATGCGCGTCCGACCGCACTTACACAGTGGTCAGTGGCGATAATTGCCTGAGCATTTCGAAAAACTCACATGTTTCGACTGGATTTCTGATCCTCATGAACGGCTTGCGAGTAGACTGCACGGATCTGCAGCTTGGACAGGTACCTAGCCTCCGGCCTCCTTTACGTTCTCTGCAGCCATACTGACCTAACAAATAAGATCCTGTGCTTGCCACCTGTATGCGAAGACTATGTCATTCGTTCGGGAGACAGCTGCGAAGCCCTTGCCTCTTCGAAAGCCTGCACATTCCAGCAGCTTGTTTCGTGGAATCCTCGTAAGCATCCCCTCGAATGAACGCGGTCGAGTGAAACATGTTCTGACATCCCCATGGTTCTCGACGACTACTGCTCGAATTTAATTGTCGACCAAAATATCTGCGTCGGCCCCCCCGGAGGAATTAAAGAATTTGTCACCATTCCCGGGGCTACTGTGACCAAAACGGCGACCTATGCTACAATAACGGCTTCTCGCCCAGCTTCGGTCGTATCGGGAACGACCTACAAGTGTGGAAAGTATTACCTTGTACAGCCGGTGAGTATGTGACGAATATTGGGCACATTGACATCGTGTTCGTAGTGCTCGTAGCTAACTGCGGATAGGGCGACTACTGTGAAATCGTGGCCATTAGTAACGACATTTCCTTTGCCCTTCTTCGCAAACTGAACCCTCAGGTATGTGTATGTTGGGTGAGCATGAGACGGAAAAAATGCTGACGGATGCATAATAGCTGGACGAAAAATGTTCCAACCTACTGTCTGGCTATCATTATTGTGTGCTGCCGTACGAAGACCCAAGCAAAACGTCTTCAACCACAGTCCAGGCTCCCACCAGCACTCCTTCGGGAACAACGAACACCTGCTACGAGTAAGCTTACTGCTGTAGAGGCAGGCCCGGATCACTTGCTTACAAACTTGGCAGATGGTATGTTGTTCAATCTGGAGACTCTTGCTCCAAGATCCAGGACAAGTACGCAATTCAGTTCAGCCAGCTTAAAGCCTGGAACCCTGTAAGTGAAGCCATGCCCAATACTATCTGCCTGTCATTGTCTATGGGCTGATGCATACAAATCAGGACCTCAACGACAATTGCACGAATCTGTTACTTGGTGTAGCATACTGTGTGCATGGCCCAGATACTCCGGCCGCGCAAGGTGCAGGGAAACGAGAACCCCGTCAGTCGCCGGCGAAGGAAACGGCTAGTCCTAGAAAACGCTCTGAAGGAGCCGCAGGAGGCGTGCCGGTGGGATGGCCTGGTGTTGACTCACCCCGGTATCGTAAAATCATGGGCTTGGGCCCAAAGGACGAGATTTAGAACAGCCCTCTCAACAAACCTCAACACGAGATAGTACCATTTAATGCAAATGAGCTTCAAATACCTCACGTTGAACAGTTACAATCGCTGTATCATTTGAACTACTAATTTTTCGATCGAGAAGACGTGTCGCAGACCTGCAAAGCCCCGATTTTGCTATTCTCACCCCATTCTCCTCCTCTTGATTGACCGTGGTGTTGGTCCCGCCCCCCACCAATATTCGTATGGCTCGTCCAAGGGAATAATCTTCGGAAGCTCTCCTCCTAGCTCCGTGCTTCCTCTGACATTGCGGGTGATTCTCGCAAGGCCCATCACGGGATCTTCTATCGTCTTCCAGAACTCATTGGCGATAAGCTCAATGGGCACCTTGAAGACAGACTTGTACCAGTTTGCCTCGTGGTGGGGATCATGCGGATCATAAGGCTCTTCATCGCCGTGTGGATTCGTAGATTCTTCCATCATGACTGCTAGCAAGAATGGCGCTTCGTCGCGAAAGGCTAGACTGTCGGTGGTTGGCAGATCATCTTGATTTGGCGAGAGAACAGACTCTACTGCCTCGGGAGACGCGCAGAGGAACATGCCGAGATCAAGCGCTCCTTTAGCCTCCTTGTCCTGTCTCAATGCGGAATAGCGCTTGCGTAGCGAGTCGGCATTCGCTCCAGCGAGTTGCTCGTCTTCGATCCAGTGTATGGTGAACGTCCTACGTCCCTCGGCAACCTCTTCATACTCGTGTCCGCGGTGGGCCTGCACGACATGGTCAAAGGGGATATTGACAAGTCTGTCGAGCCGAGTCTTGAACTCTTCCCATTTATCATCTTGGCCATACAGCGCAGTGCGAAAGGCATAGAAACCCCAAGGGCCGCTGCTGCAGCGTAGACGCCAATGCCTCAGGAAGTCGGGCGCCTTGTACTCTGGGGGCAGCGCATTAGCCAGGTCTTGCTCTTTCTTCTGATGCGCCATTTCCTTCTCGAACAGGTAATCCATCATCTTGTTGAATCCGTCGTTGCCCAAGACATGGCGGAAGCCATTTCGGATCTTCTCCTGTTCCTCCTCAGGAAGGCTGGTAGCATCTTCGTCTGGGTGGCTGTAGCGTTCCCAGCCCCATCCCTCTGGCCAGTAGGAGCTGGATGCATCAGAGTATGGCTCCTTGGTCTTGTCGATTGTTGTTTCAGGGGGCATAGTGGTGGTGTTGCAAGTGTCTGGTTGCATGAGGCTTGGAGAAGCGGTCATGTTGTCGTTGTTGCGAGGGGCAGGGCCAGCGCCATTATGTACGGCGCGGGGTGGGGTGCTGTGCTCCGTGACGCACACCCTACCCCGTATATGTATCCAAGTACTTTGACACTTGTGGCTGGAAAACACTTGGAGACAAGCGATGACGTCTTGCAGAGCGATTCGCTGTTGAAGGCGTCAAGGACTGGCCAAAAGCTGCCATAACAGCGTTTATGACAAGAGAATTGAAGCTAGATTTGAACAGAAGCCTAGACAGTTGTTGTGCAAGTCATTCTATCACCGGACAATAGCTCCAAGTAATTGCTGGAATTAATGGCAAGCTTAACGGCCTTGGCGCAGACTGGTATTTAAGTGGGCCGGATTAGCGCACCAGACGATATGACAATAGTCTGGACGGCTAGTGGGTCGAGCCGCGAGGTACCTAGCAGTGTAGCTGATTTTCCCAATTCTTCACCGGAGCTCCCTATTTGCGGGTTGCGGGGTGATATCTGCGGCAGCCATAAGGCTCAATTCAACGAGGCAACAGAGCAGGCAGGAGACTTCCCCCAGATGATGATGAGTCGGATGAGATGGCGAGCAAGACTTTTCGTTGAGGTGGTGCTCCGTAGTCTGGCTAGAGTACCCCTGTTACTGGCCAGGCGGAGCTGGAGCTCTTTATGCTTCCCCTGTCCACGTCGTCTTCTTTGTGGCCGCCAACGAGGGAGCGTCGCCTGCATCCCACGGTCACGGACAACTTCGTCATCTGTCGTTTCAGGCGCAAAATAGGGGCCGCCATACCCGCAGGAACCGTGTCCAATCTACGCTGTCAGGGGCCATAATGCTACCGAGAGGCTGCATGCCGTCTAAGTACGGTTCGGACAGACTTTCATTGACAAAACGACAGAGCTCGGCCAGCATGAGTACCTCATCGTCAATGCCACAGAGTAGGATGAGTCAGATGTCAGCGTATCTTGGGTGTTGAGCTCTTTGGCGCTGAGGCAATTGGCTCCTGTTGATGCCCACCAGTCGACTTGCTCGGGAAAACTGTCTCAATAATCATTACTGTGCGGAGTATCAATAGCATTTCCGCCTGCGAATCGTTGAATGAAAAGCTGGAGTCACAGTGAAGACTGCTGAGATCGATTGTCGAGTAGGGATATGGCCTCTTATCGCGGAAAAGATAATCAAATTGGTGAGAGTTTTGCATAGGCCATGATATCGATGCTGAGGGTGATAGGTTCAGTGAGGAGCCGCGGCACTGGCACCTTTTATACCTTTCTCTCCTCGTCTAACTTGCATTCCTATCCTGGCATCGATTTGGTCGTCAGCTATAAGTGTAACTGATATGCTCGACCATCGCTGTACTGCGTCACTCAACGGCGCACAATAAGGTATAGAACGTGTCAATGCAAGGTCAATGGTGCCTGCCCGCTTGCTCAAGAGTAATGATTTGACTTAACCCTTACCATAGATAACTAATATAGTGCGAGCCATTCTACTCGGGTGCTACTATTTTCTTAGCGTGTCCTTTGGTGCAAGAAAATTGGTTGCGACGGCAGGGATTAGCAAAGAAAGAGTTACTCTATCGTCCGATGTTAACTTTGTGTAACTTCTGAAGGTGCAAGTCTGAAGGCTTTCCGCGGTCTTATCGCTCGTCCTCTGTGACTTAAGAGAGTGGCACCAAAATATTAGCCTGCAGGTGCGCATGTCAAGCTTAGAGATACATATTTATTACACTAACTAGTATATCTATGTGGCCCTATCTATACTAGTATCTAGTACCTCAATACTAATTTATATAGGAAACCCGAAGCTTAGAGATATCTATGTGGAAATAATGCAAATATTAGTACTGCATGTCTTGCGATACTTGTTCTTTAGAGCCAAGATTGATACCGGCCCTGCGTAATCGCGAGACTATGCCACAGATTCTTAAATCCAGGCCTAAACGAATTATCTGATTAATAAGTAGACTCGGTATCTTCTATTACTTGCGCTAATAATCTAATGCAATTGCTGTACTAAACTTGACTTATTGGACTAGCGCAGGTAGTCTATTAGAGTCTCGCAGGAATTATCTTGGGGGCGGATAGAAGACCTGGTAGCTACCGTTGGAACAGCCGACGAAGATGCAATATGTTCGTCATGGTAGGAGCCAGCCGTAGGTAAACCCTGACGCCTGCAGCATAAGTATGTAAGTCAGTAAATGACAATGGCAAGTTGTCGATATCGAACACGCTAGCACTTGGCAGTGCATTTAATACCTTGTGTAAAACAATTAAAGAATGACCTCGTGATTCGTGTGACTCTACACTAGGTACTGGAAAGTGAGATCGGGTCTGATAAGGGGTCTCGTTTATAGTACACACTGCCACGGCTATATTCGGCGGCACGTCTAGCAGACGGATGTACATTGCATTGGGAAAATGGGTCGCTGGCGATAGTTCCCGTTATTACTCTACTGATACTCAAATACGTGAAAGTCCTTGACGATAGTACTAGTCTGCAGGGGTCCAGTCGTGCCTGTGGTGTTGTGCCCTCCTTAAACATATCCTTACAATAGAAGACGGCTGGAGCACCGCTGCACTTGCAACGGGGTTCCGCCATAACGCAGCAACTGAAAACCAAAACCAACAAGTAAATACACCGTAGCTCGCTGTATAAACGGGGGCAAACATGCCAAGGAGTGCTGGGCCACGTCTCTTGGCAGTTTCAGAACAGTCAGAACACGGCGCCAAGCCAGTCTGCTCAACGGATATTGCCCAGCAGCACATGCTCTAGACCTTGCTCCATACCTCATAAGTCGTGCTGTACGCCTTGCAAACTAATTACGTGGAAAGCTACCTCTTCTGTTTGGATTTAGTTGCTACTGTAGATATTCGAGTTGAAACTGCAACCACAACTTCATTAGAGTTTAGGATATGTAGCCCTAACGGTGTGACTCGTGATTCTCCCTTTCCAGACACCATTTGGTATACTGCCGAAAAAGAAAAAAAAGGGGGGGCCGCGACAATTTTTGACTAGGAAAATAGCAGATTTGGCCTCCTTTCCCCTCTTCGAACGGAAACTAACCAATCATAGGCTTTCAATCATTCCCTGCTAGCGCAAATACATCCCGACAAGGGTTGACGCTTAGTCTTTAGTGGCTTGGAGCTCTGCTCTGCGTGTAAATATAAATCATATAAAATAGCCTGCTCATCATTGCATGGTTCTATCCGAAGGGCCCACCAGGAAAGGGACCACACCGTAAAAAAAAATCGACCTTGCATACATACTACAGTGGGGTTCCAATAGTGCGCGAACAAAATGACGGCCCATGTAAACACGCAGACCTAAACATTTGAACACAAAGCCGCCGTCGCGTGCTTAGCCTAAAATGGAGACCTTCGCATATATTTTTCTATTAGCAGTGACCTTCTTCGTTTCCGCTACTACAAACATTCAAAGTACCTAGGCATACACATATTAAGGGAAATCGCTATTTAATGCTACTTTTTCGACCACTTTGGCGGCATCACATCGTGATATGTAGATAGTGCGAAGGCTGCGTTTTCTGCCAGCGATAGTACACATAAAGCCCTCAAGACGTTGATAGTCCCGAACTGCAGAAATTTTATCGTTAAATATAATTTTTCACTTAATTTGAGATATAGGGATAAGGTTTTTAGGTTCAGAGGGCGCTCTCATAAAAGTTGCGCTGCAGATCATTCCTAAATATGCCAAGGTGGCCGTTATTATGCAAGGGACGACAATTTTGCCCGCACTCTGTTTCTTTTTGGATCACGCCCTATAAGGCTGTCGTTTCGAACCAGAGAAAATGCATGGTAGGAGCTTATGTAGCCTTACATGCAGCTATTTCGCACCGTCGTGGCTCGAAACCAGGCGCTTGTTTCGTGAATCAGATGGTCGAGAGTACAAGATCAAGTGTCTGTCTTATTAACACGTCAGTTGTATCTTGAAACGTCGCGCGCCTCGACTGGCGTTTCTACTTGGGTAGTACGGACGGAGTACTCCGTACGTAGAGTACTGACCTGGGACGGGCCAGCCGCCACTGCCACTGGGAATTCCCCGCATCCCACGTCAAACTCCGCATTTCACAACGAAGGACGGAGTACAAGCAGTGCACATGACTACCGCATGATGCCGATACCGGGGCCGAGGACCCTTCGGGGCAGCTGATTGGATGACTGGCTTTGGTTGACATGACGCAGGCTTGAGTAAGCGTTGGCGCCACTGTCTGGAAAACCCACGGCGATAACAACTAGTGCGCGCGGGTGGCAGGGATAATGATACATATATACACACTCACCGGTGGCGATGCTGGCCAACAGCGATCTCAGGGTGGCTGTATTATATCAGCTGATTTTCACAATAGCACAAGTTTAAATTGCGCAGACCAAATAATCCCCGCACTTCACTCAATCTATGTCGAAAGAAATAGTATATAACGGAAATAGTACGTAGCGGATATGATCAAGCATAGGTCGAGCCGTAATTATAACGAGAACAAGTTGTCTCGCCTTGCACTTTTGTTTCCAGCTCACTAGCTCAACTTTGTACTTGTCCATTTACTTTAACAGGAGCATTTCTCCCCTGCTGATGACGCTCTGGCAAGTATAGACGAGACCGCACACTCACCTCTCTCTACCTGGATCGACCTCGAAGAGATCTTACTAGACTGGGATAGTTTTCCTGCAGCACTAAGCCCGCTATGCTGCAGACTTATATGGCATATGGCAATGTACTGACTGCAAATCACCACATTAGAGCCGCATAGCACAAGACAGAACGCATACACTCTTATCCCCAAGTCTTGTTTGGCAACAAGAGCCGAGTATCTCTAGCAACTCGATTATTCACACTTGTTCACAATGCATATTAAAGCCGCATTACTTGTGCTAGCACCCGCTTTAACCCAAACTAGCATCGCCTGGGACTATGGGCACGGTCAATGCTGGGGGCTTTTAAAATCACTTTTCACCGCGAGAGAGGCTTGATATTCTTGAAGATAACCCGATTGATGATGACCTCACGACGCCCCTTATATATGACATGGGTAAGATTGAGCAGGCGCTCAAAAATGCAGTGCAGTTCTGCGAACTTTGTGCAAGTCTCACGGTTTATGTTAAGCCAAGAACTGTTGAATGGGAAATGGGCAAGTTGTTTCACGATGCCTCTCCATATACGGGTGCCTGGGAGAGCGAGGATGCACTCGGCGCTGCAATGGACAATTTATGCGAAACAAGTAAAGAGAGCCCTTGTTGGGATTGCGGCTTTGATCCATCGACTGCGGGAAAGCAAACGCCATATAATGAGACGAGCACGGGGTAAGGGAGCACCAAGTCTCTGGTAGTTGTTGTGTGACTAAGCCGGATTGGGGTACAATAAGTACTTGTAAAGACAGTTTGGAGATGCCAAGTAGATAAGGAAGATTTAATAACTAGCATTCAGGATAAGGCGGCTTCTTATTCTGGTTCATGTGCAAGAAAATACTTATATATAAACGCTATATTGAATGTAAAGGATATGCCGATAGTCATACCAAAAACCTGAGCCTAGTTATTTTGGAGATGGGGAGTCAGTTGGATGCACATGTAACTAACTATTGTACAGCAGCAGAAGCAGAAGCAGCCACTATGCCAGGGGGCGAGAGGTCGGCACGCGTTCGCCTGCCCAACCCCGACAGATCGGTGCCTAGGATACAAGAGCGCAAGAACTCGCCGAGCAAGCGCATTCTAGCAAGACTTTCGGAAAAGGCCGTGTAGACTATTCGCGTTAAAAGATTGCTTGTCCAGGTCGAGAACAAGTGCGTGGCAGATTTTGCAAAGTCATTCCATCCCCATCTGCATATACGACTTGGACTTGCCCCCCCTTTAACTCCTCCAAAGCCTTATCGCCGTTATGCCATGTCCAAACGTCCTACGAACAACCATCGCTAAGAAAATATGCATGCATATTTATCCCCTTGGTGTCCACGAGACTCTGGCCTGCGAGTCTTGGCCACTGCTGGAAAGCTAGTCCATTCGTCGGGACCGTTCAGTATCAAGTTTGTTGGTATTCAGTGCGATTCCCGCGTCGGTCTTGAGAACACATCGCTTGACGGTAATCTCATCCGTGAACCTTGACCGATAGTCTTGCCGAAATTCGCGCTTCTCTCATCGTATCCTGGGGTTGATCCGTCTTGTCGGTGCATCACAGTTTCCTGCCATACTGGCTGCTGCTGCAATTTCGGCCTATTACTTGGTCTCTGATTTGGCATAATCCGACGCAAACGCGTAGCTTGGCGCGCATTAGCATCGCACTATCTGTCATCATTACATGCTGGTCTTTGAGCTCGATGCCGCTGATTGATCCCTTGGCCTCAACCGGCGTCACCCCGTTATACAGCGCGACGCAATGCACGAACCGACCTTCACCTTCTCCCCGCATGGGATGCTCTTCCATGGACCGTGACGGCATGCACAAGTCACTGACCCCAGAGTGGATACCTGGACATTTATTCCGTTTCGCGGCCGTCTTCCTGTTTCTATGCTAGGAATCCGAACACTGACCGGCGCTTTTCCCCCCTCCCCCACCCAACTCTAACCCCAACCACGATACTGCCTATCCTGCAAACCAAGCTAAACGATTTAACGTAAAAAGAGCCATCCACTTAGTTTTTATTCCCGCCTATATAGCCGCACGAAATTTAAGCGTCCAATGCGTCGCAAGGGCTGGCTCGGTATTCCAGCCGTTTTTATACGGATCTTCACTAAGAAGCATTTCCTATCTCCCATCCAAATGTATCGACATTGACGTTGGCTCTCAGAGCCGCACAGTTCTCACAGAATTTCTCTGAACTCTTAGAAGCATCTGTGTCATCCAGGGATTGTCAACTATATTATGAAATGGCGTTTTATGGAGCGGTTTCGTCTTCAAAATCTAGCGCAAAACGTTGACATCTTACATGTCGGACCACAATCTTTGTACGTAGTTATTAAAAGAACTGCTAAAAATCGAACCTATAAAATGTGAGATATCATAGGGCAGAACGCAGTGGACATATAACTCTTACCAAAGGAAGAAGTGGAAAAAGAATAGGACTAGGGTCATGGGTATATTCTTTCCATTTAGAGTAGTGAAACTAAGTTTATAAGAAGCAACCTATACGTACGTTAATTTGTTGCCTTATAATAATATAACAGAAGATAGTAATCTAATGCTAGGAGCCAGTGGCGATATTCTTTCTAAGGTCGCTTATAATATTTGCCGTGTGTTCCGTCTTGATACGATTGATTGGTGGGTGGCTGATTATGAGATTACATACGTACACTTCAATGTGTAAAATCGCGCACAGTGGAAGTTAAGTATAGTGACTCTTTCCCCTACTAGTATAGAGAAATATTAGACTTGGAGTCATGGTCTATAGCAATAAAAAGTTTGAATCCAATACTTTTTAACTCGACCTGAGCCCGTAACCCCTACTACGCTTGTAGTACTCGCGCCACGCCCCACTTTTCAGCACGAGTAAGGTCCTGTTAACCGTCCCGCGCCAATCAAATCGCGACTGTCATAATCAATCAGCGCGACCACGAGGCCACTTGAGAACCGCTATAGCGGGAGCGCGTTGCCCTCTTGCAGCGGCGCAATGGCATGTCGGCTAGACCGGACGTTCTAGATCGTAAAAGTCTGATAGGCCCTGACACAATTGAGGCTTTTTAGCGCACAGCATTAGCTCACTCTTTATAAGTGAAAGCTTCTTACCAGAAGTAGTAAGGATCTGCAACACAATTTTATAGAAGCGTCCTAGAACACCACAAGCCCGTGCTATTCCCGATGCATCGCGCTAGCGGGGACCGCGTACTTGCCCTGCTAAAAGAATAGTTGCCAAGAATATACGCTACTTTAGCGCACAACAGCAGTAAGCCAAGTGCTAAATTATTTGGCACGACGGCTTCAACTTGGCGCTTTAAAATTGTCGTTCGAGGACAGTATAAAACTATCATAAGTCATTTATATCGAGAAGCGTGCGCTAGGGCTTCAAAACGCCTCGATTTGATCAGGGCATAAGTGATGTGACATAATTCGCTCCGATTCTTAACGTATGAGATTATTCGCCATACAGGACGAACCACGAAACGTTTTAGGTGGCTTCCAGTAACATAAGGGCTTTTAGCCATGGAAATGGGCCGATATAAGGTTAGGGCTGATATAAGGTTAGGGACTACGCAATAGGGGCCGGTTATGCGAGCTTCAACATTCTACAAGCAATAACAACAAGTCGCTCCCTTCTAACATGACTCTGGCAGAGTTTAAAAAACGGAGCCGAGATCCGAATTGGAAAGCATTATATACAATGCAGAGCGAGACTGTACGATATACATACATATATACAGATATATATATATATTTCGATTTCTCTCCAGAGACAAAACCTGCCTTCACTTGGCAGATTAACTTCTCTTCTCACTTTGATTTCCTTTATTCTACTTGACCAAAAGCATTTATCCTTGCCTGCCCCAAGCCACTTTCACAATTTCAGCTCCAGCGCTCGCTCAACCAAACTCAGTATGCATATCAACAAAGCTACGTTCCTTCTGCCAGTAGCTACTTTAATCCACGTTAGCTCGGCTTGGGATACCAACGCTTCTTGTCAAGACATTTTATCAAAAATGAAAAGAACGAGGGATTTCAATAACGAGAACAGACTCGCAAGCCTCCTGGGAATGGAAGATCCAACTGTCTGGATTAAGCAACTCCTTACGGATGCAATGTCGTTCTGCCTTCGCTGCTCGGACGAAAAAGATTTTCTTAAGGATGAAACTTCTATTAAGGGTGATATTTTTTACCAGGAAGTCAACAAGATGTATTCTGAGTCGTATCCCTATACAACCACATTCGAGAGCCTGTACAACCTTGGCGTTAGCCTAAACAGCCTATGTTCGATAAGTCGAATTTATTGATATTCTTTGCGGCTTTGGAGATATGCCCAAGTAAGAAGAGAAAAGAAGAGGGAATGAAGGAGGGGGAAATGGAGGGGGAAGTATGAAGCAGGGCCGGAGATCATGTAGCAATGAACACGTAAAGGATTTTCATTATATGCCTACGATTTGACCATAAGATTTAACCGTGTGACCGATGGTTCGACCGCCCTAATAGGGCTGGCCATTAAAACAGCTGGCCCGGATGAAGATTATTTTACGGTTTTTCCCCGCATCATCTGATTAGGGTTAGAGCTAGACGAGGTTGTTTTTTCCGAATACAAATTAGAACAGTGGTTAGATTAGACGCAATAAACGAAACAGTGGGCTCTTCCGCGTTTTACACGAATTGTATAGAGGGAGACAACTGCCCTAGTGATGTCTGGTCGGTCAATCAACATCTTTCATCGAGTGAAAGCAGGACATTCCGCACTGGGCGTACAAACGGCGGGGGCAGACGACTTGGGGGAAACTGAATTCGACCTGTACAGCTCCGTCCCGGATTCTGATAGCCGTGCGAAGAATTGTGGTTGTGGGTTTGAATAAGCCAAGTTTGCATTATTGGCGCCAAAGCGTGGGAGCTTGCAAAGCAAGGGAAACCAACCAACAAAATACTGGAAGGATTGCCCTAGGTGAATGCATCCATCACGTCGACTAACTTGAAATTTCATCTCTTGCCATGGCACGACAACTCATCGCCCCTATAATTAACTTCGCCACCGCCCAACTCGCTCATGCACCCTGCAAATTCATGTAGTCCTCTCGCCCGATCCGCACTTGTGCATCTTTTCCGCAATCTCAACCGTGTCGGCCCATGAGTCAAAAGTCCGCCAGATGCCTCTTTTGCTTCCCGGATTGAGAGTCGTCTTGTTCCTCTGCGGAACTCCGTCCAGGCTCAAGGCAAATTGGGCGGCAGCACGGGCGGCGGCTCTGGTGTTGACCGTAATGGCATCCCAGTCAATGTTGTCGGTGGTGTCGCATGCTAGATGGTAGCATGCATCGGCTGGCGCACCAGCTCCGGTAAAGAGGCCAGATGAAGGAATTCCGAGCTTGAGAAAGGCGACGTAGTCGGACGAGGTGCCGAACTTCCTGCCACAACGTCAGATATGCAACCGTACAAGACAAGGTGCCGGGGCTTTTCGTACTTGGTTTCAGCAGGTTTACCCTTCGCCTTGAGATAATCCAACAAGGGAGAAGCGCCAACACGGTGAGCGTCGTTATCGGCATACACGGTATAGGACGGCTTTGGGGAGCCAATCATGTCGTAATTAAAGTAGAATCGGATCTTGTCAGCTTCGGCCTCGGTGAGTTTCGACCCATAGTGTAGGGAACCGACCAGGCCACTCCTAGTGCCGGCCATTAGCCCCTTTATCGCCATGGAAAGTTATAAAAAAAAACAGTCGGTGATTGCAACGTACTCTTCGGCTCCCCACCACGCAAAACGGACCTTGTTCCTGAAGCCCTTGTACTTCTTAAAGGAACCCATGATTTCCACGAGAGCGGCGGTACCGCTTCCGTCGTCATTGATACCCGGGCCAGCAAGGACGCTGTCCAGGTGCGCACCCAGCATGACCACGTTGTTAGGGTCCCCCTCCTTTGTCTCGGAGATGATGTTCCAAGAAGGCCGAGTTTCGGACGTAGTATCCACGACGAGTGTGACTGCTAGCTTCTCGCCCTGTGAAAGACGCCCCATCCATGCTTGGCCGTCCTCAAGAGGCACCAAACCCGAGGGGATGAGCTTGCCAACGTTTGCAGCGCCGAGCGTGGCACTGCCGTACTGCTTACCAGGAGCATTGTTGTAGAAAACCACGGCGATAGCACCGTGGCCCTGGGCCAGCTTGGCCTTGTCTGCAAATGCGCAAATCCCACGCTTCACCAGAGCTATTTTACCCCTGGCATCAATCCCCGCCCACTGGTCCTCAAAGCAACCGGATCCACGGACGTCGTCGACAGGAATATTAACCAGCTCCCCGCTAAGCCCTCCAGGTAGAGGGGTGGCCGGGTTGTACATTAGCGACACAACATACACATCATTGCCGTCTGGGCCCTGGAGCTGTATGCGGTTTACGCGGTGAAACAAGTGATTGAAGGGCTGGAGGTAGGTATCCATGTGTTTGCCGAAGCGCCTGACAGCACGCTCGAGGATAAAATCCAGCGAAGCTTTGTAGCCGGGTGTGCCAAACGCGCGGTTGCCGCCATTGTCGTTGGCAATCTTGTTCAAGTTCCACAGCACGTTTCGCAACCTGTTGTCAGTGTTAGCTAGTCCTTGGCCCAGTGCTCCAGTCAATGCATATCCTGCACCTGCATGGCTCTTACCCATCTTGCTGAATGTCGGCTTCTGCTTTATCAGGCGTAAGCTCGTCTGTGGCGGACACAGCCGACAACACACACGTATACAGCAAGCTCTTGAAGAATTTCATCATCGGCGCAGATCCAATGCAATGGCTGTGAATTGGCTAGCAAGCCTCATAGGAGATGTTGGAAAAGACATGCCCGAGGCTTCAAACACCTTGAGGGTCTTTATAGTAAGGTGTAATCCTGCGCTTGTGCCGCGCCAAATTCTCAGTCCTGCCCAAAGTTATTTTTGCGGGTCGTTGCAAGCACTACGATGGAGGTAGTCGGTAGCGAGCCAAATCAGGCAGCTCATAACAATAATGCTGTATTTGGGAGGTGGAGAGTTGCTTGGCAATTGACGGGCGGTTCGTTTAGGAGGTAGAGAGTGCTTGGCCATTGTTGGGCGTCGCGCCACGCATTAGACGAGAGGACGCAGGCGACGTGATGACATCGCAGCCTGATTGCAGATCCATACTTGTGGTTTTCAACTTGGTTGCCAGCGGGCCTTTTGTCCTGCGACCGTCTTGGCATGAGGGTATCGCAAATCGCATCCCGTCTTTGCGTGTGTAACGCATATAGGCCCGAAATTTTGACGGCGTCATAGCTTGTCTCGACCAATAGGTTGCTTGGTAGTAGATGAGGGGAAATATCAAATGGGTTAAGTGAAGTGAGGGGGCAGAGGCAAAAGAACGCGCCTGAAATCTATTGCTTACCTAATCGCGCCTTGGCCAAGTCCTACAAATGTGACATGTAGCAGCAATAGATGGCTAAGTAACTCAACAGAAATAAATTTCTGACCCCTACTTAAGCCAATTGACCCTAATACATGAAATACATGAAAAGATTTTTATAAAAGTATGAATCAGGCAAGAGCATGTAGGAGTAATAGAAGCCGGGAAGCGAGAGCTTTGCCTGGAGAATTGCGAAGACATCTAAGGGCAAGCAAGAAAGGGTCTGGTGTTCAAGAACGCAATTGTTCAGGGTGGACAGAGCGGAAACTGCCCATTCCTACCTTCTACAAGCAGAAAACTGCACGCCTAATCCTCTCAGTGCTGCTTACACGTGAATATCTCATGCCTGGCTCATGACTAGGTATTGTGTTAAGATGCGATGAACTGCTCGAATATATGCGATTCATAACCTGCAACGTCGAAAACCTCAGCCTTCTATACTTCAATCCAGACCATCTGGGTCTCTGACATCCAAGCTTTCCATTTCTGGTCTGCAGCGTCCTAGGCGAAGAGGTTGCATACGCCACCGAGGATAGTCTGCAGGCTCATGCCATACCTTAGCTGCGACATGGAGACAGGTGAGCTCTCGATTGTCCAGGCTCACAAATCTGGCTTCATCATGACCACCGTCTGCCCTGGGGTCTTGTCAACGAGCGGGATCTGATGCAACCCATGTTGCTATCTTCGCATCACCGACAGATGCTACCCGACGTTCATGTCCGTCCATCTCTCCCCAACGTCTTGGACGCTGTTCAAAAGTCTGATTAACACTTCAGAGGAGATGGTGAAGAAACAAGCAATATCGAGTTGCATTGCCGACCTAGGCAAGGATATATCTTCAACGATGATGATGCCTCTTGGTTTCTTCACCCCATCACTGCCCGATCGAACGATGGATGATCTGTGCAGAAACCAGCGGTTCACGGACGCGACAGCAGAGGCGAACGCAAAAGGGGAACAAAAAGAGAATGAGGACACAGACGAGGCATTGCAGCAGAACGAGCAAACGCTTTAAAAAAAAAAATAAAGAGCCGAGTTGTGTTGAGATTTACATGTGAGCTTTGCTAGCCGTCGTTTTGGAAACCGTAGTTTGCGACGAGTTGGACAACTTTTGTATTCAAGAGACGCAAGTCTCAACCGAGACTGACGAAAAGAAAAGAAGAATTCGCTTGCGAATGACTTGACACGACTGTGGAAGTGTAATTCAAGCTGCATGTGCGTTGGCCAATGATTACGCGCATAGCTTCGGCATTGCAAAGCACGACCCGCCCGCCCTCGAGGCACGGCGAACGAACGAAAAGAAAGTTTGGATGCCGAGAGGTCCAGGAACAGGTTTCGCCACCCACTTTTCCAACCCTTGCCATTGATTCTGCCGTTATTTCCCTCCCTTAACCCCAAACACAGATAAATGCCTCGGATTTTCTTTTGCACATTCGCTCAATCTGCTCATTTTGATACAAAGCCACGAATCCCATCATGAGTGACGGAGTGCCCCGCGTCGGGCGCAAGCCTGCCACGGTCCTGTCCGCCATTGAGCTGATTGGAAATACTCCGCTCGTTCGACTCAACAAAGTGCCCCAGTCCCTGGGCGTTGAATGCGACGTCTACGCAAAGACGGAGCTGTTCAGCGCTGGAGGCAGTGTCAAGGACAGAATCGCCCTGCGCATGATAGAGCAAGCCGAAAGGAGTGGAAGAATAAAGCCTGGCGATACTCTGATCGAGCCCACCAGCGGCAACACGTATGTCCCTGCCTGAGGACGGAGGAATAGTGATGCTAACTGCTCTCACCAGTGGCATCGGTCTGGCCCTTGTCGGCGCCATCAAAGGCTACAAAACCATCATCACGATGCCCGAGAAAATGTCTGCAGAGAAAGTCTCGGTGCTGCGAGCGCTCGGCGCAACCATCATCCGCACTCCCACCCAAGCTGCCTGGGATGCTCCCGAGTCGCATATCGGCGTGGCGCGCCGGCTAGAGAAGGAGATTCCCAATGCGCACATTCTTGACCAGTACGGGAACTCTGATAACCCGCTGGCCCACGAGCACGGCACCGCCGAGGAGATCTGGGAGCAGACGGATGGGAGGGTCACAGCTGTGGTGGCGGGTGCCGGCACAGGTGGCACCATCACAGGCATTGCGCGCGGCTTGAAGAAGCATAACAAAGACGTCAAGATCATCGCTGCGGATCCGCAAGGCAGCATCCTGGCTTTGCCAGAGACCCTTAATAAGGAGCACGCCAACCAGCCTTACAAGGTCGAGGGCATCGGCTACGACTTCATCCCAGATGTGCTTGAGCGCGAGATTGTCGACAAATGGTACAAGACTGACGACGAAGAATCCTTTGTCCTCGCGAGACGCCTCATTTCTGAAGAAGGGCTCCTCGTCGGCGGCAGCTCCGGCTCCGCCATGGCCGCCATGCTCAAGGCCGTCAAGGACTACGGCTTCAAAAAGGGCGATGTAGTCGTCGTTGTTCTGCCCGACAGCATCCGTAGCTACTTGTCCAAATTTGCCGACGACGACTGGCTCGCTGCCAACGGTCTCCTCGCCTCCAACGGTTTCAAAGCCTCCGTCTCCAACAAGACCGACTCGGCTGACCCTTACGCCGGCGCAACAATCGCCTCTCTTCGTCTCAAGCCCGTCACTTCGGTGGCCAATACCGCTTCCTGCTCCGAGGCCATAGAGACTATGCGCGACAAAGGCTTCGACCAACTCCCCGTCCTGTCCGCCGCCTCGCAGAAGCTCGTCGGTCTTGTCACCCTTGGTAACCTCCTCTCCTACATCTCCCGCGGTCGGGCTACTCCAACAAGTCCCGTCAGCGACGTCATGTTTGACTTTCGCCACCTCGACGAAATTGTCACTGATTCTCGACAAAGCGCCGCCGTGTGCCAAAACACGGCCGGCCCCAAAAGAAAATTTGTCGAGATTACGCTGGAGACTCCCCTCTCTACGCTAAGCAAGTTCTTGGAGTGGAACAGTGCTGCTGTTGTTACCGACTCTGGCACCGACAAGAATTCCTTGTCCAAGCCTATTGCTATTGTCACAAAGGTCGATTTGCTGACTTGGATGGTTAGCAAGATATAAATTCCTATAATCCATGGAGGCTTTGTGTGTCTGTTGTTCTTTTCAGGTCACTACTGGGCGTATTTTTTTTCTTTTTGATCTGGAGGCGTATTTCACGATTAGCTTGGCTTGGCGCGGGTCATACGTAGACTTGACATCTACGAAGAGGCATCTAAAAGTATTTCGTTACATGTTACACTATATTTGAATATCGGGAACATGTTTTCCGCCCACAGGTGTGAAGCACTTGATTCGAATCTCTTTGCAGAGTATGCGTTACACATGACGGTTCTATCGAAGTACGATGTTTCTATTGCAGTATGCCAACTCACAATTCAATAAACAGACTTATGTCCGTTGGGCCATCCACCACCACCACTCATCTACATCAGCTTCATGCGCCGTGACACTCCCGCCGATAACTTGCACATCAATATCAAATTCCATCATCTGCTGGAACGCAAACTTTTCAGATCCATATTCTCCCAGCCATGTGTCCTTCTCCTCCGAACCAATCTCATCCACGCCAACGCCGGAATCCAAGAGACCCTTGCTTCTTGACCGGCGAATACGGCTCAGTTCGTTTTCCAGCTGAGCCTTGACCCGACTGGCAGGCAGTGCCGTAAACAGATCCATCTTGTTTGCTGCAACCAACACAGGGGCCACCGCCTTGGTCTTGCCCTTTTCAGTAGCCTTCTTCTGCAGGAGCAGTAGCACATCGTACAGGTAGGCTGCCGTCGACACGAGCGTCTCCTGCTCTCCCAGCGCAGCGGCATCCGCCATGAACACGACACCTTTTAGCCTCTCGGACCGGCTGAGCTGGCCCATGGCCATATTGCGAAGTTTTCCGTGGCCGGGTGTATCGACGAGGAGGAACTTGGTGTAGGTGCCTGTGGAGTCTCGATGATTCCTGAAGGATGTCTTGAGATGGGCGTCGGTGGAGGCGTTCAACTCGACAGATTGAGGGGCTTGCGTGGTGTGTGTTTCGGCGGGTTTGGTGCCGCGCTCGAGGAGGGTGAGAAGCGAGGTTTTGCCAGAGTTGTCAGGCCCGATGAGGACAATGGTCGGAGGGACGGTGTACGTGGAGGATGAGGAGAGGGCAAGGTGGAGGAGGATGGGCGCGCCGAGTATGACGACAAGACCGATGAGGAAGACGGGAATGGATGGCGTGAGAAGCAGTTCGGCGATTCGTGACAGGGATGCCATGGTGAATGAAGTAGTGTGCCGTGGCACGCTTGTCTTGGTATGACTGGAGCAGTGGCGATGATTGATGGCAGAGCAGGTCGACGGACCAGAAATGGAGTCAATTGCGCGGCATCAACTGAAGGCGCCACAAGACTGATTTCTTGCTGGGATAGTTTAGCCACAGGAAAAGCTGTCTCCGCCACAATTCCGTTTGAACTTTTGGTCTGTGCTGTTCTTTTGCTTTGTGGGACCGTAGACCGCGGGTGGCCCGCCCTAATGCCCGGGAAAGTCCGAATCCCTGTATTTTGCTGGAGTTCGCGGCCTCGCTCCGCCCTGGGTTGCTTGTGCAGAGTAGACTCGTCCTTTCAACCTGTCAAGCCCCTGGTCTCTGCTTGAAATGCCGGATGCCTTTGCCTTACCAAAGCGCCATTCACTACGACGGAAATGCCCCCCGAGCGGATTTGGACCGTTTCCGTTTGTTAACAGCCACCGCCACCCCCCAGCTCCCACTTGAAGCTAACCCAGGCTTCGTCACGGCACTGTGAAGACTCCCAGCCATTTTGTCAGCTACCATCCTCACGTCGCCCGGCACAAGCGGATTGACCAGCTTCAACTAACAGCCCAGGCATTACCTCTCCACCGGCTCACGGAATCAGAACACGCGTCCGCCTTTCTTTGCCGATTCCCACTTCGGACGTTCCATAATTTTGCTCTTGTTTTCGCTACATGAGCAATTCCCAGCCGAGCAGCAAATTTCCCTCTTCCGCGGCTGCACTTCCAATACAGTTTGCGAAAAAGTCTTCCGCCGCAGCTCCAAAGCTCAACAGCGAGATGGAAATGGGCAGCCTCGCTGCTGTCGATGGCCAGGGTGGCAGTCATGCGACGGCCGCGGCTCCAGCAGCCCCCCCCCCTGAGAACGACATCATGCAGCTTGCCCGGATAGGCGACATTGTTGCCATGGAGAAGTTGTTGGAGTCGGGGGACTATGATGCCACATATAGCGATGATGAGGGTATCACGCCTTTGCACGTAAGAGCAATTAACCGCCTGCTGAAAATTGAATTGACGCCACTGAGAGCTCAGGCAACAGCTATATTGTATATTCAATGCCTTACCTGCTAACCTTTCGATGCGCTAGTGGGCCGCCATTAACAATCAATACGCCATGTGCAAGTTTCTCATCGAGCACGGCGCCGAAGTCAACCACAAAGGGGGCGATTCTGTTGCTACCCCTCTACAATGGGCCGCACAACGATGCCATTATTATACCGTCAATCTCTTGCTGCAGCACGGCGCCGATCCTCTGATAACCGATGCCCAAGGCTACAATACCCTTCACATCTCTACTTTCAATGGCAACGTCTTGTTGATTGTGTTGCTGCTACATCAAGGGATCCCTGTTGATGTTCTCGACACGTATGGACATACGTCGCTAATGTGGGCCGCATACAAGGGGTTCCCATCGTGTGTGGATGTATTCCTACGCTGGGGCGCGAGCGTACATGCTGCCGATGAACAAGGCTTTACGGCTCTACACTGGGCCTTGGTCAAGGGCAACCCAGGATGCGTTCAGAAGCTTGTTGAGTACGGAGCAGACCGGTTCGCGAAAACAGAGAACGGCAAAACACCCGCTGTGACGGCCAGCGAACTGAAGACTCAACCTGCATGGCATCGGGCGCTGAGGGAATGCGGCTACGATGAAGAGGGCAATCCCGTAACTCCGCCTTGGCCGGGGACTAACTACTTTTTGAAGGACAAGAGGGCTTTCACGACCAAGTTCTTGTTCCTATGGCCTTGGGTTATGATCTGGAGTGTGCTCATAGTCTTGTCGCATACGCCGGTGCTGCTTGGTGCGCCCGTGGCAGCTGGTATTGTGTATTGCTGTTACTGGTTTGCGACTCAGGTGTTAGAATATGCTCCACCGGATATGCGACACTTTCACAAAACAGTAAGTTTGGTCTTTCTGACCATGACTCAGTCTGCTTGTTTCCGAGGCTGACGTTGTGACTGGCTTCAGCCGTGGATGGCTGGGATTTTTGCAGGCTCACTCTTCCTTGTTGGGACCAACTGGCTGACGACGGTCGTGTGGAGCACGATGCGAGACGAGAGCTCGCACCTGCTCTTGAATCTGGTATTTGCGGCGCTTTTCAGCCTGACGACATTTTTTTATGCGGCTTGCATGCGATTTGACCCCGGATTTGTACCCAAACTGAATGGCATTGCGGAGCAAAGAGCCGCCATTGACGAGCTTCTGGCGTCGTGGAAGTTTGACGAAGCCAACTTTTGTGTTACGTGCATGATTCGAACGCCGCTTCGTAGCAAACATTGCAGACGGTGCCAGCGATGCGTGGCCAAGCATGATCAGTAAGTCAGGTTTCTTCCCCATGCCCGAGCTTTCATGCTGATTGTAGAGTAGCCATTGCCCGTGGGTTTATAACTGCGTCGGTATTAACAACCATCGACACTTTTTCCTGTATCTTGGCTGCCTCACCCTGGGCATTCTGGTATACGATTGGCTAATCTACTACTGTGAGTTCTCTCGAATCCTTGTCGCGGCATTTTACCTATCTAATGACGGCGAGCAGATTTTGGTCTGGTCTCAGCCAAGGCTTCGGAATCGTGTGCCATCTTTGGACCAGGGCTGTGCAGACTCATCCATTCCGATGCATACACTTTATTCCTGACTGTGTGGGTCACGCTCCAGCTGGTCTGGGTAACCATGCTGGTCGTCACCCAGCTCATCCAAGTATCTCGGGCGATGACGACGTACGAAAACATGACGGGTATCCACACCCGGGAAGCCGCCACGGCACTCACATCAACAGGGACGCCGCTCGACCCGTCGCTTGCCGCAGTCGCAGCCTCCACTGCCCCACCCTCCGGCCACTCGTCGAAACACGGTGCTAGCATGTTGAAGCAATGGAGCCGCATCCTCGGCGTTGATCCCTTCATCGAGACTGTTACGGGCCGCGGGGCCGCCACTGGCAAGGGCCGCCGTAGGAAGAGGAATCCCTACAGTAGGGGCTGCATCTCCAACTGCAGGGACTTTTGGTGCGACCCTGCGCCCGTGTTTGGGCCGCGGGAAAATGGCACCGCGGTGCTGGGGGGGGACAGGGTAGACTACACGGCCATGTATGAGAGCCCGACGTTGATGCATCTCGCGGGCATAAGGCGGGGCGCCTACGAAGCTCTCGGGACGGAAGAAGTGTGATGGCAGAATTCTCCGGACCGACAGCGTGCTCAGATGGTTGAGAGGTGGTTTACGATGGGGGCGATGTGGCTGGCGTGGGTGAGGCGTTTTTCACGTTGCTGGTATGTGCCTATGAATCATGACGTAGATGGTTGGCGGTCCCCGGCTTGTAGTATTTATTGGTTACCTTGGTGTATCAGTGATTAAGGTCGGCGCTGTGAATCATGAACGTGGATAGCCTTGGGGTCCTAGGCCTGTAATATTCTGTTTAGCTCAACGTATCGGTGAAGGATGCGCCGCCCAAGACGCCCCCTTTTTTGGCCTTTTGCCCTAACTCTTGGCCAACACTCCTGCAAATCTAGACGGGATGAGGACAGAACCAAGGTTCTTCCTATTCTTGCTTTTCTTATCCCAATGTTCATCATCCTCGTCCTCTGTCTCGACTTGTTCCCCGCCAATCCGGCCGTTTGAAGAGGCATAAGTGAAGGCTGCCCTCAAACCCACTGATTACACATCATCCGCCACTCCGTCGATTCTTGCGCCATCTTCTACAATGTCGATTCTATGGACACCACATTTCCACCTGCGCGACTTGTAGCCGATTCAACAGTGACCAGTCCAAGCCATGCTGCCTGAATGCCACAACAACAAGGTCGAACCGCGAGTCCAGCAACGGCACCGACCATTCTTGCACCTCCAGCCGTGGTATTTGCGGAATCGCATCCTGCGGCACCAGCGGATCAACCCACATTACCTGCACCTCGGCCGTGACGACGAGGCTGCGAGCCAGCTCCAGTCCCGGCGAATTGGCCAAATGGCACTGCCCGGGCTTGAATCCCATACCCACTACCAGGACGCGAGGACGCCTAGGAACAGCCTCTCGGGCGGAGAACCTGGCAACAATCCTGCGGGCCACATCGCGCGGCCGAGCGGCCATCTTGTCGGACGCAGCTCGCAGAAGGGGGAAATTACTATTGGATAGCAAGTAGTACGGGTTTACGGGGATACAGTGTCCCCCGACGCCGAGACCAGGCACGAATGACATGTACCCGAATGGCTTGGTAGCGGCGGCATGGCAGACCTCGTACGCGTCAATTCCATGCTGGACGCACGCGTCAGCCATTTCGTTGGCATATGCAATGCATAGCATGCGCTGGCAATTCTCATAGAGCTTCGTCATCTCGGCCACTTCGGGCGACGACACCGGGACAAGCTCGTCGAAAACGCTTGAGTAGAGCTCCTTGATTGTTTCGAGAGACCCAGGAGCCACGTCGTCTAGCCCAGCGACGATTTTAGGGATTGCGTGCGCGGCAGGCTCCGAGCGGCCCGGGTCGACTCGCTCGGGTGACATGCCGGCGTAGAAGCCCTTGCTTGCGGCCAGCGGTCCGAGCAAGGCGCGTGTCATGCCAACGGCCACGGAGCTCTCAATGACGACGGTAGAGCCAGGCCGCGCATGGGTGCTGACAATGGCGACGGCGTCACGCAGGGAGGACGAGTCGATGCTCTTATCTGGCCGGAGGAGGGTGGGCACGGCGATGAGAAAGTACGTGGCCTGGCTGATTTCCGCGGCAGAAGTGGTGAAGTGGGCTTGGTCATTGTGCAGGAGCTGCTTCCGGACTTGATCGATGCGTTCCTGGGAGACATCGTATCCTATTACTGCGAAGGCTTTGGAGAATGTGGCGACTAGGTGCTGGCCGACGTAGCCCACGCCGATGACGGCCACTGACGCGGGCGCCCCTTGGACCGGTGGGAATACTTCGGTACGGTCTGGCGATTCACTCGGAGGGGTGAGGCTGTAGTGAGTCCAGCGGGGATGGAAGCTGGTTGAGCATTCTTCGGCGTCCGAGGGCAGCGGCTCGGGGAACGGACTCAGTTTCATGGTTGCAACGGGTAATGCCTGTCAAGCGTCCAGGGCCAAGACAAAGAATGGGAATGGACTGCTGGGTCCGTTCGGGCTTGGGCCGACGATGTTCGAGGAGTATTTGACCTTGTCGGTTTTGCAACGGGACTTGTTAGTTTTGTTCTTGTTGGACCGCTGTGACGATGGCTCGGTGAGTAGCCGTTTGAAGCTTTACGAATAGAAGCACATGAAAAAACCCGGTGTCCGTTGCCACGAGCCACTCCTGCCATGGTTGATGCAGGGCAGGGATCCAAATATAGATGGCCGGCTTTTCGCGCATCAGTCAGCGAGTCGTAATCACGTCGCATGAGCTGGTACGTCATGTGGTCTTGTCCATCCCCAAGCAGTGCGACTCGGTGATACAATAATAGCAGTAAATCTCCGAGCACGAAAAATGTAGCTGAAAGATATAAATGGTGGCTTCCTCGGAGGACGTGCTGTCCCTTGCAGCAAGCTATCCGCTTCAGCACGACGTAGCACGACAGACGTAAAGACATGGTCTGTGTTAGTCGCATATACCTGGGCTTGAGTTTCCGTCTTTCCACGCCTGATTATCGCCGGAAATACACGATCGTTTCTTCCGATTTGCTGCTTCCCTCGGGGTGATTACAGGTCTTGACGGCTTTGATTTTGCTTGGCCAGCGCGTACAACATCAGTCGACCTGTCCGACGGCAATTCATCGCCCGCTATTAGATAGTCGACACAGGTACCAGGATCAGCGCTTCTAAATTGGGAGCCATCTCGTTGCTGTCCCTTGCCGAATCCGCCCACGTGCTTTTACCTGGAAAGAATCTGTAGAGGCCGGGCAGGGCCGTATCGAATTGCACTATGTATACCTGTCCGTCGTGTACATGTCGTGAATTAGCCCTCGGCCAATAGGGCAAAGAAAAAGATGCCCCAGCTACAGGCATATTCTGTACAAGGTGAGCCGATATTTCCAGCACCTGACGCAAAGGATCGTCGGAACGCGGATCTTTGCTCGTCAGGAAATGCCGCGGGAATCCGTGTTGAGCACAGCCACGATGAGGCCGTTTATAGTGTACACGGAGGGAGGGGTATAAAACACGGAAAAAGACAGCTCCAGGACGCCGGGAAAAAAAATTTACGGTTTGAGAGACACCAATAGTTTGCTGAGCCTAATCTTGCGGAACGTCGTCATGTTAGGATGGTGGAGGTTGAGTGTTGCCGCCGCCTTGGGCGCCGAGGCGGTGGCAGCAGCAGCATCGCATGTGCCTCTGGCCGTGACTCTGGTGATGTTCCGGAGACAATCGGTATGCGGCCCCGGCGAAGGCTCCTGTGATGCTGGTTCATGCTGTTCCGAGTCCGGATATTGCGGCTCCACCGTCGAGTACTGCGGCGGATCGCAATGCCAGCTCGACTACAGCCACACCTGCGACACGCTGTAAGTTTTCAATTCAAAGATGCGTGCAATAGCTTGATGTTCTAATAGGATAGATAGAGTGCCTCCCGCTGGCGGCGACACGGGAGATATCCTGCGCCCTCGCGCCGGTAACGTGCCGTACGGAGGTCCGCTGATCACCTCGTGCAAAGCGCCCGGCATGGTGGCCCTGAGCTTCGACGACGGCCCCTACACATACACAAACGAGCTGCTGGACCAGCTGCAGAGCACTGGCGTCAAGGCGACATTCTTCGTCACGGGGAATAACCTCGGGAAAGGACCCATCGACGACCCTTCCACCGCGTGGCCAGGCATCCTGCGCCGCATGTATCGGGAGGGCCATCAGATTGCCAGCCATTCCTGGACGCATCGCGACCTCAACCAGATCAATGACACGGTTCGTCGCGCCGAGCTCGTGTACAACGAGATGGCGCTTCGCAACATATTCGGCTTTGTGCCCACCTACTTTCGGCCGCCGTTTCTGGAGTGCAACGCCGTATCTGGATGCCAGGATGTGCTCGGCCGTCTGGCGTACCATTCCATCTCGGCCAACTTGGACACAAAGGACTACATGTACGATGATGCTGCTCTCATACAGCGCGCCAAGGACCGTTTCTCCCAGGGCCTCTCGGCAAATGCCGCCGAGGCTTCGTACATTGTCCTTGCACACGACTCGCATGAGCAGACGGTGCGGAATCTCACAAGCTTCATGATAGAAGTCGCCGAGAAGAGGGGCTACAAGCTTGTAACCGTGGGCGAGTGTCTGGGTGACGCTCGAGAAAACTGGTACAGGCCCGCGGCTGGCGGCAACTCGTACAGCAGCAGGAGCTGCCGTGACAGGACACAAACGCAGACGCAGAAGCAGACGCAGACGCCAACATCCGCTTGGCCCAGGACCACCAGCCGAGTCTCGGTCTCGGTCGAGGGGCGCTGCGGCGGACGGAGGGGACATACCTGCGCGGGATCCGTGTTTGGTAGCTGCTGCTCGCATTTTGGCTACTGGTACGCCTGGTCTAATCCAAAGCTTACGATTGAGCAAAGGCGTGAGTGCTTTGTTGTCTAACCTAGCCTCTGCAGCGGATCAACTCCCGAGTATTGTGGCACAGGGTGCGACCGAGACTTTGGCCGATGCGACCCGGCTGCGTATGGGGTGCAGAATACGACAAACGGGCTGTGTGGCCGTCGGTATTCCACAACGTGCCTTTATTTAGGAGCGTGCTGCTCAAAGCATGGATTCTGGTGAGTTGGGATTCACTATTTGAGTCTGCATCTTGTACTGACGCTCTGGCAGCGGCAGGACCAGTGAGCATTGTGGTGAGGGATGTCAGGGGGGATTCGGGCGCTGTGATTGAAAGTTGGGCATGGAGTCAGCTTTCTGTTTGTAAAATGGCCAATGTCTATTTCCACGGGGCTTGGCAAAGCAGGTAGTGCATCCGTAGCCAAATCACAGCATGTCGGCATCGCGATCACTAAAAACATTCCTACCTGATGCATCGGAAATAGAAAATAGCATCTTTTACTCTGACGACTTATTTCCCTACATATAGCGTTCCAGAGTAGATACAGAAGGAGGCACACCGCGAAAAAAAAAAGACTCATGTAGTACTACCAAAGCAGTGAATCAAGACACTTCATCCCGACGGGGTTTACAGAACAACAAGGGCCAGTGCTTGCTCCCCTGGTCCACCGCATGCCCCGTGTACCCTCAAGCATCTGACACGAGCTTCCCAGCCGGCACCCGGTCGGCGGATGTTGTCAATGGAAACACACGTGCGACGGCATGAAACCAGACGGCCCGGCCCTGCAGCTCATTCTCGGGAGGCCATCTCTGCATCACGCACTAGAACTTTAGATCGGTTCGTGAGGTTCCGGTCATTACAAATTTATTCCGATTACCAATCAGGCTCATATTCATCAATCATGCTCTTTGGCGCAGTGCGCATGTCTGTTTCAGTTCAAGGCACATATGAGTGGCATGACTGGTCCTCAGTCCTCGTCTTCAAGAACGAATCAACGGCTTTTCTGCAGCGAATTTCTAAGTCGCCGTGCCACGATAATATGGTGCAGGGCTTCTATGCTTGGCTTTTGAGGTCGGCATTGCTGCTGGGAAATACAATCCAGACACGCATGGCTGTTGTATTACCTGCACAGTTCCTCGGCTGCCAACCACGAACTGGGATAGTCACAGAGTCATTACAAATTTAGAAGCCGATTTTCGAATTAGCCCTGGTTCCGAGGTAGACGGTTTGAAATCCGGCGCCGTTAGAGTTGGCCTTGGCCAAAGCTATGTTGAGGAAATGGAAAGTCTGTTTTGGCATGATACAAAAGTCCAGTGGCAACATCTCCGTGACGATGCTAGATGATTATTCCTTCCAGTCTGTCTTTTTCTCATAGTAAAAGGCTTTTCCAGACGCATCACCCATGAGAAACTCGTCTTCCCAGGATGCTTACACAGGCCTTGTTCCACAGCTATCCGCCCTAGATGAGTTGATACCCAAAGCTGGAATCACAGACACTGGCCAACCAGGCCCAAGCCAAAATGATTCAGTAAGTATTCGGCAATGTTCCGCCCTTGTTCCAATCTAACCGGACATAGACGCTCGTTCGCCAAACGCCATACACCGCTGGCTCGCGGTCCACCTGCTCCAATACCTCGATCCAGTCCCAATCAACAAGCACAAATAGCTCTACAATAGGAGCAGTGCGACAAGAAGAGGCAAGGCTGAGGTGGAATGCGGAGGAAGAGCTGAAGCGAGTATCGAGGAAGCTGCTCCGCCTGCAAAAATGGGCTCTCATCATTGGCTTGACCGTGCTGAACTCCGTCCTTATCACAACCAGCCTGCTCCTCCCGCAAGCCGTGTACGTCTTTCTTGTTTTCGTGAGCTGCAACACGATGCTACAAGCCGGAATGGTTCTCTGCATCGTCGTCAACGTCGTTTGGACGAGGATATTCCGCACATGGAGGATAGAAACTCATGAGGCAAGCACTGCACCGGAAACAATGGTCCTCCTGCTGCCCTGCTACAACGAAACCAAGGAGGAAATATCGCGCTCGCTCGACTCTCTAATATCTCAGAGGGGCATTGAAAAGCATTCCCGTCTGATTTTCATCATCGTGGATGGCAATGTGCGCGGCCCGGGGATGCGCAAGTCCACGCATGACTACTTTCTCCAAGATGTGCTGGAAAGCGGCACGTCGCGGTACTTTGAGAATGGCTACCGCGCAAGAGATGGCTTGTTCATGCCAGTCAACACCCGCGTGGGTAGGTACAAGGGCATACCTTTTGTCTTTGTGGGCAAGCGGCATAATCAGGGCAAGCGAGATAGTCTGTGCTTCGTCAGGTCCTTTCTTTACCACTTCAAGAAGCGAGCTCACGGCGCTGTGACAATATTCAACAGCGAGCTGTTTGCCTATCTGGGCAACTGCTTGTTGGAAAGCGGCCTGTCGGAAGTAGATTACCTGGTGGGTATGGATGCCGACACCAGTTTTGACGAGTTTTGCATCGCCCAGATGGTGCAGGCCATTCGCAAGAACCCCAAGCTCGTCGGCGTCTGCGGCCACGTCTGCGTTGATTTCGGCAACCACAACTTTGGCTTGTGGTCGCTCTACCAATCGGTCGAATACTCCCAGACCCAGGGTCTGCGGAGAATGTTCCAGTCACGAATCACTGGCAAGGTCAACTGTCTGCCCGGATGCTGCCAACTAATCAAGGTCGATGAAGCCACCTTTGGGGATGTTGTTCTGAGAGAGAAATTCGGCTACTGTCCCAAGCCAAACGACGTCATGACGCAGCAGATTATGGGAAACTACTCCGAGGACAGCATCCATGCATCCATCATATTCAGCCTGTTCCCTGGCAAGCAGACTGCCCAGGCCTTGCGTTCCAAGGCTTTTACTAGTGTGCCTCAGACGTGGAAGGTCTTCTTGTCGCAGCGGAAACGGTGGGCATTGGGGAGCATCTCCAACGAGTTCGTCATGATCTTCCGGCCGGGCATTATCCTCGTCGAGCGTCTGCAGAGCATCGTTGCCGTCATGACCTGGGCTATTACGCCATTTATCATGTCGGCTGTAGGGCAGCTTATCGCCATGTTTGTCAGAAAGGGCGCGGAAATGTTTCAGGACAAGGTCTTTCTGGGGCTGATGAGCGCACTGTGGGTTAGATATGTAAGTGGCCTTTATCCACGGGGTTAGCCAAGGAATAAACTGAAACATGCTAGCTTTACTCGTTCTGTATTGGGTTTTGGTTGCCTCGGAATAATCTCGAGCGGTTGCAGTACTTCATGGGATTCTTTCTGCATTTATTTATGTCACCGTTTATCAACATTGCCATACTGCTCTACTCTTTGCTCAACGCCGACGATTTCAAGTGGGGAAAGACCCGAGAGGTCGTCCTGGCTGATGATGAAAAAGGCCATGTTTGCTTGGCCACGATAGCTACAGGTGTTTGATATCCATGGTTATAATTCAAGAGCCGGCTATTGGAAAGAGTCATATATTCTATGGAGATTTGCAATCAAGTAGGAGCGAATCTTCAGTCATAATATCTTTAAGAGGCTATTATGGAGTAAAAACAAATCTAGTGCCTTTACATACATAGCTCACAATAAAACTAGGCAACTTTCTCGAACTCATAAAACGAGAGGCTTAATAAGATAAGTTATCAGTCTATTTATATAAACAATTTCATTATATTTACCCAGGGCTGTCTTATTCTTGGAGGCTATTATATAACGAGTATATCTATAAATCACTTGAATAATAGACTTACTATCGTAAGATATGCGTTAGCATACCGATATTAACTTAGGACAAAGAACTAATATAAGGCGAAACGGGAAAAAAAAGAGAGATACGACTATAGAATTAGACTTATAATTTAATTTACTACTTCCCTTTAACTCTATTGTTAAAAGTTCTCGTCTGCTAGTAATGCAAACATTGCAAAATGTCGGAATCGTCGGTCAGTCGGTCAGTCAGCCAGTCAGTCAGCGCATCTGACTATACAGCATATGTGGCCACAGCATACATGCGTAGCCACGGCACGTATATATGGCCACAGCACGCCCATATGACCGCGGCACACGCACACATAAAGGCCATATCGTCGGCTTCAGTCTTGTCTTCTTCTTCCTTCTTAGTTAGTCATAATAGTCATAATCAGGGAAGAACTATACCTCTAATACGTGATACCGTGATCACATCGATGCATAAGCATCCTGCGCGCGCCTTACGTACAACTGGGACCTAGGCCAACTCAGCACAAAAAGTAAGGCAGTAAAATGGCAAAGACAAAGAAAGATTACACAGTACATTATATCACTAAAGCATAAGATTTAACTTCATCCCCTTTTATTCTACAATTTAGGAAAGAATTTTATAATAGACGAGTTTATAAATACTTAATTGCATAAAGTTTTTAATCCTCTAATTGCATAAGATAATTATAGTGATATTGATCTGATAAAAATGTGGTATAGTTATAGTGATTATATTATCTAAATTAAATAGCGTGATATTTATATCTGATCATATAATGTGTCGAGATATGCATCGTAATGTATTGCAATCATTGTGCAATTATAGAGGAAGAAATACGTATAAGTCGAGGGTACTTAGATTAGTAGCGGTATATATCATCTTTTAGCAGGTATAGCTACTAAACACCTTTTTGAAGGACGTCTTGCGGAATAATAAAACGGGCTCCCCCGCCACATCCTGACCCCTCTATACCGTTCTTTCTTTCCAGGGATTAACTCTATCTCTGGGTTTAAAATCCTTATGCACCTTGACAAGCATGTTTTGCTATACTACCGCTTGTTTAATCCTCTATGCCTCAGAGCATTTATAATCACAATGGCGCTGAATCTTTATATCCCACCTTGTAGGCGCTCCCCTGCTTATCCTCGGCACCCCCCACCGATAGATCAGCCGCTACGTATTCAGATCGACGGTCCGCTTAGCTCTCGTACGAAACTACTACCTGGAGTGGAATGGCAGTTGCAGAACATGTTCCGGCCAACTCTGCAGCCAGCTAGCGCAGAGCTTGCTAGAGTGGCGTTCCAGACAATATACGGACATGATATCCGTCCTGAGATCGATGGCGATATAGTTGTGCGAGAGGACCTGGGCTGGGTACAAGAGGATCTAAGACCGTGGACGTGAGTGAACTTTGGAATAGCACCTCTTGATTTTGCATCCGGTTGCTAACTGCTACCCCCTTATTGGCAGTAGGATTGATCCCTACGGTGTTACGTTTGACCACCTCGTCCTTCATGGCGACAGTGATCCCCAGACCTTATAGATCAATATTATTGAGACGGAGGAGGATGAGGTAGCATATGCGAATAAATAATTGCCTTTCACTGTAAACCCAGAAGAATATAGAGGGAGGAGGTACTAGCGGTGCCGAGATGTTGCCAGAAGAGGAAGGGTATATAAGATTGTGGACGAATAAATGAATCGGTGATTTGGAGAGAAGAACTATTAGGGGAACTAAGAGAGATTTTAAGGAGGGGAGAGGGGATAAGGGAAGACTGCTTATGAATGAGATAAGAGTTATAATAAGGAAGGAGTTAAAGACAGAGTAAAGGAGCAATATCAGACTAGGGTCAAGTTCAACAGGTTCTTTCCCCCCCGCTGATTCCTTGACCAAGAACCCGACGCGTCCTTACTTTTGCACCAATCAGAATTGCCATACTCTTGCCCCGAAAATCCCCTCTAGAAATGCGCCGCATTTCCATTTTGCCTCAAAATTAAAATAACACGACCCACCATCCATCGCATCGCATTAGCTAATACGAAACGCGCCGCGATTCTTCCACGAAAGCCCGAGCCAACCATATAAGTGACCGCGAGACGTAACGATAACGATAACGAACTAAGAAAAAGAAATGTCTGGAGAAAGACACAAGCAAAGGACATATCTATGATAAAAAGAGAGATAATAAAATTTATAAGTTGTAGGAGAGAAATTTATTTTTTTCAGGCAGCTTCAGGGCGCATCGATGCGCTTACTGTGATTGGTGATGTGATGGAAAAAGAATATTATGTCAGCAGGTTTTGGTTGCTAGAGTAATTTGGCATCACATCATTGCGGGGCCAACATTTTCAATCCACTTCACTTCACAACATCCACAGCACAATCCACTACGAGATGCGACAAACTTCGCCATGAGAGACACTGCATTTATTCAAGACTGGATTAATGCAGTCGCCCTAAATAAGGACACCCTAAATACCACAGACTTCAAAACTACGGGCAAGCGGGCATATCCAAGTCCTGAGCCTGATGAAATGAGTGACTTGACCCCAGAGAGGACCAAGAAGAGAAAAACAGCCAGCACCGATGACGACGATAAGATCGAGGACCTAGATGCTGAGAAAACACCGAGAGCACTATTGATTTCTCCAAGACCGGCACCATCTCCGTCAATCTCGCCAACCAAGTCGTCTGCCAGCATCAGATCGGCAAGTCTAAGATCCAGCTCTCAAGCTTCTTCATCCCGCGCATCATCCTCGCGCCGCAAACTCTCGAACCTAAGCTTAGTAGAGCACGGTATCCAGCGACAACAATTAAACGGCCCCGATACTCCTAACCTTCCGCAACGAATTGTCGATGCGCTCAAGACGATCCAGCGCCTGGAACGGGGCAAACACGTCTTTGCATCAACCTTAGACAGGAGCAGATTTACATCCCTACTAGACGTGAATGATCTGGATGATAGGGCTTTTGCCACTGATAGGGATATTGGAAGCCATTTGTTGCCGGAAGACGTTGATGAAATCTTGGCTGATGCTGAGAGATGCTTCAAGATGGACCATGACGAGGGTGTTTGGAATGTAGAGGTACATCAATATTTGCTGAAAAAGGTTCTGCGGAGATCTGGCTCCAGCCGTCTTGTCGATTTCACACTCTGGTAAGCTTAGTTCGACATTCCAAGCAATCTTCATTTACGTTGCTGACAGTGGTTTCTAGTACCACTGCCCCCATCATTCGCGACTATCTACCTCCCCGTACAGCGGAGAAAAGAGTAGACTTTTGCTTCTTTGTTGACCCGAGTTTCGATCCCTCCTATAAACAAAGGATCGAAATCCTTGTAAAGTCGCTTCCCGAAATGAGTATCAGCCACACCTCCTACGGTCCTTTGCGTGTACGCCCAACGACAGTAAGTCTGGAGACTAAGAGACCCGGAAATGATTTTGATGGTGCAATCCTACAAATCAGCGTTTGGCAATCAGCACACTGGGTTATGCTGCGTTCACTACTGGGCCAAACATGGCCAGGGAAACAAGCCTGCGGACTGTCGAGGAAGGATTACGCCGATAAAGGCCTTAGGGAACTGGGCGCTTTGCACGGCATATTGATTCAAGGTCATGACTGGATATACGTCGCGACTTCTCCAGAGTTTGTCAACGAGGAGGGAAGGGAATCTACACGAACGGTAAGTTTTGGCGCCTCCGCAGGGGAGTTTGACTTATCAGGCTAATCCAAGCAGCAACTTTGGCTTTATGAACCAATTGGGCGCACAAATACTGCATTCGGCGTGCATAAAGTATCTGCATTCCTTGAATTTTTAAAGACGTGGAGCCTACAGACCTATTGGCCATGGTATAAACGATATTTCCTTCAAGAAATCGGTACGGTCCTGTCATCAGATCCGATTGCTATAAGTGCAGTTTCATGAGTATTTGGAGTCAACGGGAATTATAATAACCCGCTCGATAACATCATATGTTAACAGACTCAAACTAGACACGGAATATTATATAAAACTTATTAGCGTAATATAAAACCAGATAATACGACCCTAAAACTTGTCTCTTTCGTATTTCTATAAGTTCTTTTAGCTAGTTGGTGGTATATTTGTCTTAGAAATTGCTGGCCTCGTGTTCGGCCCCAAGCATTGCAGCCAATCAAAATATAGCGGTTAAGATGTGGCCGTTTTTGGATCTATGGGGCCCTCATTCAGCCAATCATGAATTTCATGGTCAAGATCCATCCATTTTTAGAAGCATATCACCGCTAATTCATATCGCATGCTATTCCAACAGAGTTTCCATGCCATCAAAACTGCATGAGGCAAGGCTGGCACATGGAAATGGCGACAAGGCCTGAAATGATCGTTTATTGGGAGCCATTGGATTCTTCCGTATCCACATAGTCGAGGATTTATGCGGAAAGACAAAGAAGAAAACCGATTCATTTGGTGGCCTAGCGCGCACCATAGGCTCATCAGACATTACGCAGTCCCGACACACTGGAACTCTTGCACATCCCCAACATCAAGACCCATTCTATGGACGGCTGGCAATTAGCAACCACTCTATGTTCTAAGAGCTACATACCCTCCTAGGACTCCTACGAAGCCTCAGGACCAACAGGCTCCTCGGGAGGCAGTAAATGGGAATAAGTCTCGCTATTGAAGTGTGGAATTCAGTGAATATAACGACTGATCTTTTGCTTCGGGCGGCTATGCTGTAGCTTTTTCCATAACGATCAGACATCTCCGCTTCTCCAAACCTGCTTCGCGGCAGTTGCGGAGTAACGGCCAGGAGTTCGTTTTCACCATCATCCGTAAAAAAAGCGGGTTAGAGATAGAAGAGTCGATCGACTCTGAACTGGTGTCAAGGCGTCTTAAAGGCCTAGGTTTTCTGACTTCTCCTTTGTGTTTTTCGCTTCTTTCTTATCACTACTCTCGGCAGCGAGCAGAATTGGCACGGGAATATTATTTTCAAGTTTTCTGCGCCTGCTACCTTGTGAGGACGAGAACAAGTCGTTCAAAAATGTTAGGATGCGGATAAAACCCTTGTTAGCGTCCACCTTCCTCATCGCGTCGATATATGAAAGCTGTGTAACACGGCTCTATTATGTGCACCCTTTGAACCGATAGTAGGATGTGCAGGCGGACGGGGGGGCTCAAGTTGGACTGGCGGTACGCCGAATAACAAGTAAAGGCACAGAGTCGCTAGGTTGATATAAGATCGGAGGATAAATTGGCCAAAGTCGTGGCAAAATAGTAGGATTGTAATGGTATTGGGAAACAGGACGGTTTTTTGGGGCGCGGCGGTAGTAAAGAGCTTACTGACGCCAGCTGTCAAGTGCTACCTGCTTAAGTTTGACGACAGGAACGGGTTTAAATTCAATGGCAAACCTATATGCGTTTTTGGGGCATGATAAACCTTCTCGTTAGCTGATTTCTCTTTTCCGCGCAACCTTGACAGCAAGCTTTACTTTAGTGGTGCAAAGCGATACTACTCCTGAAGGCCTATGTGTAGATCAATGTCTTAACGGCTCGTGTTTCGCAACTTTGGCATAGATATATAGACAGCGCTCTCCTGACGCTGGCACGTACGTAATATAGATCTCACCTACCTTCGTTAATTCCAAGTGCTGTTAATTATCCACTTTAACTACGAAACCGTGATCAAAAGTACCGCCCCATGAGTTGTTTATGTAAGAGCCTATAATTAGTTAAAATACAAGAGATCAAAAAATATCATCAGGGAAAGCGGAGCTTTGCCTGAGATTTGCGAAGAAATCGGAAGGCAAGGCAGGAAGGGCATAGCTCTTTCCCGCTTTCCCTCTTTCAAATACAGTAAGGCCGTCTGTCGGCGGGGATACCGGTGGAATCACATATGTCGGGAATATTTGGCTACGAATGTGGCACATATAACCGAGGGAACAGTAGCCCCTTAGGGTTACCCCCGTGCCCACTATAAATAGCTGGTGGCCTGAGTATTATTAAGCTAAGTCAGGTCAACCCTTTACAATATACCGCTTTCTCTCCCTGCTTTCTAATATAGTAGCAATTATATAAAATAACACAATAACCTCATTCTCATCCTTTTGTTAGGTGCCACAACACTATATCGTTTAATATCTTAGATTATACTATAGCTACCGCTCTTCTCGGATACCTATTGAGGTATAATAGTAGATTCCTATTAGATCTATTGAAACCTTGTATTATTATTATATTCATATAGCCTTCTACAACAAAAAGAAAGCTATTCGGAAGATCATAATATCCTTTATAGTTCATTTTTACAGTTTATCTTATAATTAACTTATTTAGTCAGATTATCAGCCTTTTGTGCCCAGAATATTACAGATAGCAAAGATAGGTGCCGATATAGTCAATTACAATAAACCTATATACATTCTAATATCCCGATACGAATAGGATATCTAATATAATTATATTCAGAGCGAGGCTTAGGTAAAGAAGGTATATGATCTCATTAATCCTAATTAAGCAGTAATCTTTAATAAACCTAAGAATATTACGCTCTAACTATATCGATCTATTCTAGTATTATCGTCGGAAGAGATACTAATAGAAAGCGGCCCTTTTAGTAATATTAGGGCAGCCTCGGCATCGAGGGTAATATCTGTACTAACGTAAAGCTATTCGCACCTAAACCAACAGCTAAAAGACCCAAACAATTATTTTAAATAGAAATAAATCCTAGACGGTATAGGCCCTAACGAATAGGCCATTCTTATTAATACTTTATCAAAAAACAATTGGCATAATTATACCGAGATAGAACAAGCTCTTTCTAAATATATAAAGTGGTTTAATACGACCCTCAGCCTAAAATTTCAAACAAATAATAGCAATAAGGTCGATAATAAGGGATAAATTACGCATTCTTATTAAATATATGCAGCCGATAAAGACCGCCATTACTAAGTATATTATACAGCGTTTTGTTCAGGTTATAGAACGGAATCTCAATAAATGTGTCACGGACTCGGGCTATGCCCGTGTCATAGATTGACTGAGGCTCGGGCTGCGCCCATGCTTAGTCCGGAACGGATAACATAAGGTAGATACGCGGGCCTATAAGGGCAACGTTAGGGCTCTAGCCCGCGCTATATACAGATATATATAGACTGCGGAAGGGACCCGATTCGGGCTCTTCTCCCTTCCTCTTTAGTTTTATTAATATATCCGATTAATGCTTATTCGCAGTCGCCTTAGGGCTAGTTCGTTATAATTAATAAAACTCTCTCAACCCTTATTATTATACTATATGCAACCGCCGACAATAGATATAGGGCCCTTATAGAATACTATAGGCTTAGATGATGCCCGATGCGCCTCTGCTTATTAATAGGCCGCTTAATAGGAGTCAATTACTAATGCTATGGAAGTCCTTAATATAAGGTTCTAAGAATAGCTATCTTAAAATTAGGAGAGTGAGCATCGGATATACACTCAGGCCGAACAGACCGAATATTAGATGCTAGCCCTTATCGACCAGATATAATAATAACTATCGCTAGCCCCCGTAATAACCCCTGACCGGTTTTAGACCGATTCTATTTTAACCCTAGAGGAAACCCGACCTAGGCATAAGCCGATATCAGTCGGGGAACCCTTTAATAGTAAAAAGGCTATATTTACCGTATAGAAGACCTTTATAGAGTATAAGTTAGAGATCGATTAGGACTTTATTAGTAACAATAAGACCTAATAGATGTTTATCTATTAGAACCTCTCGGCTATAGTCTAATCCTAAGTTGTGGTATTCTTCGAGAATAGCGCAGCCCTTTATTACCGCTTTATAGCTTTCTTTAACTATCTATAATAACTTTTTGAGGACCTATATTAGGAGGAATATGCGATTAGCGAGCTTAAGTATACCCTCTATTAGGCACCGAAAGAACCTTTTTCTACCTTCTTTATATATTTTAAAGAGAAATTAGTATTAGCGGGGGGGCTTAGGTAGCCTAAATCGGTTAAACTAGAAATACTCTAATCCGCCCTTAACCTTTATATATCGGATAAGATTATCGGCCTAAGGGTCTCCTGTAAGGACTATAATACGGCCGTTATACGGTATTATGAAATCGCCATCGACCTAAAGATAAGCCTTACCGCAAAATATTATGCGGACCCTTACCGGAATTATAATAATAATGCCTAAGATCTATAGGCAACCGCTTGGGATAAGGATGGTAATACGCCTATAACGGGCATTAATAAGTTAGGTTCAAAAGGTAAGGAGAAGTTATCTGCTAAAAGGGTAGTATAGGTTTTAAAAGAGGTCCTTAGGGAGTGCTATTAGAAATTACTTTATACCTAATGCGGAGATGCCGGCTATAAAATGCCGGAATATAAGCTAAAGCTAGCTTAGCCTCTACTAGAGATAACCGTAGCTTCTATAGACCTAAAGGCTATAGAAGCCTTGCGAATTACCGAGCTTAGAGATAGTAATAATAATAATCCCTAGGGAAAAGATTAGCCCTTAAGCTAAATCTCGCGAAAGGGCTTAAAAAATGCATCTAGCCCCCAGCCAGGTCACGATAGGAATACTATATAAAGGAGACTAATAATATTAAGGACTGTATAGATAGATACCCCTTTTTAGTCCCGATATTATATAATAATTCTACCTTTATCGATACTCTAATTAATTTTAATTATAATTACTATAGTGCGATAAGCGAAAGAACCATCTAAAGGTTAAGACTCTAGCCTATCCGCCTACTATCTCGTAGGAAACTTAGGACTATAGTAGATATAAAGAGTCGATTAGAGGAGCAATAGACTACCCCTTTAATTACTTATACTATTTATATTAATATCGATATCGATAGATAGCTGTTAGCCGTAATATTATATATTATCTTAGGCCTTACCCGCGATATTATCCTAGGGTTACTTTAGATAGAGTACCGCAATATCGAACTTTAGGCAAAGTAGTACTAATTGAGAATTAGAGCCGCCGGCGGTCTTTTTATAAAGGAATTAACCACTCGATCTTCTAGGCCTATTACAATTAATATTTTTAGATCGGTCTTTCACGGTATACTATAACGCGCGGTATATACCTAAGATAATTTGACCTCTTTCTTCCTTATAAGCCTATAGGAGCTTATACGCATCCTCTGTATTATACTTCTGCTATATTAGAATTTAGCTTCCCTTTTAGTCTAGCTATAGATCCTACTACTAGAGCTCTAGGATTTCACTAACCTCTTCAATAAGGCAAAGGCCTTTAGCCTTTTACCGCATTAGGGCACGCTTGATTACTATATTAAGCTTAAACCGACCTTAGATAGGGGGCTACCCAACCTCCTATAGGGACCGCTATATAATATACCGCGGGACTAGCTACTTAAGGTTCGGAAATAGGTAATAGACCTTATAGATAAAAGATAGATCTATACGAGCTCTTTATTAGTAGTGGTATTAGTCCTACTCGCGAAAAAGGCGAATAGCGGATAGCGTTTTTACATAGATTACTAGGCCCTAAATAAGGTTATAGTATAGGACTAGTATCCCCTTCCCTTAATTAAGGAGATACTATATTCCCTATCTTAGGCAAAGTAGTTTATAAAGGTAGATATCCACACTGCGTTTTATAAGATTTATATTGCTAAGGGCGATAAATACCTAACTGCATTCTAGACCTACTTTAGCCTCTTTAAGTAGTTAATAACCCCCTTTAGCCTGATCGGGGCCCCTATAATATTCTAGCGTTATATTAATAGGGCCTTAGGGGACTTATTAGGGGATTTCGCTACTGCCTATTTAGATAATATTTTAGTCTATACTAGCGGCTTATAGAAGGAATATATAGACCGCATTAGGGTTATCCTTAGATACCTATAAGATACCAATCTAAATCTAGATCTAGATAAATATAACTTTGCAGTAAAGGAGGTATACTACTTTAGCTATATCGTAATGGTAGGGAAGGAGATCTGCTTAGACCCTAAGAAGATTAAAGCGATTTAAAAGTAGGAAGCCCCTATAAAATTATAGGGCATCTAAAACTTCTTAGGTTTTATAAACTTCTACTGCGATTTTATCCTAGATTTCTTTTACCTAGCCGAGCCCCTAATTCAACTAATATAAAAAGGTATTCCCTTTTAATAGCTTAAAAAGGAAGAAAAGGCTTTTTAAACGCTTAAGTAGTATTTTATCTTACACTTGGTTTTCGCCTAATAGGACCCTAAGAGGGAAATAATCCTTAAGGCAAATAGCTTTAGTATGGCTCTTAGTAGCTGCGTCTCCTAAATTAGGGAAGATAAGATACTTTACTTAGTCGTATACTACTCGGTATAGCTTATAAAGGCTGAACGGAACTATACTATCTATAATAAGGAGCTATTTGCCGTTATTACGTACCTTAAGGCGTAATTAGCTAAGCTCTATTTTATTACCGCCCTGTTTATAATCCTTACGGATTATAAAAACCTTAAGTATTTCGCCTAACTAAAGGAGATATTGGAATATTAGGCGTAATAGGCCGAAATATTAGCCCTTTTTAACTTCTACCTTTAGTACTAGCCTGGCTTATAGGCTTAATACCCTAATACCCTCTTACGATAGGAGCAAAAGGCAGATAGTATAGCACTAAGGTTTAACTAAATCCTTTAACTACTATCTATTTCCGCTATAGAGGCAGACCTGATAGAGGTTTAGCTAAACCTAATAGGAGATCGGCCGATTACGGCCCTAGGTATAATAGAGGATAGGCCGATAGCGGCTTTATCGACTAGAGTCTTTTTACCTAACGGCTCTTAGGTCTTTACCGATATATACCTATAGGCGCTTTAGGATTAGGCTATAGCTAAGGATAAATTATATTAGGCCTAGTAGAAGGCTATAGCGAATAGAGAACGACGATTCCCTATAGAGGTAAAGACTAAAGAGTAGATTATAGATTATACCCTAAACGCCTATAGAGCGCTACTCTATTAGGGCCAGGTTTAGCTCCTTTTGTTCAAGCTACTAATAACTATAGTAATCTAATAATACTATAACTCCCTTACTATAGGGCACCCCAGGAAGAATACGACCTTCTAACTCTTACAATAAGACTACTACTTTGATAGTATATCGTCTAAAATAGCTCGGTTTATTTGGAATTACTAATACCGTAGGGCGTATAAGAGCCGCTAATTGTAATAGGGCCTACTCTAGCCTTTACTAATCCTAAATCGTTTTTAGTTTTAAATCTCTATTAACTTTATAACTAACCTCTTAGCCTAAGATGCTTTTAACCTATGTTACCTAATAGTTATTACCGACCGCCTATTTAAGTACGTCTAGCTTAAAGCAATATACTTAATGCGAGCGGAGGATTATATAGAATGGTTTCTCGACTGCTAGTGGCGGTATTATAGATTTCCCGTCTAGATTATTAGCGATAAAGGCTTAGACTAGGTAGGCTAATTCTAGACCACGATATATAAGGCTATTAGGACTAAATAACTCCTCTCGATTATATACCACCTATAGACCGATAGTAGTACAGAGCGTATAAACCAAGAGGTCTAGGCTATTTTATGCATTAAAGTAGCGTTCGACTAATACAATTAGCCCTAATATCTCGCGATTTATTAATACGCTTTAAATAACCACACTTCTTTAGTTACTAGATATAGTCCTAACCGTCTCCTAAATAGCTTTAACTCTCCTATCGTAATACCTCCCCCCGATATTACGCTAAATTTAACGACCCCTAAGGGGTGAGTAGTATACTTTCTAGCTATAATATAGGAAGGGGGCGAACTCGCTTAGGCTACTATTGCCTTTGCTTAGTAGCGGTAGTAGGATATAACGAACCGCTCCTAATGCCTAACGGAATACTACTAAGTTAGGGACTAAATCTAGCTAAGCCTACGGAATATTAAGACTAACCAGCCTTATAAGAAGCTCGATTAGGTATCTACTAAATATACTATTGTGGCCGTCCTATCCCCGCTTAATATCCGACTTAATATTCCTAATAGTATCTACCCGGTTTTTTATATTGATCTTATAGAATATGCTGCTTTTAACCTACTGCCGAGCTAAATACTTATAGATATTAGGCCCAGTCCCCTATTAGTCCTCCTAGAGGATTTTAATACCCTGCATAAGGAATTTAAAGTCGAGGAGATATTAGCTACTAAAAATGCTTAGGGTCGTAGCGGTAAATATAATATACTGGTAAAATAGAAAGGGTACGACTCGCCGACTTAGGAACCGCTAGAGAACTTTAAGGATATTACGGCGCGGGCGGCATTTAAGGTTAAATAGGGGGATATTTGGATATATAATAGACCCGGTCGAACCCTATAGTAACCCTAATATGGAACGGATGAAATTTTTCCTGGCGAAGGGGGGTATATTACGGACTTAGGCTATACCCGTATTATAGATTAACTAAGGCTTGGGCTGTGCCTATGCCTAATCCGGAATAGATGACATAAGGTAGACGCGCGGGCCTATAAGGGTAATATTAGGGCTCTAGCTTGCGCCACATACGGATGTATATAGACTGTAGAAGGGACCCGATTCGGGCTCTTCTCCCTTCCTCCTTAGTTTTATTAATACATCCGATTGACGCCTATTCGCAGTCGCCCTAGGGCCAGTTCGTCACAAAATGTAATATTTTAGAATAACTTAGTGAAGTATTAACTATTTATAATCGACTAAAATAAAGTAGCTTAGTCCTCCTATCAGGGAATAAGCCTACTAATATATTAGCGAAAGCCCTTTCTTAAAAGTATCCTAGCATTTAGGATGATATTAACCGGGAAATTACTAAAGCCGAAAAGCTAGGGCAATATATTAACTTTCATAAGATTATTAAAGATATAAGGTAGTAGGTAAAACTTTAAGAGAAAAGGAATATTATTAAAAGGAAGTATACCGTATTTACTATTAAAAGAAAGCCTTTATTAAAGGCCGCCGCCGCCCCTAGGAATACTACTAGTATAGCTTTAGCTTTAGCTTTAAAAGAACCATCATCAAAATCAACGCCCTATAAATACTATAAGCAACCATATATTAAGAAGAAAGGACTGTATTATAAGAACTATTAGGCTCTTATTCCTTTTCTAGCGCCTAATAAGTTCTACTTAAAGATTTAAAAGAAAACTAAAAAGGCTATAATAGCCAAAATAAAGCAAAAAAGCAAAAACGTGCAAGCTGCATTTAAGGCCTTCCAAAATATATATAATAACAATGACGATAATAAGAATAACTCGACTAAATTAAAGGGAAAAAAAAGAAAAGTAGGCCTTTACCGCAGAGGGCATTTCCGCTAAATCCTTTTCTAATGAGTCTTCTACTTTATAGGCTTATATTATCGTTAATACTAGTGCAATAGCATATATATTTAACGACGAAAAGTAGTTTCTACACATCAATAAGGCTATCGATCAGTATATTTAAGGTATATCAGGCACTACTAGGGTCTAAAATATTAAAACTATTTATATCGTGCTAAAAGATAGGCGAATTATTACCTTTGCTAATATTCTATATATTCTAGGGATATTTATTAATATTCTTTCCGAATTATTAATAAAGAAGAAAAAATTATATTAGAATACTAAAATAGATAGAATTTACCTTAGGAAAAAAAAATGCAAAAAAATATCTTTTTGATCCGCCGAATTAAAAAGAAACCCTACATTTTATATCAAATAAACGGAAATAATATGCCTGTCGGAATCGCTGTCGCAAGGTGCCCAATTGCGCACATTGCGACAGATGTGCCGCGCCACGATATGGCCACTTTTGCCCCTATGCCCCTAAGTCCGGTAGGGCACGCGGGCAGCCCGGCCCGACTGCGCCGATATATATGACAATGGCACACACACAAAAAGGCCATATCGTATAATTACCCTCTTTTACTTCCTTTCCCCTTTTTTAGATAGTTATTAGTAAAGCAAATAAATCCTTTACTGTTACGGACTCGGGCTATGCCCGTGTCATGGATTGGCTAGGGCTCGGGCTGCGCCCGTGCTTAATCCAAGATGGATTATATAAGGCAGACGCGCGGGCCTATGGGGGCAATGCTAGGGCTCTAGCCCGCGCCACATACGGATAAGTAGGCCTCGGAGGGACTCCTATTCGGGCTCCTTCCTTTACTCTTTAGTTTATTTAATATATATATTTGACGCCTATTCGCAGTCGCCCTAGGGCTAGTCCTTCACAATTGAATAAACTCTCTCAATCCTTATTGTTATATCTTATATAACTACCGATAATAGATATAGATCCCTTACAGAATACTATGGGCTCGGACGATATGCAACGCGCTCCCGCCCGCTAATAGGCCATATAACTAGAGTCAATTACGAATGCTATGGAAGTACTTAATATAAGGTTCTAAGAATAGCTATCTTAAAGCTAAGAGAGTAAGCGCTAGATACGCGCCCAGGCCGAGCAGACTAAGCGTCGGATACAGGCTCTTATCGACTAGATACAGCAATAATTATCGTTAGTACCTATATTGACCTTAGACCGATCCTAGACCGACTCTATTTTAATCCTAAAGGAAACCCGACTAAAATATAAGCCGATACCGATCAGGGAACCTTTTAATAGCAAAAAGGCTATATTTACTGCATGGAAGACCTTTATAGAATATAAATTAGAGATCGATTGGGATTTTATTAGTAACGATAAGACCTAGTAGATGTTTATCTACTAAAACCTCTCGGCTATAATCTAATCCTAGGTTATAGCCTTCTTTAAGAATAGTACGGCCCTCTATTACTATCTTATAGCCTTCTTTATTTACCTATAGCGACTCTTCGAGGATTTATATTAAGAAGAACGCGCGATTATAAAGCTTAAGTATACCCTCTACTAAATACCGAAAGAACCTTTCTCCGCCTTCTTCGTGCGTTTTAAAGAAAAATTAGTATTAATAGGGGGACTTAATTGGCCCGAGTCGGTAAAGCTAGAAATACTCCGATCTGCCTTTAACCCTCATATATTGGAAAAGATTATTAGCCTAAGGGTCTCCTATAAGGACTATAATACGGCCGTTATATGGTACTATAAAATCGCTATCGACTTAGAGATAAGCCTTACCGTAAGATACTATATAGATCCCTCCCGGGATTATAACGATAATGCTTAGGATCTATAGGCAACCGCTTAGGATAAGAATAGTGATATGCCTATAATAGGCGTTAATAAGCTAGGATTAAAGGGTAAGAAGAAGTTATCTACTAAAAGGGTAGTATAGGTTTCGAGAGCGGTCCTTAAGGAGTGCTATTAGAATTTACTTTATCCCCGATGCAGGGATACTAGCTATAAAATACCAGAATATAAGCTAAGGCTGGCCCAGCCTCTATTAGAGATAACCGTAGCTTCTATAGACCTAAAGGTTATAGAAGCCTCGCGAATCGCTAAACTTAGAGATAGCAATAATAGTAATTCTTAGGGAAAAGACTAGCCCTTAAGCCGAGTCTTGCAAAAGGGCTCAAAAAATATACCTAGCCCCCGGCTAGATTACAATAAGAATACTACATAAAGGAGATTAATAATATTAAAGACCGTATAGATAGACACCCCTTTTTAGTCCCAATATTATATAATAATTTTACCTTTATCGATACCCTAATTAATTTTAATTATAACTATTATAATGCGATAAGCGAAAGAACTATCTAAAGGTTAGGACTTTAGCTTATCCATCTACTATCTCGTAGGAAACTTAAGACTATAATAGATATAAAAAGTCGATCGGGGGAGCAATAGACTACCCCTTTAATTACCTATACTATCTATATCGATATCAATATCAATAGATAGCTATTAGCTGTAATACTATACGTCATCCCGGGCTTTACCCGTAATATTATCCTAGGGTTACTTTAGATAGAATACCGCGATATCGAACTATAGGCGAAATAGCGCTAATTAAGAATTAGAGCCGCTAGCGGCCTCTTTATAAAAGAATTAACTACTTAATCCCCTAGGCCTACCGCAATTAATATTCTTAGATCGGTCTTTTACAGCATACTATAATATATAGTATATACCTAAGATAATTCGACCTCCTTCTTCCTTATAAGCCTATAGGAGCTTATATATATCCTCTGCATTACGCTCCCGCTATATTAGGATTTAGCTTCCCCTCTAGCCTAGCTGCGGACCTTACTATTAGAGCTTTAAGACTTCGCCGACCTTTTTAATAAGGCAAAGGCCTCTAGCCTCCTACTACACTAGGGCACGCTTGATTACTATATTAAGCTTAAACTAACCTTAGATAGGGGGTCGCCTAACCTCCTATAGGGACCGCTATATAATATACCATAAGACTAGCTATTTAAGGTTTGGAGATAGGTAATAAACCTTATAGATAAAGGATAGATCCATACGAGCTCCTTATCGGTAGTAGTATTAGTCCTACTCGCGAGAAAGGCGAATAGCAGATAGTATTTTTATATAGATTACCGGGCCCTAAATAAGGTTATAGCATAGGATTGGTATCCCCTTCCCTTAATTAAAGAGATATTATACTCCCTATCTTAGGCAAAGTAGTTTATAAAAGTAGATATCTATACTATATTCTATAAGATCTATATCGCTAAGGGCGATAAATACCTAACTATATTCCGGACCTACTTTAGCCTCTTTAAGTGGTTAATAACCCCTTTTAGCCTAATTAAGGCCCCTACAATATTCTAACATTATATTAATAGGGCCTTAGGGGACTTATTAGGGGATTTTACTATTGCTTACCTAAACGATGTTTTAGTCTATACCGGCGGCTTATAGAAGGAATATATAGATTATATTAGGGTTATCTTTAGATGCCTATAAAATGCCGGTCTAAATCTAGATCTAGATAAATATAACTTTATAGTAAAGGAGGTATATTACTTCGGCTATATTATAATGGTAGGGAAAAAGATCTGCTTAGACCCTAAGAAGATTAAGGCGATCTAGGAGTAAGAAGCCCTTACGAAATTATAGGGCGTCTAAAGCTTTTTAGGTTTCACAAACTTCTACCGCGATTTTATCCTAGATTTCTTTTATTTAGCCAAATCCCTAGTTCGATTAATATAAAAGGGTATTCCTTTTTAATAGCTTAAAGAGGAAGAAAAGGCTTTTTAAGCACTTAAATAGTGCTTTATCTTATACCTAGTCCTCGCCTAATAAGACCCTAAAAAGGAAATAATCCTTAAGGCAGATAGCTCTAGTATAGCTCTCGGTAGCTACCTCTTTTAGATTAGGGAGGATAAAGTGCTCTACCTAGTTATATACTATTCGGCACGGCTTACAAAGGCTAAATGGAATTATACTATCTACGATAAAGAGCTACTTACTATTATTATATGCCTTAAGGCGTAGTCGGCTGAATTCTATTTTATTATTACCCTATTTATAATCCTTACGGACTATAAGAACCTTAAGTACTTCGCCCGACTAAAGGAGATATTGGAATACTAGGCGCGATAGGCTAAGATATTAGCCCTTTTTAACTTCTACCTTTAGTACCGGCCCGGCTTATAGGCCTAATACCTTAATGCACTCTTACGATAGGAGTAAGAGGCAGATGGCATAGTACTAAGGTTTAGCTAAGTCTTTTAACTACTATTTATCTCTACTATAGAGGCAGACCTAATAGAGGTCTAGCCGGACCTAATAGCAAATCGGCCGACTATAGACCTAGGTATAATAGAAGATATACTAATAGCAGCTCTATCGATTAGAGTCTCCCTACCTAATAGCTCTTAGGTCTTTACCGATATATACCTATAGGCGCTTTAGGACTAGGCTATAGCCGAGGATGAACTATATCGGGCCTAGTAGAAGGCTATAGCGAATAGAGAATAATAATTCCCTATAAAGGCAAAAACTAGAGAGTAGATCGCGGATTATACCCTAAATGCCTATAAAGCGCTACTCTACTAGGGCCGGACTTAGCTCCTTTCGTTCGAACCGCTAATAACTATAATAATCCAATAATGCTATAACTCCCCTACTATAGGGCACCTAGGGAAGAATACGACCTTCTAACTCTTCCAATAGGACTACTACTTTAATAGTATATTATCTAAAATAGCTCGGTTTATTCAGAATTACTAATACTGTAGGGCGTATAAGAGCCATTAATTACGATAAGGCCTACTCTAGCCCTTACTAATCCTAGATCGTTTTTAGTCTTAAATCTCTATTAACTTTATAACTAACCTTCTAGCCTATAATGCCTCCGACCCATATTACCTAATAGTTATTACCAACCGCCTATCTAAATACGTTTAGCTTAAGGCAATATACTTAATATAAGCGGAAGATTATATAGAACGGTTTCTCGACTGCTAATAGCAGCACTATAGATTCCCTACTTAGATTATTAGCGATAAAGGCTCGGATTAGGTAGGCTAATTCTAGACTACGATATATAAGGCTATCGGGACTAAATAACTCCTTTCGACTATATACCACCTATAGACTAATAGTAGTATAAAGCATATAAACTAGGAGGTATAGGCTATCTTACGCATTAAAGTAGCATTCGACTAGTACGACTGGCCCTAATATCTTGCAACTTATTAATACGCTCTAAATAACCGTACTTCTTTAGTTACTAGATATAGTCTAAACCGCCTCCTAAATGGTTTCGACTCTCTTATTGTGGCACCTCCCCCCGATATTACGCTAAGTTTAACTACCCCTAAGGGGCGAGTAGCACGCTTCCTGGCTATAATATAGGAGGGGGGCGAACTCGCTTAGGCTGCTATCGCTTTTACTTAATAGCGGCAGTAGGATGCAACGAACCGTTCCTAACGTCTAGCAGAACGTTACTAAGTCGGGGATCGTATTTAGCTAAGCTTATAGAATATTAAAACTAACCGGCCCTATAAGAAGCTCGATTAAGTATCTGCGAAATATACTATTATAGCCGTTCCATTTCTATTTAATATCTAACTCGATGTCCCTAATGGTATTTACCTAGTCTTTTATGTTGATCTTATAGAATGTGCCGCTATCGACCCGCTGCTAAGCTAAGTCCTTATAGATATTAGGCCTAGTCCCCTATTGGTCCTACTAGAGGACTCTAATACCCTGCATAAGGAATTTAAGGTTGAGGAGATATTGGCCGCGAAAAACGCTTAGGGCTGGGGTGGAAAGCGTAATATTCTAATGAAATAGAAGGGATACGATTTGCTATTTTAGGAGCCCCTTAAGAACTTCGAGGATACTACGGCGCGGGAGGCATTTGAGGATAAATAGGGGGATATTCGGAAATATAATAGGCCCGGTCGAACCCTATTGTAACCCCGATATAGAAACGGATAAAATTTTTCCTAGAGAAGGGGGGTATATTACAGACTCGGGCTATGCCCGTGTCATAGATTGGCTAGGGCTCGGGCTGCGCCCGTGCCTAGTCTAGGATGGATTATATAAGGCAGACGCGCGGGCCTATAGGGGTAATGCTAGGGCTCTAGCCCGCGCCATATACGGATAAGTAGGCCTCGGAGGGACTCCTATTCGGGCTCCTTCCTTTGCTCTTTAGTTTATTCAATATATATATTTGACGCCTATTCGCAGTCGCCCTAGGGCCAGTCCTTCACATTTACTTAGTAATCTTACGGTATATAATACCACGCGCGCAACCCTATATATAACTGGGTACCCCGAGTTTATATCAATACTAATTAGTGGTGGTAATATCACCACTTATAGGATAATATCCCGTAAAGACGGTGCATTATAGATCAGCAAGATATTAGCTATAAAGAGGCAGTCAAGCAATTTCAGCTGTACTAATTAGAGGGAGAACGATTTATAACCTCTCCTTCCCCTCGTCTATCATAAGGAAGAATAAGATACGCTAAATATTACGATCTTTAAAGATACCTTTAGTATCTAGGAAGAACGATTTATAACCTCTTCCTATTCTACCCCCTTCTTTCTTTTACTATTATAGTAAAAGCCCTCTCGAATCTTATACTCCTTGCAAGAGTGAATCTTACACTCCTTACAATATATCCCCCCCCCTTTCAAACCCTCTTCTTAATACTATAGCCTTATTATCATTATCATTATAATAACTATAAGAGCTACCTAAGAGGATATAACGATTCGCCTTATTCTTTAACAATAATTAGCTTAACGCGATAGAGCCTATCGACCTTAATAATGCCACGAATGTATAGCTACACAACTATATCGCCTTTCTTATAAATACCTATAAGGAAAACACATACCTAGATGATAATCTTTAGGAATAATTCCGCAAGGATTATAGCGAGTAGAATAAAGCCCTATTCGGCCGTATTAACAATTAGGTTCTATAGTATTTCCGTTCAATATTACGGGAACGCGGCATATACGTTGGAGCATTAGGTTTCCTAATAACACCAACCCTCTTTAAATACCTTCAACAGCAATAAAACCCATAATAGCCTTATGAGGAAATAACCCGGCAATTTGCTCGCAATATATTCTTATCCCGGCTTAACCCTACTAGGAAAGCCTCACTACCTATTGGTAATACTAAGAAAGAGATATAAATGCTTTAAAATACGCCTTCACACACACGCATAAGGCCCCTATCATAATAATTATTATCATCACGAGCACCCACAACAGTTATGCGAATACCCTCGCTAAGGCTCTTGCTACGGCAATTATAAGCCCTATTAACGCTAAGGGACTTCGCAATACTAATAGCACGACTATAATCACAATAACCTATCGTCCCCCCCTTTATATTAAAAAAGCCTTATGCCCCTACTGAAGAAGAAAGGGGCCGGTCCTAATAACCAAAAGGGAAGACGCTTATTTACAATAGACCGCTATTCAAAATAGGGGAAAGCTCCTATCATCAATAACAATATATAACAGCCGATAATTATAGCCTATAAGACCAACCCGATGAAATATATCGCCCTAGGGATTATACCCTTAGCCGGGCTAACTAAGGCAGCTACCTTAATACCCCTTAAGGTTATAGCATGCCTATTAGAGGTCGGGTCATACGCCCCGATAATATGCTTCCTTTAATAGAGGACCCTAAGGATAATACCCTTTAAGCTAATGCCGCCATTAATACCAGATATCATAAATCGCGGTATCGCGGCCTATAGGCCTAAACGCCTCATTCGATAATGCTAAAAATAGGCACAGCACCTGGCCCTTCCCGCCAATATCGACCTACCTAAGCCGATAAACGGACGGTTTTAATAGGAATACCGATAAACCTAGACCGACCTGGGTTATGGGATGTCAAACAACGGGTTTTCGCCTGCTAAGATAATGTAGTATGCGAAAAATAAACGCAGTAGAATGGTAAAATTGCAGTAAGGTAACGGCATAGAAAAGATACTGTAACGGACTGGCCCTAGGGCGGCTGCGAATAGGCGTTAGTAATATATATTAAATAGACTAAAGAGGAAGGAAAAGGATCTAAGTAGGAACCTTCTATCTAGTCTATTTATATCCCGATTATAATATATATCGGAGTCTTAGTATAATCCTATAACTCCGTCTATTGCCCTTCTTAGGCTAGACGCGGGCGCAGCCTGAGTCCTAGCTATATTATGGCACGGGTATAGCCCGAGCCCGTAATATACCCCCCTCCTCCTCCTCAGAGGCGGAAGAATAAACCATCCGATATTATCCCCTGCATATATCGCCCCCTAATTAAAACTTCTTATAGCCCTCGAAAATAACCTCAATTAGATATATAGGATAATAATCGGGCGTGTAGATATGCCAATATATAACCGATGTAAATATAGCGGGGGCTAGAGTCGGTATGCTTTAGGCAGACGTAATAGAATCTTATCGAAGCCGGTTGTAGTACTATTAGCTAGAAGGAATTATATTGCAGCTATCGCGAAGTAGAAAAATTTTATTATTAGCTGTCGGTCGGAAATCTGTCTATACTAAGGCTTTTTCTTTTATTTACTTCTCTTTTGCACTTCTTTCTCCCTCTTTCCGTCCCTATGCCTATTATTACTAAGGCTATTATTCTTAATAGTAAGTCTACGGCATTACTACTATCGTGAGAATCGTCCCTACTAATGGAGTTATACTATCGAAAGTTCTTAGATCGTTTATATCGGGTCCGTATAATAAATCGTCTGGTACTAATAGGTATTTAGGTCCCCCCCCCGTTTACTATTACATCGGATTCGTCGCTATATCATCTAAAGGACTAGTGGATAGGAATATACCTATTGCCTAGGACCCTCCTATAACCCTATTAGGTCTATCCTAAGCATCTGCCGGAGGCTCTAGAAGTGCTAGGCGTAGAGAAGGTTCCTAGCTAAAAATGCTATTACGGCCGCTATAGTCTATACCTTCCTTAGGATAATCGCATATTTCCCCCCCTAGCTCTAAGCTTATTATTATTTCTAATAATAACGAGAGTCCGGTAGAGCCCTTATTGCCTAATGTAGGAGCCCTATTATCGCCTTTTTATTCTCCTGCCCCTTCTTATGCAAAAGTCTTATTATTAATAGGGGTAATACTAATAAAAGCTTTTTCTTTAATGGCTATTACCCCTAAGATCCCATCTAGAGTAATATTAGCTCCCTCCTCGTCTGCTATTACGCCCTAGACCCTTTCGCGCGCTAGGAAAATGCTGCCCTTGCCTACTACTAGATCGTTATATCGGCAGTTATAAAAGAAGCGCGCTATAAGAGAGTTCCTTATCTAGGGGGATTCTAAGGGATTAAGTACTAACGATATCGAGGAGGTAGAGTATGCCTATATTGCCTACACGCAGTATACTATAGATATCAGAGAATATATCGTCTATATGCAGTCCAGTCGCTCCTAGGCTTATATTTAATGCTATTAGAAATATAAAATGTATATCTAGTGCGAGCGTATAATATCGATAAATCCCTAACTGTAGCAGGTGACGAAGCGTATCGTCTATATGGCGCAAAAGAAATAAAGTATTAAGGAGGCCGCCCATCCGAAGGTAGGAGATATCCTAGGCCGAAAAGCCTATCTTCGCCTTGAGTTTAATATACTATATCGTTAATGGGATAAACTATAGGCTATAGTATAAGAGCATACTATAACGGCCCTTTCTGCGTATGCCCCGGCTGCCAATATAGGCGGGTCGACTCCCGCTGCGCCTATAACGACTATTATTCCCTCTGCCTTAACTACCGGGTCCCGACAGGCTGGCGGCCGGACTGGCCCTAGGGCGGCTGCGAATAGGCGTTAGTAATATATATTAAATAGACTCTCTCAGCCTTGCTATTATAACCCCGTATTATAGAACCAATAATGCAAGTATTATACGACATCGAAATAAGCATGCCTAATAAAACAGGGGCAGACGGCATAGGGCAGCAGCGCCCCCGACGTAATACACACACCTAAATACAGCAACTTTCTAAGGGAATGCAATAGATTTAATCGCAGATAAACTCTTTATAGGCCTATCTCGCAGAGCAGGCGAGTAAACCCTAATTGGAATACTAACCAATCCTAGTGATATAATAGGGCGGACCTATCCCCCCTACTACTCTCGATGCGGCTTATACCCAACCTAAGTATAAGCCGATCCCGATAGGGGACCCTTTTAATAGCAAAAAGATAATATTTATAGCCTGGCAAACTTTTATACAATATAAACTTAAGGTCGATAAGGACTTTATTAGGGATGAAAAGATGCAGTAGATATTTATCTTTTAGAACCTGTCTTCTATAGTCTAATTATAAGTTGCAGCCTTTTTTAAGAATAGCGAGGCCTATGATTATAATATAATAAAGTTCTTTAAATACCTCTAATATCTCTTTAAGGATCTATATTAATAGGATCGTATAATTACTAAACTTAAGTACTTTTTACGCTAAGGCCCTAAAGAACCTTTTGCCGCCTTCTTTATCTAGTTTAAAGAAAAGCTAATACTTATAGGAGGAATTAGCTAGCCTAAAGAAGTAAAACTCAAATACTTTTATTCTGCATTAAATACTAGGATAGCCGATAAGATTATAAGACTTAGGGTCTCCTATAATAATTACTATCTAGCAATTAACTGCTATCGTTAGATCGCTATTAACCTTAAGATTAGTATAATAATTAAGCGCTATTCTAATCCTCTTTACAATTAATAAAATAATAACCAGGATATAGAGGGTGATATGCAGATAATAGGTATTAACTAATTTGCTTTAAAGAGTAAGCAACATATAGCTAAATAGGTCTTATAAGAGGTCTTTAATAAGCAATAGGAGAAGGATCTATACTTTTATTATAGTGCTTCCACCTACTATATATAGAAATGCTATTTGCAAAAGGCCTATAGACTGGAAATAGTTAAGGTGGCTATAGTAGACTCTTAGGCCGCTAAGGATAATAATAGCAATAATACTTAGGGAAAAGAATAGCCCTTAAGCTTAATCTCGCGAGAGGGCGTAAAGTATATACTAAAAACTCCGATCGATTACAAAAAGGACTTTATATAAGGGAGATAAAAGAGATTATAGAACGTATAGATAGGCACCCCTTTTTAGTACTAATATTATATAAATCTTATACCTTTATTAATACCTTAATCGACTCGGGTTATAATTACTATAGCACTATAAGTAAAAAAATAGTATAATAGTTAGGTCTCTAACCTATCCGCCTATTATAACGCAGGAAAATTAGAATAGTAATAAAGATTTAAAGCCGTTTAGGGGAATATAAGGAAGCGACTTCCTCTATTATATATATCGTTCGCATAGATATTAATATTAATGGCTGGCCTTCTATAGTTATACTTTATATAATCCTAGGCCTTACCTATAATATTATCTTAAGTCTCCTTTAGATAGAATACTATAATATAATATTATAAGCGAAACGATATTAGATATAAATCAGAGCGGTAGGCAATCTTATTATTTAGGAATCAGTAGTATAGTAGTCTAGCCCTACTGCGGTTAATATTCTTAGTTCAGTCTTTTATAGTATACTTCGGCAGGCGAAGTATTCTAAAGACCAATCGACCTCTTTTATTACTATAAGCCTATAAAAGATAATGCGTATCCTCTATATTATGCTTCCGCTATATTAAGATTCTATATTATCTCTATAGAAGCTATAGGTACTACCCCTAGAGTTATAGGAATTTAACGACCTATTTAATAAAGAAAAGGCCTCTAGCTTTCCTTTATACTAGGGTATATTAGACTATTATATTCGGCTTAAGAAGGCCTTAAATAGGAGTGTATTAGACCTACCTTAGGGCCTATTATATAATATACCGCGGGACTAGCTATTTAAGGTTTTAAGATAGGTAACTAACCTTATAAATAAAGGATAGATTTAGGCAAGCTTTTTATCGGTAGTAGCTCTAGTCCTCCTAATTAGGAAGGGGAATAAAGGGTGGTATTTTCATATAGATTATCGAGCCCTAAATAAGGTTATAGCCTAAGACCGATACCCCCTTTTACTAATTAAGGAGACCCTATAATCTTTATCCTAAGCAAAGTGGTTTACTAAGGTCGATATATATATAGCATTCTATAAAATCTATATTGCAGAAGGCGACGAATACCTTACTATATTCTATATACGATTTGGCCTCTTTAAGTGGTTTATAACGCCTTTTAGCCTTACTAAAGCCCCTATAATATTCTAATAATATATTAATAAGGCCTTAGGGAATATACTTAGCGATTTCGCGACTATATACCTTAATAATATCCTTATTTATACCTTAAGATCGAGGGAGGACTATATAGGATGCATTAAGGATATACTCTAACGACTTTAAGATACCGGTTTTAACCTAGACTTAGAGAAGCATAATTTTGCTATAATAGAGGTCTAATATCTAGGTTATATTATAATAGTAGGAAAAGAGATCTGCCTAAACCCCAAAAAGATTAAGGCTATTTAGAACTAAAAAGCCCCTATAAAACTAAAGGGGGTCTAAAGCTTCTTTAGCTTTATAAATTTTTATTGCGATTTTATCCCTAATTTCTTTCGATTCGCTAAACCCTTAATTAAATTAATAAAAAAGGGGGTTCCCTTCTAATAATTAGATAAAGAAGAAGAGGCATTTCAAACGCTTAAGAATTACTTTATTTTATACCTAGTTTTCGCTTAATAGGACCCTAATAAAGAGATAATTCTTAAAGTAGATAGCTTTAATACCGCTTTTAGTAGCTACCTCTCTTAAATTAGGGAGGATAAAATCTTCTACCCTATTATATATTATTTTATACGCCTAATAGATACCAAACGGAACTATATAATTCACGATAAAGAGCTCTTTACTATTATCTTTTATCTTAAGGCGTAATTAGCTAAACTCTAATCGGTAGCCTCCCTATTTATTATCCTTATAAACTATAAGAATCTAAAATACTTTATTCGACCCTATAAGATATTAAAACGGCAGGCTAAATAGGCCGAAATACTAGCGATTTTTAATTTCTATCTTTAGTATAGGCCGGGGTCGCAGGCTTAATACTTAAACGCCTTATCTTAATAGGAATAAAAAGCCAGCAGTATAATACTAAAGATTAGCTAGATCTTAAAACCATTATCGATTTTAGTATTCTATCTAGACTTAACTACCGAACTGGTTCCTATAGTTATACTTTTAGGATTTAGCTTATCTAATAGCTTACGCATTTTCGCCGACTCTTACCTTTAGGCACTCTAAGATTAGGCTATAGCTAAAGATAAAACATATAGGGCACGCTAGGAAGTAATAGCGAAAGGCGAAAAATGCTTTCTAACCGAGGCTTTAATAAAAGAATAAATTATAGATTACACCCTAAATGCCTATAGCGCGCTTCTCTATCGGGGGCAGATATAACTCCTATCTTTTAAACCCCTAACTACTACGGTTATATAGTAATACTATAAATCACCTACTATAGGCCATTTAGGGAAGAATACTATATTCTAATTATTATATTAAGACTACCACTTCGATAATATATCTTTAGCGGTAGTAAGATATATCTAGAATTGCTGATACCGTAGGGTATATAAGAGCCGATAATTACGCCAAGGCCTACTATAGCTATTATCTATCCTAGACCGATTTTAATTATAGATTTCCATCGACTTTATAATAGATCTTCCCATATACAATATATCCGACCCGCGATTCCTTATAGTTATTACTAATCGCCTATCGAAGTATATCTAGCTTAAGGTAATATACTCTATAAAAGCAGAAGACTATATAGAATAGTTCTAATAGTACTAGTGGCATTTCTATAGGTTCCCTAAAGAAATTATTAGCGACTAAAGGTCTAACTAAATAGGATAATTTTAGACTATACTTTATAATTTAGTCGGGACCGAATAACTCTTCTCGACTATATATCACCCTTAGACTAATAGCAGCATAAAATAGATAAACTAAGAGGTCTAGGCTATCTTATATATTATAGTCTCCTTTGACTAATATAACTAGCTAAAACACCTTATAGTATATCAACTAGTATTAAATAACCAGATATTATTAGTAATTAGTTTTAGTCTTAATCGGCTCCTTAATAGATTTAATATTCTAATAGTTATATTGCCTCTAGATATAATACCGAGTTTAATAACCCTAAAAGGGTAAACCGCCCTATTTTTAGCCACCCTCTATAAGGGATAAGAAATAGCCTAGGCTACTATCGCCTTTATATAATAGCAGTAGTAGGATATAACTAACCGTTCGCGCCATCCGGTAGAATATTTTTAAGTTAGGGATTAGGTATAGCTTACCTTACGCAATATTAAGATAAACCGGCCTTATAAAAAGCTCGACTAGGTCTCGGCAAAATATATAGTTACAGCTATATTATCTCTACTTAATATCCGACTCGATATCCTATAGGGTATTTACCTAGTTTTTTATATTAATTTAGTCGAATAAGCGGCTTTCGACCTACTACTAAGCTAAGAGATAACCGATATATAACTTAATCCCCTACTTGTACTACCTTAGGACTCTAATCGGCTATATAAGAAATATAAAGTAGAAGAGATTTTAACTATAAAGAATATTCGAGGTTAAGGGCAGAACCACAATATACTTATAAAATAGAAAAGATACGACTTACCTATATAGAAACCCCTAAAGAACTTCTTAGAGATAGCGGCATAAAAGGCATTTAAAGCCAAATAGAGGGATATTCAGATATATAATAGACCTATATAGCTTCGGGATCGGATTTCAGACCTATAACCTTAATATCGTCTAATAATACAAAAAAAAAAAAAAAAACTAATCCTTTTCTTTTCTAGTAAAGCAATCTAATAAGTTTTAGCATTTATTTTTTTCGTTCTTAGTAACTCTAGCCCTATTCCTATATTTATTAATTCCCGCTCTTCTTATCACCCTTACCCTTATCGGCATTCCCCTGCCCTCCCGTAGGATTTAGCGGGGGGGCATATAGGGGAAGGGGGGGGACCATTGTATAGTAGGGCAGAAAAGGCGGCGGAGGAAGGAAAAGGATCTAAATAGGAACCTTCTATCTAGTCTATTTATATCCCGATCATAATATATATCGGAGTCTTAGTATAGTCCTATAACTCTGTCTATTGCCCTTCTTAGGCTAGACGCGGGTATAGCCCGAGTCCTAGCTATATTATGGTATAGGCGTAGCCCGAGCCTATAATATATCCCCCTCCTCCTCCTTAGAGGCGGAAGAATAAACTATCCGATATTATCCCCTATATATATCGCCCCCCAATTAAAACTTCTTATAGCCCTTAAAAATAACCTTAATTAGATATATAGGATAATAATCGGGCGTATAGATATACTAATATATAACCAATATAAATATAGCGGGGGCTAGAGTCGGTATGCTTTAGGCAGATGTAATAAAATCTTATCGAAGCCGGTTATAGTGCTATTAGCTGGAAGGAACCGTATTACAGCTATTGCGAAGCAGAAAAATTTTATTATTAGCCATTAGTTGGAAATCTATTTGCACTAAAGCTTCTTCCTTTATCTACTTCTCTTTTGCATTTCTTTCTCCCTTTCTCTGTCCCTATGCCTACTATCACTAAGGCTATCATTCCTAATAGTAAGTCTACGGTATTATTACTATTGTGAGAATCGTCCCTACTAATAGAGTTACGCTATCGAAAGTTTTTAGATCGTTTATATTAGGTCCGTATAGTAAATCGTCTAATACTAATAGGTATTTAGATCCCCCCCCCCGTTTGCTATTATATTAGATACGTCGCTATATCGTCTAGAGGACTAATAGATAGGAATACGCCTATTGCCTAGGACCCTCCTATAACCCTATTAGGTCTATCCTAAGCGTCTATCAGAGGCTCTAAAAGTGCTAGGCATGGAGAAGGTTCCCAGCTAGAAATGCTATTGCAGCCGCTATAATTTATACCTTCTTTAGGATGGTTATATATTTCCCCCCCTAGCTTTAAGCTTATTATTATTTCTAATAATAACGAGAGTCTAATAAAGCCTTTATCGCCTAATATAGGAGCCCTATTATCGCCCTTTCGTTCTCCTGCCCCTTCTTATATAAGAGTCCTATTATCGATAGGGGTAATACTAATAAAAACTTCTTCTTTAATAGCTATTACCCTTAAGACCCTATCTAGAGTAATATTAGCTCCCTCCTTATCTGCTATTACGCCTTAAACCCCTTTATATACTAAGAAAACGCCGCCCTTACCTACTACTAAATCGTTATATTAGTAGTTATAGAAGAAGTATACTATAAGAGAGTTCCTTATCTAAAGGGATTCTAAAGGATTAAGTACTAATAATATTAAGGAGGTAGAGTATACCTATATTGCCTATACGCAGTATACTATAGATACTAGAGAATATATCGTCTATATATAGTCTGGTCGCTCTTAAACTTATATTCGATGCTATTAGAAATATAAGATATATATTTAGTGTGAGTATATAATATCGATAAATCCCTAACTGCAGTAGGTAACGAAGCGTATCGTCTATATAGCGTAAAAGAAATAAAGTATTAAGGAGGCCGCCTATCTAAAGGTAAGAGATATCCTAGGCCGAAAGGCCCGTCTTCACCTTAAGTTTAATACGCTATATCGTTAATAAGATAAACTATAGGCTATAGCGTTAGGGTAGGAGTATACTATAACGGCCCTTTTTACGTATGCCTTAGCTGCTAATATAGGCAGGTCGACTCCTATTGCGCCTATAATAACTATTATTCTTTCTGCTTTAACTACTAGGTCCCGATAGGCTGGCGGTAACTCTATAGCACCTATTATATAATTACTTACAGAGTAATAATAAGATATATAGATTATAGCGGAAGCGATAACTAGCTTCACGCATTAGGTCACCCCTGCTATACTTACGCTTTATATTCTACCTACTTCCCTTTAGTTAGCGTCCTCCCTATATGCCGGTATAGCCTCGCTTTAGGCTCTTATACTAATAATTGCGCCGCCAGCCGAGGCCAGTTCTATTACTACCGGCCTAGCGTTATAAGTATATCCCTCTAGACCTATTATACCCTATTATAGGTACGCGAGCTATACTATTCCTAGTTAGTATCCGCCTACTATACTGCTAATGCCGCTGCCGCCTTTTCTGCCCTATTATATAATAGTCTCCCCCCTTCCCCTATATGCCCCCCTACTGAATCCTATAGGAAGGCAGGGGAATACTAATAAGAGTGAAGGTAATAGGGGGAGTAGGAATTAATAAATATAAGAATAAGGCTAGAGTTACTAAGAACGAAAAAAATAAACGCTAAAATTTACTAGATTATTTTACTAGAAAAGAAAAAGATTAATTTTTTTTTTTTATATTATTAAACGATATTAAGGTTATAGGTTTAAAATCTAATCCTAAGGCTATATAAATCTATTATACATCTAAATATCCCCCTATTTAGCCTTAAATACCTCTTATACCGCTATCTCTAAGAAGTTCTCTAGGGGTTCCTATATAGGTAAATCATATCTTTTCTATTTTATAAGTATATTGCAATTCTACCCCCAACCTTAAGTATTCTTTATAGCTAAAATCTCTTCTACTTTATATTCCTTATATAGCTGATTAGAGTCCTAAGGTAGTATAAGTAGGGGATTAAATTATATATCGGTTATCTTTTAGTTTAATAGTAGGTTAAAAGCCGCTTATTCGACTAGATTAATATAGAAAACTAAGTAAATACCCTATAAAATATTAAGTCGGATATTAAGCGGAGATAGTATAGCTATAACTATATACTTTGCCGAGATTTAATTAAGCTTCTTATAAGGCCGGTTTATCTTAATATTATATAAAGTAAGCTATACCCAATCCCTAATTTAAAAACATTCCACTAGATAGCGCAAACGGTTAATTATATTTTACTATTATTATTATATAAAGGCGATAGCAGCCTAGGCTACTTTTTATCCTTTATAAAGGGTAGCTAAAAATAGGGCAGCTTACCCTTTTAGGGTTATTAAACTTAGTATTATATCTAGAGGCGATATAACTATTGGAATATTAAATCTATTAAAGAGCTAATTAGGATTAAAACCGGTTACTAATAATATCTAGTTATTTAACGCTAGTTAATATACTATAAGGTGTTTTAGCTAATTATATTAGTTAAAAGAGACTATAATATATAAGATAGCCTAAACCTTTTAGTTCATCCGTTCTATATCGCTATCGATCTAAGGGTAATATATAATCGAGAGGAGTTATTTAGTCTCGATTAAATTATAAAATATAATCTAAAATTATCCTACTTAATTAGACCTTTAGTCGCTAATAATTTCTTTAGGGAACCTATAGAAACGCCACTAGTACTATTAGAACTATTCTATATAGTCTTTTACTTTTATAGAGTATATTACCTTAAATAGGATATACTTCGATAGGCGATTAGTAATAATTATAAGGAATCGCGGGTCGGATATATTATATATAGGAAGATTTATTATAAAGTCGATAGAAATCTATAACTAAAATCGGTCTAAGATAGGTAATAGCTATAGTAGGCCTTGGCGTAATTATCGGCTCTTATATGCCTTACGGTATTAGCAATTCTAGATATATCTCGCTACCGCTAAAGATATATTATTAAAGTAGTAGTCTTAATATAATAATTAGAATATAGTATTCTTCCCTAGATGGCCTATAGTAGGTAATTTATAGTATTACTATATAACCATAGTAGTTAGGGGTTTAAAAGATAAGAGCTATATCTGCCCCTAATAGAAAAGCGCACTATAGGCATTTAGGGTATAATTTATAATCTATTCCCTTATCGAAGCTTTAGTTAGAAAGCATTTTTTGCCTTTCGCTACTACTTCTTAGTATACTTTATATATTTTATCTTTAGCTATAGCCTAATCCTAAAGTACCTAGAGGTAAAAGTCAGCAAAAATACGCAAGCTATTAGGTAAGCTAAATCCCAAAGGTATAGCTATAGGAACCGGTTTAATAATCAAGTTTAGGTAGAATACTAAAATCAATAATAGTTTTAAGATCTAGCTAATCTTTAGTATTATGCCGCTAACTTTTTATTCCTATCGAGATAGGGCATCTAGGCATTAAGCCTATAACTTTAGCCTATACTAAAGATAGAAATTAAAAAGCATTAGTATTTCGGCCTATTTAGCCTATTGTTTTAATATCTTATAAGGTCGAATAAAATACTTTAGATTCTTATAGTCTATAAGGATAATAAATAAGGAGGCCACTAATTAAAGTTTAGCTAACTATACCTTAAAATAAGAGATAATAATAAGGAGCTCCTTATCGTGAATTATATAGTTCCGTTCGGCATCTATTAGGCATATAGAATAGTATGCAATAGGGTGGAAGACTTTATCCTCCCTAATTTAAGAAAGGCAGCTACTAAAAGCGGTATTAAAGTTATCCGCTTTAAAAATCGTCTTTTTATTAGGGTCCTATTAAGCGAGAATTAAGTATAAGATAAAATAATTCTTAAGCGCTTAGAATGCCTCCTCTTCTTTATCTAACTATTAAAAGGAAACCCCCTTCTTTATTAACTTAATTAGGGGTTTAGCAAATTAAGAGAAATAAAGGATAAAATCGCAATAAAAATTTATAAAGCTAAAGAAGCTCTAGACCCCCTTTAGTTTTATAGGGGTTTCTTAGTTTTAGATAGCCTTAATTTTTTTAAGGTCTAAATAGATCTCTTTTCCTGCTAATATAATATAACCTAGATATTAGACCTCTATTATAGCAAAATTATACTTCTCTAAGTCTAAGTTAAAATTAGCATCTTAAAGTTATTGGAGTATATCCTTAATGTATCCTATATAGTCCTCTCTCGATCCTAAGGTATAAATAAGGATATCATTAAGGTATATAGTTGCAAAATCGCTAAGTATATTCCCTAAAGTCCTATTAATATATCGTTAGAATATTATAAGGGCTCTAGTAAGGCTAAAAAGCGTTATAAATTACTTAAAGAGGCTAAATCGCATATAGAATATAATAAGATATTTATCGCCTTCTATAATATAGATTTTATAAAATGCTATATATATATCGACCTTAGTAAACTACTTTGCTTAGGATAAAGATCGTAGGGTCTCTTTAATTAGTAGGAGGGGGTATTAATCTTAGGCTATAACTTTATTTAGGGCTTAGTAATCTATATAAAAATGCCACCCTTTATTCCCCTTCCTAGCTAAGAGGACTAAAGCTACCGCTAATAAAAAGCTTGCCTACATTTATCCCTTATCTATAAGGTCGGTTACCTATCTTCGAACCTTAAATAGCTAATCCTGCGGTATATTATATAATAGGCCCTAAGGTAGGTCTAATATACTCCCATCCGAGGCCTTCTTAAGCTAAATATAATAGTCTAATATATCCTAATATAGAGGAAGGCTAAAGGCCTTTTCCTTATTAAATAGGTTATTAAATTCTTATAACTCTAGGGGTAATACCTATAGCTTTTATAAAGATAATATAAAGTCCTAATACGGCAGAAGTATAATATAGAGGATATATATTATCTTTTATAGGCTTATAGTAATAAAAAAGGTCGATTAGTCTTTAGAATGCTTCGCCCGCTAAAGTATACTATAAAAGACTAAACTAAGAATATTAACTATAGTAGGGCTAGACTGCTATACTATTAATTCCTAAATAATAAGATTGCCTGCCACTCTAATCTATATCTAATATCGTTTTGCTTATAATATTATATTGCGGTATTCTATCTAAAGGAGACCTAAGATAATATTATAGGTAAGGCCTAAGATTATATAAAGTATAACTATAGAAGGCTAGCTATTAATATTAATATCTATACGAATGATATGCATAATAGAAGAAATCGCTTTTTTATATTCCTTTAAATAGCTTTAAATCTCTACTGCCGTTCCGATTTCCTTATATTATAATAGGCAGATAGGTTAGAGACCTAACCATTATACCGTTTTTTCGCTTATAGCGCTATAGTAATTATAACCCGAGTCGATTAAGGTATTAATAAAGGTATAAGATTTATATAATATCGATACTAAAAAGGGGTATTTATCTATATATTCTATAATCTTTTTTATCTCCCTTATATAGGGTCCTTTTTATAATCGATTAAGGTTTTTAGTATATATTTTGCGCCCTTTTATAAGATTAGGCTTAAAGGCTATTCTTTTCCCTAAGTATCATTACTATTATTATCCTTAGCGGCCTAAAAGTCTACTATAGCTACCTTAACTATTCTTAATCTGCAGGCCCTTTATAAATAGTATTTCTATATATAATAGGTAGAAGCACTATAACGAAGGTATAAATCTTTCTCCTATTACTCGTTAAGGACCTCTTATAAAACCTATTCGGCTATATATTACTTACTCTTTAAAGTAAGCTAGTTAATACCTATTATCTATATATTACCTTTTGCATCTTAGTTATTATTTTATCGGTCGTAAGGAAGACTAAAGTAACGCCTAATCGTTATATTAATCTTAAGGTTAATAGTAATCTAACGATAGTAATCAACTGCTAAATAGTAGTTATTATAGGAGACCTTAAGTCTTATAATCTTATCGGCTATTTTGGCATTTAATACAGAATAAAAGTATTTAAGTTTTACTTCTTTAGGCTAGCTAATTCCTTCTATAAGCGCTAGCTTTTTCTTAAACTAGATAAAAAAGGTGGCAAAAGGTTCTTTAGGGCCTTAGCATAAAGAGTACTTAAGTTTAATAATTATATAATCCTATTGATATAGATCCTTAAAGAGATATTAGAGGTATTTAAAGAATTTTATTATATTATAATTATAGGCCTTACTATTCTCGAAAAAGGCTGCGACTTATGATTAGACTATAGAAGATAGGTTCTAGAAGATAAATATCTACTATATCTTTTCGTCCCTAATAAAGTCCTTATCGACCTTAAATTTATATTGCATAAAGGTTTGCTAGGCTGTAAATATTATCTTTTTGCCGTTAAAAGGGTCCCCTATTAGGATCGGCTTACGCTTAGGTTAGGTATAAGCCGTATCGAGAGTAGTAGGGAGGATAGGTCCGCCCTATTATATTACTAGGACCGGTTAGTATTCCGGTTAGGGTTTACTCGCCTACTCTACGAGATAGGCCTATAAAAAGTTTATTTGCGATTGAATTTATTATATTCCCTCGGAAAGTTGCTATATTTAGGTATATATATTATATCGGGGGCGCTGCTGCCTTATGCTGTCTACCCCTATCTTATTAGGCGTGCTTATTTTGATGTCGTATAACACTTGCATTATTGGTTCTATAATACGGGGTTATAATAGTAAGGCTAAGAGAGTCTATTTAAATGTAACGGACTAGCCCTAGGGCGGCTGCGAATAGGCGTTAGTAATATATATTAAATAGACTAAAGAGGAAGGAAAAAGATCTAAGTAGGAACCTTCTATCTAGTCTATTTATATCCCGATCATGATATATATCGGAGTCTTAGTATAGTCCTATAACTCCGTCTATTGCCCTTCTTAGGCTAGACGCGGGCGCAGCCCGTATCCTAGCCACATTGTGGCACGGGCGTAGCCCGAGCCCGTGACAGATACGAGACTAAGGCGTAGGGACAATCTGATGTGAATTAATTATGCATACTTGCTTGTATGCATACATCCATCCATACTTTCCCCCCATTATTTGGGTAGGAATATCTAGGGATTTAAATACATAATATTCCAACATAGAACATCCCTAGTGAAATCAATCTGACGTGAATATCGTGACTATACTGTGATATCATAGATATGTGGCAAAATGTGCATTTGTAGTGCATCGAGATTTGCGACAATAAAGTGGTGTGATCAATTTGTAATGCATCATACATTTACGCGTGAAAGAATGTGTATAAGTTTTAGGTACTCAACTTTACTAGCAGCCGCCATATAAATATAAGTACTGAATACTTAATACCTTTCTCAATCTGATGATGCGGCGATACGTAAGAATTATCGGCGATGGATATCCAAAAATAATAAAATAAAATAATAATAAATAATTTCATTCTGACATAGGATAACCCAGCAAGATATCCCGCTAGCCTACCGTAAGGCAACTGATAAGCCGTTCTAGAATACCCTCTGGAATACTCCTAAAAGACCATACCCAATAAAGATTTAGCTAAGAAGATTATACCCAAACCGGGTTTGATGATATATCTAAGAAGATATCTGAACTTTTATGTAGCTATCGTACAAAAGATAAATGGAGCAGCAAAATAGATGACTTTTTTATACCAAAGGTTATATCCTTTAAAAGTAAGTGCCGCCTATTAGGATTACCCGATAATACATTCGCCAGAACCTTCTAAATCATACTTATTGGCAATACTAAGATATACTATTTTGATAATATTGAATGCATTTGTAATACCCTTACTTTTAACAATATAGTCCGTAAAGTTAAAAGCTATTTTGAAAATATGAGCATAAAGCAATTTTATTTATACTATTAGAATAGAATAACACTCTAATCAACTATCGCAAAATATCTCAATAAGTTAATGCTAGAATGCCTTAATATCCTATTAGAAGAACTTTAACGCCTATATCAAGGTCTTTTTCCCCCCTTTATAGCTGATATTATAAAGAACTGGCCCTAGGGCTACTGCGAATAGGCGTCGAATGAATATATTAAATAGACTAAGGAGAAAAGAGAGAGGGCCTGAATAGGGGCCTCTAAGTAGCCTATTTATGCCTATATATAGTGCGGGCCGAGTCCTTAGCGAGCCCTTATGACCCTATACCGATACTCCTTATGCTAGTCGTAGGCATAGTCCGAGTCCTAGCTATATTATAGCGCGGGCGTAGCCCGAGCCCGTAATATACCTCCCTTCTCCGCCTTAGAGTCGGAAAAATCGCTTTCTATTATTAATTAATCCTCCGCTAGGGACTAATTATATCGCCGATTACTATACTATAATATCCTTAAATCCGTATATAAGCCAATTGCCGGGTATAAAAAGGATTCGTCTATAAATATAGCGGATATAGCTATATAATTGATAAGAGTTGTATAGTTATCAATTAGAAATAATATAGTAGAAGCGTATAGAAGATTGTTATCATACTACTAGCTAGAGATTAACCGATATAGCTAAAAACGTTATGAAAAATTTTTTGCTAGCTGCCGGCTAGAAATCTCCTTATAGTCTTTATTTTTTCTTGTTAGGGCTTGTTAAAATCCTATAGTAGCCTACTAGACTGCTAGCCTAATGCCCTACTGGCTTACTGACCTTCTGGCCCTTATACCGCCTCTTGGACTTACGGTAGTCTTACCAATGTCGGAATCGCTGTCGCAAGGTGCCCAATTGGGCACATTGCGACGGATATGCCGCGCACACTGCTGCGCACGATGTGGCCACTTTTGCCCCTTTACCCCTGAGCCCGGTAGGGCACGCGGGCAGCCCGGCCCGATTGCGCCGATGCACGTAACAACAGCATACGCACAAAAAGGCCATATCGTGTAATTACTCTTTTGCTTCCTTTCTTTCTTCTTAGTGATAGTCATAATTAAAGAAGTAATCATACCTTTGACCGGTGGCCTTACGGTACTTAATACCATGCGCGCAACCTTACGTATAACTGGGTACCCCTTAATGTGATACCAATACTAATTAGTGAAGTTGAAGTTCACTTTACAGATTAGCTAGGACTAATAAGAAGAGATGGTTTGATTAAATCGTGCTAATAAGGAATATGATCTAGCCTATTTAGAGGAACGGCTATAGATATTACGAACTAAGGGATAAACTGATTGTATCTAACCTTCCCTACTTGTCTATCACGAGGAATAATCGCCAAATATCATACTGATAGTGTACCAGCTAGTGACGATAGCTGAATATTACGATATCTTTAGTTGTGCTAGATGTAGCGCTAAAGACCTATCGTGATATAATTAGCAGGCCAAAACGCGGGTTCTTACGCAAGTAACCCTAAACCGTAATAATATCTACGGTAAAGAGCTTATTTACTATTATATTCAATAGTTAAATAAGCAACCGGAACGCCTATAATATCCTACCCGATTATTGCTTCCTTCCTTACTTCCTTCCTGACCTTCTTCCTTATTTCCTTCCTTCCTTCTTCTTATTAATTACTTCTTTCTTTCTTCTATTAATTACTTCCTTCTAATACCTACGCTAAATACTCCCTCTCTCTCTAATACACATGCCTACCCCTATTAATATTACGATAGAGGCATTACTACCCGAAAGGCTTAGGCCTTACGCCGATACTATCACAGAGGACTAGGCTAATTTAAAAGGGCAGATTGACCCTGCTAATGCTATAGACGAACAGTTACACAATCGTATCGCCTACCTTATTAATAACTACACAACAGGCGATAAGATGGATGATAATCTATAGGAATAATTCCGTAATGATTGTAAGGAATAGACCGAGGAGCTATTCAACCGTATTAATAAATGGCTTCTATAGGAATTCCGAATAACCCTATGGGAACGTAGGGTATACATTGGAAGCATAGGATTATCAGCAGTTAAGACCCTTACCCACTATCTCCAGCAAGAGTATATGCCTGAGTGGCCTCAAGAGGAAATAGATCTCCAATTTACACGCAAAACCTTTATATCCCGGTTAAATCCAGATAGGGAATAATTAGTCCCTACTGCTTATACCGAACGGGAGATGCAAATGAACCAGAATGCCCCCTCTATTATAAGCTCGAGGAATTCACTCCCTGCTATAATTATTCGAATACCCTTATAGATGCCCTTATGGATACCCTTGCGATTACCCTCGCGAAGACCTTTATAAGCCCCTTCGACCCCTAGGGACTTTACAACACTAACGGCATAATAACCCCTCATCCCTCTATCTACGTCAAAGAAGGCCCCTATTCCTACTGAAGAAGAAAGGGGCCGGCCGCTATAATAGAAAGGGAAAGCGCCTATTTATAGGCCGCTATTTAAGATAGGGGAAAGCTCCCGATAATAGCAATATTTAATAGATAATGACTATAGCCCGACCGACTAAATACTACACCTTAGGGGTTATACCCCTAGCCGAGCTAGCCGAGGCGGCTATCCCAATGCCCCTTGGAATTATAATATGCCTATAAGGACTAGAGGTCAGGTTATAGGCCCCGATGATATGCTTTAATTAATAGAAAACGCCGACGGTAACACCCTCGAAGTTGCTAGCGATACCCTCTAAGCCACCAATATCAATATTCCCCGATATACCGCTACTAGCGGCACCGGGCAAGCCCCTAATATTAATAAAACAGCTGCTCCTAATACCAGATATTACGAATTATAATATCGCAGCCATAACCTATAGGCATAAATGCCTTAACTACCGGCTTAAATGCCTATAATGCTAAGGATAGGCACGGCACTAGACCCCTCCCGGCACTATCGGCCTACTTAGGCCGATAAACGGACCGTCTTAATGGGAGGACCGGTAAACCCAGACCGACCCGGGTTATGGGATAACCTAGCTAGAGATCCCGCCAGCCTACCGTAAGGCTACCGATAAGCCGTTCTAGAACACCCTTTAGAATAATAACACCACTAAGAAGATTATACCCGAAGAGCCTATACAGAGGCCGGGTTTAACGATATTTCGAAGAAGATATCTAACCTCTTACACAGCTATTATATAGAGGATAGATATAGCGGCAAAATAGATGACTTCCTTATACTAAAGGTAGTATCCTTTAAGAGTAAGTGCCGCCTTCTAGGATTGCCCGATTATACACTCACAAAAGCCTTTTAAATTATGCTAATCGGCGATGCTGAGATATATTACTTTGATAATATCGAACGCATTCGTAATACCCTTACTTTCGACGATATAGTGCGCAAAGTTAAGAGCTATTTCGAGAATGAGAGCATAGAGCAATTCTATTTGTACTATTAGAATAGAATAATGCTTCAATTAACTATCGCGAAACATCCTAATAAGTTAAAGCTTAAATGCCTCAATATCCTACTAGAGGAACTTCAACGCCTATATTATAGTCTCTTTCCCCCCTTTATAGCGGATATAGAGCTTTATCGATAAGTACTTAACGCTGTTAGGGATACCCCTAAGTGTAGCCAGGCTATATATTGTTATGCTTCTACATTCGAAGGCCTTGCTGCTAACCTACGGCGATCCCTTTCTATCTACAAGACTACCTATATGACTTAACAGTATTACTTCCTTCAATAATAGCCTTAGCAATATCAAGATATTAAAGATATTGATGAGAATATGGCGTTATTTATAGATCATAGATATAGTCAATCCTATAACTGGTATTAATGCCCCTAACGATACGGACCCCCTTAATAGTAATAATAGAATCGCGCCTTTCTAGCTAGGCCCTATTAAAGAAGATACTTCGTTTGTAATAAATTAGGATATTAGTTATCTAACTATACTGATAAAAAGCAATAAGAATTAAAGGCATAATGGCTAAAGAACCGCTCTAACCGGACCGCTCCTAATGATAAGAAATTCCGCATTTTCCTATAGGAATATAAAGGGACCGCCGATTAAGCCCTTAAAGATGCCGATTTTGATGATATTATTGAAGATATTAAAGTCATAATGGCAGGGGTTATATATTGGGATATAGAGGATGCTGTCGCACTGCAAATTATAGCCACTTAGTATTTCTTAGCCCCTATGCAAATAGAACCGCTACCTTCTTTATTTATCGAGATATTGCAAGCCTTATAAAATGAATCGTGCCGATATGCCTTCCTATAAATTGACCCTTTCCGAATGCCTTTACCGGACTATAATTCTGCTTTCCTAGAAGAAGAATAGTATAGTGACCATACCTTCCGCAGAATCCTACTGGATACCGGCGCCTCCGGCCTATCTATAGCAGGCATAGGTTAAGCAAGAGCCCTAATGAGATTGATAAAATCTTTAACGATTAAGTCAACGGATAAGTAGCATACCGTTAATTTTAGAGTAGGTTCTGCTATATCTTCTAGTATATTGAATATTCCAATAATATTCGGCAATATCCCCTTCTACGTTCTTAATAGTAACACCCCCTTTTTCTATTCTATTACAGATATAGATAGGATAGGCGTAAAGCTGGATAATATTGATAACTTGCTTATCAAAGGGGATATTAAGGTTCTAATTATCAGGAAATAGGGATATCTATAGTGGACTCTCAATGCTATAGATATTGCAGCCTTCCATCTATCATTATAGGAAATCCGTCAGCTATATTGTTGATTCGGGCACCCCTCCATCAATAGGCTCTCTAAATTGCTTTAACAGGCTAGTTATAATGATATTAACCGTAATATCATCGAGAGTATTACCTATATGTGCTATTAATGCTAGATAAACGCAAAGGCACCTAACCGGTTTAAATTCACCCTTAAGGATGACGATACTAGCTAATTTAACTACGAAATTATCGTCGATATCCTTTACATTAATAATCGGCCGGTATTATATATTATAGATACTGCAATAAGCTTCTAGGCAGCTAGGTTCCTCGATCTATAAAGATAGAAGGCCTAAGACGTCTAGAATACCCTTAAGGAATACTAGATCGATACTTACTTTAGCCCGCCGGATTAGATAGTTTACGATACTGGACTTAATTTCGCCTCTACTAAATTCCGCTATAATGCCCGGCTTCTATCTATTAATATGGATGAAATTCCTATAGAAGCCCACAATAGCATTAGCAAAGTCGAAAAATATTATGCCCTATTACGCCGAGCCTATACTATTATTGATAATAAAGTAGGCGACCTAATGATAAAGGAATAGAAATTATAATTCGCTATAAAAGCTGTTAACGATTCCGCTAGACCTAACGGTCTAGTGCCTATATTATTAGTCTTTGGAGCGTATCCTTAACTTATAGATGACTCACCGCCTAGCCTATCAGTATTATAATACGCCTTAATGTTACGAAAGGCTACTAATAAAGCTAGGAAATGCCTCGCCAAGCGATAGGTTCGTAATGCTTTCGCCTAATAGAATGGCCTAAATACCCAGCCTATCTACCGACTACCCCTATAGTCAGATGTATAGGTATGGAGAGAAAAGGGTGGATAGTATAGGCCGTACCGGCTAATCAGCCTCGATGGTGAGACCTATATTATATAGATGCTATATAGCCCGGTCAAGTTCCGGTCAATAGTTATTAAACTATATAACTACGACCCTGATACGGACGATCCTAAAGATATCGTCTATACCGAAGGACCGGCCTGCCCTGGCAGGCTAGAGGTCAGGATACCGGCTACAGCCGCACCTCTAGCTATAATAATACTTACAGTCGCGATATCGTCGCCAACCCCTGACCCAGCTAGGATACCGGCATTACGGCCAATATCACCATCACCAGCATATGTAATATCCGATATTATAATTAATAAGGACCAAAAAGAAGCTCTCGTTAACGCTATAGCTTCTGACACTATTATCGATATCTCCTTCCTTACCGCGAAAAAGCAAGCCGACCTATAGCTTGCTAGCTAATTATGCCGGGAAGGTAAGATCACGACCCCTAGAGACCCTTTTAAGCAGTCGGACCGTATAGAGATTAAAGTATTACAGGCCTATAATATGTTTAGATTCGTTACCTTTGATATCAGTTAATATAGAACCTAACGCCTATTCAACTCACGTATGGTACGGGAAATCAAAGGTAAAGGCATAGATACGCCGTATAAGAAATCACGACTCGTTATATAAGGTTATAGTGATAATAAAAAGCAATTGATATTGACTCAGTCCCCTACAATCTAATAGGCTAGTCAACGGCTACTTATATCATTAGCCCTATTATTATAACGCTCTCACGGCCTATTCCTTTAGATACGGGATATTACGCAGGCCTATATGCAATTATTAACTACCCTCAATCGGTCGATTATCGCTAAATTACCCAAGCAGATAGCCCACTAATATCCTAATAATACTATTATAGAAGTGGTCAAGCTATTATACGGAATAGCTGAGGTAGGCACTTACTAGTGGGCGATATACTTCTAGCACTATCGCGAGAAATTAGGTATGACTATATCAACCTACAACCCTTGTTTGCTGATATCCGCCGGTAATAACGATACTGACTGCACTAGCAATACTGACTATACTGACGTTCCTGACCGCGATACTACCATATGCTTTGGTATTGTGGGTATGCAGACTGATGATACCCTTAGACTTAATGACGATGCCTTCTTCTAATGGGAGGAATTGGAGCTTATTAAGGCAGGCTTTAACGCTAAGCCTAAGACGAAGCTATTACTAACCGTGCCCCTAATATTCAACGGGTGTATGCTGATAGCTAATGCTGACGGTATGATATTACGCCAGAAAGGTTAAAGTAAGAAGATCGCGACTATCGACAAGAATGCGCCTACGGCCTAGCGTAATTATATCGAGCAACGCGCTCGCGGTGCTTATATAGCTATGGTCTGCTAGCCTGAGGCGTCTTTTGACCTATCTATCGCAGTACAACACTAGCAACCTGACCCTAAGGATATCGCGAGGTTGAATAAGCGCCTTCAATAGCAGCGCGATAACCAGGATCGTGGCTTATAGTACATCAATTTGGCCCTTACCACAGCTAAGATCTTTGTATTTGTTGACGGATCCTTTGCCAATAATAAAGATTTAAGCTCCCAGATTGGTTACGTGATTATACTAGGGAATAAGGCAGATACTGCGAATAACGCCTTCCAGCTGACCGGTAATATCATTACTTACAGCTCTATAAAGAGCAAGCGGGTAACGCGTAGCGCACTCGCTTCGGAGCTGTATAGCATGGTGCAAGGGGTCGATATCGCATATACGATAGGCACGACCCTTAATATGATTACCAGTAGGCTGGGATTGCCGAAGATCCCCACAGTTGTGTGTATGGATTCGTTTTCGCTGTACGAATGCCTAGTTAAGCTAGGCACTACTAAGGAAAAGAGGCTTATAATAGATATTATGGCCCTACGACAGTTATACAAGCGCCGGGAGATATATGAGATCCGTTGGATCAATAGGAATAATAATCTTGCCGATGCAATAACTAAGGGAACGCCTAATAAAGCCCTTAAGACCTTCGTCGACCACAATAAGGCTGTTATACGTATTAAAGGGTGGGTAAAGAGGTCGATCAATGTCTGACTGCATTTAGAAAGTATTGGTGATGTCATATATGGCAAGTGGGTGGATTTCCTTATGTTTAATGCTGCATTTATTTTTGCTCGTTTATTGCTGTTATATCTATTTTGGCTCGTTTATTACTGCCCCTTTATTTTGGCTACGATATTCAACATACCGGCTGTACGGGATGAGGCTATACAGGCCGGCCGCGCGGCGCGACGGCGTTATCGGCGGCACAATCTGCCGAGACCGTGCCGCACTTTCTTTTCTATATGTGCGCCTTACATCCTAGCGATTCCGATGTTTGCTTCTATAAAAAGAGAAGCTGCCAGTGTCAGAATCGCTGTCGCAAGGTGCCTAATTGGGCACCTTGCGACGGATGTGCCGCGCATACTGCTGCGCACGATGTGGCCACTTTTGCCCCTTTACCCCTAAGCCCAGTAGGGCACGCGGGCAGCCCGGCCCGACTGCGCCGATGCACGTGACAACGGCACACACATAAAAAGGCCATATTGTGTAATTACTCTTTTGCTTCCTTTCTTTCTTCTTAGTGATAGTTATAATCAAAGAAGTAATTATACCTTTGACCGGTGGCCTCACGGTACTTGATACCACGCGCGCAACCCTACGTACAACTGGGTACCCCTTGATGTGACACCAACAACCAACCTTAGGCCTTTGCCTTTTACCTTAAGGATTTTCAGTGGATTATTACTGTATACCAAGTAAGGTAGGCCTTGTTAAAAAAGGTGTGGCATTGCTAAATTAGCGTGGTGGCCTACTAGCGTGGTGGCGGCCTACTAGCGTGATAGCTAGTCCATTAGCGTGATGGTTAGTCACTAGCGTGATGGCTAGTTACTAGCGTAGTGATTAGTCACTAGCGTGGTAGTTGGGGTGGCCGAATATAGCGGGGTTAGTCGGATATAGCGGGGTTAGTGACGAGCATTACGGGGAGCTCTCTTACTGACTACCCTGAATGCCTGGGCCCACCCCTCCTTCATATATATATAGAATAGCTTTCCCCCTTCTTTCTAGATAGTAGAAGGATAGCACAATTGAACCTGTTAATGCACTATATGCCTCTTAACTCCCATCTTTCCTGCGTTATTCTGGTTATCTTATATTTGCCTTGCCTTTACACTTGCCTCGCTTTATAGCACTTATATTGTCGGAATCGCTATCGCAAGGTGCCCAATTGGGCACATTGCGACGGATGTGCCGCGCACACCCGTTGGGCACGATGTGGCCACTTTGCCCCTGTGCCCCTGAGCCCGGTAGGGCACGCAGGCAGCCCGGCCCGACCGCGCCGATGCACGTGACTACGGCACGCACAAAAAGGCCACATCGTGTAATTACTCTTTTGCTTCCTTTTTTTTCTCTTAGTTAGTCATAGTTATAATCAAAGAAGTAATCATACCTTTGACCGGTGACCCCACGGTATATGATACCACGCGCGCGACCCTACGTACAACTAGGTACCCCGAGTTTATATCAACATATATAGTCTTAGGACTTAGTGACAAATCTAGTATTTATTATTGCAATTCTCAAGGTCACTATAAAAGCAGAGCCTTACTAGCTAGCTAGATGGCACGAGACTGTCTGCGACCTGTGAACTAATCTTAGTATAATACTAGATTTTTCACTAAGTCCTAAGACTATACAAGTGCTATAAAGCAGGGCAAGTATAAAGGCAAGGCAAATATAAGATAACCAGAAAACGCAGGGAAGGTAAGAAGTTAAGAGGCATATAGTACATTAACAGACTCGATTGTGCTGCCCTTCTAAAGTCTAGAAAGAAGGGGAAAAGCTATCCTATATATACACAAAGGAGGGGTGGGCCTAGGCATCCAAGGTAGCCAGTAAGAAAGCTCCCCGTAATGCTCGCTTTGCCACATATACAATACGTCAGCAGCCCCACTATATCGGGCCTTTTCAACCACCCTAACCACCGCACTAGTAACTAGTCACCGCACTAGTAACTAGCCACCACGCTAGTAACTACCCACCACACTAGTGGATTAGCCACCACGCTAGTAGACCCACCACGCTAATTTAGCAATGCCATACCTTTTTAACAAGGCCTACCTTAAGGCCTACCTTACTTGATATACAGTAAATAATCCACTGAAAATCCTTAAGGTAAAAGGCAAAGGCCTAAGATTAGTAAGACTACCGTAAGTCTAAAAGGCGGTATAAGGGCCAGAAGGTCAGTAAGCTAGTAGAGCATTAGGCCAGCAGCCTAGTAGGCTACTATAGGATTTTAACACCCCCTCTAATTAGCTACTGTAGTAGCAAGCTAATCGTCGTATAGGATAGGGAAAGAAAATGCAGTGAAAAGTGCTAAGGAAAAACATAGGAAAAACCTTAGTAAAAGTAAGTTGGTATAAGTTAGCAGGCCCTAAGACCTAGTAACTCGCGGAACCTGGTAAATTTAGGGCCCGGCAGTGGCTTGGTAAGACCGTTAGCAGGCATACTATTAGTAGGTAAGTAGGTAATTTTAACCAAGCCCAGCTGGGCTTGTTCCCTAATATACCGGAATTTTAATAACGTATGCTTAGTGCGAGTATGCTGATTAGGGTTATTAGAATTTGAAATAGAGCCCTGGTTATCGCAGAATAGCGGTATAGGGCGTTAGATATTAATATCTAGTTTCTAGCTCCTTACAAAGGTTAGAAAGCCACTGTACCTTACGGATAGTCTCAAGTAATGCATCAGATTCAGCTTCTAAAGTAGAAAGCACTACTAAAGAGGCTCGCTTAGAACGCCAGCTAATAGGACCACTATTAATAGTAGTTAGGAAACCTCCAGTAGATTTAGAGGTTTCTTTACAGCCAGCAAAATTGCTATTAGAATAAGCGGTTATAATAGGCTGTTGGTTGCTTTTAGTAGTACTAAAGCAAATAGCTAGGTTCTCAGTGCCTTTAAGGTAGCTAAAGCTGCCTTTTATAGCATTTAGATGCATATTAGTTGCTTTAGACATAAACCGAGAAAGGTATTGGATAGGAAATGCTAGGTCGGGTCTAGTCATCATCATAAGCCACATTATAGTGCCAGTAAGGCTCTGATAAAGGCTTTGATTAGTAGGGCTAATGTCTTTTCCACTAGATTCATTTAGAACCCCTGGTTGTAGTGGAATTAGCTGAGGTTTAATATCCTGTAAGCCAAATTTAGCTAGGACCTCTGCTATAAATTGGGCTTGGTGTAGCCATAATAAACCTTCCTTCCTATTTCGTATAATCTGTATGCCTAGGAAGAAGGCAGCCGGACCGCGGTCTTCTATAGTATAGACCTTATGAAATTTCCTTTTTAGCTGGTTAATATAAATTATATTTGGACTAACTAATAGGCAATCGTCAATATAAGTGACGATAAAGGTCCTGGTTTGCTTATTATAAAAGACGGCAGTATTAGAAGCTAAAGGTAAAAAACCTTCACTAGAAATCAGGTCTTTTAGCCGGTGTTGCCATTTGCGGGGTGCTTGTTTTAGCCCGTATAGGGCCTTCTTTAGTAAGATAGCTTGCTTTACAGAAGGGTCAAAGCCAGCTTCTTTAAGTAAAGTTAGTAGCCGTTGGCGCTGTATATTAGACTAAAGCTTGCTATCAGTTAGTAGACTTTCCGTAAATTTAAGAAAGCCGTCAGGGATATCCATATAAATAGTCTTAGAAAGTTCGCTATTTAGGAAGGCACCTATAAAGTCGATTTGCTCTATCTCCCAGTTATTACTAGCAGCTAAAGCTAGTATAACCCTCTAGGTGGGTGGGATAGAGGTGGAAGTATAGGTATGCTGGATGTTGATATAAACTCGGGGTACCCAGTTATACGTAGGGTCGCGCGCGTGGTATCAAGTACCGTGAGGTCACCAAGTAAAGGATTTATTGACTTTACTAATGACTGAATAACTAAAAGGAAAGAAAGGAAGCAAAAGAGGGTAATTACACGATGTGGCCTTTTTGTGCGTGTGCCGTTGTCACGTGTATTGGCGCAGTCGGGCCGGGCTGCCCGCGTGCCCTACCGGGCTCAGGGGTAAAGGGGCAAAAGGGGCCAAAGTGGCCACATCGTGCGCATTGGGTGTGCGCGGCACATTCGTCGTAATATGCCCAATTGGGCACCTTACGATAGCGATTCCAATACTGGCAGCTTCTCTTTTTATAGAAGCAAATATCGGAATCGCTAGGATGTAAGGCGCATATATAGAAAGAAAAGTGCGGCGCGGTCTCGGCAGGTTGTGCCGCCGATAACGCTGTCGCGCCGCGCGGCCGGCTTGTGCAGCCTCATACCGTATAGCAGCCGGTATGTTGAATATCGCAGCCAAAATAAAGGGGCAAAAAGGGGCAGCAGTAAACGCAGTAAAAACAGCACAACATTGAACATAGGGAAATCCACACACTTGCCACCTATAATATCACCAATCATACCCAAATTCAGTCAGATATTAACCGGCCTCTTCGCCTACCCTTCCACACGTATAACAGCCCTATTTTGGTCGACGAAGGTCTTAAGGGCTTTATTGGGCGTTCCCTTGGTTATTGCATCGGCGAGATTGTTATTCCCTTTCGTACTATACTTTACAGCTTGAAAGCGATTGCGTTGCATATGATATGCTTGCTCTATAAAAAGCTAGTTATCGACCTGCTATTGAAGGCGCTTATTCCATCTGGCGATATCTTTAAAATTAGGCTTTTGTTGTTGTAGTGCAATGGATAGGTCGAAAGATATATGCCTATTGGGACGGGCCGGGGCCTCTATCTTGTCGGGATGGGCCGGGATATCTATCCTATCAGGACGGTTATAACGGGCCGGGCCATCTGTTCTGTCGGGATAGGCCGGGGCATCTATCTTGTCAGGGCAGGCCGCCGGGGCACCTATCTTGTCGTGATGGGCCGGGGCCTCTATCCTGTCGGGATAGGCCGCCGGGGTACCTATTTTGTCGTGACGGGCCGGGGCTTCTATCCTGTCGGGATAGGCCGCCGGGGCACCTATCTTGTCGTGACGGGCCGGGGTATCTATCTTATCATGATAGGCTGCCGGGGCACCTATCTTGTCAGGACAGGCCGCTGGGGCACCTATCTTGTCAGGATAGGCCGCCGGGGCACCTATCTTTGGTATTATTGGGTGAGGCGTTTAGGCCCGATATCTGGTATCACGGGCGGCATTGGCTTGGAGGGTATTATCGTTATCGGGGTCCTCTATTGAAGGAAGTATATCATCGGGGCCTATAACCCGACCTCTATTGGGCCTACTATAGCCTCGAGGGGCATAAAGATAGCCGCCTCGGCTAGCCCGGCTAGGGGTATAATCCCTAGAGCAATATATTTAATCGGGTTGGTCTTATAGGCTGTAATCATCGGCTGTTATATATTATTATTGATGATGGGAGCTTTTCCCTATTTCGAATAGCGGCCTATTGTAAATAGGCGTCTTCCCTTTTGGTTATTAGGACCGGCCCCTTTCTTCTTCGGTAGGGGCAGAGGTAAAAGGCTTTTTCGATATAAAGGGGGGGATAATAGGTTGTTGTGATTGTGATCGTGCTATTGGTATTGTGAAGTCTCTTATTGTTGAGGCTTGTGAGGGCCTTTGTAATGATATTCCGATAGGCACTGATGCTTTCCTATAAGGGTTGAGTCGTGATTGGAATATTTTACGCCCTAATTGACGGTCGATCTCTTCTTGAGGCCATTCAGGGTTCTGTTGTTGTTGAAGGCATTCCATCAAGGTAGGTATTGTGATGGAGCCTGATACTCCGATATATACGCCGTGATCCCGTAGGTATGTGCGGAATTCGCGTAGGAATAGTAGATTAACGCGGTTGAATAGTTGTTCATCCTATTCACTACAGTCTTCGTGAAATAGTTCCCATAGGTCATCGTCAATTATATAATCCTTCTTATAGGTGTAGATTAAGAAGGCTAGGCGGTTATATAATGCCACAGTGGTGGCATCAGGGGTAACTGGCTCTATCGCAGTGGCCTAATTGTCATCGAGTAAGGGGGCAAATCGTTATAGCCTTTCGGGCAGTGCCGGTTGTGATATTAATGATCGTGATCGTGCTATAGTGTTGAGAGGAGGGTTTGAGAGGGGGGGGGGGTGTGTTGTAAGGAGTGTAATATTCACTCTTGCAAGGAGTATAAGATTCGATCCTCTTATAAGGAGTATAAGATTCGTACCTTACAAGGTTATTGTAAGAAATATAAGAGGGCTTTTACCGGTAGGGGTAAAAGAGAGAAAAGAAGGGGTTAGTTAGCAAGATAACCGTTCAACGGAATAGGTTATTTGCCTCCTATAGTAAGCAGGTGACCATTCAACGGAATAGGTTAGCCGCCTCCTATATATACTAAGGGTATCTTTAAAGATCGTAATAATCAGTATGTTTTCTTCCTTCGTAATAGACAGAGGTAGAAGAGGTCTATATCGTTCTTCCAATTAGTTAGTAGCGTAACCATTCAACAGAATAGGTTATCTGCCTTCCTTATTAGCACGATTTGCAATAGAAATTGTCTCTTCGAGAGTAATCTTACTAATCTGTGATAAAACCGTCTTTGCGGGATATTATCCTGTGAGTAGTATTTATCACTACTGATCAGTGTTGATATAAACTCGGGGTACCCAGTTATACGTAGGGTCGCACGTATGGTATCAAGTACCGTGAGGTCACCAAGTAAAAGATTTATTGACTTTACTAATAACTGAATAACTAAAAGGAAAGAAAGGAAGCAAAAGAGGGTAATTACACGATATGGCCTTTTTGTGCGTATGCCGTTGTCACATGCATCGGCGCAATCGGGCCGGGCTGCCCGCGTGCCCTACCGGGCTTAGGGGTAAAGAGGCAAAAGGGGCCAAAGTGGCCACATCGTGCGCATCGGGTATGCGCGGCACATTCGTCGCAATATGCCCAATTGGGCACCTTGCAACAGCGATTCCAACACTGGAAGTCCTTTCCTTCGACTTGTATAAAACCCTTGACTACTAATCTAGCCTTATATTTTATAGGCTGATTATTAGCATCCTTTTTAACCCGAAAAATAGGCCTATTGCGTATAATTTTCCTATCAATAGAAACGCTAGACTTAGGAATAAATTGGAAGACTTTAGTATCTAAAAGCTGCTCGAATTCCTTAAATAGTGCCTTTATCCAAAGGTCTTTTTCTATTTTAGGGCATCGTAGCACATCTTTCCAGCTATTAGGCGTACTATTAGGGGCCTTTTTAGCTAGCTTACGCTTAGCTGCATAGCAGGAATCCAATATCAGGTGGTATAAGATATTACCTTCCTAAGGGAATAAGTCGGTAGGGCTGGTAGGATTAGTAGGGCCAGTAGAGCTAGCAGGGCTAGTAAGGCCAGCAGGGCTAGTAAGGTCGGCAGGAGTAAGGCTGGTAAGGATATCTATAAGGTCATCCTTTACAGTAGCCGGGGACTGTAGTGTAATACCTTCTGACTTAGGAAGGTAATCCAAGGTGACATTAGTATTAGTAATATCATTCGGGGTAGTATTAGTATTAATAACGCTAGTAAAATTAGTAGAGTCCGGCATGCTTTCTAGGTCATCCGGTATAGTATTAGTGTTAGTAATGCTAGTAAGGTTAGTAGGGTCAGAAATGCTTTTAAGGTCATCTAGTAAAATAGCAGGTTCTCTGCCAGATACCCCCTCTAAACCTATATTTTGCCCTCTATGAAAATCTTCTTCTAGGCCACTAGAAATGGGGCCTATACCTTCATTTTGGTAGATAAAGGTAATAAAAGTCGTTTTAGTAATAATCTTCTTCTTTAGAAGGTAGACCAGATAGGTATTAGCATAGGTCTTTTTAAGTAGCTGAATACCTATATGCCCTAGCCGTACATGCCAAATGCCGGCTAATTGTAATAGCTTTTGATATTCTGTATCAGCAGCTATAGGGGCAGGAGTAGGGCTAGTAGCCACTACAGGATTTTCGCTAGGTATAATAGCGGGTACTTCGCTAGTCGTAATAGCGGAAGGTTGGGTGGTAGTATTGATATAAACTCGGGGTACCCAGTTATACGTAGGGTCGCGCGCGTGGTATCAAGTACCGTAAGGTCACCGGTCAAAGGTATGATTACTTCTTTGATTATGACTATGACTATCTAAAAGGAAAGAAAGGAAGCAAAAGAGGGTAATTACACGATGTGGCCTTTTTGTGCGTATGCCGTTGTCACGTGTATCGGCGCAGTCGGGCCGGGCTGCCTGCGTGCCCTACCGGGCTTAGGGGTAAAGGGGCAAAAGGGGCTAAAGTGGCCATATCGTGCGCATCGGGTGTGCGCGGTATATCCGTCGCAATGTGCCTAATTGGGCACCTTGCGATAGCGATTCCGATACTGGCAGCTTCTCTTTTTATAGAAGCAAACATCGGAATCGCTAGGATGTAAGGCGCATATATAGAAAAGAAAGTGCGGCGCGGTCTCGGCAGGTTATGCCGCCGATAACGCTATCGCGCCGCGCGGCCGGCTTGTATAGGATCATACTGTACAGCCGGTATGTTGAATATCGCAGCCGAAATAAAGGGGTAAAAAGGGGCAGCAGTAAACGTAGTAAAAGCAATAAATGTATATAACATTGAACATAGAAAAATCTATACACTTGCCACCTATAATATCACCAATACCTTCCAAACGCAGTTAAATATTGACCGGCCTCTTTACCCACCCTTCTATATGTATAATAGCCTTATTTTGGTCGATGAAGGTCTTAAGGGCTTTATTAGGCGTTCCCTTAGTTATTGTATCGGCGAGGTTATTATTCCCGTTGATTTAGCGAATCTTATAGATTTCCCGGCGCTCGTATGACTGTCGTAGGGCTATGATATCTATTATAAGCCTCTTTTCCTTAGTAGTACCTAGCTTGATAAGGCATTTGTATAACGAAAACGAATCTGTATATACAACTGTGGGGATCTTCGGCAATTTTAGCCTGCTAGTAATTATATTGAGGGTCGTGCCTATTGTATATACGATATCGACCCTTTGTACTATACTATATAGCTCCGAAGCGAGTGCGCTGCGTATTATATGCTTACTTTTTGTAGAGCTATAAGTAACGATATTACTGGTTAGTAGGAAGGTATTATCTGTAGGGTTATCCTCTTCTTTATTCCTTAGCATAATAATATATCTAATCTGGGAGCTTAAATCTTTGTTATTGGCAAAGGATCCGTCAATAAATATAAAGAGCTTGGCTGTAGTAAGGGCTAGATTGATATACCGTAAGCCACGATCTTGGTTATTACGCTGCTATTAAAGGCGCTTATTTAATTTTACGATATCGTTAGGGTCAGGTTGCTAATATTGTGCCGCGATAGATAGGTTAAAAGATGCCTTAGGCTAGTAGACCGTAGCCACGTAAGCGCCGCGAGTGCGTTATTCGATATAATTATGCTGTGCTGTGGGTGTATTCTTGTCGATGGTCGCGATCTTCTTGTTTTGACCTTTCTGGCATAATGTTATTATGCCGTCGGAAGTAGCCGTTAGTATGCATCTGTTGAATATTAGGGGCACGGTTAGTGATAGCTTCGTCTTGGGCTTGGCGTTAAAGCCTGCCTTAGTAAGCTCTAATTCTTCCTATTAGAAGAAGGCATTGTCACTTAGGCCGAGGGTATCGTTAGTCTGCATACCTACGATACTGAAGCATATGGTATCGCTAGTATAGTTAGGAACGTTAGTAGATATTAGTAAATAGGGGTTATAGGTCGATATAGTTATGCCTAACTTCTCGCGATGGTGCCGGAAGTATGTCGCCCACTAATAGGTGCCTGCCTTAGCTATTCTGTATAGTGGCTTTACTACTTCTATGATCGTATTATTAGGGTATTGGTGAGCTATTTGCTTGGGTAATTTGGCGATAATCGATCTGTTGAGGGTGGTAGATGATTGCACGTAAGCCTATATGATATTACGTATCTAGAGGAATAAGCCGTAAGAGTGTTGTAGTGATGGGGCTAATGATATAAGTAACCGTTGACTAGCCTGTTGGATTGCAGGGGACTAAGTTAATATTAATTGCTTTTTATTATTACTATGACCTTGTATGACGAGTTGTGACTTCTCATATAGTATATCCATGCCTTTGCCCTTAATCTCTCGTATTATATGTAAGTTAAAGAGACGTTAGGCTTTATGTTTACCGATATTAAAGGTAATAAATCGGAATATATCGCGGGCCTATAACGCTTTTACCTTTATACGGTTAGACTATTCGAAGGGGTCTCCTAAGGTTATAATCTTCCCTTCTTGATGTAATTGACTAGTAAGCTGCAGGTTGGCTTGCTCTTTCGCGGTTAGGAAAGAGATGTTAATAATGGTATTAGAAGCTATAGCGTTGACGAGAGCTTCTTCTTAGTCCTTATTGATTATGACGTCGGATACTACCCTTGCTGGTAATAGTGATAGCGGCCTGGCTTGATTAGAGCCAGTGGCTAGTGGCGGATATATTACGGCTGCAGGTGTTATTGCGGCTAGAGGTGCGGCTGCAGCCGGTATCCTGACTTCCATCCGGCCGGGGCGGGCCGGTCCTTTGGCATAAATGATATCTTCGGCATTATTGGCAGCGGGATCGCTATTAAGGTCGTAGTTATAAGGCTTAACGACTATTAACCGGAACTTAATAGGGCCATATGGCATTTGCATAATATAGGTCTTACCTTTGAGGCTGATTAGCCGGTACGGCTTATGCTATCTACCCTTTTCTCTTTATACCCGTACGTCGGATTATAGGGGTAGTCGGTAGATAGGCTATATGTCCGGGCCATTCTATTAGGTGAGGGCATCGTGAACTTATCGCTTAGCGAGGCATTTCCTAGCTTTATTAGTGGCCTTTCGTAATATTAAGGCGCATTATGATACTAATAAGCTAGGAGGTGAATTATCTATAAGTCGGGGATACGCTCTAAAGATTAGTAACGTAGGTATTAGGCTGTTAGGCTTAGCAGAATCGTTAACGGCTTTAATAGCTAGCTGTAGTTTCTATTCCCTTATTAATAGGTCGCCTATTTCTTTATTAATAATGGTATAGGCTCTGCGTAATGGGGCGTAATATCTCTCGACTTTGCCGATACTATTATAGGCTTCTATGGGAATTTTATCTATATTAATAGATAGAAGCCGGGCATTATAACGGAATTCGGCAGAAGCGAAGTTGGGTCCGGCATTATAAACTATCTAATCCGGCGGGCTAAAATAGGTATTAATCTAGTATTCCTTAAGGGCATTCTAAATATCTTAGGCCTTCTATCTTTATAGATCAAGGAACCTAGCTGCCTAAAAGCTTATTGTAGCATCCACGATATATAATACCGGCCGATTATTAATGTAAAGGATATCTATAATTATCTTATAGTTAAATTAGCAGTTATCCTTTAGTGTGAATTTAAATCGGCTGGGTGCTTTTGCGTTCATTTAGCATTAATAACATATATAGGTGATGCTTTCGATAATGTTGCGATCAATATCATTATAACCAGCCTGCTAAAGCAATTTAGTAAGCCTATTGATAGAGGGGTGCCCAAATCGACGATGAAGCTGACGGATTTCCTATAATAAGAGGTAGAAGGCAGCAGTATCTATGGCATTAAGAGTCCACTATAGATGTCTCTATTTCCTAATAATTAGAACCTTAATATCCCCTTTAATAAGTAAGTTATCAATATTATTTAGCTTTACGCCCATCCTATCTATATCTATAATAGAATAGAGAAAGGGGGTGCTACTATTAAGAACGTAGAAGGGGATATTACTGAATATCGTTAGGATATTTAATATACTAAAAGATATAGCAGAACCTACTCCGAAATTAATGGTATATTGTGTATCTATTGACTCAATCGTTAAAGATTTTATTAATCTTATTAGGGCTCTTGCTTAACCTATGCCTGCTATAGATAGGCTGGAGGCGCCGGTATCCGGTAGGATTCCGCGGAATATATAGTCACTATAGCATTCTTCTTCTAAAAAGGCAGAATTATAGTCTAATAGTAGTAAGGGCATTCGGAAGGGATTAATCTATAAGAAGGCATATCAGTATAATTCATCCTATAGGGCTTGCAATATTTCGATAGATAAAGAAGGTGATAGTTCTATTTGCATAGGGGCTAGGAAGTACTAAGTAGCTATAATTTGTGGTGTAATAGCATTCTCTGCATCCTATTATGCATCCCCTGCTATTATAACTTTAATATCTTTAACGATATTATCAAAATCGGCATCTTTAAGGCCTTACGCGGGCCCCTTATATTCCTATAGGAAAATGCGGAATTTCTTATCATTAGGGGCGGTATAATTAGAACGGTTCTTTAGCTATTATGCCTTTGATTCTTATTGCTCTTTATCAGTATGGTTGGATGACTAATATCCTAATTTATTATAAATAAAGCAACGTCTTTGACGGGGCCTGGCTGGAAAGGCGCGATTTTATTGTTGCCGTTAATACTGCTGCTATAGGCTGAATCGGCGTTGAGGGCGTTAGTGCCGATCGTTAGATTGACTATATCTACGGTCTATAAACAGCGCTATATTGTCATCAATATCGTCAGTATCGTGATGTTATTGCTATTGAAGGAAATGATATTGTTGATTTATATAGACCGACTTGTAAATAGAAAGGGATCGCCGTAGGTTAGTAGTAAGGCCTTCGAATGTAGGGGCATAACGATATAAGGCCTAGCTATACTTAGGGGTATCCCTTATAGCGTTAAGTATTTGCCGATAAAGCTCTATATTAGCTATAAAGGGGGGAAAAAGACTATGATATAGGCGTTAAAGTTCCTCTAGTAGGATGTTAAGGCATTCTAACTTTAACTTATCGGGATGTTTCGCAATAGTTGATTAGAGCATTATTCTATTCCAATAGTGCAAATAGAATTACTCTATGCTCTTATTTTCGAAATAGCTCTTGATTTTGCGGACTATATCGTTAAAAGTAAGGGTATTGCGAATATATTTAATGTTATCAAAGTAATAGGTCTTAGTATCGCCGATGAGTATGATTTAGAAGGCTCTAGCTAATATATTATCGGGTAATCCTAGTAGGCGGCATTTGCTCTTAAAAGAGATAACTTTTGGTATAATAAAGTCATCCATTTTGCCGCTATATCTATCTTCTATGCAATAGCTGCGTAAGAGGTCAGATATCTTCTTCGATATATTATTAAACCCGGCCTCTGCATAGGCTTTTCGGGTATAATCTTCCGGAGGGTATTCTGGAATAGCTTATCGGTTGCCTTATGGCAGGCTGGCGGGATCTCTTATTAGGTTATCCTATAATCTGGGTCGGTCTGGGTTTATCGATACTCCTTTTAAAACCGTCCGTTTATCGGCCTGAGTAGGGCGATATTAACGGGAAAGGCCGGGTGCCATGCCTATTTTTGGTATTATTGGATAAGGATGAGGCATTAGGGCCTATAGGCCGTAATACCGCGATTCGTAATATCTAGTATTAGGGGCGGCATTAGCTTAGAGGGTATTATTATTGGGGTCCTCTATTGAAGGAAGCATATCATCGGGGCCTATAACTCGGCCTCTATTAGGCATATTATAACCTCGAGGGGCATTAAGATAGCCGCCTTAGCTAGGGGTATAATCCCTAGGTTGATATAATTAATCGGGTCGGTCTTATAGGCTGTAATTATCGGCCGTTGCATATTATTAATAATGGGAGTTTTCCCCTGTTTCGAATAGCGGCCTATTGTAAATAGGCGTCTTCCCTTTTGGTTATTAGGACCGGCCCCTTTCTTTATCGGTAAGGGCAGGGTCAAGGGGCTTTTTCGATATAAAGGGGGGGACGATAGGTTGTTATGACTATGATCGTACCATTAGTATGATAAAGTTCCTTAGCGTTGACGGGGCTTATAAGAGCCGTAATGCGAGCCTTAGTAAGGGTATTCGTATAACTATTGTGGGGGCTTGTAATAATAATAATAAGGGCCTTATGCGTATATGTAAGGGCGTATTTTGAAGCCTTTATATCTCTTACTCGGTATTACCGATGGGTAGTAAGGTTTCCCTGGTAGGGTTAAGCCGGGATAGGAATATGCTATGAGTAAGTTATCGGGTTACTTCCTCTTGAGGCCATTATGGATTCTATTGTTATTAAAGGCATTTAAATAGGGTTAGTATTGTTAGGGAACCCGATACTCCAATATATACGCTGCGTTCCCGTAATATTAAGCGGAATTGCTGTAAAACCTAAGCGTTGATACGGCAGAATAGGGCTTTATTCCACTCGCTATAATCCTCACGGAATTATTCCTAGAGATCATCATCCAGGTAGGTATTTTCCTTATAGGTATCTATAAGGAACGCGATACAGTTGTGTAGCTATATCTTCGTAGCATTATTAAGGTCGATAGGCTCTATAGTATTAGTCTAACTATCGTTAGGGTTAGTAGGGTTAGGGTTAGGGTTAGGGTAGGGTTAGGGTTAGGGTTAGGGTTAGGGTTAGGGTTAGGGTTAGGGTTAGGGTAGGGTTAGGAATAGCGGAAAGGGCAGCTTTGACTTGCAGAAAAATGAGCAAAAAACACGTTGCCGACTGAAGACCTGAGGAAGAGTTCTTTCAGTTTCGCCTGTGTTGTGGCTCATCAGGGCAGAGTATAGTGAGGGGAAGACCGGCAATAAATAGGCAGGAGGGAGGCCTCCAACCCGGCTACTGCCGGCCTACCTTAGGTACGTAGCAAATGCCACAGCCGCCGTAAAGCGGCACTTGGCTTACGTGAGCAGGGCCGCGACGCGCCTGCCACCACAGTTATACCAAACTGTGGTCACGGATATCCGAAGAATACCCGAGCACGCAATCCTAGGTTAAGGGTTAGTGTTCGGGTTTGAACCGACACCACAACTCCCTTACCTCCCAAGGATTTATGTCAAGTGGAATGTCGAAAACTCAATTGCGACGGGCATTACCTAGAGTCGGTCTGCGACAATCAATGCGCATTTTCAAAGTCACTGTCTGAGAACTTATGCAACGTGGGGACACAGCTTCCACGCAGGCGACACTTGCGTGCACACCTGCGGCGAGTACCTTCCCAAAGGCACCAGTCCAAACGGACTCTGTTTGCTGTCTCAAGTGTACGAGGAAAAATGCCGCAAATCCCATGCAGCCACGACTGGAAGCGGTGTTCAAAACCAGGGAACGGACCTTGACCGGCGTCTCCCAGGTCGCCGAGGTGTGACGTGGCCTTGTGTTTCGGCGAATCGGCCAACCTCGCCCTCTTGCTTTGCAGCAAAGGCACCTTGCCGACACACCCTTTCCGTTCGGCTTTACTAACCTTCTTCCGCAATGTCCGAAATTGAGAGCAACACTGTCTTATTCCATGTCGACATTAAGTCAAAGAGACTCTTAGTACGACCAAGGCTCCGGATGAGCGGTTCTTGCAGGGCGTTCGGCAGCTCTTCCTTGACCCAGAACCTTCTTGCTTCCGTGATCACCTTCTTGACATCTACATAGTCCCACACTGGATTGTAATGGCCTGACAACATTAAAGGCACTTTGCTTTCATCTTTTTTGCGGAAGACGAGAAGCGCTTGCCGATTGTCATAAGTCACTTGCTTAAACCATTCTTCCAGTGTCTGTGCAGGATATCCCCTCCTGCGCAGATTGCCATAAAATTCTTTTCGAGCATCTGCAAAGTACTCGTAAGTGGAGCAAATAATGGCAAATCGTATGAGCTCGGCTTTGACAAAGCCTTTCTTCACATGTGAAGGGTGAGCCGACGACCAGGGAATGTAGAGATGTCGATTCATTGGTTTGCGAAAGAGCCTGGTGTGGAGCACACGCGGGCTAATGTTGGGCATCCTTAACATTTCAATGTCAAGAAACTCATTTCGTTCCAACGAATGCGACCAGCTAATGCGGAGTGGCCCGATCTTCAGGTTCTCACAGAGCGCCTTAGCATCGAGTGCAGTGCCTTGAAAAAGACAAAGAATGTCATCAATGTAACGGACGTACATTAGAACTCCATTTTGATGGCATACCCGGGCTTTCCTTTCGTACCATGCAGCATAAAGGTTGGCCACAACTGGGGCGCAAGCCGTGCCAATTGCCAAACCGTTCATCTGATGGAAAGTTTGCCCTCTGTACTCTAGAAAATTGTTGTCCATTACAAAGCGGACCATTTGTTTGATGGCGCGCGACGAAATAGACGACTCCTTGCAGAACACTTCCCATATTTTGCCCAGCATTTTGGAGCAAGGTTTGGGAGGGATGTTTGTGTAGAACGCGGTCACATCACCGGTCAATATCCAAATTGGTTCTGTTCCAAGGGTGCGCACTTTCTCAATCTGATTGATCACCTCTTTTGACGAGTTCACAATCCAAGGGAATTGCTTGAGAAGTGGCTGACACAAATAATCAATAACCTCTGAGGTGGTCGTAGTGACCCACGAATGTGACGGGACAATCGGCCGTAGTGTCCAAGGATCCTTGTGTACTTTTGGAATCGCATGGAATTGTGGCTTGATCGTTTTTGTCTTTCTCAGAATGTATCTCTCCATAGCCGGAGGTAGCCGCCAACTGGCCACTTGATCAATCAATGTGTCATAGATAGCTTGTGTCGGATCCACAAAGACTGGCTTGTACGTAACAGTATCGGCCAACATTGTGAGACATTGTGTGTCGTACCAATGCGCAGGAAATACCGCAAGTCCCAGATTTTTATCTGTGAGTTTTACGAGCCAATTGTTTTTGGCAAGTATCTCTTGAACTTTTGCCCATGAGCCAAAATGTTGGGCAGTGGAATTTTGAGCAATGCCCGAGAGTGCTTGCGCAACTTGAGTGTCAATCACTTTCATTGCCGCCTCCATTCCTTGTTCAATTGCTTGTGAAGCACGCGGTGGGTTCCATGCAGGATTGGGCACGTGGAATTTGGGGATATATTCCGTGCTATCTTTTCCGCGAAAGAAATATGCATTTCGGATTCGGCGGCGGAGGCTTTCTTTAGCCTTCTCTACGTCATTTTGTAATGGTGCTTGATGAAAAATGAACTTATGATTAACTGCAAGCATGTATTCAATGTCTTCTGGGAGTGTCACTGAAGTATGTTTAAAAATGCCTGGGGAAGCTGTTCGTAATGAATCAAGCTCCCAAGTGCGTGCGAACGCAAAGTTAATCGTCATTCTGCTCTGATCTGTCAAGCGACTATATACAGATGGATATGTGTCCGGGTCCCACGGACGAAAATCCTTCGAACACTCTTGAAGAAATGCGGCAACCGTCAACGATTTTTCGCATTCTTCTTGCCTTTGCTCTTGGCAGGCCCTTTCTTGACTCGAGAGGGGTTCGTGCCGCCTTTCTTTTTGTTGTTGTTCTGAGAGGCGGGCTTTTTTGCTTTTCCTTATGACGATATCAGTATTTGGGCTTGTCCGACATTTGTCTGAAGACGTACCCATTGATTGGAGAAGCTCTTTTTTGAGGAGACGTAATTGTGTCTGCATCTCATCGCGTACAACGTCCCTGGTGGAGGACTCGACGTCTGCATCGCGCATGGCTGTGTCGGTATCCTTTTTGAGATTCAGAATTTTGATCTTCTCAACAAGGGACCGATCTGCAATTGCTCTGGCAAGGGACACTGCTTTGAAGTGCAATGTTGATCCTTTGGTCCAAAGAAACTTGCAATCCTGTTTAATGTCATCGGGCACAGTTCCTTTCCAGCTAAGTTGTGTGCCCGACTGATCCACAATTGGATTCGCATTAAACGTTGTTCCAACCCTTTCAGCGACCTCGAGAACGAGTTTCTTCCAGTTTATCTCATGAAAATGAGTCAAACCCTGAAGGGTGGCGAGTTCCTCTTTCTTTCTTTTTTGCGCTTCTTCGAGGAGGTTCTTTCGCGCAGAGTGGATGACCGACTGGAGATGGTTGTTAGCCAGGCTTCCAATTTCAGACCCAAGGAATTCTTTCGAGAACTGGATTTTTGGATCCTTCACAGCATTCTTGATGGACGCTGGAAAGGAACCCTCAGCATGGTGCTTGTCATATTGTGCTATGGTGTTCTGCACATTGCATAGCTTAGTGGCAACCCGATAAACTGTCGTGAGATAGTTGCCGATGGACGAGCGCCAAGAATGGGGAACGATGTTGATTAACTCTCCGATGGCCGACACGTTGGAAAGGGAGGGTCCTAGCGACGAGGACGCATCAACAACGTTCAAACTCCGAACTGAGGAAGGTGCCATTGTCAAAGTAAAAGTAGGGTTAGGAATAGCGGAAAGGGCAGCTTTGACTTGCAGAAAAATGAGCAAAAAACACGTTGCCGACTGAAGACCTGAGGAAGAGTTCTTTCAGTTTCGCCTGTGTTGTGGCTCATCAGGGCAGAGTATAGTGAGGGGAAGACCGGCAATAAATAGGCAGGAGGGAGGCCTCCAACCCGGCTACTGCCGGCCTACCTTAGGTACGTAGCAAATGCCACAGCCGCCGTAAAGCGGCACTTGGCTTACGTGAGCAGGGCCGCGACGCGCCTGCCACCACAGTTATACCAAACTGTGGTCACGGATATCCGAAGAATACCCGAGCACGCAATCCTAGGTTAAGGGTTAGTGTTCGGGTTAGGGTAGGGTTAGGGTTAGGGTTAGGTAGGGTTAGG